>NC_080575.1:22575000-23825000 GCF_029962835.1 Magnolia sinica | reverse complement strand
GCATGGAATGTATTGGGGTAGGAGAGTGAATGGTCACCCTTGAATTTCTGATTTTTAGCCTGGCTATTTATCTGTACTGTACGAAGGGTCTGATGAACGGTATGGATTCTATATACACAACATGATGGGCCGTCCAAAATAATCGACGGTGGGTTTTCCCTCTCAACATGTATTCTGTTCTGAGGCCCACCTGAGTTTTGGACAGGGGTCCGTGGGTTATTTAGGTGACACGTCTGATGGACGGGTGGGATTCTGTGAATACATCACTCGACCATACATTTAATGAAATTAGGATTTGACTGGTAGATACATTGCCACGTGGCCATACAAACGTTTTATGATGATAAATGACCAACTGTTCGGATGTTGATGTATGATGTGTGATGGATCATGGTTGGATCACACGCACGAGTGATTGGATGGCGTGGATGGTTGATGATGAGCATAGATGTAACCATGTGATTGCAGATGAAAGAAAACTCGAAATCTCATATGCAGCATGTAAGCAAGGAGCAAAGGAAGCAAGGTAGGGTCTGTGACGTGACCGAACCTCCAAAGCAGCCAAGGGCCCCAAAAGCCGTGGATGAAGATCTCTATAAGATCCCACCCGAGCTCTTGCATGAAAAGCCTAAAAGGGTGGGCCACGCATATCTGCTACTAGCTTATTCTCATTTCACTTTCTTTTATTAAGTACACGCCACGCACTTGTACAAGATCTGAACCAATCATCAGGTGGGATTTATCTTAGATTAGCCGTAGAAGGTCTACCATAGGGAATGAATTTGGAGGGTGGCCCATCTGATCATTGGTTCATATATGCCACGTGTCACTAATTAAATTTTAAAACAAGGCCTTAGTTTTCCTCAGTATCTATTTTATTACGTGTTCTTGTGATTGACCTTTTTTTGGTTTTTTCGCAGAAGAGGGTTATGGGATTTTGGTCAAGTTGCCTGGCACCGAGTTGCATTGCATGAACGGTGGAGATATGCCTCACGTGTATAATAAAGTTAGGGGAATAGGGTTGCTTACTTTAGGATGCTTTAATGGGACCGGATGTTGTTTGGATGGCCTGGATGCTTTCTTTCTTTTTCTCTCTCTCTATCTTTTTTTTTTTTTTTTTTTTTTTTTTCTTTCTTTGGGTGGATTGGCTTTTGCATACGTGTACACATGGCTTGATCTTTTTGGGAATCATCTATACCCAGCTTATTGGTATATGCGCTCCTTGCTTTTTCTCGTATAGTGATACAGTAGCATGGTGATATAGTAGCACGAACTTTTTACGTACAGACGCGGATTGCTCGTTATGTATGTGTGTTATCCATAACCGCTCATTTTAGGCCATGAGACTGGCAAATGTGGCAAATCCAACGCCTGAGTGTTCCAAACCATAGAAAACAGTTGGGGTAACGAGATCCACCATCGAGACTTTCTATTGGCATGGAACATAATTAATCAAATTAATTACAATCGTACAATCAAACCTAATAAGAAATAATCTAAATTTTAGGTAAAAAATCCTTGTGAGGAAAAAAAAAAAAAAATCAGATTTGAACGCTCTTGACACACACACACACACACTATCTAATCGGAATAGAAAAAAAAAATTTGTGCAATTCTATGTGCTCTTGATGTGTCCTTTGATGACATCAATAACTATTGAGGAGCAGTTGATGATATCAAATATCCTTCAATACTAAGTAACAATTTTAAAAATTGTCCGGGAATCGTCTTAGATTGTTTTAGGTAAGTATTTATCAATGGCATCCCAAATATCCTTGGATACTAAGTAACAATTTTGAAAATTGTCCAGCAATCAACTTAGATTTTTTTAGGTAAGTATTTATCAATGGCATCCCAAATATCCTTCGATACTAAGTAATAATTTTAAAAATTGTCCAGCAATCAACTTAGATTTTTTTAGTTAAGTATTTATCAATGGCATCCATTTTCTATCACTGACATTCACATCTTACCCGACAGGATCAAGTGGTTTGTCAATAAGATTAACAAAATTTGTTACAAATAAATTTAAAACTTTAGACAATAATTTCTTGGGGTCTACTGTGATATTTATTTGCCATATTACCCTTCATGAGGCCGTACAAACGTAGACAAAGGAAAACAAAAATAGTAGTTTCAAAACTTATTGTATCCATTGAAGTTCTCAACACCAAGCCTTTTTAAAATGAGCATGCAAAATGGATGGCTAACATAAGTTGCACAGCCTTGTGTATGAAAACTTACACTAATCAGAGGATTTTATGCATTCAATCAGTGGCCTAAAAAATGGACGGTGTGGATCACTTTAAAAACGGTAGTGACAATCGATGATGAACATCTGCAGCTGGGGTTTATTATGGATCTCTTCTGGTTCCATAGAATCACTTCCATTGTATCATTCTAGATATCCCTTTCAGGGTTGGAAAGTGAACGGCTATGAAAAAGGATAGTGATAAAAGGCCTAACTTGCAGATCGATCGTATAAGCCGGTCAGTATGATAGTTGTATGGTAGCGCAAGAAATATGTGCAGCACCAAATGGACAGTCCGGATTGATCTATTACACCATCTAAGTGTACCGATGCAATTGGGAGCACTACAACTTCTTTTCAATTGATTTCTAAAGTCTAACCAGTTGGACCACAAGTAACGGTTCACCCAATTAAAAACCTCTAATTTACCACGAAAATCAGCACATCCACCCATCAAGTGGACCCCACTTGTATTTGGCTATTCATCAATGGTTATACACCATTTTCAATGGTGTAGCTCGCTTGACCAGTGGATATTGCTAATTTTTGCATAAGGTGATCCTCATGGTGGGCCAATCTATTAAGAAGATTGGATGTCACAAACACTAAAGATTTTGGAAGTTATCCATTGCTGCACCGTAATCTTTGGTCCAACCGGTTGGACCTCAAGAGCTACTTTATTTTTACCACCAAAGGTTGGCGACTTTTGAAGGTGTTAGTTTGATTTTCAAAATTCAAAGTGGGAGGTTGGGTAAAAAGGAGATGGACTTGAATATGCAGAGAGGACTTTTTACACACGAGTTCACACATGGGCACGTGTACAAATTCTGACGGGTCATCTGGAGGACACTCCTATGTCGGAGACATGGAACCAAGGTCAATCTGACGAAAGAAGCAACCATTGTTCATTCTCGTTCACACACTGGTTAATCTGACGGTCCTAGCGGACTAGGTTTTGGTCCATGGACTGTAAACACTGGGACTTGCAGAATGAGTGGCGTAGATCCTCCAAGTGACTCCGTGTCCTGCCGGAACCCATACGCAATAGATTGGATGGTATATATATATATATATATATATATATATATATATATATATATATATATATATAGGGAAAAGGTACTATGCGCTCGACCTCACGAGTCCGTCCCATGAGGTCGAGCTGTGTGGGCCCCACCACATACAAAAGTGGAGAGGGGCTGTGCACCATTAAAACATTCATAACCATTTTTTGGGCCCACCGAGATGTGGTTTGCAAATCCAGCCCATCCATTATGTGTGTCCCACTTGGATGAGGGTTCAGACCAAGTTTCAGATGCATGCAAATTTCAGGTGGGCCTCACCAAGTGCTTTTATATATTTTAACGGTGTCTTCACATGATTTTAGATGGTATGGCCCACCTGAGTTCCATATATGGCTGATTTTTGGGATATCCCATAATTTAAAGGGGACCCATCAAATGCACGGTGTTGATGGTCGACACGCATTAAGGTGGGGCCCACACAGCTTGACCTCACGGCAGCTTACCGTGAGGTCGAGCGCATAGTACCTTTTCCCATATATATATATATATATATATATATATATACACACACCACAGCTGACAATGGACTTCCTATGAGGGATATCTCCCAGCTTGATTAATGGTCCAAATTTAAGGACCTCTCTAATACTGTAATAAAATTGAACTCGAATGATATTTCCTTGTATTAAGATAGTATATATATATAAATGGATGGTACAATATAAGTAGATAAAAGAGAATCAATTAGCATCAATTAGCTAGCTTGAAGATTTCCCTTATACTTTCGGCCCCAACTCATCTAGCCCATTTTAGCTTTCAACAAACAAGTTTTCAGCTTCCAATGTGAATATGAGATAACACATTTGATGAACGGAGTGGGATCTTATGTAAGTTTGTGGCCCAGTGGTAGTTGATTTGTTGTAGACATGCATCGTGACTGCCCGTAATAAAGCTAGTAGGATCCATTGATGTATAAGTAAGACTCTAAGGGCCTGTTTGGCCAGACAGATCCCATGAGATTAGGAAGGATGGGATGGATTTTAAGGTAATGATGGTGGTGTCAGTGGATTGGTTTAAGATCCATGGGATTTCTAAATCCTGGGATAAGTTCACTGAGTCTATTTGGCACGCCCGGCATATCCCGGTATTTTACCTTCCAATCAGTCCAACCAAATATGCCCCAGGTACAATTGAACGGGCCGGGATTAAGAGGGATGGGATCAATTTTATTAAGAGGGATGGGATCAATTTTAAGTAATGATGGTGATGTCAGTGAATTGGTTTAAGATCTATAGGTTTGCTATATCCTGGGACAAGTTCATTAGGTTTGTTTGGCTCGTTTGGCATATCCCGTGATTTTACCATCCCATCCCTCTTAATCCCTCTTAATCTGTCTGGCCAAACAGGCCCTAAATCAATGATACACAACAAATGTTGTGTGTATGTGTGTGTGTATATAATGCTCATGCGATCCCGTGAGAACTTTCAAAACTTATCTCTCATAATATGAGCTAAAATCCAAGTTGTCCCTATGATGCAACACCCCAAGAAATCCCAAGACCCAACTTTCACCTTGATCTGAAACTTTAGAAGGCCATGGAAAAAGGAAGCAGTTTTCTCCCTTGATTTACCTCTCTTATGCCATGGCCCACCAAAATTTTGGATTAAGGTGAAAGTTGAGCCCTAGAGGTTTCATGGAGTGATGTATAATATGGACAGTTTAAATTATGCTTATATTAAATGAGTTAAGTTCGAAAAAGATTTTCACGAGATCTCATGAGAATTGATACATAGGTTAGCATTATCTTTATATATGGTATGTGTGGACATGCTCATGGTAATCAAGCTAGTGGGATCCATTGATACGCAAGTAATATGTGTGTGTGTGTGTGTGTGTGTGTGTGTGTGTGTGTGTGAACTTTTTCAGAACTCATCACACATGATATGGATCTAAAATATAAAGCGTTCATGTAATGTAGCACCCCATGAAACCCTATAGCCCTACTTTTACCTTTATCCAAAACTTTAATGGGCCATGACAAAAGAGAGACAAATCTTGGGAGGAAATTGTTTTCTTTTTTTATGGCCCACCAAAGTTTTAGATCATAGTAAAAGTCGGGCTCTATAGATTTTATGGGGTGTTGCATCACATGAACAGCTCAAAAATTTTGGCAGACATCATGTGTGATGAGTTCTAAAAATGTTCTTACAGATTATTGTGAAAACGGGTGCGAATTAGAGCATTCTTTTATATATAACTTGCGCGAAGGTGACCATTCCTCTATGTGTGTGTATGTGTGTGTGTGTAATGCTAACCTACAAAGCTAGACCGAAGTATTACTTATTGACGCAGGGGAGGACGTGAGGTCGAGCACCGTCTTCCTCAAGAGGATAACTATTCCGAATCCACGAAACTTCTTTGGACTCCTCACAGAGACTTCTCGAATCCACGAGGAAAGAAAGCAGAAAATAGAAATAAATTCTAATAAATTCGAAATTGATTGATGAATAATTAGAAACAAGTTCACAACCCTTTAAATAAGGGTATCAAGCAATGGGCAAGAAATCATAATCAAACTACAACTCAAACTCCTAGAATCCGCGACTTACTATAAATAGTAAACTTACTATTTATAGACGGTCGTAATGTTTACTAGTGCGCAAGGTTTTCGGCCAAAAATAGTAAGTGTCCTATTTGGCTTCACCAAACTGTTCCCCTAATTATTCTAAGCTCTTTTCACGTTGGGCGCAACTCCTAAAGCCCGACGGATGAAGAGTTATAATCAAACTTAAACTTACTATTTATAGTAAAAATGAAATTAAAACAGGAAAACGACCATCGATCAAGGGGTTTTTTGCAATTTCGGGCTGCGTAACCCGGCATAGCAGGGTTGGTTGGCTAAAGTAGCTCGTTCTACCCCAAAATCATATATTTTACGTCAGATAACTCATTCCGGATTGCGAGATACGCCCGATCTAAGGTCCGATGGTCCGGATCACTTCTGTCGTCGACCGGGCCTTTTCTGATCCATCTTGGCCATGAAACTGTCTGCGACCCGCTCTACATCACTTATCCATTGTTTTGTACCTTCTCTTCATACTGACGAGTCACACATAATTAACAGGTTTGATGAAATATATGTACCATGGTTACAGTTAACATTTGATGAAGTATAGCCTTGCACAAAAGCTAATGGTTGGCATTATTCTAATTCCCTTATTCCATGTGACGCGGCTTACTTGAGCTGTGGATCTAGTTGATATTCAGCTTTAAGGCCTCACATAAATAATAAAAGCTAATACCCCGATAATTCAATAAATCATATCATCACTAGATAATATTATCAAATATTATTATGATATTGGGAGATTTAAAAATGTAAAGACTGAAAACCTTAATGAATTTGTTATATCAAACGTATGTTTAAATTTTAACTATATTAATCAACTTAAAATAAATATTTTAAATATCTTTATTTTGATTTTCCCCATAAATCCCAAGAAAAATCTCAAATTTTGAAAATCTAAACCGTCCAAACTTTGAGACCCACCGTAGATAAGTCATCTTCTCAAAATTAGGTGTTTTGATCAAATTCTAAGCTCTGATTGGATAAATGCTCTTCCCTATCCATTTAAACCGTCCACTAATCAACTAAACAAAATCAGTATCACTTTTGTGTCATGATCCATCTAAACTTGTCTCACAGCTAGACTTGCATGCCACGTGTTCAATTTTGATCCAAAACTTTGGAGGACCATAACTTCTCACAGCTATGTGGACCCACCATGGTGCGTGTGTTTTATCCACTCCGTCCATCCATTTGAAAAGATAATTTTAGGCCTTGATCCCAAAAAGGAGATAGATATAAATCTAATATCGACCACACCATGGGAAAACAGTAGTGATTGAATGTCCACCATTAAAGACCTCCTAAGGCCAACTGCAATGGTTATTTCACATCTAACCTGTTGATTAGGTCATACAGACTTGGATGAAGGGAAAAAAAATATATATCATGTTGATCCAAAACTTTTATGGCCCCCAAAAAGTTTTTAATGGTGGGCGTTCAATCAACACTGTGCGGTCCACTTGATATTTGTATCAACCTCAATTTTGGGCTCATACCATAAAATGATATGGAAGAATGGATGGACGGAATGGATGAAACACATACATCATGGTGGGGCCCACAGAGCACCGACCACTAGCCATTGGCTAGTGGTAGGGGTAGTAGTCAAACCCTTTCCCATGTGTACCAACCATCTTGCACTACCAAAAAGTTACTCAGGATGCAACTTAAAACTCGATCTTTTAAGGCCGCAACACGTATAGGAAGTGGCCAACCTGTCGAACGGTCCAGATGTTGACGTTGGAATTAGTAAAGTAACTGAAGCTGTTGATGGCGAAATAATTGAGAGAGAGAGAGAGAGGGACCCATCAGTCTATCACACTTCATCTTTTTAAAATACACGCGTGGGTACCGAGGAAAACAGGCTTTGACACGTTAAAGAGGGTGTGATTACACAAAAGTAATGTTTTCGTCTTTCGGTATATGTGCAGACGTATTTTAAAAGCAAGCTTTTACTAGGGTAGATAATATACGATATTAATGGTGTATTAGCTTTAAGAGACATGTTGGTCTTCTCTTTTATAGATGATCAGATGACTGATCATCTAAAGGCAACAGGCAACGGCACCACAGCTCACGTGGGACATCTGGCCCACTCTGAAAACTATACTCGATATTTTGAAAATCTCGTGATAAATTGACTGAATGATATTTATTGAAGTTTTCAATATATCAGCTGCTTTGAATTATTTGTGAAATTATCTTAGTATAATGTAAAATGATTAAATCTTAACTAATTTTTTTGTATTAAAATTTTAAAATCATTTGTTAGTTTATAATAAAAAGAAGGTTGTATGTCCAACTAGTTGGAGCAGAAGTTATGGTTCACCTAGTTAGTAAAGGAGTACAATAATATCCAATTCATTTGATAAGTTTGGCCCACTATGGGAATTTATTTAGGGTTCTTTTGGATGCTTGTAATTGGAATATATTAGAATCTAAATCACATTGTAAATGGAATTTATGCGAATTGGAATCATCAATTGCATTTAAATTATTGTATTTGGAATACACTAAAATTTAAAAATTATGTTTGGATGCTTATAATTGAAATGCGTTGATTAAATTAGTTTCAATACTCCAAATCATCGTCTGTGCCATTTGAAATGATGATTGTAATAAATCAATTGAAATATATACTTTGGTTTTTTTTTTTTTTTTTAGAGAAAAAAAAAACAAGGAATTAACATGGGCCTACTTTTGAAAATCCAACTGCCTTTTACATTTGCATTCAATTCTCAGTCTTTTAAGAGGATTCCAATTCATATGATTTTGTTGCATTGCATTTCACATTAATTTTAATAAACATTGCTTACTATCAACTTTAAAAAAAACCCTTCTAACCCACATCCATCCATTTACCACTGATTATAACTGTTTTCCATTAACCAGAGGTTCAGCCACATCTACTCATTTAGTGGACTACACTTTTATTTTTTCCTATTTATTAATGATAGCATCTTGGTGAGTAAATACTGTTGATTTTTCATTGGGTGATGCTTATGGTTGAGCTAATAAGTAAAAGGGTGTCAGATGTCATATTCATTTAATACATAAGTTGGAAGTTACAAGCTAGTTTGGACTTGCCACCTTTTCTGCAAAGGATTTTTATGGGAAAATCCTTCATAAATCCCAAATTTATCAAAGGTGGACAGTGCTTTTTGAGAAGGGAAGTTATTAAAGTGCCCGCGTATTCTATTTTTCTTTGAAAAGTAATGAAGTTGGAAAATTTTGGAACTCACATGATATGAAATGACATCTAATCTATCAAACATGTGTATCCAATCAAGATAGTCATAGTAACCACAAAACTTTCTGATGGAATCATCAGATGGGCTGCACATAATTTTCATGTTTTTAAGTGGTGTATATTAATTTTTATGGTGTGGCTCCATTTATGTTTAAATTGACCAATCCTTTTTTGTTCTTCTTAAGATCACAGCAAATTACATCTATTAGATGGGTTGGATATCATATAAATATCAGGTGGCCCCCACAATTCTCTACCTTACTATTTATCTAGAGAACATGTGTACAATGGGCAATATGATAGTTTCACCGCTCACAAAGTTTTACCCTTGACATTTAACGCTGATGGAGGCATTATTTTGTAAAATTCTAATTTCTAAAGAATTTTTCAGTAAGAATCTCTATATATTATAATTCGCATAAGGGGCCCAAAAACCTGATGGGCCAGCCCGGCCCAGTAACCACCGTAGGTAATTCTAGGAAGAAAAAGATTTCCATGTTCGAACGTAGAGCTTTGCTAAGCCCTCACGCGTGTGCAAGTAAGCTAATGCATACCCTGTCAGGTTAATTACAAGCGTGGCACACAGGTAAAATATCAGAGCCATCCATCATGTGGACTTAACCGTTTAGATGCTGCTGCTCAAAGATAAAGGTGGTCCAGTCAGTAGGTGGGCCATGATATTAGAAATAAGTTGATGGGCTTGAACATTTTTTCACTTAATTGTGAGTCACCTGACCAGTGGACGGACCTGATTATTAGGATGTATAATCTAAAGACTAGTACTCTTATGATGGATGGATTGGATATTTCACCTGTCTGCCACGTTGGCATTTGTTGTGGCATGTACGTTAGCTGACTTGTACACAAGTACGGGCTTAGCAAAGGTCTGCTCGAGCCTGTTGTGACCATCCACACGCATGCAAGCATTTCTGTACACGTGGCTGACGTGCCCAAAATTCAAACCAATCGGAGCCAACCGTGTAAATGACATAGTCCAAAACTCATTGACTACCGGTTAGGAGCCATGAAATGGACGGTTGAAATGAAAAATACTCAACGGTCTGAATTGGACAAATAAGTTTCATTTGGTGAGAGGTTAGGATAGTCAAATCAATCTGATTTTGGAGATATAACTTGTTTGGAGAGAATCAGCAATTTGGATGGCTTGGATTGAGGTACATGTGCATGATCCAAGCCGCTCATCAGGCAAGTTTACCATGGTGATGTCTTGGCCCAAAACAAGGTCTGTCTACACGTGTTGTGCCGCACGTGTAATGTTTGGCATGTGGGGTCCTCATGTTGGGCCTTCTATCACACTTAAGCCCAGGCCTGAGTTAGCCCAAAAGAATGTTAGGCCCACCCTGCCACGTTTGAAGTATGGCCCAGGTGTAACCGTATCATCCACAAATAATAAAGGCATATCGGCCCGGCACAGCCTAAAACGGCTGGATCAAAGGCGATACGAGCCATGTCGGTGGTGAATGAGATACAATAAGCTAAAACATTTATTTTATTTTATTTTATTTTTATTTTTTTGTGTAGAGGACTTAAAAATTCCAGCCCAAAAGTAAGATTGGCCCAGGTAGGCCTAGGTTCAATCACCTCGGTATTATGAATCGAGTTCTGTTACCGTCCGAACCTCATTTACGGTGTTTCCGGATGAGTGGACTACAGTGGGTGTCAAAATGCTGGTTTCATCCGGCCCAGATGAGCCGAATCTAAGCCCATCTATTTGGGCCTAAAATAATTCCTACAACTGATGTGTGGGCCTAATGTAGAAACCCACATCTGCTCATGACAATCATAAACACCCTTAGACATGGGCTTGATGACGCGTTTGGTTGCAAAAAATTCATTATATTTTGCACCAAATTAGACTGATTAACTCATAAAATATCGTCATATATAATGCAACCAAACGCATATAAATAGAAAATCTCAGTTGGTTGGACCAGAGATTATATCTTTACCAGCCAAATACAAGCATACAACTATATACAAACCTAGATAAATATGGGCTGGTTCTGGGCCTTAATACCTTAACTGACACTGAAGCCTAACCAGTGTTGTACACCAGTTGAAATGGGTCGAGCTTGGCACAGCACGGCTCGGCTCGGCCAGCAGCCAACCCTAGTTCGAATTCAGCTTGGATTAGTCCTCGAGCTTGACTGGACAGCTCAGCTCAGTTTGGTCAACAACTTGGGCCAATTCAAGCCTAGTTCGAGCGTATGCGATATTTTCTCAAATACATAAATTGCATCTTCAAGCTCCTACACTTTGAATGCAAATCAGTAACAACACTTTGCAATCATTTTATCAAACACTCAGCGAGCAGCATCAATATCAAATATGAGGATAGTCTTAAAATGTAAAGTTTTTTTTTTCCTCAATCTTCCCTCAATACTTATTTTGAGGGTACCCTGATACGAGTGTAATCCAAGAAACAATACTTCATTAAGGCATTTCATTAATACTCAGAGAGCAACAACAAGATCAAAATGACCTAGTCACCGAGTTAGGGTTCGAGCCAAGTCAAAATCAAGATCGGGTAAGCTCGAACTTGGCTCAAAATTTTTCGAGCTCCAAAAACCAGCTTGGCTCGGTTCAAATTTCGAGGTGAGGCGAGTCAAGCTTTTCTGAGTCAAGCTAACTCAACTCGTGTACAGCTCTAACCCTAACATTTTTTTATTGGGCCTTGAACTTAAGCCAAGGCCCATGCGAACTAAACCTACAATCCATGTTGGATGAAGCATTGGGCTTAGCCCAGACCATTGACAACACATTTTGGAGGTCCTTGCATTGCAGATTCATAGAATAGTGGTTTGCAGACCTCTATTAGCTTAGGAAAGTGATGGCACCATGCAGGTGATCATGGCAACTAGGACTTACTCTGTGTGATGGACATGCCAAGGCCCTCAAATATTTGGAATGAGGCTCCAAATCTAATCTCAGTACTTCATCTACTATATACCACGAATTAGAATTTCGAATGAGCTGTAGATCCACTCTAAAACTTGGGTAAATGTTAAAATAAAACATACCTATTGAGTGCAAAAGAAAAAAAAAATGTTAGTTCGTTTTTTGTTTTAAATGGATTATTCATCAGATAACAAAATAAACAAAATTTAAATTCTATCTCCACTGATATATGGTGGAGATGGGGTGGCAATTAATTCTCTTACTTAAGTGTTCCATTGATTCCTAAACATTGAAATTTTAATTATTCGGCAACGATCATGAGGTGATTGAGTGAATCCTAACTGGCAATTTATCGCCAATGAGAATGAATTCAAGCAGATAGTTCCATTGCAACAATAGTAGAGAAAGCTTCGAATACGTCATAGCCAAAGAGGACAATGGTCATGTCTTTTCTCCTTATTGTGTGGTTGAAACAACAAACCTTACCTTTCTTCCCTTCCTCTCCCATAGTTGATGGGACAAAGCTTTCCTTCGCTAGAGAGAAAAGGCAAGGGGGCCGAGCTCTCTCTGTAGGGATTTTTTTATTGATCGGGTGTCATACCCATTGACAGATACATCATCAACCATGTCGACTCTAAGTCTCTCTCGTTTGATAGAGGAGACCCCTTACAATTACATATCTATTAATAGAGTTAATAGATACTCATCACACCTACCTAGTGGGAATAAACATCATATCTCTGTTGGGGAACCACAGAAGCACACGTAGACGAATCAAGTAAAGTACACGCAATCGCACAACTAAGCCTAAACAAGAACAATCCGAATTTTAAGTCAAAAAAACCACAGCACAAAGCGATGAGTAATACATTATAAAAGTAGAAAAATTATATGAGATAGAGTCTTACCAATTCAAACAAGCCTCCAATCTTCTTCCTCAAACCCTAAATATGCCCTTAAACACTTAGGTACGAATTAGAAAGACCTAATACACCTTTTTTTTTATAATCTAATCCCGATTGGACCAGATATATGTACTATTACAACTGAAATAGGAAACAAATCCCGCACTTATGCAATTCTACACATCTTTGATGGAACCTTCATGACATTGACGCCCCATCGAGGATTGTCAATGGCATTAAACTCCTTCGATGCTATCGAGTAGCAACACCAAAACATTCTAGCAACCAATATGGATTTGCTGGATTTTTCAAATAGGATAGATCATTTGTTGATGGCATTGACATCTGCTTGATGGCATCGAGTGGTCTGTTGATGGCATTGACAGACCTTGTTATTGACATATTTAAGGCATCAACAACAATCTTCACCATGTTTTCAATCTTCATTCTTTATAACTCCGTATCAATCATCATCTCTAATTCCGCCTTCTATTATAGATCCATTATTGTTTCTCGTGTGCACTCCGTCTTCCATTTACGCCTTTGCCAAATCCAAAGAAGTTGTGCAAAAATTGAACTTCTCTGTGAGAACCGCCTTCATAAGCATGTCAGTCGAATTCATGCTTGTGTGAATCTTCTCTAGAGTCACGCCTCATTCCTCAAGCACATATCGGATAAAATGATGACTCACTTCAATATGTTTAGTATGTTAGTGATAAACAGAATTCTTAGCAAAATTGATCGTGTTTTCACTGTCACAATTGAATGGCATGGCCTCCGACTGAAGCCCCATCTGATTTATCATTCTTCTCAACCAAACACATTCCTTTAACACTTCTGTCATTGTCATATACTCAACTTTGGTTGTGGAAAGAGGCACTACAGACCAAAGCTTCAATAACCAACTAATCGCTTCACACACTAGCACAAACTAGTAATCGAAGTCGACCTTCTATTATCTACATTGCCTATGTAATCTGAATCCACATAACCTACTAACTTGTCCCCTTATTTTTTTTAAATGATAAAATGTAGTCCTACGTACCTCAAATGTATCAAATCAGCCATTTCACTATCTTACAGTGTTACTTGTCGGGGTTAGACATGTATATGCTAACAACACCCATCGCATGTGAAATATCCAATCTTGTACAGACCATAGCGTACATCAAGCTGTCGACTATGCTCAAATAAGGCACATGAGACATATTCTGCTTTTCTTCATTTGTTTTAAGATATTGTTCATAAGTTAGCTTAAAATGAGCCACGTGGGGAATGCTGACCGGTTTTGCCTTGTCCATCCCATACTTCATCGATACCTTCTCGAGATATTCCACTTAAGATAACCATAGCATGCTTCTATTCATGTTTACGTATATATCAATGTCAAGAACCCTCTTTGCAGCCTCCAAATATTTCATCTCGAATGTCCCTGATAGTTGAGCCTTCAGTATATCGATTCAGACATGTTATGACTGGCGATAAGCATGTCATCAACATACAATACCAAAATAATGAACTTCTCATCACTCAGTGTCTGGTAATAGACATAGTGATCATACTCGCTCTTGGTAAACTTTTAACTCATCATAAAATAATCAAATTTCTTGGCCACTGTTTCAGGTCGTACAACGATCTCTTTAACCTACAAACCTTGTTCTCTGCCCCTTGTGTTTTGAAACCTTTTGATTGCTTCATACAATTTAGCTTTTTCAATTTTTCATATAGAAAGACAGTCTTCACATCCATATGTTCTAGCTCGAGATTGTATTGGGCAACCAGCGGTAATATAAATATGATAGATACTTGCTTTACTATCGATATAAATATCTCAGTAAAGTCTACACCTTCTCTTGAGCATGTCCCTTCGTTACCATCTTGCCTTGAACCCATGTATTTCTTCTTAAAGATCCACTTACACTTGATCCCTTTACAACCGACGTAAAGCTCCACCAGCTCACACGTCTCATTCTTATACAATGAATCTATTTTATCATTCATCGCTGCTTTTTACTTTTTGGCATCTGGCCCATTAAGAGCCTCCTAAAAAGAAGACGGATCCCCCTTATCAGTAATGAGGACAAATGCGACATTTGAGTCATCCATGTTTCTCATCAGTAACTTACAATCCCATGGCGAATTCCTTCTCACAAGTGGCTACTCCATCTGCTCTTTTACATGTGTCTATGTCTCAGTATCAGCTTGTGTCTCATCTCTGTCTAACTAAACATCCACAATGAACTTTTCGGCTTTCTTGTACTCATTCTTACGAAACAATGATCCTTCGTCAAATTTGACATCCCAACTAAGGATAAATTTCTATGTAGTCCGGTCGTATAGTCTATATCCTTTTACACCATTACCATAGCAGGCAAAGATATATTTTTAGTCCTTTAGTTTAGCTTATCTCTCTCGACTAATAGTATATGAGAGTAAGCATCGCAACCAAATACACGTAGTCCTGAGTAGTCTACCTGCTAACTACTCCACAGTTCATTTGAAAATTTACATTCAATGGCCGTACAAGGGGACCAATTAACCAAGTAACAAGTTGTGTTAATGGCCTCTATCCACAATTCTTTGCCCAATCCAACATTATTGATCATGCATCAGGTCCTCTCCAAGGGAGTCTGATTCATTCGCTCAGTCACACCATTTTGCTCTGGTGTGTGGCGCACTGTGTTATGCCTCACAATCCTTTCATCTTTACAATACCGATTGAATTCTATAAAAGTGAATTCGCCACAATTATTTGTCCTTAACATTTCACATTCGGCCTGACTATTTTTTAACAACTGCCTTCCACTGCTTGAAGTTGATGAAAACATCAAATTTATTTCTCATAAAATAAACTTATACTTTTCTAAAGTAGTCATCAATGATCATAACAAACCATGATGACCCTCCATCAAAAACCACGGGCGCTAGCCCTCATACATTAAAATACACATAATTTAGAACTCCCTTACAAACATGTTTCGAATACTTAAAAGACAACCTTGATGTTTACTATATATGCAATGATCGTATATACTAAAATCAATGTTTTTAAAAACTGAAATTAAACAACGGTCAAAAAGTACCTTCATGCCCCACTCGCTCATGTGGCCTAAGTGTGCATGCCACATACGTGCAGATGTAAAATCCACTGCAGATGCTACAACTCCACTTGATGAAGTACTCCTGATCAACCTGTAAAGATTTTTATTTATTTGCATCTTTATGACAATGAGTGCCCATTTGAAACTTTAAGAATATGATCAAAACCATTGAATTTGCACCCTAGTGCCTCAAGTGCACCCAGAGATATCAAAGTCTTCTTCAAATCAGAAACATGTCTCATTTCAGTCAAGATACAGTCAATGTCATTAAACATCTGGATGCGCACCAATCAATGCCTACCACTTTACATGCATTATCATTGCTTATAAACACGTGGCCACCATTGCACTTAATATAACTGGTGAATTAACTCCAATGAGTGGTCATGTGGTACGAAGCTCCTGTATCCAAAATCCATTCTCTGTCGAAGTACTCAAATTTTGATGCGGTCAGCATGTCGCTACCATTCGTTTCCTCACTGGATTTCGCAGTATTAGCTTCATTCGAAGAACTCTATTAATTCTCATTTTTTGACTTAGAATTCTGACAATACTTCTTCATGTGCCCTGACATACCACAATTTCAGCACTTCAACTTGCCATTGCCATTACCATTGAATTTGGACCTCAATCACAAAGATCCACTTTCCCACTCAGAATTTCTCTCCCTCGTAACTAATGCATATATAGAAGCACTCATGTCACCGTTTTTGTATCTCATCTCCTTCGACTGAAGGGCTGAGATAACGGCCTCAACACTAATGGTCGTTCTACCGATATACAAAGAGTCTTTGAACGACTTATATAATGCTGGAAGAGAGTTCAATAGTATATATGTCTGATCTTCATCTTTCATCATTTCCTCCACATCCAACAATTTGCAAATCAACCTATCGAAGTTACTAACCCTCCATCATCTTCAGATTGAATAATTGTAACTTCAAGTACAAGTGATTCTCAAGAGATTTCTTTATATGGATATTCTTTAATTTTGCCCATGTACTTGTTGTAGTTTTCCCTCTTATAACATTATAAAGGACATTATCCGTTAAGTACAATTGGATAGAGGTTCTAGCTTTCTTATCTATTTTGTTCCATTCTTCTGTTATAGATTCTAGTCGTTTTTCAATAAGAGATTTGTCTAATCCTTGCTAAACTAGGATACCATTCATAGTTCAAAATTATTTTTACTAGAATATTTTTGTACATCGAACTTCAGGTTCGATGCCATTGATACGTTACTTTCAGATTCGATCTGCTTCTCGACGTTATCTCTAATACCACTTGTTGGGGAACCCCGGAAGCAAATATAGACGAATCAAGGAAAATACACGCAATCGCACAATCAAGCCCAAACAAGAACAATCCGAATTTTATGTGAAAAAACCATAGCACAATGTGGCGAGTAATGCACAAAGCAGCGATTAATGCACTATGAAAGCATAAATTACAAGAGATTGAGTCTTGTCGATTCGAACAAGCCTCGAATCTTCTTCCTCAAACCATATCTATGTCATTAAACACTTAAGAACAAATTAGAAAGCCTTAATACACCTTCTCTACCCTAATCCTAATTACACCCAATATATATACTATCATAACAAATCCTGCACTTACGTAATTCTGATCACATCTTCAATGGGACCTTCAATGGCATCGACGCCCCATTGAGGATCTATCGATGGCATCGAATTCCTTCGATGTCATCAAGTAGCAACACTAAAATGTTCCAACAACCAATATAGATTTTTTAGATTTTTCTAATGGAATCGAGTATCTGTTGATGGCATTAACATGTACTCGATGGCATTAAGTGATTTGTTGATAGAATCGACAAACCCTGTTATTGACAGATTTAAGACATCAATATGTTTAGTTCTATAATGGTAAACCGAGTTTTTCACTAAATCGATCTTGCTTTTGTTGTCATAATTAACCGACACGACCTCCTACTAAAACCCTAACTGATTTATAATTCCCCTCAACCAAACGGCTTCCTTGAATGCTTCCATCACTGTCATATACTTAGCATCGGTTGTAGAAAGAGTCACCATAGACTGAAGCTTTTACACCAACTAATCACTCTACCGGCTAACACAAACAAGTAACCAGAAGTCAACCTTTTATAATCCATACTGTCAGCGTAATCTGAATTCACATAGCCTACTAACTTGTCAACTAATTTTTCGAAATGTCAAGATGTAATCCTACGTACCTCGAATATATCGAAGTAACCATTTCAGCACATCCTAGTGTTGCATGCCGAGGTTAGACATATATCTTCTAACAACAATCACCACATGCAAAATATCTGGTCTCATACAGACCATGGCATACATCGAGCTGCCAACCACACTCAAATAAGGCATATAAGATATAGCCTGCTTCTCTTCATCCGTTTAACAGCATTACTTAAAAGAAAGCCGAAAATGAGCCATGTGGGGAACACCGATCGGCTTTAGCTTGTCCATCCCAAACTTCACAAATACCTTCTTAAGGTATTCGGCTTGAGATAACTATAACATTCTCCTCTTCTTAACTTTATGTGTGTCAATGATGAAAACCCTCTTTGCAGCCCTTATATCTTTCATCTCAAATGTCCATGAGAGTTGAGCCTTCAGTATATTGATGTCATATATGTTATGATTAGCGATAAGCATGTCATCAGCATACAATACCAAGATAATGAACTTCCCATCACCCAGTGACTTGAAATAGATAATGATCATACTCACTCCTAGTAAACCTCTAACTCATCATGAAAGAATTAAATTTCTTATACCATTAACTAGGCGACTATTTCAGGCCGTATAACGACCTCTTTAACCTGCAAACATTGTTCTCTACCCCATGTATTTTAAATCCTTTGTTTGATTCATGTAAATTGTCTCTTCCAATTCCTCATGCAGGAAAGCAGTCTTCACATTCATCTGTTCCAGTTCAAGAGTATATTGGGCAACCAACGCCAATATGAATATGATAGATACTTGCTTCACCATAGGCGTGAATATCTCAATGAAGTCGACATATTCTTTCTAAGCATATCTATTCACTATCAACCTTGCCTTGTAACTATCATGTTTCTTCATGAATATTCACTTACTCCTAACTGCTTTACGACCCCACGGGAAGAGCCTCTTGAAAAGTAGACAAATCTCCATAATTCATAATGAGGGAAATGCAACATTCGAGTCTTCCATGTATCTTACTAATATTCTACGATCCCTTAGTGGATTCCTTCTCACATGTGACTACTCCACCCGTTACTATACATCTGTCTATGTTTCAGTAGCAGCTCGTGTCACATCTCTGTTTATCTGAACATCCACAACTAACTTTTCCGCTTCCTTCTACTCATCCTTATGGAACAAGGATCCATTGTCGAATTTCACGTCATGACCAAACATGATTCTCTGTATGACCCAGTCATATAGCCATTACCCCTTCACATCATCACCATAGCTGACAAAAATGCACTTTTTGACCCTTTGATCCAACTTATCTCTCTCAACTAATGGTACGTGAGAGTAAGCGTCGCAACTAAACACTCACAGCTCCGATTAGTCTACCTATTAACCATTCCACACTTCCTTTAAAATTTTACAATTAATAGTCGTAGAAGGGGACTGATTCACCAAGTAATAAGCCATGTTAACGGCCTAAGTCCATATTTCCTTATTTAACCCAGTATTACTTATCATGCATCAGGCTCTCTCCAGAGAGTGTCTGATTTATCCGCTCAACTACACCATTCTGCTCTGGTGTGTGGTGCACTGTGTTGTGCCTCACAATCTCTTTTTATTTACAAAATCAATTAAATTCCCCATAAGTGAATTCCTCGTAATTATTTGTCTTCAATACATTCACCTTTCGCCCTGACTGTTTTTCATCATCGCCTTCGACTATTTAAAGTTGATGAAAACCTCAAATTTATTTTTCAAAAAATAAACCCGCACCTTTCTAAAATAATTGTCAATGAAAATAATGAACCACGATGACCCTCCACAGACGACGGTCGCCATCCATCAGAATGCGCATAATCTAGAACCTCTTTACTAGGGCTGAAAGTCGGGCGGGTTGGGTTGGGTTGGTGCTCAACCTTAGCCCAACCCAAGGTTCTTGTCCCTCAACCCTAACCCAACCTCAGGTTGGGAATTCTTAGCCCAAGCGAGTTTGGTCGGGTTCGTCAGGTAGATGCATGTTAATATTTTAATAATTGCATCAGTTCATTATATTTTAATACAAGTTTTATTTTTTATATCTATGATTTTATTAATTATATACGTACTTATTTACTGTAAAGAACTTCATTTATTCTAAACAAACAAGCTAAAATATAAGACAACTACACATTTAAAGGTCGTGTTGTATAGCACACAATCTATTTGGGAGAGAAATCCAACATTTCTTGTTAGCTTGAGTCATCGGAAATGATGTGGACCAATGAAACCGGACAGTACCAGAATTTCTTATGTCTTCAACACATACGATCCACACTCAATTATAATCTATAAGTAACTTATATATTGATCGGGTTCGGGTTGGGCCGGGCAACCCAAGACCTCAACCCGAGCCCGACCCAAGTTTTATTAGGTTAGTGTTTGTATAGCCCAAGCCTGAGATCGAACTCAATACATCCTGCCCAAGCCCAACCCAATGTCGGGTCGGTTAGGTTTAACTCGCCCAACTTTCAGCCCTACTCTTTACAAACATGTTTCCCGGACTTAAAAAATAACCTTGATTATTTACCATATATACAATGCTTGCATATGCTTAAATCAATGCTTTTAAAAAATTGGAATCAAACAACAATAATTTTTTTTTAAAGTACGTTCATACCCTACTCGCTCATGTGCCCTAGGTGTACATTATGTCACATACGTGTAGACTTGGATTCTGCTACAAACATTGAAGCTCTACTCGATTTAGTGTTTTTGATCAACCTGTAGAGGTTATCATTCCTCTATGCATTCATAACTACGAGTGCCTCCTTTGAAACCTTAAGGACATGATCAAACCCGATAAATTTGCACCCAAGTTCCTTGAGTGCACACAGAGATATCAAACTCTTTCTCAACTCAGTAACGTGTCTCACATCGGTCGATATACACTTCATACCATTAAACATCTTAATGCACATCGATCCAACACCAACCATGTTATAGACATTGTCCTTGCCTATAAACACATAGCCACCATGGCACTCACTGTAGCTTGTGAACCAACTTCTATAAGAGATCATGTGATATGAAGCCACCGTATCCAAAATTCATTCATTGTCGATATACCTAAATTTTAATGCAGCCAATACGTTACTACCACTCACCTCATCACTAGATTCCATAGTATTGGTCTCTCTTAAAGAACCCTATGTCTTCTAGGTCATAAACTTGGGATTATGACAATCCTTCTTCATGTGTCTTGTCATGTCACAACTTTAATACTTCAACTTGCCCTTGCCCTTGCCCATGGATTTGGATCTCAATTGCGAAGATCTTCTATACCGCTCAAAATTTCTTCCCCTCGTAACTAGTGCATCTGTATAAGTACACATGCCACTGCTTTTGTTTCTCATCACCTTCGACTGAAAAGCTGAGATAATAATCTTAATGCTTATTGTTGTCTTACTGGTACAAAGAGTCTTTGAACGACTCATATTATTCTGGAAGTGAATTCAATAGAATACATGCTTGATCTTCATCCTTCACTGTCTTATCCACGTCCAACAGTTTGTAAACAGGCCTATCGAAGTTGCTAATGTGGGTCTCAACGTCAGCTCCCTCAACCATCTTCAGATTGAATAATTGTAGCTTCAGATATAGACGATTCTTAAGAGACTTCTTCGCATAAATATTCTCTAACTTTGCCTATGCATTAACTGCAGTCTTCTCTCTCATAATATTGTAGAGAACTCATCCGTTAGAAACAATTGGATTTAGATATTGGTCTTTTGATATAACTTGTTCCACTCTTCTTCTTTTATAGTTTCCGATCATTTTTCAAGGAGTCCGTCTTCTAATAATTGATGAACTAGAACGCCCTTCATCTTCATCTTTCATAGTTTAAAGTTATTTTTCTCAGAATACTTCTCTACATTAAACTTCATATTAGATGCCATAAATATATTGTCTTCAAATTCGATTTACTTCTCAACGTTAGTTTTAATGCCACTTCTTGAGACTCGCGGAAACACACAAAGAGGAATCATATAAAGTAATCATAGTCACACAAGAAAATCTAATAGAGAACACACCGAATTTCCATGGGAAAACCTTATAGGAAAAAAACCACGGCCCAAAGGGATAATGTACTTAAATAACAAAGTTACAGGAGATGAAACCTTATCGATTTAATGCCCCAAAAGAAAAACCCTAGCCTTTTCTCTTTCCAAAACCCTCTTAAACCCATAAGCACGTCTAACCCTCTACCCTAATCCCGATTACACTAATATATTTAAGATAAAATGAAAATAGAAACAAATCACATGAAACTGTAAAAATTGGGCAATCCATCGACCTGTCGATTCGACCGGTCAAGACGTGTCAATTGGTCGATTGCACCTGTTTCAACGTAGATTTGAGTCATCCAATTTTTAATAATTTCCACCATGACTCTAATCTTCATGCTGCAACACGCCATGTTCAATCCTCCACCTCTATTTCGTTTCCATCATAGCTCCACAATCGTCGCTTCTCGTGCACACTCTATCTTTATCAAACTTAGAGAAGTCACACAAAAACTTCTTTATAGGAACTACCTTGGTAAACATATCTATTTGATTCATGCTTATATGTATCTTATCAAGAGTCACACTGCCTTCCTCCAACACCCGTCAGATAAAACGATGACGCACATCAATATTTTTAGTTTTATGATGATAAACCAAGTTCTTCACCAAATTGATCATGTTTTCGCTGTCACAATTAACCGGCACGGCCTCCTAATGAAGCCCAACTGATTTATCATTTCCCTTAACTAAACCACTTCTTTGAATGCTTTCATCGCTACCATATACTTAGCTTCGATTGTGGAAAGAGTCATCATGGACTGAAGCTTCAACATCCAACTAATCGCTCAAACCGCTAATACAAACGAGTAACCGAAAGTCAACCTTCTATTATTCATATTGCCAGCATAATCTGAATTCACATAGTCTACTAACTTGTCCCCTAAATTTTTGAATGTCAAGACGTAGTCTTGCGTATCTCAAATATATTAAAGTAACTATTTCACTACGTCTCAGTACTGCTTGTTGGGGTTAAACATGTATTTTCTAACAATACCCATCGCATGTGAAATATCTAGTCTCATACAGACTATGGCATGTATCAAGTTGTCAACCGCACTCGAATAAGGCATACAAGACATAACTTGCTTTTCTTCATCTGTTTAAGGACATTGCCTAGAAGAAAGCTGGAAATGAGCTACATGAGGAGCATTGATCGACTTTACCTTATCCAACCAAAACTTCATCAATACCTTCTTAATGTATTCCACCTGAGATAACTATAGCATGTTACTCTTCCTGTCTCTGTGTATGTTAATGCCAAGAACCTTCTTCGTAGCCCCTAGATCTTTCAATGTCCCCGAGAGTTGAGCCTTTAGTATGTCGATCCCAGACATACTATGAATGACGATAAGCATGTCATAAATATACAATATCAAGATAATGAACTTTCCATAACTTAGTGTCTTAAAATAAACACAATGGTCATATTTACTCTTGGTAAACTTCTGACCCATAATGAAATAATCAAATTTCTTGTACCACTACCTAGGTGACTGTTTTATGCAGTACAACAACATCTTTAACCTATAAACATTATCCTCTGCCCCTTGTATTTCTAATCCTTTTGATTGCTTCATATAGATTTACTCTTTCAATTGCTCATGCAGGAAAGCGATTTTCACATCCATCTTTTCTAGCTTGAAATTGTACTGGGCAACCAACTCCAATACGAATATGATAGATACTTGTTTCACTATAGGCACGAATATCTCAGTGAAGTCGACACCTTCTTTATCGGCATATCCATTCGCTACCAACCTTGCCTTGTACCTATCATGTTTCTTCCTGAAGATCCACTTACACATGATCGCTTTACAAGCGATGGGAATATCCTATTGAAAAGTAGACGGATCCCCTTCATTCATAATGAGGGAAAATATAACATTCGGGTCATCCATGTATCTCGCTGATAACTTACAATTCCTTGGTGGATTCCTTCTCATATGTGACTGCTCCATTTGCTCTTGTACCTTTGTTTGTATTTTAGTATAAGCCCATATCTCATCTTTGTCTATTTGAACGTTTACAACCAACTTTTCTGCTTCCGTGTGCTCATCCTTATGAAACAAGGATCCCTCGTCAAATTTGATATGATGATTAAGCATGATTTTCTATGTGACCCGATCATATAGCTTGTACCACTTCACACCATCATCACATCTGATAAAGATATGCTTTTTGGCCCTTTGGTCCATCTTAACTATATCAACTGGTAGTGCTTGAGAGTAACCGTCACAACCAAATACTCACAGCCCCAAGTTGTCTACGTGTTGACCACTCTGGACTTCCTTTGAAATTTTACATTCAATAGTCATAAAAGGGGACCGATTCACCAAGTAACAAGCCATGTTAATGGCCTCAGTTTACATTTTTTTGTTCAACCCAGCATTACTTATCATGCATTAGGCTCTCTCTAGAGAGTGTTTGATTCATCTGCTTAACCACACCATTATTCTCTGGTGTGTGGTGTGCTGTATTGTGCCCCACGGTCCCTTTATCTTTACAAATGCGATTGAATTCCCCAGAAGTGGATTCTCCACCATTATTTATCTTCAACACTTTCACCTTTCGCTTTGATTATTTTTCTTCATCGCCTTCTACTATTTGAAGTTGGTGACAACCTTGGATTTATTTTTCAAAAAATAAACCCACACTTTTCTATAATAGTTGTCAACGAACGTAATGAAACATGATGACCCTCCACTAGAAATTATGAGTAATGGCCGCCATACATCAAAATGTACATAATCCAGAACCCCCTTATAAATATGTTTTCCATAATTAAAAGATAACCTTGATTGTTTACCATATATACAATGCTTGTATATGCTAAAATTAATGCTTTTAAAAAATTAGGATAAAACAATGATAAAAAAGTACCTTCATGCCCCACTCACTCATGTGGCCTAGGTGTGCATTATGCCACATACGTACAAACATGAAATCAGCTATGAATGTTGTGGCTCTACCCGATGAAGTGCTCCCAATCAACCTATAAAAGTTACCATTCCTTTATGTTTTCATGATTATGAGTGTCGCCTTTGAAACCTTAAGGACACGATCAAAATCGCTGAATTTTCACTAAGTACCTCTAGTGCACACAAAGATATTAGACTCTTTCTTAACTCAGGAATGTTTCTTACATCAGTTAATATATATATGTAACGTCTCGGAAAAATTCATACAAGGACCCGAGTACCACCTCAGGCGAAAATCACCCAGGACCAGAACATTTAGTAATTAGGTTAAGATTAGTAAGTGCTAAACTAGAGTACTTGTGAAACTAGCACTAATCACTTAAAATATGATCTGCAAGATCCAAAACATGCAGAGTCATTGATGCTACATTACCCTGAAATTTAGAATCCATCCCTAAACCCGATTACTCTTGGGAGCACATCGAAACTCCATATCGGACCTAGACCGCATGTCGAAAGTCCGATAACTACAAAACTATACAGCTATGACCGCATTACTGGACACCCCCTCGAAAATCAAGTCTTAATTGTGTCTATAAATGCACAACTTAAGCCCGGAGCAAAGTGTGTGAGAAACGTGAATATCTTTAGAAATAAAATTCGAATTTAAGTAAACTGAGTCGTGTCGCTTGCAGGCCAAATATAAGGATTCAGACCGTCAGAATCTGACCCAAATACACCCTCAGATCAGGGAAAATTTTTTATACATGGTAATGTACTTGTGGCCCTGATCGAGTGACGGTGACCGTTGAACTGAAAAATGGTCTGCCACGGTCAATCTGTAAACCCGATCGGAGCGAAAACTCAGCCTCACCTAGATCCAATGCCAGGGAGCTTAAGTCCGACCGCACGCAAAAAATGGGGATCCAGAAGTGCTCCGTTGGATCGGAACAGCCGATCTTTGGACATAACCTAAGTATACCATGGCCTTGGGGCCATTCCCATCAGTTTTGGGCCTATATAAGGGCCTTAAACCCTCTCTCTTATATTCCATACGAATTTTAAACCCTAAAAAAGAGAGGAGAGGAAAAGGAAAGGAAAGAGAGAGAAAGAGAGAGAGAGAGTTGGAGATTCATCTTGGGATTTAATCCTGTTACTCCACACACTTAGCCACCATATCTGTATCACAAATCCGGCGTTTTCGACAACGTACTTGGGTAAGAAAACCTAACCCTAATCTGTTTTAGGATTTCAGATAGTTTAAGTTATGAAATAGCTAACTTAATTCATGCTATAGGTTGCCAATCTGCCGTTGACAAGGACTAAGTGTGTAAAACAAATCTGTTAGTGTTTATCGGCATGAGGTGCAGACTATAAATGTATAGGTTATGGTTTTCAAGGCTTTCAATGTCAATTAATGATTTATAATTGACGTGGGTGCTATTTCAAATGCTAAATACGATATTTGTTTCGCGTTTTAGATATATATGAACTATATTGAGTTTAGTGTATTCCATGTATTTGTAGAAAGGGTCGTATACGTATAGAATTTGAAAATGTGTTTGTCATGATTAATTGATGTGTTTTTGTACTAGTTGTATACGTAACAACTCCTTGGCGAAAAAATTTGCCCCAATACATGTTATGGCTAACATACGCCGTGTATGTTAAAAAGTGTAGTTTAAGTGTTTGTAAAAATGTCCGAATGAACTAATAGTTAGTAAATTGTACTTTATATGATTGTTGAGATATGATTCTCAATTACCTTAATTATGTGTATGATATCCTCCATGTATTTATACTATAGTGTCTGTTTAGGTATGAAATGTATATGTGTGAATTCATGTTTAAGTTGTATTTCCTAATATGTTCAAATGATTGTATGAATTGAATTATTGATTTATTGCTGCTTTGATTTTCTCATATGATTATATGCTAAAGTTGAATGCGCTTGGGACTATGATATAGTCCAGGCAATCGGTAACAGGCCCTGATTTGGTGGCTGAGGTTGTTTTCGCCCCACAGGACGTGTTCGATGAGTCCGAGCCGTACTTCAGTTGTCGACAGTGGTTAGGCCACACGGAGTGCTCGTGCACTTCATGTCGATCAATTCGATGTGCGCTCATACCAGTCGAGCTCGTCAAGTAACCCGATTGACTCGATGTATGTTCACCATGTATGGACGCTACTGCTTGAACCTAAGGTACTAACTTACCAGTGAAAATTTCGTTAACCTTGGTACCTCGATCCACTAAGTCTCATGAGCTAAACATGGTGGTATGGGACACCGTGGTCGAGCTGTCAGCCTACGCTGGGGTGACGAGCCTCCCCGTAGTGTCCAGTAAGCAACACAGCCTCGTGAGCCGAATACGATGGTATGAGATACTATATTCGAGCTGTCGGCCTACACTGATAAGGTGACGAGCCCTTTGTAGTGACCTCGAGCATACTCTAAGACCGTGTAAAAGCGACGAGCCTTTACATAACAACAAGAGTACATACTAGGCCTGCACTGATCAGGTGACGAGCCCTTTGCAGTGACCTAGAACCGTAACATCGTATGAGATTTACTAGGACTGACGACCCTAGAATGGATCATCGTTGGGAATCGATATAAGGGAGGTACCTTAGCTTCCCAATCTTGCTGTATGAAAAAGGTCTAATAAGAACTCGGTAATCACGTTCATGCACCGCATTACATGTGCATTTGGCATAGCAGGTCAAGCACTGAGGAAGGGTTACATGCCGCGATCGTGAGATGAAGTTGCTGAGGGAGAGTAGGCGAGGGCATGCATCATTATTTCATATCATTCTTGCATTAATCAGAGTATTTAGGGATGTTTGATTGTGCTGCTTTATCATTACTGCTTGACTGAATTGATAACATGTTAACCTTTGCTTTATAGCTCCACTGAGTTGATCACTCACTCCCACGTTATGGGACGGTGTTTTAAACACCAACTAGATCCTGTTATACTTTCAGGTGATGGCGCAGCCTGCGAGGCGGAGCTAGACTTTGAGGATGATGAGGAGGCATTCTCATACATGCAGTATTCAAGCGGCTTTACGTAGACCGTTCTGAATCGACGGGGCTTTAGGGCTGATACTTTGTAGTGGATCACCACATTTTGACATTTTGTATTTTGAAATAATACTTGTAACTATTCGACCTGGTAACATGATCACACTTGGGAGACTCACAATCACTTACATACTTTATATACTTATCACAGTCTTCCGCTTGCATAATGTAACTGTCTCCAGAGTATGATATGCTATTTTGGTATAATCTCATTCATGTTAAATGCACTAATACGGACAACATTTAATCATCATTATCCATGTTGTATAAGTGATGCGTTGGAACTCGGGAGTTGGGCCGATGCTCGACCCCCGATTTTCAGGGCGTTACAAGTTGGTATCAGAGCATGATTTGGATTAAACTGGACCTAAGTTATAGTCACACGATGCACACTGACGTACTTTGACCTAAGAGGGTGTGAGAAAATGTAAAAACAGGCATAGGATTTCCAGTTTCGCCAATCGGTGAAATTCACCGAAATCAACCGCCGAGATCAGGCCCATACACACCCGTGATCACATGAAATGATCCCGGGTCACTTCTGGACCGTCAATCGACTGGTCTAGACGAAGATTTAACTCATTCCAACCTCAAACGACCTAGAGAATGTGAATGTACATGAGATAGGACCTGAAACGACTCGAGACGGAGTCGGGGGGCCAAATCGTACAAATCGGGGGACCCATAGTGGGCCGCGCATGTTTTTGGCACCCCTAGGGGGGAGGCCATTGCCCCACCAGCGAGCCATCGCCGGAATGTCTTGAGACCGGCGAGGGCCTCGCCGATTGGGCGGTCGGGCCTGTCGGGCTGGCGCGGGCCGGCGCTGATGTGGTGCTGTGTGGCCCACCGAATCATGTGGGGATGGTTTTAAACACCTCATTTGCTCCCCTTCTTCATTTTTCACCCCTCCAAGCTTTCCTTTTTAAAAAAAACCCATGTTTCTCTCTCAAATCTCCCCTCCATCCACCCATTTCCTCATTTTCCTTCAATACACACACCCCTCCATCGTTTTCCATCAAAATCCTCTCTTATCTCTCTATTTTCCTTTGATTTAAGTGCACAAATCTCTCATTTGTGTCTCATATACCTCCAATTCCAACAACCCATCTTATTTCCCACATATCATTCCACTCCAATGGCTCTATTCGAGCTTATGACGGCATTTTTCTCGATTTCCACCATTCTCTCTATCATGAAAAAGAAAAATGCTCCTGTGGATGAAGCCGGGCCTAGTCGCCTTACTCGTTCAAGGAGGCCGAGAGGCGCCACCGCAAGTGTAAGCGTCGATCGAGAGATAAGGACCAAGGGGGAGCTTGATCCCAAGGCTTCTCTCGAAAGGATCCTTCTGACGGATATGTCTCATGAGAGATTTCATGGTCATAGGGTCCTTTTTGAAGTTCATGTGAATGAGAGGCTCTTTGGGCAATATTTGGTGATGGACCGCCTGGTTGAGGCTGGGTGGGGTCCCGTATTCGAGGGTGAGTACCGCGCAAATGTGGGCACAGTCCAAGCCTTCTACGCCCACATTCGAGAGCCTACGTTGGAGCCCTTGCAGTTCAAGATCCCAGTGGGTAGAGATCGGGAGGCCACAATTGATGTTAGCTTGATAGCCCGACTCATGAGAATGCCGCTTGGCGAGACCCATGTAAGCGAGAAGAATTTGAGGAGTGCACGTGAAAGGGATCGCTGCACGTGATTCCTTTGTGGACAATTGGCCCATTGGAATCCAAACAACAGCCTCCTAGCAACCAATATGACTGACGACTTCTGCCTGCTCCACCACATCTTCATGTACAACGTGTACCCCAGGTGGAGCAACCGCAGCGAGTACACCCGTCTGATGGTAGATTTCCTGTACCAAGTGGGGCAGAGAGAAAAGTTGTGCATGCCTACGCATGTTCTGCAACAAATAGTTCTTACCGCACGCTCCACTAGAGCGTCTGATTCGCTCTCATTCGGCCTACTCATATACAAGATTGCACGTGAGTTTGGCCATAGACTCAGGGCGAAAATGTCAGTGCCGACCCATTACATCAACAAAACTATCTCAATCAGATGGAGTTTGCCCACGGCAGTGGCAAGCCCGACTCGATGAGAGTGAGGACGAGACGGCTAGTGTGGAGTATGGAAACGAGGATGAAAGCAGAGAAGAGATAGAGGAAGAACAGGAAGAAGAAGTGGAGGCTCAGGACATGGATGAGAGCTCCTCTCCTACGGCAACGGAGCATGATACTAATCGGGCTTCTAGGGAAGTCCGCTTAGCTCGACTTGAGGAGGGCCAGGCTGCCTTGCGACAGGAGATCATTGATACCGGGCCCTCGTGAAGCACAAGTTTAAGAAGGTGACTCGCACCTTGAAAGCTAACCTGTGCTGCCTGCAGGATAAGGGCGCCCCTCCTCCGTCGCCAGACTCAGATGTCTAGTCGTCCATGTCGTTGCCCTGTAGCTTGTTTTGTTGCTGTTTTAGAATGTCCGTATTTTAAATGTTGATGGGACTAATAGTATTGTAGGTAGAAAGTGTGTTTGTGTTTGTTAGTTTGTTTTAATGTTTGTAGCCTTGCTTGTAATAACTCATATGCATTTTCTGTCATGATTCATGTAATGTCGTATCTCATGTAATTGTGACAATTTTGGTAAATGAAATGCATAAAATTTCTTAAAACTGTGTGTGAATGTTGTGTGGTTGAGTTAGTGGGCATGCTGAATCTGACCTGGGTTGCACCCTATGTTGTATAAAGGGAATGCCACCTAAGGCCGTACGGAGTATAGTACGTCTCACTATTAATGAGTCATTTGACGGGGCACCTCCCTTAAGCGATAGCCATACGAACCCTAGTTCGGGCCCGTCTCCCTCTGACACCATGTCAGATTCTCAGCTGGACACTGGCCCCACCAATGGGCCTACACCTGTTGTACCACCGGTTTCAGAGCAGAACCGTACGTCCTCTTTGACGCTATCTGGACCTCAGTCAGTTCCCCCTACTAATAGGTTGGAGCAGATAATGTTGTTGATATAGCAGTAGGAGGTACAGCAGCAGCAGGAGTAGTTTTTGACCATCATGGCAGAGATTTTTGCCCAGGGCATGGGCGTGGCTCCACCTACATCACCTGCACCCCCTGCTGGGAATGTGGGTGCTAGCGGCCTTTTTGAGCGATTTCAGCGCTTGTGGCCCCCTACCTTTGCGGGTACTCATAGACCCGAGGAGGCCAAGTATTGGCTTGACCGCATCTCTAACATGCTAAAGCCATTGCACTGCACAGAGCCTAAGCAGGTGGAGTTGGTCACCTTCATGTTCGAGAAGGAGGCCAGCTTATGGTGGGACATTGTCCTCCGTACTGTTGCGGTCGGACACATATGGATGTGGGCAGCCTTTGAGACCTGCTTCCATGAGAAATATTATCCCATCACCTATCGCCACGAGAAGGAGAGTGAGTTCCTTCGCCTCCGATAGGGATGGATGTCAGTGGTAGAGTATGAGAACAGATTTACGGAGTTGGGCAAGTACGCCCCATTGATTCTGGCGGATGAGTCGATGCGAATACGACGATTTTCTGAGGGCTTGCGACCCGAGATCCGCTCGAAGATATGCTACACTAGCGTACCCAGCTATGTTGAGCTAGTGATCATATCTATGCGGGCTGAGCAGGACGGGGACAGGCAATCTCGTATGCGAGCACCTATGGCTCCCAAGCCGCGACCTGATCTTCCGAGTAGACCGTTCCTTGGTAAAAGGCCGAGCGCAGACTCACCGCCGTTGCTGATGGCCCCATCTGCCCCAGTGAAGCGATCTGATGTGTGGTGTGCCTACTGCAAGATGTCTAGCCACACGGAGGTGAACTGCTTCACCAGGATGAGAGATATCGGCTTCTCACCACCCCAGAGGATCAACTGCCAGCATCCCCAGGTTATATCAGCACCACCTCTACGGTCGGCACCAGCTCATCCATCATTTCGGCCACCCACACCTCGATCTAGGCCGCCTCAGCGACCTATGGCTCCTCAGCCCAACCGATCTCAGTAGGCGCACGTCCATGTACTCACAGCGGAAGCGCCTAATTCTACAGCTACCGTACCTTTAGCCTTCGATCTCACCGCCCACATTGAAGGTACCCCTATATTTCTGTTGGTGGATACGGGATCCACTATATCCGTGATATCTTATTCTGCAGTCCAATGCTTAGGGCTGAATACGACCCCGATGGTTGGGGTACGAGTTATCGCAACACTAGGGACTTTTACAGATGCCACAAAAATGTTTGAGGGTTGCTTAATAGATCTAGGGAGCAGGACGATATGCATTGACCTGATTGTCACCACGATATACCATTTCGACGTCATCCTTGGTATGGATTGACTAACTGAAGTAAGGGCCAAGATTAACTGCGAGACCTGTCTAGTGACAGCTCGCGGGCCTGAGGGCACGCCTTTTACGTTTTCTGTGCAGGTCAATTGCCCTTTTCGAGTTCTTTGTTATGCTTCCTTACTGAAGAATGTTGACGGCCCGGTACTTGAAAACATACTAGTAGTTCGAGAGTTTGAAGACGTGTTCAGTAAGATACCTGGACTACCTCCTCGGCGCGAGATCGATTTCACTATCGACCTTGTGCCTGGTTCAATACCTATTTCATTGCCGACGTATCGCATGCCTCTGTGTGAGATGGAAGAACTGAGGAAATAGATCGACGATCTGTTAGATGCTGGCTTCATACGGCCGAGTGTGTCTCCTTCGGGAGCACTTGTGTTGTTTGTGAAGAAGGATGGGTCGCTGCGATTGTGCATTGATCATCGTAAGTTGAACCTGGTAACGGTGAAGAACAAGTATCCTTTGCCCAGGATAGACGATCTGTTTGATCAGTTGAAGGGGGCGCAGTACTTCACGAAGATCGATTTACAGTCAGGGTATCACCAGTTGCGCGTCAGGAATGAAGACGTGTAGAAGACGGACTTCAGGACCAATTTTGGGCATTATGAGTTTCTCGTCATGTTGTTCGGCCTTATGAACGCACCGGCCATGTTCATGGACTTGATGAACAGGGTATTTCGGTCGTTTCTGTTCCGATTCATCATCGTGTTTATAGATGACATTTTGATATACTCCAAGAGTCGGGAAGATCACGAGGAGCACCTGCGGGCAGTCTTCAATACGCTCAGGAAGAACCAGTTGTTTGCACAGTACAAGAAGTGCGACTTCTGGAAGGAAGAAGTCAAGTTCCTGAGACATGTGGTATCTAAGGAAGGGATAGCAGTTGACCTCACTAAGGTAGCCGCGGTTCAAGACTGGGAACAGCCTAGTTCGGTTACTGAGGTGAAGAGCTTTCTTGGTCTGACAGGGTACTACCGTCGATTTATTAGGGACTTCTCTAAGATTGCCAGACCGCTATCTCAGTTGACACAGAAGGATCTGAAATTCGCCTGGAATGAGAAGGCAGAAACAGCTTTTCAGGAGCTGAAGGACAAGCTAATGTCCGCCCCTATGCTAGTATTGTCAGAGCAAGGGGTTAAGTATACTATATACACCGACGCGTCTCGCGTTGGTCTGGGTTGTGTCCTTATGCAGAAGGACATGGTGATTGCTTACGCCTCGAGATAGTTGAGGAAACACGAGGAGAACTACCCTACACACGACCTCGAGTTGGCAGCTGTCATCTTTGCACTGAAGCTCTGGAGACATTACCTTTACGAAGAAGAGTTCGAGCTCTTTTGCGACCACAAGAGCCTTAGGCCGTGTTTGGGCAACTACGTTAGGGTGGAATACATGGGATAAAATTACGACGACAACCACATTTATGACTTGCAGTGGATTGTCTTGGGATAGTGATATACACCTCTATCCCAGGACCAGTCCTTGTTATGTTTGGATTTCATGGGATTACTTCCAACCCATGGGATATCTGAGTGGGGTTGTTTGGATTACCCATGGATACAAGTGCGTTTATTTAACTGTTTCAAGTGCTTCCCAACCTCCAATCTCTCTAGTAAGAGGCATCCCCCCTGCGCACGCTAACATCACCGAGGCCAGAATCACCATTGTTGCCTTCCTAAACTTGCGCAGCCATTGTCGACGACAATAGCATCCAGCAACCGTCTCTCTCTCTCTCTCTCTCTCTCTCTCTCTCTCTCTCTCTCAGAGAAGAGCGTTCTTCACCATGCGGCACTCTTTAACACTGATGGCGCTAACGTGCGCCTCCCTTTTAGGCCAGGGACTCAAAAGAGAGGATGTGGTGTGAAATCTCTGCTGAAAAATCCAATGGAACTGCCCTTTCGTATCATTTGACAGTGGAGATTTTTTGTTTCCCTCACTCTTACCCTCTTCTTCTACCTTCCTTTGTCTTTTTACACCGATGGTGGGTAAAATGGGCAGATCGTAGTGGGAAATGCACCTCGGCGATATCTGGCGTTTGTCGTTCTGGGGATCGGATGGTGATGTGTTCTTCTTCGACTCCAGCTCTTATCTAATACAAAATTACAGTACTACCCTCTTGCTCGTTTTAATACCCCTGTATCACATGATCCCTATTCCTGCCCTTCTCGAGATATTTGATACTCTGGCAGTGTGTGGTAGATGGTACTCGGGCACTCGGGACTTGCATACGTGGCATAATGAAACTAAAATTTAAACTGTCACCATATTTCGGAAATCATACTTTTTTGGCAACATTAATCATACTTTAAACTGTCCCCATAATCCTCAGTGCCTACATATTAATCGTAATAGTCTGCCGGAGTACAAAAGTTTTTCCTCTCTCGATGTGCTAACACGTGCACGAAACAAGGCCGCTTATCTAGTGAACAGCGGACGACGAAAGAATAGATGGTCAAGCATTACAATGCCCATATTCAACATCCCTATTTAGCGCATGGAGTGGACCTACTGATTATAGCAAAAGGCGTCTGGGGCTGCCTGATGAGCGAATTGGATCTGGTACACGTGTCTCGTGTAAGGACACGTGAGGGCTGATGACCATGAAAAGTTAACTGGCGCCCGTGCACCTCCTCGAGGAGTGACGTAATCCGCGCCCGTCCGAAGACCATCTGTTTCCCAACGCCAGATCACCCGAATCCCTCTCTTCTAACAAATGTATTGTGGTGTGAAAGATAATACGAGATGAAGTGTTACCCAAACGTGTAAGGGATGGAAACGTGGTGGATTTTACAATTCCACCCCTCATATTCCACCCTAATGCAGTTGCCCAAACACGGCCTTAGGTACATATTCACGTAGAGAAATTTGAATATGAGGCAGCGATGATGGATGGAGACCTTGAAAGACTTCAAGTTCGAAGTCTCTTACCATCCTGGCAAGGCTAACCTTGTAGCAGACGAGTTGAGCCACAAGAAGGCATTAGCATTTGCGGCTCCGCTAATGATAGCACAGTGAGACATGATAGAGTTTGTGCGAGACTTTGAACAGAAACTCATGGTGGAGGAGCCGTATGAGGGCATCACGCATATTCGAGTATGGCCCCTTATTGATGATAGGATCATCGCGGCTCAGAAAGACGATGAGCTATTGACGAAGATGAGAGAACAGGCTAACAGCGATGAGGACGCCAAATGAAGAGTTGGTATGGATGGGGGCTTACGTTACCAGGGTCGCCTATGCGTCCCGAACTTTCCTGACTTGAGGAAGGAAGTTCTCGAGGCTGCTCACAATTCAAGGATGGCAATGCATCCTGGTAGTACGAAGATGTATCGCGACGTGAAAAGGTCATACTGCTGGGACAACATGAAGGCCCACATAGCAGAGTATGCATCACGCTGTTTCACGTGCCAGCAGGTCAAGGCCGAACATCGCCGACCTCCTGGACTGCTTCAACCCATGCCCATTGCTGAATGGAAGTGAGACTTCATCTTTATGGATTTCATCTCAGGGCTACTGAAGACGAGGAAGGGGTATGACTCCATATGAGTGATCGTGGACCAGTTGACGAAATCATCTCATTTCCTCCATATCAAAGTTTCGAACTCTGCAGACGAGTTGGCCAAGTTGTACATCAAGGAGATTGTACGTCTGCATGGAGTTCCATTGAAAATCGTGTTGGACCGAGACATGCGATTCACATCTATCTTCTGGACTCGTATCCAGGAAACAATGGATGTGAAGTTGAAGTTCAGTACCGCGTTCCACCCACAGACTGACGAGCAGATGGAACGGGCTGATAAACTAGGTGTTGGAGGATATGCTGCGAGCCTGTGTGCTGGATTTCAAGAACAGTTGAGATGACTGTCTTCCTTATGCAGAGTTCGCCTATAACAACAACTTCCAGGCGAGTATTGGCATGGCTCCTTACGAGGCACTGTATGGGCGTCCGTGTAGGGCACCGTATTGCTGGGCAGAGGTTGGCGAGAAGAGTCTGATTGGCCTAGAGTTAGTTCAGGCGACTTCATAGAAAGTCGACATTATCAGGTGTCGACTTTTGGTAGCACAGAGCAGACAGAAGAGTTACGCCGATACGAGACGACGACCGTTAGAGTTCGAGGTTGGGGACTATGTATTTTTGAAGGTTTCCCCAATGAAGGGAGTCCTCCGGTTTAGGAAGAAGGGGAAACTCACGCTTAAATTCATTGGCCCATTCCAGATAATTGATCGAGTGGGGGCGGTAGCATACTGCCTTACTTTGCCCACACCACTCGTAGGCGTGCACGACGTATTTCATGTATCCATGCTGAAGAAATACGTTCCCGATCCTTCCCATATTATCAGTTAGGAGCAGGTATAGTTGAGCGAGGATGCTACGTATACTGCGACCGACGCGTATCCTAGACAGGAAGGAGCAGGTATTGCATTGCAAGGTCATCCCACTTGTGAAGGTACCGTGGACACATCACACTGAGGAAGAGGCTACTTGGGAAACAAAAACCGAGGTCCAAAAGAACTACCCTCAAATTCTCGAGGAGTACAAAAATGAACTAATTTCGAGAACGAAATTTTTTTTAAAGGGGAGTAGATTGTAACAACTCGGAAATATCCGTGCAAGGATCCAAGTACCACCTCAGGCGGAAATCACCCAAGACCAGAACCTTTAGCAATTAGGTTAAGATTAGTAAGTGCTAAACTAGAGTACTTATGAAATTAACACTAATCACTTTAAATATAATTTGCAAGACCCGAAACGTGCAGAGTCATTGACGCTACATTACCCTGAAAACTAGAATCCATCCCTAAACCCGGTTGCTCTCGGGAGCACACCGAAACTCCATATCGGACCTAGACCGCACGTCGAAAGTCCGATAATCGCAAAACTATACAGCTATGACCGCATTACAGGACTTAACAACCCCCTCGGAAATCAAGTCTTAATTGTGTCTAGAAATGCACAACTTGAGCCCGGAGCAAAGTGTGTGAGAAACGTGAATATCTTTAGAAATAAAATCTGAATTTAAGTAAACTGGATCGTGTCGCTTGCGGGCCAAATATAAGGATTCAGACCGTCAGAATCTGACCTAAATATACCCTCAGATTAGGGGAGATTTTCTATACATGGCAATGTACTTGTGGCCCTGATCAAGTGACGGTGACCGTTGAACTGAAACTGGTCCGCCACGGTCGATCTGTGAATGTAACGCCCTAAAATTCGGGAGTCGAGCATAACTCAGCTCCCAAGTTCCAAAACATCACTTATGCAACATATTTAATGATGGATGTATGTTGTCTGTAAGAGTACATAAAACATGGAATAGATTAAGCCAAACTGCAAACATAATTCAGGGATAAGTGAAAGACGCAAGCGGAAGACTTAAAGAAACAGATGTGTGCATGTGCAAGTCCCTGAAATACGTATACATGCCAGGTCATACTTACAAGTGTTTATATTCAATTAATACAAGCATCAAATGACATTATCTATTCCCAAAAAAAAAATTCAGAATTCCCGCACATCAGGACATGGCTCACAAGAACTCGCCTGAGAACTGCATAAAAGAAAATGCAGCCTCATCATCCTTAAACTCCTGCTCTGCCTCAGGGGTCGCATCAATATCTGCATCTAAGACAGAGTCTGGTTGGTGTTTAAACACCGTCCCAGAACGTGGGAGTGAGTGATCAACTTAATGGAACAATAAAGCAAAGGTTAAATGGTATCAATTCAATCAAGCAGTAATGGTAAAGCAGTACAATCAAACATGTCCTAATTACTCTTGTTAATGCACGGATGTATGTAGAATGATGCATGCCCTCGCCTTCCTCCATCGGCGTCTTCATCTTACGTTACGCATGACATCCTCCCGCAGTGCCAACGACTACCACGCACATGCAAATGCGGTGCATGAGCATGATTACCAAGTTGTTATTAGTCCTTTTCATACAGCAGGATTGGGAAGCTAAGGTACCTTCCTCATATCAATTTCCACACAGTGATCCATTCTAGGGTCGTCAGTCCTAGGCCATCTCATACGATCATATGGTTTTAGGTCGCTGCAAAGGGCTCGTCACCAATCAATGCACGCCTATCATACCTTCATTACTACAATAAGGCTCGTCACCTCAATGCGGTATCAAGGTATGCTCGAGGCACTACAAAGGGCTCGTCACCAATCAATGTAGGCCGACAGCACGAATATAATGTCCCATACCACCATAATCGGCTCACGAGTTTGGTTGCTCACTGGTCACTGCGGGGAGGCTCATCACCCTAGCGTAGGCCGACAGCTCGACCACGGTGTCCCATACCACTATGTCCCGCTCATGAGTCTTAGCGCATCAAGGTACAACAGTTAACGGGATTTCATCGCTAAGTTTGGTACCCTAGATTCAAGCAATAGCGTCCATACATGGTGAACATACATCGGACAATCGGGTTACTTGACAAACTCGACTAGCACGAGCACATGTTGGGTTAAGCGACATAAAGTGCGCAAACACTCCGCGTGGCCAAACCACTGCCGACAACTCTAATATGACTCGGGTTCGTCAAATCACGTCCTTCGTGGGGAAAGCAACCTCAGCCACGAACTCAAGGTCGATTACCGATTTCATGGACTATTCCAAAGTCCCAAACATATTTCACTACAACAGATATTCATATCAGCAATTTAGAATAGTAATGGGACAACAATTCAAATCATGTAATATGTGAGCATTTGAAGAATATCAACTCAACATGGATTTAAACATAAGTAATACTTGAAGTTAAACAACAAAGAATGTGACTTGCATGTAGGAAATTATACACACCAATAGGAGAGTTGAGAATCGCTTCTCAACGCCCGCAAATAGGATAATATATTACACTTTAGATCATTCAGACATTTCTACAAACACTTAGACTACAAAGATCAACATACATGACGTATGTTGGAATACACGCATTTGGACAATTCCTTTTGCCAAGGAGTTGACACACATACAATAAGCACAAGTACACGACAAATAATCATAGCAAACACATGTTCATATTTTATACGTATACGATACTTCCTACATATACATAGAATACTCAAATCTCAATATAACACATATATATTAGGAACGCAAAATAAACATAGCATTTAGCATGTGAAATTGCACCCACAACAAGAATAAACCATTATCTGACATTAAAAGCCTTGAAAACCATAACCTATACGAATATAGTCCGCACCTTAAACCAGAAAAGCACACCGAACTGATTCAGACGATATGTCTTCGTCAACGGCGACTAGATAACCTAAGGCAAGAATAGAAATGAGCTACATCAACACATAGACTATTTTAAGCTCTAAAACAGATTAGGGTTAGATTAACTTACCTAAGGATGAACTTAGAATCGCCGGAATAACGATTCAAATGTGATGGTTTAAGGATGTAGAGTAATAGGAAAGAATCTTAAGATGATTCACCAACTTCTCTCTCACTTTCTCTCTCTTTTCCTCTCTCTTTCTTAGCTAGGGTTAGGAAATTCGTATGGAAAAGAGAGTGAGGGTTTTAAGGTCTTTATATAGGCCTAACATTGATGAAAATAACCCTAGGGCCAAGGTATACTTAGGTTATAACCAAATCAGGCCTTGCTCGATCTAACGGAGCACTTCCGGTGGTCCTTTTTCCACGTGCGGTCAGACTTAAGCTCACTGACCATGGATCTAAATCAGGCTGAGTTTTCGTATCGATCGACTTTACAGATCAACCGTAGCGAACCACACTCAGTTCAACGGTCACCGAAACTCGATCAGGACCACAAGCACTATGACATGTCTGGGCCATCTTCCTTGATCCGAGGGTGAAATTGGGTCAGAATCCAATGGTCAGATTGCTTAAAATCGTCGCGTAAGCGACACGACTCAGATTTCATAAAGTCACATTTAATTTCTCACCGTTCTCACACTCTTTACTCCAAACTCAATCAAATTGACCTAGGACATCATCTGGACTTGATTTTTGAGGTGATGGTCAAGTCCAACATGGTGACTATAACTGACTAAGATCATCGCTATCGGACTTTCGACGCGCGGTCCAGGTCCGATCCAAAGTTTCTAAAAATTTCCAAGAGCAACTGGATTTAGCGTTGAATCCCAGATTTCAGAGTAACATAGCGCTAACGATTCTACAGGTTTTGAGTCCTGCAGATCAAATTTAAAGTAATTGATGCTAATTTCACAAGCAATCGAGTTTAGCGCTAATTAACCCACAAATAGCTTCTAAGGAAAATAGAGGTAGTACTCGGGTCTTGGCACGAAATTTTTCGGGTCATTACAGTAATCATAGTCTCTCTTTAAAAGAGGCACCTAGGATAGAGAAAGCAATGATGGGGCTTCAGAAGTGCTCCGTTGGATTGGAACAGCCGATCTTTGGACATAACCTAAGTATACCATGGCCGTGGGGCCATTCCCATCAGTTTTAGGCCTATATAAGGGCCTTAAACCCTCTCTCTTATATTCCATACGAATTTTAAACCCTAAGAAAGAGAGGAGAGGAAAAGGAAAGGAAATAGAGAGAAAGAGAGAGAGAGAGAGTTGGGAATTCATCCTGGGATTTGATCCCGTTGCTCCACGCACTTAGCCACCCTATCCGTATCACAAATCCGGCGTTTCCAACAACGTACTTGGGTAAGAAAACCTAACCCTAATCTGTTTTAGGGTTTCAGATAGTGTAAAGTTATGAAATAGCTAACCTAATTCATGCTATATGTTGTTAATCCGCCGTTAACAAGGACTAAGTGTCTAAAACGAACCTGTTATGTGTTTACCGGCGTAAGGTGCGGATTATAAACATATAGGTTATGGTTTTCAAGGCTTTCAATGTCGGTTAATAATTTATTACTGATGTGGGTGTTATTTCACATGCCAGATACAATGTTTGTTTCGCGTTTCAGATATATATGAACTATATTGAGTTTAGTGTATTCCATGTATTTGTAGAAAGGGCCGTATACGTATGAAATTTGAAAATGTGTTTGCCATGATTAATTGTTGTGTGTTTATACTAGTTGTATGTGTAATAACTCCTTGGCGAAAGGATTTGCCCCAATACATGTTATGGCCAACATACGTCGTGTATGTTAAAAAGTGTAGTCTAAGTGTTTGTAAAAATGTCCGAATGAACTAGTAGTTAGTAAATTATACTTTATATGATTGTTGAGATATGATTCTCAACTACCTTAATTATGTGTATGATTTCCTCCATGTATTTATACTATAGTGTCTGTTTAGGTATGGAATGTATATGTGTGAATTCATGTTTAAGTTGTATTTCCTAATATGTTCAAATGATTGTATGAATTGAATTATTGATTCATTGCTGCCTTGATTTTCTCATATGATTATCTGCTGAAGTTGAATGCGCTTGGGACTATGATATAGTCCAGGCAATCGGTAACAGGCCCTGATTTGGTGGCTGAGGTTGTTTTCGCCTCACAGGACGTGTTCGATGAGTCCGAGCCGTACTTCAGTTGTCGACAGTGGTTAGGCCACACGGAGTGCTCGTGCACTTCATGTCGATCAATTTAATGTGCGCTTGTACCAGTCGAGCTCGTCAAGTAACCCGATTGACCCGATGTATGTTCACCATGTATGGACGCTACTGCTTGAACCTAAGGTACCAACTTACTAGTGAAAATCCCGTTAACCTTGGTACCTCGATCCGCTAAGTCTTATGAGCTGGACATGGTGGTATGGGACACCGTGGTCCAGCTGTCGGCCTATGCTGGGGTGACGAGCCTCCCCGTAATATCCAGTGAGCAACACAGCCTCGTGAGCTGAATATGGTAGTAAGACACTATATTCGAGCTGTCGACCTACACTGATAAGGTGACGAGCCCTTTATAGTGACCTCGAGCATACTTTAAGACTGCATAGAGACGACGAGCCTTTGCATAACAACAAGAGTACATACTAGGTCTGCACTGATCAAGTGACGAGCCATTTGCAGTGACCTAGAACCGTAACATCGTTTGAGATTTACTAGGACTGATGACCCTAGAATGGATCATCGTTGGGAATCAATATAAGGGAGGTACCTTAGCTTCCCAATCTTGTTGTATAAAAAAGGTCTAATAAGAACTTGGTAATCACGTTCATGCACCGCATTACGTGTGCGTTTGGCGTAGCAGGTCAAGCACTGAGGAAGGTTTGCATGCCACAATCGTGAGATGAAGTCGCTGAGGGAGAGTAGGCGAGGGCATGCATCATTATTTCATATCATTCTTCAATTAATCAGAGTATTTAGGGATGTTTCATTGTGCTGCTTTATCATTACTGCTTGACTGAATTGATAACATGTTAACCTTTGCTTTATAGCTCCACTGAGTTGATCACTCACTCCCACGTTATGGGACAGTGTTTTAAACACCAACCAGACCTTGTTGTAGTTTCAGGTGATGGTGAAGCCTGCGAGGCGGAGCTAGACTTTGAGGATGATGAGGAGGCATTCTCATGCATGCAGTATTCAGGTGGGTTTACGTAGACCATTCTGAATCAACGGGGCTTCAGGGTTAATACTTTGTAGTGGCCACCACATTTTGACATTTTGTATTTTGAAATAATACTTGTAACTATTCGACTTGGTAACATGATCATACTTGGGAGACTCACAATCACTTACATACTTTATATACTTATCACAGTCTTCCGCTTGCGTAATGTAACTGTCTCCAGAGTATGATATGCTGTTTTGGTATAATCCCATTCATGTTAAATGCACCAATACGGACAACATTTAATCATCATTATCCATGTTGCATAAGTGATGCGTTGGAACTCGGGAGTTGGGCCGATGCTCGACCCTCGATTTTCAGGGCGTTACAATATACTCAATGCCATTAAACATTTTGATGCACATCGATCCAACACCAACCATATTAGAAACATTGTCATTGCCAATAAACACTTAACCACCATCGCATTCACTGTAACTGATGAACCAAATCCTATGAGGGATCGTGTGATATGAAGCCCTCGTATCTAAAATCTATTCATTGTCGAAATACCTAAATTTTTATGCGGTCAGCACGTTACTACCACTCGCCACCTCATTAGATTTCAAAGGGTTGGCCTCTCTGGAAGAACTCTCTGATTTCTCCTCCATAGACTTGGTATTCTGACAATCATTCTTCATGTGTCCTATTATATCACAACTCCATCACTTTAGCTTGCATTTGCCCTTGCCCCTTGATTAAGATCTCGGTTGTGAAGATCCTCTATCCCGCTCATAGTTTCTCTCCATCATAACCAGTGTATCTGTAGAAGCACCCACGTCATTGCTTCATCACCTTTGACTGAAGAATTGAGATAACAGTCTCAATGATAATGGTCGTTTTACCGATGCACAAACAGTCTTTGAACGACTCATACGATTCTAGAAGATAATTCAATAGAATACATGCTCAATCTTCATCTTTCATCTCCTCATCCATGTCCAACAATTTGTAAACAAGTCTATTGCAGTTGCTAATGTCGGTCTTGACGTCAACCCCCTCAGCCATCTTTAGATTGAATAATTGTAGCTTCTGATACAAACGATTCTCAAGAGACTTCTTTGCATAAATGTTCTCTAACTTCACCCATGTATCAGTCATAGTCTTCTTTCTCATAATATTGTAGAAGACCTCATCCGTTAGTCATAACTGGATTGAGATATTGATCTTTTGATCTGATTTGTTCCACTCTTCTTTTTACATAATTTCTAGTCGCTTTCCAAGAAGTGTGTCTTCTAATAGTTAATGAACTAGAAAACTATTCATCTTCACCTTCCATAATTCAAAGTTGTTTTCCCCATAATACTTCTCTGCATCGAACTTCATTCGAAATGCCATGGATACCTTGTCTTTAAATTCAATCTGCTTTCCAACATTAATTTTGATACTACTTGTTGGGACCCGCAGAAGTACACAAAGAGGAATCAAACAAAGTAATCACCACCGCGCAAGTAAATCCAACAGAGAACACTTTGAATTTACATGGAAAAACTTCGTGGGAAAAAATCACAACACAAAGCAATAATATACTTGAACAACAAAGTTAAAAGAGATGGAACCTTACCGATTCAAAGCCTCGAGAGAAAAATTCTAGCATTTTCTCTCTCCAAAACCCTTTCAAACCTTTAAGCACGTCTAACCCTCCACCCTAATCCCAATTACACCCATATATTTAAGGTAAAACATAAATAGAAATAAATCACGCAAAACTGCACAATACGTCGACCCGTCGATTCGACCGATCAAGACGTGTCGATCAGTTGGGTCGAATTGTCGACTAGTCGAAAACTCCAAAAAACAGTACATAGAGCTATGCCAAAAAAAAAAAAAACTGAATATTTTTTAATGTCCTTTGATTTATCGACCAAACTGTTGATCGGCCAATGACCCCTATTTCAACATAGATTTGAGGCATCCAATTTTCAACAATTTCTAAGTAATGTCCCTTTCTTTCATATAATTTACATTGAAAAAGACACCACAAATAACCACTCAATAAGTCAGGTCTTACTAGCAATGTGACAATCCAAACAACCATAGAAATGACCATAAAAGGTGGTTTCTTCATAGGTAGGTAGATATGTTGTAGTAATCTATTTGGGAGTTGTGTTCAAGGTCATACCTTAGTGGTAGACTCACAAGAGTTTCAACACAAGGTCATGGGTTCGAATATCCATTGTGTTGAGAAACCATAGTGGTGTGAGTGCATGGGTGTGTGTGTGGGGTGTGAGCGTGTGTGTAAAAAAAAATCTCTATGGGAGTTATAAGCTTATGGTTTCATAATCCAGACCATTAGTCCGTTGAGTACCAGTCTAGATTAATAGAATCTCCCACACTGAAACATTTAAGCTTAGGATCTTTTAAATTAAATCCATGCTAGAAATACATTTGTCTTCCCAAGGGCCTGTTTCAAGACTATGAAATAAGTTTTGTCACTTGACTGTCACTAGAGTTAGTTTAGTGAATATGATTGAAAAATTAACTTATGTGGATAAAGCTATTTATTCCCACGAGGGTTTTTTTTTTTTTTCCTGAACTTTTCTATATCTCTCTTTCTTTCTCTCCATATCAAAGGAGGCCACACATGAAGGATTATCCGCATCAAAGTTGGGGCCCACAAGATGGACTATCCACATCGAAGGTGAGCCCCACATGATGGACCACCCATATTAACATGGGCCCACAAAATGGATGGTCCATATCAAAGGTTGATCCCTAATGATAAATAACCCACATCCACACCCTAATCCATAGCTCAAGTGGTAGACTGAGCGAAAGATACCCCCTTTCAACATTGAGGTCTTGGTATCAATCCCTAGTGGGGGTGGCTAACAGGGAAGTGTGAACTTACAGTGAGCTATACTAACAAGCTAACAAAAAAGGAAAAAAGAAAAAATAACTCACGTACAAAATGGGTGGGTACCATGGACAGCCCACTTCAATGTGGGGACCACATGATGGATGATCGACATTAAAGGTGAGCTCCACATGATAGGTAATGGACATTGAAGCTAGTCCCCACATGATGGATAGCCCGCGTAGCCCCATGATGGATGGTCCATGTAAAAGCTCAACTCCTAATGATGAATGACCCACATCCAAAACGAGCCCCTGCATGATAGGCAGCCCACATTCAAGATGTGGCCCACATGATGTACAATTCACATTAAAGGTGGGCTCCATATGATGGATGATCCATATCAAGGTGGTCCCCACATGATGGACGGCCCATGTCAAAGGTTGGTCCTAATGATGAGTGGCCCGTATCCAAGATAGGCCCCGCATGATGGATGACCTACAATAGAGGTGGGGCCCACATGATGGATGATCTATAGCAAAGGTGGGCTCCACATGATGGGCGGTGGATATTGAAGGTGGGGCACCACATGATGGACAATAACAATGATGGTGGCCCCACGTGATGAATGACCAACATCAAAGGTGGGCCCTGTATAATGGCAGTACACATTAAATGTCAGCCTCTAATAATGAATTGCCCATATCCAAGGTGGTCCCCACATGATGGATGACTCACATAAAAATAGAGCCCACACAATGGATGATCCCTATCAAAGGTTGGCACAATAAGATGGACACCATGGATAGAAGAGGGATCAAATAGATTTAAGGAAGAAATACTTATAATATTTGAAATCATTTATGATTTTTTGCTTTGTTGTCGGAAAATATGTTATTTACCGAACTTGGTGATCATTTATGATTTTTTGCTTTGCTGCCGGTAAATATGTTATTTACCGATCATACTTGGTGGGACAAAATAACTTACGATTCAAACACTCCCTAATCATCTATCCATAGGCTCCGCTTGTGAATGTTAAAATTGCCTCGTCAAGTAATCGTTTATTAAGGAATAATCCATCAACAATCGTTCACAACACACCAACGGTCTGGATTACTGAACCATGTGCCCCACATGTCAGACCTAAAAACCCGTGTGTTATTTACAACTACGCCGGCCACTGGTCGTAGAATGCGTTGGTAATCTGCGTGGTCGCTTGATCACCTCTGATTGCACACTCTCTCTCTCTCTCTCTCTGTCAAGACTCAAGGAGAGAAAAATACAAAAAAATTTCAATGGGGATGAAAAGGTTTCTTATCCAAAGCAAAAACTGGGCTGGCCTCTTCCCCTCCCACCCAACAAGAGCGGTCTGCAACACCAACACCCACAACTACTACAACAACAGCAACAGCAGTAACAACAACAACAGCAGCAGCAGTAGTAACAACTACAACAACAAAAACAATAATATGGCAATCTCACTCAACCACTCTACTCTCTATAAACCCTCATTTCTCTTCTCCCACAGACGTCCTTCTTCGCCTCCTCTCAGAGGCTTCCTTCTCTCCAATCCATTTTCTTCTTCTTCCTCTGCAACTAAACTCCATCACAGATCCAAACAACCACCGATTGCTTCTCTGCTGGACATCGGCGGCGTCAAGATTGGCAAAGAAGGTAAAAACCCTCTTCCCCAATTGCATTTCTTTTTATTTTTCATTTTTTAGCAAGTTGATATGCGTATTTTTGTCGCTTTTTCGTTTGTACTAGTGGGGCCCATGGTTTGGTGATCCTGGCCGTTGATTTTTTGGGCCACGTTGTAGGTGGTCTATCTACTGAAAATCTCCCAGATTGGAGGATCCTAGCCTCCAATATTGGGCCTTTTTTTTTTAAAAAATAAAAATAAAAATTATCTCTTCAGTTCAATGTAGATCATTGCTGTATTTCTCTTCTTAACCATCAATTTGCATTCCATCAATTGAATGGTTTGGATTGTCATGCCGATGAGATTTTTGGGGGCATGGTCCATTGACAGTGAGGAACAGCTTGCCATTGGCGTGGATCACTGAACATGGGTCCCGCTTGTACTAAACTGAAACCAGAGTGGTGCTGTTAATATCATGGAACTGATGTTCCTCTAATTACTCTATTTCCTGCCTTTTTTAAAACTTTTCTGGGTCATAGTTGGATTAGTATTGGGGTGATGAGTCTTGAAATCATTCTTTCTTGGTAGATGTTGTAAGGGACGATCCCACCAACAACGTTCCAGATACAATATTTTCAAAACTTGGTTTGCAACTTCACCGCAGGGATCATCACCCAATTGGGATTTTGAAGAACACCATTTATGAATATTTCGAGAATGCTTACTCGAACAAGTTCGTGAAATTTGATGACCTTTGCCCGATCGTTTCCGTGAAACAGGTACTCCATTCTGTTTGCCAGATGAATTATTTGGTAATACTTTGGAAGAGCATGGTTAGTAGCATGTTCATGAATCAATGTACAATGTGTCTATTAAGACTGTCCAAATTGTGGGCCGCAACTGTGAATGGGATATAGACTGTCCAGGTTGTGTGCTGCAACTGTAAATGGGGCATGGGCTCCAAAGCGGAACTGTGGATAGGGTTGCAACCTGAATATCATGCTGGTTGGATGATCCTGACTATTGGATTGATGGCTGCCTAATGGGTATTTAGAAAACCGTATAAGTTCAATGGGAAAATAACTATTGATCAGATGGTTAAGATCATCCAATGAATGTGATTTTGGGCCATGCCTCATTCACTCAGGGGTCAATTTGAATATAAGGATTTAGTACATGTCTAACACATGTACAGTGGCTGGTTGGCATGAGTGTGATTTGCCATTTTCTGCCAGATCATATTCCTCTTGTTTGGAATTCTTGCAGGAAGTTTTGTGTTTGTTGCTTTTGGATAATTGGTTAAATTTGATGATGGGTTGGTCCTATTCATCTTTTTCATAATTTCCTGTGTTTCAAATTTATGCTTTTTGTTGCTAGTTGGCAAGAACAGACATGAAGAGATGGAAAGCACTTGTTAGGATATTGAATTTGCAATGTATACAAACGCTTAGTGGCTAAGAAAGGCATTTTCTTCCCTTTTCATTAGCCAAAAAATCTTCTCTCCCAAATCCTACTTTGTCTCATCTAGCGCTTGGTTGGTATAAATAACTTGAATTCATTAAGGGTGTGCTTACTGCTTGCAAAAGTTGAAGATGGAAAAGAAGCAGATGAGCAATTTATTGTAGAGTCAAGTAGTCTCACGTCTTCGAGAACCAAATTATTAATGTCTGTTAATATTTTGGCCCTTTTTTTTTTTTTTGGATGTTGGTTTTATTTTCATGTCTTTAATGGCTATCATATGTAAGGTGAGAGTACCTATGGGCAATTTTACCCACACAATTAGTCTTTAAAGAATCATGAACTTTGGGTTTTAAAAGGGCATTAGAAGAAATTTGAACACAGGGAAGGGTATTTAGGTAAATTTAGATGTCTTTGTGCCTTTAGCAACTAATGATTTAGATTTTACCTGCTCTTCCCCATGAGTGGTGCCAATTTCGCCTACTTGGGGGCGTTCCTGTCATTTTAAAAATTTGATGTGAGTAACATGCCACCATTTGTTATTCTCTCTCTATGTCTAGCTCGCACCTACCCTCTCATTTCGTGTAGCCCACACCTTTCTTATATCTCAGCATGTAGCCTTCACCTTCCCCCATTCTTTTTGTGGGTAGCCCACTCCTCTTTACTCTGCGTCAAGATATTAAAAATAGTTATGTACATTATGTAAAGAAAGGCCCATAATGGCCCCATAACGGCTGTAATGGGGCCGAAATAGGTTAAAGGGAAAAAGCCATAACGGGCCGTATCGTATTGGTAACGGCGGATTGTTATGGAATACCTTTCTTTGTGTGTAGCCCTCTCTCTCTTTCGTCCTCCTCTCTCTCCCTCCATGTAGCTTGCACCCTTTCTTTGTAGTCCACACCCCCTCTGTGGCTTGAACTCTCTCTCATGATCTCTTGAACTCTCTCTATCCCTCCCTCCCTTTCTCTTCCTTTACTCTCTCCACGTGGCCATACCCACTAGTATATGTAATATGTTTGTAGGTTATAGGGTTCATTTACACCGTTAATGATAGGAGTGGGAGGGAAGTGATTGAGGAGATTAAAAAATGGAAAGTAATAATGAGGCTCATTTATTCATAAAAAAGACCCATCTAAACACGTAAATCTATCCGTAGTAGTTAAAGAATCTTAGAAGCCATGGCTCATGGTACAACTTTAACCCTACTCGAAAGTGTAACCATACGTGCTCCAATTATTATTATTATTATTTTATGCATAATCAATAAATTTTAACACGTACTAAGAGTTGATTGAAGCTATGCCTCTAACTGGCATTGTAGAGTTGATTAATAGAATTCTCTATAGAGGAATTTATGCAAATCTCAATTATGGCTTTTAATAAATATATTAGCCACTTAGTCCTATGATGTATGAGTGCAATGGGAGTTGGATGGGGATATTTAAGCATGTTATGGGTCTTTTAGAACATGGAAATAAACTTTAACGTGCTTATTGTAATCATTGGGCCATCTAGAGAAATTGGATTATAAGGTGAAAATGATCCTTTGCCCTAGTGGCAATGGCCTTAATTGAGGAATGTTGAAGTTAGGGGCTCAAAAACTTTGAAAGCTTAAGTTTGATTGTTCTTTCCAGGAAATCTCTGGGTCTCTCATGATGGGAGATGTTTGGAGAAATGATAGGGGTGATATGTGATGACTCTAGGCCTTGTGTTGTGAACAGTTCAAACAAAGCAGAGGTCGACGCACTTTTGGAGAGGATGCCTACTTCATGATGCTCCTTTTTTAGGGGCTTTGGTTGTTGAAGGAGGCTCTTGAAGTTGAAACACCATCAAGTGGGTTTTGACGCACCTAGTCTGTGGGAATTACCTTTTGTTATCTATGAGATTAGGGGGTGTTTGTTTTTCAATTACAGGCAAGGTATTCCATATCGGTAACGGTGGCCGTAACGGTCACCACCATTATTGATACGGGTATCGGCTGTAACGGCTGATACGGAGCGTAACGACTATTACGACCACCGTAATGGTTGAAAATTTTCTTTTGCCCAAAAAAATCTGAAAAAATATTTAAAAAATCAAGAATAATGTAAATATTCCAAATATGTATTCAAATTTTTTTTTGTTTTGGACATGTTTATGGTAGTGTAACGGTCTACTCTTTGGTGGGAGCGTTGTATCGGGCTGTCTAGTGAATTTGTGAACGTGATTATATGTATCTAATGTTTACACATCACAATCAAGCATTAAAACTAGAAATAAGAAAAATTGCATAAATACTACTTTTTCAATTTTTTTGAAAAAAAAAAGAGTCATCGGAGCTTCTATTTGCCTAAATCACTTCAATCTACGATTTTAATATTTAAAACTATAGTAAGAGTGGTCAAAATCTATTGTAAAATGATTTAGGAGAGGTTTTTGGAATGAGAAAAGTATAAAAAAGGGGAGAAAATGGATTTAAATAGGAAAAAAGTGGCCATTTTTTACCGTTACGGGGGTAACGGTCGTTATGCCTCATAACGGCCTTTACGTCCACCGTAACGGCTGATACGGTCCCAAAAAATCAACTGTCCCGTTTCACCCCCGTATCGCGTAACGGTCATGACCGTTACCTATATGTATCGGCATTTATGGGCATATCGTAACGGATACGGAACACCTTGATTACAGGCTGTAAATGCAGTTAAATGGGTGATGATTACTTAAAATGACAAATCCTTAGAAATTCACTCATTTCACCCGATCCATTTTGAGTGAATAGGACTATGCCAAATTTAAAATAATTATAGCGAAATTTAATAATAAGATATCCAAATAAAGGAAATCAATACATAATGCTGAAATGAAAAGCTACCTCAATAAACAAGTATTGAGAGGTTGATACAAATGCTGTTTTAAGGACAACCTTCCACCATAAAAACCAAGGGTTTATGGCAGGACAACTTTATTTCTAGAACGTTCTTTGTATCAAAAACTCAAACTGAAAAGGAATGAATAAATAGCAAGGAATTGAAATAAATTGCAAGAATTTAAATCTAAATTATTACAACATTCCCCATTGTGCTTGAAATGTAATATTACAACATTCACATCCACACATACATTCCACAAATTTGAATGATAAAAGATAGGAAAAATAAATCACACATCCACAAAACACAAAGAGTTATAGTGGTTCGCCTGTGTGTTCACCAACTGTTATAAAACAGCCACACAGCTTGCTATTCCACTCCTAATATCCTCACACAAGGGATATCAGCATTCACTATTAAAATAGGTTTCACAGGTTCACCTAAAACCTTCACAATTGGGTCTTTTAATGGGCTTACACAATTCAAAAACCCCTCTTTTTGAGTTTTCTGCCTCTCCTCAGATAACCAACACAATGAGATTTTTCTGGTGAATCCCAAAAGAAACCAAAAAGAATGTAAATTACAATAATGTAAAATACCTGGATTTCTCCTTTTGTTTGAAGCAGCCCGGAAGAACCAATCGGAGTAGAATTCGAATGTAGAAGTTCAATGTCTAATACTCACTTTGATATGGTTCTAAGTTCTAATTAATTTTAAATTAAACCAGATGGGCTAGCTATATTTGATTTTGATTTCAAGAAGAAGGAATACAACAATTCCTCTTTTCAATTCAGATTGGAATGTAGAAACAAAATCAAATTAATAAAGCTAACAAAAGAGAATATTAAATAAGCACAATGTAGCTTAAAAATGAACACAAACTTATCTCAGAGTGATGCCTTGATTTTACTTGAATTGGATTATCAAACTCTGAAATTCGTCGTCTATTTATAGTTGTAGAAATCGTGTCTACGACTGGTCCTGAGTACTTACAACTGGTCGTAGATGAAACGGATTTTTGAAATTTTAAGCACAGTCGGATCAGACCGTTCCACGACTGGTCGAAGGTAGTCCACGACCGGTCGTGTGCCTCCCACGACTGGTCGTGAACACCCTAAGACCGGTCGTGAGGTACCTGATTTGATCGCTGTAGTTTGAGTCGTATCTCCATGACTGGTCTAGGTTGGAGTCGACACTGTTCCTACGACCGGTCGAACAGTCTCTAGGACTGGTCGTAGCTCAACCAAAAAATTCTGAAAAATTGCAACAACTTAGGAGGACTGGTCCTGAAATTTCTTGGACTGGTCGAGCCAGTGCTAGGACTAGTCGAACAAGGTTCAGGACTAGTCTTAGAACAGACCAATTACATGTAAATAGATTCAATTTGAATTATGTATCCAGAATGACCTACCCTAAGGTCAATCTAGGGTCATGGAAGAGAGGTATGAACATTGAGACTTCAGTTATTCAGATGATAGTTGACCTTTGAAGATTGTAAAGCTTGAGATCTCTGTACTTGATGTAGCATTGAACTTGAGATCTTCTAGAGCTTGAATTACACGTCATCTTAAATTGTATTCATTGAGTCTTTGAACACGGTCGCTTCTTTTGATGTAGCTTATACTAGCATGGATTGAAGTAGTTCTTCATTCTTGACTTGAAGCAAAGTGATGCAGTGTCTTGAACATATAACACAACATGCTACACAAGACACAGATTGTGTTTTTGGCACCACAAAATTTGACAACCAAAGGAGGATACAAACCATAGCACTTACACGTTTCCCGTGTTTGTTTTCAGATATGATTGATGAAATCAGTCATCGTCACCATTTCACACCGTTTGTTGTCTTCGTGAACTCGGTAATTACATTTGAAGCAATGATATGGTATTCTGCAGTGTGTGAAGATCATACATGGATCGGTCTCGGCATGTGACCCATCTTATCATAGGAGCGAGCAACGTTCGTGAGAGGGAGAGGCTGATCATGTGGCCCATCTTGATGTGGGAAAATGACGTTGTCCAATGCCCAACATTAACAATCATCAACCAGGGGCCCGCACACAATGTTTGTTGACCATCCCACCTGTTGATAAGGTGACCAACACCTGAATCGTAGGTAGAAAACAAATATACCTTGAATTGAACTCACACCTGGTTTGAAATGGTCAACATCCACTGCTTCCTATGTTGTCATCCATCCCAAATTTCTATCCACTTCATTTTTTTTTTTTTAAAAACCATGCTTTAAAATAGTGTATAAACAATTTAACGACCTTGATATACAAGGGAAGCGCCTGAAATACATAAGGTGGATGTTGGAGAATTGTACGAGATACACAAATATTGGCCTGATATATATAATGTGTGACTCGCAATAAGATGAGTGAGGGGCATTCACCTTTGTGAGGTAGATATGCTACCACACTCCTGCAGATAGATGACCCCATGTTTAAAGGAGCTGATTGGCCCTGTATCTACACCATGGTTCTAAATGTCGGTATCAGTCGGCATATCGGCCCGGCGGAAAAATGATATGATACAATGTCGCGTATCGGTATCGGGGCCATATTGGCCCGTATCGGTCAGAATTTTTTTTAGGCAAAAAAATTTTGAAAAAATAGGAAAAAATGAGATATACTAGAATCTATCAATTTTATTATTTATTTATTTATTTGTATTTTGACCATGTATTCAATGGTGTATCGGACCATTCTTTGATGAGAATGTTGTCTGTCGATTTGACTTGTTGAAGGTCAACTAAATGGGCCTTAATTAAACACAAATCAAGCATGATTTTGTGAACAATCGGCCATTACATTGAAATACAACAAAAAAAAGGAAAGTGAAGGTTTACCCTTCTTTTTGATTTTTCCCATAATGGTCCACTTCGCTTTGATTTATTGAATCCCATTCAAATCATTTGTTTTGATCCCAAAATATGTCTAGATCTAGCCTAAAATAAGTTTTTAAGCTTCTTCCATGGTTTAAATGAAAAAAAGAAGAGAAGACGTGTGAAATTTTGATTTTGATTTTGATTTTTTTTCGATTTTTTAAAATTGGGCTTTTATAGGTGTGTTGGCCCCATATTGGTGTTGATACGCCCCATATCGGCCAATACGGACCGATGAGGGTCAATTTTTTCATATCGGACCGATATGACCCCGTATCACATTTCGGCTCTGGCCGATATAGATACGAAGGCCATATCGGCCGATACGATACCGATATTCATATCCATGATTAACACTTCACGTACTTATCGTTGAGTCATCCTCAAGCGATACATATATCGCACACAAACATATACTTACGACCAGTAACCCCTGTAAATTGTTAACTGGTTTCATCAAGGCTGTCTAGATAGGTGATAATGGTCAGATGTACAAAACCCAAAACATATGAAACACGCTAAAAAAAAACCCAACAAGAGGGCCCTGTGTTCGGGTCCTCTCCATAACCTGTCCAAAAATCCACCAAACCATCTAAGGAAACTACCTCAATTACAGTCATAACATAACCACCATTGCAACCACATGAGGTGCACATTAGAACTGCAAAATGGCATACCCCAATCTACGCCTGTCTACCTTTTTAGCGGTAGAACATAAACTGGATTGCAAGCACAAAGATGAGCATGGCGCAGACAAATTCAAGCAATGCATACCCATCCTCTCCTCAGCGGCCACTTTCTCCGATCTCTAAAGTAGGGGCACAATACAATGGATCTGGGTCTTTCAGCCGGTCCGGATAAGTGGCTGTGAATGCACCCTCTAGACCGTGCAGTGATGCATAGGTGAAATGGCTCCTTTTCTATTACGATATATGACACTTATGTTGGCTCGAACTTATGTCGGTATATGCTTCCCATCTATCGCACCAACATAATCCTTGATCAAATTTCAAATCAGATAAACTTCTTCACGTAAGGCAAAAATGAAAGATAGATAGGACTATTTTGAATGAAATAACATTTCAAATATCCTTACCTGAAAGTAATTACTCCAATTTGGATTTGAGAGTATCTCTAAGGGAGTTTCCGATCCTTGTAACTTCACGTAATCTGGATACAACAACACTATAACGTCCAACACCCTATGGAAATATTGGCTGACTGTCTCACTAGACCTTATGAAGCGATGTCCTATAACTCGATTTCGGACTTTGTGTCCCACCGTATGGAGAAACATTATAAGTTGTTCTTGTTCTTCCATACTGACATGCTTTGCATCAGCTAGGTAGTTTCAATCCTTGAGAATTGAGCAAAGACTGAAAAAAGTTGTATTGCGCATTCTCAATTGGGAGATACAATTTGTATTAACAACCTTAATTATACCGTCAATGATTTGGAGATGTTCGGAATCCTCTTGTTGCTGCAGTTTGTGCAATAAATATTTTCGGCAATACTCCCCAACGGCCATAACAGCCGTCACAGCGACAATGATGATGACAAATATCGCCATCTCCTCATCAGGCCACTTGCGTTCAACCATTTTCTCAGTCTATAATATGGTAGTTCATGTGATTAACATAAGGGGCAATGCCAAAATTGAAATTTTTTCTGTATAATATCCAAAACATGAATATTATTGGTGGTACCAAATGTATTAGTCTTCTGACAAATCGAAGGTAAAAATTACAACAGATAACTTGTGGAAGTTCTAATGTAAACAGATTATACTATACTATATAATGCATATTAATCCTCTGAATTGTCCCTTATCTGTTCTCAAATATTACAACAAAGGGATTATATCAATGGGTTAATCTTTCCTCTCATCATTCCAATCGTCGAACTCAGTAGAGACACCAATCCAGAAATTCCAGGAACTCCTACAGTCGAAGGCAGGATTATTCAAAGGAAAAAATTGCAGAGTCCCCATTGCATAGCCATAAGGGTTGGAAATGATTCAGGCTGATCATATTGTTGTGCAACGTTCTGAATTGGATTTTAGAAAAAAAAAAGAAGCCGATCACAGATTGGATATTCAAACCAAAACAGATTAAATATTAAAAAGAGGAATTACCATCACTTTTATAACATTCTATGGAGAAGATCTATCTGGAAAGCAAGGATTTTGAGGCCCACTCACCAATAGATACCATATTGCCTATAAGATCAATGTTTCAGCAACCTGGGCTGCCATAATCTTTCATCCGGATGGGGTTTACAGTCATTTATAGTTATAAATCCCACATCAAAACAACCCATATCAGCATATACAAGGATCCCTGTTTTTTTTCTTCATAGATCACAACCTACACTACCAATAATAACACGGAAATCGTCTATTTCGCATGACCCGATCAGCATAAACGTGGATTAGATGCATGGGACCTTCTGCATGTCTGTACTTCTACATTTAAGTTGCATCTGAAGGAGAGGGGTTATGGAATTACAAACATGTGTACATGCCAAAGCCATGAAATCGTCTATTTCGCACCATCATTCCTCTCCAATGAGAAAATACAGGGATTAGATGCATGCGACCTTCTGCATGTTGGTCCTTCTACCTTCAATTCGTGTCTGAAGGAGAGGGGTTATGGAATTACAAACACGTGTACATGCCAAAGGAAGCAAATCGTCTATTTCACAGCATCATTCCTGTTCAATGAGCAAATATGAGGATTGGATGCATGCGACCTTCTGCATGTCTGTCCTTCTACCTACAATTCGTGTCTGAAGGAGAGGGGTTATGGAATTACAGACATGCATACATGCCAAAGGAAGCAAATCGTCTATTTCGCACCATCATTCCTATCTGATGAGCAAATACAGGGATTAGATGCATGCGACCTTCTGCATGTCTGTCCTTCTGCCTTCATTTTGCGTCTGAAGGAGAGGGGTTATGGAATTACAGATGTGTGTACATGCCAAAGCCATGAAAGGCTTCTGCTGCAGTCCCATTAACATGCATTGGAAATGCCTGCTTCAGCAGAGATTTGAGGAAGAAAGCTTCACAAAACCAAGATCGAACTGGACCAAAGACAACTAGAATGTCATACACTGACCTTTCAGGAAGGACGATGCAACCCAACAGCCGTGGATGTGCAATTGGAACTCCGCTTCTGGCGGCGACCTGCAGGGAAGAAGAACAAACCAACACTATCATTGACGTAATGGAATGCAGATGAGAAGACCATCCAAACCATGGAAATGGAAGTTATACCTTCTCCTAGAGATGACAGAGGCTTGGAGAAGAGGGCAGCAGGGAAGCAGAAAGAAATGGAGAAGCCTTGTTTTAAAGCAAAGGACCTGAGTTTGCACTGAATTGCGGTGGTAACGCGAACCAGCATAAGATCGAAACGTCCTGTTGACAAAACCTGAGAGTCGGCGCAATCCCTCTCGATTTCCCTCTTAAGTCACTCGAAATCGTTGGTAGTTGGAGGTTGTAAATACGCCCTCATTTGTGGTGGTTTTTACCACCACACCAAACATAGGTAAATGGTAATTATTACCTATTTACCTGCATTTACAGCCTGTAATTGAAAAACAAACACCCCCTTAGTGATTCAACTTCTTGGTTGGGTTTTATCTATTTTCTAGTGCTTTAAAGTTGTTGAAAAACTTGCGGCATAGGAAGTGATGAGACGGTTATCATGAACTCATTATAACATCTTCCTTAGTGTTGTATTTCATTGCTTCTCTAATAAAATTTTTCCATCCTTCACCAGAAAAAGAAAGAAGAAAAAAGGAAAAGGAGGAAAATGATTACAAGGTCAGCTAGAAGAACTTGAGGATCAATGTGTTATTGATTTTTGGTGGAACTAGAACAATATAGAACCTCTAGGCTATCTTAAGAAGTTTTCTATTTCTAACTCTTTCCATATATGAAAAAAAAATAATCTGTGGAGAGCATTGGATATCCTTGTAGATAGCTCAATTAGAAATTTGAGGATTTGATGACCCAACCAAGAATATCAAGGAGTATAAAAAGGGAAGATTTGGTTAGATCTAGTGTAACTGCCAATCTGGTGCAACCCAATCATCGAGTCAATGAGATCTCGACACTCGAATCATAAAGAAATGAACTCATATACTACACTCTCAAGAAATATTTGGGTAGAGAAGAAATAACTTTTTAGATATCAAACTTCTTCTCTTCCAATACTTAAGAAAACTCACAACTTGGAAAAATGTGGAATGCCTTCCTATACCCCCCTTTTATAGACATCGAAGACAATCCCTATGAATCTTTAATGAAAATTCCCCAACTATTAGATTAATTTCAAATCATTCTATAATTTATTTAAGATAATAAAAATCCCACCAACAAAGATTTAGCCTAAAATAACAAAAAACGAATCTATTAAATACCAAAGAAATCTTCAATCATATCTTCCACATCAGCCCCATTCTCTTTTGCAAATGGCAAATGTGATCTTTGACATCTAGGCCCAAATCTTATCACAAATAGCTCTAAATCAACACATGCTGGGCCCTACAGTGGGCTGTGGGCCTACATTATTCCCCTCGAGTTGGAAAGAACTTGACTCCAGTGAGTTGGGCGCTTCATACAAGTAGCAGAGATCCATATATAATCTTTTCAATTCTTCTCTCATGATCCATGTGCATTTAGAATATGGCTTGTTCTTCTATTTCCACCAAGTATTGCTTGTATTAGTCCTGTCAAGTGTTTGTAGTCTTCATGTGCAACACTTGTTCAACTTCTTCGTCGAGTGTTAGTAGTCTTCATGTGCAACACTTGTTCAACTTCTTCATTCTTTTTCTTCAGGAGTTGTTTATCTATATCATTAATGACTTCATCTTGAATGTCAGACACCTCACCATGGTACTTGAAAAAATCTACCACATTTAAAATCAACAAGATATTGAAGTCATTTGGCAACTCGATCTTATAGGTATTGTTACCCAACTTCTTCTTGACTCGGCATAGACCAGTCTTCTTAAACTTGAGCTTGTTGTATGTTCCTCTCGAAAACCCTTCTTTATGGAGATAAACCAAAACCAAGTCACCTTCTTTATATATCTTCTCGCGGCGATGTTTTTTTTTTTTTTTTGTAGCTTCTCGGTACTTAGCTTTACTCTATTTGATTTCCTTCTTTCGCTTCTTTTCTTCTTTCTCATTCTTCTATTGAACTTCTTTATGCAAACCATCAATTGGTAGGAGTTTGGCTTGTTTGGCTAGACTCATTCGTTAATGTGCAAGATTCATTATGTTTGAACCTAGCATCAAGTCAATGTGGTGTTGAATGTTCCTCATAAGAGGAAGTTTAGTTGGTAGTTCTTCGGGTACCAAGTCTTGATACTCACGAAGGAGCTTCTGCATGGGAGGTAGATCATCCGATTGTTTTGCATATTCTTAGCAACTAATACATAAATGATGCCAATCGCCTTATTTTCTACATTGACCGATTTTTGACCCTCTTTGTCAAAATTGGGTGATGAAAGAAGGTGCAATGTGATATTCACACCATCCTTGATGAAAGAATAAGTATTAGCCCAGGTTAAATGCACTATATCTTGGTCCCACAACCACGGTCTCCCCAACAAAATGTGGCATGCATCTATGGCAACCACGTCACACCACGTGTCATCTTTATACCTAGATCCAATAGAGAAGGAAACTAAGCACATGGAATTAACAAACACTTTTCCATCTTTCTTCAACAATAGATCTAGTATGGACATGGATGCTTATGTTCTTTGGTTTCAATTCATCCATAATTTCTTGTTGGACAATGTTCTCATTGCTCCCCTCATTTACCAAAATCGTGCATATATGCCTATCGGAGGTGCAAGTGGTGTAGAAGATATTGTCCTAACGACCGCTCTTTAATAATCACACGAGGCGTTCATAGCACAGTCTGTGGGATAACCAAAAACTTGCCCCTATCACCATATACATTTGCTACATCTTCCCCAACACCCGCTTTGTTGTTATATGCATGTTCTTATTCCGTGTCATCCTCGGCTTTCACATAGTCGGGAGTGTCTTCAACGTACTCTCTTTCCTTAGCCAAATTCACGTTAACCATGGGTTAATGTTTATGATATTGAAAAGAGCGATATCTGGTTTGCTCACACTTAAGGTATGTGAAAGGAGTGCTATTTTGCCCCATGTACTAGCTCCTCGTCCATAACCACCTCCCTCAGGTTGGGGTTTGGCTTTTGTTGGATGTTGGTCCATTGTCCCTTGACCTATGGGAAGCCCTGTGGTTGCCTTATACAAGAAGTTAGCGTTCTGCCTCATTGTTGAGGATGGTCCTCGTGGGGCACCAAATTGTCTTCCAAGCATGGTGTGCCATAATGGCCGTTATGTAATGGTAGCGGTGGCAACCGTTGGCGTTACGGGGTCATAACAATCGTTACAAAAAAAAAGAACCTTAACAGCCCATTACTACCCCCCTAACGACTGTAATGGCCCCGAGAAAAGAAGAAAAGCCCGTAATGGCTTGTATTGTAATGGTGATGGTGGTGGCCGTTACGGCCACCATTACCATTATGAAATACCTTGCTTCCAAGTCCCTAATTAATTATCTCCTTAGCTTTTAATGCAAGTGTGTATGCATTGGACATTTTAAATACATCTTTAAAAGTCAGTTCATTTCTTATGTCTGAGTTCAGACCACTAATATACCGTAATTTTTTTTGGTGTTCATACTCACAAAACCTTGGTGCAATGTCAATTTATGGAACTCGTCAATATATTCATTGACCAACTTGTTTCCTTAACGTAGATTGTGGCATCTTTTATAGAGGTCACTGGTACGAATGCCATTTATAACCTTTTTTTTTATAAATTTTTTTTTTTGAAGAATTTACTATCTCCTTACCTTGATGGATCTGTTCAGCTTGGAGGTCGGCCCACCTTGCTACTGTATGATTGAAAAATTTCATATCTACTAACTTGACCTTCCAACTGTCTGTAATTTCCTTATAGTTGAACACCTTTTCACCTTGTTTAGCCAATCGATGAAGGCATCAACATGCAAATGACCATGGAGTTCCAGAATGTCTACTTTAATTTCGGGCTCTCTATCATGTTCCAACAATCAAAGGATTCGATCGTTGGCGTCTTCATAAGCTGAGGCTGTCTGTTGTTGGTTTGGACTTTAGTGGGGACCTTTAATTATATCTAGTTAATACTAAAGAAATCTTCAATTATATCTTCCACATCAGCCCCCATACCTTTATGGAGAGTTGTTTTAGAATCCAAAGGATTTAAAATTAGTTAGGCAAAAACATAGTATATTAGTGCAATTTGAGTAACAATAGGAGTGGGGGGCACTGAATCAGTAAAGATTGTTGACAAAGAATTTTCTCAAAATGACCACTTTCGATATCTTGGGTTGATAATTCATGAGGGTGGAGAGATTGAGAAGGATGTTGCCCATAGAATTTAAGTGGGTTGAAGGCATGGAGACGTGCCTTTGGAGTTTTATGTGATTGTCATGTATCACTCAAACTGAAAAGGGAATTTTATGGGATGGCTATAAGATCAGCCATGCTTTATGGGACAACATGTTGGGCGGTTAAGAAACATGTTCATAGGATGAGTGTAGTTGAAAAGATCCAGATTTCAGTTTTCTTGCTGTGCTACTTTTTTAGGGATTTTTGGGGAGATTTTCCACATGGATTACGTGCGGTTGAGAAATAACAATCACCAAAAACAAGAAACGTGACATTTCGTGAAGATTTGGGGGTGCTATGATGTTTTCTGTGAGAAATGGGTGCTTATGGTCCTTGATTTGGGTCCTTCTATTGAATTTTCCTTGTGTCTTCATGTTTTGATGTTGTGAGGCTGTGAAACATGGTGTATATTCATGTTGAGGATGGCGATTGTGTAATTGCTGCTCCTTCTATGCTTAGAGGTACTACACATACGAACCATTTGACATAATCCTCGACCCAACTCGACATGGAGGATTTCTACAAGCAGTGGAGCTTTCCTTCTCCGTTCATTGTTTCTTCCTTTATTAGGCCATTGTTATTAGTAGTGGGTGTATTTCACTTACACTTTGGGTGCTGTTGCCCATGTGTTTTCACATGCCGTTTTGGGTGTAGTTCCCCTCTCGACTATGGTGAGTGTAGTGTACTCAATTTGTTGTGCAATGTCGCATGTGTTTTTGAGAGGATTTTGGAAGGTTGTCGACTTTGGTTATGGCTTTCTATTGGTAGCCAAGATTCAACGGACGACAGAAGCTCAATCTACAAAAAAAATAGCTACTGAAGATCATAGATCCCACCATGTTATGTTTGAAGGGAAATTGTGGCCCAAGCTGATCGCTATCTAATGCAGGACAATCAACCACTTGCTCTAAAAGCTCGAACTAAAAAAAGCTCGAACTGTTAGAGTATGGCGAATTAATCTCTTTATCTCATAGCCCAGGCCCCACATCTCATGGGTTTAAGACCTCGGCCAAACCCCCCTTCGTGGGCCCCAAATCAGATGGGCCGCCCACCCCGAGTATGTCCCCGCATCCCATGGGCTACCCCACTCCAGCCCGGTGTGAAATGTGGATTAATCACCCCTGGTGAGGAGTCTCGAGCACGAGATCTCCCACGTGGGCCCCAAATCACATGGGTCACCCACCCCTAGTGTGCCCTTGCATCCCACAAGCAAGCCCACCCGAGCCTAGTGTGAAAATGCCCCTGCATTAATCACCCCCGGTGAGGAGTCTCGAACACGAGACCTCCCGCTCTGATACCAATTTGATGCAGGACAATCAACTACTTGCTCTAAAAGCTCAAACTAAGAAAAGCTCGAACTGTTAGAGTATGCTGAATTAATTTTTAATGCAGGACAATTAACCACTTGCTCTAAAAGCTCGAACTGTTAGAGTATGACGAATTAATCCTTTTATCTCATAGCCTAGGCCCCACATCGCATGTGTTATGACCTCGGCTGAACCCCCCTCTTGGGCCCCAAATCACATAGGTACCGCTTCACACGGGCTGCCCACCCCGAGTGTGTCCCCGCATCCCACAGGCTACCCCACTCGAGCCCAGTGTGAAATGCGCATTGATCACCCCCGGTGAGGAGTCTCGAACATGAGACCTCCCCTGTGGGCCTTGCCCACCCCGAGTGTGCCCCTGCATCCCACAGGCGACCCCACTTGAGCCCGGTGTGAAAATGCCCATTAATCACCCCCGGTAAGGAGTCTCGAACACGAGACCTCCCGTTCTGATACCAATTTGATGTAGGACAATTAACCACTTGCTTTAAAAGCTTGAACTGTTAGAGTATGGTGAATTAATCCCTTTATCTCATAACCCAGGCCCCACATCGCATGTGTTATGACCTCAGTCGAACTCCCCTCGTGGGCCCCAAATCACATGGGTACCGCTTCACACGGGCTGCCCACTCCGAGTGTGTCCCCGCATCCCACAGGCTACCTCACTCGAGTTCAGTGTAAAATGTGTATTAATGACCATTGGTGAGGAATCTCGAACACGAGACCTCCCCCGTGGGCCTCGCCCACCCCGAGTGTGCCCCTACATCACACAGGCGACCCCACTCGAGCCCGGTGTGAAAATGCCCCTGCATTACTATCATATTTTTTGTATGTGTTCCAAGCCGAGCATGATCGATATTTAATTATTTATGCTTTAGCTTGAGGGGGAGTGTAGGAAAATATATGTAATATTTTGTGTGTGTGTGTGTGTGTGTTGTCCATGTACTCTTGTGGAGCACTGTATTTAAGCTTCTCTCAAGTTAATATATGTATGTGTGTGGACTGATAGCTTGACACAATACTTCTCTTGTTGCTTGAAACTTCTCTCTCTCTCTCTCTCTCTCTCTCTCTCTCTCTCTCTCTCTCTCTCCATTTCACACATTCTACTAACAGTAACGACACCCACCATTATATGATAGGGGGTTGAAATGACCAGTTTAACAGTAATGGTGGCTGTTATGGTTTGAGCTGTAAAGGCCGTTACGTGCTTTTTTTAAAATTTTTTTATTTATTCTCTCCGTATCGGCCCTGTAATGAACCATTATGAGACTGTTACGGGTCAATTTTGCGTAACGGCTTGCAATGGCTAGCGCCGCCCCCCCCCCCCACAAAAAAAAATAAAATAAAAAATCCTGTAATAGCTGTATTGGCTGTTATTGGGGATGTTTGGGGCTGGGATGCCCTTGTGGTGGTCATTGGGGATCATGATGGTGACAAAGGTGGAGGGGAGGGCTTTTATTGGTTTGGGTGTGCATAGAATGATGAGCTGGAAAATTTCCTTCTTCCTCGGGTGAGGGGCTTCCTTCAAGATGGTTTGGCTGTAGGCTCTCAGCTGTCAATTTTGTGCTCTCACCTCTTAATTCAAGTAATTTTACCTCTGAATTTTGTGTCACTCATTGAAAATTGTTTGACCAAAAATGAATAAAAATCACTTCTATTATTACATTCTACCCCTGTATGTGCAGATGGTATAATGTATTGAATCAACAATAATATGCACCGTTGGTAAACATATGTTCATTTAAAATTAATACAACGAAATATGTAAAAATTAATACAACGAAATATGTTTATTTAAGGTAAGAATTACTAGTCTGATGAGCCATATTTTCCTGGTAGAGCAAGTCTTACTCCTATGCGAGGCATGCACAGACCACTAGGCTTCAGTTAGAATGAAATAATTTTTTTACATTCTCCTGTTTGGATTCCACCCTTTGACCACAATGGTTAAAATACTGGCTACTCTTTCTTGTTTTACCATCAGGCAGCCATGCACCATTGTCTTAGCCTCATTGCCATGATCTGTTAGTTTCAGATGATTTTTTTATGACATTGCTCTTATTTTAGTGTCGATCAGTGTACCTCATGATCTTATTATCTGCACTTCTGATCATGTTTGCCCTTTATGGAATTATATTCATTCTTGTAACTGTAACTCCACTTCTTGCAGAACTTTGATGATGTATTGGTTCCTGCTGATCATGTTAGCAGGAGTTACAATGACACGTACTATGTTGATGCCCACACTGTATTGAGGTGCCATACGAGCGCTCATCAAGCAGAGCTATTAAGGAACGGCCACACTCATTTCCTTGTCACGGGGGATGTCTATCGTAGGGATTCTATTGATTCAACTCATTACCCTGTATTTCATCAGGTTCTTATGCCTTCCATTCTAGAAGTTACTTTTTTCTGTGAAATAGTTCTCTAGGACTTTATGATTATGTGAATTATATATCACTGTTACAGATGGAAGGGGTTCGCGTTTTCTCACAAGATGACTGGACAGCATCTGGCATGGATGCAACATCTTATGCAGCCATGGATTTGAAGAAGGCCCTCGAGGGTCTAGCACAGCACTTATTTGGTATCCTCTTCTCACAACCATTTCTTTTCTCACAATTAATAGATATGAGAAGCTAATGTGCAATCTTTTGTAATGGCATTTGTTGGATTTTTTTTTTCCTGATATACCCATGCACCTAACATTTAAAAATTTTCAGGTGCTGTGGAAATGCGTTGGGTTGATACTTATTTTCCCTTCACCAATCCATCATTTGAACTGGAAATATATTTCCAGGTCAGTTTATTGAGGTTGTTTGCCATATACTGCCATTTTTATGTGAACATCTTTCTTCTGGAAGAGTGATTTCTGTACGGTAGCTGATATAACTGGTGTTTATTATTATTATTTTTAATTATTAATGCAATCTTTGTACTATATTATTTGTGAGAAATGCTAGATCCAAACTCTCCATTTTCAATCATCAACACAACAGGCAGTACATGTGCCATTGTGGCACATATCTGCTGGTTCTTGACATGCATTTTAGGTTGTTCACAGTGTGTCTTTCCTACCATAAAATCAGGTCAGCCTACCAACCAGGTGAGCAAAACATTCATGGTTAAATGTAGATTGTTATCCTCGTCCATTTTTTCGTACATCTATGGCCAACCGGATAAATGGGCAAGCAGGCTCTTCGGTACAAGGGATGTTCACCATGGGGACTGCTATTTGAATTCCTGGATCCCACACACATGTGCCACGTTGGTATATGTGGTGTCGCATTCCTCGTTATTTGTATGTTCAATTGCAACAAGTCAGCAAACATTTGAGCAGGTTGAGTTTAAAGGATTAATAATTGTTGATGGTTTATCTACGGCGAAGTTTCCTCTTATAGGCCGCCTCATCTATTGAGGGAAGCCTTTATCGCTTATTAATAAAGGAGGACCAGAATCATTGTTCGTTGTTAACTGTTGGGATCCAGGGTGATTTCTTTTATAAAAAATGTGATTTTGTTGCTGATAATTCCCGTGATGGTGTCCTCGACTTTTATGCATTCATGTCCATGCCAATGGAAGAGTTGCCTTGTGGGTGGGGATGCTGAGTGAAGCACATTGAGAGTAGACAAGGGGTGCTATTTAGAAGAGAAAAATGTGTTGTTTAAGGATAAAGCATGCTGCTGGTAGAGGCTTCTTTGCCTTGAACAATTCAGTGTCGAGGATCAGAATGTCATTGGACTATAAAGAGTCATCACGAGACAAATATTACCTACACTTCGAGCTTGATTGCAGAAGGGGAAATACCATGTAATTCATAAATATAGTGTGGGTGGTCAGGGAGAAAGTTAACCAAAATGGTTTGGGTATTCACCAATAACCTGTTCGTTCAAAGATCTAGAGCTAGGATCTTTGAAAAATGTGTTTGTTTTGCCATTAGAAAATGACTCCAAGAAATGACTCCGACTTATTCTGTAACTCGATATTCAGGGTAAGGGCCCTAGGGATGAAAAACAAAGGGGTAAGGCACCTTTCTCACTTGTGTAGAAAATGGTCTCGGCTCAAACTTTTGGAAAATAAAAATTGAGAGTTTTTTTTTTTTTTTTTTTTTATAAAACAAAGCAATAATACTAAGAATGCTTAAAGAATGAGAAAAAAAAAGGAGAATGGGGGCGAGAGGTATGGATGTTTAGCAAGGTTGGCACTAGTAGCTTCAGATTCGTTGTAGTGTTGGGGTCCTGTCCATCTTGAATGATGGGGTTTGTATGGAGATAGGGAAGAGGGAGAGTATGCAAAGTTGCCCTCTTAAAAATGTGTTAAGAAGCCAGTGCTCACCATCCCAAGACAGAGTCACTTCCCACGCCACTTGAGAGATGGTGCTTTCCTGCTTTTCCTTAACTTAGACCTTTCTTCCTTTCTCTTTGCATTTTCTCAGTTTTTTTTTTTTTTTTTTTTGGGGGGGGGGGGGAATTTGTGCTATTCTTTCCAATGTATGGGTTTTAAATTCTAAGAAGCTATGGGAAGAGTGGACCGCTCTTGTAAGCAGGGAGTCTCAAGGAATGACGACTTTGATCTTCATCCAAGGTTTGTCTTTGGTTGTGAATAGTGAACCTGTCAAAGAGACTCTGATATTTGTATGGAAATGCTACTTCTGGGTGGTAGAAGCTAAACTTTCATGGTCATTTTGGTAACCCAGGTCCTACCGACATTGGGGTCGTGATGATAATGGGTTGACCTTGCTTTTGTATTCTTGGGCTTGCGGGGTTGGGTGATGCTATTCGAGGTGACACTATGTCATTGTGTGAATGCCTTCTTTTTGTTTCCAAATATTCTGGGATGATTATTACAAAGGGATGCCATGAACGTCATATTGTGGTTTAGAAGCAACTAGGGTGATCCTTAGAAGCTAGCCTCTGTCTTTGATGAAATTTACCTCTTAGCTTCTTAATGCAAGGGCATTTTCACACCGGACTCGAGTGGGGTGACCTGTGGGATGTAGAGGCACAATCGGGGTGGGCGGCTCGTGTGAGGCGGGTGACTCGTGTGAGATAGGTGGCTCGTGTGAAGTGGAACCCGTGTGAAGTGGAACCCATGAGGGGGGTTCGGCCAAGGTCCTAACCCATGGGATGTGGGGCCTGAGTTATGTGATAAAGGGATTGATTCACCATGCTCTATCAGTTCGAGCTTTTAGAGCAAGTGGTTAATTGTCCTGCATCACTTCTAGCCCTAGGTCAAACATTTTGTTTAATGATGTCAGTAGAGAGGATAATGACTTGATGAACTCCTCAGCTTAGGAAGGCAGGTCTTCTGTTTGTATTAGAACATCAGTTCCATTGTCTTGATGTTCTCTTTTTGATTAATGAATCTATTATTTCTCGGGAAAAAAAAATATAGAATTGCAAGTCAAGATCCTTTCTTGGAGGCTATGGATCTCTGTTTATAGGCCGGAGGTGCGAGTTTAGGTTAGAAATGCCATTTCCTTATGTTTTGGTACAAATCCTAAAGGCGAGTTATGTAACTTGGTTCCTAAGGCATGAAGAGATCCTTAGGATTGAAGAGATGGAGTATTTGAATCTAGGATTAAGGGATGAAATTTTTTGCCTAGATTTAGGCTAATTGGGTAATAAGTAGGTTCTTGAAGGCTTTTGTAGCTGAGTAGATAGGTTCTAAATGAAGGGTAAGTGGCTCGACCCTAATTGTCGGTCTAGGGTGTGGGTTTTGTGGAGTCAAAGCAGGTAACTAAGGTAAATTAGGCATTGTAGAAGGTTTTGTATGATGTTTTGATAAGTCTCAAAATCCTATGGGTTGTAAGGGGCAGGATGGTATTATTCACAAAATATGGGGCACGGTTTTAGGTATAGCTACATGAAACATGAAGTGAAAAGGAAACATACATGAGTGTGGGAGTGGGGTAGCGTTTGTTTCAAACATTGCCAAGTATAAATATCTACGAAGTGGGAATGGGAGCAGGAGTATAAGGCATAATTTGAAGTGGGAGCAGTACCTGGTTAGAAGGAGTGTGCAACTAACTTCTAAACAGTTGTTTCATATCCGTGACTCAACTGGAGACAAACCAGTATGACTAGCCCGAATGCATTCTGTTTCAGCAAGTTTCAGTCCTGTTTTGCTGCTGACATATTTAGTAGCCTGCTGAAAATTGAGACAAACCGGTTATGTTGACTTGGTTTTGGATGATATTTAGGACCAACTGAGGGGTTAGCTAGGGTGGCTATGTGAAAAGGTGGGCGGGCGGGCTCTGATTTGGTTGATTTTGGTTAAATTAGTCAAATTTGGGTTGAAGGAGTAAAATTAACATGACATTGGATTTATGGATTTATGAGTGTGACAGGCAACTTTTTTTTTTTTTTTTTCATTTTTTTCCCATATAAGATTTATGTGATTTCCAGTTTGTGCAGGTCTTGGTATTTTGGCTGCCAAATTCTCCCTTGATATCAGAATTAGATGAGGTTTCTTGCATTGGATAGTCAACTCAATTGGCTAGCTAATTCTTTTGGTCTAAAAATCAAAATTCAAAGGGGTTTGAGAGATTAATCTTTGAGAACAGGTCACTTTCCCGAACAGTCCAACTTGTCTTCATGCATATTTCTACTTTGGTCTTATGTGGGTGGTGGGACATCAGATTTGAGTGATCTTTGTCTTTTTGGAAAGGTTACTTGATGGACTAAACAATGATGTAGGTCTCCTTGGATTGCTCTCAGAAAATTCCTTGGTTTTAGCATATAAGTCAAAATTACAAGTTTCTGGAATCTGCTAGGTTAAGTTACAAAGTTGAGACCTGGGATCTTGTGCAAAAAAGAAGTGGTTGGCCCCAGCCTGATTCCTATGTTGGTTCCAAGACTCCCAGGCTTCCCAGGGTTAGTTTGGGTTTTAAGGAAGTTTCATAAGGCCCTGTTTGGTAGACGCCTAAAAATGAATTCATCTCATTTTAGTTAACAGTAATTTTGTAATAGAGACCTTGATCTCTAATACATAATTACTATTAACATGATTCATTATGTATTAGAGATCAGATCTCTAATGCACAATTACCGTTAACTAAAATGAGATGAACTCATTTTTAGGCATCTACCAAACAGGGCTTAAAGGGTTAAATAAAAAGTTCTGGGTTTCTGTGGATGGTTTCCTATTTGAAATCCTGCACAACTCGGGTGGGGGCTCTATTCACCATGTAGCGGGTAAACTGTGTGCCAATTCCCTTGTCTAGTTGCCCAACATTCCTAGCAACCTTGGGTGGAAGAATTCACTAGGATTTTTTGCAAGTGCTAGCTACCTTTGATTATGTGCCATAGTGGTGCCGAGATTGCTAGGTTTTTTTCTAGACTGCATTGCCTTATTTGAGTTGTTGAATTTTGTCGATGGCCTATGTTAAAGCGTTAATGTGTTACTGAAATTATTGCTTCGAGATACTTGCATTAGCATATTGGGATTCTTGAACTTATCACTTCATATTTAACACCCTTTCAGGAGAAGTGGCTGGAGGTTTTGGGTTGTGGAGTTACTGAGCAAGAAATACTAAAGCGAAGTGGTAGAACAGATAATGTTGCATGGGCTTTTGGACTTGGACTGGAGCGGCTTGCAATGGTTCTATTTGAAATACCAGATATTCGGCTTTTCTGGACAACTGATCTGCGATTTACCTCTCAAGTATTTCTCATCTCATTTTCGTTGTCTTTTCTTCAACACATTTCATTGCTTATGACAACTTTTGGAGTTTGCACATGTTGTCCTTTACATCTTGATTTGCACAGGCCAGTGTTCGAAATATTCATACTATCAGCCGATATATTGGCTGATATTATCGGTATCACGGTCCAGCGATATGAAACCCTTCAGAAGATATGAAAAAATTGGAAAATTTCACAGAATACTTTGTATTGATCGATATATCGATAAATATCGCCAAATATCGTTTGATATCGCTAAATATTGTTCTAAATATCGTGCGATATCAACGATACTATCACTTCTATCGGGATTTTATTTCTTTTTTCAAGAAATTTGCTATACAACACCTGTCGGGGCTACTGTAGCCAGCTCCGGGATGTTGGGAGAGTATCATTATCGAAAAAATGGAAAAAAAAAGAAAAAAAGAAAAGAAGAAAAAAAAGAAAACTTTCAACAGCAGATTTCGGTACTCGTAAAGAAGATCGCCATGATCGGAAGCTACGTTTGATGGGCCATTCGAATCGAAGTCTCTGATTTGGAGAGATTTGGGCGTGAAATCCTCGGCATTTGGGAGAGATTTTAGGGTTCCTGCGTTCCGGAATCCTCTCTTCTTCGAAAAAAAGGGACTGCGAGCCCTTATTTACGGGAAGCGGATGGGCTGGTGTACCGCACACCACCGACTTGGATGATGTGTTGACGTCACCAAGTTCTGTGGGTCCCATCATGAGGTATATGTTATATCCAAACCATTCATCCATTTGGCGAGCTCGTTGTAAGGCTTTAGCTGAAAAATAAGACAGATCCAAAGATCAAGTGGACCACACTGAAAAAAGCAGCGGGATATTGAACGTCTACCATCAAAACCCTTTTGGGGGTCACAGAAGTTTTGGATCGATATGATATTTGTTTTTCCTCTTCATCAAGGTCTTTGTGACGTCATGAACAGATTGGATGGAAAATAAACGTTATGGTGGGCCCTATGAATGTTATAACAGTGAGAATCATTGTCCTCACTGCTATTTGTGGTGTGGTCCACTTGAGCTTTGGATATGACTCATTTTTGGGCTCATAGTTTAAAATGATCTCTCCAAATGGATGAACGGTGTGGATATAATAAATACATTATTGTGGAGCCCATGTAACTTTGATCTACTTTGAACTGTTTGTACAACTCGAGCTTGAGGATCGTCAACGCTCATCTTCGCGGACGTGGATTTCCTGCGAAAGGCTTTCGCAGGAAGTTCCTCCGCTAGAAACTTGGGTGGGGCCAAAAATGAGCCGGATCCAAGACTTAAGTGGGCCGAAAACATGAGGATTGAACGTCCACAGTTGAAATATTCATGGGGCCGTTTTGAATCAGTCTAATATTTGTGTTTTCAGTTCATCCCAGTAGTAATGATGTTATGATCGGTATGGATGGAATGTAAACATCACTGTCGACCCAGGGAGGTTTCAACGGTAGGAATTTCCCTACCTACCTTTTTCTTTAGTACGGCCCACTTGAATCTTGGATCCTGCTTAATTTTTGTCTCAAGTCTTAAAATAAGCTTACAAAATGGATGGATGGAGTAGATTTCTCACAAACATCACGGTGTGCCCCACCTAGGTTCTAGTGCAAGAACTTCTTGCGAAAGGATTTCGCAGGAAATCCGCGTCCCATCTTCGCACGACACGTACCCACACCAGCTAGGTCACTGGTGCGTGGTACACCAACCAATCCACACCGTCCATCCATTTTCATAAGTCATTTTAAGGCATGAGCCTAAAAAGGGAGATGTAAGCTCAAGTGTACCACACCACAAGAAAACGTGGTGGCAATGATGTCCACCATTGAAGCTTCTTAGGGCCCACCGTAATGTTTATTTGCCATCCTATATGTTCATAAGGTTTGACAAACATGGATGGGAAAACATAAATATTAGCTTGATCCAAAAATTTTATAGCCCAAAAAAGTTTAATGGTGGTCATTCGATGACCACTATTTTGTGTGGTGTGGTCCACCTCAGATTTGGATCTGCCTTATTTTTTGGCCCATGCCCTAAAATGATATGTTAAAGTGAATTCATAGCGTTGATACGCCATCTTATATCGAGGTAGCCCCATGGTCAGGGTCCCATCCAAGTTGTTGGTTGCTTGGATTTGACCAAACAAATTGGGCATGTGAGTAAACTTTTAGGGCCCACCTCGATGTATGTACTGCATAACAATGTTGTCCATCTATTTGGACTGCTTATTTTATGACATGGTCCCGAAAATGAAATAGATACAAGTTTCAAGTGAACCACACTATAAGAAACAATGGTCATTGATCCCTCACCATTGAAAACTTCCTAGGGTCCATTGTGACCATCCAACCCGTTGATAAGTTCACATAGACTTGGATGAAAGGAAAACACAAATATCAGCTTGATCCAAAAAATTTTGTGGCCCACAAAAATTTTAATGGTCAATAACCACTGTTTCGTGTGGAGTGGTCCACATCTACCTGAAATTTGTAACTGCCTCATTTTTTAGGCCAACCCCTAAAATCAGGTTGCAAAACAAATGGACGATGCAGATATGTTGTGCATGCATCGAGGTGGGCCCTATTGTTTTCGACGATAGCATCAATTCATCAAGGCCTTCTACGGCTCCAAGAAGTTTTCGATGGTAGCATCAATTCCAACTGTTTTCTCTTGCGTGGTCCACATAAGTTTGAATGAAGGGAAAAAACAATTATCAGCTTGATCCAAAACTTTTGTGGCCCACTAATGGTCAATCACCATTGTTTCTTATGGTATGGTCCCCCTGATTATTGGATCTGCTTCATTTTTTGGATAATGCCCTAAAATGACAAGGAAAAACAGATGGACGGGGTGGATATTGAATACAGACATCATTGATAGGTATTTTTTCTAATTTCTAATATATCTTTTGCTTTTGAATGCATTGGTTATGTTTTCATACATATCTTTATACATTTATAAATGTTATGTATCATATTTGGATATATTTACCTTAGTTCAATCAGATAACGCATAACTTAGGATCTTATACAAAGGAAATTTATCATGTGCACTTCTGTTTTGAGATTTTTTTATTTAAAAGTGTGTATTAAGGTCTTTTTAAATAATCCATGAAGTTTCATAAAAAAATTCAACCATTTTGCCAATGTTTCCCCATGTTTCCCAAAAAGTGCGATAAATTACGCAATACAAACGATATGTCCCGTGCGATAACCGATACGTATCTGCATCCCAAGGTTGTGATACATTGCGATATTTCGAACATTGGGATGGGCATACTAGTGATACTAGACTTCTAAATGAGATCATAGTAAATGCACAAATTCCTAGATCATCAAGGGTCATAATGCGGGCCGACTTGGGAATCAGGTAATGCTCATAGAAATCATGTATACCGTAAGATCCTGCATGGTTCAGCTTGTTTATCTCTATTTATACATACATATATGGCATATTACTTGGTGCAAATGTTTGCACTATAATTATCATGCAAATGAGTTGTGTGCGGCCTACCGCAATGTGTTGATGACATGCATTGCGAGTTTGTGACCATCTTGCATGCCGTGCCTCGTTTGTAGATGGGTCCAAAAATCAGGCCAATCCATGCTTCAGGCGGGCCACACTCTTCAAATTATACTAATTCTTCATCATGACCATGAACACGAGCAATGCCATTGCCTACTTGAAGTACAATGCCACCCCACTAGTAAAATGCTTGCCTGTAAGGCTTTAACCCAACATATAAAGTACATTACACAGTCCATTTCAGGGATTGGCGACTTCCTCATTCAATGACTTTGGCAGTGGACGTTTCAAAATAAGAACTAGTAGGAATAGTTGGGAGGGGGCGGCCACCATCAATTTGCGCTAAGGGCCCACCCAATTTTTGGAATGGCCTGATTTTTGAGGTGTGCCATTATCTAGGGCCAATGTTTCATATCAATGGATTGGATGTCATATTGTCATGTGCACAACGTAGGCACTATACGAGAATCAAGTTTGGGCGTCCCCTTTCAACTATTCAAGCTCGTGTGGCCCACCTAAGTCATGGATTGGCTTGATTTTTGTGCCATTGGCAAGCAAGGCATCATGTACAAGATGGTTGGAGTGGATGTTATCAACATGTCATGGTGGACCCCACACAACTCGTTTGCACCATAATATAGTGCAAATGTTTGCACTTGATAAACTTTCCTATGTATATATCTTATGGGCCTATGGAAAACTACGCTGTTGATTTGCGATTTGGTCTATAAATTCATTGAACCTTCTAGACACTTGGGGCATGTTTGGATTGGGGGTAAACTAGGGGAAGAAAACAATTTTCCTTCTATTTGACATTTTCCTCTATTTGGATTACATAAAAAGAGAAGGAAATCCATTTAGTTCCCTTAGCAAGGTAGTACAACTTTTTTGTTTTCTTCAAGAAATCAAATAGTGGGAAAAGTGGCTTTTCTCCGATATAACGTTTTAAATAGCAAAATTGGAGGGAAAAGATGTTTCTCTTTGAAAATTGCTACCCAAACATTGGAAAATGCAAAAGGGAAGCACTTTCCTTCACATCTTCTCTGACAAAACAAACAGGTGCAAAGGGTTTCCTTTCCCTAGCGCTGATGTCAGTTTACCATATACTTATGTCACAATTCTACTTTCCCTTGCCTTACCTTAGTTTACCCCCAATCCAAACATGCCCTTAATTTGAACATATGTATCTTCTAGGAAGTGCCCAGTTGCTACCAAAATTTTACAAACAGAAATTTGTGATAGTAGCTTTTGTTAGTAACTCACTGTCATCTTGGGGCTAGTTTTTAAATCTGATCACACATGCTTGGTCATGGTCCTGTGCACTTTAATGTCATTTTGTGAACATTTGTGATGACAACTAATCTATTGCTTCTTGTTTTCAGTTCTCTAAGGGCCAGCTTGGTGTCAAGTTCAAGCCATTTTCAAAGGTACATAATATAAACCTTCATCTATGGATTGATTCTGTACTTCCATACAAAAATTGAAGGAACTCAATATAAACTGTCAAATTCAATCTTCTTATTTCTCTTGAAGAGCAGTATTCCATTCACTGGGAAGTGAAATTGAATAATTGTTATTTTGAAAGGTAATAAGATGTTATTGAAGAGGAAACTACTAATACAACAGAATGCTAACCACATCAGGGCAGCAACAGGAACAAACATCTCAGACACAATACACACTTTAAAACTTCGAACCATGCACTGAGACTAACTAAAGGTTGAAACCAGCATATAGTCAGTCTAGAGGCTTGAGATTTTGTGAGGTTTTCTGCCAACTCATTTCTCTATTTACCTGGGTAAAGGAAATTTGCTTCCCTCTGCACAGGTCAGTAACTTCCCTCTATTAGATAAGCCAACTTCCACGGAACTCTTTCAGGATCAGCTCAAGTAACAATTTTGAAAAAAATCTCCCTCTATTATAGTAGGCAAGGATCCCTTGTCCACTATCAGCTTAACCGCCTACAACAGTGCAAGGCGCTTCAACATAACTGGAGTCTTGAATACCGGTCTGCCCTGAGAATTCTACCCAAATGCTCCCATTGTGATCCCGAATGACATCCCCAATGCTCGCAAAACCCGCTTACCGAAGGAGCATCTATCACAATGAACTTTGAACGATCCATGTGGAAGTGGCTTCCAAACTCCCCGAGGCCTGTCTAAGTTTGGATGCCACTGCAGAACTTAAGTCCATGAGTCACGAATAGGATCTAAGGGATTTTCCTCAGCTTAGGGTTCGCTTTGCTCGACATTTGGATAAACCTGAAATCTTTCCCCACCATTACCTGAGCCCAAGAAGATTTGCCTCTAAAGGTTCTCTTGTTTCTCTCTAACCAAATCACCCAAAGGGTGGCAACCGCAAGGCATGCCATTTTCTAAAGAGACTCACCCACAGCTCCCCAAGCCGTTGAGGATCAGCTACCAACAAGCTCAGCAATTGAGCTAGGCATGACCTAATAAATGCCGAACTATAGAGAATCTGATTCCAAACTTTTGAGGCAGGGGGATTGATCTTTTCTCATATATAGATGGGTTTGAAACCTAAGCAAATCTGGGATTTTTAATCCTATGCAAAAGATGACTTTGCGAGGACGATCGAGAGAGGTGCTGCTGTGTAGCTTTCAGCAACAATGAAATGACAAGCTTTACAAGGGATTGAAGAGGCGGGTGGGGGAGTCTTCGAAAAGGATTTTGAGAGGAGAGTCAGCGGGTGCTTCAGGAGAGACTTTGAGAAGGGCTGGAGGGTGGTTGCGAGGGTGGTACAAATGGCGATTGTGGGGGAGATCGGGAGTTTGAAAGGGAGGAGGGAGGTGGGAGAAAGTTCTAGAGGGGGGAAGAGGCTTTTGAGTTAAGGGGGGAGAACGAGGGGAAGGGTGAGAAAGAGGTCTATGGGAGGGGTGGGTTTCAAGGAGAGAAGTATCGAATGCACTGCGGGGGAGAGTGGCCGCAGGTTCCAATACTTTGTCGAGATCACTAGAGGTTCCGACACTTTGTCGAGAACTCTTTGGATGGGTGGTCGGAAGATCGCTTCGCTCAGGAGTTTGGCAAGGCAAGGCGAGTGGTGGAGGTAGGCTTACCTTGTTTGAAGGGCTTCACACGGGGTTTTGCCTTTGTTTGAATGGAGGAGGATTCGAAGAAGGTGGTTACTTCTCTGAATGGTTGTCTCTTCGAGGGAAGACGCAAGGTAAAGTATGGCCCAAAGGTGATTAACAAAGTGGTGGTGTAGAGGGGTGAGGGCATCAGCATCCCTAGGAGTGGTCTTAGGTTGAGGTGTCCATTGTGATGGGGCAATGGAGTTGAGGGAGCTATTGGACATGGCCGAGGGGATCCTGACTGATGTTATAGATATTCATCCGTTGTGAGTTTCAAAGGATGATGGGGAGTAGAATAGGTAGGTTCTGGTGCATGCTTTAAATGAGCCTTTGGGGTTTGATCAAGTTGAGGGGGACCACATCCCAGCTGCAAAAGGAATGCGTTGGGTTAGGGAAGCACTTGGGCATATTGGAAGAATGATTGGGGTCACGTTCGGGGATTTTGAGGAAGATAACATAGCCTTGTTTCAGCTAATAAAGGAAAGGGGTATCTAGAAAGCCCAAGAACGCAGATTACTTGAGAGTCTAAAGGCTATAAAAGGTTGTAGAGAGTTGAAAGGTTTGGCATGCTCGATTAATTATGAAGTAGGAGCTGCGTCTAGGAGCGTGGAGAAGGGTATGTGGGGTAAAGATGGTGGACAATGAAGATCATTAGCTGGAACATAAATGGTATGTGCTACCCCCAAAAATGGGCCTAAATTAGGGATCTATGCAGGTGTTTCAAGGCCCAATTGGTGTCTTTGCATGAAACCAAGATGTGTCAGATGGAGTTGAAGTTTGTTGATAACATTTGGAGAGGAAAGATGAAGAAGGGCTTGGCTAAGGGGTGGTGGTGATGTGTGATTCGAGAGTTTGGGCAAAGGAGGATGGGTGGCAAGGTTAGTCCTCGATGTCAATTTTCCTTAAGGATGTGGCTAGCGATTTCATATGAGTTTTCATAACAGTTTATGGGCCTAACCACTCGAGTTAGCCGACGTCTTTGTGGGCTGATCTGGATGTGGCTTTCAGAAAGTGGAGACTTGCATGGCGCGTTGGGGGGGACTTCAATGTCATCGGATACTCCTTTGAGAAATCTTCCAGAGGGAGGATCACTCTAAGTATGTTGAAGTTCTCGTAATGAGTGTTGAAAAATGAGTGGACCTCTCGATGGGTGACGGAAATTTCATGTGGTCTAATAGGCAAGACAAGATCAAGTCGAACCTCGATAGGTTCCTTGTTTCACCGGATTGGATCTAGATGTTCCCTTTAGTTAGTCAGCGCGGTTTGCCAAGGCCCAACTTAAATCATTGTCTGATCTTGGTAGAGGTGGAGGACAATTGGGGTTCAAGGCCATTCAGATTTGAGTTCTCGTGGCCTAAAGTGGAAGGTTTTGTTTAAATTGTGTAAGGAGTGGTTGGCAGTAGAAGGCTATCCTGAATTTGTTTATTCAAGAAGTTGAAGCTCCTCAAACACAAGCTCATGAATTGGAGGAAAGAGATATTAGGAAGCCAAAACAAGAGTTGGGCTCCATTCTTGACGATAAAGAAAGAGGGAGCAAAGTTGTTAGAAGAGGAAAAAGTTAGAAGGGAGGCACTCTTGCTGGATATACAAATTGGTTGGAAGCGGAGATAAAGTGGAAGCAATGATCAAGAGCAACATGGCTTAGGGAAGGGGATAGGAACATGAAGTTCTAACATGACATCACCAACACAAGGCCGAGTAACAACAAGATTCACAGCATGGTGGTGGATGGTGTTGGGGCGGAGGAGAAAGATAAGGTATGTGATACCATTGTCGAATTTTACAAGGACCACCAAATTGAAAAAGGGTGGAAGTGGCCGAGATTAGATAAGCTCATCATCCCAAGGATTGCAAAAGTTGAGGTGGCTTTCCTTGAGAGAGCAGTTTTGGAAGAGGAGATAAAGGCGATAGTGGATGCTCTAGAGAGATATAAGGCACTGGGGCTAGATGGGTTCCCCTCGGCTTTTTTCCAGGTTTTTTCGGAGTTGGTTGAAGGATATCTGTTGGCTTTCATAGTTGAATTCTCTGAAAGTAGCCGATTGTTGGTCGAGTTGGGTGCTTCGTTCATTGTCTTGATTATGAAGAAAGAGGAAGTTGAATGGTTGTGGGAAAATCCTAGCCAAAGTGTTGGCCACAAGGTTTTGCTATATTCACTCGGGGCATCATCCCCAAGTCCCAAGGTGCTTTTATTGAAGGAAGATAGATTTCGGATTGTGCCTTGATCATGCATGAATGCATTATGCTTAGACTATCGTCACAAGGAAGGCAAGAGAGGCGTTGCCTCGAAGTTGGACCTAGAAAGGGTGTGCGATCACCTGAACTGGGAGTTCCTGGATTATATGTTGGCCCATCTTTGGTGCAACAAAAAATGAAGTGGATGCAGGCATGTATTAGTTCGGCCAAATTCTCGGTCCTAGTCAACTAATCGCCTAAAGGGTTTTTCAAATCCTCAAGGAAGCTAAGGCAAGGGGGCACACTCTCACTATTCTTGTTTGTGGTGATAACGGATGCCTTAAGCAAAATGTTGGAAAAAGGGGTTTTGGCTGGGCTTATAAGTGGGTTTAAGGTGGATAAGGAGGACTTCAAAGTGTCCCAGCTTTAGTTTAGGGACGACACAATCTTGTTCTGTGATGTGGAGGCAACGAAAGTGGACAACCTGAGGAAGACTCTTTGTTGCTTCGAAGCCATGTCAGGCCTTAAGGTAAATGTTCAGAGGAGTGAAATGCTGGGTATGGTCATCCCTAAGGACGAGGTAGAGGAGCTCGCGAATGTGTTTGTATGCAAAACAGGATTGTTCCCCTCTTCATACTTGGGACTCTTGTTATGTATCGGGAAGCCTATGTAACAATTGTGGGACGATGATGGAAACAATGGAGTGGAAGTTGTCATCTTGGAACGATGTCACCTTTCTATGGGGAATGCCTTTGAAAAGAAATTATCGTTAGGAAGTATGGAACGAAAGCAGGGGGTTGCTGGACAAAAGAGTCCTACAAGGCTACGGGGTTGTGGAGAGTGATACTAGGGTGGGGTGCAAGTTTAAGGAGGGAGCCGAGTTCTCTTTGGGTGATGGAAAAAGGTTTCAGTCTTGGAGGAATGTATGATTGGGTGATCGAAGTCTTCAAGAAGATTTTCGAGGTTGGCCATCTTAGCCCTGGATAGGGACGTCACTGTGGATCTATGTTGCTCAATCTCGGGCATCGGTGTGGTGTGGACCCCTTCGTGTTGAAGAAACCTGATGGAAGAAGAGATGGAAGAGTTCATTAGCTTGTCTGGTCGGCTTTTGAGAATATCTATCTTCGCATTTTTTTTTTTTTTTGGATGCATTAGAATGGCTCAAAGATAGTTCCAGGCACTTCGCAGTTTGATCCTTTATTCCTTTTATAGCCTTCTTCTAGGGTCTAGTTCTAAAAAGGAAGTGGTGCACAATCATCCTCCATGGTCAAATGGGGACCCTCCCAAAGTCACGACATTGGCTTGGTTGGTGGGGCAGAACAAGGTTCTCATGATGGACAATCTTTGGAAGAGGGGCATGGCAATAAACCAACATTTGCTTGCTTTACATGTGGAATGAGGAGTAGCTAATCATCCCTTCATTCATTGCGTCTTGGAAAGGAAGTGGTGGAAAGATTTTTTGGCAATTTTGGGATGGCTTGGGTGTTGCCTCTCTCCATTGGAAGGCTTTTCTGGTCATGGCATGGGGTGGGGTTGGTAAGAGAGGAAGGCTATTATGGAGAATGGCTTTATTGGCCGACTTGTGGGCCTTATGGGAGGAGAAGAACAATTGATGCTTCTGCAATCTAAGTAGGGAAGCATTAGAGATCTTTAGGCGGGCCAAGTTGAATGTTGTACAGTGGGCTTCGATCTTATCGGCTTTTGTTGATACTTTTTTTGTGATCTCTCTTGTATTTCTTGGTAGTCTTTGTAATTCTTTGGCCTTTTCGGCCCTCTATTAATAAATTGTAAACTTAAAAAAAAAAAACTTCCTAGGCGATTGGGCATGGTAAGGAGTAGATGCACCACCAACTCTCCATTCCTACAACACGTCACACAACGATTTGGCATAACCATACCATGCCCGTTGTTCGGACCATCCCCGACATTATCGAAATATCCTCGATATTATCTATATCTCCAGCTCTGCAATACCATAACACTGGTAGTGAAACCGATAACATTGATAGTATCAGAAATTCATGGTATCAACGATGTATCGCTTAACTATCGCCAATGTGTCAATATCACCAATGTATCGCCAGTATTTTCAACTGTGTAAACTAGAGGTGTTGCTTGTATCGCCAATGTATCGCCAATATTTTCGATTGTGTAAATTCCAGGTGTCGCTTGTATATTGCCAGTGTATCAACAATATTTCGATAATATTGCCAATGTATCGATATTGCCAAAAATCTGTTTATTAAAAAAAATTCCATTCAAATTTTTTATGGGTGTATGGTTGTATGCAATGTTCAAATTGTTGACAATAATATTGATAGTATCACTATATTATTGTTATTGCAATATGGGTGATATCGAGACCACAATCTTTTGCTTCATTTCTAGTTCCTTATGATTTCTTGGCAAAATTTGTGTGTTGTCTATATTCTGAAATATTGATGAATGTTTGGATGAAAGGTTGGATGGGATGGTTGGACTGATTTCTTATGATAAAACATGCTTTTAGGCCCCTATTAAATGGAAACTTATTATGTATTCTTTTTGCAAATTTTTTATTCCTAAATATGCAAATATGTGTATTTTAGCATTTCTTGAAGTTTGAAAGAAAGATTCAACTGTTTTCCCCATGTTTCCTTGACATTTCCCCACATTTCCGGTTATTGGCAATATTATCGGCGATATCGATATTGTTTCCGTATCCTTGGCTAGCGAAACTTGTAGTGATACTGATACTTCGAACATTGACCATGCCTTTTGAGATTATCAACAGTTATGATTTTGCCCAAGCAGGCTACCCATACGAAAGCCTTTACTTTTAAATGGGTTGCAGCAGACCACAAACTTTCTGAGAAGTGAAATTGCGGCAGACCGCAAACTTTTTGAGAAGTGAAATTGAATATTACGATTTTATCGGACATCATAATCTCTGAAGCCATTATCATATGCATTAGCATTTATGGGACATGTGTTGCCTAGAAGCACTATTGGTGCTTAAGAAGCTCTCAATATTTAAGTTCATCAAGTACAAAATCTTTTGAGTAAAGTCTCAAAAAGAAAAAAAAAAAAAAAGGAAAAAAAGAAAAAGAAAAAAAGAAAGAAAAGAAAGAGTCTTTTGAATAAAACTTGTGTTTAATGTTTTCTGCCAGTTTAAGTTTCAAATTATGTTTGCATGGCTATGTTCAAATAGATAGGTGCTGGGTGCTGTTGTTTTAATTTATGCACTAAGGAGTGGAGTTGTTTGTTTTTGCAGTTTCCTCCTTGTTATAAAGACATTAGTTTTTGGATCAGCGATTCATTCACGGAGAACAATTTATGCGAAATTGTGAGAGGAATTGCTGGAGATCTTGTTGAGGAGGTATATCTTTAGATGCCATATCTTCTAATTTTCTTCTGGTGCTTCAAATTGTCCACTTCCTAGATACTGCTATATATATATATATATATATATATATATATATATATATATATATATATATATATATATATATATATTCCATTCAAAGCATTTACTAGATGGATTGGCAGTGTAAATTTTATATAAAATGAAAGGTAACAACTAACAAGGAATGTTTTTTTTTTTGTTTTCATCATATAACGGAGGCATAGTGAGCCCATGATAAAAGGGAATCCAGCCCAAAGCTCTGAGCCAAGCTATTTTGGAGATGTAGAGGTAGAACCAATCAGAGTTGCTAAATACATATTAGCTGGAACAAACAGGGAACTTTATGACCTACAACAAGAGAATGTTAATCTAGATGGCAACTTACCCTTTTCTGTTTCGGTTAAATAAAAAAGGTACAGCCAAAACCATGTAATCCGCTGTTATCATGTAAGTCATAGATGGAACATCAATAGTAGAAAGCTTGACAAAGGGTCAATCAAATAAACTTCTGTGAGAGAAGCCTTAAAGGACTATGGAAAATGACAAGGAAAAGTCCACGAGTTTCCATGACGTGGCAATGTTTCATTTCATCCACTCCAATTTTGTTGAAGAGTATGTCTAGACTGTCGAGTGATGTTGAACAGGTAATAAAAGATGGAATGGAGTCAGGTGCAGGCATGCGAGAGCATTGAAGTGGCGGTTTCCTAAATAGGAACTGAGGTAACTAGGAAACGTCTATAATAAAAAAAAGGTATTAACAAAGTTAAAAAGTATTTTTTAATAAAATTAATGCTAACTAAATTATTGCTCTTTAGAAACTTAGAATATCTTGATTTAGAAATTACAAAAAGCTACAAATAGTAGAAAAGTGATTAAATTAGTGATGGTCGTAATTGAATCATGGTAGCGTTGGTTGGTGCTTGGAGCTAACAGACGTGGAAGCATGAGCAAAACTGGAAAGGGTGACAAGGACCTTAAGTAGAAGATTCCTACAATTAAGGTTCAAACAATGGTTTGAAATATTGTTTCGGAGTGTGGCAGCTAGAGCCTGGAACCAGTATGATTTTCCCCAACTTGTTGGGCAGTATCATTTCATCTTGGTGTGGTTTCAGAGTTGGACTTGCACAGTCTAGTTTCAGAGTTGGACTTGCACAGTCTAGTTTCAGAGTATGAGTTATGTTGGGTTGATATGAGTTGAGTGCAGTACAGGCAACTATCGGAGTCATTTAATTGCAGTTGGCTCTTTAAACTTTGAGTGCAACTATGTCACTTTCATGCTAGGTTCATTGGCCTGGTTCTCAGTGGGATGCCTTGAGTAGCAGCCGAGCAAGCGGCAGAACAATTTCCCATTTGTACGTAAACACTACATGGCTAATAACTTGCCCCATTTCCATACTTGCCTGAACTTCAATATGCAGCACATACCTAGGCATAAACTGGGTTTATCACTGTAGCAGTACTGTGTCGGCTTTAGGCAATGTTGCCAACAGTCAACACGGTCCAGTTGCTCAGTAATTGTGGGTAAGCCTAACAACCCATTGTGCATGGTGCCTGAGATGTGACCATATGAGTCCCCCGACTTCTCTCCCTGGACTTTTAGATCAACAAACCTTGACTTGGAAGCTATGGTCTTGGTGTAGGTTTTCAAGAATTGGGGTAGCAGTCCTTTGAAGAAGAGGGAGTTTTGTGGCAAGTACTTCTATGTTGTCTTTGTTGTAAAATTTGGGAAAGAGAGATTAATGCAGAGGCATTTTCGCACCAGGCTCGAGTGGGGTGGCCTGTGAGATGCAGGGGCACACTCGGGGTGGGTGGCCCGTGTGAAGCGGAACCCATGTGAAGTAGGGCCCACGAGGGGGTTTGGCCGAGGTCCTAACCAGTGTTTTCATTGTCGACGAGAAATCGATAATATCGCCGATATTATCGGTGTTGCTAAACCAGCGATACCGAAACCCCAAATTTTTGTTTCTCTTCTTAATGTCGACGAAATATCAACGATAGTTTCAATTTTATCGAAAAAATAATGATCATTCTCCCTATTATTGGAAAAAAATTGAAATATATATAGAAAAATCTCTTACCTTTTTTTTTTTTCCTTCTCAAGATCTACCTGCAAAAGTGTCTTTCGGTTGGATTTAGTGGGCCAATCGCTGTTGATTGGTCCGAATTTTTCGAGATATGAAAACCCTAAAAAAAACCCTTTTTTTTTTTCTTCTTCGAAGAGAATATTTGAAAGAGAACCTGATTTCGTTAAGGTTTACGGGGATTTGGGTTTGTATTTGAAAAAGAAAAGGATAAATTTCTGGAGAGATTTTCGGATTTTTTATGGAAAAAGATCGAAATCTCATCATCATTGCAAGTTTTCCGGAGAAGATGAGAGACTTTTGTAAAAACGAAAGCTCTCTCGCTCTTAACTCTTAAAATTTTAAGGGAGTTGATTCCGTGCGACTTTGGCTTTAGTGAAGATGGTGCAACCCTTACTGTGGGGCCCACCTTGATGTATTCCTAATAAATCCATGCCATCCATACGTTTTTCTAGGTCATTCTAGGATACAAGCCCACGTAGATCTAACTCTCAGGTGGACCATATTCTAAGAAAAGGTGTTTGTTAAACCTCCACCATTAAAAACTTCCTAGGGCCCATTGTAATGTTTTTCTAATGTTTATATGTCATCCAACCTATTGAGAAGGTCACATAAATCTAGATGAAGGGAAAAGCACAAATATCAGGTTGATCCAAAACTTTTGTGACCCATGAAAAGGTTTTAACAGTCGATCACCACTCTTTCTTATGTGATGGTCTACCTAATATTTGAATCTATTCAGTTTGACTCACATCCTAAAATGAATTGTAAAAATGGATAGATGGCGTGGATATACAGTAAATACATCAAGGTGGGCCCCACAGTAAGTGTTGCAGCATTCCATGGCCGCACCTAATCCCATCGGCTCCCTCCTCACAGCCCAGAACCTACTGCGAGGGTGGGATTCCGTAGGGCCCACTTCAATGTATGCATTGCCTATCCGTCTGTTTTTACATATTATTTTAGGGAATTGCCCCAAAAATGAAGGAGATACAAATCTCAAGTGGACCACATCAAAAGAAATAGTGGTCATTGAACGACCACCAATAAAAATTTCCTAGGGTCCACTGTAATGTTTATTGACCATCCAACCTATTGATAAGTTCATACTAATGGATCACCATTTAATTTTACTTTTTAAGTTTATCTAAAATGTGAGTTTTCCACCATTTAAAAGCATGGGTCACCACTGTTTTGAATCGAAATAAAACTAATAATTTAGGTAACTTCTAAGTTACTTTTATAGTGTGAGTTCCACACCATGTAATAAAACTGGTTCATCACCACTTTACAGATAAAAATTACAAATAAAAAACTAAAAAAATAAATCGGATGGGATGGTTAGGGTAGCGGATTAGGTGCGCCTAGGCCTAGGGCATGAGCCCAAAAATAAAGAAGATTCTTAGGTGGACCATACAACAACGATGATTGAATGCCATACCATTAAAAACTTCCTAGGGCCTACCTTAATGTTTCCATAACGTTTATTTGCCATCCAAGCTGTTGCTAAGATCACATAAACATGGATGAAGGAAAAAAGGAAATATCAATTTGATCCAAAACTTTTGTGGCCCATTTACGATCAGTCACCATTATTTCCTGTGATAAGGTCCACTTGAGAATTGGATCCACTTCATTTTGGGTTCATGCCCTAAAAGGATCTTCTAAAACATATGGATATAGAATATATAAATTAAGGTGGGGGCCATCATCATAGGTGAGGTCGAGGCCACACTTAATCCACTCCCAATGGTTAGATGGTTGGATGCATGGATGGAATGGAATGGGATGGGATGGATGTTTGGATGGATAGATGGATGGGTTGGTTGGATGGATAGATGGAATGGATGGATGTTTGGATGGATAGATTGGATGGGTGTATGGATGTTTGGATGATTGGATAAGATGGATGGACGGACGATTGGATGGGATGATTAAATGGTTGGATGGATAGATGGAATGGATGGGTGGATGTTTGATGATTTGATGTGATGGATGGATGGATGTTTGGATGATTGGATGGATAGATGGGATGGATGTATGGATGTTTAGATGATTTGATGGCATGGATGGGATGGTTGGATTATTGGATGGATGGATGGATAGGGATGGGTGGATCAATGTTTGGATGATTGGATGAGATGGATGTTCGGATGATTTGATGGGATGGATGGATGGATGGGATGGTTGGATGGATAGGTTAGATGGATAGATGAATGTTTGGATTATTAGATGGGATGGTTGGATGGATGTTTGGATGATTGGATGAGATGGTTGGATTGTTGGATGGATGGTTGGATGGATGATGGGATGGATGGGATGGATGGATGGATCATCATGCATATGTATTTTGTTTATAAATTATATGCTTATTTATGCATGTCTGTAAAATGTATGAATACATTATGTTTGTTGATTGGTTTAATAAGATTTGAGTGATTGTTGTACTACTATTGGACTGATTTCTTACAACAACACATGCTTTTAGGCCATAATTAAATGGAAACTTATTATGTATGCATTCTTTTTATAATTTTTTGATTCCTAAATATGCAAATATGTGTATTTAGGCATATCTTGAAATTTCATTGAAAAATTCCACCGTTTTCCCATGTTTTCCCCGCATTTCCAGTTATCGGTGATAACAATATTATATCTTTATCTCCATCCAACGAAACTTGTAGCGATACCGACAACTCGAACACTGGTCCTAACCCTTAGGATGTGGGGCCTGGGCTATGAGATAAAGGGATTGATTCGCCATGCTCTATCAGTTCGAGCTTGTAGAGCAAGTGGTTAATTGTCTTGCATCAGAGATAATTATATCTTTAAAGATGCGGTGGTTTTTAAGTCAGAATAAAAAATAAAAAAATTCAAGTGGTGTCTCACTCATCCCAAATTCCACGGTCTGTCTTTGTTTTATTTGTTGAGGAATTGGTCTTGTCCTCTTGTAGGGTATTGGAAGTTAAACTTTAATGATTTGTCCAACTTTGATGATTTGTCCCATGCCAAACCCGGGTCCCATGGCACGATTGGTTTTCTACGGGGAAACAAGGGAGACATTTATATGGCCTTTTCTATTTCTTGGGACAAGGCTACTCAAGTGGAAAGCTGAGAGAAACTTTGAGAATGTTCGCCAAAGTTCTATGCGTCTTATGATTGTGGTGGGGGACTAAGGTAACCTCATTGCTTGAGCTCCACTCAAGGCCCCGTACCAGGGAGGTTTAGCTTTTTTTTTTTTTTTTCCCTATGAAATTCATTTTCTTGCCTCCATGCTAAACATTTCATTTGAGCATGCTGGAAGAGATCTTGATACAACAAGATTGAAAGATAGTGGAATTTCTAGGAGTAGATATGTATACTTACCAACAAGGTATTCCGTATTGGTAACGGTGGCCGTAACGGTCACCACCATTATTGATATGGGTATCGGCCGTAACGGTTGATACGTGCGCGTAACGACCGTTATGACCCTTGTAACGGTTAAATTTTTTTATTTGAAAAATTCTAAAAATATATCTAGAAAATTCAGAATAATGTAAATATTCGAAATATGTATTTATTTTTTATTTTGAACATGTTTATCATAGTGTAACGATCCACTCTTTGGTGAGAGTATTGTATCAGGTTGTCTAGTGAATTTATAAACATGATTATATGCCTCTAATGTTTACACATCACAATCAAGCATTAGTACTAGAAATCAGAAAAAGGCATAAATATTAATTTTTTTTTGGAAAAAAAAGGCCTCAGGAGGTTTTTTTTTTTTTTATTAATTATTTTTTATGACAACAGGGTGTCCTCTCCCCTTTAAGGCAAGACTATTCCCTACAGATGCACGCAATCACCCACCAACCACGTGCATTGGGTAATCCATGGGGCCTCAAAGCTTTTATTCACTCAAAATCACTTTAATATACGGTTTTAATCTAAAAAACCATAATAAGAATGGTTGAAATCTGTTGTAAAATGATCTAGGAGAGTTTTTGGGATGAGAAAAGTGAAAAAATGAGGTGAAAAATAGAGTTAAATAGAAAAAAGTGGTCATCGTTATGCCCTGTAATGACCTTTACGATGACCATAACAGCTGATGCGGTCCAAAAAAATCAACTGCCCTGTTTCACCCCCGTATCGTGTGACGGTCATGGCCGTTACCTATACGTATCGGCTTTTACAGGTGTATCATAATGGATATGGAACACCTTGCTCACCAATCAAGATTATCAAACCTCCAAGTTGTCACACAATTGATAAAAAACCAAATAAAGATTGCATACACAAGGCAGTTTACCAACTGAAACTGATATGCTTATGATATCTAGAGGAATGCTCACCTACACACCTTCTTAAATGAGCACCCCTGCACACTTTTGCACACATGTCATGGGCACAAAATCTGAATGGTTAACGTGATGTGGCACCCCTTCAAACCTCACAAGCCCAACTTTCAGCCCGATCCAAAACTCTAGTGGGCCATGGCAAAAGGAAACAATTTCTCTCTTGATTTGCATTTCTCTTTGCTATGGCCCACTAGAGTTTTGGATCAGGCTGAAAATTGGGCCCATAAAGTTTCAAGGGGTGCCGCATCACGTGGATTGTTCAGATTCTGTGCCCATGACATGTGTGCAAAGGTGCGCACGGGTGCTCACGTAAGAAGGTGCGCAAGTGAGCATTCCTCTACATATCCATGCCATGATATGAAGAAACAACTCATGACTAAAGGGGATAAAAGCAACTAATGTTAGGAGATAGAAGCAATACATACTAGAATAAAGTGCTTTTTTTTATTATTATATCAAATTAATCATCTTGGTCAAAATTTCATTTGCTGTTGATTTCAACATGGACTATGATTGGACAATTCAAAGGCTTGTGTTTTTTATGCATTCCTTGAGGGCCATCATCATTGACCTAGAAGGACCACTATCTAGATCGTCCATATCGAACCAAAGTCTAAGGGCTCGTTTGGCATCTCTACTCTAATTCAATAAGAGCTACTCTAATAAGAGTGTTTATTTATTTATTTATTTAAAATTTTAAAATTTTAAATTTTTATTTTTAAAATTTTTTAATTATCAAATTAATCATCATCTTGTCAAATTTTAATTTGCCGTTGATTTCAACTTGGACTATGATTGGACAATTTAAAGGCTCGTGTTTTCGATGCATTCCTTGAGGGTCACATCATTGGACCTAGAAGGACCACTAACTAGATTGTCCATATCGAACCAAAGGCTGAGATAATTGGCACTTCATTGGAGGATACACATTTATAAAAAAAAAAAAAAAAAAACCCTCGGAGGAACGTACCAACCATCTTATGAACAAATTCAATGGTCCAGATTGTTTCGAGTTTCTGGACCACTGTAATAATCTAATTGTATAGAGGAGATAATTACAAGGTGGTCCACAACCTCTTCCACCATGAGATCAATTTCATCCCTAATGGATCTCATATTAGATCAATATACCTCATAACCCATTTATGTCTAGATCATATGCAACAACTTGCAGCCTACTTTTGGAGTATCAAGGGTGTAGAAACTACGTGAAATTGGCCTTGTTTGAAAGCTTATCGATTCTTCCAACGATCCCAAGAAAAAGTGTAATTCTGATATCATATTAAGTGAGTTATGACCGACTTATTGGACAACCATTAGAAGCTACCAGGCAAGATATGTGATTCCAAAAAAAAAAAAAAGTGTCTCTTATTCTAATGTAGGGCCATTTTCACACCGGGCTCAAGTGGGGTGGCCTGTGGGATGCAGGGGCACACTCGGGGTGGGTGGCCCGTGTGAGGTGGGTGGCTTGTGTGAGGCGAGCCTCACTCTTGTGAGGCGGGTGGCTCGTGTGAGGTGGAACCCATGTGAAGTGGGGCCCACGAGGGGGGTTCGGCCGAAGACCTAACCCGTGGGATGTGGGGCCTAGGCTATGAGATAAAGGGATTGATTCGCCATACTCTATCAGTTCGAGCTTTAAGAGCAAGTGGTTAGTTATCCTGCATCACTTTCCATCCTCGCGCATATCCACTTGAAAATTTCTACTTAAGGATGCCTTTACACCTCTTTCGAAGATGGTACAAAAAATAAGGAGTTCCCACACGTTCCTACTTTAAAAAAAAAATCTTAGTAGGATGTGTTTTAAACAATGAGATTAATTGGAAAATGTGTCTTCTTTGTTTTTGTTAGTCCAAACTCAAGGAACTTTTTATAATTGGTTGAAGATCTGGAGCTTATTTCTTATTGACTAATAAGTTTAGGAGTCTTTTGTGATTGGTTTAAACAATGTGGAGAATTCTTTTTTTTATTTTTATTTTTTGAAAGATGATGCAATTTTATTAGGGGCCAGACACCAGCAGAAAAAAAGAAGAAAGATACAAAAAAAAAAAAAGAAGAAGAAGAAGAAGAAAGGAACAAAAAAAGAAAGAAAGGAAATGAGTCTGCGCCAACAAGTTTGGTGCGTGATCTTCTAGGCACAACAAGTCTGCGCCAGCAACCATGTTGGTTCGGGTAGCAGCGTACATTTCTGGGCAGATGCTTGCTGCACCAAAAATTCAAAAAGCTTCACGTTTTAGCAGTCAATTAGGGGGTTGTGGTGAGTCAATGCTTCCAGCGCCAGGGGAGCATAGTCAATTGGAGCCCTTTGTTCTGTCAAAATCTTTCGAAAGAAGAGATTTTTTATTTTTTTTTGGTGACTGGTGTGTTGAAGATCTTGGATTTGATCTAATTCAATTATTGATGTCGAGAAAAGAATCTGGACATTGGAGAATGATGGTATTTTTTCTACTAAATCTTTGGCCTTACAATTACATATAGCAGTATAAATTAGGGCAGGGTTTTCTCAAAAATTTGGAATGCTCTATTCACCTCATATCCATTGCATGGCAAAAGATAATCTTGAACATTTAAATCGCTTTGACATGGCAATTTTAGCTGTCGTCCAAATTGCATGAATGCTGTATTTGCTTGCTTGTGAACCTTTCATAAGTTATCTGACCTTGTTGGCCTTGAAGTATTTAATTAATGTAAAAGCTTTCTTTGGGTCTTCTGAATTGCAGTCTATGTTCATTATGGCGTCACTGTAATCCAAATTCCATATTTAATCAGTGTTGATTAATAGAATCCTTCGGTTTTATTTCATTTCCAGAGAACATTATGCTAAATATTTTTTTAAGGATACAGGAAATACTCGAAACAAGAGAAGAAGAAGAAAGAAACAATATTTATTTACGTGCTTTAGGGTGTTCCCATATCAGCACTTGTGCTGAATATGATGGTGGGGTTACTTTTATTTTTTTAATTTTTTAACTTGATGAGTGTCTGAGGTGGTCGAACTAGTTGAGAGGGTTATCATGTTTTGCCTTCTCATCTGGAATAACAATTCTGCTCATTTCAACAACTAGCAAAGTAAGCAGAATATCAACTTGCAAAAATGCTTTCCACCTGCTGTGATCCCTGAAGAGCTTTCCAAAAGCATCCTTATTCCTTGGGCTTCTTTGGAAAACCCATAAAACATATCTTGGGAGAATGCGACACTGTCTGTGGGCCTTTATACGTGCTACATGAGCAAATTCAGTGTCGTCCTGTGGGATCTCTGCAGAATGTGAGAAATCATTGTGCTTTTGCAGGAAACTTCCACATAATGACATGGAATTTGCTGATGTGGCACATAGGTGATTATCGAAGTGTCCATTCTTGGCAAAATTTCCAAGGTTTCTGAGTGAAGCCTTAGCTTGGCACTGAAATCTTGATTTATGACAAGGGATTATTGAGAAAGCTCTTACCAGAAGCTTTCCAATGATAATAATTCCTTCTGGTGAGTTTGTAACTGTTCATTTCAAAGTTAACAAAGATTTTCTATTCTGCACCTAAAAGTCTTTGCTAGCAATGAGAAAGTAGTGTGCGTTTGTGTTTTAATTGATGGGAAATAATCAGAAGTCAAGGTTTTGTGGGCATATTTTGATATTTTATGATGATCTAGAAATATCAACCGTACAAGGGATTTCATAAGATATTTCCTACTAAAACAACTTTTGTACTGACCGATATAAGTTCAAAGCTCTCCCTAGTTTCCGCTCTCCACGATGTTAGATTTTTTACTTTTGCATACTTTTGCATGAAGATTGATGATCCTTATGTGGTGCCATTGTTGTGCTGTCACTGCTGCCTATTTCTTGTTTTGATCAAGTTGATTGTATCAACTGCCATGCTATTTCCTGCTGCTTATATTTTCCCTCCATACGATCATAAGCATTTCTGCATCAACATCTGAAGTTACATCTGGTACATCAGGATGGTTTTTTGAATGCCTGGTCTCTGGAGGGAGTGAGTAACCCTGCCCTGAGTTGTGATGCTTATAGGAAGGTCATTCGTTTAACCTTGAAGGATGATCCTAAACGTGGTCTGTTTCAGTCCAATAACCTCCTGGTAATGTCATGGTGGTTGAATTCCATGGATGAGGAAATTAGTCGGGTTTATATCTGTTGATTGAAACTAGAAGAATATTAAAGTTGTCGGCGGTACAAGATCCTGAGTTTGAACCAGTCTGTGCTCAAATTCTTGGATATCATCCTCTTCCAAGTCTCATCCATGCTTATCCTCTCATTTTTTGAGATGAATGGCATAGAAAGGTGATGGACATGACTATTTCATCCAATGAAAAATCTGCTCTTATCAGAAAGGGAGCTGAAATATGGGGAAAACGTACTGATCATGATTTAGGAGGCCATATGTTTGGGGGCTGTGGGGGAGTCAGAGGATCTGGAGATTGATTCTGTACTCATTGCAACTAGGGCTGAAAGTTGGGTGGGTTGGTGTTCAACCCTAGCCCAACCCAAGGTTCCTATACCTCAATCCTAACCCAACCCAACCCAACCTCGGGTTGGGCATTCTCACCCTGAGCGGGCTCGGTCGGGTTGGTCGGGTGGATACATACTAATATTTTCATTATTACATACATCATGATAGGGCCCACAAAAGTTCCACATGTCAACACTTTCGGTTTTCTTCTCTCGACCTGGAATGAGATGGGCACCACGGGAGCTGATTAGGTGAGACCCCGGCCTCACCCAAGATGGTGTGGCCTTGACCATGGTGGCAACCTTGATATGTGTATTCCATATCCACCCCATCCATCCTTTTTCCTAGATCATTTTAGGGCATTATGCAAAAAATGAAGTAGATCGATTTATCAGGTGGACCATACCATAGGAAACAGTGGTGATTGACCATTAATGGGCCACAAAAGTTTTGGATCAAGCTAGTATTTGTTTTTTCCCTTCATCGAGACTTATGTGAACTTATCAACAGATTGGATGGCAAATAAAATCTACATAAACATTAATTTGCACCCTAATAAGTATTTAATGGTAGGGTGTTCAATCACCACTGTTTCCTTGACTATGGTCCACCTGATAATTGGATCTTCGTAATTTTTGGGATCATGTTCTAAAATGATCTGAAAAAACGGATGGACGGAGTGGATACAAAATACACACATCAAGGTGGGCACCATGGTAAGGGCTGCAAAGTCTTGGGGTGAGGCCGGGGTCTCACCTAATCTGCTCCCCTGCATCACACAACAAGCAACGAAATTTCTTGATGCGTGAAATTTATGTGGCCCTTGCGATAATGTATTTCTTAAATCCACACCGTCCATCTAAAATTTTTGATCATTCTAGGATCCGGTCCAAAAAAATGCAGATCCAAAGCCGAAGTGGACCAAACCAATGCAAATAGTAGGAATTGATGCTAGCGTTGAAAACTTTTTGGGGCTATAGAAGGCTCTGATCAAGCTGATATTTGTATTTTAACTTCCTCTAGGTATGTGTGATTTTATGAATAGGTCAGATGGAAAATAAGCCTCATGGTTGGCCCTAGGAAAGTTTCAACTGTAGTTCGTTCGATCAATTCTTACTGCTTTCTGTGGTGTGGTCCACTTGAGCTTTGAATGTGCCTCATTTTTGGGGTCATGCTCCAGAATGATCTGTAAAAATTGATGGACGGTGTGGATCTAAAACACAAATCATTGTGGGGCCCGGAGAAGTTCCACGTTAAAAGTCGTGTTGTGTAGCATGCAATCTATTTGGGAGAGAAATCCGGCGTATCTCGTTAACTTGAGTCATCGGAAATGACGTGGCCCAATGAGACGCGGCGGCATTGGAATTTCCCGTGCCTTCAACATAGACGATATGCACTCAATTATAATTTATAAGTAACTTAGATATCGAGCGTTTTTATTTATTTATTTATTTATAAGTAACTTAGAGATCGATTGGGTTTGGGTTGGGTCTTGCAACCCGAGACTTCAAACCAAGCCCGACTGAAATTTTATTGGGTTGGTGTTTGTATAGCCCAAGCCCGAGACCGAACCCAATACGTCCTGCCCGAGCCCAACCCAATGTTGGGTTGGTCGTCGGTCGGGTTGAACCCACCCAACTTTCAGCCCTAATTGCAATAGACGAATCATTTTGTCAGTAAATGTTGGAAGTTACATGGTAAACCTCCCACCATGCCCAGACGTGGTGCCCACAATGCTACTGCAGAATCGAGTGAAATCCCAACTTCCAACAGATGGAACTCTTCTAGTGGATTCATTAAAATCTCATGGAATGAAATATCATTCCATGCTACACAAGCATACTTCTACTCCAACACTCCATGCACATTGTGATTGAAGGGACTACCTTACTTATAGATCTTGTTTCTATTACTCCATGGCCTTTTCTATGTTTATTCTTGTTCTACGTATAAGACGGAGACGATTTAGATTGTTTGTGGAGTTCCGTTGACTTTAGCCTTTGCATTCGCATAATTTCACATATGACCACTGACACATTATAATAAGATTCTGACAAGTACATTGATATGTAGAATTGCTAGCCAACCATCAGATATCGTCCATTAAATTTGTGGACCCTTACCAATGACGTAGGTGTGCCAGGCCCATGAGAAACAGAAGTTGGGGCATACACCCAAATTGTGTAGGAACAGGTGTGATGCTTAAGGATGAGCCGGTGGCATAATCAGATTCAATTCCTACACTTTCTTGCAGCGTGCTCTTCTTCTAACTTGCTTCTGTATATTGGATTGAGAAGTTTTTTGATACTCAGGCAGAGTGAGATGGTTGATATGCAGGGACAGAAATTGCTGGTGTGGCATGCATTTAACTCAAATTGAACCATCCATATCTTTGGACTTGCTTTTGATAGGCGATAACCATAAGATCAGATAAAGTGGATGATCCTAGCCTCTGATTAATGGGCGTCTATTTGTTGAATTTGGACCATTGACTGTTTTTCATTTTAACTATCCATTAGACATCTACTAATCAGCCAATTATAGCAGGATTTCAGTGCAATTGTTAGTTGATGACACATCTAAAGTGGATCCCTATATTTAGGCAGTTAGATTGAGTTGCGTACATGCCACATGCACAATCTACAAGCACTGTGCAACTATTATACTCTGCCAGAGTATCAAGGTTTTTCTTTATTGTATATGGGTTTTCCACTTCTAAAGGATTGTTCCAGAATCATGAGAATTTGCAACTGTCACAAAAATTGAATAACAACTGTTTGGATGTTCCAGTTTGGTGTCTTTGGACATTATCTTACAATTTTGAAAAGATTAGAATTATGTTTCTAAAGCATCTTGACCCCTTTTATACTGACTCCTTTGATCTTTTTTTTTTTTTTTTTTAAATATTTATTTATTTTTTAAATATAATAATAAAAAATAATACAAAGCATATGCCTTTTCTTAAGTTCTGTCTTCAACTAGAGAAGATGCAATGGGATTAAACTGATTATGATGTTCTTCAAAGCGTTCTTTTCCCCAGAATTCTTATGGTTTTCTCTGTAACTGTCAGGTGCGGTTGATTGACAATTTCACCAACAAGAAAGGAATGACCAGTCACTGTTATAGGATTGCATATCGATCGATGGAGCGTTCTCTTACAGATGAGGAGATTAACCAGTTGCAGGTAATACCAATTCTACTAAACTAGAATCTTTAGTGTTTCTCCCAAATTTGAAATAACTACTGTGTGCTTGTGGTTGCAGTGGGATGTTAGAGAAGCGGTGCAGAGTAAGTTGAATGTTGTTCTAAGATGAAGATATATAGTTCTAGAAGCACAATTATGTAACTTATGTAAAACCATTCATTATATTCAAAATAATAGCAGCATTGAATTTCCTTTCTGAGTTTTTGCCGTTTGTCCCATTTCTCCAACTGACCTTTCCAAATTCACTCTGAATTTTTATAAAGATAGATTATGGGAATGGAAATACTTCACAGTTTTACTCATTTATGAAGGTTGGATGTAGTTTTCTACCAAGTGTCAATTAGTAAATGGTTGTTGTGGTAACCCTAATTCGGAGACATTGATCAATCTGGTCCATCCAATTGATAGGGCAGTACTGCCCATCTGTAGAACTAGTCAAACCAGTTTTAGGACACTTCAAATGTTTTTGGGTAATTACGAGCTTCCATTCATCTATATATTACTGAAGAGGCCTCGGAATCTCTAGTTTGATGGATGACACGTTAATGGAAGCAAGAGTGTTATTGATTGGAGCAAGAGGGATAGCTCTTGGCTCCTAATGTGGGCCTCTGTCTATGGAGGGCGATTTTTCAAGTGTGACACCATCAATGCATACTTCCCAATGTCTTCCATGGAGGTAAGTGAACTGGACAGAGGAGATTACAGAATTGTGTAGGAGATGGTTGTTTATTCACATGTTCTTAGGGCAGAAAACCTGGAATGTTAATCACTTCCACTTATCAGTGACTCAGCTTCCTTGAGAGGCTGCATGTATGTAGGACATGAATCTATCAACCACTAGGTATTACCTTGGATCATAGTTGGAAAACTCGACTCTGGTGTTCGGCTGGGTTTGAGCGGAAGACTCCACATTACTTAAAACTCTATGCTTAATAATTATAAATTACAATAACTAGGAATAGCAACAAATAGTTAAAATAATTTGGTACAAGTTCTGTAAATTAGAAGATGTACCAACATGTTGGATGACGTTCTGCATTAGTAGTTACTAAGCTACTTTTGCCTCAGGTAACTTGTGTTGGTTTCTACTTACTCGGTAGATAAGTATGTTAGGTAGAAAAGTAGAAAAGTACTAAGTAGATAAGTACATTTGGTAAATAATATGTTTATCAGTTAAAAAGTAGCAAAGTATGTTTGGTTTCCAACATCACGTAAGTACTTATTCCTTGAATTGGTTCAGTCCACCCTCAATATCCTCCATCAATCATGTGGGCCCATCCTTTGAACTGGAGTGTTCATTATATTGGGTCCACCTTAGCCCGGTCTTCAATATGAACTGTCCAATGTATGGAGCCTACCTTCAATGTGGACCATTCACCTTGTGAGGCTCACCTTCAATGTGGGCTATTCATCATGCATGGCCCACCTTGGATGTGTGCCATTCATTATGCAGGCCCACCTTTACTATGGAGTCCATCATGTAGGGCCCAACTTTGAAGTGGGCTGTCCATTAAGCGGGGGCCCACCTTGGATGTGGGTCATTCATCATTAGGGGCTACCTTCAATGTGAACTGTCCTCCTATGGGGCCCGTCTTGATGTGTTATCTATCATGTGGGGCCCACCTTTTATATCTACTGCCTGCCACGTGGAGCCCATCTTTGATGTGGACTGTGCATTATGTGGCGCTTACCTTGATGTGGGTCATCCATCATGTGGGGCCCACTATCAAAATAAATTGTCCATCATGTAGGGCCCATCTTCAATGTCTACTACCGATCATGTGGAGTCCACCTTTGATGTGAACAATCCATCGTGTGGGTCCCACCTTCAATGTGGTTGCTGATCATGCACGACCTGCCTTGGATGTGAACCATTCATCATTATGGCCAATCCTTGATGTGCACTATCCATAATGTGGGCCCACATTGATGTGGCTCATCCATCAGGTGGGGCACACCTTTGATGTTATTGTCCGTCACATGGGGCTTCCTTCCATATCCACCGCCCCTCATGTGGAGCCCACCATTGATATGGAACTCCATTGTGTGGGCCCTACTTTTAATGTGGGTCGTCCATCATGTAGGCCTTGCTTTGGATGTGGGACATTCATCATTAAGAGCCTACCTTTGATGTGGACAATCCATTACATGGACTCACCTTGATGTTGCTCATCCATAATGCGGGGCCCACTTTTGATGTCGATCGTCATTAGGGGCCTACCTTTGATGTGGACAATCCATGACGTGGACTCACCTTGATGTTGCTCATCCATAATGTGAGGCCCACTTTTGATGTGTATCGTCCATCATGTGGGCCCCACCTTTGGCATGAGCAGCCCACATCATGTGTCGAGCCAAGTGAGTTGTGTTGAGTCGACTCACACTTGACCCAACCTAGTCTCCCCCCAAACCCCAAATCATTAATTTATAAAAAATCCCAAATAAATTGCAATCAAAATTCCAAATCTCAATTTTGAAAATTTCCTATTTGCAAATAATTACACAAATCGAAAAAGAAATTAACCATAGATGGATTAGAAGTATACCATATGAGTTGAGAGAAAGAGGGTGACTTCTGAGTCAGGCAGACCCAAAATGGGTTGAGCTGAGTTGATCGGTCGTGTTGGGCTGACAGCTGATGGGCTAAGAAATAAACCAAATGCCAGAGAGAGAGAGAGAGAGAGAGAGAGAGAGAGAGAGAGAGAGAGAGAGCTTGGGCAGTCCGCAGGGTGCGGCGGGGCGGGATGGGATAGAGCTTGTGAAAGTGATGGGCGGGTTTAGATTTATGGTGTGTGTGTGTGTGTGTGTGTGTGTGTGTGTGTGTGTGTGTGTGTGTATATATAATTTTTCGAAATTATACTCGAGCTGAGCTTGGATTCGAGCTTCGAGCTTCAAGCTTCAAACCAAGTTGAGCTGAGCTCCACTCTGCTTGAACTCAACTCGTTCATGAGAGGCTTGGCCCACCTCGAGTTAACTTTCAAGCCGAGTTAGATTGAGCCAATCCGAGTTCCTTTTAGTGACCAAAATATTCATGTACTGGGCCCATTGTGCACGAGGAATGTTTTAAAAAACTTCAAGTGTGTATTAAAATATTCTAACCTTTTGATCTTTAAAGGTTTAGGAGATCGTCTATATTTAAAGGAAGAAAGTCACTATCAAAAGAATAAAATATCCTAATCTAAGGGTTTTTAGATTTTGGTACCCTTAATCTAATTCAAGGCCTATATATGACAAGGTTTGCAAATTACTCTTTGGCGTACTGTACGCATCAGTCACCAAAGTACAGGATTGTATCTTGAGCCGATATGAGGATATAGCTGTATCATTCACGGCCAACAAGGGTATGCATTGGGGGATATATATTGCTTTGGGATGACATGTTAAACTATGGTATGGCATGTACAACCAGTTGAAATTAATTCTACAAGAAAAATACAGACAAAATAAATCAAGATTAACAAAGCATGCAAAGGGAAAGTAGTGGTTTGCAAGACCAAAGGCATGGGAGGAGATAAAGGCTGCAGAAGGGAGTTATGGTTTGCAAGACCAAGGCAAGGGAAGAGATGAAGGCTGCAGAAGGGAGTTATTGGGTGCTCTAGTAAAGTGTGAGGGTTGATACTATTGTATTTGATGTCTTAAATCTAATCAGATTCTGCGCAGATTTTTCACGCAACTGTGAAAGGGCGGGATTTGTTTCCGATTTTGTTTATGATTCTTTCCAATTTTGTTTGGGATTCTTCCTAAAATTATATATATGGGTGTAAACGGGATTAGGAGGTATCATTCTAATAGATTCTAAGGGTTTCTAAAAAGGTTCTAGGGTTATCAAAGGGTGTAGCAAGGGTGAGATTTGAGGTTTTTCGAATCGGGTAAGTCCTTTCTCTTTGTAATTTCTATTTTCATAGTGAAGATCTGTCACTTTGTGCCATGGTTTTTTCTCACAAAAGTTTTCCACGTTAAATCTGTGTGTTCTCTTGTGTGTGCTTGGTGTCATTGGATTACTATCCTAGATCTAGATCTGTGTGATTCCGCAGGCCAAAATCCCAACAAGTGGTATCAGAGAAATCGTTGAGATACAGATCTGAATCTGAGGGATTAGTAATAATGGCAAGCACCAGGTGTGATATTGAGAAGTACTCAGGAAAAAATAATTTTGAGTTATGGAAGATCAAGATGATGAGTTCCTTAATCAAGTAAGGCGAAGATAGTGCTTTTGAGGAGCGAAAGTCTACTATGACTGATGACGAATGGAATACTCTTGATAAGAAGGCTTTATCATCGATCCGTTTATGTCTCACAGATGAAGTTCTCTACAATGTCATGAGGGAGAAAACTGTAGTTAAGTTATGGGCGAAGTTAGAAGATGTCTATGCGAAAAAATCGTCTGAAAATCACCTACACCTGAAGTGGCAGTGGTATAACTTCAAGATGGCAGATGGTGGAGATCTGGAGGCTCACATCAATAACTTTAATAAATTGGTTTGCAAATTGCTGGATATGGAGGAAGTGATGAAAGATGAAGAACAAGCATGTATGTTGCTGAATTCTCTTTCGACGTCTTATGAGTAATTCAAGAACACAATGTGCTCCACGAATAAAACCCTGAGTGTCGACACTGTTATCTCAGCCTTTCAAGGGAAGGCTATGAGAAAGCTTAACGTCGACATGGAGATATCTTCTCATGCACTGATTACAAGGGGTAGGAATTCTGAACAAGGTACAAGTTCTAGATCCAAATCCAAGGGCAAGGGAAAGGTAAAATGCTGGAACTGTGGAAAGGAATGATATGTGAAGAAGGATTTTGAAAATCTTAAATTTAAGAGAGAAGATTCTGAGGCTTCATACAAGGAGGCCAATGGTGTCACGTCAGATGGATCGAGTGGATGTGATGGTGATATTTTATCTGTGTCTACGAACAAACGGTCATACGATGATCGTAAGGACGAGTGGATGCTAGACACATGGATTTCTTTTCATATAACTCCTCATTGGAGTTGGTTTACTAGTTACAAGGAGTGCGATGGTAAACATATATTTATGGGCAATGACATTGCCTGTAATGTTGTGGCTATTGGTACGGTACGTATTAAGATGTTTGATGGGGTGGAGCGTACTCTGATTGATGTGAGGCATGTTCCTGACATGAAGAAAAATCTGATTTCTTTTGGTGTACTTGAGGCAATGGGCTTTAAGTTCACAGGCATTGATGATGCTCTTAAGGTATCTAAGGGGGTACAAGTAATCATGAAAGCGCAATGACTCGGTAACATGTATAGGTTAATCAAGAGCACTTCAAAAGGTGGAGCTGCAGTGAATATAACGGATTCTACCTCTGCACGTGTATGAGATGTTGGGCATTGCCACATGAGCGGACAGGGGAGGAAGGCTGAGATGCGCGGACAGGGATATAGAGTAGGTGGAGTAGCCACCCCTGAGGAGAATCACACGGCATGATCGCAGGATATCGGTGAGGTACATGGACGAGTACTCTAATATTGCGGGGGATTTATCTTCTATTTATACGGCTCTATGTGAGCCTGGTGCTGAGAAGTGGAAGGTGACTGTGAGTGATGTGATGGACTCGTTGTACCAAAACGACATATGGAAGCTGGTGGAGTTTCTAGTGGGCTGGAAAGCGGTTGGATGCATGTGGATCTTCAGGAGGATACAACATATATACAGGGCAAGGTTGGTGGTGAAGGGTTATGCTCAGAGAGAAGAGATCGCTTTGTTAGAGATATTCGCGCCGACGGTATAACAAGTGTCTATTAGATCCGTGATTGATGCTGGTTGGCCAATGTGATCTTAAGCTGGAAGAATGGATGCGTAGCTTGCACTTCTGTACGAAAAATTGGAAGAACAAATCTACGTGAAGCAATCAGAGCGGTTTGAAGTTAAAGGGGCTGAGAAAAAAGTTTGCATGAGGTCGTGGTTCGACTTGTCGCCTAGGCAATGGTTTGATTCTTTCATGGTGGGTCAGGTATTGTATGTTGATGATATGTAGATCGTCAATTATGATATGCCTGAAATCAATGTACTGAGACTCGGTTAAGTGGGACAATCAGGATGAAGGATCGGGGGCTGTAAAGATAGTTCTCGGCATTGACACTGAAAGAAAAGTAGGTTTTGGTTATCTCAGGCAAAATACTTTGGGTAAGTATTGATCAAAGATGTGATGGACTAGGCAAAGCCGGAGGCATTCCCTACGCGTCTCTCCTCAAAGTTTTCCTCAGGACATGTCCCAAAACAGATGAGGAAAAGCAGGATATCTCATGAGCCTTATTCGAATGCGGTTGGTAGTGTATGCCATGGTCTGTATTAGATCGGTTATTTCACAGGCTATTAGTGTTGTGAGCAAGTACCCCGGCAAGTAATATTGGGTAGCGATGAGATGGTAAGAAGACTATGTCTTTCCTTTTGAGAAGACAGGAGGAAAGGTGGTTGGGCACATGGATTCTGATCCGACAGTCATGCTCACCTAAAACATTCATGCAGAGAAGTTTAAGTTATGTGTAACTTTTTTGGGCTTGGCGATGGCTGAAAAGAAGGACGGAGTGTGCACGAGAAGCTATGCTGTGATGTAGATATAAGAGAAGAGGATGAAGAGTTACACGTTTGAAGATTGAAGACATGGTGGAGATTATTGTATTTGATGTCTTAAATCTAATCAGATTCTGCGCAAATTTTTCGTACAACTGCAAAAGGGCGGGATTTATTTCCGATTTCGTTTATGATTCTTTCTGATTTTGTTTGAGATTCTTCCTAAAACTATATATATGGGTGTAAACGGGATTAGAAGTATTATTCTAAGGGATTCCAATGGTTTTTAAAAGGGTTCTAGGGTTATCAAAGGGTGTAGCAAGGGTGAGATTCGAGGTTGTTCGAATCAGGTAAGTCCCCTCTCTTTGTAATTTCTATTTTCATAATGAAGATCTGTAACTTTGTGCCGTGGTTTTTTCCCGCAAGGGTTTTCCATGTTAAATCTGCGTGTTCTCTTGTATGTGCTTGGTGCCATTGGATTGCTATCCTAGATCTAGATCTGTGTGATTCCGCAGGCCAAAATCCCAACGGATGCTTAGTCACTTTGAAATTGTATACTTAACATACATTAGCTCAATCAGATAGCTGAAGTTGTGGGAATCACATTAGAAAGTTTCCAAATTTCAGATTGATTTGGTATTTTTAATCTTTGATTAATTAGTAGTTATTTGCTAAATTTGGACAATTAACTTTTTTCTTTTCATTTGGCCATCTAATTAAAAATATCCACCAACTAGGATCAATTATAAAATCAAATTAATATAATTTTAATTAATATCCATCTCAATGGCAACCTATAGTTTGCATGGCTTATGTATAATTTGTTACTGCCTGCATATCAGCTATAGTATTCCATAGAACATTTCTAAATTTCTTAAATATACTTATAATTTCTAAAACGCCCTCCAATATCCCTTCGGTCAAAGTTGTAGTGCAGTAAAAAATTAATTATGTGGGTAAAATTGTCCCTAGCTACTGGCTATATATTCACTGTAAAGATGGCTTGGATAATTGATAGATGATCCAGATCCAAAGGTGAAAGTTCCAAAGAATTAATCCCATAGTAATGGGTTAGCATGTATTCTAGCATAAATCTCATGCCATATTCCCATGTGATTTCTGAGTAGGTACACTTCTGGGGCAATCGCCTTACACCCTTGGTGACGTGGCACACTTGTGGAAGATCCAACCACTCATCAAATGCCGTAAATACTTTTATGAAAATAGATGTATGTGCAAGCAAAAATTCATGAAACTGTCCAAATTCAGCATACATTTGTGGCCTATCTGATGTGACATCAAGTCTTCTACCTGATGGGATCCACCAAATGAAGAGCTAGATCTTGCCCATCGGTTTCAATTTACCGGGTGCGAGATGGGACTCCCGAAAACTGTCCAGTTCACTGGCACGCTTGAGGACAAATAGGCTCCTAGCCCATGCCAAGAAGAACGCTCAGAGAGTGTGATCTGATGTGATGTATGATTAATTATGGGAAATAATCATGGGCTTGACGTTCGAGCTCTATGGGGCTACACCGGGTTTTATGTGGAACCAAAACTATGCATATATTGTGCCTCATGTTTCACGTGTAGCTGTGGAAAAACTTAGGTTAGACACAGCTAGAGCTGGGCATCGAAGAGTTAGGGCTGACCTGACCCAAACCAGTTTTGAACTAGACCCGACCCGAACCCAACCCGATCTGAGTCTGAGTTTGGCCTGGACTAACTCAGACTGAGTCCAACCTAGTCACAAGGACCAAGTCAGGTCGAGTCAGCACTGTGTCAGGTCGAGTTAACTTTTTTTTTTTTTTTTTTAAAATAAAAATTTTAATTTAAAGGATTTAGGGTTTAGAAATGGCTTCACCTGAACCAGCCCGGCTTCACCCGAGCCCATTCAGAATACTGCAGCTAGCTCGGACACTCCCGAGCCATCTCAGACCAAATACAAGCACCCGACCTATTTTAATTTGTCTATTCAATTCTACCCGACCCTAATTTAACAAAAATCCTAAATTAGAATACTCTAGCATCATGTATTTTACAAGAATAGATGAAAGTCATGAAATATAAGTCTTCTCGAATGCAAGATTATCTTGATTAGTTGATCTGGAGAGCTGAGTGGCTGTCGAGAGTTAGCAACAAGCGGGTGGGCTGGGTGGGTGCGGCCAAGCTGCTCAATCAAAACGAGCGGCCGAGCTGGTGACTGTTGGGTTGGGACTGTCGAGTGTGGGAGAGGAGGGAGTGGAGGAGAGAGAGAGAAGAGGGTGGCCTGGTGGTGGTAAGTGCTTGTCAGGCTTGGAAGAGGAAGGAGGGAGAGAGGTCAGGTCAGGTGGGTAGGTTAGATTAGATTTAGGTTCCACACATACACTACCTAAACCCCCCGATTAGATTTCGAATCGAGTCGAGTCAGTATTGAGTCTACAGGTCAGTTACATGAATCTTTATCCACCACTTCACTCAATTAAAGGCCATAGTTATAAGGTGCAATGTACAGGTATATGTAGAACCTCTACATTTATGTCCTTTGGTCCATCTGAACTTTTAAACGGTCTAAGTTTTGGTGTGTCTATTCATCCTGGTGGGGTGTACCTGATAACTCAATTAGATGGTGTATAAATAATACAGCAGATCCCTCCGATCTTTTGGGCGTCTATTCGCTGTAGTGTAGTGCAAGTGGATGCATGGCGTATAAACAATATGGTACGGTGGATGCCTCCATGTTTTGGTGTGTCTATTATCCTGGTTTTTGGCACCTGATAACTCTGTTTGATGGTGTATAAACAGCACAGCTAGCCCCTCCGAGTTTTGGTGTGTCTATTCATTCTCGTGGGGCCAACTGATAAATCGATTGGGTGGTGTATAAATAATACGGTGGACCCCTCCCAAGTTTTGGTGTGTCTATTCATCTTGGCCGTGCCCATCTGATAACGTGGTTGGATGATGTATAAACAACATGATGAACTCCTCTGAGTTTTGGTGTGTTTATTTATGTTGGTGGGGGGCATCTGATAAATCAGTGGGACATAATACCAGAAAATATAGCAATTGGACCATCCCAACATCTTATTGGACATTTCTTTGAATTCGGACAATTCCATTTTCAATTTAACCATGTCTTTGCTAGCCTTAAGTTGGAAAGTCATTGTAACATGTTTTGTTATGTTTTTCGGTTGTGGACCATGTTAGTATATATATACATGTGTGGTTCCGCGGATGATCACCGTAAGATTTATATCATACTAATATGTATTTTTTTTAAAAATATTTATACATTATTGCTTTTTTTTTTTTTGTAAATTAATGAAAAAGGGGAGAAAATATCAACCCTAAATTCTGTGAAATTATAACTTGCTTACAATAGTGCCCACTATTTGAACGGTTTGGATTGAGATAAAGGTATGCTATAAAAGTACTCTGGGTTGCTGCAGTTCCTCAGGTTTTTTTTTTTGGAATAGAATGAAATGCTGCAAAGGCCAAATATGGAGCAAGGACTGTCTTGTGAGATTTTCTAAAGATATGAATCAACCTATTCTAGTAGTAGTAGTATACCTCTCGTCTCTATTTCAGTGATCAAAACATTTATGTGATGGGTCCATTGTGCATGAGGGATGCTTTAAAAAATCTGATATTAAAATATTGCAATCTTTTGATTTTTTAAAGGTTAAGGAAACTGTCTATATTCAATGGAAGAGAGTCACCATTACAAGATTAAAAAATCCCAATCTAAGGGTTTTTAGCTTTTGGTATCCTTAATCTATAATTCAAGGACCATGATATAAACTAGAGGGTATGACAAGGTTTGCAAATTACTCTTGGTGCACCGTATCAGTCACCATGGTTACAAGATTGTATCTTGGGCCAATATGAGAATATAGCTGTATCACTCATGGGTGATAAAGGTATGTATTGGAGGATACATATTAATTTTGGACGATATGTTACACCATGGTATGTCATGTACAATCATTGAAACTAATGCTACAGGAAAAGTATAGGCAAAATAAATCAAAATTAACAAAGCATGCCGAGAGAAAGTAGTGGTTTGCAAGATTAAGGAGCCACTCAAATAGTGTGAGAGTTGATACTTAGCACTTTGAAATTGATATACTTGAAATACATTAGGAATCACATTAGATGAGTTAGTTTCCAATTTTCAGATTGATTTATTATTTTTAATCTTCGATTAATTAGTAGTCATTTGTTAAATTTGGACAATTAACTTTCTTTTTTTCATTTGGCCATCAATTAAAAATATCTACCATATAGCCTTTAAAAATCAAATTAATATAATTTTAATTAATAATATCCATCTTAATGGAAACCCATAGTTAGCATGGTATGTTTTAGTGCATCATCTTCCAAGTGTATAATTTGTTAGCAGCCGTATATCAACCATCATATTTTCTCAAAGTATTAAAATTTTTCTTCTTTTATGATGGATTGGAGGTATATTTCTAAATTTCCTAAATACCCTTAGATTTCGTAAAAGAAAAATCCTTCTAATTTTCTTAAGTCAAAGTTTTCCGCCATCCTAAAGTTATTTGTGTTGATAAAATTGTCCATATCTACAGCACTATTTCGCATTAGAGATGGATTGGATCATTGATGGATGGTCCATATCCAAAGGCTAAAGTTTCTAAGAATCCTATAATAATAAGTTGGGATATACCTCGTTTCAACACTTGAGGTCTTGGTATTGATCCCAAGTGGGGGTGGCTAACATGGAGTGTGTGTACTGACATGGGTGTGTACTAACAAGCTAACCCAAATTTATTTTTTATTTTTTATTTTTTATTTATTTATTTTTTTTATTTTAAAAAAAAAAACAAAAAAAAAGTCGGGATGTATTCTAGCAAATCTCATGAGATATTCTCATGTGAATTCTAAGTAGGTGCATTTCCGGGGCACCCTTGGTGACATGCTACACTTGTGGAATGCCCAATCTCTCATCAAATGTGGTAGATACTTGTTTAGAAAATAGATGAATGAGGGAGTAGAAATTGAGCAACTGTCCAAATTCAGCATATACTTATGGCCCATTTGATGTGACACCGAGTCTTCTACCTGATGGGATCCACCAAATGAAGAACGGGATCTTGCCCATCTGTTCCAATTTACTAGGTGCGCCGGCAAGATGGGACCGGCTCCTCGCCTGGCCAACACGTCAGTGAGAGAGTGTGTGCTGATGTGATGTATGATTCATTATGGGAAATAATCATGTGGGGCTACCCCTGTGTTTACGTGGAACTAAAACCATGCATCTGTTGAACCTCCTCATGAGACATACTACAGGGTGTATGGGTACATGTCATTGTCAATCGCCATCATCATCTAAGCCGTGTTCCAATTAACTAGGGTTGGTTACATGAATCTTTATCCGCTTTCCACTCTATCAAGAGCCATGACATTAGATAGGCCATAAAGAGAAATATACATAAAACCTCAACATGCATGTATAACCCCTTTGAAGTTTTGGTGTGTCTATTCATCCTGGTGGGGCTCATCTGGTAACTCAATTGGATGGTGTATAAAAAACACAGCGAACTGAGTTTTGTTGTGTCTATTCATCCTGGTGGGACACACCTAATAACTCAGTTGGATGGTGTATAAACAACACGGCAGACCCTTCTCTTTGGAAGTTTCTATGATGTGTTCCTAATGTCCCTATCGATCCCATTTCATATGGCCCACATGACTCATGTATCAGGCTGGATTTTGGCATCTAGACTTAATGGATGTTGGATGACACTCACACATCATGGTGGGCCCTATACAGCTCAAACGTACGTTTATGATTTGTGATACATCATATTTACCTTTGGAAAGGAGCACATGAATTCAGTTGAAGAGAGAGTCGGTATTGATAGGGACAAAAGTCGACCTAACGGCTACCTAATCACGCAACAGTTTGCATAAACATAATATAAAGATAGCCACTTTCTTTTGATGGGTCTGTGTCACTCATAAAGCTGCTTTTCAAAGTCACATTTCACTGTCATGATCCAAATAATTCTATGTGAGCCATGTCATTATAAACCCAATGTCCAAGGGCGGTTCAAGGGAATCGTCTTCTTCTTTCCGTTGCTTATATGGTTTTTTGACTCAGTGACTGGTCCTGACTTGTTCATGCCTCAAGCTGAGTCAGGACTCACTTGAGTCGGGAATAAATTGTCCTGATTCGCTTAAATCATCGGTGACACATGGTCCCGAACCGTGCCAGTTCCAAATGCAATCTATGACTCGGATCAGTCGTCAACATAGTTTAAAAACTCAAAAACACAACTCGACTGGATATATGTTGGGTTGGGTAAACTTGAAGACTCGACTCAATATTTAATAAATTAATTAAGTTATATTTAAGATAATAAGGAATATTTAAAATAGAAATAACTATTTAAATGGACAGACAAAACAATTATTTATTAAATATATATCTTGGCCTAGAGTGACTCAAATGAGCCTTGTCTTGTCATGAATGTAATTGTTTTAAAGAAAGTACACTTTTTTTTTTCTTTTTTGGGTTAGCTTGTTAGTACACACCCATGTCAGTACACACACTCCATGTTAGCCACCCCCGCTAGGGATCGATACCAAGACCTCAAGTGTCGAAACGAGCTATCTTCACCTATTATACCATTCAGTCTAACTATTTTTGCTTTCCTGTAGTGAGTCTTTGATGGTTAAATATTTGTCTTTTCCTGTTTCTTTGAAGGGTACCTGTCAAATATTTGTCTTTTCCTGTTACTTTGAAGGGTACCTGTCAGATGATGAGGATCGTCGGATTCACGGGGAGTGGATTTGGTGAGGCCCGGCCTCACCCAAGGCGGTGGAGCCCACCTTGATGTATGTATTTTACATCCATGCCATCCGTACATTTTTTCCTAATCAATTTAGGGCATGTGTACAGAAAGGAAGTGGACATAAAACTTAGGTGGATCATAGTATAGGAAACAGTCGTGATTGAATGCCCCACCGTTAAAAATTTCTTAATGTTTTTGTATTGTTTATTTGCTATCCAACTTGTTGATAAGGTCATAAAAATTTGGATGACGGAGAAAAATATCAGCTTGATCTAGATCTTTTGTGGCCCACAGGAAGTTTTAAATGGTCATTCACCACTGTTTCCTATGGTATGGTCAACCTGAGAATTGTATCTGCTTTATTTTTGAGCTCATGCCTTAAAATTTTTTGGTGAAACTGTACAAACAGAGGAGATGATCAAGAATAGATACATCAAGATGGCCCCATGATAAGGGTCGCATTGTCTTGGGTGAGTCGGGCCGCACCTAATCCCCCTTGGATTCATGTACATTTTGAATCATTTTCCATCTCCAGCCGGGGAAGCATTATAAATGGTCCCAAATGATAAGACACCTTATCAAATCCACTGTTACGAGATGGTTTATATTGCATCATATGGAATGGTACTCACATTCTCCTTGGTCTCACACCTCACCCCTCTCTCTCCTTGGCCTTTCTGTTGGGCATGGAAGCAACCTCTGATGAAATCAAATAAGTAATAGAGAAAGAAAAATTTACGCAAACACAAAAAACACACGAATTTTATATGGAAAATCCTTGTGAGAAAAAACCACAGCACAAAGCGACGATCAATCCACTGTAATTAGAAAAAGATTATAAGAGATGGAACAACTTATGGTAGAAACCCTATCTTCTCCTTACAAAACCCTCGAACAGTCATGCTAGGCTCCTCTCTACATTCTACTTACCCTAATCAAGATTAGGAGCACTTTTTATACACTGCATACAATTAGCTACATTTGTGCAAACTCATGCGTTCCGTCGGTCGTACCGAATGGGACCTTCGATCAGATCAAATCGAATAGAAATAGACATAATGTTCAAATTTTCTTTTGATACACTGCTGAATCAACATGAAAGAATGGAATTTATTGTACCACTGCCTAGGTGATTGAACCTAAGGGTTGACAACCCCAAGTGCATGCTGCAATGTAGTAATAACTCGGTGAGACCGAGGTTATACCTATAGGGACTTGTGATTGTGTGATTTTTGGAACACTTTAGAATTAGAACTAGAACTAAAACTATTTTTAAAATCTGATTAAAAAGTAATGTTGTAATTGAGAAAAAATTTAATAGAAATAAAACATTAGAGCACTAATGATCCACTTATATCTATCCTTAATGTTAATTCACTTGATTCAATCATAGAACTCAGCTGGAATTGAAGTCCTATCCTATCCTGCCAAATAATGGAGTAGTTAAATCATCATTTATAAACCCAAAACAAATTTGAACTTTAATTGAATTGGTTCCTATAAAGAACCAAAGTTTTGATCGCAGGAAATTCAAAGTATTTATTGTGCCCATAGTCTACGATAGATCAATGGATTTTGCAGATCAATCCATTGCAAAATAGATAAGCAATTGCTCTTAGCTTTCTTAAGTATCCAATGTGCCCATAGTCGATAATGAATCAAAATAAACTAAAAATAAATCTTCATTCAAACCAAATATTAATGAATTTGTTCAATAATCAAACCGATTTCTTGAATCAAAGTAAAATAAGACATTAAAAATAACTACAAGCTTTTCCTCTTAGTCCCAGCCAAGAGATTGGCCAACTAAACTAAAACTCATAAAGAAAACATAAAAACCGAAATAGAATCGAAAGCTTGGAGAAGAAAGACTTCGAAAAAGTTTCACAACTCCTTGCTTTATCCATTCTACCCTAATTCGTATTTAGGAAAGGTAGAATCACCTCTTTATATAGAAAAAGTCTGCACTGATTTGGAACCGTCTTCAAATTTATGCAACTTTGTTATGCTTCGGTTGCACTGACCGTATGCTTCGGTCACATCAAATATCACTTTGGTCACACCGAATTAGTCTCTTAATTGCAGCCAAATTTCTTCAATTTGCATATGAAGGCCCTGTCTCCCTTAGGTCGCATTGAACTCTTCTTTGGTAGCACTGAACATAACTTCGGTCGGACCGAATGTCGAGTTGAATTATCTATGAAAATCACAATTTGTTACTGTAGATACCCCACTCGAGGCTGATAATCTGATTGAGTTTGAACTGACAGATGGACGACCAAACCAAATCCTAAATCTTAACTATAGAAGCCTAAACCCTAAGAACCCCAGCCATAAACCCTAAACTTAGCCCATTCAACCTAGTTAACCCAGTTAGCCTAACCCCAAACCCTAGGAATCTAAAACCCTAGAGCCTTAAGTTAGCTCGGTGAGTCAACTCACACAGTCAACTCACTGAGTCAACACACACAGTTAGCATACCCAAGCACACAACCTAGTCAACTCAACTAGTTAAGCCCAAAACCAAGCTCGAACCCAAGCCCAAAAGCAAGCCCAATCATATAAATGGGTGAAACTTTAAAACAACAACCTTCATAACAGAACCTCCACACGTTTGGAGGATGCTGCCTGCCAAAGCAGGGAGTCCAAATGGGGATCGGTGGTAGCCAGGTTGCCGTTGGCTACGTGGCACTCTCCCTCTTTGGGGCAGTGTCCCTCAACTATGTGGAACACTCCTTTTTCAAACTCCAAGCATGCGGTTGAAGTGTATTTACTCCGATACCCATTTCGTTACCCAAAATAATACTTTTACCACCTCATCCAACATTTGAGATAATGCCATATGAGAATCTCTAATCCCAACCTTTCAACCACCTTTTACCCCCAAGATCACCAAGAATTACTAGAAAATCGGATTGAGAGACTATAAATAGCCCCATTCCCTTCTCATTTTAAGCATTAGGAGGAAATCCAAGAAGCATCCCTCCACCAACGAGAGTGTGAGTGAGAGAGAGAGCCCAATCCTCGTCTAGCGTAGCCTAGCCTAGCCAAAGTCCAAGCCTCTTGAGCCACCTAAGTTCAAATATGAGCCACTTAATTTAGCCTTGTGACACTACCGTTCATCCAACCATTTAAGCTTAAATCAGTTTCATTAAACCAGAGCATTGGTATCGTGTAACATTCATTCTTTTCTCAACCCCCTTATTCCTCTGATACATCTGCATTACGATGTGTTTCATCATTTTCTCATATCTAATTAGCGGGCGTATGCTCTGAGGCTTGTCGATATAATCGGATCTTGCCCACCATAAACCTTAGCCAGTTAGCCATCGTTTTGACATATACATTGCACTTTATTATTTTCTCGTATATGACTGACATACATATGCTCTAAGGCATGCTGATATAATCGTATTAGGCCCATCAGAAACCTTAGTCGATTGGCCGTCGTTTTATCATAAGCATTAATACAACATCAAGCATCTCATACATGCATACTTTGCACCCTGCACTCAGTCGTTTCGAACGTATGCTTTGTGGTTTGCCGATATAATTGGATCTTGCCCATCATAAATTTGAATCGATCAATCACCATTGCCATTACATCACTTTATATTTTCTGCATGTGAGAACTAGTCATCTTCATCAGAAATTAATTAGATCTTATGAAGTAAAGACCACACATTCGTATGAGCAGAGTGGGTGCCTAACACCTTCCCTCTTTATAACCGTGGTCCCTTACTTAAAATATCTGGAACGTAAATGTTCACGAGCCCTAAGCACAGGGTTAAGAAGTAGTAATAACTCGGTGAGATCAAGGTTGAATCCACACGGAATGAGAAATATGGCCCAGAACTAATTTAAGTTTAATGGTTCGTCTGGGTTTTTAATCCAGCGAGAGAAAAAAGAGTTTTAAATAATAATAATAAAATATTAAGGATTAAAGAATCCACTCATAGCAATCACAATATTTAATTTACCGATTTAATGTATATCTCAAATGGAATCGAAGTCCTATCCTATGAAATCGGAAGATAATTCAGTTAAACCATTCATAAACATTAATAAGAATATGATTTCAATTGATTGATTTTCTCATGAAGTATTTGGATCTCAATTGCATGGAATCAAAAGTATCTAAAGTACCTATATGCAACATTAAATCAATCAATTATACAAATTGAATACTTCTCTAATTCAGGTTAAACAATTGTTAAATCAAAGCATTCATTGTACTCAGAGTGCACAACAAATGTAGATAAAAACAACTCAAAAACTTTAAAGTAAATCCAAATCAAATCAATATACTATCATCATTCAAAATAATGTTATTAAATCTAATAATATAAATATTGAATTAAATTACAAGCTTCATTCCTTAGCCTTAGCTAAGAGATTAGCCTAACAAGACTAAAATCTTAGAAGAAAAACTAAAAGATCCACTAAAACCATTAAAAAATCAAAGTGAAAGAACATTTTCGACGCTCCACCTAAGCCTTCTCTTCCTTTCCAAACCCTAGAAGATTATTTGGAATATACTAGGGACTCATTTAAATAGTTTTATAACTCAATCTTTCGCACTACCTCGGAAAAATTTGTAAACCGACTCTGAATTTACGTAGTCGCGCGTACCTTCAATGGCACCTTCGATGGCATCGAAGATCCTTCGATGACACTTTTGATGGCATCGAAGCTTCCTCGATGGCATCAAAGAAAGTTTCCATCAACTAACTTGAAAAATTCATAATTTTTTCGATCGAGTCGACAAGGGTTCGATGGGATCGAAGTTGCCTTCGATGACATCGAAGGGTTGTTTTTGCAGTTTTTCAAGATTTTATTTTTTTGGCTCTGAAATTTTAGAATATGATTTTTCTGGCCCTGAATTTTTAGGATTTCTTTTCCTTGGTTTCTTCACTTCAAATCTTCGATTTCATTTCTTCCTCATTTGGTTTTTTTGGATCTTTGGTACTTGAATTCTTCAATATTGTCCTCCATAGATCCAATTCTTCATTATCTTCTTTTGAGTTCGAAATCCATCATTTTAATCACATATTCATCTTAGGCTTCCGAATCACCTCGCATGACGAAAACATATATAATTAAATCAAATTATTACTTAAATATTAGGAAAACTAATGTAATTGAAGGGTTAAATATGCAATATTTGAGTCTTAATACACCTCCAAGTAGCATTTTACTAGTCTCGAGCAAAACATGTGAAAGATATTTCGAAAACGAATGAACAATTTTCATAAGCTCAATTGGTTCTAAAAGCAATCCAGATTATAGAAATCTAAAATACATTAATATTGTGTATTACTTTCTCTTAAACTCTAGTACTTAGTAAATGTCCTAATTAAGTTAAAGCATTAATCTTATAATTAGAAAATTCTAAACATTGGGTTTCATGGGTGCATAGTGAAGTCTAGACTTATCATAACTAAATTTTATGTATACTAAAAAGTAGAGACCACACTTTCGCACAGGTGAGAAAGGGTGCCTAACCCCTTCCTTCTTTGTCATTGAGGTTCCTTATGAGAATTTCTAGGTCGTAGACCAATAGCAGGAGTTAGTACATAATAGGGAGTCTTCGAAGTTCCTAATTTTTATAATTGTATGAGGTCTAGTTGACTGTGGAATTCCGAGTAAATTGACTAGTGGCGATTCCAAATCAAGTGCTCTATATTCGCAAACAACCATAAAAGTGAGAGCCCGAAGATGTCCGTGGGTGCACCACGCTCATAGAGACTCATGAATCAAGTTTTGAGGCATTTTATTAAAAAAATCTATGGTTGTTTATTTTGATAATATTCTTATATCTAGTTCTTCTAATTATAAGTGTACTATGTGTGTTAAGTGTTGCAAGTTTTGTGAAAGGGAGGAGTTTATGTCAATCTCAAGAAGTGTATTCATGATTTGCAATGTGGTTGTTTTAGGCAATATTGTTTCATCTCAAGGTGTCAAGGTTGATGAGGACACGATCAAAGCAATCGTAGAGTGGTCAACCTCAAAATAGGTCATGGAAATGAGAAGTTTACATGGCTTAATAACAATTTACTGGCATTTCATTAAGAGCTTTAACATCATTATTACCCCTGTGATTGGTTGTATAAGGATGAAAGACTTTGCTTGAACTTGAGGAGCCTAAGAGAGTTTTAATTTAATTAAAGAAAAACTAATTGAAGCACCCATGCTTGTCTTACCAAATTTTAATAAAGTGTTTGTGATAAAATGTGATTTTCATGTAGGTATTGGGGCCATCTTAATCCAAAGAGGATACCTAATAACAGTTTTTATTGAGAAATTTAATGATTTCGAAAGACACTACTCCACATATGATTTGAGTTTATAACTCAAGCATTGTGATTTTGGGAGTCACTGCTTGATACATAAGGAGTTTGTGTTATACTCTGATCACGAGGCTTTCTACTTTATCAATGCCTAAAAAAAGCTTATTAATACAAGACATACTAAGTGAGTTTTTTACCTACAAAAGTACGACTTTATGATCCACCTCAAATCCAGTGTCATGAATAAAGTTGTGGGTGCACTTGTTAAAAATATTAATTCCATAAGAATTTATCATTTGAGGTGATTAGATTTTATTTATTAGTGAAAAATTATAAGACCAACCTATGTTTTGAAAAAAATATAAGATGAGTGCAAAAATGGGTGAAATGATAACTTCAATACTGTAGAATGTTATCTCTTCAAAGGGAACCAACTTTTGCTTCCTGAAAGATTCCTACAAATCTAGGTCATCGCCATGCTACATGGTAGTAGCTTAGGGGGCCATTTTAGTTGAGATAAACTGTTAAAAAATGCATGACATGTCAAAGAGATAAAGATACGTAATGAAATTTTGGCCCATACCAACTATTGGATATAACAACTCATCCATGAAAATACATTATTATGGATTTTGCGCTTAGGTTGCCAAGAACACGATAGAGCTGTGATTCTACCTTCGTGATATGCGATTGCTTTCTAAAAATCACATTTTATCTTATGCACAAATGTTATAAATGGCTCTGACATTGCTCATATAATTTTTAAAGAGATCATCCTACTCCATTGTGTTCTAAGAACCATCACCTTTGATCGCGATACATGATTTATAAGTAATATTTGATGAACTTTGCTGAAACACGTGTACTTGCTTCTAATTTTCAAGTGACTATCATCTACAAACTGATGGCCAAATTGAAGTTGTCAATAAATCTCTTAGTGACATGCTTAAATGTTTCACAAGTGGCCACCCACGACAATGGGATCTTGTATTCACTCAAGCCAAATTCACCTATAACAACTTTAAGTTTCGATTTATTAAAAAGACTTTATTTGAAGTGGCCTATGGAAGAAACCTCAATTATATCTTGGACTGGGCAACCATTCCTAATTTGGAAATGTAACACCTAGGCCCTCCAATACTCAGGTTTTGCATGACCTCGGGTGTTACCCATCCATTTCTCAAATATAATATTCGTTTCACGTGTGCCTGCTTGTCCTGGAACTTGAAAAACCATTAGGTTATTAACAAAACCCTAACGTTATGATACCAGAGCCCTTAGGCTGGTCGGAAACTGTCACGCTCCAAGCTCAGAAACCGGGCTCACAAAATTTTCGATTGCCGAATCTGGCGCCGACAGCCTCCGTAGTACCCCATTCTCGGCTCCCGGCACCCATACACTAGGTTCCAATCCTGGGATGCTACAAGGAGGATTTCAAATCATTAGTTTAACTGTAATGAGTATAACTAAAAGCATAACCTACAAACAGTAACCACAAGAACACCACCATAAAATCCACTATAATCAAAAACTTTGAGTACAATGCGTGTAAAAGGAAAATACAAGGTGATGATAATAACAGGGACTCCAAAAGCTCGACTGCACGCTCCAACTCTGACGAGGCTACGACTGCGTCCTGGGATCACCTAAACGCATCAATCATGCATAAGCTTATAGAAAGCTTAAAGGGTGGTGTAAGTGTGTGCGCAATATGAGCATGCTTAGGATACAAGGTCAGAAAAAAAGTGGGATCATGCTGATGAACACATGTATGCAATCAGCCATACCAAGGCCATGCGATGCAGAATGCAAGTCAAGCATGTCAATCCTCATCCACATATCAATACAGCTCCTCACTAGAGCATCAAATCAGTGCGGTTCTCAGTATGGATAATCACCGGGGTCAAGTACACTCTACGCCAGCTTGCTGCCCCTATCTGGACGCACAACTGGGAGGGTGGAAGAGACTTCACTATTCGCCTGCCAATATCGAGCCCGGCTCGTCGATAGCGGACCGATTCCTCAAGCTGGTCAAACTCAACCTAGAAATTGCCCTCTCACTCAGGCGGGTAAGGTCACACCCCTTTCCAATCGACCACGACACAGTGGGAGACGCGGCCTACTGGTATACGGCCCTCGCGCGCTCGTATATCCACTCGGTCTCGACATTGGAGTCATCCTCTGGTACCATCGGGTTTAGAGATTTTCACCCAGGGACATCTATGGCGCCCGTATGCTAGAACCAAATATTTTCGGTATCCAATCCTACCATCCACGATGTGTCTGTGGAGGCTATGGCCCTGATGTCGCTAGGGCATACAGTAACTACAATCACACAAATGCAAGTGCATGAGTCACACTATCAGTCATGCAATAGTCCTGCGTGTACCATGCACTTATATGGGGTAACTCCGCCTATCAGGGAGCCCATAAACAATCCGCTCGAAGGCATATGCTATGATCGGTCACTCCTCACATCAGGCATACATATGATGCGAATGATCATGAATCATGGATCTATACTAAACATGTATAAAGAGATGGGCTCTGTGTATAACGGAGATGGGCTTAGACGGCCTACTTACCACAAGTATGGGCCTATCAGTGGGCCTTAGGGAGAGTTATAATGCGGACATTTAACCAACATTATCCATTCAATGTGGAAGTCAAACCATCATTGCTCCCAAGGTATAACCCACTATAAAATCAATACATATACCATGGTGGAATCACACTACAATAGGCCTTATGTACGTCCTATTGGGCCTTGACCTATGGGCCTCCAATACATCAAATGGGCCTCATACATGGGTCTCGTATGTATATATCAAGGTGGGCCTCAACAAGGACCACAAATACATCAAGATGGGCCTCAACAATGGGCCTTAAATTATCTCCAAAATGGTTGGACAGTTGGATGAAATACATGCATCATGATGGAGCCCACTCTAATGGAGGATATGGTTTACAATACATACATAAGTGGGTCCCATGTGGGGCCTACCATAATGTTTATTTCCCATCCAACCCATTGATAAGGTCATTCAGACCGGGGTCCACAGTAATGTTTATTTTCCAAGCAACCTAGGGCCCAACATAATGTTTATTTTCCAACCAACTGTTCATAAGGTCACATGGTCTAGGATAGGGCCCACTGTAATATTTATTTATCATCCAATCTATTCATAAGGTCACGTGGACCAGAGGAGGGCCCACTAGACTGGGGCCCACAGTGATATTTATTTGCCATCCAAACTGTTCACGTGGACCATGGGCCATGGTTATGTTTATTGCCATCCAATCTATTCATGAGATCACGTGGACTAGGGCCCACCGTGATGTGGTTCACAAATCCAGTCCACCCATTATGCGTGTCCCACCTGGTTGAGGGTCCAGACCAAGTTTCAGTCACATCCAAATTTCAGGTAGGCCCCACCAACTGATTTTAAATGGTGTGGCCCACCAGAGTTTTGTATACAGCTGATTTTTGGGGTGGTCACCTGGACCGAGGGGACCCATCAAATGCATGGTGTTGATGTTCGAAACGCATCATGATGGGGGCCCACAGCTGGAGCCGTGAGGCCCAGCCGGTCGTCTATCAGCAGCCAGCGTAGGCACTGCCTACGCCTTCTGTCAGCGGCAACAGTTGCTGCTGCTAATATATATATATATATATTTAAATCTATTTTTCCACAGATTTTCTTAGGTGGGGCCCATATCAACAAAATCCACTCCGTCCACTTGCTCCTACGGCTCAAGACAAGCCCAACGGGTTTAATATCCGAGGTATTTTCGTGTATAGGGTCATTAAGTGAATTTTTAACGGTAAGGATCACCATTTTCCATGCTACGGCTCACTAGATGCTCGGATTAATTTCATACCTCGGCTCAACGTCTAAAATAATCCCGAGAATGGAATGGATGGCTTGGATTAAATATATACATCAAGGTGGGGCCTGCATGAGTGGCCCACCTCTTCTTTCTCTTTTCTTCTTTTTCTTTTGCAAGTACACACCATGTCAGTATACACACTCCATGTTAGCCTCGTCCGTCCAGCGTCCAGTGACGCTGGACGGTATGGATAAACACATGCATTATGGTGGGTCCCACATGGACATGGCCCACCAACTATATATATATATATGTATATTTATATATTAGTATAATATAAGTATAATATACCATATATATATATATTCCCACAGATGGTGGATTTTTGCCTAAAATGTGGTGGGCCTCACCATTGATGAATTGAGTGGATTTAACATGATTTAGTAGGGCCCATTTCATTCTAGGGAGGGGAAAGAAAGAGAGAGAGAGAGAGAGAGAGAGAGAGAGAGAGAGAGAGAGAGAGAGAGGGATATACGGTGATAGAGAGGAGGGACCCCGCCACTATGGGCCCTCCATTGATACAACACATACATCAAGTGGGTCCCACAATAAGTGGCCCTTAAAATTGAAAGCAACGGTAGATCACCAACCTTATCTTCCTTCTTCTTGGTCCCTTAGACTCCAATGCTCCTTAGCTTGCCTTTTGATGGAGGTTGATGGACTTTTGATGGTGTGGATGAAAGATGTGAGAGTGTAGATGGAAGATGAGAAGGTGGACCACACTTGTGGTTTGGGAGAGAGGGGTTGGATGTGTGAAATTGTTGCTTGGGAGATTTGAGAAATGAGAGAGAGGGTGAGATGATGGGAGTGATATGGATGGGTGAGGTGGTGGTTGTAATTAATGAAGTATGGGTTGGTTTGAAAAATGGGTTAAAGAGGGATGGTGAGGGAGAGAGAGGTTTGACTTATGGGAAAAGGAGGAGTGGGGTGGTTGTACTTGGATAAGGGATGCATTTATGGTTGATTGATGGGACTTATTATAGAGATTCCCTCAAGATTCGCAACGCGCGACGTTTCTTCGGAATAAACGCAGATCGACATCTTCTAGCCTGGGTATCGGTTCGGTGCGCAAGTCACGGCGTTGGAACCACGGCGACGGCGCGGTCGCTATGATACAAGTTTCAGTTCGAGTCGACTTCGGTGTGCGGGACCTGGTTTAGGATCACACGCAATCGTCGGATAAGGTGCGAAGGTTGCCGGAATTCAACCGGAAGGATCGCGGAAGCATATTGAACGGTACGGACTAGGATACGGGTCTTACAGAAACACTTATATTATTAACCTCAGAACCCTAAAGGAGAAAGGGAGCTCCTATACAAGTCGATTTTATGTTCTTCCAATGAAAACCTATAACTTGGAACTTGAAAATCATTGTTCGGTTAGTCCGACCGGCCAAACTATCGATTCTAGCCAGTTTGATCGAAATTATCTACAGTTCGACCGACAGAGTGCGTTTAGTCATGGAATGTTTTACTCGTGGATTCCATAACTTGGCTTTTGAGACTATAAAAGACATCCCATTCAATTTCTCATCCATTCTAGCATCTTCCATCTTCTAGAAAGAGAGAGAGAGAGAGAGAGAGAGAGAGAGAGAGAGAGAGAGAGAGAGAGAGAGAGAGAGAGAGGGTGTTAGATAGGGGGAAAACCCTTGATAATTTGCCCCTCGAACCTTTGATTGAAGCTGCCCGGTGCTTCCCTCATCAATGTCCCATTCATGTGAGCTGTCTAGCATACCAATTCACTAGGTAAGATCCCCTCCGTCCTTGTATGCACATATTTAGTTTTTCTCATAATATTTGGTTTGCAATAGGAAGATAATCTCTTTTGATTCTTTGTATCCACAACCCTAATCCCTCATTCGCCTATGCATGTTAGATTTCAGGACCCTAGCGGGTCCCTCGTGCACCCTAGCTTGGCCTAGCAGTTGTGGATCATTGTAGTGTTGTCAGGATCCTTTGTTCATGGGCCATATTGTAGAATTGGGAGGTCTAGGTTGCTAGGTAAGCCAATTCCCCCATTTCCCTAATTATTAAGGTTAGAATTAGTAATTAATGTAAGTTTAACTTAATTAATGTGGAATTGATTGTAAGAATGATATTTTTGCCCAAATTGAACTCGTTGAAGCGCCCAATTCCTCAAAACCCTAATCCGAAAAAGGTGAAGATCTACCCTCAAGCTTTCCCTTGACATCTTCCTGCAATAATTTCTTTCGTATTCGCATGGTGTTTGAGATTCAAGTTATGATTGTCACGCCCCAAATTCAGAAATCGGATTCACAAGAACCCCGATCATCGAATCCGGTGCCAACAACTTTCGTAGTATTCTCGGCTCCCAGCCCCCATATGCCAGGTTCCGATCCTGGGATCCTACAATATGAATTTTTCAACGTACATTTATCTTATAATAAGCATAACCACAAGTATACCTAAATCATAAAGGTAACATTATCATCATATATCCACTAATATAAATATTTGAGTACAATGTTGAAAGGGAAATACATATTTCAAAATCAAAGCTCTAGAAGTCAGGTACATGCTCTAAGCTCTACGCTGCTGCAACCTAACATTTCCTGCACGCATTTATCGTGCATAAGCTTATAGAAAGCTTAGAGGGTGGTGTAAGTGTGTGCACAAGGTAAGTGCCAAGTATCCAATATAATGCCATAATCATACAATATCGAAAATACTGGTAAGAACATGAATTGTACAATATCAGAGTAAGTGAACATACTGATAAGTCCAGAAGTCAATCGATATCAGAATACGTAATACAGATCAGCTATGCAAATGATGAGTCATAAAGAATCAAATATCAGATGCCGAGGATACAATGCAATATGCAATTCGGAAAAGCTAACAAATACCATCAGCCTCATCTAAGTTACATGAATACAGAAACATAGCAACCCAAAATGCCATATGCTGAGGATGTAATGCAATATTCAATATGTGATGCAAATGAAATGACCATGCTGGAGTGTGAAGTCAGGATGATAGCATGTAGTATCGTAGGCTATGGGGTCCATCATAAGGAGCTTCTATCCAAACCAGTCCCATACCTAAATTTGGATAGTCAGACTCAATGTGGTAAACTCCCAATCTCAGGTTAGTCGCATGCCCCAACTGAAATCCTGGCCATTTCGAAGGCACATGTAACAAATAGTTGCGCACCACCATCCCGAGTGGATAGTGAATGAATGAATAAATGAGTATGCAGCTCCTGCCCAATACATCCACATATCAGTACTGTTCATCTCTGGGATCATCACCGGGGTCTAGTACACTCTACACCAGCTTGCCGCTTCATCAAGCGCACAACTGGGTAAGTGGAAAGGACCTCATTATCTACCTAGCCAGTAGTCAGCCAATATCTACTCGGCACGTCGATAGCGGACCCATTCATGAGTTGGTCAAACTCAGCCTAGTTATGCCTACTCCCTCAGGCAGGTAAGGCCAAACCCCCTCCCGACCTACCATGACACAGTGGGAGACGCGGCCTACTGGTATACGGCCTTTGTAATGCCCCAAACCTGAAAATTGGATTCACAGAAATTTCGATTGCCGAATCCTGTGCCGACAGCCTCCGTAGTACCCCATTCTCGGTTCCTAGCGTCCATATGCTAGATTCCGATTCTGGGATCCTACAAGGAGATTTTTTTTAACATTTAACTCATAATAAGCATAACCACAAGATTACTCACTTCACAAAGGTAACATCATTATCACATATCCACTAATATAATCATTTCAGTACAATGTTAAAAAGGAAATACATAAATCGATAATCAAGCTCCAGAAGACCACTGTACGCTCCAAGCTCAACCTGCTGCAACCTAACATCACCTGCACACATCTATCTTGCATAAGCTTATAGAAAGTTTAGAGGGTGGTGTAAGTGTGTGCACAAAGTAAGTGCCAAGTATTCAATACAATGCCATAATCATACAATACCAAAAATACTGGTAATCCATAAATCGTACAATGTTGGAATAAGCAGAAATACTGACAAGATCATGAATTATTAGAGTAAGCAAAAATACTGACAAGATCAGGAATCATAAGATAACAGAGTAAGTAAAAATACTGACAAGTCCATAAGTTATACAATACTAGAATACGCAATACGAATCAACTATTCAAATGAGGAGTCATAGAGCGCCAAATATCAGATGCAGAGGATGCAATGCAATATACATTCCTGATGAGTAACACAAATAGCGTCAGCCGTACCTAGACCATATAAATGCAGAAACACAATAACCCAAATTGCCATATGCCGCAGATATAATGCAATATGTGGTGCGAATGGAGTGACCATGCTAGAGTGTGAAGTCGGGATGATAGTACGTAGTATCGCAGGCTATGGGGCCCATCACAAGGGACTTCTATCCAAACTTGTCCTATACCTAATTTGGATAGTCAGTCTCAATGTGGTAAACTCCTGATCTCAGGTTAGTCACGCGCCCCAACCGAAATCCTGGCCATCGCGAATGTACACGTAACAAATAGTCGCACACCACTAGACCGAGTGGATAGTAAATGAATGAATGAATGAGTATGTAACTCCTGCTCAATAAGTCCACGTATCAATACAGTTCATGTTTAGGATCATCACCGGGGTTTAGTACACTCCAAATGGCACTGCCGCTCTTCCAGCCGCACAGTCCAAGTGAGCATAAGAAACCTCACTATCTGCCTGACCAATAGTCTGTCAATACTTATTCGGCACGTTGATAGCGGACCCATTCACGAGCTAGTCAAACTCAGCCTAACAATGCCCCCTGTTCTCGGGCGGGTAAGGCCACACCCCCTCCCAATCGACCACGACACAGTGGGAGACGCAGCCTCCTGGTATTCGGCACTCGGGCGCTTATGTATCTACTCGGTCTCGACGTCGGGGCGTCCTCTGGTACTAAGAGGGTTTAGGGATTTTCACCTAGGGCCATCTATGGTAGCCCGATGCTAGAATAAATTTTCAGTGTCCCATCTGGCCATCCATGATATGGCCGTGGAGGCTACGGCCCTGATGTCGATAGGGCGTACAGTAATCATAATGCAAGATGCATGAGTCATACAATCCAGTCATGCATCAATCTTGCGCATACCGTGCGCTCATGTGAGATAACCTTCGCCTATCAGGGAGTCTCACAACAACATGCTCAATGACATATGCAATGATCAACCACATCTCATAACAAACATACAGATGATGCGTATGGGCATATATCATGATGCTATGCTATCATGTACTCATAATCGGTATCAATAACTGACATCGACAATCGGCCTTAACAATGTGGACATTTAACCAACATTGCCCCCAAGGAATGGCCCACATTGAGCCCTACATATGGTGGACCGATGGCCTCATACAAGGACCTAATATTTACACCATGGGCCTCACTCACGAGCTTAATACACATCATGATGGGCCTCTCACATGGGCGTCATATACATCACAATGGACTCCATCAACTAACCCTTAAATGCATTGCAACGGGCTCAACACATAGACCTCATATACATCACATTGGGCCTTAGACACGGGCTGAATACACATCACGTCGGGCCTTAAATACGGGCCGCATATATATCACATTGGGCCCTGATAATCGGAATCGACAATCGGTCACGACAAATCAGAATCTGTAATCGGCCTTGATCGATAATCGGCAATCGGTTACGACAAATCAGAATCGTTAATCGACCTCGATCGATAATCGCAATCAGCCACGACAAATCATAATCGGTAATTAGCCTCGATTGATAATCGACAATCGGCCACGACAAATCAGAATCAGTAATCGGCCTCGATCGATAATCAATAAACGACCATGAAAAATCAGAATTGATAATCGACGTCGATCAATAATCGGCAATCGGCCACGACAAATCATAATCGGTAATCGGCCTTGATCGATAATCGGTAAACGACCACGACAAATCAGAATCGATAATCGACCTTGATCGATAATCGACAATCGACCACGATAAATCATAATCGGTAATCGGTCACGATAATCGGCTTCGATCGCTAATCAGTAATTGGCCACACCAATCAGAGTCGATCGATAATCAGAATCACCAAATCGGCCACATCAATCGGAATCAGCAATCGGTCACGATAATCGGCCGAGCAAGGCCTAAGGAAAGGTTACAATGTGGAAATTTAACCATCATTGCCCATCAACATGGACATTTAACCAACATTGCTCCCAAGGAGTGGATCACATAGGGCTGAACATACAGTGGACCCATGACCTCATACAAGGGTCTAATATACATCACCATGGGCCACGACCCATGGTCCTCAAATACATTATAATGGGTTATGACCCATAGGACGCAATATCCGTCAAGTGGACCGCATTAATGGGTCTCAGATACATGTCAGGTAGGCCCTACACATGGGCCTCAAACACACAGCATGCGGGCCCTACACATAGGTCTCATATACATCACATGGGCCACTCACCTGGGCCTCGAATACATCAAGTGGGCCACACATCATGGGCCTCACTAAAAGGTCACGAATACATCACAGTGGGCCGCATGATATGGGCCGCACTAATGGACCTCATACACATCAGGTGGGCCGCATTAATGGGCCGCATCAATGGGCCTAATACCATGGGCTTCAAAAACACAACAAGTGGGCCTCATGGGTGGATCATAAATACATCAAGGTGGGCCTCATGGATGGGCCACAAACACATCAAAGGTGGGCCTCATGAATGAGCCACACCAATGGCCCTCAAGTGGGCTTGGGCCACACCAAAATCATTTCAATAGCTGCATGTGTAACATGTGTATCACTGTACCCTATCATCCCATAGGGCACATGGCCCACATAGAGGTGATCAGCACTGTCCAAACATTTCCCATGTAAATCAGCACTATCCATCAGCACCATCCAGGTATTGGACGGTGCAGATAAGGCACATACATCAAGGTCGGTCCTACCAGTCCTTGAACTAGACGGTGGTGGGTGCAACACTGCAGCAGGGTGGGTCCCACGTCCCTGGACAGATGGACGAAGTGGATATAAAACATGTACCTCACGATGGCCCCACATGACACCGTCCAGCAATGGACGGTGCTGATAAACAACATGGATAAAACAAATATGTCAAGTGTGAGTCCACTGATCAGGGCAGAAGGCATAGGATGAAACACATACATCATGTGGGCTCCATAGCCCTTGCTGACGTACAACAGCAGCTAATCAGCTGCATGAGGTCCACATAGATGAATGGCTAGGATATGATCAGACCCACGGAGCTTGCTGACATCAGCAACTACAAAGCTGGTGAGGTATACTAGCCAGTTCGCTTCCATCCACGTCCTTGGATTGGACGGCATGGGTAGTCACATATCAAGGTTGGCTCCACGTACACCGTTCAGAAATGGACAGTGTAGATTTCAAATGCATACATCTCTGTGGGCCTCACACGTGTGTCATGGTGGGGTCCACGTCCTCCAACGGATAGACGGTTTGGATCATGGAAGGGCCCACTAGATATTTGAATCTGCTTTATTTTTTCCTCAAGCATTAAGAAGAGCTCGCCATTGGGTGGACGGTTTGGATGTAACAAATACATCATATGGTGGGTCCCATAGATGGACAACATGGATACAAATATACATCACGGCAGACTCCACCTTTCCAGCTTGTTGGAAGGCGTGGATACAAACATATATCAATGGGTCCCACATGGGGCCCACCACAACGTCTGTTTTCCATCCAATCTGTTGGTAGGGTCACATGGACCTCGATGAAAAAGAAAAACAAATTTCATGATGAACCAAAATATCTGGTACCTAAGAAAAGGTTTCAATGGCAGACGTCTAATCCACTGTTTCCTGTGACGTGGGCCACCTGAGTCGCGTACAGGGCTGATTTGTGGGGTGGCCCACAACCAGAATGAGTCCATCAAAATGCACGGTGTTGATGCTCTCACACATCATGGTGGGGCCCACGGCTGGGACTCGTGGTCCCTGCCCGCCTAACGTCTAGGACACTGTCGCGTCCTTTGTGTCAGCCGCAGCTATTGTAATTTTTTTTTAAAAAAATAGATTTTTGAGGTTTTTCCTAGGTGGGGCCCGCATCAGGAGAATCCACCCCGTCCGCTAGCTCCTATGGCTCAAGACAAGCTAGACAAGCCCAATATTGATATGTTTCGATGTGTAAAAAGGTCAGAGTGAATTTTTTTAACATGGTAAAACTCATTGTTTTCTATGTTATGGCCCGCCAGGGGATTGGATTGGCTTCATTTTTCGGCTTAACACCTAAAGTGATCTAGGGAATGGGATGGACGGTGTGGATTTGATCAATACATCTAGGTGGTGCCTGCATGAGTGGCCCACCCAAAAAGGGCTAAAGTAATGACAATTTTTTTTAATTTTTTTTTCCTGTTGCAGTGGGTACCTGTTCACGCTTCAGGCCACGTCCAGCGTCCCTGGACGCTAGACTATACATTTCATCAAGATGGGTCCCACGTGTGGGGACCACGGCTGGTGGGTCCCACGTGGACGTGGCCCACTTGACTTAGATCGGTTTAATATTTGTGTTTTCCCATCACCAAAGGGTATGGTCCACATGACTTAGACAGTTTGGTTAAGGCATAAATTAAGATGGGGTCCATCCAAGTGGGCCACACATCACACAAAAATGAGAGAGAGAGAGAGAGAGAGAGAGAGAGAGAGAGAGAAGCACCCACCTTTGATCTTCTTAAACACCTTCCATCAACACGTTCTATAGCTCCAAAGAATGCATTTCAATGGTTAAGATTAATTTTTGAGGGTGGGATTGGGTGGTAGGAAGGTGGGCCACACCTAGCTTCTCTCCCATGGAGAGCTTGGACGTCCACTCCCATGGGAGTTCCTTGGGATGGAGTGAAAAAATGAGAGAGAGGAGTGGTGATGGATGGGATAATGGGATGAGGGAGCATGGTGCTTGTTGACTTTTGGGTGAAAAAGGAATGGGTGTCATGCCTTGTTGGTGAAAAAGGGATGGCTAGGTAAGGTTGTATACTTAGACTTTGATTGATGGATTGATGTGACATTTAGGGTAGAGATTCTCTTAAAAATTGCAACGTGCGGTGTTTTCCTTGAACTGAATACAGGCCCACATCTCCTGGCCAGGGTACTGCATCGGCGTGCAAGATACATCATCAGAACCACAACGACGGTGCGGTCGCACTGGTATAAGTCTTAGGTCGAGTCAACTCAGATATACAGGACACATCTTAGGGTCGCGTGCAAATGCTAATAACCGATCGCGGGTCACTGGAATTCGACCGGGATGACTGCGGAAGCTTATGGAACAGTACGGGCTAGGATACGGGTTTTATAGCCCTCATGCGCTCATATATATATATATATATCCACTCGGCCTAGACGTTGGGGCGTCTTCTGGTACTAAGAGGGTTTAGAAATTTTCATCCAGGGATATCTATGGCTGCCCAATGCTAATAACATATTTCCGGTGTCCCATCTGGCCATCCACGATATGCCTGTGGAGGTTACAACCCCGATGTCGTTAGGGTGTACAGTAGTCATAACACACAATGCCAGATGCATGAGTCATACAATCCAGTCATGCATTAATCCCACGCATACCGTGCGCTCATGTGAGACAATCTCCGCCTATCAGGGAGTCTCATAAACCTGCCTAATGACATATGCAATGGTCAACCACATCTCATAACAAATATGTAGATGATGCTGCTGAGGGTCAAATATTGCATATCAGACCCAGTTGTTGCCTAGATTTATGAACATGGTACCTTTTAAATAGCTCATTTTAATCATGTTTTTGTTGCAAGGTGGAATTGCGAGCTGGGACTGGATCGGGATGCTAAAAGCATGGAATTAACGTTCAGAGCACCAAGGCAAGGGACTGAAATCGATGAATTTACATGCCAGAGACCTGAGAAAATCAAGAAACTGAAGCTCAAGTGGCCTGAAATTGGTCCAGAATGCTAGATCACAGGGTTCCCACCATCTGTTGGGCTTAAAACTTCATAAATGGCATAAGAACCACAAATTAACCGTACACGTCAAATTTTAGCCATTAGATCCTAGTAGAAGTGGCCCAACGGATAGATCAGCCCATAAACCGTCAATTTCAGCCATTCCTTGCCACTTCAAATGTAATTATCAATTGTAGGAATGGTGTCATGACTATGTCTTTTGGAAATATGACATTGGAGTCAAACATCTTTTTCAATAACGGCAGAAACTTAGAGGAGGATGACGATTTCCACGACATTAACATGATTGACTCTTTAGTGGAAGATACGACACCTCTAACCTTATCCTCTGACTCTCTAGAGACGTGCCTAGTCCACTCCCATGATTTTGATGATGACATGATTAGGGAGACGTGTGCCTTGCTTGATACTGCGCCGGTAGTTGAAGTTAACTGGTGGAGGCCACAATTTGAAGAATTGCCACAAACCGATGTAATGCCTCTACCGTCTAACCTCAAGCCGCCGAAGCTTGACCTAAAACCTTTGCCCTCTGATTTGAAATATGCTTATTTAGGTCAAGATGAGACATACCCGGTGGTGATCTCTGCCCACTTGGAGAAAGAACAGGAGAGTATGCTCATTTCTACTCTCATTGAGCATAAAGGAGCCCTGGGATGGACGATAGCGGACCTTAAGTGAATCAATCCCTCGATTTGTACTCACCGCATATATCTTGAGGATAATGCAAAAACCGCTCGGCAACCACAACGTAGACTAAATCCAAACATGAAGGAAGTGGTTAAGGCCGAGGTTCTTAAACTATTGGACGTAGGTATCATATACCCTATATCTGATAGTCAATGGGTGAGTCCAACTCAAGTGGTCCCTAAGAAGTCCGGAATCACCATCGTAGCCAATGCTAATAATGAACTTGTGCCAACTAGAGTCACTATTGGTTGGAGAATGTGCATTGACTACAGGAAGTTGAATACCGTCATGAGGAAAGACCACTTTCCTTTACCATTCATTGATCAGATCCTGGAAAGGTTAGCTGGTCATTCCTATTATAGTTTCCTTGATGGGTATTCGGGCTACAACCAGATAGAGATAGCCCCTGAAGACCAGGAAAAGACCACATTTACATGTCCCTATGGCACCTTTGCCTACCGAAGGATGCCATTCGGACTATGTAATTCCCCTGCCACCTTTCATCGATGTATGCTTAGTATCTTTTCTGATATAGTGGGGCAATACCTAGAGGTCTTCATGGACGACTACTCTGTTTACAGTCCATCTTTCAGCAAGTGCTTGAAAAGTCTTAAATGTGTGTTGAAAAGATGTGAAGAAAAGAACTTGGTACTTAATTAGGAAAAGTGCCATTTCATGGTTCAAAAGGGAATTGTCCTTGGGCATATCATCTCGTCCAAGGGAATCGAGGTAGATAAGGCAAAAATCGATCTTATCTCTAACCTACCTCCACCCAAGAACATACGAGACGTGCGATCCTTCTTAGGACACGCAGGATTTTACAGGCGATTCATAAAGGACTTTAGTCTCCTCTCTCGTCCTTTATGTAATCTTCTTCAAAAGGATGCTCCGTATGAGTGGACTGAGCAATGCCAGGAAGCTTTTACCAAGCTTAAGGGCACGTTAACCACTGCACTTGTCATGCAGCCACCTGACTGGAGCATTCCTTTTGAGCTTATGTACGACGTTTCTGATTATGCTCTTGGGGCGGTCCTAGGCCAGAGAAAAGATAAGAGGCCCTACGTCATTCATTACGCAAGTAGAATTTTAAATTCTGCCCAGGTGAACTACTCAAACTACGGAAAAGGAACTCTTAGCTGTAGTGTTCGCCTTGGACAAATTTAGGTCCTACTTGATCAGATCCAAGATCATTATCTACACAGATCATGTGGTACTTAAGTATCTTCTTTCTAAAAATGATTCTATGCCCCGCCTGATACGATGGATCCTTCTACTCTAAGAATTTGATTTGAAAATTAAAGATAAAAAGAGAGCAGAAAACGTTGTGGCCGATTACCTTTCTCGCCTTAATACCTCTGATTCCCTTGAGACGACCCATATCAACGACATGTTCCCTGATGAACAACTGTTCAGAGTCTCCCATTCACCTTGGTTTGCTGATATTGCTAATTATCTTGCTACAGGAGCCATACCGACACAGTGGACTGCGCAAGATAAGAAGAAAATTTTCACTGAGGTGCACAACTTTTTCTAGGATGATCCTTATTTAAATATTACCCAGACCAAATCGTAAGGAGATGTGTACCAGACGATGAGCATCAGAGCGTCATCTCCTTCTGTCACTCACAGGCCTGTGGTGGTCACTTTTCTGCTAAAAAGACCACGGCCAAGATTCTGCAGTGTGGCTTTTACTAGCCCACTATGTTTAGGGACACTCATGAGTTTTGCAAAGCTTGTGAGCGTTGTAAAAAATTGGGAGCATTGTCCTGTCAAAATATGATGCCTTTGAATCCCATCCTTATCATTGAAGCATTTGATTGCTGGGGCATCGATTTCATGAGACCATTCCCCCAGTCATTTGAAAATCTGTATATTTTGCTCGCCGTGGATTATGTCACTAAATGGGTCGAAGTGATTCCGTGTCAAACTAATGACCATCGCACGGTCATTAAATTCCTAAAAGAAAACATCCTTTCTCGATTCGGAATGCCTCAAGCCATCATTAGTGATGAGGGCTCACACTTTTGTAACAAACTATTTGAGAGCTTAATGAAGAAATACGATATCTCTCATAAGGTGAGCACCTCGTACCACCCACAGACAAGTGGGCAAGCTGAGATTTCTAATAGGAAAATTAAACACATTTTGGAGAAAACGGTTAACCCTGATCGTAAGGATTGGTCAATCCGATTGACCGATGCCTTATGGGCATACCGTACTGCCTTAAAAACCCCTATTGGAATGTCTCCTTTTAGACTTATCTATGGGAAAGCTTGTCACTTCCCTGTGGAGCTGGAACATAAAGCGTACTGGGCGATAAAAAATCTTAATTTCAATCTGGACAACGCTGGCTCGCTATGCAAACTTCAATTGAATGAACTTGAGGAAATCCGGAATGATGCGTATGACAATTCGAGAATTTACAAGGACAAGATGAAAGCATTTCATGACCAACACATTTTGCGAAAATCATTCATGCCTGGTCAGAAGGTCCTTTTATACAATTCTCGATTACATCTCTTTCTGGGTAAGCTTCGATCTCGTTGGACCGGCCCTTACATTGTTGTTACTGTTTTTCCTCATGGGGCCGTTGAAATTAGAGATCCCGACAATGGCAAGGAGTTTAAAGTCAATGGACATCGATTGAAACCATTTGTCAAGAAATTTGATTTAGAGGACATTTCCATACCTCTGACTGATCCTGTTTACCAGGATTGATCTCCTAGTCTGATGGAGGTATAGGTAGGTTTATCACTTTCATAGGACTAGAGTTGTTGCTTTATTTGTCTGGCTGAAGACGGTAAACTTAGCGCTCCTGGGAGGCAACCCAGCTCGTCATTTCGGGGCTTCATAAGTCCCTTGTTCTTTGTACTTTATCCGTAAACCCTCACGAGACTACAACTCGTCCACTAGGGGCAACCTAGGGGTTTAAAGGCTTGTTGCATACGCTAAATGCAATCGAGAGCACCTACGAAAGTGGTATAGGTAGAATTTTATTTTTGTTATTTTTGTGTTGCCTTCTCTCTTGTGCTGACCGATGCCTATGCTGCGATCTCTTGGAAAAGTGTCTCTCGACTCATCATCGAGGTACTATCTTCTCATCACTTCATATTTACTTTTCGTTGTCCCAAATGCATTGCATGCTCATATCTTTTACATTGAGGATAATGTAGATTTTAGGTTGGGGGTGGGAGATTAGGTAACCTACTCAGCATTTTCTTGGTCTTGAACAAAAATTGTGAAAATTTTAATTTTAAAATTTTTCTGGAACTTCTTGTGAATGCGAAGTGATTTTGATGACCGTCTTGAATTTGGACTTACAAGATACATGATGTTGGTAATTTTTGTCTCTTGGATTTAGTTGTCTAATAAATTTCACAGTTGAGAGTGACTTATCAATCCATGATTAGAAGTTTTAAACATTGACTGAATCATAATTTTACATGTCACATCGCGCTTAGACATTGAGGTTTCAGTTCAATATTGAAGGACTAACTTGGTAATCTCTAAACATGAAAGGAACGAACTTGGGAAATTGAATGGATTGGGCAAACAGTCTTTACCATAGGTTTGCTCCCTATAGGTGAGGATTCGATCCCCCATGGATGATAGTTGAAACAAGAGTGGATGTGAAGTTTTTACCATAGGTTTGCTCCCTATAAGTGAGGATTTGATTCCCCTTCTTGGCATTACTTTTAATTTAAAAAAAAAAGAAAAAAAGAAAAAAAATGATGAAAAGATGATGTGGGAGGCAAGTTGGGTTACCGTGAATTCTCTTATTGGTTACCGATAATATCTTTAAATAGAGAGGTGAATCTTAATGTTGATAAGTTGAGATTAGACTATACATCCATGGAATTCAATGTTTAGAATTTTTCTAATTCCTGGAATAATACTTTGAACTTGATTATGAAGTTTACCGTGGGCCTGAGTTTAGGAGAAAGTAATACCCAACATTCATGAATCTGAGAATTCTCATATCTGGATTATTTTGCAAAAATCACTCGAGTTTATAAATTGTTCTGTAATTCTCAACTTACTTTTTGCATATTTTGCTCGGGACTAGCAAAATGCTGGTTGGAGGTTGTGTTAAGGGTCAAATATTGCATATCAGACCCAGTTGTTGCCTAGATTTATGAACATGGTACCGTTTAAATAGCTCATTTTAATCATGTTTCTGTTGCAAGGTGGAATTGCGAGCTGGGACTGGATCGGGATGCTAAAAGCATGGAATTAACGTTCAGAATGCACCAAGGCAAGGGACGGACTCCAAGGGACTGAGATCGACGAATTTACATGCCAGAGACCTGAGAAAATCGAGAAACTGAAGCTCAAGTGGCCCGAAATTGGTCCAGAATGCTAGATCACAGGGTTCCCACCATCCGTTGGGCTTGAAACTTCATAAATGGCCTAAGAACCACAAATTAACCGTACACGTCAAATTTCAGCCATTGGATCCTAGTAGAAGTGGCCCAACGGATAGATCAGCCCATAAACCATCAATTTTGGGCCCATATGACATCTGGATATGCTTCAATTCTTGAATCAGCACCTTAAATGATATGGCAGAATGGATGGACGGAGTAGATTTCTCACAAACATCTCTGTGGGACCCATACAGGTAGTGCATGTACAAGTTATGCAGGTGCACCGGGCGTACACCAAATATCCAAAAGTCAGTCAGCAAGCGCTGACAGACTCTTCTTCTCAAATTCGAAATTATCTCACAGCGGCGAATGTGGGTCCACCGGTTCCTCTTAGTGGGGCCCACTCCTCTTCCAAAGCATCAATCGGGACCGTCCATTGTGTGCATAGGTGGGGTATTTACCTCACCAAGGTGGCCTCTTGAGACCATGTAAGATGTTGCAGAATCTTAACCGTTAAAGGCATGATGAACGGCGGAGTAGAAGATATTGTGGGCCACATAGAATTTGGTCCAAAAATAGTGATTCCCACCTGATTTTTCGAGCAGAATGCAGTGGACGGCTTGGATTTCTCAAAACAATAGTGGAGTGGGCCCCACCATCATCACAACGTCAATGACGCTACTCTGTTTTGCGTCCGAAAAATTCGGGATTTCCGTGTGGTTTTGGACCTCTATATTTGATTAGATGTATGATCCAAACCATCCATCGTGTATCTCGTCCAAAGATTCCCCAAGGGACGTTATTTATTTGGAAAAAATGTGAGGGAAGTGGAAGTTTTTTCTTCCGTTTTCTTGGCTGCGAAAAGACCTACGCACCGGCCTTGCTGTGTAAAGAAGTCTTCCGCAGCCTACTCCTTCTCCGACTGGACCTCTCCACGCTCGTACGCACCGGCCTTGGGTCTTCTATAAAGGAGAGAGAAGAGAACGATGGAAGGAAGGCTTGAAATTGGGATGAGAAGATAGGGAGCAGAGAGGAAGGCGACGTGACCATGGACATGGCTGGACGTGGGGCTGGACGTGAGCACAGGGAGAGAGAGAGTTAGTACTTTTTTCTTCTTCTTTTCTTCTCTTTTTGTCTATTTTGAACCTAGCCTAATCATGTTTGTGACCGGCTAAACTTCTTAGCTAGGGCTAAGAGGTGAAGCTTGTAGTTTGATGGGGTCTACTTGAACTATAAATCTGACTCATTCTTTAGCTCATGCCATAAAATGAGCTTTCAAAATGGTTGGACGACTTGGATGCAACACATGCATCATGGTGATTCCCATAAATGAACGGCGTGGATGAAGTAGGTGGGACCCACAGAGCTTGATGACACCACTACAGCAGCTATATAGTTGGAGTGAGGTACACCAGCTGTCCCACTCCCATGGATGGTGTGGGTTAAAACACTTACATCAGTTGGTCCCACGTGGGGCCCACCATAACATTTATCTGCCATTCAATCTGTTGATAAGGTCATGCAGACCTCGATTAATAGGAAAAATAAATTTCATAATGATCCAAAACTTCTGTGACAACTTAAACGGGTTTCAATGGCAAACGTTCAATCCCATTGTTTCCTGCCGTGTGGGCCACCTGAGTCCCACATACAGTTGATTTCTGGGGTGGCCCATTGGTCAGAGGGGACCCAACAAATGCACGGTGTTGATGATCAACACACATCATGGTGGGGCCCACGGCTGGGACCGTGGGTCCTTGCCTGTCCGTCCGTCAGTAGCGCAGCAGGACGCTGCTGCACGTCCTTTGGCGTCAACGATAGTGCCTGCTGCCCCTGTATTTTTTATTTTTTTTTGTAAATCTATGGTTTTTCCTAGGTGGGGCCCGCATCAGTAGAATCCACCCCGTCCATTGGCTCCTATGGCTCAAGACAAGCCAAACAAGCCCAATATCCGAGGTATTTTAGTGTATAGGAACATCAGGGTGGCTTTTAACAGTAAAGACAAGATACGGCCCACCAAATACTCGGATTAACTTCATTTTTCGGCCCAACGCCTAAACTGGGCTAAGAAATGGAATGAATGGCATGGATTAGATGTACACATCAAGGGGGGTCCGCATGAGTGGCCCACCCAAAAGTTTTGAACCAAGCTGATATTTTTGTGGTGTCAGTACACCACACCATCAGTTCACACTTCACGGCCTAATTAGCCATGTCCAACGTCTCTGGACGTTGGACGGTTTTGCACATAACACAAGCATCACGGTGGGTCCACATGGATGTGGCCCACCATGCATGTATATATTTATATACATATATATTAATATAATATAAATATAATATAGTATACATCATTCAGTCCTCCACCGTCCCAACAATGGATGGTGTGGATCCACCTACAATGGATGGTGTGGGCCACATCGTCTGATGGACAGTTATATATAACACATTTGTGGGGCCCACTCCAATCATGACAGATAGATAGATAGATAGAGAGAGAGAGAGAGAGAGAGAGAGAGAGAGAGAGAGAGAGAGAGAGGGACCCCGCCACTATGGCCCCCTCATGGTTACATCACATACATCAAAATGGGTCCCACCAATAAGTGGGCCCTAAAATAAGAATCAATGGTGGATCACCCACTTATTGCACTCCTCCTTGATCCCTTAGCCTCCTTAGCTCCTTGCCTTCACTTTTGATGGAGGTTGATGGGTATTGAAAGGTTGATATGAGAGATGAGAAGGTGGGCGACACTTACTATTTGGGAGAGCTTGGATGTTGGAGCTCTCATGGGATTTTGAGAAATTGCTAGAGAATGAAAGGGAGAGATAGAGATAATGGATGAAGGGATGGGTGGAGTGGTAGTTGTAAGGAAAGAAGATGGGGAAGCATGGGTGTGTTTGAAATTTTATAAAAGAGGGATGGGTAGGGGAGAGAGAGAGTTGACTTTTGAAAAAAGGAGGGATGGAGCTTGTACTTGAGGTATGGGGTGTATTGGTTTATTGATTGATGTGACATGTTGTAGAGATTCCCTTAAAATTTACAATGTGCGGCGTTTTCCTTGAAATGAACGCGGCCCACATCTTCTAGCTTGGGTATCGGATCGATGCGCGAGTCGCGGCGTTGGAACTGCAGTGACGGCGCGGTCGCTAAGGTACAAGTTTTGAATTGAGCCGACTTCCGTATGCAGGCCTTGGCTTATGATCGCAAGCAAAAGTCGGATACAGGTCGAGGGTTGCCGGAATTCGACCGAGAGGACCGCGGAAGCCTACGGAACGATACAGACTAGGATACAGGCCTTGCAATGATTATTTTTAAATTATGGTAAATCATAAAATTATGCTTATTCTCCTTTTAACCTAGGCTTATGACATGCTTGGTCAATTATTATGTCAAGTATCGTAAAGTTAAGAACTGTGGAATTATTCTTGGACTTGTGGCCTTGTGGGAACTTCTAGAACTCATGATGAATTTCAATAAAAGCGTGGCCCTCAGTAACATTTCTTGGGAGCTACCCCTGTTATTATTTTTACTTAGACTTGTTGTTGGGCATAATTTGAGTAGGGCCACTAGTTAAGGGAGCAATCGATAGTTGTATTCATTATATGGCATAATGTTATGAATCTGATTGTCTGCTTGATGGTTGTATGTAAACCGGACTAATAACGGTTGGACTAATCATATATTTATGGGATGAGGAGTTTATTGGGTGGGTGACGTAAGACACAGGGTTCCTCAATCACTTTAGATGTTCCTTAGAGTATTTTGCCGGGTGACTTTAGGTTATCAGCATGTGCTTTTGTCCAGAATGGGTGTCCTTTTACATGAATTTTATCGGGTGGCTGATCACTATAGGTGTGCTAGACAATATTTTATCGAGTGATCAATTTACTATAGGTATCCTTTTTGCATAGACTTTACCGGGTGGCTAGTCAGTATGAGTGTACTTGAGAGTATTTTATTAGTTGACTAGTTTACTATGAGTATCCTTTTTAGCTGGATGTGCATCCCTAGTTTGATTACATTTCATGCATCTAGAAAAAAGAATTTTGAATGTATAACATGTTCATAATTTGTATCCTTATAATAACATACTTTGTTCTTGTACATAAGGATAACATGCTAAGTGTTGTTACATGCTAGGTATAAGTTATGTAAAATCCACTGAGCGTAGACATCACATGCTTAAGGATAACATGCTTAGTGTTACATGCTAGATATAACATGTACAGAATCAGCAATGTATAGATACCTCATGCTTAAGGATGACATGCCTAGTATATTTATAGCGAACCTATACTAGCTGACATATGTTGGGCAAATCTTAGGGGTATATCTTCACTACGTTGGTGACTAACGTTTTCCATTTGATATATGTAGATGACTTAGTTGTAGTTCAAGATCCGAGCCTTTTCAAGAGTGCCCTTGCGAAGCCCGATGAGGAGCCAGGAGATGTCGAGCCTATGGAGAGTATGACTAAGCTCTACGAGCTCAACTAGTAGCCTTTAGATCTTGTTGGGATTAGCTTTATCGTATTTATTTAGATACTTTGATTTGTACATACCTTGATGGGGTTAATATATTTTGAACGTGATATTCTGAATGATGCCCTAATACGTTATAATACACCGTATTTATTTTTTCTTATCTCTTGATACCCACTTTACTGATGAATGTGGCTCTAATTGTTAATGTGTTCGAGAGAGAATCTAATTTTGTAAACATGTGAGAACTACTCCACACATATTACCCCCACATAGTAAACTCTTGGGATTTCTGCTAGATGGACCTCATACTCGGGTGGCAGGAATTTGAGGCAATACATGAAAAGACTAGCATGGAAGCCATATAACTTGTTAGCCAAATCAAGAGGAACAAGAACAAGTTTAAGCTAAATTGAAAAGTGTTAATAATTAGTATAAAGAAGCTGTTGATATTTATCACCGTTACTTGGAGTTCAAAGACGGTGATTTGGTTATGACATACTTGTGGAAAGAACGATTTCCAGCGGACACTTATCACAAACTAAAGAATAAGAAGATTGGCCCATGTTATATACTTAATAAGATTGTCCTAAATGCATATTAGGTTGAATTGCTTGAAGGAATGGGGATTAATCCCATTTTTAACATTGCCAATATATATGTATATATCTCATAATAATCAAAATCAATCTTTACAAAGCTTGAAAGATTTAGGTATGCATTCTTCAATTGGCTTATTTGAATTTATTGATATTATTGATGAACAATTGAAGAGTATAAGATGAGGTACATACACACAATATCTTGTTGAGTGGAAGAACAAGCCCTAATTTGAAGATACTTGGATCAATGAAGAGTATGGTTATTAACGGGTCGGGCCTGGAGTTGATCTCGACCCAGATTTTTAACTATTTTGGGCTAGGCCGTCGGGCCGACCCTATTCAAAATTCCGATTTTGGTAGGCCTGAGCCTGACCCATTAACAACTCTAATGAAGAGGAGTTGCAAAATCTCAACAACAATTTTTGGAAGAGTATCTGCAGATAAACTTGAGGACGAGTTCTTTTATTGAGGGAGAAATTAAAGCAACATAGAGAGTGGGGTCAATGGTCTCCTTAGGCCCCACCCCCATTTAAACCCTCTCTCTCTCTCTCTCTCTCTCTCTCTCTCTATATATATATATATATATATATATATATATATATGTCTCCTTAGGCCCCACCCCCATTTAAACCCTCTCTCTCTCTCTCTCTCTCTCTCTCTTTATATATATATATATATATATATATATCTATATCTCCCCTCCTCCTAATAGTCAAATCCCCCCTCTAAAAGTAGAGGTTTGTAAGAGAGGAAGACAATAATGCATTTCCCTTTTTCTTTGTTAGATATTTAGATACTTTTTAAGAGTGAGTCTTCTCGTGTGTTCGAGCGAGTGAGACCCTAAGACAGCTATAATATGTTGTTGCCACTATTTTAAATAGCAATTATCTTTTTTAAAAAAATTATTTATTTATAATTATTTCTTTACTTTCTATGATTTGCTTGGGAATTTTCTTCCTTTTTGTCCATTGGGATATTTGGGTCACGGGTCTATGACATGACCTCTTACATGAAAGTTTGCTGGCCCCTCGGGCACCCTTTTATATAACTTGAGAACTCAACAAGACTATGTCCAACTGGGTTGAGTTAACTCGAAGACAAGTGTAAGTCTTCACTTGACTGGACTTGATATTTAAAAATTAAGTTAATATATATATTCATACATTTTAAACCACTGTATTAAGGTAAAATAAACAAAGTGGTGCAAAAACGTGGGGATTTGGCACTTGGCCTATTGGTCAGAGGCATTGATCCCTCTTTAGACTCCTTGGATTGGAAACCTACCTTTTATATTCTCTAAAAGATTTTTTTCAAGCAAAAGTGGAAATCCCATTCGGTCGAGTTGACTCCCAAAGTTTTGAATTGAGTCATTGAGTTTTAGAATTGAGATAAGCACCTCTTAAATGTTACACCTTCTAGAACTGAGAAAAGCACCTCTTAAATGTTAGACCTACTGGAACTGAGATAAGTAGCTCTTAAATGTTACACCTGCCAACTTGGCAAGTGTGTGGGATGTTTGAGACATTCATAAATTGGGTCCACCTTCCATCCCCATTCATCTACAACCAAGTTTCCTGTTAGTAGTTTCTTTTCTGATTGGTACTATTTCCATTCTAGGCAAAATGTACATAGCATACTTGCTCTTGCACAATCAAGGGATTTTTGCCGCAAAGTTCCTCAGGAATTAACATTTTACCAATTAATGCCTCAACGACTAAAATGCCCTCATACATTTTATTCTTTAAGAATTAGTAAAAGTTGAGATTTTTGGGGCCCATGTGGTATGCATATAACGTCTAATTAAGCCATCCAAAAAATGCACCCCATCATGGTGATTGCAGAAATAAAAAAATATGCCAATCAAATCAAATCATTAAATGGGTTACACTTGAATTCGAATGTTTTAAGTGGTGTATATTATTTTTTATGGATTGGCCTACCTTGTGATTGGATCCCCCAATTTTTTTATTTGCCTAATATCCATGTTGGACTGTCACTATTAAACGGAGTTAGACATCGGACACATACCCTGTAGGCCTAACAGTGCTGGATTCCCTTCTTTGTAAAGAAAACTAGTAAACAACAACAGTAATGTAATTTCTCTTGTGAAAAAATAATCTTCGGGAATATGAGCTCTGTGAGGTGCTATTTGATAAAATCCAAATCATGGGGACAAGTTACAATAAAACTCTCTAAAACAATGCCTTATGCGAAGGCAGTTGATTGCCTATAGGTGCTTGTGCCGCTAATGATGGTACATTACATTTTCAACCACATAAAAAAAATAAAAATTTACCCATAGTTTTTTTTTTTCTTTTTTCTTTTTGTTCTTTCCTCTCTCTCTCTCTCTCTCTCTCTCTCTTTTCTGAAAATGAGTGTCCTGTAATTACTGATATATGATCAGTTCTCTTATGTGAAATCCTAAATGAGTTGTGGGATTGTTTTCTACTTTCATAGCAGGCTAGATTCATTATCCTTGGCATTCATGAGTCAAATATGGAAAAAAAGAACTTCAAAACTGAATCATTTATTAAATTTCTAAAATAAGACTGAATTCAATACAAACTTTTACGGATTAACCTTAACACAACGTCCAAGTACTTTTTAATTATGTGCATGTACATTTAAGTGTTTTAATTATTTCAATTACTAAGTTTGCTTTTATGTACTTAGATACACCTAGACACACTAAGACATTCTTAGAGACACCTTGTATTGTGGTAGTGGAAAGGTGAAAATGCCCATCGTCCAGGCAGGAGGTTTTCTAATAGGAAACATCATCCCCTCTCTTTCTTATATTATGTATGTACGCATGTACATATGGAAGCGATAAAGCCTGATTCTCTCTCTAATGGTGTAGTTTATATAAGTAGGGTTACATGCAAATATTGTCTTTCTATTAATTCATCTTTTGAGATATTCTTTGTGATGGGGATTTTCTTCTCATTGCTGGGTTCGATGAAATCGAACTAGCTTCAATATCATCGAATATTTTCAAGATTTTCACTGCTAGTCGCTAGACAGTTTTGATCCATTTTTGATATCATCGAAGGACCTTAGATGAAATCAAAGGTTATCATCGAAGGACCTTTGATATCATCAAAGAGTTACGCAGATTCTGCATTTTTTGTTTCCTATTTTGATTCTACCTCTTTCTATTCTTATGTAAAGGGGTGTATGCGGGATTAGGGTGGATTCCAGGGTATTCTAAAGTTTTCTAAAGGTTTTCTAGGAGGGCTTAGGGCTATCAAAGGTGAGAGAGAGAGAGAAAGAGAGAGAAGAAGCTTGTGGAAGGGAGATTCTGCTCGTAGAGGTAATCTACTTCACAATTTACGTCTTAGCGCTTCTACGTCCTCGTGATCGGTGAGATCCCTCTGTTTTTTATTATTCTCTTATTGTTCATCCACTCCTGTGTGAGTGAAGAAGGTTTGATCCAAGCGGTGTGTGCTTGTGATCGGTTGTAACATTCTGCTTTATAGTGAATTGTTGATTTGGATGAGGTCCCGTGGTTTTTACTTCTTTAAGGGTTTTCCACGTAAAATTCCCTGGTGTCATATGGTTTATTCTTTGATTTATTTCATTACTTTATTATCCCATAATTCTAGTTTGTTTTAGGAGGCTAGATCCTAAGGTTTTGTATAAGGCCCCCAATAAAGTGGTTCAGAGCTAAGTTCATTGAACGGAGTGGGATCGGTTTTGAATTATGGAAGATGACTCATCAAGGATGATCAGCCTCAATGGTTCTAACTGGACCATATGGAAGGCTAAGAAGGAGGACTTGCTTTATTGCAAGGACTTATATTCTCCAATTTTAGGCATATCAGCAAAATGCAAGGATATGTTTGATGATGATTGGAAGAAGTTAGACCGGAAGGCAGTGGGGTATATTAGACAATGGTTGGACGATTCCGTATTCCACCATGTGTCTATGGAGACCTCAACCGCTAGCCTATGATTGAAATTACAAGGACTGTATGAGAGGAAGACAGCTGACAATAAGATTTTCTTGATACAACGACTTGTGAATCTCAAGTTCAAAGATAGTGGTTCTGTGGCCGAACACATGAATGAGGTCAACAATATAGTGAACCGGCTCTTCGCTATGAAGATGGTCCTAGATAATGAATTACAGGCTCTACTATTGCTTAGTTCATTGCTTGATAGTTGAGAGACATTCGTGGTGTCTCTAAGTAACTCGCTAGACAGAAAGGTATCTATGGAATAAGTAACTAGTTGTCTCTTCAATGAAGAAACAAGGAGGAATTCTCAAGGGTCTACTTAGCAAGGGGCTCTTGTGACACAGGAACGGGGGAGAGGTAAGAACAAGAAGGGTGAGAAGGCCCGAGATAAATCAATAGGCAAGTCGAGTACCAGGAAGGATGTTGAATGCTGGAATTGTGGCAAGAAGGGCCACTATAAGCATGAATGTCGTAAGAATAAGAACGACAAGAAAGGAAAAGGAAAGGAGAAGGAAGATGAATAAGATTCTACTGCGGTTGCTTCAGATGACGACGTTATAGTTATTCTTTCTGGATATCATGATGTTTATCTCACGGTTACGAGTCAGGACATCGACTAGGTGATAGACTTGGGAGCCTCTTTTCATGCGACTCTATGCAGGTACTTCTTCACAAGCTACAAGTCAGGTGACTTTGGGACCATAAAGATAAGAAATTCTGGCGTATCGAAGATTGTAGGGGTTGGTGATATTTGTGTGAAGATCAATGTAGGCTGCACATTGGTTCTCAGGGATGTGAGGCATATCCCAGACCTTTGCCTCAACTTGATGTCGACGGGAAGGTTAGATGATGATGGTTATGAAAGCCAGTTTGCTGGTGGGCGTTGGAAGCTCATCAAGGTTCATTGATTACAGACAGAGGAAAGAAGTGTTGTACCCTTTACAAGACAAGTGTCAATGTGTGGAAGGGTGGGTTGAACGCAACGGAAGATTCAGCTATTGACATGTGGCACGGGCGTCTAGGCCACATGAGTGAAAAAGGGCTTCAACTAATAGCGAGGAAGTGACTCCTTTCATACGTGACAGGTATACCTCTCAAAACCTGTATTGATTGTTTATCAGGGAAACAACATAGAGTTTCATTTGTTAATACTGCTTCTCATATTAATAAAGTACATGCATTAGATTTTGTTTATTTTGATATTTGTGGTCCTATGAGGACAAAAACCTTGGGTGAGGCATTGTATTTTACTTTTATAGATGATGCATCTAGGAGAGTTTGAGTTTATGCTTTGAAATCCAAGGACGAGTTCTTTGGTGTGTTTAAATTATTTCATGCTTTGGTTGAGAGAGAGACAAGTAGATCATTGAAGTGCATCCGCACTGACAATGGTGGTGAATACATTGGCGACTTTCATGAGTATTGTAAGTCCCTGGGTATACAACATGAACAGACGGTTCCCAAGACCCCCCAACATAATGGTGTAGCTGAGCGAATAAATCGTACCATTGTAGAGAGAATCAGATGCATGTTATCCCATGCAAAATTGCCCAAGACGTTTTAGGGAGAAGCAATGCACACAACAGTGTATTTGATAAATAGGTCTTCATCAGCCCCTTTGAATGGAGAAGTACCTGAGAAGGTGTGGACTGGACAGGATCCATCGTACAGTCATCTTAGGGTGTTTGGATGTAAGACATCCGTTCACGTACTAAAGGACGAGAGGTCCAAGCTCGATATGAAGATCAGGCAGTGTGTGTTCTTGGGGTACGGTGATGAAAAGTTCGGTTACAAATTATGGGATCCGACCAAGAAGAAGCTCGTCAGGAGCAGAGATGTGGTTTTCTTTGAAGATCAGTGTATAGAAGACATTGGTAAGCCAGAGAAGAACTGGCCTAGTTCAGATGAGCTAGAGGACATGGATCCGATTATTCCTCCCATAGTACCTGCTGACGGAGGAGTACAACAAGGTGCAGAGGACGAGGGAGTTCCTTCAGAAGATGGACCAGGAGAGCAGCCTCTACTTTATCCACCTGTTGAGACGCAAGTGAGGAGGTCATCTAGGGATATACAACCATCCAAAAGGTACTCGCTGCATGAGTACATTATGCTCACTCATGGGGGAGAGCCAGAAGATTATTCTGAGGCCCTAACTGATGAGCATAAGGGAGAGTGGTTGAAAGCTATGCAAGAGAAAATGGAATCCTTGCATAAGAACCACACCTATGAATGGTGAAACTGCCTAAGGGCAAGAAAGCTCTGAGTAACAAGTGGGTGTTCAGAAAGAAGATTGAGCAGAAGAATTCATAGATGAGGTTCAAGGCTAGACTTGTAGTGAAAAGGTTCAGTCAGAGGAAAAGTATAGACTTCGAGGAGATATTCTCACCAGTGGTGAAGATGACATCCATATGGGTGTTGCTTGGGTTGGCGGCTAACATGGATATGGAGATAGAGCAGTTAGATATTAAAACTGCCTTTCTCCACGGTGACCAGGAAGATGAGATTTATATACACCAACCAAAGGGGTTCGAAGTCAAGGGCAAGGAGCATATGGTGTGTAGGCTGAGGAAGAGCTTGTATGGATTGAAACAAGCTCCACGGCAATGGTACAAGAAGTTCGACTCATTTATGTTGAAGCATGGGTATGACAGAATGGAGTCGGACCACTGTGTGTTCACGCGCAAGTTCTCAGATGGTGATTTCTTAGTTATGTTGTTATATGTTGATGACATGCTCATCATGAGAAAAGACATCAAAAAGATCGATAGGCTGAAACAGGAGTTGGGCAAGTTATTTGCGATGAAAGACTTGAGCCCGACTAAACAGATCCTAAGAATGGAGATAACCTGTGACAGAAGCAGTCGGAAGCTTTGGCTGTCATAAGAGCGGTATATTGAGAAAGTCCTAGAGTGGTTCAATATGAATGCAGCGAAGCTGGTCAGTACTCTATTGGATGGTCACTTCAGATTGAGTGATAGGTAGTGTCCCAAGCTATCATAAGAGCGGTATATTGAGAAAGTCCTAGAGTGGTTCAATATGAATGCAGCGAAGCCGGTCAGTACTCTATTGGATGGTCACTTCAGATTGAGCGATAGGTAGTGTCCCAAGACGAAGGCAGAGGTGGATGAGATGTAGAAGATGCCCTACGCGTCAGTATTAGGAAGTTTGATGAATGTTATGGTGTCTACGCGTCCAGACATAGCATATGCGGTTGGTGTTGTCAACCGGTATCTTACCAATCCTGACAAAGAGCATTGGACAGCGGTGAAGTGGATACTCGGTATCTAAGAGGCTTATTCAGGTTGAGCCTATGCTATGGTGACCGAGAACTTATGTTAGAGGGCTACACAGATGCAGATATGGCAGGTGACATAGAATCCAGAAAATCTACATCGGGGTTCATGTTCACGTTTGCAGGGGGAGCGATTTCTTGGTAGAGTAAGCTAAAGAAGGTCGTAACATTGTCGACGACAGAGGCCGAGTACATTGCAGTCACAGAGGCATGTAAAGAGATGCTTTGGATGAAGAGGTTCTTACAGGAACTTAGCTTGAAGCAGGAGCAACACGTAGTCTATTGCGATAGTCAAAGTGCTATACACTTGAGCAAGAATCTAAGTCGGCACTCCAAGTTGAAGCACATAGAGATTCAGTATCACTGAATCAGGGATACTTTGGAATAGAAGGTGTTACAGCTTGAGAAGGTCCACACGAATGATAATGGGTCAGACATGATGACCAAGGCTTTGTTCAAGGGCAAGTTTGAAGTTTGTAGAAACCAGGCTGGCTTGAAGAAGGTGAATTCCTCCTGAGTCGAAAAGGGGGAGATTTGATGAGGATTTTCTCCTCATTGCTGGGTTCGATGAAATTGAACTAGCTTCGATATCATCGAATATTTTCAGAATTTTTTCCCCTGGTCACTGGATACTTTTGGTTCGTTTTCGATATCATCGAAGGACCTTAGATGAAATCGAAGGTTGTCATTGAAGGACCTTCGATATCATCGAAGAGTTACACAGATACGATTGCGGAAATGCAGATTCTGCGATTTTTGTTTCCTATTTTGATTCTACCTCTTTCTATTCTTATATAAAGGGGTGTATGTGGGATTGATGTGGATTCTAGGGTATTCTAAGGTTTCCTAAAGGTTTTCTAAGAGGGCTTAGGGCTATTAAAAGTGAGAGAAAGAGAGAGAAAAAGAGAGAGAGGAAGCTTGTGGAAGGGAGATTCTGCTCGTAGAGGTGATCTACTTCGCATTCCACGTCTCAGGGCTTCTACGTTCTCGTGATCGGTGAGATCCCTTTGCTTTTTCATTATTCTCTTATTATTCATCCCCTCCTGTGTGAGTGAAGAAGGTTTGATCCAAGCGATGTGTGCTTGCGATCGGTTATAACGTTTTACTTTATAGTAGATTGTTGATTTGGATGAGGTCCCATGGTTTTTACCTCTTTGAGGGTTTTGTATGTAAACTTTCCTGGTGTTATGTGGTTTTTGATTTGATTTATTTCATTGCTTTATTATCCTATAATTCTAGTTTGTTTTAGGAGGCTAGATCCTAAGGTTTTGTGCAAGGCCCCCAACACTTTGTATGTGTAGGAGAAAGTTAGGTCTTGTATTTCTGTTTCTCTTATTTATTCTGAAGAAGAAAACTCTATGTTGCTACCCATGAAGTAGGTATATTATCGAAACACGTAAATCCTTGTGCCTCTTGTATCTTATATGAATTTGGCCCTTTTGACTTTTGTTTGATCAATTTCTTTTGTATTTTGACCTCCCGTTCATTGATCACATGCGGACATTTTTCTGCAATACCTTGTATATTGATTAAGCTTACCTTAGAAAATATTATATTCGGCCAGGCTCATGTCTTAGGTAACTTACAAAATCTTATTTTGGAGTATTGTCATAGGGCAATTACATGCTGATGGGCATCATACCAGAACTACGGTAAAAGCAAGGTTTCTCCTATACACGTGGCATGTACCCAAGAATTTGAACAGCCAAAATGCCTAATACAGATGAATTGTATAACCCAAGAATTATATTAATAGTATGATTCTAATTTCTCAACCAGTGGACAACTAATTTACATAAAACCGATAGTAAATGGTTCAACAAACAATGTCCATTGGTTAGAGATTAAAATTGTCTAATCAATATGATTTTTGGGATGTGAACAATTTACAATGTCTCCAAATCGGGAACATTACATGAGTAAAACAAGTAACACCGGCACCATAGTTTAGGCATGACACCTGGCATTTTAATAATTTTCCTTTGATATGACAGATAATAATAGGACCATCGATTAAATGAAGTGGGGACCCTACCATTCCATGAAACTTCCTATAGCATGTTTGGAGAATAAACCAGCCACTTTATTTCCGAACATAGAGTGGCTGTCTCTTCATTCCACAAGGAATCTAGAATCTGATCTGTAGTGTTGGTTGCAGCAAGGACATGCAAAGCAAACAAAGACCCATCTTCCATTATGATTTTTTGCAATTCCATAGGAGCTTTGGTTTCTTAGTATTGGCATAAGATTTTGCTGAACTAAAGGAAAGCATTAGGAGCTATGAGAATAACCCTATAAGAGCATCTAAACGCCCAGTGTAAAATGTTCACTGCAGGTAAACGCTATCTATATATATATATATATCTGGGGGATTTTGTCCACATGCAAACAACCTTTAATGAAAAATCCTAGCTGTATCAAATCCAGACTACCTCCAACGGCTTACTGACAAGTAGATCATAGGTGGCTTATTTTATTATTTTTCTTAAAGAATTTTTATTTTTATTTTCTTTTGGAAAAGGGAGGAGCACACCACCTCAAGCTTTGTTGCAATAGAAGTATAAGCTGTACATCGATGGAAGTGGGCACCAACCAAAACACTGGGCCTAGACTATGTATATCCCTTAATCATAGGTGTTTAAGAATGGATGAAGTTGTGTGTAATCCAAAGCTCCGTGGAGCCCTGCTATGTCCATGCGACCTACACTCTATTCATCAGTTTCACAGGATCATTAGTTTCACAGGATCATTTTTAGGATTTTGAGCCCAACAATGGGGCAAACTCAAAGCTCAAGTGGGCCACACCATAGGAAACAGTAGGAATTAAAATCCCACCATTGAAAACCTTACTAGGGTCCACGGAAGTTTTTGATCAAAATGATATTTGTGTTTTCCTACATCCGGTTTGGAACTACCTTATGAATGGATTAGATGGTATATAAAGATCATGGTGGGTCCCAGGAATATTTCAATGGTTGGTGTTTCCATCCCCATAGTCTTCTGTGGAATGGCTCACTTGAACTGTAGATTTACTTGATTATTGGGTACACATCCTAACATGATTTGGTAAAATTGATGGACGGAGTGAATGTTACATGAACATTGCGGTGGGCCCTGTAGAGTTTTGGGTTACATGGGCTCCTTGTAACCGTGGGGTTAACAGTTTTTGTTGGGTCCAAGCACATAAGACATTGACCTGGAGACCATGTTTGACCAGTAAGAGATTGACCGTGACTTCCAAAATGAATAATTGGATTTTTGGATGGCAAGACAAACTCCACTTTAACAGAAGGGATCAAAGGATGACCCTACATGCCTTGGTCTTGCATTCTTGGGAGATCTGCCAATTGGGTTAGGAAGTAGTCGGGTAATGTGAAAAGTTGGGGGGGGGGGGGGGGGAGGGACATGAGATCCATATGTGCATATCTCCACTATTTGTAGAATGTCATTTCCCACCTTCGAATGGAATCCCTTTAGATTGTTGCGTAGCATGCCAACAATGCTAGTGAACCGAGATCCAATCTCCGGTCTCACCCACAAAACGATAAACATGAAGAAAAATAATCTAGAGCATACCAACAAACTACAAGACAGACTATACGTGAAAAAACCCCAATAAGGGTAAAAAACAATGGGTGCAAACTTCCACTATGAACAAAAACGATATTATAATCAATCTACTAACCTTGGACTTATAGAAAACCCTTAGTCTTGCTTTATAAAACTTTTTTTCATACCCTAGAATAACCCTAGGACCCATATTTATACTTTAGGCAACTCCCTTCTGCAGCTTGGTGAAAACCGCCTCAAATTTACGTAGTCTGTACCAAATCCGGACTAGGATCTGCGTAGCCTCGACTAGTCGAGCAATGGCCTCGACTGGTTGAACGATCCACTCGACCGGTCGAGCACCCCACTCAATTGGTCGAGCACCGCGAAATTCTAAAACATTAGCCTGCTGGACTTTGAGTCGAGCACCGCTCGACCGGTCGAGCGGCCCACTCGACCAGTCGAGCAGTCTACACGACCGGTCGAGCACCGCGGTGAAAGGCCTCTGTTTTTCAATGCGTGCATTGGTGTGCTGGCTCCACACCTTAACAATCTCCACTTGGAGACACATCACCATAAACCTTCGTCTTCTACATCCGGAGTGCACCATCTCCCTGTCTTCAAGCCTGAAGACCAATTAAAACTGAACAGACCTTCAGCTTCTCCAGTGTGACCGCCTTGGTCAGCATATCCACAGGATTCTCACTTGTATGGATCTTCTCTAGAGCAATCGATCTATCTTCTAGTAACGAACGTATGAAGTGATATCTTATGTCAATATGCTAGGTCCTTGAATGAAAGACTGAATTCTTAGCCAAGTGTATTGCACTCTGACTGTCACTGTACAGCTTGCAATCTGCTTGCTTCTTTCCCAACTCTTCCATGAAACCTTGCATCCACATCATCTCCTTGCACGCTTCTGTAGCTGCAACATGTTCTGCTTCCGTTGTACTGATAAATACTATCTTCTGTAATTGAGAGATCCAACTGACTGCAGCACTACCTAGAGTAAAGACATACCCTGTAATGCTTCTTCTACTGTCGATATCTCCTGCCAAACGTAGCCTTGTAGCTTGATTTTTGATCCTCCATATCACAATCCTACATCCACAGTACCTACCAGGTATCTAAGGATCCACTTCATAGCTTCCCAATGTTCCTTTGCAAGGTTGTTCATGAACCTGCTAACATCTCATATTGCTTGAGTAATATCTGGCCTCGTGCTCACCATAGCATACATGAAACTCCCAATAGCTGATGTGTATGAGACTTTAGCCATGTAGTCCCGTTCCTCCTGCGTCTTTGCACCTTACTCCTTAGAAAGCTTGAAGTGGTTGACTAATGGAGTGCTAACCGGCTTAGCACATCTCATATTGAATCGATCAAGTACCTTGGCTATGTACTCTGCTTATGACAAAACTAGTTTCTTGTTTTCCCTGTCAGGCTTTATCCTCATGCCTAGAATTTGTTTTGCAGCTCCTAAATCCTTCATGGCAAATTCTCTTGACAGTTGTCTTTTGAGATCTGAGATGTCCTTCATGTTTGATCCGGCCACAAGAATATCATCAACATACAGAAGAAGGATGATGTACGACGTATTAAACTTCTTCAAATAACAACAGTGGTCTGCGTGACATCTCCTAAAACTGTTTTCTAACATGAAACTGTCGAACTTCTTGTACCACTGCCTCGGGGCTTGCTTCAGGCCATATAGACTCTTCTTCAGTCTACACACCTTGTTCTCCTTTCCTGGTGCCACGTATCTTGTCGGCTGATGCATGTATATCTCTTCTTCAAGGTCCACATGAAGAAAGGCTGTCTTAACATCTAGCTGCTCTAGATGTAAATCCTCTGTAGCCACTATACTCAAGACCATGCGAATCATAGACATTTTCACCATTGGTGAAAATATTTCAGTGAAGTCGATACCTGTCTTTTGTCGGAACCCTTTCACAACCAATCTGGCCTTGTACCATTTCGAACCATCGTGCTCTTCTTTTAGTATGTAAACCCACTTGTTATGAAGAGCTTTCTTACCCTTAGGTAGAGTGACTAGCTCCCACGTACAATTGGACTCAAGAGAGTTCATCTCATCATCTATGGCCTACTCTATAAGACTTGTACCCTAGTTTATATCGTTCCGTATGCTTTTGCGGTCCTTCCGGTCGAATTTCGGTAACCTTCGCACCTTATCCGATGATTGCGCACGATCCTAAATCGGGTCCCGCATACCTAAGTCGATTCGAAGCAAAACTTGTATCAGAGCGACCGCGTCGTCGCCGAGGTTCCAACGCCATGACTTGCGCACCAAACCGATACCCATGCCAGGAGATGTGGGCCCACGTTCATTTCGAAGAAACGCCGCATGTTGTAAATTTTGAGGGAATTTCTACGATATGTCCCATCAATAAATGTCAAGTACAAGCCTTACCCAAAGTACAACAACCCATCCCTACTTTTTTCAAAAGTCTACTCTCTCTCCACCTCACCATTCCTCTTTTTCCAAATTTCAACCACAACCATACATCTTTTACAAAATTTTCAACCCAACCCATCACCCATCACACCTCACCCATCCATATCACTCCCATCATCTCACTCCCTCTCTCATTTCTCAAATCTCCCAAGCAACTCAAAGCCTCACACGTCCAAGCCTCTCCAACTCTTCCCAAAAGCTAAGTGTGGCCCACTTTCCCTAGCCTCTCATCTCGCATTTCAACCATTCATCTTTCATTAACCTCCATTAAAAGTGAAGGCAAGGAGCATAGAAGGCTAAAGGACCAAGAAAGAGGCTAGTAAGGTGGATGATTTACTGTTATTTTTTATTTTAGGGCCCACTTGTTGGTGGGACCCATTTTGATGTATGTGATTTAATCAAGAGGGGCCCATAGTGGCGGGGTCCCTCTATCTCACCGTATATTTCTCTCTCTCTCTCTCTCTCTCTCTCTCTCTCTTTCTTTGTGATGGTGTGGATCCCACCAATATGTGTTATATCTACCCCGTCCATCTACATCAGACGGTGTGACCCACCCTATTACAGGTGATGATCCACACCATCCACTGTTTGGATAGACCCAATACATCCTTCTTTCTATATGCTATATTTTATATAATATATATAATATAACATGTATTGTATATATATAATATAAGATATATAATATATGTATATATGTTGGTGGGCCACGTCCACGTGGGACCCACCAAAATGATGTGTTTACGTATGCCGTCCAGCATCCCTGGATGCTGGACATGCTGTTGGCGAACAGTGAAGTGTAAACTGACATGGGAGTGTACTAACGAGCTAGCCAAAAGAGAAGGGAGTGGTGGGCCACTCATGCAGGCCCCACCTTGATGTTTTTATATAATCCAAGCCGACCATCCTATTTCCCAGATCATTTTAGGTGTTGAGCCGAAAAATGATCTCAATCCGAATTTATGGTGGGCCTTAGCATAATAAACAAGTTTCCTACCATTGAAATACACCCTGATGTTGCTGTACATCAAAAAACCATTCAATATTGGTCTCGATAGGTTTGTATCGAGCCACAGGGACCAATGGCTGGTGTGGATCTTGCTGATGCAGGCCCCGCCTGTGAAAAACCACAGGAAAACAAAATTTTCAAAAAAATAAAAATTTTAAGCAAGCAGCGCGTACAGACGCAGGCAGCGCCTGCGCCTGATGGACGAGTGGCCTGGCAGGCCCTCACGGCCCCAGTTATGGGCCCCACTGTGATGTGTTTCGAACATCCACACCATGAATTTGATGGGTCGCCACAGACCAGGTGTCTACACCAAAAATCGTCCTTATACGGAACTCAGGTGGGCCACACCATCTAAAATCATGTGAAGACATGCCTAAACATATAAAAACACTTGGTGGGGCCTACCTGAAATTTGGATGCGGCTGAAACTTGGTCTGAACCCTCAGCCAAGTGGGACGCACCCAATGAGTGGGCTGGATTTGTGAACCACATCACGGTGGGCTCCCTGTCCACGTGATAAAATAATAATAATAATAATAAAATAAAATAAAATAAAAATATCACGGTGGGCTCCCTGACCTGACCGTGTGACCCTGTCAACGGGTTGCATGGCAAATAAACGTTACAGTGGGCCCCAGTTTCCCTGGTCCATGTAAACTTATGAATGGTTTGGATGGCAATAAACATCACCGTGGGCCCCTGGTCCACGTGACCTCATCAACAGTTTGGATGTCATATAAACACCACTGTGGGCCCCTGGTCAGTTTGGATATAAATAAATATTATGGTGGGCCCCTGGTCCACGTGACCCTTTGAACAGGTTGTGTGGCAAATAAACATTATTATGGGTCCAGGTCACGTGTGACCTTATCAAAGGGTTGGGTGGAAAATAAATATTAAAGTGGGCCCAGGTTGTGTGGCAAATAAACATTACTATGGGCCCCCGGTCTAAGTGATCTTATCAATGGGTTGGATGGAAAATAAACATTATGGTAGGCCCCACATGGGATCCACTTATGTATGTATTGTAATCCACATTCTCCATTAGTGTGGGCTTCATCATGATGCTTGTGTTTCATCCAAACCGTCCAACCATTTTGGAGATAATTTAAGGCTCATTGTTAAAGCCCATTTTGATGTATTATTAGTTCTTGTGAGGCCCACCTTAAATTGTATAAGGCCCATATTATGAGGCCCATTGTAATGTATGCAAGGCCCATGTGACTAGGCCCATCTTGATGCATTTGTGGCCCGTCGTTGAGGCCCACCTTGATATGTATATACGAGACCCATGTATGAGGCCCATTTGATGTACTGGAGGCCATGGGTCAAGGCCCTATAGGTCGTACATAAGGCCCATTGTAGTATGATTCCACCATGGTATGTGTGTTGATTTTATAGTGGGCTACACCTTGGGAGCAATGATGGTTTGATGTCTACATTGTAAGGATGATGTTGGTTAAATGTCCGCATTGTCACTCTCTCCCTAGGGCCCATTAATAGGCCCATACCTGTAAGGTGTAGGCCGTCTAGGCCCATATTTGTTTTGATCAGAACCCATCACTACATAACATGCTTAGTATAGATTCATGATTCATGATCATACGTATCAAATGTATGCCTGATGTGAGGATTGACTGATCACTGCACATGCCTTTGGATAGATGGTTTATGGACTCTCTGATAGGCGGAGTTGCCCTACATGAGCACGCGGTACGTGCAGGATTGTTGCATGTCTGATGGTATGATTCATGCACTTGCATTCGTGTGATTGTGCTCATTGTATGCCCTAGTGACATCAGGGCCATAGCCTCCACAGACACATCGTGGGTGGCTGGATTGGATACCGAAAATGTTTGGTTCTAGCATACGGGCGCTGTAGATGTCCCTCGGTGAAAATCTCTAAACCCGATGGTACCAGAGGATGACTCCAATGTCGAGACCGAGTGGATATATGAGTGCATGAGGGCCGAATACCAGGAGGCCGCGTCTCCCACTGTGTCATGGTCAGTTAGAAAGGGGTGTGGCCTTACTCGCCCGAGGGTAGGGGCAATATTAGGCTGAGTTTGACTAGCTCGTGAATGGGTCCGCTATCGACATGCCGGATATGTATTGGCAGACTATTGGCCAGACGGATAGTGAGGTTTCTTACGCTCACTTGGACTGTGCGGCTTGGAGAGCGGCAGTGCCTATTGGAGTGTACTAAACCCTGGTGATTATCCAGAATGAGAACTGTATTGATATATGATGAGGATTGGCAGGTTTGAGTTGCATCTCGCATTGCATACCCATGTTATGGCCGATAACATTCATATCTTGCACCGCATAGCCTTGGTACGGCTAATTGCATTCATGTACTCATCACCATGATTCCGAATTACTCTGACCTTTCATTCTGAGCACGCTTATATTGCGCACACACTTACACCACCCTCTAAGCTTTCTATAAGCTTATGCACGATCGATGCATGCAGGTGACGCCAGGACGCAGTCACAGCCATAGTCTCGCCACAGTTGGAGCGTGCAGCCGAGCTTCTGGAGTTTTGTTACTTTCGCTATATTGTATTTCTCTTTTATACGCATTATACTCAAAAGTTTTGATCATAGTGAATTTTGTGTTGGTGTTCTTGTGGTTATTGTTCGTAGGTTATGCTTTTGGTTATGCTCATTACGAATTAAATTGATATTAGAAATCCTCCTCGTAGGATCCCAGGATCGGAACCTGGTAAATGGGTGCCGAGAGCCGAGAATGGGGTTCTACGGAGGCTATCGGAGCCGGATTCGGCGATCGAAAATTTTGTGAGCCCGATTTCCGAGTTCGGGGCGTGACATGCTCCCACTTAACTCATGTATCTAATTGTAATGCCTCTTTAAAATACTCTGGTTCACCATTATTAGTCAGCAGTAGATAATGTAAGGAGGGTGAGTATCAGACCTTGGGTCTCCTCTCCCGAGTAGACTTCCTCACAACCGGTGTCTGCGGCTCTGCCTCATTGTGCTCCTGTGCATGCTCATCTTGTGACACTGTAACACCTGTGTCTCGTAACTCTTCCAACTCTATGAATTCTTTCTCATTGGCCTTATTTTGCTACACACTGTTCTTATGCATCACTTTTTAATTGAAGACTACATATTTGCTTCTGATAATTTTTCGGTTCTCTGAATCCCAAAACCTGTACCCAAAATCATGCTGCCCGTAGCCTACAAACATGCACTTCTTAGACTTCGCATCTAGTTTGTTTCTGTGCTCTGCATCAATGTGAACATATGAAGTGCAACTGAACACTTTGAGATGTGCAAGGTTCACTTCTTTCCTAGTCCACGTTTCTTCTGGTAGCCCACCATCCAATGGTGCTGAGGGACTTCTATTGATGAGATATGGGGCAGTATTCACAGCATCTGCCCAAAATGTCTTAGGCAATCCTACATGTAACCTCATGCTCCTGGCATGCTCAAGGATAGTTCTGTTAATGCGCTCAGCCACATCATTCTGCTGCGGTGTCCCTGGAATCATTTTTTGATGTTTGATACCATATACTGCACAATACTCCTTAAACCTCTTATCACAGTACTCTCCTCAATTATCTGATCTGAGACATTTTACTATTTTTTGTATCTCATTTTCTACCATTACTTTCCAATTCTTAAATACATCAAATACATCAGATTTATGCTTTAACAAATGGACCTACAGTTTTCTACTAGCATCATCAATAAAAGAAACAAAATAACGTGAACTACCAAGAGATGAACTTGTGTCGGTCCCTACACATCAGTGTGTACAAGCTCTAATAGATGTGTCTTTGGAGTGTGTCCTATTTTCTTGAAGCTCACCTTCTTCTGCTAGCCATACACGCAGTCCTCATAGAATTTCAAATTAATAGATTTTAGCCCTGGTAGCTTTCCTTTTGATAATAATACTTTCATCCCTTTCTCACTCATGTCCCAACCTCTGATGCCATAACTGCCCATTCACTCCAGTTGATGTGACTGCGAGTGAACTATACGATCCTGAAGTCACGTACAAAGTACCTTCCTTCTTGCCTCAAGATATCACCAAGGCACCTTTTGTGATCTTGCAGGAATCACTAGTGAATGTCGTCACATATCCGGTATCGGCCAACTGCCCTACTGAGATCAAGTTCCATTTCAAACTTGGTACATGTCTAACATCCTTTAATTTCAAAATTGTTCCGCCTTTTTGACTTATATGAATGTCTCCCTTTTCAACAATACTACACAGCTCATCATCACCTAGGTAGACTCTCTCGAAGTCACCTGACATATAATCACGCAGAACTTCCTTACATGAAGGGGTATGAAATGAAGCACCCGAGTCTATGACCCAAAACTCCTTTCTCGCATCAAGAGACAAGATTAACGCCTCTATGTCACTCTCCTCAGATAGATTCACTAAATCTTTCCCGTCTTGAGAGCTTCCTTCTTGTTTCTTAAGCGCCCTGCAATCACGTTTCATGTGTCCCTTCTTTCCGTAATGCCAACACCCGTCCTTGTCTTTTGGTCCCTTGGATTTCTTCATTGACTTAGAACGTCCATATTTATTGTCTCATTTATTCAACGATCTTCCTCTTCCTTCAATGTTTAGAGTATTCCTCAAATCCCCTGAAACTCCTGATGTCTTTCTTCTAGATTCTTCACTGAGAATTAGACCGGCCACATTATCGAACTTCAGCTTTGTCGACCCTGAAGAATTGCTCACGGCAATCACCGACCCATCTCAACTATCTGACAAACTGGATAAGATTAATAACGCCCTAACCTCATCCTCAAAAGTGATGCCAACGGATTCCAATTGGCTCGTGATTGTATTGAACTCGTTTAGATGTTCAGCCACGCTCACACAATCTGACATTTTCATGTTGAATAGCCATTTCATAAGATGAACCTTGTTGGACGCCGAGGGTTTCTCATTCATCATAACTAGAGCCTGCATTAATTCTTTTGTGGTATTCACCTTGGATATATTGAAGGCGACGCTCTTAGACAAAGAGAGTCGGATCGTTCCTAAAGCCTTCCGATTCAATAAAGACCATTTATCATCTGTCATCTTTTCTGGTTTCTTCTCTTTTCCTCCCAGAGGAATATAGAGGTCCTTTTGATATAGATAATTCTCCATCTGCATCTTCCAAAAGGTAAATTTTGAACCATTAAACTTCTCAATTTTAGTCTTCACTTCTTCCGTCAGTGCTCCCACTTGAATTAAACCAATAACTTTAATACCAGTTGTTGCGTAACACGCCAACAATGCTACTGAACCGAGATCTAATCTCCGGTCTCATCCACAAAATGATAAACAGGAAGAAAAATAATCTAGAAGTAGAATCCAAGCATACTAACAAACTACAAGACAAAATATATGTAGAAAAACTCCAACAAGGATAAAAAACCTCAGGTGTAAACTTCCACTATGAAGAAAAACAAGATTACAATCAATCTACTAACCTTGGACATATAGAAAACCCTTAGCCTTGCTTTAGAAAACCCTTTTTCGTACCCTAAAATAGCCCAAGGACCCCTATTTATAATTTAGGCAACTTCCTTCCGCACCTTGGTGAAAATCGCCTCAAATTTACTTAGTCTGCACCAAATTCGAACTAGGATCTGCATAGCTTCGACTAGTCGAGCAATGGCCTCAACTGGTCGAGGGACCCACTCGACTAGTCGAGTACCCCACTCAAGTGGTCAAGCACCATGGAATTCTAAAACATTAGCTCACTGGACTTTGAGTCGAGCACCGTTCGACCAGTCGAGCGGCCCACTCAACCAGTCGAGCAGTCTACTCGACCGGTAGAGCTAGCAGCGCGGTGAAAGGCCTCCGTTTTTCAACAGGCGCATTGGTGTGCTGGCTCCGCACTTCAACATAAACTAGGTGCCTTATGGGTTGCCATGAATTTAACAGATCCTCTCAAATTGACTAGAAAGAAGAGCCTTGGAACATGAAGAGGAGAGCCATGATAGGCATCATGTTTGGTGAAAATGGTTGACTTGGAGTGATGATGATTGATGGTGTAATTAGTGATAAAAGCATGGTGGCCCATTTGAAAAAGTGTTCAACTATTAAAACCAGGGTCTGAATCAATTAATGAGCTTAAACACGGTGACCGATGGTATCCCTAGCCATACCATGGCCACCATCATCCGTCTGTAGGAAACAAATGATGGGCTTAGACATCTGTAGAGGAATTTCCTATGGAGCCCATCTGAAACTAGAATCCCATTTAATTAAGTGAGAAATAATTACAAATTTGTTCAAGCACTTGTAATGAAATGAGGACTGTCAAATGGACTGAGCTGATCAGGCCAAGCAAAGTGAAGTTTTTGAATAGGCTTGGACCAAATAGTTCTAAATATAGGCTGAAGGCAACCCATGCTCTCGGTTCAGTGATAGCTCAAGCTGGAAATTCCCTTCAGTGAGGGATGAGCTATAGATGGAGATTCCTCAAGGAAAAGTACCTTAAAGAGTGGAACTGTTGATCAAGTGACTTTAAATTATACTAAACAAGAGTTTTCGATTCGATTGACATAGGTGTTAATTCGATCAAAATATTCCTGAGAATTTCAGATTGCACGCTATGATATTTTGGACTTTTCAATTTGATCAACAACTATGTCGATTCGATCAATGATTTGTTGATTTGATTGACATAATGCATAAATTCTGTGTAAGTGTGAGTTTTGTTTCTACTCTTGTATGGAGGTATTTAAGTATGCTTATAATTGTGATTAGGGTAATGCAAAAACTTAAAGAGCTTGAGAGCCATGGGCTTTGGAGAGGATTCTAGAGTTTTTATCTATAAGTTGTTAAATCTCTTGTATTCTTTTGAGTATAGTAGATTATTTGTTGTTTTATGCTGTGATTTTTTCCCGCAAGAATTTTCCATGTAAAATTCATGTGTTCTTTATGTGTGCTTGGATTTTTTTCTCTATTACTTGTTTGATTCATATCTAAAGTTGCTTCCATGCTCATTAAGGAGTATCTGCACCCAACAAGTGCTATTAGAGCTTTAGGATGGGGTTTAGTTTGAATCTGGAAACATGACATTGAGGGGATAAAATTTGAATATTGAGACAGAGAAGTTCATAGGTGTCATGCCTCGTACTTCGTAAACAGAGTGTGCACCCTCAGACCCGAGTTATAGTCCATCACTACATGAATTTGCCTATTATACAATTATTAAGGGGCACAATTTACATGTATTCTAGATTGTCACCACATTAACATTTATACAATCAACTATTTCCACTTTATTCATAAACACTTCATCCATAACATTCACATGTATAAAATAATTATCAAAGCCGGTCTAAGTCCACCCATTTGGGATTATATTTAATTAAAATAATCATTATTCGTCTAACAAGGTTATGACTATAAGCATATTTCAAATTTAATCAAATCAACGGTAACTAAAATGATGGACACTAAAACTCCGAGAAGAAGGATATTACATGTATGGAAGAACTAGAACTAGAATCCTACAAAAAGAAAAAAAAAAGTGAATAATATTTGTGTTGTTAGAAAATCTAAAACAGAACAAATTCTAAAAGAAAAAAATTCTAGAATTTAGAAATATCAAACCTAAGACAAAAATCAAACTTAGAAAACTTAAACCTAATCATGTTCAATGCCACTCCCCCGCAACGACGTGAAAAACTTGTTCACAACCCCAAGTGTAGGGTTGCGTTGTAGTAATAACTCGGTGAGATTGAGGTCGAATCCATATGGAATGGAGAACATGGTTTAAAACTAATCTAAATCTAACTTAGTTGTCTGAGTTTTTAATCCAGTGATGAATAAAAATATTTTAATTAATGAAGATAAAAGACTAATAATATAGGAATCCACTTATAATAATCTCAACATCAATATTTTGATTCAATATAAAATAACACAATTGGAATCGAAGTCCTAATCTATCCAGTCAGACGATAAAGCAGTTAAGCCATTCACAAGAATTAAGATGAATATGATTTCAATTTACCGGTTCTTCCATTAAGCACTTGGACATCAATTGCAGGGAATCGAAAGCATCCAATGCACCCATAGACATCATTGGATCAATCAATTATATATATTGATTCATTTTCTAGATCAAGGCTAAACAATTGCTAAATCGGAGTAATCTTTGTACCCGGAGTGCACAATGAATCCAGAAATAAATAGCTCAAAGACTTTCAAAATAAATTTAAACCAAACTAATCTACCATAATCTTTCAAAGTAATTGTATTGAATTCAACAAATTAAACACTAAAATTAACTACAAGCTTCATCCCTTAGCCTTAGCTAAGAGATTAACTAGACATAACTAACTCAAAAATAAAAGAAAACCAAAAGATCTACTAGAACCCATGAAGAAATCAAAGTAGAAGAACGTTATCGAAGCTCCTTCAATGACATCGAAAATTGTACAGAACTGTTCAGTGAGTTGAGCCTAAAATTTCTAAAATTGTCGATGTCATCGAACTGGCTTCGATGTCATTGAAGTATGTTTCTGGAATTATTTCAAGACTATCTTTTTAGACCCAGAATTTCAAAATATGATTTGTCTGTCCAATTTTCAGGATTCCTTTTCTTCACTTTAAATATTTGATTCTCTTTATTCTTCACTTGGTTTGCTTGGATCTTTGGCATGTGAATTCTTCATTAATGACTTCCAAATCTTCAATTCTTTATTATCCACTTTTAAGATCTAAATTCATCCATTTAAATGCATATTTATCATAGTCATCTAAATCACCTCGTATGACAAAAATGTATATAATTAAATTGAATTAATACGTAAATATCAGGATAAGTAATGTAATTGAAGGGTTAAATATGAAATATTTGAGTCTCGTCACATTCACAAATTGACATTCACAATTCAAAGACCAAGTACTCAATGAATCGTAATTGAGTGAAGACTGAGTTCAACATTTGAAATCACAATTCCCATTCACCATTCGAAACCACCATTCCCATTCACTATCCACCAAACCCTAATCACCATTCAACATTCGAAATCACCATTCCCATTCACAATTTTCATTAACCATTCACCATTCAGAAAAAAAAAAACATACATGTACATGGCTACTTTGACAAAGGAGCCATCTTCTCCCTCTTTTCCCTTTTCTCCATCGTCTTCCTCTTTAAAACCCTTCTTCCTCTTCAAAACTCTTTGTCAAAGTTGAGAATGAGATTGGTAGAGTGGGGATAATGTCATTGGAGATCGGGAAGCACGGACTCTTGAACTTACAAAACTTAAGAATATTTTCGTCTGGAAGAATATTTTCATTAGAAGAAATGATAAGTATAGATGAAGTTTCACAGTGGAAAATAAGGTATTAGAATTTTACTTTGGCTAGTGGGTTAAAAGTGTTGTGAAAAATATTGATTTTATATATATATATATATATATATATATATATATATATATATATATATATATATATATATAAAATAAAAGATTTTGTTTGAAAAAAACTTGAGGTTTTGGCATTTTTGGGAATAGTCCCATATCGGAAAGAGGAGAAGAAAAAAATGTGTTTATATATGGAGTGTTGAGTACCTTATTATTTTCTTGGTTGATTTATGGAGTACTGGGACTTAGATGTTCCAGTGCTAAGCACCGGAACACCCGTACACGCACACGCATGCACATGGGCACGGTCATGGTCACGGTCTTGGCCTCAATCTCGGGCTTGGTGTGAGGTGGGCATGTGAGTCAGTGTCCCTGTAGAGGTGCGAGTGGTGCACTTTGCACTTCGTACATGCGCATCGTATATAGATGGGTCACTCCTTCACGACCTTATGCAAACTGGTACTAGACGAGTGCATGTCGCGGTGCGACATGGAATATGGGTCAGGTGGCTGGAGTGGGCAAGTGGCCTGAATGAGACCAGTGTGGCTTTTTAGAAGCTGGAAACTAGCCGTTGGAGAGAGGTTTAACTGCACATGCAACATTAAACCAGACCATGCAGAAACTGCTGCAGGTGGCTAGCCCAATAGTCATAAAATAGCTAGCTAGTGAGTCTAAACGGCTAGCATGCAACAGCTAGTTGTCCTACATTCATAATGGTCAGAAACTGCCAATAACTGTTAGTTTCTCACCAATAGCCATATAACGGTTATATTGAGTTATGACATTGGACCAAAACGGTCAACGACCATGGCCTATATAAACAATGCCTGGGTGGTTCATTGGACTATCACCAACACTCGAACCATTCTCACTTACAACCCAACAAAAAGAGCAACAATGCACTCTGATCAGTCAATAAGGTTCATACAAACCTTAGCTGGAAGACCTCAAGAAATAGACCAAAGCATTGGTCTAAATTTTCTAATATTCTATCTGAATCTGGGATTTTTCTTTTATTTATCTGCCAGACAAAAAAATTTGTGTACATAGAGTTCCATTAGTGGTTCTTCGTGTTTGCTGAACGCAGAATCACAAATAGGCTTTTTATATCCTAAAAGCTATTTGCATGCAACCTATCAGTATTCTCAATCATTTTTTGAGAAGAGGTGAATAACACTTTAAGGACAGTGTGATCACACGTGTGTAACGCCCTGAAAATCGGGGGTCGAGTAAAAGTCCAACTCCCGAGTTCCAATGCATCACTTATGCAACATATTTAATGATGATTAAATGTTGTCTGTATTAGTGCATAAAACATGAATAAGATTAAGCCAAATCAACAAAACATAATCCAAGGACAGTTGTAATACGCAAGCAGAAGACTGAAACGAATATATATAAGTTTACAAATTAGTATAAGTCCCCAAAGTATGTGTGCATTGCCAGGTCAATAATTACATGTTTGGTTTCAAAATACAAAATGCCAAAATGTAATAGTCCACTACAAGTATAACCCCAAAGCCCCGCCGATCAGAGTGGTCTATGTAAACCCGCCTGAATAGTACATATATGAGAATGCCTCCTCGTCATCTTCGAAGTCCGGCTCTGCCTCGCAGGCTGCACCATTGTCTGAACCTACAATAGGGTCTGGTTGGTGTTTAAAACACCGTCCCGTAACATGGGAGTGAGTGATCAACTTAGTGGAATAATAAAGCAAAGGTTAACATGTTATCAATTCAGTCAAGCAGTAATGATAAAGCAACACAATCGAACATCCCTAGATACTCTGATTAATGCAGGAATGGTATGAATAAATGATGTATGCCCTCGCTTGCACTCCCTCAGCGATCTTTATCTAACGGTCGCGCATGTCAGTCACTTCCTCGTGCTCTCTACACATCGCCAAACGACACATGCAATGTGGTGCATGAATATAATTACCAAGTTTTTATTAGTCCTTTTTATTCAGTAGGATTGGGAAGCTAAGGTACCTCCCTTTTATTAATTCCCAAACGATGATCCATTCTAGGGTCATCATTCCTAACAATTCTCATACGATGTTGTGGTTCTAGGTCACTGCAAAGGGCTCTTCACCTTATCAGTGTAGGCCTAGTGTACTCTGTTGCTATATAAGGGCTTGTCGCCTCTACGCAGTCCTAGAGTACGCTTGAGGTCACTACAAAGGGCTTGTCACCTTATCAGTGTAGGCCGACAGCTCGAATACAGTGTCCCATACCACCGTATTCGGCTCACGAGTCTGGGTTGCTCACTGGTCACTACGGGGAGGCTTATCACCCTAGCGTAGGCCGACAGCTCGACCACGGTGTCCCATACCACCATGCCCAGCTCATGAGTCTTAGCGGATCGAGGTACCAAGGTTTAAAAGAATTTCATTGGTGAGTTTGCTACGTTAGATTCAAGCAGTAGCGTCCATATATGGTGAACATACATCGGGTCAATCGGGAATAGCCCCAGGGCCAAGGTATACTTAGGTTATATCCAAATATGGACTGTTCCGGTCCAACGGAGCACTTCTGGTGGCCCCTTTTCCATGTACGGTCGGACTTAAGCTCCTTGACCATGGATCTAGGTCAGGCTGAGTTTTCGTTCCAATCGGATTTATAGATCGACCGTGGTGGACCAGTTTCAGTTCAACGGTCACGGTCACTCGATCAGGGTCACAAGTACACCGACATGTGTGGGACATTTCTCCTGATTTGAGGGTGTATTTAGGTCAGATTCTGATGGTCTCAATCTTTATATTTGGCCCGTAAGCGACACGACTCAGATTACTTAAATTCGAATTTTATTTCTAAATATTTTCACATTTCTCACACACTTCGCTCCAGGCTCAAGTTGTGCATTTCTAGACACAATTAAGACTTGATTTCCGAAGGAATTGTCAAGTCCAGTAATGTAGTCAAATCCGTATAGTTTCGGGGTAATCAAACTTTCGACGTGCGGTCCTTGTCCGATACGGAGTTTCAAGATGCTCCCGAGAGCAACCGGGTTTAGGGATGGATTCTAGATTTCAGGGTAATGTAGCGTCAATGATTCTGCACATTTTGGGTCTTACAGATCATATTTAAAGTGATTAGTGCTAATTTCATACGCACTCTAGTTTAGCACTTGCTAACATTAACCTAATTTTCTAAAGGTTTTGGTCTTGGGTGATTTTTGCCTGAGGTGGTACTCGGGTCTTTGTATGGATTTTTTCGAGACGTTACAGCGTGCTTCATCCTATCCTTTATTTTCCATTTTTTTAAATTATTTTTTTTTATAAAAATTGAAAATCTATAATTTGCGCTAACAATCTTAAAGCATTATCCGAATGGAAACCGAAGGTGTATCTTCTATCAAGCTAATGAATCGGGATCTGATTCATCTTGATCGGTTCGACGGAACCAATTTTACAAGGTGGCAAGAAAAATAAAGCTTCTCCTGACAGCCTTAAAGATCTACTACATTTTATATCTAAATTTGCAGCCGCTACCTGAAGTAACCGACGAGGACACACTTGAATAGATTGCTTCCCGTAACGAACGAGCTGCAGATGAACTTTTGTATCATGAACATATACCGAACGCGCTCTCTGACTGATTGTACAAGCTATACACACAAACATCATCTGCAAAAGAAATTTGGACTGCTCTAAAGTTTAAATACAAGGCTAAATAAGAAGGTACCAACAAATTTTTGATAGCAAGGTACTTCTACTATAACATGGTAGATAATAAAACATTGCTGCCCAAATCTAAGAATTGCAACTAATAGTGAATAAAATCAAGGCCATTAAAATTAATCTTCTTGAATCATTCCATGTCGAGGCTATTATCACAAAATTTACCCCGATGTGGAAAGACTACAGAAAGAAATTGTTGCATAAGACTAATGACTATACACTGGAATAAATCCAGAAACATTTACGAATTGAAGAAGAATCCCACAACCGCGATAAAAAAACTGAAAATGGGAATTCCTTGTCCAAAGTTCATGCAGTAGAAAACACCAGTAATAAAAATCCCAAGAAGGACGATTCCTTGAAAGCAAATAAAGGGGAATTCAACAAAACATAGAAGAAGAATGGAAAGTTCAAAGACCCTTGCTATGTCTGTGGAAAAATCGGGCATTATGCTCGTATTTGTCAATATCACAAATTCAAAAAAGAAACAAGTGCAGTAGAGGGGGATATAGTGGTAATGATCACTAAAGTTAACACAATTTAAGGAAAAGTTCTCAGTTAGTGGTATGATATTGTAGTTATAGTACATGTCTGTTACGACATATCAGCCTTCAAAACCTATGAGGATGTGACTAATGGTCAAGAAGTCTAAATGGGTAATAAAGTCTGATCGAAATAAGTACTTTAACTAACCTAACTTAGCTACCTAGCTACCTCCTCGTTCGTGGTGCTCGACCTAGGGTTTCAGAAATAAGGACCGCCAATCTTGAGATTACCATCTCCCATGGCGGATTCCAGGGGCCCTACTGAGAGGGCCCCTTCCAGTTTCCCCCTTCCAAGAAGAAAGTGCAGGAGTAGAGGGCATTCAAGGACAAGGAAAGCTGCTACCTCCTCGTTCGTCGATAGCGGTAAAAATGGAGACCATAGCCTCTTCGTGGGGAACCTACCGTTCGACTGCTCTAAGTCCGACCTCATCACCATGTTTTCCAGATATGGCAAGGTGCAAGATGCTTTTATCCATGTTTTTCCCAACTCGAAGCATCCACGAGGGTATGCGTTTGTCCGATTCCTTTACGAGGATGATGCACGAGCGGCCATGGGTGTCCTTCACAGGAAGAAGATCGATGGCGAAGAGGTGGTTGTCAAAGCGGCCAAGCATAGTCCTATCCATGCTAGAAGGCCAGCCACGCCCAGGAACGTTGGAAAGCTTCCTATCCATAAACCATCCCTCTTTGATGGGACCCCCTTTGTGGATGTTGTTTTGAACAGGAAGCGAGCTGTGCTTGAGGCTGCTCCACCAATAGGCCATCTTACCCGCTGTTTTGAAGATGACAATGCTTACATTTCTGTAACAGACGAAGCTGCTGTGGAAACGAAGATCCAACAGCTCCAGCTGGGGCTGGTGGGCATAGTCAAAGATCCTTGCACATCCATTCTCAGATTGATTAGTGAGATAAGAGCTTCCAGATTTATCTCATCGGCCATTGACATTGCAAGGCTCTCGCATACCCAATTTCTTTTAATGCTAAAATCGAAATCAGAGCTGTTTGATTTTATGGCAGGTGCAGCCCTCCAACAATGGATGGGCTTCTTATCGGTCAAGCCATGGTCCTAAGAGTTTATGCCCGGGGGAGAGGGGGTTTGGATCCGACTTTTCAGTATCCCAACTCATGCCTGGTTTGAAGCAACTATCATATATCTGAGTAGTTGTTTGGGAAGGGTTGCTCAATTAGATGCCAGTAGCAGATATGGCATGTTTTAGGTGTATGCACGGGTGAAAATCATTCCCTGCCCAGGAGCGGATTTAAAAAGGGTCTTGAGACTTTTGGTTGCAGGTAAAGTCTCTCTGGCACACGCCGAGACAAAATTTTGTACCGCAAAACCCTCGTATCGGCGTAGCTCTTCTGTCTGCTCTTCGCTATCAGAAGTCGACACCTGATAATGTCGACGTTCTTTGAAGTCGCCTAAAATTACTCCGGGACAATTAAGCTTTTCTCGCTAACCTCTGCCCAGTAATGCGGTGCTCTGCATGGGCACCCATACAGTGCCTCATAAGGAGCCATGCCAATACTCGCCTGAAAGCTGTTATTATAGGCGAACTCTGCATAGGGAAGACAGTCATCTCAACTGCCCTTGAAATCTAGCACACATGCCCCCAACATATCTTCCAAAATCTGATTCACCCGTTCTGTCTGCCCGTCAGTATGTGGGTGGAATGCGGTACTGAATTTCAACTTCACACCCATCGCTTCCTGGTTGCGAGTCCAGAAGATGGATGTAAATCGTGTGTCTCGGTCCGACATGATTTCCAAGGGAACTCCATGCAGATGTACAATCTCCTTGATGTACAACCTGGCTAACTCGTCTGCAGAGTTCGAAACTCTGATAGAGAGGAAATGAGCCGATTTCGTCAACCGGTCCACGATCACCCAAATGGAATCATAACCCTTCCACGTCTTCGGCAGCCCTGAGATGAAATCCATAGAGATGAAGTTCTACTTCCATTCAACTATGGGCATGGGCTGAAGCAAACCAGGAGGTCAGCGATGCTCTGCCTTGAAATGCTGGCACGTGAGACAACGGGACACGTAATCTGCTATGCGAGCCTTCATATTGTCCCACTAGTACAACCTCTTCATGTCACGATACATCTTCGTACTGCCTAGATGCATAGCCATCCTAGTATTGTGAGCGGCCTCAAGAACTTCTTTCCTCAAGTTAGGGAGGTTCGGGACGCATAGGCGGCCACGGTAACGTAAGCCCCCATACGTACCAACGCTCCACTCTGAATCCTCATCTGCACTAACCTACCCTCTCATCTTCGCCAATAGCTCATCATCTGCTTGAGCCGTGATGATCCTGTCATCAATGAGGGGTTGTACTCGAATATGTGCAATGCCCTCATATGGCTCCTCCACCGTGAGTCTCTACTCAAAGTCCCGCACAAATTCTACCATGTCCCACTCTACTATCATCAACGGAGCTACAAATGCCAACGCCTTCTTGCGGCTTAGTGCATCTGCCACAAGGTTGGCCTTACTGGGATGATAAGAAACCTCGAACTTAAAGTCCTTCAAGGTCTCCATCCATCGTCACTGCCTCATATTCAGGTCCAGTTAAGTGAATATGTATCTGAGGCTCTTGTGGTCGTAAAAGAGCTCGAACTCCTCTCCGTAGAGGTAATGTCTCCAGAGCTTCAGTGTGAAGATGACGTCTGCCAACTTTAGGTCGTGCGTCGGGTAATTCTCTTCGTGTTTCCTCAAATGTCTCGAGGCATATGCAATCACCCTGTCCTTTTGCATAAGGATACAACCCAAACCAACATGAGATGCGTCGGTATATATAACATACTTGACCCCTTGCTCTGGCAATATTAGCACAGGGGCAGACGTTAACCTGTCCTTCAGCTCTTGATAAGCTGCTTCTGCCTTTTCATTCCAGGCGAACTTCAGATTTTTCTGTGTCAACTGAGACAAAGGTCTGTCTATCTTCAAGAAATCCTGAATGAATCGTCGATAGTAACCTGCCAGACCGAGAAAACTCCTCACATCGGTAACTGAACCAGGCTGCTCCCAGTCCTGAACTGCGGCTACCTTAGCAAGGTCCACAGCTATCCCTTCCTTGGACACCACATGTCCCAGGAACTTGATTTCTTCTTTCCAGAAGTCGCACTTCTTGTACTGTGCGAACAACTGGTTCTTCCTCAGATTATCCATGACTACTTGCAGGTGTTCCTCGTGCTCTTCCTAACTCTTGGAGTATATCAGGATGTCATCAATAAACATAATGACGAATCGGTAAAGGAACGGCCGAAATACCCTGTTCATCAAGTCCATGAACATGGCTGGTGCATTCGTATAGCCGAACGACATCACAAGAAACTCGTAGTGCCCAAAACTGGTCCTGAAAGCCGTCTTCTGCACGTCCTCATCCCTGACGCGCAACTGATGATACCCTGACTATAGATCAATCTTTGAAAAATACTGCGCTCCTTTCAAATGATCGAACAGATCATTTATCCTGGGCAAGGGATACTTGTTCTTCACCGTCACTTGGTTCAACCTGCGATAATCAATACACAATCACAGTGAACCGTCCTTCTTCTTCACAAATAACACGGGTGCTCCCCAAGGAAACACACTCGGCCATATGAAGCCAGCATCTAACAGATCATCGATTTGTTTCCTTAGTTCCTATATCTCACATGGAGCCATGCGATACGTCGGAAGAGATATTGGTGTCGCATCGGGCACAAGGTCGATAGTGAAGTCGATCTCGCGCCGAGGAGGTAGTCCAGGTATCTTACTGAACACGTCCTCAAACTCTCGAACCACTAGTGTGTCTTCGAGTACCGGACTGTCAACATTCTTCAGTAAGGAAGCATAACAAAGGACTCGAAAAGGGCAACTGACCTGCATGGGGAACGTAAAGGGCGTGCCCTCAGGTCCATGAGTTGTCACCAATCGGGTCTCGCAGTCAATCTCGGCCCTCACTTCAGTCAGCCAATCTATACCAAGGATGACGTTGAAATGGTATATCGTGGTGACAATCAAGTCAATGCATATCATCTTACTCCCTAGATCTATTAAGTAACCCTCACACATTTTTGTGGCATCTGTAAAAGTCCTTGGTGCTGCGATAACTCGCACCCCAACCATCGGAGTCGTCTTCAGCCCTAAGCGCTGGACTGCAGAACACGATATCACGGATATAGTGGATCCCGTATTCACCAACAGAAATATAGGGGTACCTTCAATGTGGGCGGTGAGCTCGAAGGCCAAAGGTATGGTAGCTGTAGAATCAGGCGCCTCCGCTATAAGTGCATGGACGCGGGCTTGCTGATATCGGTTGGGCTGAGGAACCATAGGTCGCTGGGGCGGCCTAGATCAAGGTACGGGTGGCCGAAAGGATAGATGAGCTGATGCCGAGCGTAGAGGTGGTGGTGATATAGTATGGGGAAGCTGGCGGTTGATCTTCTAGGGCGGTGAGAAGCCACTATCTCTCATCCTGGTGAAGCAAGTCACCTCCGTGTGGCCTGGCCTCTTGCAATAGGCACACCACACATCAGGTCACCTCACAGGGGAAGGTGGAGCCATCAGTCTTGACGGTGAATCTGTCGCGGCCTCTTCCTGAGGAATGGTCTGCTCTAAATCTCAGGTCACGGCCTAAGAGCCATCGGTGCTCGCATACGGAACTGCCTGTCTCCGTCCTGCTCGGCCCTCATGGACATGCTCACTAGCTCAGAGTAGCTAGGTATGCTAGCGCAACACATCTTCGATCGAATATCTGGTCGCAAGCTCTCAGAAAATCGCCACATACGCATCGACTCATTTGACAGAATCAACGAGGCGTACCTGCCCAACACCGTGAACCTATTCTTATACTCAGCCACTGTCTTCCCTCCCTGTCGGAGGCGAAGGAACTCACTCTCCTTCTCGTGGTGGCAGGTGACGGGATATACTTCTCATGAAAGCATACCTCAAAATCTGCCCACGTCCACATGTGTCCAACCGCAACAGTACGGAGGACACTATCCCACCATAAGCTAGCCTCCTTCTCGAACATGTAGGTGACCAACTCCACCTGCTTGGGCTCTGTGCAGTGCAGCGGCTTTAGCATCTTAGAGATACAGTCAAGCCAATACTCAGCCTCCTCCAGTCTGTGAGTACCCACAAAGGTAGGGGGCCGTAAGCACTGAAATCGCTCAAGGTGGCCGCTGACACCTGCATTCCCAACAGGGGGCGAAAAAGAAGCAGGTGAAGCCACACCCATGCTCTGGGTAAAAATCTCCACCATGGTGGTAAAAAACTGCTACTGCTGCTATGCCTGCTGCTACTGCTGCTGTGCCTGCTACTGCTGCTGCTGTATCTGCTGCTGCTGCATCAATAACATCATCTGCTCCAACCTATCAGTAGGGGGAGCCGACTGAGATACAAGTGGCGTCGAGGAGGATGCACGGTTCTGCTCTGGAACCGGTGGCATTACAGGTGTAGGTCCATTGGTGGGGCCAGTGGCTGGCTGAGAGTCCGGCATGGTGTCAGAGGGAGATGGGCCCGAACTGGGGTCCATATGGCTATTGCTTAGTGGAGGTGCCCTGTCAAACGAATCGTCAAGAGTGAGACGTGTCGTACTCTGTGTGGCCTTAGGTGGCATTCCCTATATACAACATAGGGTGCAACCCAGGTCAGATTCAGCATGCCCACAAACTCAACCACACAGTATTTATACACTGCTTAAAGAAACTTCATGCATTTCATTTACCAAAATTGTCACAATTACTTGAGATACGTCATAACATGAATCATGACAGGAAATGCATATGAGCTATTGCAAATAAAGCTGCAAACATTAAGACAACTAACAAACACAAACACACCATTTACCTACGATACTACTAAGCCCTTAAACATTGAAAAACAGACATTGTAAGACAGCAACAAAGCAAACTATTGGGCAATGGCATGGATGACTAGACATCTAAGTCCAGTGACGGAGGAGGGGCGCCCTTATCCTGCAGGCAACACAGGATAGCTTTCAAGGTGCGGGTCACCTTCTTGAACTTGTGCTTCACAAGGGCCCAAGTATCAATGATCTCCTGTTGCAGGGTAGCCTGGCCCTCCTCAACTCGAACTAGACGGGCTTCCCTAGCAGCCCGATCAGGGTCATGCTCCATTGCCATAGGTGGGGAGCTCTCATCCGTGTCCTGAGCCTCTACTTCTTCCTCCTGTTCTTCTTCTATCTCCTCTCTACTTTCCTCCTCACTATCATACTCTTCACTAGCTGTCTCGTCCTCACTCTCATTGAGGCGGGCTTCTGTGGCCTAATTTCCATCTGGTTGAGAGTAGCCTCGTTGATGTAATGGGTTGGCATCGGCATTTCCGCCCTAAGTCTATAGCCAAACTCACGTGCAATCTTGCATATGAGTCAGCCAAATGGAAGTGAATCAGACGACCTAGTGGAGCGTGCCGTAAGAACTATCTGCCACAGAACGTGCGTAGGCACGCACAACTTCTCTCCCTACCCCACTTGGTATAGAAAATCCACCATTAGACGGGTGCAATCGCTACAGTTGCTCCACCTAGGGTACACGTTGTACGTGAAGATGTGGTGGAGCAGGCGAAAGTCATCAGTCATATTGGTCGCTAGGAGACTATTGTTCGGATTCCAGTGAGCCAGTTGTTCACAAAGGAATCACGTGCGGCGATCCCTTTCACGTACACTCTTCAAATTCTTCTCGCTTGTATGCACTTCACCAAGCGGCATCTTCATAAGCCGAGCTATCAATCTAGCATCAATTGTGGCCTCCCGATCTCTACCAACAGGGATCTTAAACTGCAAGGGCTCTAATGTGGGCGTAGAAGGCTCGGACTGTGCCCATGTTTGCACGGTACTCCCCCTCGAACACAGGAGTCCACCCGGCTTCGACCAGGCGGTCCATCACCAGATATTGCCCGAAGAGCTTCTCATCCACATGAGCTTCAAAAAGGACCCTGCGACCCTGCAATCTCCCATGAGACATATCCGTCAGGAGGATCCTTTCGAGGGGAGCCCGGGGATCAAGCTCCCGCTTGGTCCGTATCTCCTGATCAACATTAGCACTTGTAGCGACACCTCTAGGCCTCCTTGAATGAGTAAGATGACTAGGCCCGACCTCATCCGTAGGAGTCCTCTTCTTCCCCATGAGAGAAAGAAGCGTGGAAATCGAGAAAATGGCTGTCACAAGCTCGAACAAGGCCATGGAAAAGAGAAGATAGGTGGAAAAAGGAGGGGTTGTTGAACTTGAAGGTATATGGGACACAAATGATGAATTTGTGCTCTCAAATCAAAGGAAAAAAGAGAGATAGAGAGGGTTTTGATGGAAAATGGTGGGTGGGTGTAGGTGTTAAAGAAAAATGATGGAATGGGTGAATGGAGGAGAGATTTGAGAGAGAACCAAAGAGTTTTGAAGAAAAAGGGAAGCATGGAGGGGTAGATTATGAAGGGGAGGCATGTTTGGAGGGTTTTAAATTGACCTAACATGCATCACTGGGCCACACAGCGCCCTAGGGGCGTCAGCCCGAGCCGGCCCACCGGTCGGCGAGGCCTTGCGGAACCGGCGAGGCCCTCGCCGGTCTATGGATAGTCCGGTGAGGGCTCACCCTTTGGGCGAGGTCCTCCTGCCCCCTGGATTGTAAAAATATGTGGGGCCCACCCTGGGTCCCCCTGAAAGTGTTTCATTTTGCCCCTGACTCCGTTTTGAGTCGTCTCGGGTTATTTTGAGAAATTTCTGATGTAAGTACATATTTTCTCGATTGTTGAAGGCTGGGATTGGGCAAATTATGGTTTAAATCTATCGCTAGGCAGTCTAGGGATGATCCAGGGTCGCCTCAAGCGATCACGGACGTGTACGAACCTGATCTCGGCAATCGTTTTCGGTAACTTTCGCCAATCGGTGAAACTGGAAATCTTAAGCTTGTCTCTACATTTTCCTCACACCCACCTAGGTCTAAATGCATTAGCGTACGTCGCGTGACCATAACCCAGGTCCAGTTTAACTAAATCATGCTTTGATACCAACTTGTAAAGCCCTGAAAATCGGGGGTCGAGTAAAAGTCCAACTCCCGAGTTCCAACGCATCACTTATGCAACATATTTAATGATGATTAAATGTTGTTTGTATTAGTACATAAAATATGAATAAGATTAAGCCAAATCAGCAAAACATAATCCAGGGACAGTTGTAATATGCAAGCGGAAGACTGAAATGAATATATATAAGTTTACAAATCAGTATAAGTCCCTAAAGTATGTGTGCATTGCCAGGTCAATAATTACATGTTTGGTTTCAAAATATAAAATGCTAAAATGTAATAGTCCACTACAAGTATAACCCCGAAGCCTCACCGATCAGAGCAGTTTATGTAAACCCGCCTGAATAGTGCATATATGAGAATGCCTCCTCGTCATCCTCAAAGTCCGGCTCTGCCTCGCAGGTTGCACCATCGTCTGAACCTACAACAGGGTCTGGTTGGTGTTTAAAACACCGTCCCGTAACATGGGAGTGAGTGATCAACTCAGTGGAACAATAAAGCAAAGGTTAATATGTTATCAATTCAGTCAAGCAGTAATGATAAAGCAACACAATCGAACATCCCTAGATACTCTGATTAATGCAGGAATGGTATGAATAAATGATGTATGCCCTCACCTGCACTCCCTCAGCGATCTTCATCTAACGGTCGTGCATGTCAGTCACTTCCTCGTGCTCTCTACACATCACCAAACGACACATGCAATGTGGTGCATGAATATGATTACTAAGTTCTTATTAGTCCTTTTCATTCAGCAGGATTGGGAAGCTAAGGTACCTCCTTTGTATCAATTCCCAAAAGATGTTCCATTCTAGGGTTGTCAATCTTAGCAATTCTCATACGATGTTGTAGTTCTAGGTCGCTGCAAAGGGCTCGTCACCTTATCAGTGCAGGCCTAGTGTACTCTTGTTGCTACGTAAGAGCTTGTCACCTCTACACAGTCCTATTGTACACTCAAGGTCATTACAAAGGGCTCGTCACCTTATCAGTGTAGGCCGACAGCTCTAATACAATGTCCTATACCATCGTATTCGGTTCACGAGTCTGGGTTACTCACTGGTCACTATGGGAAGGCTCGTCATCGCAACATAGGCCAATAGCTCGACCACGGTGTCCCATACTACCATGCCCAGCTCATGAGTCTTAGCGGATCGAGGTACCAAGGTTTAAAAGGATTTCACTGGTGAGTTTGGTATCTTAGATTCAAACAGTAGCGTCCATATATGGTGAACATACATCGGGTCAATCGGATTACTTGATGAGCTCGACTAGTACGAGCGCACGTTTAATTGACCAACATGAAGTGTGTAAGCACTCCGTGTGGCCTAACCACTGCCAACAACCAAGGTACGACTCGGGTTCATCGAACACGTCCTATGTGACGAGACAACCTCAACCACTTATTCAGTGCCTGTTACCGATTGCCTAGACTATTTCGTAGTCCCAGACACATTCAATTATAACAGATAATTATACAAGTTAATCAAAATAGTAATGGATCAACAATTCCAATCATACAAGCATGTGAGCATTTGATGGATTTCAACTAAAACATGAATTCACACACATGCAGTGTCTAAGTAAAGCAGACAAAGAATACAAATTATATGGAGGAAATCATACACATTGTTAAGATAGTTGAGAATCTCCTCTCAACGCCCATATAAAGTACAATATATCACACACTTGTTCATTCAGACATTTCTACAAACACTTAGACTACATATTCCAACATACATGACGTATGTTGGTGATAGCACGTATTAGGGTAAATCCTTTCATCAAGGAGTTGTAGCACATACAATTAGCATAATCACACGACAATTAATTATGGTAAATATAATTTCAAATTCCATATGTATACGGTCTTTTCTACAAATACATGGAATACACTAAACTCCACATAATTCATACATATTTGAAACACGAAACAAACATCGCATTTGGCATGTGAAATAACACCCACATCAGTAATAAACCATTAGTCGGCATTGAAAGCCTTGAAAACCATAACCTATACGTTTATAGTCCGCACCTTTCGCCGGTAAACTCGTAACGAACTCAGTTTTAAAGCTAAGTCTTTGTCTATGGCAGATTGACAACCTATATCATAATTAGGTTAGCTATTTCATAACTTACACTATCTGAAACCCTAAAACAGATTAGGGTTAGGTTTTCTTACCCAAGTACGTTGTCGAAAATGCCGGATTTGTGATACAGAGGGGGTGGCTAAGTGTGTGGAGTAACGGGATCGAATCCCAGGAAGAACTTCCAACTCACTCTCTCACTTCCTCTCTTTTCCTTTCTCTTTTCTCTTCTCTCTCTCCTAGGGTTTCTCAAATTCGTATGGGGTGAGAGAGAGAGGGTTTAAGGTCCTTATATAGGCCCAGGTTTGATGGGAATAGCCCTAGGGCCAAGGTATACTTAGGTTATTTCCAAATATGGACTATTCTGGTCTAACGGAGCACTTCTGGTGGCTCCTTTTCCACGTGCGGTCGGACTTAAGTTCCTTGACCATGGATCTAGGTCAGGCTGAGTTTTCGTTTTGATCGGATTTACAGATTGACCGTGGCGGACCAGTTTCAGTTCAACGGTCACGTTCACTCGATCAGGGTCACAAGTACACCGACATGTGTGGGATATTTCTCCTGATCTGAGGGTGTATTTGGTTTAGATTATGATGGTTTGAATCCTTATATTTGGCCCGCAAGCGATACGACTTAGATTACTTAAATTCGGATTTTATTTCTAAATATTTTCACATTTCTCACACATTTCGCTCCAGGCTCAAGTTGTAAATTTCTAGACACAATTAGGACTTGATTTCTGAATGGGTTGTCAAGTCCAGTAATGCGGTCATATCCGTATAGTTTTGGGGTAATCGAACTTTCGATGTGCGGTTCAGGTCTGATACGGAGTTTCAAGATGCTCCCGAGAGCAACCGGGTTTAGGGATAGATTTTATATTTCAGGGTAATATAGCGTCAATGATTCTGCACATTTTGGGTCTTGCAGATCATATTTAAAGTGATTAGTGCTAATTTCATAAGCACTCTAGTTTAACACTTGCTAACATTAACCTAATTTTCTAAAGGTTTTGGTCCTGGGTGATTTCTACCTGAGGTGGTACTCGGGTCTTTGTATGGATTTTTCCGAGACGTTACAACGTGCTTCATCCTATCCTTTATTTTCTATTTTTTTTTTAAATTAATTTTTTTATAAAAATTGAAAATCTATAATTTGCGCTAACAATCTTAAAGCATTATCCGAATGGAAACCGAAGGTGTATCTTCCATCAATCTAATGAATCAGGATTTGATTCGACTTGATCGGTTCGACGGAACCAATTTTATAAGGTGGCAAGAAAAATAAAGCTTCTCCTGACAGCCTTAAAAATCTACTACATTTTTATCTAAATTTACAGCCGCTATTAGAAGCAACCGACGAGGAGACACCTGAACAGATTGCTTCTCGTAACGAATGAGCTGCAGATGAACTTTTGTATCATGAACACATACTGAACACGCTCTCCGACTGACTATACAAGATGTACACACAAACATCGTTTGCAAAAGAAATTTGGACCACCCTAAAGTTTAAATACAAGGCTGAATAAGAAGGTACCAACAAATTTTTGATAGCAAGGTACTTCAACTATAACATGGTAGATAATAAAACATTACTGCCCAAATCTAAGAATTGCAACTAATAGTGAATAAAATCGAGGCAATTAAAATTAATCTTCTTGAATTATTCCATGTCGGGGCTATTATCATAAAATTTCCCCCGATGTGCAAAGACTACAAAAAGAAATTGTTGCATAAGACTCATGACTATACACTGGAACAAATCCAAATACATTTACGAATTGAGGAAGAATCCCACAACTGCGATAAAAAAACTGAAAATGGGAATTCCTTGTCCAAAGTTCATGCAGTAGAAAACACCAGTAATAAAAATCCCAAGAAGGACGATTCCTTGAAACCAAATAAAGGGGAATTCAACAAAACATAGAAGAAGAATGGAAAGTTCAAAGACCCTTGCTATGTCTGTGGAAAAATCGGGCATTATGCTCGTATTTGTCGATATCACAAATCCAAAAAAGAAACAAGTGCAGTAGAGGGGGATATAGTGGCAATGATCACTAAAGTTAACATAATTTAAGGAAAAGTTCTCAGTTAGTGATACCATATTGTAGTTATAGTACATGTCTGTTACGACATATCAGCCTTTAAAACCTATGAGGATGTGACCAGTGGTCAAGGAGTCTAAATGGGTAATAAAGTCTGATCGAAATAAGTACTTTAACCAACTTAACTTAGCTACCTAGTTGCCTCCTCATTCATGGTGCTCGACCTAGGGTTTCAGAAATAAGGACCTCCAATCTTTAGATTACCGTCTCCCATGGCGGATTCCAGGGGCCCTACTGAGAGGGCCCCTTCCAGTTTCCCCCTTTCAAGAAGAAAGCGCAGGAGTAGAGGGCATTTAAGGACAAGGAAAGCTGTTACCTCCTCGTTCGTGGATAGCGGTAAAAATGGAGACCATAGCCTCTTCGTGGGGAACCTACCGTTCGACTGATCTAAGTCCGACCTCATCACCATGTTTTCCAGATATGGCAAGGTGCAAGATACTTATATCCTTGTTTTTCCCAACTCGAAGCATCCACGAGGGTATGCGTTTGTCCGATTCCTTTACGAGGATGAAGCACGAGCGGCCATGGGTGTCCTTCCCAGGAAGAAGATCGATGGAAGAGAGGTGGTTGTCAAAGTGGCCAAGCATAGGCCTATCCATGCTAGAAGGCCGGCCACGCCCAAGAACGTTGGAAAGCTTCCTATCCATAAACCATCCCTCTTTGATGGGACCCCCTATGTGGATGTTGTTTCGAACAAGAAGTGAGCTATGCCTGAGGCTGCTCCACCAATAGGCCATCCTACCCGCTGTTTTGAAGATGACAATGCTTACATTTCTGTAGCAGACGAAGCTGTAGTGGAAACGAAGATCCAACAGCTCCAGCTGGGGCTGGTGGGCACGGTCAAAGATCCTTGCACATCCATTCTTAGATTGATTAGTGAGATAAGAGCTTCTAGATTTATCTCATCGGCCATTGACATTGCAAGGCTCTCGCATACCCAATTTCTTTTAATGCTAAAATCGAAATCAGAGCTGTTTGATTTTATGGCAGGTGCAGCCCTCCAACAATGGATGAGCTTCTTATCGGTCAAGCCATGGTCCTAAGAGTTTATGCATGGGGGAGAGGGGGTTTGGATCTGACTTTTCAGTATCCCAACTCATGCCTGGTTTGAAGCAACTATCATATATCTGAGTAGTTGTTTGGGAAGGGTTGCTCAATTAGATGCCAGTAGCAGATATGGCATGTTTCAGGTGTATGCGCAGGTGAAAATCATTCCCCGCCCAGGAGTGGATTTGAAAAGGGTCTTGAGACTTATGGTTGTAGGTAAAGTCTCTCCAGTACACGCCGAGACAAAATTTTGTATCGCAAAACCCTAATATGCAGCAAGAACTCCAAGGAAATTTAGAATCCATGAAGGACTGGGTGGTGAGGAAGTTTCATTCAGAAGGCACAGATCGATCATCTCCCACCTGCACTCCAACTGTTTGTCAAAAAGCAGCAATCGTCCCTGCTGATTCCTTACCTTGCGCGACTATTTCCAAGGTCCTGTCAGAGGTTCCTCAGTCACCCTCCTTATTGGTCCAAGATTGCCATCAACTAAGGCTGGAAAATTCTCCCTGGCAGACAGCTGTAAGTGGTTTTAGATCCCCTCTTCGTAGGAACGCTTCGGCCCTGCCCCGGTTAAGGAACAGGGCTATTTACACCTTTGCTCAAGAGGAAGTGAGTGATAGGATTATCCTCATGTCTGGTCAGATAGATCTTGCTAGGTCGCCCACTATCAATGGGCCTTCACAGCTGATTTTCAAGCTGCCCCCTAGGGTGGACAGCCCCATAGTTATTGATGGGAATATCCTGTCTCCTCAGTATCTTTCATCATGCCACCCAAGACAATGTTCGATGCTAGATCACGTAGGGGGGTGGTGCTGCAACCCACGTCGACTCACTATCTGCCATCATAGATCCAAATCAGTAGGCCATTTGACGGAAAGGCAAGCTGAGTGGTTAGAAGACTAGGGTTTCTCCTCTCGGGAGTCATCTCCGACGTCCTTTGTGCCGAATAAACTAGAATTCTGGTCACACAGCTCAATCAGGAGGACGGAGTCCCCTTTCCCATCTAAACTAATTGATCTAGAGATTGATCTCTCTCCTTTCTTCAGGGAGGCAGGCGCAGTTGAAGGGACCCAGGAGGCGCAGGGCCTGGGTAACATCCCTGGCCCTTCTGAGCAGATCACTGAGACAGACCAGGTTCCCCTACCTACCCAATCTGATAGTGTGAGGCAGCTGGGATCCTCGGGGAGAATGTTATCCTCCTAGGGGAAGAAGGGCAACTCTAAGAACTTCCATGGCAGGAAAAAAGTTACTAGGAAACCACATAAGGCTTTGTTGCTTGGTCCATCAGGCGATTGGAAACATTGACTGAGAAGATCGAAGAAAAGGTCCGCGAAGTTAGCATGGTTTCTTTATGGATAACTTCCTCATCTGGAATGCCCGGGGTGTGGGCACTCGAGCTCAAGAGGCTTATCTCTTCTCATAATCCCAGGGTTCTGACGATCCTCGAACCTATGCTCAAGGAAGATAAGAGAGTGATTACTGGCCTTAAATTAGGATTTCACTCTTTTATTTCCAATGGGGATTTGGGTGAAAAAATTTGGGTGTTTTTTTAACAATCCAGTTACTTTATCTGTTTTTTCTTCTTCTGACCAAATGCTATCCTTCTATGTTACTTTTCAGAATATTCAGGACCAAATCCTCCTCTCGACGGTCTATGCCAAATGTTCCAGAAGCTGCAGAAGGGAGCTTTGGGTTGACTTGGCGGACATGTCCAGATCTATATCAGGCCCTTGGGTAGTCGGCGGTGATTTTAATGGGGTGGCAGCCTCGACTGAAAGGAGAGGCAACAGAGTTTTTGACCACGCCAGCTCTGGGGATTTTTCCGATGCTATCAACGTGGCGGGGCTAGTGGACGTGGGTTTCTCTAGTAACCAATATACATGGTGCAATAATCAATCAGGGCTAGCGAGAGTCTGGGCCAGGCTCTATAAGTGCTATGGTCTCATGCTCCTTTGATTGTCAAATTTTGTTGTGCCAAAACCTCTATCTGTGTCTTGTGTTTGTATGTTGATATATATATGATCAAGACACTGCATCACAATGGTTCAAGACTTGTATGGTGCTCTGCTTTAAGAAATGTAAAGTCACGTACTTTAAGCATCAATGTTCAGAGATACATCGATAAGAAGAGTACATTTCAAGACTCAAGTACAACTCAAGATGAAGTTTAATTTCAAGCTTTAGAAGATCTTAAGATCAAGCTACATCAAGTAGAGATCTCAAGCTTCATAAGGTTCAAAGGTCAACCATTATCTGAAAAGAATGAAGTTCAATATTCATACTTAATGATCCAGGTATGATAGACCTTAGATTGACCTTAAGGTAGGTCATTTTGTATACATAATTCAAAATGAATCTATTTATATGAATTGGTCTGTTCTAAGACCAGTCCTGGACCTTGTCAACTAGTCCTAGCACTGGTTCGACCAGGACTAGTTCGACTAGTACAAGAAATTCCACGATCAGTCCTAAGTTGTTGAAGATTTTTAAAATTTTTTGGTTACTTCACGACCAGTCCTGGAGACTGTTCGACTGGTCGTAGGGAGGTTACGACTCGACCTTCGAGAACTACGACTCAAACTCCAGCATCCAAGCCTGGTTGTCTACGACCAGTCCTGGGTCTATTACGACTGGTCGTAGGTGGTTTAAGACCGGTCCTAGAAATCCTAAGACTAGTCGTAGAACTGTTTTCAAAGATCGCGCTTAAAAATTCAAAATGCTGTTGAAGCTACGACCAGTCGTAGATGTGATCTTTTCATCTATAAATTGAACACGAATTTCAAAGTTTTTGATCGATTAATTTCAAGAAAATTCAAGCCTCCAGTTTGAGATAAGTTTATTCATTTTAAGCTACGCTGTGCATATTTAATATTCTTTCTATTAGCTTTTCTTATTTGATTTTATTCCTATATTCCAATCTTATTTGAAAAGAGGAATTGCTGTATTCCCTCTTCTTGGAATCAAAATCAAATAGAGCTAAGCACATTTGATTTAATTTAAAATCAATTAGAACTTAGAACTATTGTAAAGTGAGTATTGGACATTGAACGTTGATTCGAACATCTACTCCGATTGTATCTACCGGGGCTACTACAAAAAGGAGAAATTCAGGTATTTTACTTTTATGTAATTTACATTTTTTTGGTTTCTTTTGAGATTGAGCCAGAAAAATCTCATTGTGTGGTTATCTGAGGAGAGCCAGAAAACTCAGAAAGTGTGGGTTTTTGGATTATGTAAGCCCAAGTTAAAAAGACACAATTGTGAAGGTTTTAGGTGAACCTATGAAACCTATTTTATTAGTGAACGCTAATATCCCCAGTGTGAGGATATTAGGAGTGGAGTAGCATTTTGTGTAGCTGTTGTTGAACAGTTGGTGTACACACAGGCGAACCACTATAATTCTTTGTCTTGTGGTTTGAATGCTTGCTTAAGTTTTATATATTTTATCATTCAGATTTGTGGAATGTATGTGTGGATGTGAATGTTGTAAAATTTACATTTCAAGCACAGTGGGAATGTTGTAATAATTTAGATTTAAATTCCTGCAATTTATTTCAATTCCTTGCTATTTATTTATTCCTCTTCGGTTTGAGTTTTTGATACAAAGGATATTCTAGAAATAAGGTTGTCCTGCCATAAACCCTTAGTTTTTATGGTGTAAGGTTGTCTTAGAACTGAATTCGTATCAACCTCTCAATTCTTATTTATTGAGGTTGCTTTTATTTCAGCATTGTGAATTGATTTATTTTATTTGGTTATCATATTCATTTATTCCGCTGTTAAAGTATTATTTTGGAATCGTCCTATTCACCCCCCCTCTAGGACGTATAGCTAGGCCATTTCAAGTGGTATCAAAGCCTAATAGCTCGCTCTTATTGCTTTTTATTTAGATTTATTTCCTGACCTAACAATCTAAGCTATTTAAAAGATGTCAAATTTTGATAGCCTATCAGTCACTAGGCCTCCACCCTTTGATGGCTCTAACTATGCCTATTGGAAAGCCAGGATGAGGAGCTTCCTCAAATCAATGGATGAGAGTGTGTGGCAAGCCACAGTGACTGAATGGAACCCACCTACCACTGAAGTGACTGGTATCGATGGTTCAAAATCAATGAAAGTAACACCGTATTTCTCATGGACCACTCTTCAGAAAAATGAGAGTAGTGCTAATGTAAAAGCACTAAATGCAATCACTTGTGCACTATCACTGGATGAGTTTAAAAGAATCATATCCTGTGATACTGTAAAGCAAGCCTGAGATATATTAAAAATGACACCGAGGGTACATCAACTGTAAAAAAATCTAAAGTCCAACTCCTCATAACCAAATTTGAAGAAATTCATATGGAGGAAAATGAAATGTTTATGGACTTTTACACAAGATTAAATGACATTGTAAACTCAATGTGGGGTCTTAGCGATAAAATCCCAGAAAGTAAAGTGTGTGCAAAGATACTACGCTTACTTCCTGAACGGTTCAACTCTAAGGTAACCGCGATCCAGGAACTTCGTGATACGGACAATATAAGGGTAGAAGAACTAGTTGGTTCTTTACAAACTTATGAGTTAAACTTTAAAGCTCCTAAAAGTAAATCTATCGCTCTTAAATCCTCTAAATGTATTTCTCAAGAAAACTCTGATTCTGAAGATGATATGGCTCTTTTAGCGAAAAAGTTTTACAAGATTTTCAAGAGTAAAAAGAGGGTTGATTTTCAAAAATTAAATGATAAGAAAAGATCAAAACCTAAATCTAAAACTTGGAAGTCTTTGAAAGATAGTCAATGTTACAACTGCTAAGAATATGGGCATTTAGCAAACAAATGTCCTAAAAAGGACAAACCCAAAAAAAAGGGTATGTTGGCTACTTGGGATGAATCATCTGATTCTGAAGCTTCTTCTGAATCAGAAGATTCTAAAACTGATTCGGGCAGTGAAGTTAAAGCCCTTATGACTTTAGCCAAATTCACTTTTTCAGATCATGATGATTCAACTAGCGAAGAAAATCTGAATAGTGATTATGAAAATGAAGATGATCTTCAAGACGCTACAATGCCTTATATAAGGAAAGTTGTAAAATTGCTGTCAAACTTAAACTTCAAAAAGAAAAGTTTTTTAAACTTAAAGAATGTTTTGAATATCTTGTTTTAGAAAAATCCCAAATTTCAGATTATTTTGAAAAATCAAAATGCGATTTAGAATTCAAAACCTCCCTGATTGAAAATCTAAAATCTGAAAAATGAGAAACTTAAAAATGAAGTATCTTCTCTTCTGAGTTTAAAGGATACATGGAAGTATGCCCAAGGAGATCCAAAATTAGAAAAACTTTTATCAGGATCTAGAAAATGTGGCGATAGATCCGGGTTGGGCTACGATAAAAATGTTCCTCCTAAACAATAGTATACTACTCCTAAGTTTAAGAAAGGAGACTCCTCTAACTCAATAGGGAGAAATACTAGTCAAGGTTTTTCTAAAAATACAAAAGCTTTTCAAAAACCTAAAAGCAGCTTTGTCTACTTCAAAAATCAGAACAGAAACGCACTAGCTAAAAAGATAGTTGATTTACTCAAGGAGCTCTTAAAATCTAAATTTGTAGGTCATTTTTATAATAACAGACAGAAGAAGACCAACTATACTCTTAAACCCAAAACAGTTTTGAAATGGGTTCCTAAGGTTGCCTGCTTGGTTGCCCACACTGCTTTTAAAGCTACAAGTCATTCAAAGTGGTACCTAGATAATAGATGCTCCAGGCATATGACAGGCAGCAAGGCTTTATTCACCGATCTTAAAGATATGACTTGTGGGTCCGTTACTTTTGGTGATGGAAGCAATTGTAAGATAATTGGCCAAGGTAAGGTTTAACTCTATAATCTTCCCTTATTTAAGAAAGTTTTATATGTCGAGGGGTTAAAACACAATCTGTTAAGCATATCCCAAATATGCGATAACAACCATAGTGTGAAAATTTTCAATCGAGGTCGTGAAATCATAAACAAAATAGGTTCTATAATATTAACTGGTCGCAGAACTTCTGAAAACTGCTATATTGTAAGCGATGGTAGCTCATCTAATCAACAGTGCTATATGGTCCATACCGATGAGACAGAATTATGGTATAAACGCCTTGGACATGTACACTACTAGAATTTATACAGATTGAGCAAAGGAGAACTAATAAGAGGTCTACCTAAATTACAAAAAGTAGAAAAAATATGTGGTGAATGCCAGTATGGCAAGCAAAGAACTCCAATACAATATTAAGACCACTCGAGCTACTCCACATGGATCTTATAGGACCAACAAGGACGGAGAGTTGAGGTGGCAAAAAATACATCCTGGTAATTGTGGATGATTTTACCAAATTCACTTAGGTTACATTTTTAAGGGACAAATCAGAAACCCTTGATGAAGTGAAAAAGATCATCAAACGGATCCAGATTGAAAAAACTTCTCAAGTCTGTAAGATTCGTAGTGATCATGGATCTAAGTTCGAGAATAGCAGTTTCAAAAAGCTCTGTAGCAATCAGGGAATATCGCATGAATTCTCTGCGCCCAAAACACTTTAACAAAATGGAATTGTGGAGAGGAAAATAGAGTGCTTTAAGAAATGAGAAACGTAATGTTAAATAGTATGAAGCTTCCTAGAAATCTTTGGGCTGAAGCAGTGAATACTGCCTACTATATTATTAACCGGGTTTATACTTGTAAATCTAATAATAAAACAGCTTACGAACTTTGGTTTGATAAGAAGCCTACTGTCAAATACTTTTGAGTTTTTGGCAGCAAGTACTATATTTTACGTGACCGTGAAAATTTGGAAAAGTTTGACACTAAGAGTGATGAAGGGATCTTTTTAGGATACTCTTTAAATAGTCGTGCATATCGTGTACTGAACAACAGGACCGGTGTGATTCAAGAGTCCATTAATGTGGTCATTGATGATCAATTGAATACACCTGCCCTAAGTTCAGATAATGATGAAGTTCTTTTAATTGACAAACCTGATACTTCATCAAATCAAGAAAACTCTGAACTGAGGACTGTCAAAGATCATCCAACCACTCAAATTCTTAGAAACCTTCTCACTGGTGTTCACACTCGTAGACAATTAGAAGACATGTAATTATGTGTGCTTTACTTCCCAGATAGAACCAGTGAACGTAAAAGAAGCTCTTTCTGACGAAAACTGGATAGTTGCCATGCAGGAAAAACTTAATCAATTTGTTTGTAATGATGTATGGTATCTCGTTCCTAGACCTACAGATAAACACATTATCGAAACAAAGTAGATTTTCAAAAATAAGTCTAATGAACTTGGAAATATAATTTGAAACAAGGCAAGACTGGTTGTACAAGGGTACACTCAAATTGAAGGCATCGATTACGATGAAACCTTTGCCCCAGTTGCTCGCCTTGAATTAATCAGACTTTTTATATCCATTGCATGCTATAGAAAATTTAAGATTTATCAAATGGATGTAAAGAGGACTTTTTTGAATGGCGATTTACATGAAGAGGTATATGTTGAACAACCTACAGGGTTTGTAGACCCTAAGTTTACTGATCATGTATACCGTCTTAAAAAGGCTCTCTATGGTCTAAAACAAGCTCCCAGAGCATGGTATGAGAAATTGACTAAGTTTTTACTCAGTCATAATTTTCAAATGGGCAGTGTAGATAAGACGCTTTTTGTTAAGAAAAACAATAATGATGTTTTAATGGTTCAGATCTATGTTGATGATATTATTTATGGATCAACTTGTACTAACATGACTAATGAGTTTACAAATTTAATAAAATCTAAGTTCGAGATGAGCATGGTTGGGGAATTACATTATTTCCTAGGGTTGCAAGTAAAATAATAACATGATGGAGTTTTTATTTCTCAAACCAAGTATGCTTTGAACTTGATTAAAAGGTTCGGATTTGAGAATGGAAAGAATTTTGATACTCCCATGAGTACATCTTTAAGACTCTCAAAAGACTCTACAGGTAAAGATATAGATCCTAAATTGTATCGTAGCATGATTGGAAGTTTACTTTATTTAACTACTAGTAGACCTGATATAGCTTTCAGTGTTGGTATTTGTGTAAGATATCAGTCTAATCCTAAAGAATCTCATTTAACTGCTGTTAAGAGGATTATTAGATATATTGCAAGTTCTGTGCATTTGGGTCCTTGGTATCCATATGATACTAGTGTCCAGTTGGCTGGGTATTTAGATGCTGATTGGGTTGATAATATTAATGTTAGAAAATCAACTAGTGCTGGTTGTTTTTATATTGGAAATTGTTTAGTTTCTTGGTTTAGGAAGAAGCAAAGTTCTGTATCACTCTCAACTGCTGAGGTTGAATACATTGCGGTTGGAAATGCATGTACTCAGCTTATTTGGATGAAACGTATATTAAGTGATTATGGAATAGCATAAGATTCTATGGTCTTATATGGTGATGATTCCAGTGCTATAAACATTTCTAAAAATCCAATCCAGCATCACGTACCATGCTCATTGACATTAGGTATCATTACATTCGTGAATTAGTGGAAGAAAAAATAATATCTTTGGAATATATTCCTACCAAGACTCAACTTGCGGATATTTTTACTAAATCGCTTGACAAAAGTAGGTTTAATAAATTAAAGTTTGATCTTGGTATGTCAATTTAAATTGAATATTCTTTCATTATTGTATCATATTATATATATGTTTATTTATCTTTTTGGTTGAATTTTAAAATTGTTGTAAAATGTAATTTTTGGCCAGTACTCGACTAGTCGTGAGTATACACGACTAGTCTTGGTACAACCGGTCGTGTATATCCATGACTAGTCGTGGAACTTGTGAAATCACTTTAAATTGGGGAAAAGCTTTTTCTTCTTCATTTCCATTTCACTCTCCAATGAGCCTAAGCCCGACCGGTCGAACCCATCATCATTTTCCTTCAAGGTTAGTAGACTTTTACATTTTTCTTATATAATCTTGCTTATTGTATCTTATTTTTCACTCTTGTGCACTTTATTTGGTCTTTCAGTACAAGATTGGGGTTCTTCTTTTCAAAAATCTGATCTATCAAAACCCATTCCATATTTTTTGAATCTAGTTGTTTTCTTATATCTGTTATTGCAAATGGATCCCAAAGGGAAAAAGAAATCTTCCCGTGGTCCATCTTCTTCTAGATCAACTCCTATCACACAACGCCATATTCGGTCTCCTGAAAATGATCCATCCGATGTACGGGATTTGCGTATGCGCAATGTCATCATTGAATGTCCAGTTGATCTTAACCACATTGCTCAATTTGGTATCCTACCTCTACTCCAATCTGTAGGTTGGGATAACATCTTACATTGGGGTGGGCCTGCATACCAGTCTATTGCTCAATCCATGTTAGCATGCATCTCTGATTTTTCATATGAGAATTTAACATTTAAAATTGATACTAGAGAAGGTCTATTTGAAGTAGATTGACATTTAATAGTTGGTCTCATGAAAATCCTTGTTAATGGTGAGGGTATTCCCATTCATACATTATCTAAAAAACCATTTGAATCAGAAAAATAGATGCTCTCTAGAGATTGATGCAATATGGAAGTGCAATGGACCCATAAAGGAAATGCGCTCCCCTGAAGGTATTTGTTACCCAGATACAGGGTTCTTCATAGAATCTTTATCTTAAATCTGTATACGCGGTTTGACAACAAAACAGAACTAATTGCCTTTATGGTTCGTGTTTTGCATTGTGTCATTACTGGTATAAAGATCTGTCTACCTTCTTTAATTTGTCATTCTATCATTCAGTTTCGAATCCATCCTGGTCATAGTGATCTTCCATTTGCCTATCTTATGATTATTTTAGCTACTCACATGCTCGTGGCTATGCCTGTTGGAGAGGCCCCTGTTCATCATCTTATTTTTAACAATACAAATATTAATAAGATGAAATTGGGATTGGCTCCTGGCCAAGTGGATGTTGGTGGTAGTGGTACTGAAGTTGGGAATGAAGCAGAAGATGCTGGCAATCTTCCTGATGATGTTGATATGAATGATATTTTCGATGAACTTGATTCAGATTCTGGAAATGATCTTGACTATGAGCCATCTGAGTTTGATGCTCGTCTTCGTGCTCTAAACACTACCAAAAAATTGAGCAAAGGCTACGGATAATAGCAGTAGCTAAAGGCCTATGGCTACAATTTTAGTCTGTAGCACGACCGTAGCCATAGGTGTCGTAGCCATATGTCTAAAACCTATAGCTATAGCTTACAATAGCTACAGATATAATCCGTAGCAATTATTTCTGTAGCCAAAAGTACATATAGCTACGGATAATATTTGTAGCTAAAAGTAGTGTTGGATCCGTAGCAATATGCCGAATTTAATAACAGCTACGGTTGTCAGATTACCAGCTACGGTCAATATCCGTAACTATTGTCTACATTTAAAAAAAATATTATCATTCATTCATTCAATTACCACCTGCACAATCATTCATTCATTCATTCAATAATGCATCAATTACAATCCTTCATTCAATCAATTACAATTACAATTACAATAATGCTGAGAATACAAAGAAAAGGTCATCATCCTTTTCTTGGTGAGTCTGGTCCCCAACTGATGAATATCCCAAATTTGACACGTGCTACAAAGATCCTCTTCCCTTTGCACCAATCTCCTTTACATTTCTCTCTATTTTGCAGGAGGTAATACCTTTCCATCTAGACGTTCTTTTTTCCTTTAAGATTTCTTGCTGTCAGTAGAGAGGATATAAAAATTCAGTATCAACATAACATACATTTTCTATTGCATTGAAACTGTAATAACTAACACAGATTGATGAATAACCAAGCATGTTTTACAAACGCTAACATGATAAAGAAAAATTTTAAAGAAGCGCACCTTAATATCCTCTGGCATATTTTCTAAAAGTGCTGGTACTGTCAAATATAACGGATGCAGTGCAAATACAGAGAGAAAGCTATCAATCCAAAAAAATTTAAATGAAAATCACTTAATCATTCCCTGATACAAACTGAGCACTGACTTCAGTTCACAGTGCATGCACTAAGTCGGTGCACCTTTATCTCCATCCCCACTCAAGAGGTAGTGAGATGTGTAAAAATAAGATGTCCAAATGGTCAGAGATATCTTTTTTAATATAATTAAAATTACCATGGTTCTACTAGATGCAAATACACAGACTTCACTCGTTCTGATCATTGCACAAGTTTCCTTTGATCCACATACTTCACTTGAGCTTTGGATTTGCAATTTAGCTAAGAAGCAATAGACTAAGAAGCAATCATATTTTCTAGACACTTGACCAAGGAAATTTCCGCTGTCCAATAATGAAAATGAAATTTCTCAAAATGGCCCATAGAGATGAAAAGGACAATCTTGAAAATGCAATCAGTTACTTGCTTAATACAGCAAAGTTCTATCCTTTTCTGAATAAATATCTTACAACTCTATAATCAATGCTTGTAATGGGAGAAAAACACTAATGGCAACTCAACTTCATGTTTGTGTGATGCAAGGGAAGCTAACACGAGCCCCGCAATGGCTTGACATATTAGTTCTATGCATGTATGGTGATCGGGGATGTAGATCTTGTGGGCCACTGCATGGATGGACTGTTGGGAAAACCCCGCAGTGATGGGACAACCTTGACCATCTAGCTATTATGAGCTTCGCTATGGAATTTGGACCATTGCTCTGTTTTCAAGTGGATACCATAGTCCGATAGCTAGATTCATGGGAGTGGTGCAAGCGCTTGCAAAGCATCCCATAGAATGCCTATTTGTTTATAGTAATGTTTAGTTGCAGCACATATCATGAAATTTTATTATATTTTACCTATTTTAGTATTTATGCAATCTTATTATCCAAAATGCCTCCTCACCAACATTAACATTGTTTGTACATTGTACAATTTTCTATTGCTAGTAGAAAATACCCAATTAGTTAGCCTCTTCCTACTTAGGCTAAACACATGAATCATCTCCCCTGCAATGAATGAACCTGAATGCATCACCTTGCTGCATGATTACATGCATTTGGATTATTTCATTGTTTAGCCAATCTAGGAATATGAACTGACTTGGGCTCTTCAAAGATTGGTCAAATTCCAAGATTGAGGGCAACTTTGGAGCCTTCAAGTAGTGACCAATTCCAACATTGATGGGCCCACCTTTTGCCCCCTATTCCCAAAAGTTGAGATTAACAGATTTGGGTCTTGGAATTAAGCAATGTTAAGGTTGATGAGCCCACCTACTGCTCAATTCCCAAGAGTATAGATTGACAACTTTGAGATCTTCACTAATTTTAAGATTAATGGGACCCACTTGCTGCACCCAATTCTCAAAAACTGGCATGGACAACTCTTATAAAAAAGGTCATATCCCACCCGAACAGACGTGAAAGAATCCATGAAATGTTGGTATTGCAGTGTAAAAGCTAAAAATAGCTTAAAACTAGGGAATAAGAAAAAATTACCTTAGCAGTGGCGGTCATGTAATTGTTTGTCTCCCAAGATCAATCTACACAGAGATACTGGCTTATGACAGATCTATACTTGAGCCCTCCAGTGCCTTGTTAAAATAGTCAATAACTTGCTCCAAAGCATGTAATTGGACTGTAAGTTTGAAGTTCAAATAAGATATCAAAGAAAGGCTTAAAAAGTGCCACTGATAAAAGAAAATTCAGAAACCAAATCATCCAAACGGTCACATTCTGACATAGAGCAGGATGATCAGATGGCAACATTCACCAATAAACCATGGACAACTTGAAACAAATGCAGACATACACGAAGGCCATGAAATAGGCAGTAAATCCTGATAAAACAATCCTAGCTTCTAATCCATGGACACTTGTTTATGGCAATAGGACCGTTGGGCATGAAAACATTTTTAATCATCCAATAAATGTTCACTATTTTGATAGTCAGACAATCAGATAGTGTACATTTTGGTTCATGATATATCTAAACTGAGAACCATTATTTGAACAGTTTAATTTGACTTGTATGGCTTGCATGCAATTTATGTAATTTGTAAGTTCCTACATATCAATCTATTACACTCTGTTACACCATCAAAAATGGGGTGCCCACAAGCAAATATAAAGAGATGCAGTTCAGGAATAGCTAAACAAACAGCTCATCATGCTCAATGGTTGTAGAACACACAAGCATTGTCAGGAGAAAAAAAAACAAATTTCTATCCACTGTGAATTCATACATGCATATACATGTATGAAATTATGAAGTACAAAACATTAGTGTTCTTTTTTCCTTAACGAAATCTCCTTTTTTCAATTAAATTTTTTTTTAAAAAAAAAACCCAGAATTTTTAGTCCATTTTGGTGTTTCACTGTAGTGGATTTCTCAATCCTAAGTGGAATAACAAAACTTGAGTGCTTTTGGATGATCAATCCAAATGAATTGCAATTCATTGAATGTGAACTGATCCAAGTTTCATGAAATATTATGATCAAACATTACAGAAGTCATATTGAAGTATAGAAGATTGGTAGGAAAAGATGTAGACATCGTCATGCTATAATTTGAAAATATCATCCAAACATCTCATACCATTCATAAATGAACTTGCATTAGTGACCACTCACTATGTCACATCCATTTGCCTCACACATGCCAAGTAACTTCTACTACAAAAGAAAGACTGCAAATCAGATCTCTAGTTAAAACTTAAAAACAATGTTCTACTATTTATACTAAAACAAGTCATGAGCTTGTTACAATCCTGCCTGGCTGGTGATATTCTAGACTATAGCTCTGATGGGTCTCAATTTGGACAGAGAATGTCCCCAGATTGGAAGTTCCTAATCCTTCGATCAATGGCCTACGAGTTAACAGTTAAGGAAAAAAATACAGTAACAAGCCTAGGAAAAAGGACAAAGATTGTATGGTTAGGAACTTTTTCTTGGATCTGATTGGGCCCTGATAGAACAAGAGCTTGTAACAATTAAGAACAATCACTAACGGAAAATTAATTTTCAGTGCAGATAGGTAATTACCATTCTCATTCAATATGGCTTGAAAGAATAGATCCACAAAGTTCAAACATCTTGACCCTTCTATGAGTTCTTTGGGAAGTATTATCATTTAAAATAAATTTTCAAGCTGTGCTACCTGACATATTAGCATGATGATCCGAGAAATGTAGGTCCTTTCCCATCATGGGCCTGCATTAGCCATTCATGGAATGTGCATCAACAACTGAAGGAACTCGAAACATTTTACATAAAAAAGAATAATCAGTAATGGTTAACCAATGATTGCTTTGCATTCAAACTCAAGAACCTATGACATTGATAAGATTGAAGTTTAACATAGAACAGAGTTAATAGGATGATGAAACAGCCAGATATTTCATAAATAAGAACATATTGAATAGTATCCAAGTTTGCTCTGATTGATAATTGAATTTAAATTTGAATAGTATGTAGAATGATAATTAAATTTGAATCATAGGAATTAAAGCTTAACAGAGAGGAATTGAAAAAAAAAAAACTGCAGATTCAGATGATTTTGAGTCTGAATTAAAATACATGATATGCAATGCCAACCTCATTAACTGTAACGCCCTGAAATTCGGGGGTCGAGCATAAATCAGCTCCCGAGTTTCAAAACATCACTTATGCAACATATTTAATGATGGATGTATGTTGTCTGTGAGAGTACATAAAACATGGAATAGATTAAGCCAAACTGCAAACATAATTTAGGGATAAGTGATAAACGCAAGCGGAAGACTTAGAGAAATATATGTGTACATGTGTGAGTCCCTGAAATACGTATACATGCCAAGTCATACTTACAAGTGTGTTATCAACATATACAAGCATCAAATGATATTATCTATTCCCAAAAGAAAATCCAGAATCCCCGCACATCAGGACATGGCTCACAAGAACCCGCCTGAAAACTGCATAAAAGAAAATGCGGCGTCATCATCCTCGAACTCCTGCTCTGCCTCAGGGGTTGCATCAACATCTGCATCTAAGACAGAGTTTGGTTGGTGTTTAAACATCGTCCCAGAACGTGGGAGTGAGTGATCAACTCAGTGGAACAATAAAGCAAAGGTTAACATGTTATCAATTCAATCAAGCAGTAATGATAAAGCAGAACAATCAAACATGTCCTAATTACTCTTGTTAGTGCAAGGATGTATGTAGAATGATGCATGCCCTCGCCAGTACACCCTCAGCGTCTTCATCTTACATTACGCATGACATCACCTCAAGTGCTCCACCTCTTCCAGGCACATGTAATGCGGTGCATAACATAATTACCAAGTTGTTATTAGTCCTTTTCATATAGCAGGATTGGAAACCTAAGGTACCTTCCTCATATCAATTTTCACACAGTGATCTATTCTAGGGTCGTCAGTCCTAGACAATCTCATACGATCATATGGTTTTAGGTCGCTGCAAAGGGCTCGTCACCAATCAATGCACGCCTATTATACCTTCGTTACTACTTTAAGGCTCGTCGCCCTAATGCAGTATACAGGTATGCTCGAGGTCACTACAAAGGGCTCGTCACCAATCAATATAGGCCGACAGCACGAATATAGTGTCCCATACCACCATAATCGGCTCACGAGTTTGGTTGCTTACTAGTCATTATGGGGAGGCTCGTCACCCCAGCGTAGGCCGACAGCTCGACCACGGTGTCCCATACCACCATGTTCGACTCATGAGTCTTAGTGGATCAAGGTACAATGGTTAACAGAATTTCATCGGTAAGTCTGGTGCCCTAGATTCAAACAATAACGTCCATACATGGGAACATACATCGGACAATCGGGTTACTTGACGAACTCAACTAGCACGAGCGCACGTTGGGTTGAACGACATAGAGTGCGCAAACACTCCATGTGCCCAAACCACTGCCGACAACTCTAATACGACTCGGGTTTGTCAAATCATGTCCTTCGTGGCGAAAGCGACCTCAACCACGAACTCAAGGCCGATTACCGATTTCCTGGACTATTTCATAGTCCCAAACATATTCCACTACAATAGATATGCATATACACTTTAGAATAGTAATGGAACAACAATTCACATCATACAATATGTGAGCATTTGTAGAATATCAACTTAACATGGATTTACACATAAGTAGTACTTGAAGTTAAACAACAAAGAATGTGACTTGCATATAGGAAATCATACACACCAAGAAGAGAGTTGAGAATCGCTTCTCAACGCCCGCAAATAGGATAATATATTGCACTTTAGACCATTCAGACATTTCTACAAACACTTAGACTACATAGGTCAACATACATGACGTATGTTGGAATACACGCATTTGGACAATTCCTTTTGCCAAGGAGTTGACACACATACAACTAGCACAAATACACGACAAATAATCATGGCAAACACATGTTCATACTTTATACGTATACGATACTTTCTACATATACAAGGAATACACAAATCTCAACACAAGGCATACATATCAGGAACACAATATAAACATAGCATTTGACATGTGAAATTGCACCCATAACAAGAATAAACCATTATCTGACATTGAAAGCCTTGAAAACCATAACCTATACGAATATAGTCCGCACCTTAAACCAGAAAAAGTACACCGAACTGATTCAGACGATATGTCTTCGTCAATGGCGACTAGATAACCTAAGACAAGAATAGAAATGAGCTACGTCAACACATATACTATTATAAGCTTTAACACAGGTTAGGGTTAGGTTAACTTACCCAAGAAGGAACTTAGAATCGCCGGAATAACGATTTAAAAGTGATGGCTTAAGGATGTAGAGTAACAGGAAAGAATCTCCAATGATTCACCAGCTTCTCTCTCACTTTCTCTCTCTTTTCCTCTCTCTTTCTTAGCTAGGGTTAGGAAATTCGTATGGAAAAGAGAGTGAGGGTTTTAAGGTCTTTATATAGGCCTAAAATAGATGCAAATAACCCCAGGGCCAAGGTATACTTAGGTTATAACCAAATCAGGCCTCTCTCGATCCAACGGAGCGCTTCTAGTGGTCCTTTCTCCACATGCGGTCGGACTTAACCTCACTGACCATGGATCTAGGTCAGGCTGAGTTTTCGTACCGATCAGAATTACAGATCAGCCGTGGCGGACCACACTCAATTCAACGGTCACCGAAACTCGATCAGGTCCACAAGCACTATGACATGCCTGGGCCATCTTCCCTGATTTGAGGGTGAAATTGGGTCAGAATTCAACGGTCAGATTGCTTAAAATTGTCACGCAAGCGACACGACTCAGATTTCATAAAATCATATTTAATTTCTCACCGTTCTCACACTCTTCACTCCGGACTCAATCAAATCGACCCAGAACATCATCTGGACTTGATTTTTGAGGTGATAGCCAAGTCCAACATGGTGACCAAGATTGTCTAAGATCATCGCTATTGGACTTTCGATGCGTGGTCCAGGTCCGATCCAAAGCTGCTAAAAATTCCCGAGAGCAACTGGATTTAGCGTTGAATCCCAGATTTCAGAGTAACATAACGCTAATGATTCTATAGGTTTTAAGTCCTGCAGATCAAATTTAAAGTGATTGATGCTAATTTCACAAGCAATCGAGTTTAACGCTAATTAACTCACAAATAGCTTCTAAGGAAAATAGAGGTAGTACTCGAGTCTTGGCATGAAATTTTCCGGGTCATTACATTAACAGCCTAGGATGTGTTGTTGTCTTCTATTCTACTTGAAAATCTCTGTTTTCTCTTTGAAAATTGTTAATGCAGTAGTCCCTTTGGCCACTATTTAAATATATGGGACTGCTTAACACCACAGCCGTACATTTGGCCATTGAGTTACAAATCCACTATTTACTAAGATGGACTGAGAACATTAAAATCATGGCTTACATGACACATCCATAGAATTGTATGTTCTCTCCTTATTGATCTGCAACTCCATTGAGTGCATGAAGTGCAGAACTGATAGAGAGGACTTCAATGTGAGTCCATTAGCATTCAAAGAAAGATAATGCCTTTTAAGGCTATTCCACTTTGCCAAGATGGACTGAAGATATTTAAAAACATAGAATGCATCAACAATCAGTTTGATTGCAAAGAAAAATCTATGGTAAGATAAACCATCTTCAGATCTTGAAATGTGTTACCACAATCGACATGAAAGACGCTCACACTAGACATGAGAATAAATGCCATAGGTGGAACTTTCATATCATAAGTTGCTTTGAAAAAAGTACGATAGTAGGAAAACTTTAGAATCTTCTCATGATGCTGAAATGCTTACCTCCATAGTCCTTCTCAGCATCAACATAGGAATTTGGAAGCACAAATAGGATGCCAAGAAGACCTGTAGAGAGAGGGATAAAATCAGGGAAATATGTTTTTTCAGGTATAATCAGCAAATATTTATTAAACAACAATTTCATCATAAATTTAAAACCACTTGATACCAAAATATCTCTCATTAGAAACATTATAGATCTTCGTCTTTGCTTCTTCCTCACTGATAAATCATACATGTATGGGAATCATTACAAGAAAATGGAGTATATCCGCCGGTAAAAATAGGCGCCTAGAATCAAAGAGAAGAAAAAGTTAATGGGAGAGGACAGATAATTGGCCTGACCTCAAAAACATCATGTCATATGAAAGTACATAGATCAACTTCACTTACAACCAAACAGAGGGTGGGCCATGCCGACTATGTCAAGTGACCTGAAAATTAGTCAAGTGACTTGAAAATTAGTCAAGTGACCTGAAGATTAACGTTGTATGTAAAATAAAATGGAAGAAAATGACACAACTCACCTTGATGCCCTTTTCCCTCCTCCTTTACCCGGGCTAGGGACCGGCAATGCAAGAAGTTACATTGGCGGAGTTAAAAAAGGGCTTAAGCTCCATTTAGTTTGAGAAAAAATTATATTCATAAAGATTGATGTGATGACCAAATGGAGCCAAAGACTTATATACAAATTTACTAAAAGGTATGATAGGAACTCGTACATTACAAATATGATGACCAAGTGACCACATGTAAAAAGAATAGAAACAGGAGGGATTAAATTAAAGACATCCAAATGCAAAATTCAAATCACAAATCATAATCTTATAAAACTAAGATTAAATTAAAGAGATTAGATGAGTTTAGATGTGCCCCCTATAATTAAACTAAGATAAAATAAACTGTTTAGATGTGTCTAACTCAATCCAAATGTCTGAAACCACAGATCCCTACTACCCCCACTTACAAAAGATGTTCATAATTCGAAATACTTAATAAAAACTCCTTCCATGTAGTCATCATCCATTTTTGTCTACAACCTATAAAAAATAACAAAAATAAATCAATTACTATTCACGATCTCATACAATAAGTTCTATTGCTTTAAATAATTTTTTCTTTTTAAGGAAGAAATGAGATCCATAGCAAATGACTAGTAGTATGCTTTTTTCCAAGAAGATATTTTTTTGTTTTTCAAATGAAATAAGTCCTTCTTGCTCATGAATGTCACAAAGAAATCAATCTTGTATAGCAAAATTGCTACGTGCTTTACATTTTCAAGTCATGACGAGCATTAGTCGAACATATTTCAGCTTATGACAAGGCCTAACACAACTAGCTATGATAAAGGCTTAGATGATGATGACGACTTAAAGATAAAAAATAAAAAAAAATCAACAAGCAGTACATTCATCATTACATGGATGTAAGTAACAATTTCTAACACAACAAGGAATACCCATTTCCATAGCTAGTTGGAACAAAAAAAAAAAAAAAGCCTGGCCTTTGCCATTTTTATGTGGGGACTGGATGTTAACATCTAGATGATGGGATCAAGGGATAATATGCCCATCACTCCAATGGTTTAATCATTTTCAAACGGGTTCATCCAAACATGACATCAATATTCTATAGAAAAATCAAGCTACTTCCTATTATACATGCTAGGTCCACAGGTTTTTTTTATTTTTATTTTTATTTTTATTTTTTATCTTGAGCATGATATAGAATTTTCATACACTCAGTACTACATGCAGAAAATGTCCATGCTTCAGTATGCTTTGTGATGGACAACAACCCATACGCCAAAAACACCCACAACAATTAATAAGAAACTTCACATTCATCTGTAACAATATGAATCCACACAAGGCAAACAGAACAAAAAGGAAAAAGAAAATGTGAACTTGTGAAGATGTCAAGACATGATACAAACCTGCAGTCAAACAAGGAAAACCTACATGAAGCACTCCAATAGCGAAGAAAAGGAAATGTATTCATGGACTAATAACCAATTAGTTCCAATGTCCACTGCCATCCCCCCGTCTATCCCAAAGAGTTGAACCAGTTCACAAGCAATGGATGGAAGATTCTTTTTTTTTTTCCCTCATAACAATCAGTTTGAATTCATAATATCTTGTAGCCACGATGGCTCAGTGATCCATACCATTAGTCTGATGGTTGCCATTGTAAATGGGAGATATCCCAAAGTTTTCCCTAACTAAACAATGCTCTCTTTTTGAATAGATGAATGGTCCATATTCAAAATCAATGGGAAAACAAAGATCGGATGGTGAGCATCCTATATGGGAGATTTTGGGTCACGGTCTATCACCCACTTGTCCCAACTCAAGGCTCGAGCTTATTGAGCATATCCTTAACTTAGGAAGCATATAATTCTGTCAGTTTAATTGATCTTTTTTTTTTAAAAAAAAATCAAAATATAGGTGACAATATATATCTTATTCAACTGCTTCATAAGGATATGAAACTTCCATTCATCAGTGCTGCAGCCACAACATGACAATAACAGCAAAATAGACCCAGAATCAATGCACAAATACAGGCCCAATAGCTGGCTGAACACATACAACTTGAAGAGTTCACCACTCCAAATTTCCATTAGATACCCCAAGAATAACACTAATTACTACCAGAATAGCCCTAATTGTACATGCAATCAATCCTGCTTTCTCCCTGTAGTCTACCACAACAAAGAGTAGGATGAAAGCACCAACATGCCACAGAACAACAGCAAAAAAAGAATCCCGTTAGAAACAAGAACCGCCCAATGCCGATATCACAACAAGGAAGCCGAGGCTCCCTCACCGGAATACCCTCCACAACTGCCTCGTAAGTTTGACACCCCACTGGGATTGCATGATAGGTTTGTGGATTCTGATAAAAGAATGGGGTGGGAGGTGTTGAAAGCCCAGGTGGAGGAAAAACAGACGTTGATTGGAAGGATGCGGAATGAGGATAGATTGGTAAAAAGGTGTCATAAAGAGGCTGATGGACCGGGATCTTTGTTGGATCTTCTTATGGCATTTTCGGATTTTAATTTGGGAGAATCTCAGAGAGGCAGAGAGACCCAGATCCGAGCTATTGACCCTGGTCCCGGGTTTCTCTTGGCAGCGAAGAAAAGGAGAGTTTAATTGATCTTAAAAATCATTCATTTAGTTGAAGCATTTTCTTCACATGCAGTAAAACTCCCATGGCCATGGACAGAGTGATTCTTAGTTGAAGCATTTCTTCAAACATGTAAGAGGCCATGGACAATAGCGGATATGGCTGCCACTGCCATGGTTGCTGCCCAATTTTTGGCCATTAAAAGAGGAAATGAGAGAGAAAGAGAGAGTACCTTTTACTTTGTGTGCTCTGATTTCTTCTATTCTCGTCAGCTATTGGAGGGAGATCGACCAATGGCTGCTTCGAAGAGAACGAACTGGGAGAGACGTCAATGGAGAGGGAGGGAAATCAGGGAGATCGAGAGATAGAGGGAGAGGAAGGGAGAGAGATTGAGGAAGGCAAAGGGACAAGCGAGATGGGAGAGAGAGATCGAGGAAGGGAGAGGGCAGGGAGAAGTGCGCCAGACAAGAGAGAGAGGAGGGAGCGTGCACGCGACAAGAGAGGGAAATGAAACGACGGAGAGAGAAAAGGGGCATGGGAGACCTAGAAAGAGGGGGAGAGAGAGAGAGAGAGAGAATGGGGTTTTTTTCCAAGTGGAGGGAAATGAAACATTTCGGAAGAGGGGGAAAAGAAAAATGCAGCGCGGATTCTGCATTTTTACCAGCTACGGTTCTGCTACGGTTTTAGACCGTAGCTAAAAACCCTTGGACCGTAGCCATTGCACCGTCCTTTGTAGCCCCTCCTCGTTCTTATGTCTGACGGGGCTGGACGGACAGTCTTGTCGAGAGCTTTGTGGGGTCCATTGTGATGCATTTGATATATCCACTCCGTCCATAATTTTGTAATATTTTTTATAGGGAATGACCCAAACATCTAGGCAAATTGAAGGTTCAATTGAACCACACCATCAATCAATGGTAGGTATTAATCTCCACTGTTTCCTACCGTGTGGTCCACTTGAGCATTCAATCTACTTCATTTTTTGGACTCTTGCCCTAACATTCTCTTTCAAAATAGATAGATGTATTAGATGGAGTGCATACATGTTAATGGGCGTCGTAGAGTCCCTTATGGAGCTACCTAGGCTAATTGAATGTTTTAAAGTGTTACTTGTTAGCTACGGTTTTGGGATCTTTTAGCTACGGTTTTAAGCTGTAGTAAATAAGCTACGGTCTATGTCCGTAGCCAAAAATCAGTATAGTCCGTAGCCTTTGGTCATTTTTTTGGTAGTGAGAGGAGTAGGTAGAGAATATGAATGTTGCCCATGATCTTCAGTTTAAATATATGCACAAGTATCTTAGGCGCTTGAACAAGGGGATGTATAAAGTTGATCCTACCATTCCTGCTCCATCTTCAGGAACTGATTGAATGATTTTATTTCTTGGTCTGTATTAACTTTCATACTTATGTTGGATTGTGCACTTTAGTTGGTTTGCTGACTTTTTAGTTAAACTAGTAAATGGATTGTGAACTTTTACTTGCTTATATATTGTCGATTAAATCTATCTATTACTCCATCTCTTAATCCTTTACATTGTTTCTTCCTTTGTCATTTTGTGACAAAAGGGGGGAGAAGGCTTTTGGAAGTTCTTTTGGAAGCTTTTGGTTTAATTGCTTATGGATATGAATAGTACTATAATATGTGTAGCAATCATTATATATGTGCTACTACTCAGGGGGAATAAGTATAGATGAATGCTGTGTGGTTGCTAGTTTATGACAATTGGTGCATGATTCTTTATTATGCATGTGGTGCTTCTCTTATTTTTTGTGTTTTGTCACAAATTTGACAAATGGGGAGATTGTAAGTGCTATGGTCTCATGCTCCTTTGATTTTCAAATTTTGTTGTGCCAAAACCTCTATCTGTGTCTTGTGTTTGTATGTTGATATATATATGATCAAGACACTGCATCACAATGGTTCAAGACTTGTATGGCGCTCTGCTTCAAGAAATGTAAAGTCATGTACTTTAAGCATCAATGTTCAGAGCTACATCGATAAGAAGAGTACATTTCAAGACTCAAGTACAACTCAAGATGAAGTTTAATTTTAAGCTTTAAAAAATGGTTCAAGACTTGTATGGTGCTCTGCTTCAAGAAATGTAAAGTCATGTACTTTAAGCATTAACGTTCAGAGCTACATCGATAAGAAGAGTACATTTCAAGACTCAAGTACAACTCAAGATGAAGTTTAATTTCAAGCTTTAAAAAATCTCAAGATCAAGCTACATCAAGTAGAGATCTCAAGCTTCATAAGATTCAAAGGTCAACCATTATTTGAAAAGAATGAAGTTAAATGTTCATACTTAATGATCCAGGTATGATATACCTTAGATTGACCTTAAGGTAGGTCATTTTGTATACATAATTCAAAATGAATCTATTTATATGAATTGGTCTATTCTAAGACTAGTCCTGAACCTTGTTCGACTAGTCCTAGCATTGATTTTACCAGGACTAGTCCGACCAGTCCAAGAAATTTTACGACCAGTCTTAAGTTGTTGAAGATTTTTGAAATTTTTTGGTTACTCTATGACCAGTCTTGGAGACTGTTCGACCGGTCGTAGGGAGGTCACGACTCGACCTTCGACCAGCCTAGAACTACGACTCAAACTCTAGCAACCAAGCCTGGTTGTCTACGACCAGTCCTGGGTCTACTACGACCGGTCGTAGGTGGTCTAAGACCGGTCGTAGAAATCTTAAGACCAGTCGTAGAACTGTTTTCAAAGATCGCGCTTAAAAATTCAAAATGTTGTTGAAGCTACAACCAGTCGAAGGGTTCCTAAGACCAGTCGTAGATGTGATCTTTTCATCTATAAATTGAACACAAATTTCAGAGTTTTTCATTGATTAATTTCAAGAAAATTCAAGCCTTCACTTTGAGATAAGTTTGTTCATTTTAAGCTACGCTGTGCATATTTAATATTCTTTTTGTTAGATTTTCTTATTTGATTTTATTCCTATATTCTAATCTTATTTGAAAAGAGGAATTGTTGTATTTTTTCTTCTTGAAATCAAAATCAAACATAGCTAAGCCCATTTGATTTAATTTAAAATCAATTAGAACTTAGAACCATTGTAAAGTGAGTATTGGACATTGAACGTTGATTTGAACATCTACTCCGATTGGTTCTACCGGGCTACTACAAAAAGGAGAAATCCAGGTATTTTACTTTTATATAATTTATATTCTTTTGGTTTCTTTTGAGATTGAGCCAGAAAAATCTCTTTGTGTGGTTATCTGAGGAGAGCCAGAAAACTCAGAAAGTGTGGGTTTTTGGATTGTGTAAGCCCAAGTTAAAAAGACACAATTGTGAAGGTTTTAGGTGAACCTGTGAAACCTATTTTATTAGTAAATGCTAATATCCCCAGTGTGAGGATATTAGGAGTGGAGTAGCATCCTGTGTGGCTGTTGTTGAACAGTTGGTGTACACATAGGTGAACCACTATAATTCTTTGTCTTGTGGTTTGAATGCTTGCTTAAGTTTTATATATTTTATCATTCAGATTTGTGGAATGTATGTGTGAATGTGAATGTTGTAAAATTTACATTTCAAGCACAGTGGAATGTTGTAATAATTTAGATTTAAATTCCTGCAATTTATTTCAATTCCTTGCTATTTATTTATTCCTCTCTTGTTTGAGTTTTTGATATAAAAGACGTTCTAGAAATAAGGTTGTCCTGCCATAAACCCTTGGTTTTTATGGTGTAAGGTTATCCTTAGAACTAAATTCGTATCAACCTCTCAATTCTTGTTTATTGAGGTTGCTTTTATTTCAACATTGTGAATTGATTTATTTTATTTGGTTATCATATTCATTTATTCCGCTGTTAAAGTATTATTTTAGCATCGTCCTATTCACCCTCCCCTCTAGGACATATAGCTAGGCCATTTCAGGCTCGACCATGTGTTGGCCAACACAGACTAGGCGGATGCATTCTTGTGTTTTCGGTTGGTCCATCTCCTGCGCTCCTTCTCAGATCACGCCCCCCTTCTCCTTTGCCTTCCCAATCAGCCAGCAAGTCAGGTGGTGAAGCCTTTCATATTTCAAAGGATGTGGTTGCAACATGAGAACTTTTAGAATGTTGTTAGAGCCGCCTGGGAAGTTGAAGCTTCGCCTTAGCCTATGATCAATATCCTGCTCAAAATGAAGAGGGTCAAGCTAGCTCTAAAACTCTGGAACAAGAATGAGTTTGGTGATGTTTTCAAGTAGGTTAGGTTGTCCGATCGACAACTAGAACCTATAGATCAGTGGCTGCAATCAGCAGTTGGGCTGATAGACACTGACGACTGCCTTCACTAGGATCTATTAGAAGCCAAGGACATGCTGGCCTAGACGGAGTTGAGAGAAGAAATCTACTGAAAATAGAAAGCTAGAAACAATTGGCTGACAGAGGGCGATAGAAACTCCAAGTTTTTCCATGCCATAACCAAAGGAAACCTGAGCAGAGCATTTATCAAGGGCATCCGGCTGGATTCAGGGCAAGAAATTTCAGATCAGCAAGGCATTCAGAGGGAGGCAGTTAGGCACTTCGAAGAGGCATTCAAATCAGTCCTTGCTCCAGTTGATCTAGCTATTTTGGCGTCCATTCCCCGGTTGATATCTGCTGAAGATAACGTTGCCCTGATGAGCTTGCCTTCTATCCAGGAAACACTCAAAGTGGTGCAGTCTCTCCCTCTCAATGGGGCGTTAGGCCTTGATGGTTTCTCAGGTGCGTTTTTATTAGGTGTTGGGATATCGTAGACTTGGATATTCATAAGGCAGCTGAGAGTCTCTTTCGGGGAGAGGACATGCCAAGGGCATTCACCTCCACCTTAATTTGCTTAATTCTCAAATCCCTCAACCCGAAGAAACTCTCGAACTACAGGCCAATCAGCCTCTGTAATTGCATTTACAAAATATTTGCAAAAATCATCTCCTTTCGTTTGAGCTCCCTCTTGCCTAAGGTGATCTCTGCAGAACAAGGGGCCTTCATCAAAGGTCGCAATATTGCTGAGAGCATAGCATTAGCCCAGGAATATATTAGGGATATCAATAGAAAGGTCCATGGTGGGAATATTATGGTGAAGCTAAACATGGAAAAGGCGTATGATAGGGCAAAGTGGGGGTTTTTGAAAGCGGTCCTGGCAGCCTTCAGTTTCAGTGACACCTGGACTAATTTAGTTCAACAATGCTGGAGAAATTGCTGGTTCTCTGTTCTGATTAACGGGGTGGCTTCTGGTTTCTTCCCTTCCTCCAGGGGTTTGGGCCAAGGCGACCCCCTATCCCCTAGCCTCTTCATCCTCTCGACTGAAGTGCTGAGCAGAGGTATTCATCAGCTTATGGATAGCGGTCGCTGCTCTCCATTCAAGCTCCGTCAAGGTTGCAGGAGCATCTCCTACCTGCTATATGTAGATGATACCATTTTATTTCTCAATGGTGGGGCGAGGTCCTTGCGGGCGATGAATAGTTTCCTCATGGCTTACCAGGTTGCTTCAGGGCAAAAGATAAATCGGCATAAGAGCTCCTTCTATTGGTGGGTAGATTCCCTCCTACCAGGGCCAGAGCTATTGAGGCACTTCTCGGGATTTCCTGGTCTAGCTCCGATCCTGTGTAGCTGGGGGTCCCTCTCATAGTTGGCAGGATCAGGTCCTAGTTCAGCATATTTTAGGTAGCATCACCATCCATTCCGTGGCGGCTTCCCTGATCCTAAGTTCAGTGCTTAAGGAGCTGGACAGGAGGTTCGCGGACTTATTCTGGGGATGGGTTGACAGTAAATGCAAGCTTCACTGGAGGAATTGGAAAGATCTACCTACGCCTAAGGCTGAAGGTGGGCTAGGTTTTAGGAAGCTCAAAGACGTGATGCAGTCCCTTTGGCTCAAGATGGCTTGGAAAGCTAAATTTGGCACCACGCCTAGTCTCTGGTGCATGGCGATGCATGCCAAATATGGGCTTGATCTCGGCAACTCCTCGGGGTCACACCCGTCTGCTGCTTCCTCTCAGTTATGGAAGTCTATTATAGGTGTCATGCCCTTCCTTGTTCAGAACACGCAGTCGAAAGTGGGCCAGGGCCGAGATTGCCTTTAGGATGCTAACTGTATGGGTCTCGGCCCTCTGGCCGTCCTCTCCTCGCAGCCGATTCCTTCCTCCCTCTCTCAGCTTCAAATAAAAGACTTCCTAGGTCTTGATGGGCCTCTCCTTCGTTCCTTCCCCAAGAGGTGATTGATGTTATATTTTTAGGTGGTTTCTGTATTTTTGAAGACCCAGCCATTGTCTTCTGGCCGGTGGAACCTTCAAGAAAATTCTCAGCTAGATCAACCTGGGACATTTCTAGGATCTGGCACCCTCGTATCGGGTGGGCCAATTGGGTCTGGCACACCCTTCTGCCTCCCAAGGTGTCCTTATTTGTTTGGAGGCTTCTTCAATATGCCATCCCGGTTGACAAGTCCATAAAAAGCAGAGGCGTCCAGCTAGCCTCGATGTGCTCCTGCTGTCACGTCGATCTAAGTATGTAGCCCTTTGCTGAGTCACTAGATCACATATTCTTTCGGTGCAGCTTGGTGGCCTCAGTCTAGGAAGTCTTTTCCTCAGTGTTCGGTTTGGCCCATGCCTCCTTCTCCTCGCTATCAAATTGGGTGGAGAGATGGTGGCTTCCCCCTGCACCTTCAGTTCACGTCCCTCGCCTTCGGGGTCTCGCTTCCTACCTCATCTTATGGGAATTACAGTTGGCTAGAAACACGGCTAGATTTGACGGAGGTCAGGCCTCACCTTCCTCGGTGGTTGCTAAGGTTAAGTGAAGATTGTGGTCGTTAATGTCCTCCAAGGGAGGATCGTCGTGGTTTTCCCGTTCTTCGCTTCATAGTCTCGGCTTTCGGGTTCCCCTCTCTACTCGATCCAACCCTACGTTAGTGAAATGGGCTAGGCCAAGTAGCAGGTTTATCAAGCTTAACGTTGACGGCTTGACTTTGGGTAACCCAGGGAAGTCGGGTGGTGGGGGTATTTGCAGGCGTGACAACGGGGAGTTCATCTTCGCCTTCGCGGTGGGCTATGGTATCAGTTCTAACACTAGAGCGGAGCTCAAGGCAGTGTATAACGACCTCATGCTGTGCTCTGAGCTCGGGTTCAACAAGATTGAGGTTGAATCGGATTCTAGGATTGTGGTGGGTCTTCTTAACGGATCCATGGAGTCCAGTTGGCATTGGGAAGATTGGATTTTGAGGATCAACAGGCTGAGGGCAGCCGTGTCTTACACATTCCGCCATGTCCTCAGAGAAGGAAATGTCCCTGCAGACAGGATGGCCCGTATGGGTTCTGGCACCAAGCAATCCTTCTCGACTCGACACATCGCTGATCTCCCATCTAAGATTCGAGGCATCATATTCCTGGGTAAGGTGGGGCTTAGTGCCATCTACTCGGCCCCTCCTTCCGGTCCCGGCCCCAATAGATAGTTGGCTTTTGTTGTTTTTCCTTTTTACGATAGGCTGTTAGCCTGAGCCTTTTTTGTCCGCCTGGCTCCCGGCCCGAATGAGTTGTGTATTTTTTATCATGGAATATATACTCTCTTTCCTTTTAAAAAAAGTCTGATCGAATGTTGTCGGCAAAGGAATCGTTGAACTAATGTTTATTTCTGGAAAGAAGGTGATCTTGACAAATGTGTTGCACGTCCCAAACATGAGGCAAAACTTAGTTTCTGGGGATTTTATGGGAAAACTTAGAATACGGGTGGTATACAAGTCAAGTAAACTGATTCTGTCAATGAATGAAAATTTTGTTGGAAATGGATATGCTTATAATGGTATGATAAAGTTTTCATTGAATGAAAGTATCACTTCTGCATATATGGTTGAATATGGTGGATTATGGCATGAAAGATTAGCACATATAGGGTATAGTACCTTAAAATTTATGACTAATGGCCTAATCTCATACATAGATATTGAGAACGATAAATGTGAAGTATACATACCATCCAAAATAATAAAGAAACCGTTTCCTAGTGTCGAGAGATCATCTCAAGTATTGGATCTTATGCATAGTGATATTTGTAAGTTGAATGACATTCTTACTCGTGGATGTAGAAAGTATTTTATAACCTTTATTGACAATTGCTCTAAATACATGTATGTATATCTATTAAAGAGCAAAGATGAAGCACTAAACATGTTTAAAGTATATAAAGTAGAAGTAGAAAATCAAGTAAATAAGAAAATAAAAATTCTCCACAGTGATAGAGGGGGAGAATACTTCTCAAATAAATTCTCTAACTTCTGTGCAGAACACACCAATGTACTGTACCATACACACCACAACAAAATGGTTAGTTAATAATTAGTAATAAAATAGAAGGTGTAACTGAAACAAAGAAGCTTTTGTCTTTCGTAGTCAAAATAAAGGATTTTGGACATATGAATACCATTATGGGTATCAAAGTTTAAAAATAAACATAGTGGGGGTTATGCGCTGTATCAAATCTCATTACATTGAAAAGATACTAAATAAGTTTAACTATCTTAATATAAAATAAGCAAAAACTCCATTTGATCCAAGTATCAAGTTGAATGAGAATAACAGAAGAGTAGTTGCACAACTTGAATATGCAAGTGCTATAGGCAGTCTAATGTATGTTATGTAATGCATTAGAAAAGATATCGTATATACTGTGAGTAAACTCAGTAGGTTTACTAGTAATCCTAGTGTTGAACATGGGAATGCTATCAGTAGAATTTTTGGTTACTTAAAAGCAACCAAAGACTTATGACTATTTTACTCGGAGTTTCCTACTGTATTGGAAGGATATATAGATGCGAGTTAGATATCTAGTGTAGAGGACAACAAGTACACTATAAGGTGGGTATTCACCCTAGAAGGTGCAGTTGTGTCTTTGGAATTCAAGAAACAAACCTACATAACTCACTCGACTATAGAGTATGAGTTTATAGTCTTGGTAGCAACAGGCAAAGAGGCCGAGTGGCTTAGGAATTTTTTATTAGAAATCCCTTTTAGTGTAAAGCTTATACTAGCTGTGTCACTACATTGTGATAGTGAAGCCACATTAGCTAGATCTTACAATAACACTTATAATAAAAAATTTAGACATATAAGTTTACAACATAATTATGTACGACAATTGATTCAATATGGAATCATCGAAGTTTTCTATGTGAAATCGAGTAATAACTTGACTGACCATTTTACTAAATTTCTAATGAGAAAGGCAGTAAAGGCAATATATAGAGGGATGGGGTTGAAACTCTTTAACTAAAGTTCCACCAGTGACGGAAATCCAATCTAAAATTAGAAAATTTCTAAGTTCAGGTTCAATGGGTAAAAATAAGTTACTGATATGTGAAAAGTTTTAGTACTAAAATTATATAAAACTTCATCCATAATAGATAAGTGCTGAGCATTACAAAAAGATGGTTGAATCTTAGAAGTCTTAATGAAATCCAGTATAAAGGACATGTGTCTTAATAGTAACGGAAATATTGGAAGGATATTACCTATGTGAACATAAAGATGGCGTCGTCTCTAATGAGAGTTTGAGTTTCTCTCAGGATCATTCATAAAATAGGATAAACACATGGCCATTAATTGTACTGAGCAAGATTGTTGGAATTCTAAAAATACAAAAGTGAATATATGTGTGGTTTCTCTGGCTGTGTTATCTTTTATTAACTGGTTCAAAGTTGCGGTTATTAGAAATTTCAATAGAGCTTTGAAATACTAACACTAAGAAAATATTCAAATCGAAAGATATCTTTCTTTATGCATATAAGCTGTTTATATTTTGGCAAAATTTTTAAAAAAAATATATTTAATCAAGTGAGGGATTGTTGTGAAAAAAATTGTTTAAAAATATTTTAAAATAAAAAATATATATTTATAATAGAAGATTTTGTTTAAAAAAACACTTGAGGTTTTGATGTTTTTGGGAATAGTCCTATATCAGAAAGAAGAGAAGAAAAAACTATGTTTATATATGGGGTGTCGAGTACTTTATTATTTTCTTGGTTGATCCATGGAGTACCGGGACTTGTATGTTCTAACACGAAGCACTGGAACACCCGCGCATGGGCATGTGAGGGCGTGGGCATGTGAGGCATTGTGGCTATAGCGGCGCTAGTGACGTACTTTTCACTTTGCACATGTGTACAGATGGATCAACCTTATGTGAACCGATACGAGACAAGCGCGAGTCGCAGTGTGATAGGGAATATGGGTCAGGTGGTTGGAGTGGGCGAGTGGTCTGAATGAGACCGGTGTGGCTTTTATATAGGCTGGAAACTAGTCGTTGGAGAGAGGTTTAACTACACATGCAGCATTAAACCAGACCATGCAAAAATTACTGCATGTGGCTAGCCCAACAGTTATAAAACGGTTAGCCAGTGAGTCTAAACAGTTAGCATGCAATAGTTGGTTGTCCTATATGCATAATGGTTTGAAATTGACAATAACAGCTAGTTTCTCACCAACAACCATAGAAGGGTTATATTGATTTATGATCCTGGACCAAAACGGTCGGCAACCATGGCTTATATAAACAGTGCCTGAGTGGTTCATTAGACCATCACCAACACTCGAACAATTCTCACTTACAACCTAACAAGAAGAGCAACAATGTACTCTATCAGTCAGCAATGTTCATACGAACCTTATCCAGAAGACCTCAAAAAACAGACCAAAGCAATGGTCTAAATTTTCTAATCTTCTTCCAACTGTTATTCTTCATGTTTGCTGAATGCAGAATCACAAATAGGCTCATTGTATCTTTTTTTATTTTTTTTTATTTTTTATATATATATATTTTTTTATTTTTACACACACACACACACCCCCGCACACACGCTAGTGGAATTTCACCACATAGGCTCATTGTATATTAGAAGTTATTTGATTGCAACTTATCAGAATTCTTGATTATTTTTTAGAAAGTGGCTAATAACGTTTTCAAGAAATCGTAATCCAACTTGACGCGGCCAGTACTTTATTTTCAGTTTCTTTAATTATTATTATTATTTTTTCCACGCATTCAAAATCTACAACTTGCGCTTGCAAAAGGTGAAGTATACTCGTGAAAATTCATCCAGAATCATCTTTCTGCGTCGCGTGTGATGGTGATGTTTCAATCGGTTGCTCTATTTTCTTGAATCTGCCATGCATGCCCCCATGAACGTTACATCTTCCACCGTTAGTTTATTGTTATTACGTCGAGTCGAAAGTAACTGATTAGACGACTTGATCATACAAGGGACGTCATTTTTTAAGAATTCTCCATCTAATTCAGAAGAAACTAGATGGACGGTTTTGATTGATCCATACGTCGGTTACGTGCCATCCTGTCGAAACGTCTCCCCACGTTCCCGTGCAACTGGATCCATCGTATGATTAGCGTCGATTCCGTGCGTCGGATTGGCTGTCTTGGACGGTGGCGTTTGTCGCGACAAAGTGGCTTTACCGTGTTCTGCTTAGCCGGGTGCGCGGCCCAGACATTTCAAGTTGGATAGTCGGACAGACTCACGTCGGAGACACGTGACGGGCCCACTTGTGTAAATCACATCAAGTCCTCTCACGTCATCAAGGACGAGCACTGTTTCATGGGACGCTGATTGCGTCATGCCCATGGCTGGACGGACTCGGTGGGGCCCACCCTGATGTATGGGCATTACCTACTCCGTACATCCTTTTTTTTTTTCAATCAACTTAGGGCATGAGCCCAAAAATAAGGCACATCAAAGCCTCAAGTGGGAATTGAACGGTCACCACCTAAAACTTCTTAGGAGCCGCATAACTTTTGATGAAGCTGACATTCTTGGTTTCCTTTCATCTAGCTTTATGTGACGATATGAACAGGTTGGATGGAAAATAGACATCACGGTGGGCCATAGGAAGCTTTCAACGGTGAAAGCCACTATCACAACTGCTTTCTCTGGTGTGGTCTACTTAAGCATTCGATCTGCCTAATTTTTTTGTCCATGCTCTAAAAAAGAACTTTCAAAATAGATGGACGGTGTGGATAAAACATATACATCGTGGTGAGCCCCACATTCCGCATCCAGTTTGATGCCACGAAGGTGGACAGCCCCTCCGACGACAACCCCGCAAAGTGCAGTCGCGGCACTATAACACAGGTGTGCCCCAGCTGGTAAATGCAAGTGGACTGAGAAAATGAAATCGGATTGCGTACTTAATAAACTCCGTTGGGTCCACCGTGATTCTATGCGCTTTATCCACGACGTTCATCTGTTTTTACAGCTCATTTTATTGGTTGAGCCCAAAATTGAAGCATATCCAAAGCTCATGTGGACCATACCATAGGAAACAGTGGGAGTAATGATTTCCACCGTTGAAACCTTTCTACGTCCCACACTGATTTTTATTTGTCATCCAACCTGTTTATAAGATCAAAAAGATATGGATGAATGGAAAACACAAATATAAGCTTGATCCAAAACTTCAATCTGTAGCCCCTAAAAAAATTTCAATGATAGAAGTTGAATTTACACTGTTTCCTGTGGTGTGGTCCATTTGATGTTTGAATATTCCTAAATTTTAGTCTCCAGCCATAAGATTATCTGGTAAAATGGATGGACGGAGTAAATAAGATACATAAATCACGGTGGACCCCATGGAGTTTACTCAGTACGCAATACGCTTCCTGATAAAATGAATGAAGAGCGACTGACCAACGAAGCAACCATCCATATTCAATATGCATGCGTGGCCGACCGGGTAATCGGACTGGCCTGATTTTGAGTCAGGACGTTCGACATGGTGGGACCCCATCGACGGGCTGCTTGGATTCCACGTGTACCTCTGTCACATCTACTGTGGATGTGGCGTACAGGTATCTCTGTCCAGACCGTTCAAATAATAGCGCCTGTATTGCAATACAGCCGCAAAATTCAGATTTCCAATACTCACCCACTGTAAAATAGAAATCAAAGTTAGGTTTGCATGGAACATTTGGACACTTCTGTCTGATAAGACCGGTCTGAATGGGAGCCGATAAGGTGAGTCCAAGTAATAGCTGACTGGATAAGACCCTGACGGTGGGGCCCACCATCATGTATTGGTTATATATACACTGTCCAACAGTTTTTCCAGCTCGTTCATGGTCCACATCATCAAATACTCTTTCCTACAAGACAATGTGGCTGTTATACTTGACTGGCGTGCGCGGATTGGGTACTACCCCACCATGACCTAGCTAGTGAGGGACTGTCCCGTTGGGAGATTTGTAGGGCCCACCATGATGTATGTTTTCTATCCATCCAATCATTCATTTTGGTGAATCATTTTAAGGCATGAGCCCAAAAAAGCGATAGATTGAAGGCTCAAGTGGATCACACCATATGAAGCAGTGGGGATTGAATTTTCCCAATTGAAAACTTCTTAAGGCTTACGGTTATGTTTATTTGCCATCCAACCTATTGATAAGGCCACATAGACATGAAGAGGAAATATGGCCATTACTTATGCCAAGAGATCCAACATAAGGTCCTGATTTGAGTACCTATTACGGTGAAATCCTACTGCCACGTGAGTGCATGAGTGTTGTAGGGTGTGTGTGTGTGTACGAAAAGTTTCTATGCAGTCCAGCTCATGGGAACTTCCCATGAGGTTGAGCTGTGTGGGCCCCACCATGATGTATGTCGAACATCAACACCATGCATTTGATGGGTCCCCTTTAAATTATGGGACATCCCAAAAATCAGCCATATACGGAACTTAGGTGGGCCATAACATCTAAAATCATGTGAAGACGTGCCTAAAACATGTAAAAGCACTTGGTGGGGCCCACCTGAAATTTGGATGCATCTGAAACTTGCTCTCACCCCTCATCCAAGTGGGACACACATAATGGATGGGTTGGATTTGTGAACCACATCTCGATGGGCCCAACAAATGATTATGAATGTTTTAATGGAGGGTAACCCCTCTCAACTTTTGTATATGGTGTGGCCCAACAAGTCATGAATTGACTTGATTTTTAAACCCTAGGCCCACTATGGAATGGTGCATTTAACTGATGGGATAGATGTTTGACACGCATTACGATGGGCCCACACAGCTCGACCTCATGGGAAGTTCCCATGAGCTCGACCACATAGAACCTTTTCTATATATATATATATATATATATATATATATATCAATGCTCATTGGCCGATCAGATTGGAAGGTATTAGAGTGGATTGCACATATTTCAAGGTAATAATAGCTGCGTCAGTGGATTGGTGCAAGATATATGGGATTGCTATATTGGGTCTGTTTGGCACGCCCGACCAATCCCAGGATTAAACCTTCCAATCCCTTTCAATCCCTCAAACCAAACACATCCCAGGCAATTTTGAAGGGATTATGGTGGATTGGATGGGATTTAAAGGTAATGATGGTGATGTTAGTGGATTGTAATCCATGGGATTGCTATATCCCGGGATCAGGATCCCATGTGAGTTTGGCACGCTTGGCCAATCCCGAGATCTATCTTCCAATCCCTTTCAATCCCTTTCAATCCCATCCAATCTGCCCGGCTAAACAGGCCCTTGGGGTTTCATGGGATTCCGCATCACATGGACCATTCGGATTAGATGCCCATGCAATGTGTGCAAAGGTGCGCAGGCAAGCATGCCTTTATATATATATATATATATATATATATATATATATATATATATATATATATATATGGAAATGGTACTATGAGGTTGATCTCATGGAAACTTCCCATGAGGTTAAGTAGTGTGGGCCCCACCATGATGTCCATCGAACATCAAAACCATGCATTTGATGGGCCCCCTTTAGGTTATGGATATCTCAAAATCAACCATATACAGAAATCGTGTGGGCCATACCATCTAAAAACATGTGAAGATATGCCTAAAACATATAAATGTACTTGGTGGGGCCTACCTGAGTTTTGGATGCGGCTTAAACTAACCCTTCATCCAAGTGGGACACGCAATGGATGGTCTGGTTTGTGAACCGTATCTAGGTGGACCCAATAAACGATTATGAATGTTTTAATGGGAGGGTAACCCCTCTTAAATGTTGTAAGTGGTGTGGCCCACCCAAGTCATAAATTGACTTGATTTTTAAGCCCATGGCCCACCATTGAATGGTGCATTTTACTATTGGGGTAGATGTTCGACACACGTCATGGTGGGGCCCACACAGCTCGACCTCATGGGAAGTTCCCATGAGGTCAACTTCATGTACCATTTCCCATATATATATATATATATATATAAAGGGGAAACATATATATAAGCTTGATCTAAAACTTTTGTGCCCTTCCAAAAGTTTTCAAGCTTTCAATCCCCACTACTTCCTATAGTGTGGTCCACCCGTGTCTTCAATCTACCTCCCTTTTAAGCTCATGCATTTAAATAATCTGGGAAAATAGATAGATGGGATGATAAAACACATACGTATACATTACGGTGGCCCCCATAGCTCCTACATTCACATAAGCTCAAGCTTGTGGGTTGGAGTTATTTTCTCCTTTCTTAAGAAAAGTTTTTACATTCTCCAACACTAACATCGACCTCTTGTATGACATCTAGCACCTTTAAAACTTCCTCTTCCAATTAAAGAGGCTCTGTGTTGCATGCTTACTTTGTGGTGTTAGTCAATTTCTAAATTTTCTTGTGCTTATGTGAATATAAAGAATTTCTTAACTAGTATGTTTATAAATTATTTCCTTTTTCAATTGCTGCAATAACATATATAATCGAATCATTCTATTAGAGATCTCATAATTTTCTTCGTGCTCCATAGAACATAAAGGATTTCACTAACTGTATATTCACTGTTAATAGATTTACTATGGCTAAAACATGAGAAAAATAATCTAAGATTAACTTATTGATGGTATTTCAATCTCGATCACGTGATTAGTGCGGGCGTGCTAAAATTGAACGTGTGGCTTAATTCAAGCCAAACAGCTATGACCCCAAGCACCAAGATACGTAGATACATCGGAAATCGACCATATATGACCGAAATCTAATAAAATTGGTTGCCTATTCAGCCACTTACATAGAGTTGCTTAAGATGATCGGGTGATTGTCAGAGGGTGGGGTTCATCCTCTGAAAATGGGTCACACGTATGCCTTTTGTATGAAAATACTTTTTCTCTTCAATACAGATAAAATAAAAATGAAATTCTTATAGTCGGCTACGGAGAATAACTCCAGAAAACCTGTCTAGATGAAGAACTTTGTTTGATAGTCGAACTGAATCTAACGTATGAGTGTACACCAGATAAAGTTAACAACTACTTGATTACTGTTACGGATTACACTAAGGAATGTAAATGGTAGATTAATGTAAAGATTACAATAAGGAATGTAAATGACCGATAATTGAACGATAGATTTGGTTTGGTTTAGTTGGTATGAGACCATTTCTTTTGTTAACTTCCTTTACTATTTATACCCTTAACTTGACCATTTAGATTTTTCCCATGTTTTGATAAATTTTTTTTTTTAACTTGCTTCACATGATGAGTCGAAGAGCTAGGGTCACTTATCTCATATTGTGGTTTTGGGTTAGGTAGAAGTTGGGCTGGAAGAGTCCCATTTTCCCTCACAGTAAGTTGTGACTCCATTCTTTAAATGGACGATGCAAACACTCACAATGGTGTTTTAATATCTTAGAATGCTTCTAAGTTATTTTGATTGAACTTCTCTTGATTGTGGATAAAATTTTGAATCGGATCCTCTTGAGTTTTTTTTCTTTCTAAATTAGTAGTGGAAAGAGGATCGGAGGAAGTGACCCTTGATATTTTATTTTATTTTATTATTATTATTATTATTTTTTTTTTGTATTAGCCGTTGGTTCATTCCTCCAACTGAAGTTTAGGTGGTTCCGCCAATTAGAGTTGTATGTGTTCGAGATTAGAGTACTAAACAACCTTTGATAATTGTTTACGGCATTAGATTGCTCATGTAATAACTCTTAGAACGTGAAAATTATATGACATTCCTGCATCAAGTGTATATTGCTTGCGCAAATGCCATAAAGTACATTTTCAAAGGTTTCATTGGGTTTGACTATTTCTACTTTCTTTAGTTCCATTGCTTCGACCTTTCTCATAGCCATCATAAAAAAAACTTATGACCCATTAAATTTCATAGCCATGATGTAGGCACATACATAGAAGATCATTAGATCTCTCCCAACATTGGAAGAAAGTTTCTTCCTCTTTCTGTGAGAAGTTCATGATGATCCTTCTACGGGTGTTAGTCTTATGAACTAGGAAAAACTTTTTAAGTAACTCCCAGGTCATTTCAGCCCATGTCCCATGACCTTGGTCTTAAAGAGGGAAGCCATGACTTAGCCTTATCCTTCAATGAGAAAGGGAATAACTTTGATCTTAGGGTGTCATCTGACACATTGTGGAAGTGCAAGGTTGCTACAATCTTATCAAATTCTTTGAGATATAGGTATTGACCCTCATATTCTAGTCCATGAAACTTCAGAAGTAGTTGGATCACTCCTAGCTTAAAATCCATGTTTCTCGCATTATGTGGAAAGATCATGTAGGAATGTGTGCTCATCCTAACTGGTTGTAATTAATCTTGCAAGGTTCTACCTGGAGGACTAATGTACACATCATTTTCATACTGTTGCTCATCAACACGATGATGAGGTTGATTCTCAGCCATATTCTTGGCCAATTTAGAGGATCTTAAGTGTTGTTTAATCTGGTGATAGATAGACAAACTTTCAACTAATCTTACTTCATTTAAGAGACGTAGAGTGTTGTCACGAATGCACTTGGGCATGAACCACTCTTAGACCTAATTCTAAACTAAACCTCGTAGACACCCTACCTAGGCTAGCAACTTGATAAAGCATGGATAACCCTTAGGAATTGAACATAAACCTCAACTGCAGCCATTTCCCAAACCGGATCCAAACTCTCATCCAACCTAAGCTATTACATTACCATAAACCCTAACTCGAGCCATCATCCAATGCCAGAGCGTGCCTAAAACCAACCCATTTTTAGATCATTTCCAAGCCAATTTTGAGCTAAATATCCAAAAATAGGCTTCAGGCTGCTCTTAGGGCCCAAAATAGGCTCGCCAGCCAAGCCATGAGAGCAATTGTACCCAAGCAATAATCTGACTACCGCCGGCGGTAATTGGATTACTGCCCTCTCTCGACAAGTGTATCCTCTGAACACACAGCTGTCTCCCCTCCAAAAGTCAACTCTTCTACAGAATTACCCCTGAGTTTCACCCTATTTACCATCTTACCAAAGCCTAAAAACAAATAAGAAAGTGTCACATGGCATTACTTTTCCCTCAACTAATCACAAGCTACCATGTAAGCATTTACCCTCTATAAACCCTATAATTACCAAAATGCCATCCCAAAAGGCTATAAATAGCCTTCACCTCTCTTCATTTCAAGAACCCAAGAAACACCACCAACATAACACACCAAATTTAAGAGAGTGAGAGTGAGATGGAGCATTTGAGTTTTAAAGCCCCATCCTTTTAATCTTCCCTTAGTCTCCTCTAAGCCACCCTCAGCTCTTATAGTCTTACTTGGTTCTATCAATTCCAACCGTAGTGCATCCAACATCCTAGCTACTTAAAGTGCGAGCTAAAGATCACACTATCATCATTAGCATTCGTCGCATCATTATTTCCCTTCTCAACCCCCCTGCTTCTCTAAGTTGTTATTGAATCTATACTCTGTGACTTGCCGAACACCGGACCCTATCATATCAGAAACTCATGGTAGCCTAGTCCCATTTTAAATGATAATTAACTTCATCACATTCAAAAACTCTTCTAGACATTCTTTAGACATATGCTCTGTGGCTTGTCGAAATCCCGGACCTTGCCACATCAAAAATCCAAATCTACCTAGTCCCACTTCGATCTTGTCATCTTATCTCTTAAGGCTATTTTATCACACAAAGTAGAGATTATACATTCATATGAGCAAAGAGGGTGCTTAATACCTTCCCTCTTTGTAACCAAGGTCTCTTACTCAGAATCCCGATTCGTAGATCAAGAGTTAACTTAAAGCAAGAGAGTCTTCGGATTCTCTGGCTTTGCACATTCTACAAGTTCTAGCCGAGTGCGGGATTTTGAATTAAGTGGCTAATGGCGAGTCGAAGACTATCGTATGAACAATCCAAGTCAGCCCAATCACCCTGCTACATATAAAACACCAAACTAGCATGGGCGCCGATTTCGTAGTGTTCACAAACCTACTTTTACAAAAAATTATAGAAAAATAAAAAATACTAAAGTAAGAGGGTTGGAAGGATAGTACCAGATTGACAATTCTAGGTTAGATTATACAAACCAAAAGAAACAAAAAAAGCAAGGTTAGTATTTAAAAATTTAGAGAATCCTAATCTAGAAACGCAACAAAAGCTAAACGTAATCCTAAGATAATTCTAATACTAAGGTATTTCAGAAAGACACAGTCGAAGTCCCAGAAACTTGATCGAAATAAACCTCAAGTGCAGGGCTGCGATGTAGTAACATCTCGGTGAGACCGAGGTCGTACCCACAGGGACTTATGATTGTGCGATTTTTAGAATACTTTTAGAACTAGAACTAGAACTTAACTAACTTACAGAATCAGGATTATAGAGTAATGTTGTAATTGTGAAGGAAATCAAGAGGAATAAAGTACAAAAATGCTAAAGATTCATTTATAGCTATTCCTTAATGTTTAATTCACTTGATTCAATCATATAACTCAACTGGAATTGAAGTCTCATCCTATCTAGCTAGATAATAGAGCGGCTAAATCAGCATTTATATATCAAAATAAATTTGAACTTCAATTGAATTGGTTCCTACATAAAGCATCAAAGCATTGATCGCATGGAATTCAAAGTATCTATTGTGCCCTTAGTCTACAATAGATCAATAGATTTTACAGATCAATCCCTTTTAAAATAGATAAGCAATCATTCTTAGCTTTCCTAAGAATCCAATATATCCGGAGTCGACAATAGATTAAAGTAAATTAAAAATATATCTTCATTTAAACCAAATATCAATAAATTGTTCAACAATCAAATCAATTAGTTAAGTCAAAGTAAACTAAAATATAAAGAATAACTATAAGCTTTACATTTTAGCCCTACCCAAGAGGTTAGCCACTCATAGACATGAGTGAATTAAAACTCAAAAGAAAAACATAAAAATTGAAATATAATTGAAGGATTAGAGAAGGACTCTGTAGAAGCTCTATAACTCCTTGCTCTATCCCCTCTACCCTAATTCGTATTTAGGAAAACAAGAATCACCCATTTATATAGAAAAAATCCGCACCGACTTGAAACCAACTTTAAATTTATGCGGTTTTGTTATACATCGGTCGCAACGACTGTATGCTTTGGTCGCACTAAATTTCACACATTTGTAGCAAATTAGTCTGTCAGTTGCAGTCAAATTTCTTTAAAATCCATCTAAAGTCTCTGTTTCTCTCTGGTTGCGCTGAACCTCCCTTCGGTGGCTCCGACATGGCTTCGATCAGACCTAAAGTTGAGCCAAATTAACTTTGAAAATCATAGTTTGTTGGTAGACTGTTCTGTGCACTTTTGGTCGTGTCGAACCAACCTCAGGTGGGACCAAATAGTCTCTTATTTCTATTGATGTACTTTGTGATTTAGCCCATCTTTTCTCTCTTTTTTGCACTTGATTTTTTTTTTTGGATATTTGGCACTTGAATTCTTCATTAATCACTTCTAAATCTCTAAATATTCACTTGGTCATTCTTTGAGCATTAAATCTTCTTTTTAAACGTTCTTCTTCATCTTAAGTCTTCAATTCACCTCACATAGGAAAACATATGTAATTAGATCAATTAAGCGCATTTATGTTTATAAAACTAATGCATAATAAGGAAAACTATACAATATTTCACACTTAACACTTGCTCATGTGTCCTAGGGGCATATGTCACAAACGTGTCAATGTGGAATCTGTTATAGACATTACAGCTCCACACATTTCGGTATTCCTGATCAACTTGTAAAGGTTACTGCTCCATTATGCTTTCATTATAATGAGTGTCCCCTTTGAAACATTCAGAACACGATTAAATCCAGTGAATTTGCACCCAAGTGCATTGAGAGCTCACAGAGATATCAAATTCTTTCTTAGTTTAGGAACGTAACTCATATCTGTCAGGATATGATCTGTTATATCAAACATCTTAATGCGCACCGATATGATTCCAACAACCTTATAGGCAAAGTCATTGCTCATAAATAGTTGGCCACCATACACTCGCTGTAACTGGTGAACCAACTCCCCTAAAAATATGTGGTATGAAGCCATCGAATTCAAAATTCGCTAATTGTTAAGATACCCAGATTTGGATACGGTTAGAATGTCACAACCACCCACATTCTCACTGGATTTCGCTGTATTGGCCTCCTTCGGTATTTCATTTGAGTTTTTCCCTTTTTAGGCTTTAGGATTTCGACAATCCTTCTTCACATGCCCATAACTCTTGCAATTCCAACACTTCATCTTTTCCTTACCCTTTGACTTGGACAGGATCGTGAGTTTCCCTTCTTGTGCTCAAAATTTCTTTCCCTAACAACCAACACATTTGTAGAGGAACCACCACCATTGTCTTTCTTTCTTAACTACTTCAAATAAATGACTGAGATGACAATTTCGACGTCTATGGTCTCCCTACCATGGCACATAGTGTCTACGAGACTCTCGTAAGACTTTGGAAGAGAGTTAAACAGAATTAGGGCTTAGTTTTCCTTGTTAATCTTCATTTCCACACTCGTCAACTTTCAAAGTAACTGATTAAATGTACTGATGTGTTCATTAATATCAAAACCTTCTTCTATTTTTAGGTTATAGAATTGATTCTTCAGATACGGATAATTTGATAAAAAAAATTTCATGTTCAAGCTTTTTAACTTCGTCCAAAGCCCTATGGTAGTCTTTTGATCAAGGATATTATGAAGGACCCCTCCAGGCAAACATAATTGAATTGAGGTTTTCACTCTTTCATCCAGTTCTTCCTACTCTTCGTCACTCATGGTCGCAAGACGCTTCATTACACTAAGAAGTGCCTGATGCAATTCTTGCTAAAGTAGAATGCCTCTCATCTTCACCATTCATAGGTTCAAATTTTTTTTTTCCCAGTGAGCTTCTTAGTTTCATACTTAACATTAGATCCTTTCATTAACGTGTTTCGGATTCAAATTCGAATCTCAATGTATAGATCTGATACCACTTGTTAGGGGATTGCGGAAGTAAACCTCGAATTGGAATCAAACATGTGAAAGATAAACACAATAAAGCATACATAGGAACACATGATTTTTATGTGGAAAACCCTTGTGGGGAAAAAACTATGTCACAAAACGACAACAAATCCACTGTGAAAACGAATTACAAGAGATTGATGAACTTACAAGTGCGAAAACCCTCATTTTCTCCATTCCAAACTCTAGAATCAACTTAGCCTTCCTCACACCCTGATCCATAGCTCAAGTGGTAGACTGAGTGAAAGATACCTCGTTTCAACACTGAAGTCTTGGTATCAATTCCCTTATGGGGGTGGCTATCATGGTATCGATCCGTAGCGGGGGTGGCTAACATGGAGTGTGTGTACTGACATGGGTGTGTACTGACAAGCTAACCCAATATATATATATATATATATATATATATATATATATATATATATATATATATATATATATATATATATATATAGGAAAAGGTACTATGCGCTCGACCTCATGATAAGCTCTCGTGAGGTCGAGCTGTGTGGGCCCCACCGTGATGCGTGTCGACCATCAACACCATGCATTTGATGGGTCCCCTCTAAATTATGGGATATCCCCAAAATCAGCCGTATACGGAACTCAGGTGGGCCATACCATCTAAAATCATGTGAAGACACCATTAAAACATATAAAAGCACTTGGTGGGGCCCACCTGAGTTTTTAATGCTGCTGAAACTTGGTCTGAACCCTCATCCAAGTGGGACACACATAATGGATGGGCTGGATTTGCAAACCACATCTCGGTGGGCCCAAAAAACTGATTATGAATGTTTTAATGGTGCACAGCCCCTCCCCACTTCTATATGTGGTGTGACCCACACAAGTCACGGATTGACTTGATTTTTGAGACCTAGGCCCATGATGGAATGGTGCATCTGACTGATGGGGTAGATTTTCGAAACGCATCATGGTGGGGCCTACACAGCTCGACCTCATGAGACGGACTCATGAGGTCGAGCACATAATACCTTTTCCCTATATATATATATAACGATCAGAATAGGAAAATAATCGCACAATTACGCAAAATTGCATGCACAGTCGATTGATCGACACCGATCGAGCAACCTTTGATCGATCAAGCATTCATATTTGATTAATCGAACATGGCTAAAAGTGTCTAGAGAGTTATCTAATTAATTCAAGGTTTCCTCGATCAATCAACATGATCGGCTGATCAATCGAAGTTGTCCAAAACTATCCAGAGACCAATCAATTTAATCTGGAGTTCACTTAATTGATCGACGAGGCAGTTCGATCAATCGAGATCCCATGTTTATGACAAATTGAAGACATTCGGACAACATAATTTACCTCCTAGTAATTAAAGTTCCTAAGATCAATTATCATGAAAAAAAATCCAAATTGAAAGATCTTCCACTGAATTTTATATATTTCCCTGCGGTTTGTCGGCATATTTCAATTTAGCCATGTATTTGCACGCCAAAAGCAGTAAAGGTTAGAGCTTACCAATTGAGAAGATATTCTAAGAATGATCCATCTGCGATGAAGGTAAGTAAAACAATGGCCTAGATATACCAACACTCGCCCCACATCTATAAACTAAATGTTAAATGGGAAAATTCTTATTAGAAATGGGTAAGAAACTCCTGACCTTATATAATATATTTACTTACTTTTTAAAAGTAAATTATTTTATTTTTAAAATCTATTTTTCATTTGAAAAAAACACAATAAAAGAAAGATGGCTTGGAGATGTGTGTATAATTGTTAAAAAAAAAAACCAAAGTTCTTTAGCTCACCCACTTACTTATAATATCATAGCACACTTACTGACTGATCTACCTTCATCTTTCTTCAGTAGCAATAGCATCTATACGGTGAGTTCCCGCGATGGATGGCTTGGATCTTTCATCTGTGTGCACGTGTGAATTCTAAATCAAAGATGGAGCTTGCCTTCCCCTGCCAGACGGAATGATGATCTCAGCCTGACCTTGGTCTAGAGCCCGGCACGTATCGGGGCTCAGCTTGATTGAGATTGTGTCTTGAGGTGATTAGGATCCGACAATGAGACCCGAAGGGGTGGCCCACCCATTAGACAGTTTGCTACCCTTACATAAAGCACTGACTGATGGGACCCACATGGTTCAATCCATTCCATGTAATCAACTGAAGGTGCAGGGTACAAATCTCGTGGCCTACCTAAGCAAAAGCATAAACTATTATGGTGTTTTCGATGCCATAACGTGAATAAAATCGAAAACTTCGTCATGTCAGGTACAACCCTTTGTACCGCAACCCCATGTCAGCACTTAAAATTGAGTGTATTGAAAGTGGCTATTATTTAAGCCCTCTTTTTTTGTATGTTTAGGCCTTTTTCATTCATATGTTGGTGACACATCAATACAAAGCTATACTTCTCACCATAAAAAGCAGAAAAGAGGGTATATTCATCCATGAGAAATGATCTAGTGCTCTCAGAACTACTATAACTAATAATGCTTCTAGTTTTATTCATTCACTTGACAGTCAAATCGATCAATCTGAACCGTCTATTCACTCCAGGATACATTTTGTGGATTATCGTGCAAAAATTGGTCCGCTCAGATGGTCCATTCCATACTTGATCTGGGCTTGTTTTCTCTAGCCATCTGGATGGTTATGATTGCCTACCAAATGTGACTTTTTAAAATTATAAGAAATCCATGATGGGTCCTAACAAATAGGTGGAATAAGTTGATGATTTGTACTATTTTGTGAAAATGATCTTGACCGTTCATGTTAATGTTCATCTATCAATGGTTAATATTTGTCAGATTGGTGTGGTGTTTGCCTGGTAGCTCTTTAAATGCGTGTTGGATATAATAAATGGTCTGGATCAATGTAATGGACTATCAAAGTGTTCCATCGGAATTAAGAACACTATAACTTGGTTGTAGTGAGAACATTGGAGCTCCTACTCTTCATACACTATGATGAGTATGAATAAAAGTTTCTTAATAAAAACATGACAAAGGTATTAGTTCACCACCATTTTCTAATTATGATGTCTGATTCTGTAGGGAAATTGGCATACACATGTTGATCCAAATCGTCTAAATTACAGTTCCAATTTAACCCATGTAGCAAGACCCGGAAAATGTTCTGATCGAGCAATCATAGCAATCCAATTTGTGGCAATCGATGATTAAAAATAAGATGTTTACCGGTCCAAAATTTTCTAGCAAAATCAGATGGTCAATATTGCTCAATAAATTAAAATTTTGGTTATATCCCATAGACGATGGATTGGATTGTAGGGTTGATCAGACACCATAACAAAAGATATTAAGTTGTGGTGTAGAATTATAAACCGTTGGCATTCTGATGGGATTGAGAACTTGTATAAGTAGAGTAAATTAACACAGTTTTAAAGTTCAAATCGTAGATACATTTACACTGATTGGATTTCTAACTGGCATATATATATATATATATATAGATATATAGACGGTTGAAATTTGAAGCAGTTTCAATGGTAGGTATTCGACAAGTAAATGTCTATTGATCAGAGGTTAAGATTGTTGGACCTAGGCTAGTGGGGCCCATTGGTGAGCAATCACTAGTGGGTACATCTCATGTTTTTTTTTAGAATTTTCCTATTCTATTATATTTCGAATTCAACTTTGAATTTGATTTATGATAGGAGATAGGAATAAGACCGGATGATATGGTCTCATCCAAACTCCTATGCCTTCCTATAAAATGGATGAGACTCTCTCTCGTTAAACAACATCATAAGTAATACCGAGAGTATATGGAGAAAGATATGGTGTGCACGATAGTCTATCCATTTTAGCTTGTCCGTGGGACGATCTAATCCATAGATCGCAATCTGGGGCTACTTATACCGTAGGATCAGAGGTGTGAATAGATCCATCTGCTCTAGTAGTAAATAGATGGGCCGTTGAAGCATTTATATTTTGCTTTGTGAGGGTTCCAAAACTCGTGTAGACCGTCAAATCTTGAGGGCTCACCTTCTGCGCTTCCCAACAGTGGTATCAGAGTATTCAATGGCGGATCTCCAATTATTTTCATCTAAAAAGGTAAGTGGCCCATCCTTTCTTTTTGGATTGGAATCCATGTTTGATTTTAGGCTATACGTCAGAAATATAGCTGCTGTACATAAGATATATTGCTTCTGTATTGACGTCCATCCATTCAGCGTGCTTGTTTTTAGGCTTGAGAAGAAAAATAGAATTCAGATAACAATGGTGCACTTGATGTATATGAAATCTAAATCACTTGATTAGCTATCATGCTTGATTTATGGCCATAGCATATTATATTAACGGTAGATTTTCATATGAATGATTAAGATCTTGCTCTTGTTCCCCATATCAATGGAATGGGCCCCTCATGTATATCAAAATTTTAACCAACGGTTAAATATCTAAGGTTCACATGTGGTCCAATTGATTTCTGGAATGGACAATTTCTTAGCCATTAATGCTTGAACTAAAAATGATCTACTAGCACTTTATCTTTCGATATGATTTTTTGTTTTTCTTTGTAAGCGTCCCTTAAAATAAGCTGTCGAAACGAATGGACGGCATGGATGTATACATTCCAGTAATTTACATAAGTTGTTGTATTGAAGTACATACGTGTACATCTCACCCAATATACACCGATAGTTATTGTATTGAACTACACCACTAAATATATTGACATGTCACCCACTCAGATATTTAGCTGCTATAAAGCAATAGTTGTTGGCTTCTGTACACGTGTCAGCTGCTGTACACGTGTTAGATGGACATTTTGGATACTGTAATAGTTGTTGGCTTCTATACACGTGCTGTACACGTTGTTGGCTTCTGTACACGTGCACACGTGTTAGCTTCTGTACACGTATTGCTACTATATTAGAGCTGATTGGATGATGTTCATCACACCATCTGATGTGTGTCCATATGACCCAATGCAATCAGAAACATTATTAATTTTTTTTTGAGAGTATTGGAGTATTTCCCATTGATATAATGCCAAGTTCGGATGGATTGGATCACTGGATGAGTGTAATTTTTTGCACGAAAATCATTGATTGTGAAATAGACCTAATGGTCGGTCCAGATCTATCCAATGGTCTGGATTACCAAACAATGAAACCCACTTGTCAGAACTAATATAGATGGTACTATTGTTATATATTAGCTGACGTACACAACTATCTTGCTTTTTTTAAAAAATAAAATAAAATAAAATCCGTTTGCATTCTAAGTTGTGTTGTGCGTGATGTATATTAGCTGACGTACACAACTAATATAAGTGTTGTATAGCTGACGTACACAACTAGATCACAGCTACTGTGAGAAGCGGATTGGTTGATGCACATCACACCACTACAATATAGCTTCTAAATTAACGTCAGCAAGACATGTGAGTCTTAACACGAGGTATGTGCTGTATCCAAACCATCCATCCACCTGGCAAAAGATATAATTATCAAGTGGGCCACATGAATGCACGGCATAGATAAACCACATACATTTGGGGCGTGTTTGGCCGTACCAATCCCATGAGATTTGGAGGGATGGAAGTGTTTTTAAAGTAACGATGGTGGTATCAGTGGATGTCGGCTCATCCCATAGGATTGAACGACTTCCAGGATGGATGGCCAGCGTGTTTGGGATGGCCATTGGATTCGCTGTACACCATCGACTTCCAGCGGGGCGTGTTTGCATATGGCATTAGGCCTCCGCAGCGAGGTTTTCACAGGAGGATCAGTAGGGAGTTGTCCATTTGAGGGACGTTGTGGGCCACTATCAGGACCCCACTGAACAATCCACACCGTCCATCTGTTTGTCCAAAAAAATCGATCATAGGGACGTTCTCCCTTTTTGAAGAAGCATCCTTGTGCATTGAATATGCCAGCAGGATTCCTGCCTTTCTGGTTGGTTACGCAAGACAGCTGGCTGCGTAGATGCGTAAACAGGTTTAGCAAAGAGGTTTTCGCAGGAGGATCCGTAGGGAGTGGGCCACACATGGAGAAGGGTTGAGAAAAAAAAGGAAAATGGAAAGAAATTTCGCAGGGAAATCCCGGAATCAATGAGATTTCCATCGCGCATGCGAACAGGGCAACCATGCCGCTGTGACTTGATATGGCCCACCTCTGTGATCGGTTTGGGTAATCCAATCCGTTTATCATGCTTAGAGGATAGGTTCAGCCCCGACGTAGGTTGTTTCGCACTGAGAAAGCATCCACAGCGCACGCAAATTGGTCTGCAACCGGTCCCATTACAAGGACTTTTGTGCAATCGTGCATCTTCTCTTCTTGCAACCGGTCCCATTACAAGGACTGATACAAGCCAACCGACTTCACCTCTCCACGTTCCCAGCCGACCGACCCTGGTGGTCTTATAAAAGAGAGACATGAGAGAGAGAGAGAGAGAGAGAGAGAGAGAGAGAGAGAGAGCGAATCCCATGGGATTTGGTGGGATGGAGAAAAGAGGGGGACGGATTTGCCGAATTCGATCGAAATCCCACGCACAGTTTCCAAAGGCAGCGGCATCGCCCATACACGGATTGACCAAACAGCTGGTGGGATGGAAGAGTCGGGATAACCGCCGTAAGTCGATGGATGGTTGATATCCATTGCCCGTCTAAACACACCTTTGAAGTTGGCCCAAAATAGTTTACTCGGTACAAAAAACTACCATTTACATGTCACCTGTGGCAATGTGGCACATGTACATGAAATATATTCCACCCATACGATACCACTCTTTACTGATGTGCACTTGAATTGGCTAATGTACACACGTGTTGGCTACTGTACACACACTCAGCTATACACACGTATTGGCTGATGTACACATGTGTTGGCTGTATGCTTGTGTTATATATGGACCTTGGGATTGGTATACTGCTCAGGTTTTTAGTTTTGTACAGTTGGGTCCATTTTTCATTGATCTACACCACTGAGATTGTTAGTCTCACTATTGATCTTCCTTGAAATAAATATATCTTAAATTGAATAATCCTATCATCTAATAAAATGAAGGGATTAGATTCTTACATCGACTGGATTATTGACATATGGGATATACAATGTAGGGCCCATAATATCAACTATTGGATCAATAAACTATGGTCCAGTTGCACATTTGTGGTAACCCAAAACCCTACAGCTTTCTTGCAAGTAATATGTATATTTCTTTTTTTTATTTTTTGGACATGTACATATATATGCATATGAATTCTGTGGACCCTTTAATGTACATGCCAGAAACGGATGTCAATACTTTGTCACTTTCATTGACGATTACTCGCACTATGGATATGTGTATCTCATCTCACACAAATCTAAGGTTTTTTATTGTTTCCTTAAATATAAAACTGAGGTGGAAAATCAGCTGGAGAAAAAGATTGAAATCCTTCATTCTGATAGAGGTGACGAGTATACATCTGAAACGTTTAAATCATATTGTGAAAACGTTGGTATTGTTCGGCAGTACACAATGACTTATACTCCACAACAAAATGGTGTTGCAGAGAGAATGAATATGACACTATTAGACATGGTTAGATCGATGATGACACAAGCCAATCTCTTTACCACATTCTGAGGAGACGCACTGTTAACAGCCGTCTACGTCCATAATAGAGTCCCATCCAAATCCATTCCTAAGACTCCATATGAGATGTGGTCTGGGAGGACTCCTTCTCTAGCCAACTTACGCCCTTGGGGATCTTTAGATATGTTTTGCTACCTACTCCGCATAGAGGTAAACTTGATAGTAAAACCATTGAATGCGTGTTCATTAGGTATCCTATGTATTTAAAGGGATACGTTATAGTTTATAAGGACCATGAACGATGGATCGAGATAGAATCCCGGGACGTGACCTTCGTTGAAGATATATGCCCAAGCCGAATGAAGCAAAATGTTCCAATACAACTTTTTGAAATACCCAATGTATATCAGGAGAGTAAGAGTTTCTGCTTTTCAAGATGATGATGCTCCTATAATTCGTCAGGACAGTGGGAGGACATCTCAGCAGGCTCCTAAGTTACGTCGAAGCGAAAAAGGATTGATTCCCCGAAGATATTTCGATATTGAGAGGCAAACATTCTCTTGCGTCGCGGTTAATGATGATAAATCTGATTTGTATCAGGATGCATTATTATCTTCTAACTTGGCAGATTGTGTGAATGCTATGGACGAAGAGATCGCTTCCATGGAGAAAAATAAAGTCTGAGAACTTGTTGATTTGCCTTCCAATCGTAAAGTGATAGGTAATAAATAGGTACTAAAGATCAAAAGAAAGGCAGATGGTACAGTGGACAAGTATAAAGCACGATTAGTTGCTAAAGGTTTTACACAACAAGAAGGCATTGATTATGAAGAGACCTTTTCACCTATTAAAAAGTTCCCCTCAATTCGCATGATCTTATCCATTGTTGCAAGTTTAAACTTAAAGTTATATCAGATGGATGTAAATACCGTATTCTTAAATGGTGACTTGGATGGAGAAATATATATGAAACAGCCCATGGGTTATGTGGACAAAAAGCATCCAAAGAAAGTTTGCAAGTTATTGAAATCTATCTTGGGCTGAAGCAATCTTCAAGACAGTGGTATATAAGGTTACATTTGGCCATCACTACTTTTGGATTCACGATGAGTAAAGAAAATCATTATGTATACATGAAACAGTCTGGAATATCTTTTCTGATACTATCTCTATATGTAGACGATATCCTGTTAGCTAGTAATAATATGCAATGTTGATATTGACTAAAGATTGGCTATTCTCGAACTTTGAAATGAAAGACCTCGGTGAAGCAAACTTTATTCTTGCAGTAAAAATCATCAGGTATCTTCCTAAGGAATTTTTAGGTTTGTCTCAAGCAACCTATATACAAAAGATCTTAGAGCAATTCAGGATAAAAAAATTCAAAAGCTGTTGAAACTCATATAGATAAAGCTACCAAGCTAGACAGGAAATCGTGTCCCCAAACTGAGGCCGAGAAATTGGCTATGTCCTCAGTACCTTATGCAAGCGTAGTAGGGAGCTTAATGTACGCTATGCTTTGCACTAGACCGGATATTAGATATGCAGTTGGCATAGTTAGCCGTTATCAGAGTAACCCGGGACAATCTCATTGGCAAGCCGTCAAACGTATATTTCGCTATTTCAGAGGAACAAAAGACCTTATGTTGTGTTATGAAGACACAAGCCTCAAGCTCAAAGGATATTCTGATGCTGCTTGGGGTAATGACGCCGACGAGGAAAAGTCTACTTCAGGATATGTATTCTTACTCGGAGAAGGAGTTATCTTATGGTTGAGTAAGAAACAGACATCCACAGCTCTTTCATCTATAGAGGCCGAGTACATTGCATGTTGTGCTACAGTTCAGGAGTGTGTATGGCTTCGCAGATTTCTATTGAGTTTGGGTGTTGTACCGAGTGTTCGTCAGCCTATATCGCTGAAGATAGACAATACTTTTGTCATTGACTTGACAAAGGACCTTAAACACCACTAGAAGTCTAAGCACATTGAGATTAAGTATCATTACGTCCGTAATCAAGTGAAAGATAAGAAGGTCGCCCTCAGTTACATTCCTACTAAGGAGATGATGGCTGATTCCATGACGAAACCTATAACTAGAGATCTATTTCAGGTTCACGTCAGGCAGATGAGATTGAGGAAAGTTTGACTGATGTACTTGTTTTATAATACATTCGATCTTTCATTAATGAATAATATATTCCATTTATTCAGTATTGAACACTAATATGAACTAGGTAATTAGATCATCAGCATTTACCTTGAGATCATGTAGGATTTCTATCTTTGTCGGCAGGCCGGTTACCCACTCGCACGGGTTGACCAACCTTGAATGTACAAGAGAGGAACATTCGGGGCCATGTTTATACATTGGGGTATGAACTTTTTTTTATTTTAAATAATAAAGGATGAGAATATGAGTGAGTCGTATCCGTCTACAATCTTATAAAGATTGAAGATGAGACTGATAAGGTCGAATAGCATAATCGCACCATTCCGTTACATGCGATTATTGCTATGATCTAAATTTAAAGCCACGTTATGAAGTTATGAGATGAGTTGTACTTCATATAGAATGACCTGCGTATTGTAGACCTGACATTCACCTAGTAATGTCTACTTTTACGACGTGGATTGTAGCCACGTGCTAGGACCTTTTACTTATAGATTGTTTTGATTCGATTTAATCATTGTAACGTGCGAGTAGCCAGTCCCGTAGGTGACTCTTTGTGTCCTTAGCTACCCTCCTCTTGTGTATATGAGGATGAGATTGAGTGTCGCTACTTTAATGTACTATGACGAAAGGTCCTTGATTGGCCAGACTCAGTTACGTTAGGAAAGCGGCTTAATTAATTCCAAATTACACATCTGTGTGGGGAAGATCCTGTGACAGCTACACCAAGTTTTTAGAACTATAAATCCGTACTTGAAGACTTATCCGTCGGCAATATCGAGTTATTTTTATTAGACTTTTGTAAATAATATTTTTCTTAAAAAGTATATATATATATATAGAGATATATATATATATATATATATATATATATATATATATATATATATATATATATATATATATGCTGTAAGTTGTTTATTTCTATTCTCAATCGCAAGTATATTCATCATTTGGATAAGTGCGTATGTTGGCCATCCATTCAGTGTGGTCATGCGGACTAGGACATGCATTGCAAAGCTTGGGTTATTGAGTACTAGTTAGGTGGTTATTTAGTACTTAAGCACCTGTGAGAAGATTATGGTGATCCAGCTGGTCTCACGCCTCTGATTCTTTCGATCGCGATGTTTGATCTTTGATTGTTATTAGACAAGTCAGATGGTGCCTATCCTACAATGTAATTGAGTGGGAGATGTTGGACCTAGGCCAATGGGGCTCACTGGTGAGCAATCACTAGTGGGTATGTCTCATGTTTCTTCTGGCTTTTTCCTATTCTGTTATATTTCAAATTCAACTTTGAATTTGATTTATGATAGAAGATAGGGATAAGTTCGAATGATATGGTCTCATCCAAACTCTTATGCCTTCCTATAAAATGGATGAGACTTTCTCTCGTTAAATAACATCATAAGTAATATCGAGAGTATACGGAGAGAGACATAGTGTGCACGATAGTTTGTCCATTTTGGCTTGTCCTTGGGACGATCTAATCCTTAAATCACAATCCGGGGCTACTTATACCGTAGGATCAGAGGTGTGAATAGATCCATTTGCTCCAGTAGTAGATAAATGGGCCGTTGGAGCATTTATCTTCTGCTTTGTGAGGGTTTCAAAACTCGTGTAAACCATCAAATCTTGGGGGCTCACCTTCCCCGCTTCCCAACAAAGATGTCCATTCAATGGTAAGGATTCAGGAAGCAAATTTACGATGCATACATTCTAAAGATGCCATGGTGACAGTGTTTGAGTGCCTGCATATCAACCATCCTACTCAACCCGAGTATCAATATCTTACATAATCCCTAGAAGTGATCTGTCCTCGACTTCCAGGAAGATGATGTGGCTCCCAGGCTGGCCACGTGACATGGCCGATTTAGACAGGGCACTGACCTGGGCGACCCACCCCAACCGCCCAGCATGCCACACCGTGCCGTTCGAAAAGTACCATGACTTGCATGCATGCACACAGCCATTGAATAGATGGCACGCGTGCATCTCAATCCTAACTTCTTATATCGTGGGGCCCGCTTTTGGATTGTTGATTGCTCAAATTCACATCCAAAAGTGATTCAAGCATCATTTTCAGGGCCATCAAATGGACGGTTGATTAAACAGATGTCCACTAATCGAAGGACACAGTTCTTCAATCAATCCTATTTTTTAAATCTATCCACATCTACGGTATATACTACTATTTTGATGGTTCGGATTGGTGTAATTAGAAAACACGTATAAGTTATTATATGCACGCGTATGGACGGTCAATGTTTCTCGGCTGCATGCAACCTGCAAATCCCTCTCAAACTTTCAAAAGCGTCGGCGCCTGAGGCTGAGATCAACCCTTCATAGAAAATATGGGGCCACGTAAGATCCACATCTGCTTTAGTCTATGGTGGGCCCCACATGAGCACCGCCACTTCCGACCTTTCGGCCTTTTGGACAGGACCCACGCGCTCCTTTCCAGGCTAGAAAAGCCGTTCGAACCCGTCCTAGGCAGGTGCAGCCAATCAGGATCCAACACGTGGCACGTGATAGGCTCCGGGATTCGGAAAAGCCGGGATGGTGATGATGGGAATTTGAAGGAGCAGGGAAAAACAATACACAAGTTACCATGGATAAATTATAGGAATCTGGACCCGAGGACATCTTTACTGTACACGGGTTGTTGGATTTTACAAGTGAACCCACGGTTCGATGATCTGAGCCGTTGGCCTTTTGTGCCCCACCGTGGTGGACCAATCCAAACCACATTCACTAATCTCAGCCGTCCATTTACAAGAACTAAATTGGAAACGAGAGAGCTCTAGGCGTACGTTACGATGGTACGGGCCAAATGTGGAGCCCATTGACTTTTTCACCGAATCCAACCGTCCATCGTATGAGTTACCTTAATAAAACCGTACCTGCAAAAAATCAACCCGATCCGAAACTCAGTTGGGCCATAGAACATGGAACATGTTGAGAGGGAACTCCCATCGTTGATAGTATTACGGGCGTGCCGTCTTGTATTTAAAGAATCCAGGCCATTCAGACCCTTCATCCAGATGAAGGGTTAGCCCAAAAATAAGGCTATTTTACGATTCAGATGCGCCTACGAGAAATTCGAGGGTGGTCGTTCCCTCCCAGATTGTCACCTCTGTTGTGTCGGACTCAAATTTGTTATTCTGCTAAAAATTGGGGCTTGAAGATTTTTTAAGGTGATCTATCTGATCAATGGTTTAGATGACGTAAATACATCATGTACACCCCACAACCAGCCAGTCCGGTAGTACTCGAGTGCTCCCCAATCTTGGTCGAAAATAGTAGTAATGATTCCCCGTGGAAGAGTTTTTAGTTTGATGGTCCACCCATTTTGGTGCCCAAAAGACGAATGGTCCACGTGACTCAGCCGTGGGTCCTACTTGCACATGGTCAAAAACTCGAGCACAATGTAAACATACTCGGGTCTAATGTTCGAGGATCTAATAATTACGTCGTGGCCCATGATACCGCCTGCTTTAACATATTTTTAAATGTAATTAAAATGGAATACGATAATATTTCCTTCAATTATTAATGTTCCTCCGTTGGACAGATTCTCAAAGGCCGCACCAAACTATCAATATAAATACAGTCTCTCCCCTCTATTTCTTTCATTCCATTTCCTTCTCGCCCTTTGCCTTTGATTGCCTTGCCTTTGCTGCCCATCTTTTCTTTCATTATTTCCATTCAATGGCTACAGTTGAGGTGAGGCCCACCTCGATCATCTCTTCTCTCTTTGTATTTTATGTTTATAGTTGTACAATCTTAGATGGTTTAGACGGCCTTGATCTTGTCACCAAATAAACACATATCTTATCTTTGTTGATTCTGATGTATTGGATCAGATGATGGTTTTGAGATGGTCCTTGGAGATCTGACGGTCGTAATCGGCTGATCGTTCTTTATGTTGGTTTTCTCTTTTATAGTCGTCTGTTTCCCAAGCCATGGATCGGATGGTTAGGATTGTCGAATGGAAGTGATTATTTTAGCCCCTGTCAAAAGATGGTTCAGATTGTTTATTAGACCTCTTGACCATCCATTGAATAGGATATTGATCGAATGGTTAAGATTTTAAGGTTTTCAAATTTATATAATTTTTGTTTGTTTGTTTTCGTGGTGTTCATTGAAATGCGTGCTGTAGCTGATGGACGGTTCGGATTGATCATTGGGGCTTTCCAAGTGTCCTGATTCAATGAGGATCATACTCAATTATATAAATGTATTTAATTTAGTATTAAACATAACTATATATTATTTAAAATCAATGATATATTAGCCGTGATATGGTTGCCTTAGTGTCCATGTATAGGATCGTCTGTGATCATGGGATTTTGGACCTCGAGCCATCTATGGAGTTGGTCCACTTGGTTGGACGATCTGGATCCACCGCTCTAACTTGGCACGTCTGGTATTGGGTGACGAATACACGCCCGATCTTTTGCGTCGGACGAGTGAATCTGATGATATGTCCCTCTAGGGTATGTAACGATCTATATGGATGGGCACTCCCCTGCCATCAACCTCTGGATGCAGACGTCTTAAGAGTGGATGGGCAGATCTGGACCATCCATCTGGAGGCATGTCTATGGATGGACCATATCCCAGAAATCATACGGATGAGATGATTCTAGCCATCGGATAAGTGGATTTCAAATAGATGGTAACCACAGATTTTAATGATTAACCATCGATGGGTTGAAGGTGACGCTACTAAGATCTTGGTCTTCCATGTGGTTTTGGAACTGTGGCCATTCATTGTACGGATCACCCGTAACTCGGGTTTATATGCCATGTATGAAAGCCCGATGGGCTTGTCGGGCCATCTGTAACCCTATTAGTAGTCTGAACCGTTCATGGATGAGCCATATCCCAAGATCTCTCTTCAATTAGATGATCATAGCTGTCCGATTAATGACTTTGAAATGAATGATTATAGAAAGATACAACAATCGACATTTAAAGGTCCATCAGCTGAATGGTTAAGACCAACCCATGGATGAATATTTTGAAGAAAAGTGACGATCCATGATGGGCTCATGCTGGATGGACGGTTGGGATTACCCGACATGGTGTCCTTTAAAAAAAAAAAAATTATAGTTTTGGGTCTAAGCACCAGAGTGTCTTATGTTATTTTTTGTTATTTTTTAAAAAAAATGTGTTTTATTATCTTAATAATTTTAACTACGTGTATGTACATCCGTTTCAAAAAAGAAAAAAACACTTGCGACCACCTTATCATGGGTTGAATCGTTTCGGCGGACCCGGACTGGTTAAGCTAGCTGAGCTCAGTTAGCTTAACCAGTAATGTTTTTTTTTTTTTTTTGTAGAAATGAAGCCATTGATCCATGTCTAGTTATCCATGGCATTGATATGATTGATATGACAATCGTCCAATGTATGACATATCATATGAGACATGGTTCATACGTTGCTATCATTATGCTACTACTTCAACGGTCTGGATCAGAGCGTAACTAAAATATCAAATAAATTGACGGTTTTGGGTATCTTGCACCATGTTGTGGTGCAACTCACGTGCCAAATGGATGGTTTGATCGAGAACGTCCATTTGGCTCAGCCACCTCATAGTCCATTTTGATGATCTAAATATTATAACCGTTTGTTTTGTAAGCCAACAAAGGGATGATTTAGATGTTCCAATCAACCAATAAAAAGGAAAATTCTGATGCTGGGCCAGCACTTAGCGGCTAGGAACTTCCGATCAGTGTTATTTGGCATGATGGCTAATAAAAATAGAGCTCGATCCGAGCAGATGGTTCAAATAAATTGACTAGAGTGTCCCTATGCTCCACTAGGAATCATCTGGATCGAATGGATGGTTCAGATTGATTGATGAGTAAACCGTCCACATGCCGAACGCAGGGGAGTTGCATCATCTTACTCTAGATCAACTAGTTCACTCCTGAAAATCGCTGCGTCACCTTGTCATACATGGGGTCGATCTGCACATTCAAGTCGTGGTCAGTTGTAGATGGACCATAGAGTAAAAATCACACTGATCAAAGGATCCTAACGGTCCAGATGGTGTTATCAAATCGACTGTTTCAAAAGAAGGTGATCAACTGTCTAAATTCAACAAGCTGAATAAGATGATTGAAATAGTCTGATCCATGACATTTTTGGGCTATGCTACATCTGCAAAGGGGCCCACAATATGGACAGTCCGGATTTGAGTACATACATGGCACGTAAGTAGTGTCATATATACACCCACGTAATGGGCATAGTTGTCTTTTTTTACATTGCATCGTATTGCAATTTTTTCATTTCACTAACTAGGGTTTTCTTGTATAGGTCGTACCAACTTCAGTTGCAGAGGTAACCACCCAAGTAGAAGAATCAAAGGTGGAGATCTCTCCAGCTGCACCAGCTGTAGAAGAAGTAGCTGCACCAGCTGTAGAAGAAGAAGAAGCGGTAGCTGCTCCAACACCTGAGGTAGAATCTGAAAATCCCGCAGCTGCCGCCACTGAAGAAGAACCAGAGGTAGAAACCAAGGCCGTAGAGGAAGAGAAACCCGCTGCTGAAGTGGCGGAAATCGAGAACAAGGAAATTGAACCTAAAGACGTAGATGTCGAGGAGGCGAAAGAAGAAGTGACTCCGGCACCAGCAGCAGTGGAAGAAACAGTAGCAGTAGCAAAAGAAGCTGCACCAGCTGCTTCCGAAGAAACCATTGAGGCTGCACTGGAGGAGCCAGTGGAAGAAGCCAAAGATGGAGAAGAAGAAGAGAAAGCTGTTGTGTTGGAGTAGAAGTATTGGTGGATTGTGGTTGTGGGCTTTTCATTTGTTTGGTAGGATTGTGGGCTGTGATTTGCTGAGATTTTTAGCTCAATATAGCAGATAATAATGGTGGATATTTTATTAATTTTAGTAGAGAAGGGTTTTTGGGTGTGGCTTATTGAGAGAGAGAGAGAGAGTGTGTCAAGGGTGAGAATTTGTTGGTAATGCTGTAAGAAGTTTTTTCTCTTCTCAGGGTTTTGGATGCATTTGTACTTGTTAGTCTTTAATTAGTATTATTATGTTTTTTTTTTTATTAGCTTATGTTACTTGGTTATTTGGAATCTTTGTTTCTTCTACTGTCATATGATGGGTCTTGAGAGAGAGAGAGAGAGAGAGAGAGAGAGAGAGAGTGCTTCTAGTCATGCTCTAGAAAATCAGCGCAAACCCTCTTCTAAATTTTGCCCGGGATGTAAGTTGGTACTCTGACCGTGGAGCCCACGTCAATATATGTCTTGTAACTCACTGATCTCATATGTGGGAGAATCTGGATCCTCACCTTGCGGCAAACAAAAAATTTACTTTCTTATTGCTTGCTGCAAACAAGAAATTTACCTTCTTACTATCTAATTAGGCCACATCATCACACACCACATTAAATCACACACTTCATTAAATACATGCGCTCATCTTTTTGCCCACTCATTTTATATCATGAGTCCTAAAATGAAGTAGATGCAATTCTCAAGTGAACCACACAACACCAAACAGTGGTCATTAAATACTAACCACTAAAAAGATTTTTAGGGCCCACTATAATGTTTGTTTGCCATCCAACATGTTGATAAGGTATCACAGACATTGACGAACTTCCCTTGATTCATGTCCTTGAGACCTTATCAACAGATTTATGTCTTTGAGACCTTATCAACAGGTTAGGTAACAAATAAACATCATAGTAGGCCCACAATTTTTTTTTTTTTTTAAATGACGGACGTTCACATACATCATGGTGGGGCGCCCTACACCTTTTCCAGTTGCACACGGTGCCAGCGTCTGTGCTATGTGCTCTGTGCTCACCTTTCGGATTAACCAAAGTAAATAAATATGGGTCACGTCTCACTAGGTTTAGAAATTAAGGATTAGCCAATGTTAATAATTATAGGTTTGGTGGTTTGAATAAACCATACCATGGTGTTAATGTGAAATCTACTCCAATCATCATGCGTGTCACTCCAAGGGTCCAAAAATATTAGCCTATCTGTGGTCTAGGTAGACCACAACATTGTAAGCAATATACAAGGGGAAGGTTACCTTTCAAATTGTTTCCTAGTGTGGCTCACCTGAATCACGAATGGGCCTGACTTTTAGGCCAATGCTTGAGTTTTAGTGTGACAAACACATCATGGTGGGCCTGATAAAAAATCAAGGGTGGGTGCCCCCTTTCACCGGTTCCCAAAAATGATGACATTCTAAAAGGAGTTCTAAAATCCAACCAATTAGACCACAAGCTAGTCGATCAATTCGATAACTATTTAGTACATGTGATGTCCAGCCCTTCCACCAAGTTGATCCTAGCACAAGGTTTGCCTAGTGCAATAGACAGTCCTATCTACAAATCAAGTGGGCCACACCATATAATATAACGTCCTGGCTTTAGTCAAGAAACTCAAGTGTAGTCCACTTATGAGTGGGGGAGTTTTCCATAAGGTGATTGTAGACACCCCACCTTAAACGAGCAAAATCCACTCGTCGACTTCAATTTACCGCCAACCGAAGCAGCTATACAGTTAAAAGTATGCCCAGAAGGTGTCCCCGGGATCGGATCAACCAAGATTTGGGCATACAAGCGGCAGGCCAAGCGAGGGAGCAAGACCTTTGGAGCGTCCATGAAACACACTGGAATTAAAAAAAAATTTACTTTCCATGGATACGGTGGTAGGAAATCTCTATCCATGGATATGAATTTCTGCCCACCGTATCTGGGTTCGGGTTCTCCCTGATCACCATGTCCGCTAAGAACTGTACTTGTAATGTATTGTAACGACCCTGTTCTGAAAACTCGAGTGTTAGTTTCTTTTTTTAAAATTTAAAATTTTCAAACTAACCAATTTTATTCAAACATCTTAATTTTTTTCAACTTCTTAATTTTTTTTAATTTTTTTTTTTCAAAATGTTAATTTCTTGTCGAAATCACAAGGCTTTTTAAAAACTCAATTTTTTTTTTTAATTCAAAATCTCAAATATTCATAATCTTTGACATTTCTTTTTCAAACTTTTCAATTTTCTTTTTCAAAATGTTAATTTCTTGTCAAAATCTCAATTTTTTTAATATCACTTTTTTCAAAAATTTTAATTTTTTTCACACTTCTCCATTTCTTTTCAAAATGTCATTAAAAAAAAAAAACTAAAAAATATATATATTTTTTCAAAATCAAATTTTTTTTTTTTTTTTTTTCAAAATCACATTTTTTTAAGAAACTTTTTATTTCTTTTCAAAATACAAAATCTCAAGTTTTTTTCAATATCTAATTATTTTTCATACTTGAATTTTTTTTTTTTTTTTAAGTGCCACTTTTTTAAAATGTCAATTTTTTTGTAACATTTTGTTTTATAAAAAAATACCAATTCTTTTCAAAATCTTATTTTTTTCTCAAACATTGTTACATTTTTCCAAACTTTTGAACCTTCTTATTCAAAATCACATTTGTTTTGAACTTTTCAAATTTTTTTTTTTTTCGAAATATCATTTTTTTCAAATTGTTTTTTTTTTCAAAATTATCAACTTTATTCAAACTTCTTAATTTTTGTTTTCAAAATCTAGATTTTTATTAAATCACATTTTTTTTTAATAATCACAAATTAAATTTCTCCAACGTTGTCAATTGTTTATTTGTTTATTTTTTAACTTCTCAATTTTCTTTTTCAAAATTTCAATTATTTTTCAATATCTTGATTTTTTTAATCTCAATTATTTTCGAACTTCATTATCTAAAATCTTGATTTTTAATAAAATACTAAGGATGTAGGGTAGGATTTTTCATGTGATATTTCAAAGCATTTAAATATCGGTTTTAAAGCAAAAAAAAAATAATAGTAAATTCTACTCAATTGACTCAAAAAATAAAAATAAAAAATAAAAAAAAATTGATGCATTCAATCGATTAAAAAAAAAACCTTAGATACAAATAAATATAATTAAACCACTGAATTTGTTTCACTTCTTAGACTACAATAAAGTACAATTTTTCACCAAATTCTACAAAAAAAAAAAAAAATAAATAAAAAATAAAAAACAAACATATGCAAGTTTGGGGCAAAAGTGAATTTACGACAGACCATGATCTGTTGGAAAAGTGTTATTCGTCGCAAATGTCATTTTAGCGACGGACTTAGTCCGACGCTGAATCCTGCCACTCTTAAGCCTAGCACAGCAACAAAGTTTCTGCCTCTCTGACACCCTTGGGAATCTTTCTAAGTTTGGCTAGTTTTCTTTTTTTTTTGTTCGCAAGAAGACAATCTAGAGCCTTACAAGCTCTGGCTAGTTCTCGATAAAGGCTTCAAACATCTTTATTGAGTGACAAAGCCCCCTTTTTTTTTTTTTTTTTTTTTAAAAGTGAATATGATAGCTAAAAACGAAGGGTAGGTCGACTGGTCACTATGCCGAGTCCTCTCTGCTCCATTGTCTGTTTGTTTGGTTACGGCTCATGCCCACTTGTCATGAACCCCCGCTTGCCCTGAGGTTGAGTCGCAACTCTTCCTGTAGAAACCTCCTTCAATTAATCCTGTCAGTAGGAACGTTAGCAAGAAAGCCAACCACCATTTCTATTGAAAAGGTGTGCAACCAACATTTTCCATTAGCGACAGATGAAATCCGTTGTTAAACCAAGAGTTTTTGCGACCGGCAATGTCCGTCACAAATAGAAAATTTTGATCAGTGCATTTTTTTGTTTTCGTGTTCATTGAAATGTGTGCTGTAGCTGATGGGCGGATTGGATTGATCAATTGGGCTTTCCAAGTGTCCTGATGCAACGAGGATCGTTCTCAATTATATAGATGTATTTAACTTGGTATCAAATATAACTATATATTATTTGGAATGAATTATATAAAATGATATATTAGCCGTGATATGGCTGGCTTAGTGTCAATGCATAGGATCGTCTGTGATAATGGATTTTGGACCTAGAGCCATTTATGGAGTTGTCCCATGCACTTAGATGACGATCTAGATCCACCGCTCTAACTTGGCACGTATGGTATTGGGTTACGAATACGCACTCGATCTTGTGAGCCGGACGAGTGAATGTAGCGATATGCCTCGCCAGAAAATGGTCCGATCTATATGCCCTTGCTGGATGGGCACTCTCGTGCCATCAACCTCTAGAAGTACGTCTTAAGAGTGGATGGACAGATCTGGACCATCCATCTGGAGGCCTATCTATGGATGGACCATATCCCAAATATCCCATTGGATAAGTGGCTTTCAAATAGATGGTAACCACAGAATTTAATGATTAACCACCGATGGGTTGAATCTGACAGCTAAGATTTTGGTCTTCCATGTGGTTTTTGAACTGTGGCCACTCATTGTACGGATCAGCAAGTGGATTCTCCCAGTCGGCCTGCTTTCTCTCTTTCACTTGTATGGTGTTTGTATGCAAGTGCATGGGCTGGGCTAGACAATCCCAACAATTATCTAAGCCCACATTCTAGGCCGGATCCGGCTTGAAAGCTAAGGGATCTGTTACGGGCACCACATGTGCGTTGAGGAATGTCGATTCTTCCTGGCCCAACCATGATCTGAGACCAAATTCCAAGCCCAATCCGAAAGTCTGTTTGCCCCTGTAGCTGTTGGGCTTATTCACTCCACGACTTAATTAAGTAGTCAAGGTTCATATCCTGCCTTTGAGTAAAGGAATCTGGGTCAGGCCTCATGAGGATAAGAGTTGAGGAATGTGGACATGTCCTGACCCAGCTGAACCATATCCCAACCCATGTCCAGGTCCGGTTCAACCTGTGTGCTGAAGATCTGAAACATCAATGAGATGTACCAGGCCACCATCAAAATACTCAATCCACCATGTTAAATCAGTTGTACTATTGCGGTTGACAGGTAGGCATTTGGGCGGACTCCATGCATTTCCAGCCCAACTAATCATCAAACCTTAAACTTAGGCCTATGCTATGTGGATGATTTACTAGTATTTTTTAAAGCAAAACTATTGATACACCATATATATGGGATATATACTTTTAGGAAAATTCAAAGAGTCCAAGTTGAGGGGCCTAATGTAGATGAAGCATGGCTTATAAATCACTCTAATTGGATTATCTTAAGCATCCAACTAGTGGAAATCAAACGTTGGACTAGAAATGATATGATCAACAATCAATATCAATGGATAAATTCAGAGGTTTATGATCTTTATTAATATAATATTTGTTCAGATAGTGTGATTTTCTTAGTTTGTGCTTCATCCACTATGGTCCTAAATTTTGAACTTTCAAGATTGACATAAATATGTCATGCATGCAGCAGTTGACATTTTAATGGTGCCACCCAAACTTCCTTATTTCTGTCGGTACACCCAAATAACAGGACTCCCTTATTTCTGTTGGCACAAATAACATGATAAAAATGCTAGAAAAAATACCTTGTTTTCCCAATACCGCCATTTGGGAAGATGTTAATTTACTACCTTTGGCACATGAACATGGCATGTGTGCAAATTCAAACCATCTACAATAAGCATTGTAGCAAGAAATGGCCATTCTCAAGATATTAGACTCATTATAAAAATAAGTGGGCCATAATAATAGACCTATTGTGCCGTCACAAAGATAACTAAAAAAAAATAGAAGTAACATGGCTATAACAATGTAGTTACTTACCAACAAAACTTGAGACTATTACATAATATTGAAAGTGCCCTAATTTATCAATTAGTGTGAAGTATGAGTCGTAGAGTCAAGTAAGCCCCAAAGAAGACCCAAGACTAAAGACTTAAAGGGTTAGAAGCTTCAACCTCAAGTTAAAGTAAAGATAATTTCATTACCTCGCCAAACCCTATACCTAAACCCTTCAAAACATAGCCCATACTTAACCAAAAACATCTAGGAAGAACCATAGTTAAGTATGTTTAATGGGTATGTAAGTTGATGTCTGAGCAAAAACGAGACTTTGAATATCAGACATTTTCGAGGGCATCGAAGTGCCATCAAACAACCTTCAATGGCATCGAAGGAACCTCAATGAGATCGAGCCATATGGTTAGTTTGTCCAGCAAGAACTGAAGTATTTCCTGAAAATTTCCGATGGCATCGAAACCTATTCGATGACATTGAAGACCCTTTCGATGGTATCAAATACAACTTTGATGGCATCGAGATAGAGCACAAATAGTCCAGCAATAAAATAATAAAAATCTGAATTTTTCCAATGGCATCAAAGCCTCTTTGATGGCATCGAATTTAAGCTTCGATGACATCAAACCTAGCTTCAATGGCATTAAGAAATTGCTCAAAAGTTCAACAAGAAATCATAAAAATTCTTGATTTTTCTGATGGCATCGAAGGCTGTTCGATGGCATCAAACTGAAGCTTCGATGACATCGAATTTAGCTTCAATGACATCGAAAAAGTGCTTAAACTGTTTAATAAGAAATCTCATAAAATATGAATTTTTGTGATGGTATCAAACCATCCTTCGATGACATCGAAGGTCATTTCAATGGCATCGAAAAAGGACCCAAATTATCTAGCAACCTCAGGTCGTAAATTTGAAATTTTTCAATGGCATCGAAGGTCTCCTTCGATGGCATCGATAGAGAATGGCCAACAACTATTTGAACATCTTGTTGCCTAAGTTCGATAGGATCAAAGAACCTTTGATGATATCAAACCTGACAGATTTCTGCCCTTTTTTTACTGTTGGGTTTTTGTTCTATATATCAGGATGAGTTGTTCCTTGGCAATTTGGTGAGTATTGGAGAGAGCTTTGAGAGAGCTAATAGCAGAATTTAATACCCATCTTATCAAGTCCTATTTCCTCATGGAGTTCATAATTCAATCCTTATCTTATTCAAAGCTTAGTTGAATATTGAACTCTGACATTCAATAATGCCTTAACAACCTTCTTTAGTAGCAAATTCATATGTTAGGAAGCATTGAATACTTAGCATTGGGGATCCTTTTTAGTTCTTCAAGACCCATCAACAGATAGGATTTACCTAGACCCCTGACCCATCAACCTTGGTATCAACATTGGAGTATTTTCACTCGATTGTGGTACAAGGGATCTGAAGAGTCTTCAACAACTTGGAAGATCTTGAAGTCTATTTATGTTTGAAAACCATTCCTTGTGTGGGATTAAAATTCAGATTTTTTCTCCAAACTTGCTAACTCCTTACGTAGGCTTCCGATGAGAGAATACGTGTTGTTTCTTTATGTACGACTTGATAAGATATTTTCTAGGTAAATAATAACCTTGTGCAGGTTGTGAAGGTTTATGATGAACCTCATTTAAAATAATTGAATAGCGAAATCTGGCACACTCTAGGAGAGAGTGGGTTAGCTACAAGTGGAGTAGGCATGTAGTTGAACCACTATACATAATTGTGCATCGTGGTGAATGTTTTGATTCATGGTTTGTGTTGATTGATTGATCTCTATGCTCCATTCATTTTCTCCACAAAATATGTTTGTTAAAATGCATGAATGATGTGTATCACTGTTTTAACTTAGTTGGTGCACTTCTTATTTAAATTAATTTTCCTACTTGATTGTTTAGAAGTAAGTGCATGCAATTGGATTAATTAAATTTTGAAAAACCCTATTTACCCCCCTTTAGGACGATTAGTCATATCTTCAAGCTTTGCTTGTAACAGTTAGGTCGCAATTTTCAAACATCACTACTAAAAAAAAATAAAAATAAAAACATAAAAATCACTACTATAACTAGTATGACAACTCCAAGCAGAATGCCTGAACAAAATTTTAAAATGATATATTCGAACATGATGAGGAAATTTCTTATGGTCAGGCAACCCAGAAGCTTCACTCATTTCTAGATCTTCCTTATTTGCTTACATAACATAGAGATATATTGGAACAAGATGAAGAAGAAATTTCTTATGAGCAGCCAATCCTGAAGCTTTACTCATTTCCAAATCCTCCTTATTTGCTTACATAATATAGTGAAATATTGGAACAAGATGAAGAGGAAATTTCTGATGAGCAGCCAACCCTGAAGCTTCTGTCATGTGAAGATCCTCCTTATTTGCTTACATAACATAGCTACAATAACTAGTAGGATAACTCCAGTTTGTAAGCAGAATGTCTAAACAGCTTCAGAAAAGTGATATTTTGGAACAAGAAGAAGAGGATATTTCTTATGAGAAGCCATCCCAATTTCTTCACTCAGGTCTAGGTTCTCCTTTGTTACACCCGCAGGAAACTCCCAATCAAACCAATATAAAAGGTTGGCAAGAGCAAACTCCATAGTATAGGAGGCAAATGTCATTCCAGGGCAAATCCTCCTCCCTGACCCGAAAGGAATAAGTTGAAAATCATTTCCTTTGAGGTCAATTGGGCTGTTCGTAAATCTGTCTGGGAGAAACTCATTAGGTTTCTCCCATAATTTAGGGTCCCTTCCAATGGCCCATGCATTGATATAGACCCGTGTTTTTGGAGGGATAAAATAGCCTTGTAGCGTCACGCTTGATATGGATTGGTGTGGAATTAATAGGGGCGCAGGAGGGTGAAGTCGCAAAGTCTCCTTAATTACGTTTTTCAAGTAGTTCATCTCAACAATGTCCTTCTCTTCCACCTTCATTTTTCTACCAATCACTCTTCTTACCTCTTCTTGAGCTTTCACCATCGTTCTAGGATTTGTAATAAGCTCAGTCATTGTCCATTCTAAGGTGGCTGATGTCGTTTCAGTCCCTGCAACGAACATGTCCTAAGGATAAAAAAATGGAAAAAGGAAGCATATCAGTAATTGAGTCAATCAATCATCCAATAAACTTATTTCCTACCTTTACAATATTTAACCCCTTCTTAGGAAATACTAACCAAAACCTTAACAATCCAAATATGGTAGAGCCATCACCCCACCCTACATTCCTCATGTAAGGGAAGTCCACATTTACAGATTAAGTTTTCATTCCTATGAAATCTTCAAGTCCCACTCGTAGAAGACTTCTGTCTATTCCACTTTCTCCCACGCGAGAGAAAAAAGAGAGAAAAGACATCACATATATTCAAACTTAAGCTGTAAGTGTGGACTTCACTTACCATGTTGAGTTTGAATTGTCAATTAAGATTATCAAAAATAATATAGCCCAAAAATTGGAAATCTCAGCACCCACCTTACTTGTGGCTTCACTTTTTTTAAAGCAGATAAAAATTTATTCACACCAAAAGGATACTTGTAATTCTGGCGGGAAAAACGCTGGGGCCCACATATAATATCCGTCCTATAGCGAAACAACAAAGCCCGACAACACCTTAGCTCATCCGGATAGCCCCTATCCCCACTTTGTCAAGGAACAATGTACCCTAGACAGTGGGTGGCAATCTTACTCTATCAGAAAAGAAATGCTTTGATTGAGACTGGCTTTCCCACCTCGCAAACCCATCCGCCACCCCATTAGCCTCCATTGGTTTAAAAGATACTCTTACTTTAAATTTATTTATTTATTATTATTATTTTTTTCCCTTTAGCTAATCCAATCAGGACCACCAATTCCTGATGAGGCTATCAACTATCACTTTCGAGTCATTCTCCACCCAAATCTTGATTTCACTTTTTGTTTAATAATAATAATTAAAAAAAAACTTTGTACATAGTTATAAATAGTTAAGTTATTTCCAAATCATGGGAATGAGGGTAGGGAAGCTGTTATTAAGTGTGGGCCCCAATTTGTTGAGATAAATTCAGCCCGCAGTTAGGATCACCTTGTGCAAAATCAGCCACATTCACTCATCCTGTGGGCTAATAAAAAGTAACAGATGCAGATAAATATAAAAATATATATGTCTGCCCATTGATAAAATGGGGCTAATTTTTACATATGGTGATCATCTTGGTGGGGCCAACATATTGGGAAAATTGGATACATGACATGTTGGAAGTTATCAGTTAGGTAGATGGTAGCTTATAAATACCTACATACACACGTATATATGTATGCACGTAGCTAAGTTCCTCATTTGTGGCGAATAGGGACCTTCCATACAGTGCATGGTCGGTTTATCCAAGATATTGATCTAACAAACTTATCATCAATGGACCTTTCCCCCAGTATACAAGTTAAAAGATCGTGGTCGTCATTGGTCTTTTCTCTATTGACTGTGGCATGCAGATGCATTTCCACCAACCCAGCTCGTAAAACACACATTTTCCATTGAATTTCTAACCGAGGTCGTTGATTCCAAGGGAAACAAAGGGATGGGTGTATCACTTTTCATCAAACAAGTTAATCAAGCATACTCAGGATAATGAAGATAAGATACTAAGATAATGGGTCGTAAGGACAATGGCGACTTCATTCTTGCCTTCTCGGCAGGCTATGGAGTTGGGTCCAACAATTTAGCGGAGTTGCGAGCGATTTTAATGGGATGTCTATTTGCTTAGACAGGGGCCTGAAGAAGGTGGCAGTCGAATCGGATTCAAAATTGGTTGTGGATTTGCTCCTTGGGAAATCCAGCATCCCTTGGTGGTGGAAGCCATGGATTGCTAGGATCTCGCGATTGTTGCAGTTCGGCACTTTCTACTTCAGCCATATTCCGCGTGAAGGGAATGGCCCGGCAGACGGTATGGCCTGGGAAGGGAGTGGCAGTCAAGCTATTTCTCTCCATGTTCACACGGCCTCACTCCCAAGGCATGTGCGCGGCCTGATTTTCCTAGATAGGGTCGGGCTAGGTACAGTCCGGGCGTCTAGTTCAGTGCTTTTTCTAGATGGTTTATTTGTCGGTTTTTCTTGAGCTTTTTCTCTTGCGCAGAGAGGGCCGCTATGCGTCCCTATATGATAGGCCCCCGGCTTATTTTTGCAGCTGGGGCTGCCCCCGAAGGGCCTGCAGTATGGTGTAGGCTGTGTAGCCACTTTTGTTCAGCAATTAATGAAATAGCCTTCTTTTTTGGTTTTTTATTTTTTATGTTTTTATTTTATTTTTAAAAGATCAGCTTGACATAACACTTATGCGAGCCACACCAAATGATCATTGTTCCCATTAGTATGGCCCATCTGATCCTTTGATCAGGATGATCTTTTGAATGTGCGGTGAAGATAAGGGTTATCACTAGAAGGATGGAGTGTATTTTACATATACAAGTCGGTGGGGTCCCCATAGCCTTTTTGTTTTCACATAGCTTGGCTGTTCTGTCCGTTGCCTAAAACAGGTGTTTTTGAGGATAGGTTCCAATAATGGAAAAGGTTAGGGTTAACCATTGGAAGAGATTTTCCAGGAACTACTGTTATCCATGATGCGGTCGTCTGATCAATGGCTTGGATAAACCAACCATGTCCCCGTATGTAAAAACTCAATGCGCGCGCGCACACAAACACACACCCACACACACAGAGAGAGAGAGAGAGAGAGAGAGAGAGAGAGAGAGAGAGAGAGATGGGGTTGACTACCAAGATAGTGGCTTTGATGTTATCTTCGGAGAGTTGGACGCCAGTTGTGATTTCCCTTTGAACGCGAAGCAATATATCCACAAAGTCTATGTGTTTGTCGTTTGCATCTTTGGTCTTGCTATTGCGATGGTCCTTTATCACTTGTTCAAAGAACTTATCCAAGCCTCGATTATTCCTCTTTAATCTTCCATCCAAGCCTGTCAAAACATCCAACCATCCAAACCCTGGGAAAAGATCTCCCACACAGAATGCTCCTAGAAGGATTGTCAGATCCCTAGCCAGTTCAGCAAAAGAACTACTTCCTTTATCGTCTTCTGAGTATTTCTTCCCCAAAGCAGCCCTTGATACAACGCTGCTCGATAGAGTGAGAAACTTCTCGGTCAGATCAACAGCTGAGATCGAACATGAAGCCTTAATCTCCTTGACCATAATCGCGATTTCCTCTTCCCTAATAAACCCAATTGTCTGCACTCTCTTAGGACTTAGAAGCTCGGTAACGCAGATTTTCCTCACTTGCCTCCAGTACTCACCGTAGGGTGATAAGGCCATGTCAGTACAGCTGTAGAGAAGTTGATTTCCTGCATTGAAAGCTGGCCGGCTTGCGAAATCAATATCATGGGTTTTTAAGACCTCTTGAGCCATCTCAGCTGTTGAAACAACGAGGGTGGGGATGCTGCCAAAGTGGATAAGCATTAGCGGGCCGTATTTTTCAGCAAGGGTTCGGAGAGAGTGGTGTGGTAGGGAACCCAACTGGTGGAGGTTTCCTATAATCGGAAGCTTGAATGGAGAAGGTGGTAGATTGAGTTTCTTGTATTGAGCTCCATTGTATCCATACAGGATTAGAAGAAGAATGGGGAAGAAGAGAAGTAATGATAAGATAGCCATTGAATGCTGTTGCCAGAACCTGTTAGTCATCTCTCCTCATATAGAGTGGAATGGAGAGGACGACCGGTATTGGAAAGGTATATGATTGGCGTGGCTTTCACCTTCTTTTTTTAATTTAATTTAATTTAATTTTTTCTAATATCAACCCCCCCAAAAAAGGAAAGAAAATACTAGGCCACACCAATAACCCAAAACAGAGAATAATATATACTATGAGTCCGGATTGCCTGTGTTGAAATCACTTCTAATTGGTTGGCCTGTTTGGTTTGGCGACCGGTATTGGAAAGGTCTATGATAGGCGTGGCCTGCACCAAAGAAAATTGTTTATTTATTTTATTTAACACACGCACCCCCACATGTACCCACTAGAGGTGGGCATCGGTCCGCATCGGAGCGGATTGGGTTTAACCCGATCAGATCCGAAATGATAATGGTTTGACCCGGACTCGATCAGATCTTGTATCAAATTCAGGTCACCTGACCTGAACAGATCCGATACATGATTCGCCTGACCCGAACAGAGTCCGACTCGGTTAGAGAAACCAAGTCTGATCGAGTTAGGTACGATTCGGATCCGTGTGAATTTAATTTAACTTTTCATGTAATGTGGTCCACTTCAACCTTTAATATATGTTTTTTTTTTTCTCAAGACCTAAATTGATATGTGAAAATAGATGAACAGCTTAGATAAAACATATACATCAAGGTGGGCCCCACATGGCTCTAAAAAAACTATCCGGTACTGTATTCATGTTTTTACCAAACATGTATATTAACGTGCATTGCACGAAAGCACTGACCTTTTTTTATATATATATATACAGTGAGCGGGGACTTACTGTAATGAACTTAGCAAGTTATGTAGGTCTTATCATGGGGTATGTGTTATATCTAAACCGTCCATCCATTTGGCGAGCTCGTCATAAGGCTTACAATGAAAAATAAGACAGATCTAACTATCAAGTGGACCACACGAAATATTTAATGGTGAAAATCATTCGCTGCTGCTACTTGTGGTATGGTCCAGATGATCTTTGGATATTAATAATTTTTTAGATAATACTTTAAGATGATCTCTAAAAATATATGAACGGTGTATATATAATAAATACATCACTGTGGGGCCCATATACCTTTAATCTCCTTTGAACCGTTCATACAACTCGGAGCTCGAGGAGCGTCATCTCGTCCTCACACAGAAACAGATTGGCTACTCCCCCTGCCACGGTGCCACCAGCCATTGGCTGTTGGTCGGTGCTCTGTGGGCCCCACCATGATGTATGTGTTTCATCCATGCCTTCCATCTATTTTTATAGATCATTTTACAATATGAAAAAAAAAATGAGATATATCTAAATCTCAAGTGGATCACATTAAAGGAAACAATGTTGAATAAACGTTGACCATTAAAAACATTTTGGGCTTAAAAGTTTTGGATCTAACTGATATTTATTTTTTCCATCCATTTGGGTCTTTATGACCTAATCAACAGATTGGATGTCAAATAAACAGTACGGTAGACCTTAGAAGGATTTTAATGGTAGATATCCAATTATTATTGTTTTCTTGTTATGTGGTCCACCTAAGATTTAGGTACCTATCATTTTTTTTTTAATGAATCCATAAAATGTTATGTAAAAATGTATAAACGGAATGGATGAAACACATACATCATGGTGGGGCCCACAGAGCATCGACCAGGGGAGCAATCGATCCGTCCCCTCGCACGGAACTAGCCACCTAGCTTTAGGCTAGTGTAGCTGGCGTGTGGTAATGACGGACCATGTGGTTTACATCCGACGAAAGGATGAGTTTCAGCGGAAAAACGGGGAATGCTACTTGACCTTCGCACATGCTAATCGGGCGCGTGTATGCAACGAAAGCAGATGAGCCTGATCATGATCTGAGTCAAAGTCAAGGTTACAGTCTAACATCTTTAGGCTTTGGGTCGGGTTTTGTCGGTTCGGGCCGGATCCTTTCGGTTCGGGTATCCGGGTCAGATTGGTCCGGATCAACCTCTATCTGGACCCGACCTGAAATACTATCAGATCTGGGTTAACAGACTCGATCAGGCCGATTTAAGCCGTCGGTTCTATTCGGAACGGTACCGAGTTGGGTCGGATCCACCGGATCGGGTCCAAAATGCCCACCTCTAGTACCCACGCACACACGGAAACGGATTGGCTATTCCCCTGCCACCAGCCCCGTGGCTGCTGTTCAGTTCTCTGTGGGCCCCACCATGATGTATGTGTTTCATCCATTCCGTTCATACATTTTTAAAGATCATTTTAGGGCTTTATCGCAAAAATTAGAGGTATATAACTCTCAGGTGGACCTCACCATAGGAAAACAATAGTGATTGGATATCCACCATTAAAATCCTCCTAAGGCCCACTGTACTGTTTATTTGACATCCAATCTGTTGATTAGGTCATACAGACCCAGATGAAGGGAAAAAAACAAATATCAACTTGATCCAAAACTTTTATAGCCCCTAAAAAGTTTTTAATGGTCTACGTTCATTCAACACTCTTTCCTGTAATGTGGTCCACTTGAGATTGGGATATATCTCATTTTTGTTCTCATACCATAAAATGATCTATAAAAATAGATGGACGTCATGGATGAAACACATACATCATGGTGGGGCCCACAGAGCACCGACCACCAGCCATTGGCTAGTGGCAGGGGGAGTAGCCAATCCCTTCACCGCACGCACAACCCCGTACTCGTACTCGCAGCAGTGGCATTTCATTACCTATGGTACTTGAACCACAGATCTGGTGCGTCGAAACTCCTGGGAGTCTACCACCGTTGAAAGGATAAGGACCCCACACCTATCTATGCACACCCACCCCCGCACTCCGCGAAAAAAAAATTGCTAATACACGGCACAACTTTTAAGGACTTTCAACGCGTGTAACTTCTACAGGCATCACCGTGATTTTCTGTGTTAAATCTACAACGGTCATTAATATTTTCAGATAATTTTAGAGTATGAGCCCAAACATGAAGTACATTTAAAGGTCCAGTACACTAGTGGGGATTGAACAAAATAACGTTGAAACTTTTTTTTGATTATTTCCCATCTAACCTGCTCATAAGGTCACCCATACTTGGATGAAGGTAAAACACAAGAGCTTTCTTTGGCCTCGAGAACGGTAACATCAATTTTCTGCTGTCCTGTGGTGTGGACCAATTGAACATTGGATCTGCCTTGTTTTTAGGCTCACATCAAAAAATGATCTAAAAAATGGATGAACGGTGTGGATATAGGAAATGCATATTTGCGGGGCCCACAAAAATTTTACACGTCAGTAAATTTCATTGCTTGGTGGAGAGGAAAATGGAAGTGTTGACATATGGAACTTTCGTGGGGCCATGATGATGTATGTATTAGATCGATCCACACCGTTCATCCAATTTCTCTCAATTCAATCAAGTCTGGCCACATATGAGCGAGGGCTTGGATCTAGTTTTCATATGCGATTATGATGCGTGGGTGTACCAGAGTCTGCCTGACTCAATGGTTGATTGAATTATTGGCGTCTCTTGTGCACTGAGACAGACAGATTGGAGATTAGACACTGGATCTAGAGTCCTCTTGGCCATTTGTATTGCGCTCCATTCATATGATTTGTAAAAGGCTAGGAGGCTAGCTAAATCTTTTGAATGAGTTCTTTTTGCCGTGTGATAATAGACCCGAGTTTACGGACTTAAAGAATTTTTCTATTAGCGTGATTCGTCATCAAAGTTTAATAATAAAAATAATGGGAAAAAGAAGATATAAGGCAAAAGTGTTATTCTATTAATGATTTTTATAATAATGTCACTCATGATCGGTTTGAAGGATGGCGATCCGTTCATTATCTAATCAAGACTAAGCTTCATAACAGGATTGTTGTGAAATTCAGGATGGATGTATGTTCATCGCTTGATCGGAACTAGACATCATGGTGAGATGACCGATGGAGGGTGGATCTTCGACAATCTATCCGTTGCTCGAATAAAATGCATCCAAACATCAAGTTCCTAGTGTACTTAGTGGTTTTCAACTTATAATATGTAAAAGTTAGCATTCTTTCCATAACATTAACCATAATCATTACTTCAAAGTGAACATATCAACACAAGTTATTGATTTTGAACCTATCACATTTTCACTTATTTTTTCAGTTTCTCATTTTTATATCGATGGCTTTTACTCTACTTTCATACTTTTCATTTTTGTATTATGTTCTCAATTTAAACACATACAATAAGTAGCCATTTTTTATTTCATTTTTTTTTAGCTGGTCCTTTGCTTCTTCTTTATATACTTAAGGTAGATAAGGATCTTTATACTTGGTTCCTAACACTTTTTAAGTAATCATCATGTTAAAATTAGGAGTTCAAGTTAAACTTCACAGAATATGAGTTAGAGGTGGATTGTGAGCTAGAGTAAATTAATGTTTAAACTTTCTCTTAATCAATTCATTAAGATAACTTATTCAAAACTCTACTAATTAGCTAGACTCTAGGTTTTTGAAAGTTATTCTTAATCATAGTATAATACTCAAATGTATTCAATTACATGGAATATCCATCTTTAAAAAGAGTTTTGAAACTGAAAATGTTGACAATTTTTAAGAATTTTCTCAAGTTAGAAAATACTAATTAGTTCACCTAATCTCACCCCCAACCTAAAATTTACATTGTCCTCAATGTAAAAGATATACAATAAAATCAATATGAGATAACGAAAATAAAAGAGTGAAGAAGAAGGATAATTGTTCGCTTGTCACCCCAAGTGTAAGGTTGTGATGTAGTAATAATCTCAGTGATACTGAAGTCGTGCCCACAGCGACTTACTTTGTACGATTTCTAGAATAAACTAGAACTAGAACTAGAATCTGCTTAACTAAAATCTGGATGTAAAGAGATCAATGTTGAAATAACAATCAATAACAAAGGAAAACTAGAGTGCCAAGGATTCACTTGTAGTAATTTTAATGCTACTTTACTTGATTCAATTGATAATACAACTGGAATCGAAGTCCTATCCTATCTAGTCGGATGGTAGAGCAGTTAAAACATTATACATATATCAAACAAAATTTGAACATTCATGGAATTAGTTCCCTCATAAAGCCTCAATGTAATGATCATAAGGAATTCAAAGTATCTACTATATCTAGAGTCAATGATAGATCAAGGAATTTTACAAATCACACAATTGTAAAACATGTAAGAACATATCAAAAGCTTCCTAGGCATCTACCGTACCCGAGTCGACAATACATCAAAGTAAACTGAAAATATTCATTCATTTGAACCAAAAACCATGAATTATTCAACATGAAATCTAAATAACTTGAATCAAGGCAAATTAACATTAAAATAAACTACAAGCTTCACCTCTTAGCTTTAGCTATGAGATTAGTTAACCATAGACATGATTAAACTAGAACTCTTAAATAAAAACATAAAAACTGATCAGAATAGAAGGGTTAAAGAAGAAGAAAAGACTCCTTGAAGCACCATAACCCTTTGCTTTACTCCTTCTACCATAATTCGTGCTTAAAAAGACTTAAAACATCCATTTATATGGGCATTGATCGTACTGTCTTTGAATTAACTTTGAATTTATGCGGTTGAGTTATGCTTCGGTCGCACCGAAGTCGAGTTTGAATTATATCTAGACTCTTTGCCTCCCTTCGATCACATCGAACATGGTTTCGGTCAGACCAAATTAATCCTTAGTCAGACTGAATTAACTCAGAAAATCTTCATTCCTCATTGGGCTGTTTTGTATACTTTTGGTCGCACCGAACATGGTTTCGGTCGGACTGAATGTCGAGCCGAACAGTCTATTTCTTTTGTTGCTTCTATAATTTTTTTAGTCTTTTTCTCCTCATTTGCACTTGATTTTCTTAGATCTTTGGCATGTAAATTTTTCATTCTTAACCTCCAAATCTCTTAGCCTTACTTTGGTAATCTTTTCCTCACTTTTAGCATCCTTTTCTCCAAAGTTTTCGAAATCACCTCATAAGAGCAAACAACTGTATATAGATCGATAAAGCACTATCATATTCATAACATTAGGAACTAAATAGGAGAAAATATACAATATTTCACACTAAACAATAATACTTGAGGAAGATCAATGAAACAGTATAAAGTCTTCAATGTCTAAAAGGGATTAGTACTACACAAAACTTAAAAAAATCCTAGTCCTAATCTTAGGAAAGTAGTAAATGAGTAGACCTCTATCAGACTAGAAGGCCAATCCTAATACACATGATCAATTAAAGGGATGGACATATTCTCTGAATCAAAATTCTCAATGAATGGTTTGACACAATGATTATTTACTTTTAAAATATTTCTAGTCATCGGGTTTTCTATCTCGACGGCCCCATGAGGATAGACCGTTTTGACTTCGAAGGGGCCGGGCCAATGAGATCTAAATTTTCTGGGAAAAAGATTAAGTCTAGAATTATACTAAAGATTTCTGGTTTGGCTCAAAATATTTTTTTAATAATATTCCTGTCATGGAACATATTCGTTCTGTCATTGTAAATTCTAGAATTCTCATATGCATCATTTCAAATTTCTTCAAGTTCATTCAATTGTAATTTGTGCAGCAAGCCAACATTATTAAGATTGAAATCAAAATTCTTTATCACCCAATATGCTATATGCTCCAACTCCACAGGAAAGTGGTAAGACTTCACATAGACATGTCTAAAGAGAGACATCCCAATAGGGGTTTTATATATCATACGGTAAGCCCATAATGCATCGGTCAATCGAAGTGACCAATTCCTACGATCCAGGTTAACCATTTTCTCCAAAATTTGTTTAATTTTTCTATTTGAAATTTCAGCTTGGCTACTTGTCTGAGGATGATAGGGGGTACTCATTTTATGTGAAATGCCATATTTCTCCATTAAAGCTTCAAATGGCCTATTACGAAAATGAGATCCTTCATCACTTATGATGACTCGAGGAGTTTCGAACTGAGATAAGATGTTTTCTTTCAAGAATGATCGTGTGATGATCATTATTCTGGCACAGAATTGCCTTAACCCATTTGGAGACATAATCAACCGCAAGCAAAATATATACATTTTCAAAAGATTAGGGGAATGGTCCCATGAAAAGATTAGGGGAATGGTCCCATGAAATCGATGCCCCATCAATCAAACCACTTCAATGACAAGAATGAGGTTTAACGGAATCATATTTATAAGGGACAGTCCTCGTAATTTATGACAATGCTCACATGTTTTGCAAAATTCATGTGTATCCTTGAACATGTTATGTAAGTAAAAGCCGCACTGTAGAATTTTTTATGTGGTCTTTTTAGCTGAAAAATGGCCACCATAAGCGTGAGAATGACAAAAGGAGATGACACGAAGATGTTCACTATCAAGAACATATCTCCTAATGATTTAATCTGGGCAATATTTGAATAGATACGTATCATCCTAAAAAACTTGCACACCTTGGTGAAAACTTCTTATCTTACCTAGTCCAATAGGTGGGAATTATATCTGTGGCAAGATAATTGGTAATGTTAGCATACCAAGGTAATTGAGAGACATTAAATAATTCTTTGTCAGGGAACATGTTATTAATATGAGTTGTCTCCATGGAATCCGATAAAACAAGGTGAGAGAGATTCGCCGGGGAGACTCCTTATCGCCCTATCTTTTCATTTTGGAAGTAGAGGTTCTCGACAGGGGATTCAAGATGCTAGTAGGATAGGGCTTTTGTCAACCATTCAACCTCCAACAGGGGTGCCTGTTGATCTCCCATCTCCTTTACGATGATGATACTCTATTTTTCTTGAATGGAGCTCGAGCGTCGATTCAGGAAGTTAAACACTTTCTGGATACCTACCAAGCATCTTCGGGGTAGATGGTTAACTATAGAAAGAGCTCCTTCATCTTCTCTGACAAGCTTCCCATAGGCAGGGTCAGGGATATCGAGCGTCGATTCAGGTAGTTAATCACTTTTTGGATACCTACCAAGCATCTTCGGGGCTGATGGTTAACTGTAGAAAGAGCTCCTTCATCTTCTCTGACAAGCTTCCCATAGGCATGGTCAGGGATATCGAGCGCCATTTGGGGATCTCTAGGACAAGATTAGGGACGCGTTACTTGGGCATTCCACTAGTACGAGGAAGGGTAAAAAAAAAAAATCAAAATTTCAATTTTTGTTAGAAAAGATATATAAACGGATTAGTGGTTGGAAAGTGGGATTTTTATCGCAAGGAGGAAGGGCAATGTTGATTTGTTATGTCCTAGGAAGCATCCCAATCCATGTTATGGCTGCATCTCCAATTCCGGTGTAGGTGCTTACTGAGTTAAAAAGATATTTTGCTAATTTCTTCTAGGGGTAGGCAAAAGCTAAGAGGAAGCTCCATTGGATCTGATAGAAGAAAATTTCAAAGCCATTTAAAGGAGGATCGGGGATCAAAAATATGAAAGAGATAATGCAGGCCCTTCGTTATAAGTTGGCATGGAATGTCAAGTTTGGGAATCAAGTCAGCCTATGGGTTGCGCTCATGAGAGTTAAACACCCCCGTGACTTGGAGAGAGATGAGAGTTTTAGTGTGTTAATGTTTTCCCTCTCCCCTATGGAAAAGCATAAGAGATGTTCCTTTCTCTAGAGGAGAAGGTGCAGTGAAAAAAGGTCAGGGAGATTGCAACCTTTGGAGGGACAATTGGTTAGGTCTTGGCCCTCTTGAGCATTGGACTAACACTACAAGAAAACCCACTTTTACTGTCGAAAATTTTCGTCGCTAAAAGTGATTTTTTCGTAGGTAAAAAGTTTTACCGACAAAAATTTTTGTTGGTAAAAATGCGTCGAAAAAGGTTTTTACCAAAGAAAAAAAAATTCGTCACCAAAGGTAAGACTTTTACAAATGAATTTTTTTCGTTGGTAAAAAACTTTTACTGATGATTATTTTCGTAGGTAAAAATATTTACAAAACTTTTACCGAAAAAATAAGTTAAAAACTTTTACTGACAAATTTTTTCATAGGTAAAAATATTTACAAAACTTTTACCGACGAATTTTTTCGTTGGTAAAAAATAAGTAAAAAACTTTTACCAACAATTTGGTTCGTAGGTAAAAATATTTCACGATACTTTTACCTACGAAAAGTTTTATAGGTAAAAATATTTACAAATTTACAAAACTTTTACTGATAAATTATTTCGTCGGTAAAAAATAAGTAAAAAACTTTTATCGACGATTTTTTTCATAGGTAAAAATATTTACAAAACTTTTTCCTATGAAAACTTTTGTAGGTGAAAACGTGGATGAGACTTTTACCTACAAAAATATTCGTAGGTAAAAAACGTGCATGAGACTTTTACCTACGAAATATTTCGTAGGTAAAAGTCTCCTTTTTAAATCTTCCCGGTATACACCTGTCACAATATATTTCATCATATTCTTCCTGGTATACACCTATTATATAATATATTTCATCATATTCTTTCTGGTATACACCTATTATATAATATATTTCATCATATTCACATTTACATCCATCTAAACCCAAACTACGTAAATCCATCTAAACATAAACTACATCTATCCAAAGACAAACAATCTTATCTACATCACATTCATCCATACATAAATACAAATAAGTTTAACATCATAAATAAAATATAAAAAATTATTCATAACCTATTTCCTGGTGGGGCTCACAAAATTCAGTGTGGTGAACACATCGCCAACTGTGCACACACACCTAGGTCCTTACTCATGCCTTCATGGTAGATTTAAAATAGTTTCAATACAAGGTCACAAGTTCAAGTACCCATTGTGGCCATAAGCAATTGTGGTGTGTAAGTGTGTGTTAAAAGAAAAAGAAAGAAAGAAAATGCTAATTTATCTTTTTGGGTTGAGCCTAATGGTATTTGGTGATTTCTCATCAGGTAGAAATTATTATTAGTTGTTTTTAGAAAGGTGAGATTAGGCCACTTATAATGATATTAACATGATAAAATGTTATACGTGAGCAGACACCACAAAATAAACAATCCTATGGAAAAAATAAATGAAAAGAGAGAGAACATATGAGAGGTGATCCTTATCTCCTTTGATAGATTCAAGCTGCATGTGCCCTACCCAACTTCCTATAAGGAGAAGTTATATGGGTCTTGGAATAATGTTGGTGACAGATCCACCTTATCTATTAATATTATCATATTATGTTAAGACATGACTCTAAAAATAAGATAAATCCAAATCTCAAATAATCTATGCTATAAGAGATAGTGGAGATGGAAATAGATGCATTGTAATGCTTGAGTTCGAGTATGCTTGCCAACAAAGCAAGATTTTCTTGTTTGTTGCCATGTGATTGGGCTACATTATTACATCAATCGGGTTCAGGTTCAGGATCGGGTTTAGGTTTGGGTTTCAAGTTTAGATTTAGGTTTAGGTTAGGGAGTTGAGATTAGGATTAGGTGTAGGTTTAGGTTTAGGGATTTGAGAATACATTTAGATTTTAGGTTTAGGTTAAGGTTAGGTTATATGTTATAAGTTTAGGTTATAGGTTATAGGTTATAGGCTAAGGTTTAGGGTATAGGTTTTGGTTTAGGTTAAGGTTATAGGTTTAGGTTAATGTTTAGGTTTAGGTTATAAGTTTAGGTTAAGGTTATAGGTTATAGCTTTAGGGAATTGAGAATAGGTTAAGGTTAAGGTTTAGGTTTAGGAAATCGGGTTCGGGTTCGGGATCGGGTTTAAGTTTGGGTTTTTAAGTTTAGGTTTAAGTTTACATTAGGGAGTTGAGATTAGGATTAGCTATAGGTTTAGGTTTAGGGATTTGAGAATACATTTAGGTTTTAGGTTTTGGTTTAGGTTTTAGGTTTAGGTTTAGGTTATAGTTTATAGGTTTAGGTTTAGGTTATAAGTGTAGGTTATAGGTTTAGGTTTAGCTTAGGTTATAGGTTAAGGTTTAGGGAATTGAGTTTAGGTTATAGGTTATAGGTTTAGGTTATAGATTATACGTTATAGGTTAAGGTTTAGGTTATAAGTTAAGGATTAGGTTTATGTTATAGGTTTAGGTTTAGGTTTAGGTTATAGGTTTTGGGATTTGAGAATAGGTTTATGTTATAAGTATATGTTTAGGTTAATGTTGTAGGTCATAAGTTTATGTTAATGTGGTAGGTTATAGGTTTAGGCTTAGGTTTAGGGATTTGAGAATACATTTACGTTTTAGGTTTAGGTTTAGGTTTTACATTTAGGTTAAGGTTACAGGTTTAGGTTTAGGTTATAAGTGTAGGTTATAGGTTTAGGTTGAGGTTAGGTTATAGGTTAAGGTTTAGGGAATTGAGTTTAGGTTATAGGTTATAGGTTTAGGTTATAGGTTATATGTTATATAGGTTAAGGTTTAGGTTATAGGTTAAGGTTTAGGTTTAGGTTATACGTTTATGTTTAGGTTAAGGTTTAGGTTTAGGTTATAGGTTTTGGGATTTGAGAATAGGTTTAGGTTATAAGTATATGTTTAGATTAATGTTGTAGGTTATATGTTTAGGTTATAAGTTTATATTAATGTTGTAGGTTATATGTTTAAGTTATAAGTTTATATTAATGTTGTAGGTTATAGGTTTAGGTTTAGGTTTAGGTTTAGGGATTTGAGAATACATTTAGGTTTTATGTTTAGGTTAAGGTTACAGGTTTAGGTTATAGGTTTAGGTTTACAAGTGTAGGTTATAAGTGTAGGTTATAAGTTTAGGTTTAGGTTAAGTTATAGGTTAAGGTTTAGGGAATTGAGAATAGGTTAAGGTTTAGGTTTAGGAAATCGGGTTCGGGTTTGGGTTCGGGTTTAGGTTTGGGTTTTCAAGTTTAGGTTTAGGTTAAGGAGTTGAGATTAGGATTAGGTGTAGATTTAGGTTTAGGGATTTGAGAAAACATTTAGGTTTTAGGTTTTGGTTTAGGTTTTAGGTTAAGGTTAATGTTATAGGTTTAGTTTATAGGTTTAGGTTATAGGTTATAGCTTTAAGGAATTGAGAATAGGTTAAGGTTTAGGTTTAGGAAATCGGGTTCGGGTTTAGGTTTGGGTTTTCAAGTTTAGGTTTAGGTTTAGGTAGGGAGTTGAGATTAGGATTAGGTGTAGGTTTAGGTTTAGGGATTTGAGAATACATTTAGGTTTTAGGTTTTAGGTTTAGGTTTAGGTTAGGTTATAGGTTAAGGTTTAGGGAATTGAGTTTAGGTTATAGGTTATAGGTTTAAGTTATAGGTTATACGTTATTGGTTAAGGTTTAAGTTATAGGTTAAGATTTAGGTTTAGGTTTAGGGTTAAGGTTTAGGTTTAAGTTATTGGTTTTGGGATTTGAGAATATGTTTAGGTTATGAGTATAGGTTTAGGTTAATGTTGTAGGTTATATGTTTGGGTTATAAGTTTATGTTAATATTGTAGGTTATAGGTTTAGGTCTAGGTTTACGGACTTGAGAATACATTTAGGTTTTAAGTTTAGGTTTAGGTTTAGGTTTTAGGTTTAGGTTATAAGTGTAGGTTTAGGTTAGGTTATAGGTTAAGGTTTAGGGAATTGAGTTTAGGTTATAGGTTATAGGTTAAGGTTTAAGTTATAGGTTAAGGTTTAGGTTTATGTTATATATTTAGGTTTAGGTTTAGGTTATAGGTTTTAGGATTAGAGAGTAGGTTTAGGTAATAAGTATAGGTTTAGGTTAATGTTGTACGTTATAGGTTTAGGTTATAAGTTTATGTTAATGTTGTAGGTTATAGGTTTAAGTTATAAGTTTAAGTTTAGGGATTTGAGAATACATTTAGGTTTTAGGTTTAGGTTTAGGTTTTATATTTAGGTTAAGGTTACAGGTTTAAGTTATAGGTTTAGGTTTAGGTTTAGATTTAGGGATTTGAGAATACATTTAGGTTATAGGTTTAAGTGTAGGTTTTATGTTTAGGTTGAGGTTATAGGTTTGGGTTATATGTTTAGGTTTATAAGTGTAGGTTATAGGTTTAGATTTAGGTTAGGTTATAGGTTAAGGTTTAGGGAATTGAGAATAGGTTAAGGTTTAAGTTTAGGAAATTGAGTTTGGGTTCGGGTTTAGGTTTGGGTTTTCAAGTTTAGGTTTAGGTTAAAGAGTTGAGATTAGGATTAGGTGTAGGTTTAGGTTTAGGAATTTGAGAATATATTTAGGTTTTAGGTTTAGGTTAAGGTTATAAGTTTAGGTTTTACATTTAGGTTAAGGTTACAGGTTTAGGTTATAGGTTTTGGTTTAGGTTAAGGTTATAGGTTTAGGTTTAGGTTTAGGTTAAGGTTTAGGTTTTGGTTTAGGTTTAAGTTTTGGGGTAGATCTAAAGCTCAAGTGGGCCTCGAAACGAATTGGGTCCACCAAAGTTTTCAATGAAACTGATATTTGTGTTATTCCTTCTTCAGGTCAGGTCTGTGTGAACTTACCAATAGGTTGGATCTCAAATAACCACCATGGTAGGTCCCAGGAAGGAATCAACAGTCGGGGGTACTGTCCCCACCATGATGTTTAGTTTTAGGTATTAACTTTAGGTGTAGGTTTAGGTTTAGGGTTATACTAGGGTCTGCTCCAACAATTTTGAGCTAATACATAAACACGGCCTGTCTAAATGGCCAGGCCACTCCAATGTTGTCCATAGGAAATGGACAGCTTCATCATGATCATAATAGCGGTTCCCACCTTTCAGGGATCCCTGCTTAACATTCAGATATCTCCAACACACATCCAAGTTTGCTTCATCAATTTCGAGCAAATACATAAACACGGTCTGTCCAAATGGCTAGGCCACTCCAATGCTGTTTATAGGAAATTGACAACTTCATCATGGTCATAACAACGGTTCCCACCTTTCACAGACCCCCGCTCAACATCCGGATAGCTCCGACGCACATCCAGGTCTACTTCATCAAGTTCGAGCTAATACATTTAAAAAATAAAACACATAACATATAAAAGTGACCATGCCAAATGCACATATCCAACGTAATCCCTGTCTAAAGCTCACTTTTTAACCATGTTAATGAAATACCCATGTTTAGCAATACTTATAGCCATGCCCACATCAACTAAATTAAGCAATGCCCATGGCCACGTATAAAACCCATTTCAACTAATTAGCATTGTCACATTTATGTATAGATAAGTACTCTTATCATAGAAATAGACTCAAGTTTGAGAAAATCCATGCTCGAAAATCATGCTTACCTGAACAAACTTAAATTTCAACCAATAGACATCAATAGCCTCTGTAGCCTCCACTCTAACAAATGGCTAAGAACACGCCCTTTAGCTTTACATCCTTGGTGAGGTCACCACTCGCCTTCAGCTCTACATCCATGATGAGAATACATAAACATTAGATTGAAAACAATGGTGATTGAAATCTCATCAATAAAAGAATCAGGCATTTGGTCTATCAAAATGTTCTATTTGAAAGCAAGTAAACATTGAAAAGGCACCCATTTCCAATCTGCTGCCTTTCATCGAGGCTAGAAACAAAATGGATGGCCTATCCTATCCATTTCCAAGAATATGTACACACACAACATACTTACAAATGATTGTTCACTGGTTAGAAATAAAACAACAAAGATAAGTTGATGAGAGATTATGTAAAACTAGTTGTACCTGAGACTTATGGTACATCTAGTTGTGTTGGACACATGGACAGTCCAATCAACTATATAGACTGTTCATTCATTCCAATCACAGTTGGCAGGCTACCCATTGCAGAGACCACACTGATCAGAGCATCCAAACAATCCAATCGATAGCATGCAAATAGATAGTTACAGTCATTCAAAGAAAAATAACAACCTCTTCCTGAAATACAAATCCAGTTTGAAGAGAAAACCTATCAAAGTTCTATAGGTTTTAGGAGACAAGCTATCCACCACACATTTGCATGATGAGGCCCTCATCTCAATGGTTTCGAACTTCAAACCATTGGCCAGTGCAAGAAATCCTACTAGTCAGCAAACCACACATTTGTAGATAAGCAAGGGGATTCCTCATAGGATAGGACATAATTTGTAAATGAAATATACGCAAATTACTAAATCCCCAAATCCCTAAATCGTTATTGAGATTGAGAAAATTATAGAAAATTCACAGAATTAAAATCAGAAACAACTCATGTTGCAAAAAACTGATAGAGTACCTAGAGGTAAACATATTATTATCCAAAGACACATGTAAAAGCTTCGAATAGGCATCCACAAACAAACATATTGAAGAGAACTAACACTCCTTTAAGTCAAGAATGCCCACAATTCCATAATTCATGCATGCACCAAAATCGTGAAATTTCTAGATATTTTGCACCAATTTAAACTGATTAATCATGAAAACTCATAATATTTGGTGCAACCAAAACCCAAGGTAAGCAACAGAATGCACAAGTAGATTAACAACAAATGTATTGCTCCATACCAAATAGTTTATTTCCATACAAAATTTCTGATGAGCTATGGCATATTTAAACCCGTTTGTAGGTAGCTAGCTAGATGTAGATGGATGGAGAGAGAGAGAGAGAGAGAGAGAGAGAGAGAGAGAGAGAGAGAGAGAGAGAGAGAGAGATGAAATTCTCACCATTTTTAGTGCCCCTCTGATAACTCCACTCAAGATGTTGCGATAATATAGGCCTTGGCATGTATTAGGAAGCTCAACAAAGTCTACCAAAGGGTTGTCCTCCAAAACAAGACTGCAACTTGTTCCATCAGCATCCCAATTCATTAGAAAAACAGTGACCCTTAAGAACATTTTGAAATTAACATGTTCAAAAGCATCAAAAGGCCCTTTCATCCTTGGAAGTGAAAAGGAAATTATGATCCAACAACAAGCTACATTTAGATAAAAGATAGAGAAAAATAAACAAAAATGAACTGCAATTTTGTAGCAATGCCATTATTCCACTATGCACCAAGAGGTAATAGAATTAGAATGGGATTGTCAAAAGGATGATTTTTCTATGGAGTTAAGCCAAGTAAATAGATCCAACTTTTTTGAATTCGAAAAAAATACAATGACCTAGTTTCTGGAATACAGTCTGCACGTCCAGATTCTTAAAATAGGAAAACAACATAGGTAAATCTAATTGTTGCTTACCTAAATAGTTTTCTTTTTTAATGGCATGCTTATCTAAATATTTTACAATTGATTTCTATGTAATTGACTTGATTTAACTATTTACAAATTTTGTGTGGGTTGTTGCATCTGCTTCAACTTGGAATTGGGCTGCTTGAATACTCCCTTCCTTGGGATTGACATTTTGACAAGCATCTGGCATGCAGACGGAGGAAAGTTGTTGACATTTTTTTCCTTGCAAAGAAATTCAAAACAAAAATAGATCTATCATCACACACCTAAGCAAAGAAGAAATTGCAATCAGATGATTCTTAAATGCCTGGAATTTTTAACCAGCTAGGACTCCTTGGAGGATCAAGCAGACATGAATAGGGGCGATGGCTGCGGACGAAGGTTGTGGTCACGGGCGCTACGGCTGGTGGATGAGTTGGGGCAGTGACGCGGGTTGGATGAAAGGGGTTTCGAAAACCCTAGCACAGGATGTGCTCACAAATCAATGGTGAGTTTGCAGTGAAACGGGGTTTTGAAAACCCTAGCGAGAGAGATAGAGAGGTTGGGAAACAGAGAGAGGGAAATAGGGATGAGAGACAGAGAGAGGGTGAGGGAGCGTGGGAGATCGAGATAGGGCGAGGGAAAGTGAGAGGCTGAGAGAGAGAGAGAGAGAGAGAGAGAGAGAGAGAGGGCGAGGGAGGGTGGGTGCGCAGGTGAGAGAGAGAGGAGAGGGCGAGGGTGGGTGAGTGAGAGAGAGAGAGAGAGAGAGAGAGAGAGAGAGAGAGGGTGAGTGCGTGGGCGAGAGAGAGAGAGAGAGAGAGAGAGAGAGAGAGAGAGAGAGAGAGAGAGAGAGAGAGAGAGAGTACTGAAACTTCAAATTTCTGCTTTCATTTGTTCTACATCTGGCCACTTCGTTATTTTCTTTTTTCTTTTCTTTTTTCAGTTAAAAGATAATGAAAACATTATTGTGAAACAAATTTGGAAAGAAAGAAAAACCAGATAGAACACCACTTCTCATGTCATGAAAGGCATGCCACAAAACAGAAATAACAGGAAAATAGATGAAATACCCCAAGCTTATGAACTCCATAATGTTGACATCAGGTGCAAGAACAAGCTATCATGAGGTGGGTCCAATTGCACAGTTGCTCTAGCTCTATTCCAAGGAAGCCTCGAGATCGACTTTGTCTCTCTACATTAAATGAGAGCTTGTCACACCATATGCAGGATCCATGTGCTACTCTAAGGCTTCCAAGAAGAGAACTGTTCCCTGCAACCTTCTCATTCATTAATTTGTAGACAACTCATTCTACTCATTACCCAGTGGCCTAACTCAGATGGAGTTGATAAAAGTGATCACATATAAAAGATTTATTTACTTAAACCAAGTAGTAACCACCTATGTGAATGTTGGTTGCGATCACTTGAGAGATCTTTGGATATGCCCAGATAATATAAACCCAAGAGTTAACACATCATAAACCCACATAACTAGGCTTAATAAGTTTTAGATGAGAGGAGAGGATGTAACCATTCTACCTTTTGGGTTTGATTGTATAGATGAAAGTTGATTTTTTTTATGAATTCTGATTTACCAGTAAGATCAGTAGATTATTTATTTATTTTTTCCATTTGTACAAAACCATTTTCAAGTTGAAAATTAGTCTTATTTTCTCCTTTACCGACTCTCATCTTTCACTTCATGGATCAAACAATTAGTTCTTCCATACATACTTCATGGCAGAGAGCATATTTATCTAAAATAAGAGCACATGATATCACTAGTCAGGTGACCATACAAGCTAAAAATAACATAACTGAATCATAAAAAAGCAACCATGATGTAATAGACTTCTTGATGCACGATGGTTACCAATGGATGGATGGCCATGAATCATGATCAACCTGAAATCCAAATCTCTATTCTTTGAGAACATATTAATGCAATAATTTCAAAACAAAAGCATAGTCCTAAGACAAATCCCACCTTCTCTCAGGAAATTCAACAAATAGCTAATGTACAAACCGTATCCCCAATTTTCAACTGAATTAGAAGAGAATATGGACGGATTTACCTATAAGAACCTGACACTCGGGATGATGGAGAGGTTATGCAAAAACCATATCCCCTGATTCTCTTGAAATCAGCAAATCCATCCCGGATCCACCACCAGATCGACAATGGAAATGAGTGCAGCGGAAACGAGTGTAGCGAGTTCCTACCGTGACAATGGGGCGAAAAGGATGGGGTTTGGACGGTGCTGAAATGTTTTGATTGGAGATGGGTTAGGGTCGGCATTGCTCAGAGAGGTGGAGGGAGAACAAGAGTCACAACGAGTGAGGGAGAGCCAGAGCGAGAGCAGGAGGGAAAGCGAGAAAGGAAAAGGCATTGAAAGAGGGTTTCAGAAATTCCTCTTTCAAAATGAGTTTTTTATTCACATCCCAACAATGTGAGTTTAATACTAAATTATATACTAAACTAAGTTTTCAGCAATACATTTAAGGGCCCATTTACCAGATGGTTAAGATTGTATAATATGGGTACAAGATAAATATTAACCATCTACAAGAGGACCCACTATTTGGATGGTCTGGATAACTTTATATCATTTCCACTAGTGACTGCATAAATCACCACCATTTTACATTGGACCCAAAACTAGCACATTTAAAACTAAAACTAACTCCACGTGGGGCCCAACGTGAGCTTTTACATGGTGTAAGCATGTCTTTTATTGTGACAGGTAGAGCCCATGGTTCTAGGCCATTGATTACTTGATTTTGTATGCTGGGTGGGGCCAATCGAGATGTTTGTGAGAAATCCACCGCGTCCATCTATTTTATGAGATTATTTTAGGACGTGCGACCAAAAATTAGGTGTATCTAACACTCAAGTGGACCACACGAGAGGAAACAGTGGGAATTCAGTGACCACTGTAGACATTCAATCAATATTGTTTTCCCATGGTGTGGTCCACCTGAGATTTTGATCTACCTCATTTATGTGATATAGTATTAAAATGATGTGCAAAAATTGATTGGCTAGTGTACCACGCACCATCGACGTTGCTGGTGTGTTATGTGGGTCCCATATGAGGTATGTGTTATATCCAAACCGTCTGTCCATTTGGAGAGTTCGTCATAAGTCTTGGGCTGAAAAATAAGATAAATCCAAAGATCAAGTGGACCACACTACAAGAGGCAGTGGGAGAATAATGGGATCTTCATAGAGAAGCTGCCGGTGGTTGAGATGCTGGAAAAATAATGGGATCTTCGTAGAGAAGCTTCAGCGAGTGACTTGAGGCATGCAATTTCGACATCTCAGGTGCACCACACCACATGAAAATAATAGTGATTGGATATCCATCATTAAAATCCTCCTAAGGCCCACTGTAATGTTTATTTGACATCTAATATGTTGATTAGGTCATACATGGCTAGATGAAGGGGAAAAACAAAAATAAGCTTGATTCAAAACTTTTATGGCCCCAAAATGTTTTTTAATGGTTGACGCTCATTCAACACTGTTTCCTGGAATGTGGTCCACTTAAGATTTGGATATATCTCATTTTTGGTCACATACTGTAAGATGATCTTTAAAAATAGATAGACGACATGGATTAAACACATACACCATGGTAGGGCTCACAGAGCACCAACCACCAACCATTGGATGGTGTCAGGGGGAGTAGTCAATCCGTTCTTCTTATTCGTGGTGTGGTCCATTTAATCTTTGGATATGATTCATTTTTTGGATAATTCTCAAAAATTATCTCGAAAAATGGATGAACGGTGTGGGTTGATCCCAAATTTTCGGTAAATCCAAAACTCAAGTGTACCATGCCACGCGAAACAGTATGGAATAATGGTTTCCACTGTTGATACCTTCCTTGGGCCCACAGTAATGTTTATTTGACATCCCACATGTTCATAATATCAAAAAGATATAAATGAAGAGATATCTCATAACCTAAAGGGGACACATCAAATCCACGGTGTTGATGTTCGACACACATCATGATAAGCCCCACAAAACTTACTAACATCAATTCTTAGGTTCTCACAAGGTCAATAAGTTGGGTCACAATTTTGACCAGAATATTTGGCCCATTTTACATGTTTGGTCCATTCACTCTATTTTCCTGATCATTACCCTCAATTTGACTAGTTACTCGCCCTGATCATGCTACACATGAGAAAGATATTAGGCAAACAAGATTGATCAACAATTTGAGTGAATTTTGATTTAAACATCTGAAGTTATTTACTCTTCAATTTGGACTGATAGATTGTTCAAAAACGGTTAAAGGTTGTTCATAATATCAAAAATATATGAATGAATAGAAAACACAAACATCAGCTTGATCCAAAATTTCTATGGCCTCCAAGAAATTTTAAATGGTAGAGGTTCAATCACACTATTTCCTGTGGTGTGGTCCACTTGAGCTTTAGATATGCTTCCTTTTTGTTCTTTAGACCTCAAATTATCTGTTAACATGGATGAATGGAGTGGATAAAATAAAAAAATAACGGTGGACCTCACAGAGTTTACGTTGGTAAGGGTAATGAGTAACTCACCTAAACGTAGTGGAGAAGGGTTTCCTTAAAACATTCATAATCATATATTGGGCTTGCCTAAATGTGATTCACATATCCAACCCACTCATTATGTGTGTCCCACTTGGATGAGGGGTCAGACCAAGTTTCAACCGCACCCAAAACTCATGTGGGCCCCACCAAGTGCTTTTATATTTTTTAGGATGTCTTCACATAGTTTTAGATGGTATGGCCCACTTGAGTTTCGTATACAGATGATTTTTGAGAAATCTCATAACCTAAAGGGGACACATCAAATCCACGGTGTTGATGTTCGACACACATCATGATGGGGCCCACAAAACTTACTAACATCAATTCTTAGGTTCTCACGAGGTCAGTAAGTTAGGTCACAATTTTGACTAGAATATTTGGCCCATTTTACATATCTGGTCCATTCACTCTATTTTACTGATCAATACTCTCAATTTGAATAGTTACTCACCTCAATCAGGCTACATATGAGAAAGATATTAGGCATAAAAGATAGATCAACAATTTCAGTAAAATTTCATTTAAACATCTGAAGTTATTTACTCTTCAATCTGAACTTATTAGATTATCCAAAAATGATTAAAGGTTCAATTAGTGGATATGCCTAATAATTTAGTAATTTTATTTTTCACAGATAAATTTCAATTTCCATTTAAAAATAACATTTTTTTTTTCAAAATGTATATTTTTTTTACTCTTTTAACGAAATATCATTTTTATTAAAAAATATTTCCAAAAAAAAATTAAAATACAAACATGTGATATTCTTTTCAGTATTCTTTTTCATGTGATATTATAAATATTCTTATAAAATATGAGAAATTTTTTTCTCATATTTTAATTTTTTCTCAAAAATTTCAAAATGCCGATTTTTTTCTCAAAAGCATTATTTTGTTCTCAAACATGTGATATTCTTTTCAATATTTTTTTCATGTGATATTACAAATCATTGAAATATTACCTTTTAATTATATATATATATATATATATATATATATATATATATATATATATATATATATATATATATATATATATATATATATATAATTTCCACTCATATGATATAAAAATTAAATATATATACAAATGTACAACCTTTACCATTACCGACGGTTTTCATCCATCGGAAAAACTCCTGCTGCGAAACTTTTCACAGGCAGCGGGAAAATTTACTTAGCTGAAATTATATCATTATTCCCGATGAAATATTTCGTCAGTAAAAACATTATTCCCAACAGCTTTCGTCCGTCGGTAAAAATCTTAGCGTGAAACTTTTCAAGCTAGTAGGAAAATTTCTAAGTTAAACTATATCATTATTCCCAACGAACATTTTCATCAGTAAGAACATTATTCCTGATGGTTTTCATTCGTTGGTAAAACTAAGGGCGAAAATAAATAGAACACATACCGACGAAAATTTTCATCGGTAGAAGTATTATTCCCGACGGTTTTAGTTCGTCGGTAAAACTTGGGGTGAAAAATTAGTATAATAACACTTTTACCAACGAAAATTTTCTTCGGTAAAAGTATTATTCCCAATGGTTTTAATTCGTCGGTAAAACTCAGGGCGACAAATTTGTATGGAAAAACCTTAGCACTTTAACCGACGAAAGTATTATTCCCGATGGTTTTAGTTCGTCGATAAAACTCAAATTTGTAAGGGAAAAACTTGACACTTTCATTGACGAAAATTTTCATCGGTAAAAGTATTATTCCCGACGGTTTTAGTTCGTTGGTAAAACTCAGGGCAGAAAAACTATGAGTGAAAAATATAACACATTTACCAACGAAAATTTCATCGGTAAAAGTATTATTCCCGACGGTTTTAGTTCGTCAGTAAAACTCAGAGCGAAAAATTTCTAGGTGAAAAATATAACACTTTTACCGATGAAAATTTTCATTGGTAAAAGTGGTATGGTGCATTTTACCAACGAAAAAATTTTCAAAATAGCGCAAAAATTTTCTATCTTAAAAATTAAAATAATTTTACCAATGAAAATTTTCGTCGGTAAAAACATTATTTCTGATGAAAAAAAAATTCATTGGTAAAAGTTCAGTTTTACCGATGAAAAAAAATTTCGTCTGTAAAAAGGTACTTTTACCGACGAAATTTTTTTCATTGGCAATAATTTCGTCAGTAAAAGTGCGATTTCTTGTAGTGTAACATCGTCAGTAAAAGTGCTATTTCTTGTAGTGTAACAGACCCATCCCACCAGAACTCTTAGCATAGAAAGTTCGGGACTTTTTGGGTCTGGATGGGCTGCTCCCCCTACCTCAGCCCTTTCGTATCTCCCTCATGAGGTGTTGGATTTCATCTTCTATTGCGGCTTCTGCCCATCAGAAGACAATGATTCATGTTTTTGGCCCCTCGATCCTTCAGGTCAATTCACGATGAAATCAGCATGGAATGTTTGCATAAAGATTGGGCAGCAGAGGACCTGGGCTTCCTAGGTGTGGCACGTAAAAATGCCCCCAAAGATCTCCACCTTCGTGTGGAGATTGGTGCAAGGAGCCATCCTAGTTGACAAAAGAGTCCACGCTAAAGGGATCCAGTTGGCTTCCAAGTGTGTTTGTTGTGGAGGCATTGAGGATCAGAGGCCCGCAGCTGAATCACCGATACATCTGTTCCTCTATGGCAATTTCGCGGTGACTGTTTGGCACTACTTCAGGGCAATTTTTAGGATTCTTATCAGGCGGGAATAATATGTGGAAGATAAATTGCTCCAGTGGTGGTTCTGTCCTCCTCCAAGGGGCTCTACGGCTTTTCTGCGTAGGTTGGCTCCCAGCCTAGTGCTATGGGAAATCTGGAAATCAAGAAACGAGGGCAAATTTGATGGAAAAAACATTAAAGCAGCAACCACGATCACGCGAGTGAAGTGGTGGATGGTTGCGATTAGCGGGGGAGTGCCGAAGCCCAGATCTAGGTCCCTCGCTAGCGATCTCACCCTCAGAGTGCTGGGAGTGTTGGTTAAGACCCCTCAGAGAGTAGAGACGGAAATCGTGAAGTGGACAAAGCCACCTCAGGGATGGGCAAAGCTGAACATTGACGGTTCTGCCAGAGGTAACCCAAGTCTGTCGGGTGGAGGTCTTTGTAGAGGGGATAAGGGTGAGTTCCTCTTTGTGTTATCGTCTGGATACGGGTTGGGCTCCGACAATAGAGAAAAATTACGTGCGGTCTATGATGAGCTAACCCATTACTTGAACCTGGGCCTGTCCAAGGTAGCAGTGGAATCAGACTCTAAGGTCGCGGTTGACTTCCTAATTAATAGAAGGTCCCAAATGGCATGGCATTAGAGGTATTGGTTAGTCAGAATCGAAAGGATGAAGCGGAGATGACAGTTTATTTTTGGCCATATCAAGAGAGAAGGAAATGACCCAGCAAATAGGTTAGCCTGCCAAGGGAGTGAATTTCAGGATAGTTCCCTTGTTCGGACAATGGGGCTCCCCCTGTTGATTTGGAGTCTGATTTTGTTAGATAGAGTCGGGCTGAGTGCAATCAGGTAGTCCCCAAAGAACGATAGTTGATACTCCGTAGATAGTTAGCCTGTTTTGGGCATTTATGATAGGCTCCCTCAAGGTCCTTTTAATCTTGATGTAGCCCGAATGTTTGTAAGGATGTATATAATTTTGCCAGTAATGAAGTTGTCTATTTAAAAGAAGAAGAAGAAAAAGAAGAAGAAGAAGAAGATGATGATGAAGGCAAGGAAAAAGAAGAAGACAAACAATAGTCCACATTCAACATGGACATGTACCTACCTAACAAGTGTACTGGCCTGGTTTTTTGTTCAGGGTTGTTTGCGGTAGAGCACATCTGATGAATGGATTGGGTCGCACATCCTACAGACACACTGTGTGCTTCAAGGACATTTTACATATCACACTCGTGCATCGCATTCGTGGTTCCACATTAATGAGTATGTGTATGTACATAATCCAATAGAGGTCAGGCAATGGATGGTTGCATGTCTATGAAAAGATGCACCGAGCTTTGAGGGGATGTTTATTGGTCTCACCAAAGACTAACACAGGTAAAAAAGAAATGGTGCTTGAAAAACACTAATTCTATAGAAATACAAAGTGCTAGCATGAAAAAGGCACTACGTGAAAAATGGAAAAAAATGACGGATTTAGAGATGGTTCTGGACCGTCTCTAAAGTTGCTTAGTTTAAAGACGCTTTAGAGATGGCCATAAACTGTCTCTAAACTTTTAGACGGCTCTTGACCGCCCTTAATATTGTCGTAAGAATTTGAACGTCTACAAATCATTTAAGACGGTCAAAAACCGTCGTTAATTGCAGAAAAAAGATGGCCATCGACCGTCTAGAAAAGGGACGGTCTCTGACCATCTTATATGCCGCCATTTGAGACGGTCAAAGACCGTCCATATTAGAGACGGTCATTGGCCGTCTCTTATTGGTAATCTAAGACTATCGAGGACCGTCTCAATTAGAGACGCTCATTGGCCATCTTTTACTGGTAATCTGAGACTGTCAATGACCGTCTCAATTAGAGACTGTCATTGGTCGTCTTAATTTGAGACTGTCAATGACCGTCTTAATTAGAGACGGTCTTTGGCCGTCTTATAGCGGTCATATGAGATAATCAAATACTGTCTGCATTAGAGACAGTCCTAAACCGTCTCTAATGGTCAACAGTTCACAACAAAAAAAATATGAATTTCGAAAAAAATAATAATTGAGAAGCTTAGAAAAATAATTAACAATGTTTAAGAAAATTTTAGATTTTGAAAAAAAAAAAAAAAAACTATGATTTGATAATAATCTAGATTTTGAAAAGAAAAATTAAGAACTTTGAATAATGTTAATAATTTTGAAAAAAAAAAGATTTCGATAAAAAAATAATATTTTGAAAAAGAAAATATAAAAAATTAAACAAAATTGTGAAAAAATATATTTTTTAAAAAAGAAAATTAGATTTTGTATTTTGACCAGAAAAATTAAAAAGTTATATAACAAGATTTCAATAAAAAAATGATATTTAGAAAAAGAAAATTTAAACAATTAAACAAAATTGTGAAAAATTTAACAAATTGAAAAAAATATATTTTTTTTAAAAAGAAAACTAGATTTTGCATTTTGACAAGAAAAATTGAAAAGTTATATAACAAAAGTGAGATTAAAAATTTGATATTTTGAAAAAGAAAATTTAAGAAATTAAACAAAATTGTGAAAAAATTGACAAATTGTAAAAAAATATATTTTTTAAAAAAGAAAATTAGATTTTTTTTATTTTGACAAGAAAAATTGAAAAGTTAGATAACAAAAGTGAGATTTTGATAATGTGTTGTATATCCTTGCCGGCGTCCCTATGTTTCTCCAACCCATTTTTGGGCCGAGTATAAAAAATTGTGTAGATTTAAATCTTAAGTGGACCACACCACTAGAAAGAATGATAATATAGGACCTCGCCATTAAAAATTATAAAGAGCCCATCGTAAGGTTTTTGTAATGTTTATTTGCAATCTAACTTGTTGATAATGTAAAGAAGATCTAGATGAAGGTAAACTAGAAAGATCAAATTGATCCAAAACTTTTGTGGCCTTCAAAAGGTTTTTAATAGTTATTCATCATTGTTTTGATTGGTATGGCCCACCTGAGATTATTGAGTTCTTATGATTTGAAATTACATCCTAAAATATGATGGAAAAATATATGGACAGTGTTGATATACATAAAATATATCAAGGTGGGATCTACACAGTTAGAGTAACACCCATGAAGGAGTTACTTAAATAGTGAAATAGTACTATAAGGTCACCTCATGGGAACTTCCCATAAGGTTAATCTGTGCGCCCCACCATGATGTGTGTAGAACATCAACACCATGCATTTGATGTGTCCCCTTTAAGTCCAAAAATCAGTTGTATATGAAACTTAGGTGGGCCATAGCATCTAAAACTATGCGAAGACATCCCTAAAACATATAAAAGCATTTGGTGGGGCTCACATGAGTTTTGAATGTGTATGAAACTTGGTCCGACTCCTCATCCAAGTGGGACACACATATTGAATGGGCTGGATCTATGAACCACATTTAGGTGGGCCCAATAAATGATTATGAATGTTTTAATGGGAGGGTAACCCTCTCAACTATAGTATGTGGTGTGGCCCACCCAAGTCATGGATTGACTTTATTTTTAAGCTCGTGGCCCACCATGGAATGGTGGATCTGACTGACGGGGCAGATCCAAAGTTCAAGTGGACCCACCATAGAAAAGAGTGGGATAGTGACACCCACTATTGAAACCTTCGTAAGGCCCGCCGCGATGTTTATTTGAGATCCAACCTGTTTATAAGTTAATACTAGAGCTAGGCATTGGTCCGAGTCGGACCGGATTGGGTCCAACCCGATCAGATCCGAAATCTCAATGGCTTAACCCGAACCCGATCCGAACAGGGACTGAGTTTGGGTTGCCAGCCTCGAACTGACCCGAAGTATACATGTCCTGATCCGATCCGAGTCTGACTCAGTCAGGAAAATCGAGTTGGATCGGATGGGGCACTATTTGGATCGCTTCAGATCTTTTTACAAAAAAAAATTTTGAAAATTTTGAAAAAAAAACAAAACAAAATTTAAATTACCAGGACATCTTGGTAGATGCAATCCTTCTCTGCTTTGACATTCGCCTTGATCAATGCATGATACGTCTGTCTATTCATTGGAATCACAACACTCAACAAATGCACGAAAGCTTCTGTCCCTTCAGCATCACCTTCGTCACCCAACCAACCTAACACACTGGAAGTGGAAACCACCCTATTGTTTGGCCTCCATCCTTCATTCCCTAGAAATACCAAAATCGCCCTCTTCATATATTCCACTGCCTTCACCATCTCACCCTTCTCTACATATGCTAAGGCGATGATTCCAAAACCATTTGGTATCGGGCTCTGCTCCTCTTTTACCAATCGTTCGATCATAGCTTCCGTCGGACGCAATCAGCCAGGTTTACATCATCAAAGCAAAATATTAGACCTAGTTGCTGATCATAAGTTATGATATTACTTTTTCCTCCATTCTATCCCATATCTAGTAAATCCTATCCGTACAAAATGTGTCCCACACAATGATAATAATTTATTATGAAAATCTAACCGTTCCACTCACAGAAAGCTCCACACATGTAACTTATGTCACACCAACGGTTGTCCATTGATATTTGACGTTATTTCCCCGATCTATGTTTAGATTCACCTGATTTCATATCAAATGACCACCATGGTGTGGCCCACATTTATTTTTCCTATTTGACAGGTTGATGGAAAAGAAGACACTGTTTCATGACTTCGATAGGGCCGGTGTATCAAATCATTTCTCTACTTCCTAACCTATAATAGCAATTGAGAAAATGCTCCGGTGCTCTTATAGCACTATTTACAGTGCTCTACAGTTCTCCTAGTTGTATTAGGAAATTTGTGAGTACAATCCATTGATCTAGACTGTTTATTAGGTCCAACTCATATTTCATAAGCTACCATGAATAAATCATACTGATCTAACTATATAAAAAAAAGAAGATTTGATCAATGCTCTTAAAATGGACAGTCAAGATCATTTACAAAAAAGTAGGTTTGATCAACAATTTGATTCATCAAATTTTTAGGGACCATCATGGATTGCTTATGAGTCTAAAGAATCACTTTTGTTAGCCAATTAAAAGCATCCTATCCATGTCTTGGAAAAAGGATGGTTAGAGAAAAAGGCTAAATTAATCATAGATTATATCACTCGTTCAGTTTAAATATTTTTCAAGGTAGCCTAGAAAATGTGTTCTGAACTTAATAGATGGTTGAGATCAACTGATTGGACCTTCTAAGTGTCTGAATACAACCAGAAGCACTATAAGTTATAGTGCCCCGATTAGGGGTGCACATTGAACCGGTAGAACCGTGCAACCGGACCGAAACTGACCAAACGGTCTGGTTTGGTCCAGTTTTAGAGTGCACCGGTTCCGGTTCCAAAAATAAAAAAACTGATTACATCGGTTCGGTTCTCGGTTTAAGGGTATGTAGAACCGAATCGAACTGTGAACCGAACCGTGGATCCAATCCGTAGAACCGAACTGTGGAACCGAACTTGGAATCGAAGTTGGAACCGAACCAGGAACCCTTTGATTGTTTCCATATTTGACTCATGATTTATGGTTTATAATGCACCATTTGATTGTTTCTATAAATGTATTTTTGCACACCTTATACGATATCTAAACCATTCATCAAATGGATCACAACATGAATGGACATGGGCTAGATAATAAAATTAAACATGCAATTGGGCTGGATTTTAAAAAGCCCAGAACCGTGGAACCGATCCGGAACCGAACCGGTTTTAACGGTTCGGTTTCGGTTTGGTTCTAGGGTGCTAACGGTCCGGTTCCGGTTTCGAATATCCTAAAACTGTTAGGAATGGTTCAGTTTCGGTTTCACCCTAGAACCGGACCGAACCGACCCGTGTGCACCCCTAGCCCCGATAGTACTCCCCTTGACACCAGCCAATGACTGGTGGTTGGTGCTCTATGGCCCCCATCATGATGTATGTGTTTCATGCATGCCGTCCATATATTTTTATAGATAATTTTACAATATGAGACCAAAAATGAGATATATCCAAATCTCAAGTGGACAACATTAAAGGAAACAGTGTTGAATGAGCGTCGACTATTAAAAATATGATCAATAGCCATAAATCTATTGGATCAAGCTAATTTTTCTTTTTTCCCTTCATTTGGTCCTGTATGACCAAATCAACGGATTGGATGTCAAATAAATAGTACAGTGGGCCATAGGAGGATTTTAATAGTGGATATCCAATCACTATTGTTCTCATGTGGTGTGGACCACCTGAGATTTTTATCCCTCTAATTTTTTGCATATAGCTCTAAAATGATCTTTAAAAATGGATGAACAGAATGGATGAAACACATACATCATAGTAGGGCCCACAGAGCACCGTCGACGGTCTCAGCCCAAAATTGGGCGCGCCCTCAAAACAGAGCCGCGCACGGCCAATCTTCCCAAATCCTCTCGCTCGCCGCTCTCCCTCTTTCTCTCTCTCTCTCTCACCCCTGCCTTCCGTCATCATCCAGCGCTCTCTCTCTCACCCTCTTCCTCTCCCATGATCTCTCTCCTTCTCAATCTCAGATCTCTCTAGATCTGTCTCTCCTTCTCCCTCTCCCTCTCGATCTCTCTCTCAATATGCCTCTCCCTCTCTCTCTCTCTTGCAATCTGCTTCTCTCCCCCCTCTCTCTTGTGATCTGCTTCTCTCCTTCCCTCTCTCTCTATCTGCCTCTCTCTCTCTGACTCTTGATTTGCAAGCCTTAACCCGCATCCAGCAGCCGTTTGTAGCCTACCGCATCTCTAGTCATCAACAACAATAGAAAGTTGTTGAGCTCCCACCTGTTGCCAATCTGAAAAGGTGATGTTGCATTTTGATTTTTAGTCTTCATTTTGGTTATGAATCTCTATTTGGATGATTGGATCATGGAAAGTTGTTTTGAGGATTTTTGCATCTAAGGTGTATGTTGATATGCTTGTGAGAATATCATTCTAAATTATGTTTGTGATCTGATTGGAAGCCCATGAGGACCCCCACCTGATGCATATGTTTTATCCCCACCGCCCACTTGCTGTATGCAGCTGGGCCACCGTGATGTATTTTTTATCCAGGCTAGCAAGGCCGTCCATCTGTGGATGCTGCTGGATTGACGCCCAACGGCAATTTCTACCATGACCACTTTGATCCGCTTCATCCCCTGAGCCATAGAGATCTTTCTGTTATGTGCTTACCTGATAGAAATATCGTCAAACACCTAATCTGCAACCTCTGAAACAAGTTCCTTGTTATGCTCATTAACCATGTGGTAATCGACTGCTAATGGGACCACCGCCTGTGCTTCCAACAACTGTGCTGAGTCTCCCAAATTAGTTTTATCTCCGTCATTGATAGAAGCTAGATTAACATCCCATGGAAAAAAGGTTCTTAAATGATATGTCCCATTCATCCAAATGTCCAATGAAGATGTAGCTGCTTGGTAATGGCAGCTGCTATCTCAAAGCTCAAGTGGATCACACCATGCCATCTCTCACACTTTCCAACACAAGGCTCATTTTCCAAAGCCTATAAAATTAATTTTAATCTCATCCTACACTCCTTCCAAACATGCCATTTCTAATCTCGAGGTGAGATTAGCAATGCAATCTCATTTAATACAACTTAATACCACTGGCCAAACATGCCCTTAGTGTCTATATTTTCTTTAATCTATGTATCTCGTGTTTGCCTCGAGCATATCTATAACGAAACTTAAATGGCCCATGACATGTCTATTACCAGTTTCAAAAATTAATGTTACATTCTTTGAGAGCTTTTATGGTTTACCAATTACCATGGTAAATGATGGTAAACGTTTACCATGGTAAACACACAATGACCATTTTTCTTTTTTGTTTGGATCGGATGAAAAATACAAAGATAATTATACGAATTTTTGATCGTGGGTGCCACGCAAAATTCATTGGTCCCATCGTGATGTGTGTGTCTAGTTGATATCATATATCCATTTTAATAGAGCTCATTTTAAGGCATGATCCAAAAAAATGAGGCAAGTTGTAACCTGGAGTGGGCTACACCACATGAAGCAAGGGGGCGGGTTATGTCTACCATTAAAGTACAAAATTTATGTTGAGCCCACAATGATGTGTATTTATCATCGAATTTGTTTATATGGGTGGAAAGATATGAGTGAACCAAAAAACACAAGTATCATCTTGTTCCCATGATAGGTGTTTGATCCTCACCGTAGCTTGGGTTGTGGTCTATATTTTCTTTAGATTTACCTCTCTTTTTTTTTTTGGTCATGCCTTAAAATGAACTAATAAAATAGATAGATGGCATGGAAAAAAGGTTCTTAAATGCATTGGGCTTAGCATACTCGAATCCAAACATGATTAGGGAATTTAGATTTGAATCCTATTCATTTTAGATCCGGGTATCATATACAAGGAACTAGAGCTGAAACTTATTGGAAATATGATGTGGTACAAGCTTCAAGCCTGATAATGAGTGTAGTGCCACCACCTTATGTTTGGAAAAAAGGTTCTATAGAAAGATTACTAATATTATTAAATTAAGAAGAAACAGATCTATTTCTAGAGGATCAGAATGTGCAACTGATCATGAGTGTAGTGCCACCACCTTATGTTTGTTCATTTATACCCGAATTGTTGCCATTAAAGTCTAGTTATCCTAGTCTCTCCATGACAATAAATGTATTCCCCTCTTGCATTTTGCTTAAAATCCATGTTTATGCATGATTCTCATGCATTGACATGGATTTGGGCCAAAAAAAGATCGAAATGGAAAATTTGGGAAAATAGGAAAAAATTTCTTTTCTAAAGTAAGTATTTGGGGCCCCACTTTTTAATATGATGATGAAGCATGTTCATCTCTCAATTTTTTGAAAATTTTTAATTATTTGTATTTTTTTCTAAATAAGAATAAGAATAATTGCAACCCTTTTTTTTCTTTTAGATATCTGTTTTATTTCAATGTTTTCTTATTTATGGTCTATGATTATGATCAATAGGTTGCATTTGTTGGTGGGAAATCAGTTTTTGTTTATAATAATATTAAAAAAATCTGTTTAGATAAAAAAAAAATTTCATTTAATTTTTTTTGTATGGATGCATCATGCATGGTTTTATGATAAAACACATGTATGTATGTGTGTATATGTATGCATGCACGCATGGATGGATGAAACATATGCATGCATGCATGGATGGACAAATTATGCATGTGTGTATGCATGCATACATGCATGGATGGATTTATGTGTGTGTATATGTATGTATGCATGCATGGATAGAAGACTAGATGGATGGATCATCACACATGTGTGTGTATATGTGTATGCATGCATGCATACATACATACATATACACATTTGGGGTTTTTGTGAACTTATTAGCTGGTTGGTAGGGTTTTCAATCACCGTTTTTTGCTATTGCATGGTTCACTTGAGCCTTGGATTTTCTTGGTCTCTTGTTATAAATTGACATGGAAAAATAGATGGATGGTGTGGATTTAGAATAAATACATCAATGTGGGCCCATGGTAAGGGTAACACCCATTGTAGTGGACCCACCATCAAACTTGGGGCTATTAGTTTTGGATAACAACCATTGGTTTTATGAGATTTAAGTGATTATTGTGTTATTATTTAACTTATTTCTTACTATAGCACATGCTCTTAAGCCCTATTACATAAAAATTTATTATACATGTAATTTTTTTCTTTTTCTATTTTATTCCTATATGTGTAAATATTTATATTTTTTTCTTTTTATATTTTATATTTATTTATTCCTATTGATGGTTACCAATGATTTTTATCCACCCATTCGATGGACACCATTTCAGTGGTTAGGATGTTCAATCAGCTTAGTTTTGAAATATTCTCAATCCACAGTGGACTTTTGAAATCATATGAGTGGACTTTTTCTGTGGTTGTTGGTTTAAAACATGACTTTTGCAAGCCAACAAACCCAATTCTCACTTTAACTGATAGGACCCAAAAATATTAATTTTTTTTTCTTTTAAAAAAATAGACACATGATTTCTCCACACTTGAACAATCACCCATCACAACCAACAGATAACTTCTATTAATAACTTGAATCAATAAAATAATCCAAACTCAATTAAGGAGTCTTTTGGATGCATGTTACAGGTATCGGTTGCATTAACAGACTGCATCGGTTGCATTTTTCTCTGTCATACAGGTTGTGGCTATCAAAGATATAATATCACCTCCTTATAGGAAAACATTTAATGATGTGTACAGGTATATTCATTTTTTCTTATTCCTTATATTATTTTCCAGTTATATTTGTGTTGGTTTCAGAGTACAGGTAGCGATAGAAAGTGTTGGTCGATTGTGGCTTATAGACAAAGGGATGAGTAATTAACAATACGAATATGGGAGGCCATCCCCAGGTATCCAAATGCTTTTAGATATAATTATGTTATTTTAAAATGTATTATTTTGAAATTGATGGAGCAGACCCGGATGTGCGTCGGAGCTATTCGGATGTTGAGCGGGGGTCCCTGGAAGGTGAGAACTGCTGTTTTGACCATGATGAAGGTGTCCATTTCCTATGGACAACATTGGAGTAGCCTGACTATTTGGACAGGCCATGTTTATGTATTTACTCGAAATTGATGGAGCAGACTTGGATGTGCGTTGGAGCTATCCGGATGTTGAGCGGGGGTCCCTGGAAGGTGGGAACCGCTGTCATGACCATGATGAAGCTGTCCATTTCCTATAGACAACATTGGAAGGGCTTGACTAATTGGAGCAGGCCGTGTTTATATCTGTATTTACAGGGACTACACCTTTAACCTATAACCTAAACCTATTCTCAAATCCCAAAACCTATAATTACAACCTAAACCTATAACCTAAACCTATAAACTATAACCTAAACCTATAACCTAAACTCAATTTCCTAAACTTTAACCTACAACCTAACCTAAACCTATACTTATAACCTAAACCTATTCTCAAATCCCAAAACCTATAACCTAAACCTATAACCTATAACCTAAACTCAATTCCCTAAACCTTAACCTATAACCTAACCTAAACCTATTCTCAAATCTCAAAACCTATAACTATAACCTAAACCTTAACCAAAAACCTATAACCTAACCTAAACCTAAACCTATAACCTTAACCTACACCTAAACCTATAACCTTAACCTTAACATATAACCTTAACCTAAACCTAAACCTAAACCTAAACTTATAACCTAAACCTATTCTCAAATCCCTAAACCAAAACCTAAACCTATAACCTAAACCTATTCTCAAATCCCTAAACCTTTAACCTATAACCTAAACCTATAACCTATAACCTATAACCTATGACCTAAACCTATAACCTAAACCTAAACCTACACTTATAACCTATAACCTAACCTTAACCTAAACCTAAAACATAAACCTTAACCTATAACCTAAAACTTAAATGTATTCTCAAATTCCTAAACTTAAACCTACACCTAATCCTAATCTCAACTCCCTAACCTAAACCTAAACCTAAACTTGAAAACCCAAACCCAAACCCGATCCTGAACTCGAACCCGATTTCCTAAACCTAAACCTTAACCTATTCTCAATTCCCTAAACCTTAACATATAACCTAACTTAAACCTAAACCTATTACCTGCACTTATAACCTAAACCTATAACCTAAACCTAAGCCTAAAACCTAAATCTAAACCTAAACCTAAAATCGAAATGCATTCTCAAATCCTTAAACCTAAACCTACACCTAATCCTAATCTCAACTTCCTAACCTAAACTTAAACCTAAACTTGAAAATCCAAACCTAAACCCGATCCCGAACCCGAACCCGATTTCCTAAACCTAGACCTTAACCTTAACCTATTCTCAATTCCCTAAAGCTATAACCTAAACCTATAGCCTAAACCTAAACCTAAACCAAAACTTATAACCTAAAACCTTAACCTATAACCTATAAACTAAACTTATAACCTATAACCTAACCTTAACCTATTCTCAATTCCCTAAACCTATAGCTTATAACCTAAATCTTAACCTTAACTTATAACCTTAACCTAAACCAGAACCTATGACCTAAAACCTTAACCTATAACCTATAACCTAAGCTTAACCTAAACCTAAAACCTAAACCTAAACCTAAACCTATAACCTAAACCTAAACCTAAAACCTAAATGTATTCTCAAATCCCTAAACCTAAACCTACACCTAGTCCTAATCTCAACTCCTTAACCTAAACCTAAACCTAAACTTGAAAACCCAAACTTAAACCCGATCCCGATCCCGAACCCGAACCAGATTTCCTAAACCTAAACCTTAACCTATTCTCAATTCTCAAAACCTATAGCTTATAACCTAAACCTAAACCTTAACCTAAACCTAAACCTAAACCTATAACTTATAACCTAACCTAAATGTATTCTCAAATTCCTAAACCTAAACCTACACCTAATCCTAATCTCAACTCCCTAACCTAAACCTAAACCTAAACTTGAAAACCCAAACCTAAACCCGATCCCGAACCCCCTTGTTGCAGTACGAGATGTAACAAGAATATGCATTGATTGTGTATTTGAATTTTTTTAAATGCACCAACCAGAAACGATTTGAGACGACGTTCAATGATACTTTGTTAAATATGAAATTTATGACATTTAGTAACTTGGTTAATTAAAAAGAACTACGTAGTGGCTTGGTACCAATCTGACTTTTTCGGTACGTAGGCAGCCTTTCGTAATGTACTAGAATATCGGTGCAGCCACAAATCTTTTTTCTCCTTTGAATTGTAAAAGACTGTATCGGTTGCATTTTTCTTTGTCATACAGGTTGTGGCCATCAAAGATATAATATCACCTCCTTATAGGGAAACATTTAATGATGTGTACAAGTAAATTCATTTTTTCTTATTCGATATATTGTTTTCCAGTTATATTTGTGTTGGTTTCAGCGTACAGGTAGCAATAGAAAGTGTTGGTCGATTGCAGCTTATAGAAAAAGGGATGAGTAACCAACAATACGAATATGGGAGGCTTTCCCCAGGTATCCAAATGCTTTTAGATATAATTATGTTGTTTTTAAATATATTAGCTCGAAATTGATGGAGTAGACCCGGATGTGCGTCGGAGCTATCCGGATGTTGAGCGGGGGTCCCTGGAAGGTGGGAACCGCTGTTATGACAATGATGAAGCTGTCCATTTTCTATGGACAGTATTGGAGTGGCCTGGCCATTTGGACAGGCCATGTTTATGTATTTACTCGAAATTGATAGAGCAGACCCAGATGTGCGTCGGAGATATCCGGATATTGAGCAGGGGTCCCTGGAAGGTGGGAGTCGTTGTTATGACCATGATGAAGCTGTCCATTTTCTATAGACAGCATTGTAGTGGCCTGGCCATTTGGATAGGCCATGTTTATGTATTTACTCGAAATTGATGGAGTAGACCCGGATGTGCGTCGGAACTATCCGGATATTGAGCGGGGGTCCCTGGAAGGTGGGAACCGCTATTATGACTATGATGAAGCTGTTCATTTCCTATAGACAACATTGGAGTGGCCTGGGCATTTGGACATGCCATGTTTATGTATTTACTCGAAATTGATGGAGCAGACCCGGATGTGCATCGGAGCTATCCGGATGTTGAGCGGGGGTCCCTGAAAGATGGGAACCACTGTTATGACTATGATGAAGTTGTCCATTTCCTATGGATAGCATTGGAAGGGCCTAGTCAATTGGAGCAGGCCGTGTTTATATCTGTATTTGCATGGACCACACCCTAAACCTATAACCTAAACCTATTCTCAAATCCCAAAACCTATAACTGCAACCTAAACCTATAACCTAAACCTATAAACTATAACCTAAACCTATAATCTAAACTTAATTCCCTAAACTTTAACCTATAACCTAACCTAAACCTAGACTTATTCCCTAAACCTATTCTCAAATCCCAAAACCTATAACGTAAACCATACCCTAAACCTATAACCTATAACCTAAACTCAATTCCTTAAACCTTAACCTATAACCTAACCTAAATCTATACTTATAACCTAAACTAATTCTCAAATCCCAAAACCTATATAACCTATAACCTATAACCTATAACCTGAACCTATAACCTAAACTCAATTCCCTAAACCTTAACCTATAACCTAACCTAAACCTATACTTATAACCTAAACCTATTCTCAAATCCCAAAACCTATAACTATAACCTAAACCTTAACCAAAAACCTATAACCTAACCTAAACCTAAACCTATAACCTTATCCTAAACCTAAACCTATAACCTTAACCATAACATATAACCTTAACCTAAACGTAAACCTAAATCAAAACCTATAACCTAAACCTATTCTCAAATCTCTAAACCTAAACCTAAACCTAAAACTAAACCTATAACCTAACCTTATTCTCAAATCCCTAAACCTAAACTAAACCTTAATGTATTCTCAAATCCCTAAACCTAAACCTACACCTAATCCTAATCTAAACTCCATAACCTAAACCTAAACCTAAACTTGAAAACCCAAACCGAAACCCGATCCCCAACCTGAACCCGATTTCCTAAACCTAAACCTAAACCTATAACCTATACCCTAAACCTAAACCTAAAACCTAAATGTATTCTCAAATCCCTAAACCTAAACCTACACCTAATCCTAATTTCAACTCCCTAACCTAAACCTAAGCCTAAACTTGAAAACCAAAACCTAAACCTGATCCGAAACACGATTTCTTAAACCTAAACCTTAACCTATTCTCAATTCCCTAAACCTATAGCTTATAACCTAAACCGAAACCTAAACCTAAACCTTAACCTAAACCGAAACCTAAACCAATAACCTATAACTTAAACCTAAACCTAAAACCTAAATGTATTCTCAAATTCCAAAACCTAAACCTACACCTAATCCTAATCTCAACTCCCTAACCTAAACCCGATCCCGAACCCGAACCCGATTTCCTAAACCTAAACATTAACCTATTCTCAATTCTCTAAACCTATATCTTATAACTTAAACCTAAACCTAAACCTAAACCTTAACCTAAACCTATAACCTAAACCTAAACCTAAACCTAAACCTGTAACCTATAACCTAAACCAAAACCTAAAACCTAAATGTATTCTCAAATCCTTAAACCTAAACCTACACCTAATCCTAATCACAACTCCCTAACCTAAACCTAAACTTAAACTTGAAAACCCAAACCTAAACTCGATCCTGAACCCGAACCTGATTTCCTAAACCTAAACATGAACCTATTCTCAATTCCCTAAACCTATATCTTATAACCTAAACATAAACCTAAACCTAAACCTATAACCTATAACCTTAACCTAACCTAAACCTAAACCTAAACCTGTAACCTATAACCTAAACCTAAACCTAAAACCTAAATGTATTATCAAATCCTTAAACCTAAACCTACACCTAATCCTAATCTCAACTCCCTAACCTAAACCTAAACTTAAACATGAAAACCCAAACCTAAACTTGATCCCGAACCCGAACCCAATTTCTTAAACCTAAACATTAACCTATTCTCAATTCCCTAAACCTATATCTTATAACCTAAACCTAAACCTAAACCTAAACCTAAACATAAACCTATAACCTATAACCTTAACCTAACCTAAACCTAAACCTGTAACCTATAACCTATAACCTAAACCTAAACCTAAAACCTAAATGTATTCTCAAATCCTTAAACCTAAACCTACACCTAATCCTAATCTCAACTCCTTAACTTAAACCAAAACTTAAACTTGAAAACCCAAACCTAAACCCGATCCCGAACCCGAACCCGATTTCCTAAACATAAACCTTAACCTGTTCTTAATTCCCTAAACCTATATCTTATAACCTAAACCTAAGCCTAAACCTAAACCTTAACCTAAACCTAAACCTAAACCTGTAACCTATAACCTAAACCTAAACCTAAAACCTAAATGTATTCTCAAATCCTTAAACCTAAACCTGCACTGAATCCTAATCACAACTCCCTAACCTAAACCTAAACTAAACTTGAAAACCAAAACCTAAACTCGATCGCGAACCCGAACCCGATTTTCTAAACCTAAACCTTAACCTATTCTCAATTCCCTAAACTTATAGCTTATAACCTAAACCTAAACTTAAACCTATAACATATAACCTAAACCTAAACCTAAACCTAAACCTATAACATATAACCTAAACCTAAACCTAAACTTGAAAACTCAAACCTAAACCCGATCCCGAACCCGAACCCGATTTTCTAAACCTAAACCTTAATGTATTCTCAAATCCCTAAACCTAAACCTACACCTAATCCTAATCTCAACTCCCTAACCTAAACCTAAACCTAAACTTGAAAACCCAAACCTAAACCCGATCCCGAACCCGAACCCGATTTCCTAAACCTAAACCTTAACCTATTCTCAATTCCCTAAACCTATAGCTTATAACCTAAACCTAAACCTAAACCTAAACCTTAACCTAAACCTAAACCAATAACCTATAACCTAAACCTAAACCTAAAACCTAAATGTATTTTCAAATCCCTAAACTTAAACCTAGACCTAATCCTAATCTCAACTCCCTAACCTAAAACCTAAACTTGAAAACCCAAACCTAAACCTGACCTCGAACCCGAACCCGATTTCCTAAACTTAAACCTTAACCTATTCTCAATTCCCTAAACCTATAGCTTATAACCTAAACCTAAACCTAAACCTATATAACATATAACCTAAACCTAAACCTTAATATATTCTCAAATCTCTAAACTTAAACCTACACCTAATCCTAATCTCAACTCCCTAACCTAAACCTAAACCTAAACCTAAACTTGAAAACCCAAACCTAAACCCGATCCCGAACCCGAACTCGATTTCCTAAACCTAACCTTAACCTTTTCTCAATTCCCTAAACTTATAGCTTATAACCTAAACCTAAACCTAAACCTAAACCTAAACCTTAACCTGAACCAATATCCTATAACCTAAAACCTAAATGTATTCTCGAATACCTAAACCTAAACCTACACCTAATCCTAATCTCAACTCCCTAACCTAAACCTAAACCTAAACTTCAAAACCCAAACCTAAACCTGATCCCGAACCCGAACCCGATTTCCTAAACCTAAACATTAACCTATTCTTAATTCCTTAAACCTATAGCTTATAACCTAAACCTAAACCTAAACCTAAACCTATAACCATTAACCTAAAACTAAACCTAAACCTATAACCTATAACCTAAACCTAAACCTAAAACCTAAATGTATTCTCAAATCCCTAAACCTAAACCTAAACCTAATCCTAATCTCAACTCCCTAACCTAAACCTAAACCTAAACTTGGAAACCCAAACCTAAACCCGATCCAGAACCCGAACCCGATTTCCTAAACCTAAACCTTAATGTATTCTCAAATCCCTAAACCTAAACCTACACCTAATCCTAATCTCAACTCCCTAACCTAAACCTAAACCTAAACTTGAAAACCCAAACCTAAACTCGATCCCGAACCCGAACCCGATTTCCTAAACCTAAACCTTAACCTATTCTCAATTCCCTAAACCTATAGCTTATAACCTAAACCTAAACCTAAACTTAAACCTTAACCTAAACCTAAACCTAAAACCTAAATGTATTCTCGAATCCCTAAACCTAAACCTATACCTAATCCTAATCTCAACTCCCTAACCTAAACCTAAACCTAAACTTGAAAACCCAAACATAAACCCGATCTCGAACCCGAACCCGATTTTCTAAACCTAAACATTAACCTATTCTCAATTCCCTAAATCTATAGCTTATAACCTAAACTTTAACCTAAACCTAAACCTAAACCTAAATCTAAACCTGTAACCTATAACCTAAACCTAAACCTAAAACCTAACCCTAAACCTATACCTAATCCTAATCTCAACTATCTAACCTAAACCAAAACCTAAACTTGAAAACCAAAATCTAAACCCAATCCCGAACACGAACCCGATTTCTTAAACCTAAACCTTAACCTATTCTCAATTCCCTAAACCTATTGCTTATAACCTAAACCGAAACCTAAACCTATACCTTAACCTAAACCTAAACCTAAACCTATAACCTATAATATAAACATAAACCTAAAACCTAAATGTATTCTCAAATCCCTAAACCTAAACCTACACCTAATCCTAATCTCAACTCCCTAACCTAAACCTAAACCTAAACTTGAAAACTCAAACCTAACCCGATCCCGAACCCGAACCCGATTTCCTAAACCTAAACCTTAATATATTCTCAAATCCCTAAACCTAAACCTACACCTAATCATAATCTCAACTCCCTAACCTAAACCTAAACCTAAACTTGAAAACCCAAACCTAAACCCGATCCCGAACTCGAACCCGATTTCCTAAACCTAAATCTTAACCTATTCTCAATTCCCTAAACCTATAGCTTATAACCTAAACCTAAACCTAAACCTAAACCTTAACCTAAACCTAAACCTATACCAATAACCAATAACCTAAACCTAAACCTAAACCTTAACCTAAACCTAAACTTATACCAATAACCAATAACCAATAACCTAAACCTAAATATTAAACCTAAATGTATTCTCAAATCCCTAAACCTAAACTTACACCTAATCCTAATCTCAACTCCCTAACCTAAACCTAAACTTGAAAACCCAAACCTAAACCCGATCTCGAACCCAAACCCGATTTCCTAAACCTAAACCTATACCTTATAACCTAAACCTAAACCTAAAACCTAATGTATTCTCAAATCCTTAAACCCAAACCTACACCTAATCCTAATACCAACTCCCAAACCTAAACCTAAACCTAAACTTGAAAACCCAAACCTAAACCCGATCCCGAACCCGAACTCGATTTCCTAAACTTAAACCTTAACCTATTCTCAATTCCCTAAATCTATAGCTTATAACCTAAACCTAAACCTTAACCTAAACCAATTACCTATAACCTAAATGTATTCTCGAATCCCTAAACCTTAACCTACACCTAATCCTAATCTCAACTCCCTAACTTAAACTTAAACCTAAACTTGAAAACCCAAACCTAAACCTGATCTTGAAGCCGGACCCGATTTCCTAAACCTAAACCTTAACCTTAACCTATTCTCAATTCCCTAAAGCTATAACCTATATACGATAACCTATAACTAAAACTTAAACCTTAACCTAAACCTATAACCTAAACCTAAACCTTAACCTAAACCTAAACCAAAACCTATAACCTAAACCTTAACCTATAACCTATAACCTAAACTTATAACCTATAACCTAAAACCTAATCCTAAACCTAAACCTAAACCTATAACCTATAACCTATAACCTAAACCTGAACCGAAAACCTAAATGTATTCTCAAATCCTTAAACCTAGACCTGCACGTAATCCTAATCTCAACTCCCTAACCTAAACCTAAACCTAAACTTGAAAACCCAAACTTAAACCCAATTCCGAACCCAAACCCAATTGCTGTAATAATGTAGCCCAATCACATGGGAAGAAACAAGAATGCATCCCTTTTAACACATGCCCCATTTTACAAAGCTTTAATTTAAGTTTTTGTTTCTATTAACTTGAATTATAGCCCAATCACATGGCAACAAACAAGAATGTATCCCTTTTAACACATGCCACTGTTTACAGAGCTCTAATTTTTGTTGTTTCTATTAACTTGAATTGAAACACTTTTTGGCATTATTTGCTTGCATTAGTTTTATTTTAATGATCAATTTTATTTTAAAAAAGTGCCCACTTTTTTGAAAGAAGTTTATACAATTCTTCATGATTCTGAATTATAATGTTTTGATGGTTTAATATTTTTTTCCAGATGAAAGACAGAAAATTGTTGCTGATTTTTTTCTCTCTGTTTTTTTTTTTTTTTTAATTTATGATGTTAAACTTATATGTATTTATGCGTGGATGAATGTAATGTGGATAAGATTGTGTTTGGATGGATGTAGTTTATGTTTGGATGAATGTAGTTTATGTTGGATTTACGTAGTTTGGGTTTAGATGGATATGAATGTGAATATGATGAAATATATTATATAATAGGTGTATATCAGGAAGAATACGATGAAATATATTGTAATAGGTGTATATTGATCCTCTCAAATTTGAAAATGTGCTTTGAAGGCTCATAAGGGACGGTCTGTGGCCGTCCTTTGAAGGATCATAAGAGACGGTCCATGACTGTCCTTTTTAAGGACGGTCCACGACCGTCCTTTTTAAGGAGGGTCCATGACCGTCCTTTTTCCGTCAATAAGAATGACGGTTTTTGACCGTCCTTTAAGTAATACGACACGTCAAAATTTGACGGCCCATGCGACAGTCCATGACTGTCCTTTTTGGTCATTTGAGACAGTTTTGGACCGTCCTTTTTTCACAGTTTTGGCATAGTGAGGGTGGCATGAACTAGGAAATTCGTGACATATGATTCAGCTACTATCATAACATTTAAAGTGTATTCACTACACCAAAATCGCCAAACTAGTACGGTTGGCATTTTGGTTCAGAAACGGCTTTAACCCGTTCCTGATTTGACATGGTATTAAACCGTACTGAAATAGTTGCTGTTGTACATTGTTACTTTCGCTTTTTTGTTGGTGTGTCCTGATTGAGTGTTGGATATTCTTATTTCTTATTATTATAGCTTATTGTATTATTTTGAAACAGATGGACGTAATGGATTCTATTAGAACCCTCTAAGGGGACCCCACATGGCCCAAGGTCACATTTACTTAAATTTGCCGTAGACTACTCGATCATTTACGATATGAAAAGATTTCGGGAGCATATCATACGATTTCCTTACAAAGAGAAGTAAAGGACCCTTTCCTTCCGTGCGATTTTCTTTCTCCTTTCATCTCTCTCATTTTTTGCTTGATTTCAGAGAAAAAATGGCGGATCAGCTCACGGGCGACCAGATCTTTGAGTTCAAGGAGGCCTTTAGCTTGTTTGACAAGGACGGAGACGGTCAGATCCCTTCAATCTTTGCTTTCTCCCCTTTCTGCTGGAAAATCTGTTGATTTTGTGAGTTTTTTTTAAAAAAAAATTTGATTTGATGTTGATTTCATCAGATCTGATGGCGTATCGCTTGGATTCGTTGAAATCAGTGGGGTTTTGGCTTGGATCCTAGAAAATTAGGGTTTGATCTATTCTCGTTTGGTGTATGTGTGTGTTGTGATTTGTGAAGGCATAGGTGGGGATTGTTTCAGATCGGGTGGATTTTCTTCGTGAAAGATCATTTATTTATTATTATTTTTTTTTTTCCTTTTGTGTTGTGGATTTTAAGCTATTGATTTGTTTGAAGCATGTGAGATCTGCATCTTTATCTTCTGCAGTTCTTTGAGATGGATTTTTTAAAAAAAATTCAGTTTGAATCATGTATCTCTACGTTGATGTTCATTTGCAGTTCCTCATACGTGGATTCGATTCTCTTGTGAAATTTTAATTGATTGTTTTATATTTGCTGTTTCGAAGCTACAGTTTACATTTCCTTCGTTGGATTTTAGAGTTCTGATGTATGTCCGGGATACACACACACACACACACACACACACACACACACACATGGAAACGCTCACCTGCGAACCAGTTCGTACGTACTACATACAAACTTTTTTGAGAACTCATCATATCTGATGAGTCTCGAAAATCTGAATGGTCCACATGAAGCAGAACCTTATGAAACCCCCTGGGACAAAATTTTACTTTGATCCAAAACTTTGGTGGGCCATGAAAAATGCAAACAGTTTCTTCCCTTGATTTGAATTTCTCTTTGCTATGGCCCACCAGAATCTTAGATCACGGTGAAAATTCACCCCCTAAGGTTTCATGGGATTCCGCATCTTATGGACCGTTTAGATTTGACACCCATAACATGTGTGTGAAGGTGTGCACGTGCGTAGGTGCGTAGGTGAGCATGCCTCTCTCTCTCTCTTTATATATATATATATATATATAGAGAGAGAGAGAGAGAGAGAGAGAGAGAGCTCACCACCCTCTTTCAATCTCCCTCTCCCGATCTCAACCCTCTCTCTCGATCTCCCTCTCACTCTCTCAACCCTCTCTCTCGATCTCCCTCTCACTCCCTCTCCCTCTCCCCACAACATCCACTATCCCACGACAGTCCCCACACATGGGGTATCTAATATTGTAGAAGCAGCAGCAGTAGCTCCATATGGGGTGTGTGATTTGTCGTCCATGGTTGAATGGGGAAGACTGAAGGGAGGGAGTGAGTGCAGCAGCAACATGCAGACAGGTACATCAGCATTTTCACTTTGTTGTTAGGCAAATATGGTTGAACTATGGCAAGGAAAAGTGTAACTCTGATTTGTTTTCACTTTGTTGTTAGGCAAATATCGATGGTGAATGGATGATGAAGTTTCCATTCATCAAATAGCCCCCTTAAACTGAGTATAATGTTCATAGTACTTTTCACCCTGTTTCATAGTTTCGAATTCCTTGAAAATATCATACAGGCATTTTATATTTTTGTCATTCAAGTATGGCTGTCGGAGAGTATTTCATATCTCCTTTGCACATTCACCATACATCACACTATGGTTGACGTTTTCGTTAATGCCGTGGAGCCAACTCATGACTTGGCAGTTATCTTCTTTCCATTGAGAATTGGTATCAGAATTTTCTGTTGGCTCCATATTAGTTAAGCGTTTCAGTCTTCACTTAGATGTAAGAATATTCTGACTGAATGGGGCAATGGCAGATAGTTCTCAACACCTATGAGTTTAACAAAGGAAATTTTCTAGTGTTAGTACTTGTCTCCAGTTGTTTCTTCTTTACAATTAACCTGCAGTTAGAGGAACATGTCATAAAAATAAAGAATCATTTTCCAATTTTCATTTTCTTCATCTCCTAATATTTTGAACGGCTAACCATTAGGGATCAACCTTTTATTTGTATGGATGGTTATTGCTTAGATGTTAGCTTTGCAACCACCCTGTATGATCTACACACATACACATGCACGCGCACCCAAGCCAGTAACCCAATTGCCCCATCATGGATGGACCATGCCCAAAACATCTTCCAAATTGGAAGATCTTAACCATAAAATCTTGTATTTTCTCCATTGAATGTGGCTGTTGGTGCCTTTGCTTTTAACTACATATTTTGATTCCAACAATAGAGTTGACAAATTGAACAGATTTTTTCGGGCATAGTTCATCCATGATAGGGCCATCAGATCAATCGCTTGGATAAACCAATCACAGGTCCCACATGCAATCTATTTTTTTCTAATGCCATGAAGCTCAACCTAATATTTTTTATTTAGAAATAAAACTCGCGCTTCAGTTTGTCGTCTCTTACATGCAATCTATTTGTTTCAATCTGCTACATGCGTCTTCCCACGGTATGAAAACCCATATCACGGTATGAAAACCCAAACATCTGAACTTATATTCCAAATCACCAAAAGAAACAGAAATTCCAATTTATCGATCACCACAAGAATAACAAAAGCATATATTCTCAATTCCATAGAGAATGGAACATATAAAGACTCCAAAATTATCAGTTCAAGACTCAACATCAAAGTCAATATCTAATCACAGACAATCCCATTCCCATATAAAACTCCAAAATGTTTACATCCCAAAAATCAAGGAAAGAGTTATATAAGTAAAATAGCTTGAGTTCTAGATTTAAAATAGCTTAAGCTGTAGATTCCAGTATGCAATAGACAAAAAGCCCAACATTTTCAAATTTAAAATGCAACAACCACATAAACTAATCAAGCAAATACTGCAAACCCAGAAAGAAGATTCCAACATTTAAATCCCAAATTTTCAAATAGAAACTACTGCCAAGCCCTATGCTTTTATTAAATTTGGAATGTCATCTACACCTATTGTTCTATTTCTGTCTTCTATACATCTTGTCCTATTCCATACATGCATTACTTAATATTAGATCAATCTTTGTTCTAATTCCTTCTTGTTTCTTTTGCTGGATTGCTGATTTTTCTTTTTCTTTTTTCCTTTTGTTTTAAAGATACACTCGTACCCAGCGGAACCTTGCAAAGTTAAATGATGAACTTTATGAAGTCCACCAAATCATGACTTGCAATATACAAGTTCTTGGTTTAAAATTTCGTGTGTTTATCTGGGTTTAAATTTGTTCCTAAAATTCCGTCCTAAAATCTGACCGTTGGTAACGTTAAGAAGGTTTAAAACCGTTTTTAAAATTTCGTTCTTAAAACGACCGTTGGCACTAGAACAGTTTAAAACCGTTCCTAAAAATCCATCTCCGAAATTGGAAACGGTATCCAAAACGGTTCTGAACCGTTCCTGCTTTTTTGCGACGCCTCATTTAGGAACGGTTTGAAACCTTTCCTGAAGCATTGAGGAACGGTTTTAAACCGTTCCTAAATGACGATTTTGGTGTAGTGATTTCTTTTACATCCACAAAATCTAATGAGAAATGCTCCAGTGCTCAAAGGATTTTTTGTTTTTGTTTTTTTTTTTTTAAAAATAAGGGACCAAGAAAGGGGAAAATAAGGAAGAATGGGCCAAGGCAAGAATAAAAAAAGAAATGGAAAAATGGAGGGGGGAAAATCGAAAAGTGAAGAAGAAAAAGGGGGAAATTAGCCACAAATGGCTGTCTTAGTACCCACTGGAAGAAAAAGTGCAACCAGGCTATCGACTGACCGTCAGCCAAAGGTCTATAAACACCGTAAATGTGGCAAAACCTGTTGCCACTTGACGTTTGATCACATTTAGAGCACATCGGGCCCCACAAAAGGCTCCTCGATTAGGAAGTGGATTGACTAGTGTACCACACACCAGCTATATAGTTGGTGTATTGACATCAGCAAGTTCTCGGTCCCATCATGAGGTACATGTTATGTCCAAACCATCCATCCATTTTATGAAATTGTCCTTAGGAGGTGTTTGGCACATGGGTTTAAAGGGGATTAGGTGGGAGTGGGTTTTAAGATCCCATGAATCATTGCAATGTCCTGTTTGGGACTCACATCACACATCAGGTATGTATTTTGAAGCCCTTCTTAGAATAGGCACTTGGGCAAGGGATTTCCACAATCCTGCTTTGGGTTTTGTGTGGGCGTTACTATACCCATTGATTTCTATGGTGTGGTACATATAAATCAATGGTGTGGTACATATAAACTCTAGATCCATCTCAATTTTGGGCCCATCCCATAAAATGTTGTCGCTAAACGAATGGATATGGTGTGGATATAACACAAACATCATAATGGGGTCTGCATAACTGGGTGACATCAACGCACTATGGGGACGGACATGGTTTGGCTAGTGGTTGGTGTTATGTGGACCCCCACCATGATGTTTGTATTTTATCCACACCGTCCATCCATTTTGAAATATAATTTTAGGGCTTGATCCCAAAAATGAGGTGGATATATATAAATCTCAGGTGGACCACACCATGGGAAAATAGTAGTGATTGAATTCCACCATTAAAAACCTTTTAGGGCCAACTATAATGGTTATTTGACATCTAACCTGTTGATTAGGTCATAAAGACTTGGATGAAGGGAAAAATATATATATCAACTTGATGCAAAACTTTTGTGACCCCCAAGAAGTTTTTAATGGTGGGCATTTAATTAACATTGTGCGGTCCACTTGATATTTGGATCAAACTCATTTTTGGGCTCATACCATAAAATGATCTGGAAGAATGGGTGGACGGCATGGATGAATCCTATGCATTTTAGTGGGGCCCACAAAGCACCGATCAGTAGTGGCAGGGTGAGTAGTTAATCTGTAAAATCAGGATCTACATTTTCATGTCTTCTCTTCCAAACATGAAGTGGGATGGCCTCCAAGCCATGGGATTACACGACAATCCCTAACACCATGTAATTATTACATTTTGCTAATTCCATCCCACTTAAACCCATCTAATCCCATGCACCAAACACCCCCTAAGGCTTGAGACAAAAAATAAGACAGATCTAAAGATCAAGTGGACCACACTGCAAAAAGCAGTGATGGATTAAGTGTCTACCATTGAAACCCTTCTGGGGGTCGCAGAAGTTTCCGAACATTATGAAATTTGTTTTTCCTCTTCATCTAGGTTTTTGTGACCTTATGAACAGATTGGATGGAAAAATAAACATTATGGTGGGTCCTACAAATTTCTTAACGGTGAAAATCATTATCCTTGCTGATATTTTTGGTGTGGCCCGTTTGAGCTTTTGATATGATTCATTTTTGGCCAATACGCTCTAAAACGATCTTGAAAAATGGATGAACGGTGTGGATATAATAAATTCATCGTTGTGGGGGCCATGTAACTTTGATCTCCTTTGAACCATTCGTACAATGTGGAGCTTGAGGCGTATTGACGCCCGTCTTCGCAAGACACGTATCTACACCAGCTATATAACTGGTGTGTGGTACACCAACCAATCCGCTTCTCCTCGAGTAGTGTATGGGTTTTGTTTTCCAACAAATGACACAAGTGGGCCCCACACACACTCATATGGCTCGCCATGAACCAATTGTGGCCACACATGGGCTTACCATACATCATCATTGGGCCCTACCACATCTTTCTTACCAAAGATGGCCCACTTAAGGCAATTAATGACCTCGCCAATGCTAGATGCGCATGAAGATAAAGCCCTATTGGAAAAATGTGTTGGAAATACTGAAAATAAAATAAAATAAGCTTAATTAATTTCCTTTCATAAAGTCTTAATCACGTAAAATATACGCTGAACTTAAAGTGTGATTCGCCTCCTTATTAATTGCTGATGGAGATGTTATCTGGAAGATTTGATGGATGAGGAGAGATGTGTTGGAGTTGTGTAACGCCCTGAAATTCGGGGGTCGAGCATAACTCAGCTCCCGAGTTCCAAAACATCACTTATGCAACATATTTAATGATGGATGTATGTTGACTGTATTAGTGCATAAAACATGGAATAGATTAAGCCAAAACACAGATATGATTCAGGGATAAGTGAATAAAGCAAGCGGAAGACTTATAGTAAAATGTGTACAAGTGTAAATCCCTGAATTACATATACAAACCAGATCGTATGAAAATGTTATTTAATAAAGTTATAAGTATCAAGTTACATCATTTAAGTTCCCAAAAATATTCCCATGATCCCGCACATCAGACCGAGGCTCGCTAGAACCCGTCTGAAAACTGTATATAAGAGAAGGCAGCCTTGTCATCATCCAGCTCCCGCTCTGCCTCAGAAGTCGCATCCACATCTGCAACATCAGGGCCTAAGACAGAGTCTGGTGGGTGTTTAACACCGCCCCAGAAACGTGGGAGTGAGTGATCAACTCAGTGGAACAATAAGGCACTGGTTAACATGTTATCAGTTCAATCAAACAGTAATGATAAAGCAGGACAATTAAATAAATCCTAAGTACTCTTGTTAATGCAAGGATGTATGCAAAATGATGCGTGCCCTCACGCGTACACCCTCAGTGTCTTCATCTTATGTTACGCATGACATCGCCTCAAAGTGCGCCACATCTACAAAGCACATGCAAATGCGGTGCATGGATATGATTACCAAGTTATTATTAGTCCATTTCACATAGCAGGATTGGGAAGCTAAGATACCTTCCTCATGTCATCATCCAAACAGAGATCCATACTAGGGTCGTCAATCCTAGACATCTCATACGATCATATGTTTGAGGTCGTAGCAAATGGCTCGTCACCAATCAATGCACGCCTTTCATGCCCTTACTACCACAGTTCGGCTCGTCACCTCCTTGCGGTATCCAGGTATGCTCGAGGTCACTACAAAGGGCTCGTCACCAATCAATGTAGGCCGACAACACGAATATAGTGTCCCATACCACCATAATCGGCTCATAAGTTTAGTTGCTCACTGGTCACTACGGGGAGGCTCGTCACCCCAGCGTAGGCCGACAGCTCGACCACGGTGTCCTATACCACCATGTCCGGCTCATGAGTCTTGGCGGATCAAGTACCACAGTTAATAGGATGTCACTGGTGAGTTCGGTACCCTAGATTCAAACAGTAGCGTCCAATACATGGTGAACATACATCGGACAATCGGGTTACTTGACGAACTCGACTAGCACGAGCGCACGTTGAATTGAACGACATAGAGTACGCAAACACTCCGCGTGCCCAAACCACTGCCGCCAACTCTAATATGGCTCGGGTTCGTCTCATACGTCCTACGTGGCGAAAGCAATCTCAACCACAAACATAGGGTCAATTACCGATTTCCTGGACTAAGGTATAGTCCCAAACATCTTACACTACTACAGATATTCATATGGAATGTAAAACAGTAATGGAACAACAACTCAAATCATGGTACATACGCATCTGAAGAATATCAACTTAACATAAATGTAAGCATAGGAGATGCTTGAATTTAAATAACTTGGAATGTAACTGCATAAAGGAAATCATGAGCATCAATAGGAGTATTGAGAATCACTTCTCAACGCCCAAAATTAGTGTAATAAGTTACACTTTAGATCATTCATGCATTTCTACAAACACTTAGCATACATGGAACAACATACATGACGTATGTTGGAATACATGCACTTAGACAATTCCTCTTACCAAGGAGTTGTCATACATGCATCTAGCATACATACATGACGAATAATCATGGCAAACATAAGTGCATATTTTATACGTATACGGTACTTTATAAATACACATAGAATACACAAATCTCAACATAGCACATGCATATCAGGAAAGCAATGTAAACACAACGTTTGGCATGTGAAATCTCATCCATAACAAGAATAAATCACTAACTGGCGTTGAAAGCCTTGAAAACCATAACCTATACACTTAAAGTCCGCACCTTAAGCGAGGAAAGAACCACCGAACTGATTTAGACGAGTTGTCTTCATCAACGGCGATAGAATACCCTAAAATAAGGATAGAAATGAGATACAACAACATCAAAACTAATCTAAGCTCTAACACAAATTAGGGTTAGGTTAACTTATCCCAAAAAGAACTCAGAACCGTCAGAATAACGATTCAAAGTGAAGGTTCAAAGATGAAGAAGAACAAGGAAGAAACCAAGATGATTCACCAACTTATCTCTCTCACTTTCTCTCTCTTTTCCACTCTCTTTCCAAGCTAGGGTTAGAGAAAAAATCGTATGGAAAAGAGAGCTAGGGTTTAAGGATTATAAATAGGCCTATTCTTGATGAAAATAACCCTAGGGTCAAGGTATACTTAGGTTATAACCAAAGCATGCCTTTCTCGATCCAACGAAGCACTTCTGGTGGGCCTATAACCACGAAAGGTCGGACTTAAGCTTCTTGACCATGGATCTAAGTCAAGCTAAGATTTCATACCGACCGGCTCTTCAGATCAGCCGTGGCGGACCACACTCAATTCAACGGTCACGGAATCTCGATCAGGTCCACAAGCACTAGGATATGCCTGGGCCAACTATCCTGATCAGAGGGTGAAATTGGGTCAGAATCCAACGGTCAGATAGCTTAAAATCGTCGCGCAAGCGACACGACTCAGATTTCATAAAAAGCTTAATAAATTCCAACCGTTCTCACACTCTTTACTCCGAGCTCAAACAAATCGACCCAAAACATCACATGGACTTGATTTTCGAGGTGATGGTCAAGCCCAACTCGGTGACCGCAACAGCCTAAGATCATCGCTATCGGACTTTCGATGCGCGGTCCAGGTCCGATCCAGATCTTCCAAAAATTTCTCAGAACAACTGGATTTAGCGATGGATCTCAGATTTCAGAGTAACGTAGCGCTCACTAATCTACACGTTTAGAGCTATGCAGATACAATTTAAAGTGATTGATGCGAATTTCACAAGTAATCGAGTATAGCGCTAATTACTCCAAAAACAACTACTTAAGGAAAGGTTAGCACAGAAATTCCAAGGTCGTTACAAGTTGATTGGCATTTGGACCGAAATGGTCTAGTTTATGTAGGCACCAGGGAATGAATCGTTGTTGGGTGGCCTTCAATGGTTCGAAACGTTTGAAAAATGTTTCTGACCGTTGATCATTAATTTGAGCCGTTTTTGGTCGTCGAATCGAAAGATCTGACAGTTGGATCATCATTGCCGGTTTGTTTTCAAACTATTGTGGCTTTCAAGGCTGCTAGCCATTTAAAAAAATACTTGACTATTTCGAATTAATTAATAATTCGATCATTCTCAGTTGCCCTGCAAAGTGCGCCAACTAGAGCTACTACAGCCACACTGCCTACGCCCATGCTTGTGCCCGAGCCCAAGCATGCGCGTGTGTTCTAGTGCTACGCACTGGAACACATAACCTTAGTGTCTCAATCTCCAAAGCTCTAAGTAAGAGTACTACACACACCTCCACACATAAACCATGATTTTTCTCTTTTAATTTTCGATGTGGGACAAAAGCACACACTGCACTTTTCATTTGAAATTTCTAAAAAGCGTTTTGGCATAAAAACGAAAATCCTGAATTTTTTGAATATTTTGATTTTTCAAAAAACCGCAAATTTCAACCAAACCCACTGCATCATCCGCAAAAAATGGCCCATTTCCAGGTACGATCTAACTCTTGCCTAAAATAAATCAAATCTTAACCATCTGGACTCATCAAGAACATTAAGATTTGGGATAACAGATCCGATCTTTCAAAAACCTTTGCAATAAATACAATATTGACCTTCTAAACCTGACTAGGACCATCTAGGTGATGGATAATGGATTAGATCTTACGAAAACATCAATATAGGTCCAACCTTGACCATCTGGACTGATCATGACTGTCCAAATGATGAATGATAGATTGGATCTCTTAAAAATTTTAGCAATAAGTCCAATCTTGACCATCTGGACCCAAACAAGATTGTCCAGATGACGGATGACAAATTGAATCTTTCAAAAACCTTTGTAATATATAAAGTTAAATTTTAACCCCCTGGGTTTGATTAGTACCAGACTTGGGACAAAGGATTGAATTCCCTAAGATTAATGCAATATTGAAAGCTCAATTTGAACCATCCAGTCTTGATCAAACCCATATAAGCTCGAAACGACGGATCAAGATAGCCCAAATGAAGGCTATCACACCAAATCCCGAAGTGGAGTCACTTCCTTTTTTAAAAAAATTAGGCCAAATGCAAAAACCAACTGATGACGCCCACCCATGAGATCAAGTGGATATTTTCAAAATAAAATGGCTTAGAAAAATCTTTCAAAAAAATGTTTGCAATAAAAACCACATGGGACGGCATCCTATAGGTGGGGACTTATTTAAAGAAAATCTTTAAAAAATGAAAAATAAAAAAGACACATATGACAACCCACAATTGGACAGTTCCTCATATTCCTTGGTGGGTACCAACGCACAAGCAATAATTGATTTGAGGGACTTTATGATTTATTAATTTTCCTCAAAATCATATGTGAAAGATGGGACATCTGGCCCGAACCTTCATTGTCAACCTGGATGTCCCGAATCAAATATTTAGCAATGATTTAGATGTCACAACCGCACTTCCATAGCGAAAAGGCCCTAGCTCAAGTAAAGTATCAAGCTAAAAAACTCGTATGGCAGGGGACTAATTCAGAAATGCTCTATTTAGGAACATCTGTCAAGATCAGTATAGGTAACATAGGAGATCCGTAAAGCTGCAGAATGCACGGGAACAACCCATTACTCTTACATGCCTTCATGTGACTCCAGGGGACTATACATACATCTTACACAAATATTTCAAATTAAACGTTTATCCACATAAGGCCATAGAAAGCACATGGGCTCCAACCACTCCTAAATCCAAATCACCAGCACATTTGATGCATATGTATCAGTCATGATGTGAAGGGGATGTGATTTGATAGCCTGTACAGCCGTAAAAAAGTGCATGAATAAATTGTAACGTCTTCCAGAACTCTCAAGAGCTATTTGAATTAATCATCAATCAGACGAGCATTTTTGATCAAGATACCCTGGATAGTTAAGGCTCAATCACACCATCCCAAGTAGTCGGGGTGTCCGGTTACTTTGGCATTCGGTTGCAAGCAACCTCTGCCAATGAGGAGCATTTGTAGAAACCCCAACTTGAGTGAACTAGACCGTTGGTTGTTCAAAGTAATAGCCACCTGACATGGCAAATCATGCCTTAATATTTCTTACAAATTTCTTATAGTTCCTGCATGTAAAAAAATTTCCAAGTGTACGTCGGCCGCCCATCAACCAATGGTTTCCGAGCATATATAAATGACATTGACCCCCAGGCAGGGATAGACAAAAATGATAAAGAGAATACTATAGAAGTTTTGCCAAGTTTTCTTGGCTTCCATTCCCCAACATGAGGATATTCTGCCACCTAAGCTCCCCTACAACAACTATACTTACGCATAGGTTCTGCCTCAGCCAGTTACAACAACTTAACTCAGCAAAGCCAACCTTGCTATGCCAAGAGTAGAGTCAGGATTTCGGATGTCCGATTATTCATTTTCAAACTTAAGGAAATGGTGTTTGACTTCCTTTGTCTTTTTCTCACATCTTAATTAAGCTTAGCACGTGGTCTATTTCGCACAATCTCTTTTTCGCAATTACTATGTCTTTTCTTTATTGCATTTACTTATTTATATATTATTACGCTGGCCAACCCAAGGCCTTGGCTCTGCGAAGTAAGGATATGATCATCTTTTATTCTTCTTGAATATTTTATTTTATTCTGTTTACTTGTCGATTATCTTTCTACTTTGTGAAGCAAGGCTATGATCATTTTACCTTTTTGCCTACTAGACCTTCTTGTGGGGTTATGAGAAGCATGATCGTATGACTACATTTCTTGTAGAAATACGATATATTTTCCCAAAAACCGCACGTCCCTTAAAGTAGAGACCACATGGAAGTGCATGCGAGAGAAGGTGACTTAATTCCTTCTTCTCTCATAACCGAGACCCTTACCTAGGTCGCAGACCATATATCCCTAGTCATTTAGGCCATGAAATTTCATGTTTCCCAAGCCTAGGGTAGGTTCATGGACTTATTCGACCATGAACACACATTAGCCTAATCATCTAGTGGCGATTCCGGTCTTTTAAAAGCAACATGTAGAGGCTGCGCTTTTGGAAATGTATGGCATAACCAAGGAAGACAATATGAGCCAAACAAATCATATAAATTGGGCCCTTGTCACCCCAAAAAGAATCAACCACACATAATCATGAAAATACCATCCAATGAAAGGCAATCTTCCATCATGTCACACATTCAACTTAAGCACCGATATTAGGAGAGGGTGTTCGCAATATGTTTATAGCACCACGAGTATAAAATAATTGCTTCACTATAATGAAATTAGTCCATGGCAACGGGCAAGGTGATAAAGAGGCTAGCTTACATCAATTTTCTAAGGGCATTTGAATCTTGTCACATGCATGATGTATTTTTTTATTTTTTTATTTTTTATTTTTAAATTAAAAGTCCATTTGACTCAATGATTGACTTGGTTCAAGCTGACTGAGCTGACACGATGACTCAATAAATCTTGCCGAGTCAGAACCAAGTCTTGCTTGCTAACAAGGTCAATTTTCAGGTGCCTTTTGGATGGTAAGATAGATAAAAGTAATATATATAGATAAATTACTTATATATATATATATATATATATATATATATATATATATATATATATATATATATATTGGAAATGGTACTATAAGGTCAACCTCATGGGAACTTCCCATGAGGTCGAGCTGTGTGAGCCCCCCACTGTGTGATGTGTTCCAAACATCAATACCGTGCATTTAATGGGTCCCCTTTAGGTTATTCGATATCCCAAAAATCAGCCCTATATGCAATTTACGTGGGCCACATCATCTAAAATCATGCAGACATGACTAAAACATATAAAAGCACTTGGTGGGGGCCACCTTAGTTTTGGATGTGGCTGAAACTTGGTCTAACCCCTTATCCAAGTGGCACATACATAATGGATGGGCTGGATATGTGAACCACATCTTAGTAGGCCCAATAAATGATTATGAATGTTTTAATGGGAAGGTAACCCCTCTCAGCTGTTTTATGTGGTGTGGCCCACCCAAGACATGGATTGAATTGATTTTTAAGCCTGTGGCCCACCATGGAATCCCATCATGGAATGGTGCATCTAACCGATGGGGTAGATGTTCGACATACATCACGGTGGGGCCCACACAGCTCGATCTCATGGGAAGTTACCATGAGGTCGACCTCATGGTACCATTTCCACACACACACGCACACTTTTGTAATAGAAAACGTAGCTTATGCCTTAAGTAGATTATCTTTATATATATATATATATATATATATAATGTATGCAGCTCAAAGTTACAAAAACCTCTTCAGACCGTCTATCATATAACTATACTTACTAAGCTGAAATGATCAAGTAACATTAAGTAAAAAAAATTACTTATAATTAATCTTAAACCAAATTAATTTATCTCAAATAAGTTACATATATAGTGTTGTAATTAGAAAAAGTAACATATTTAGTTGTATCCAAACAGGCCAATAGCCACTTGGCTTGAAATCCTCTCGAGTCAAGTTGGGCCGAGCTTGAGTAAAGTAGTTTTACAGCTACGGTTAAACCCTAACAATGTTGGAACAGGCTCTGTATAACATTGAGCCACGGCCTTGAGCACAAAGGTTAAGTCACGAACTGAAAGTTGAGGGGAATCATCATCATCATCTCACGTGAACTTAGAAATCCCACGTGCCAGTGAAAATAAATAGACCACTACTGGTTGAAATGCATGCTTCCAAATTCATTATTCAGGCATAATGAAGATTACAAATACACAGTAACACACAAACATCTTCAAAAGCATGAAAGACAGAGACCATCAAAAGCTTGAATGAAGGAAAAAAGGAAAGCAACCACACGTACACTTCGGCAACCCAGCTTTCTCCTGCAAGAGTATATGTAACACAAACAAACGACTTAAATATTAATCTTTTTACAATTATCTCTCGACATAAGAATTCTGTTCCTCTACAAGTCCTCGTAGAATAAGCTCATTTCAGAAGGGTTGCATGTAGCCCACTGTAGTGCGAGTATAGGTCGAACTGTTCCAAAGGATTACCCCACATCGAAAGCTATATGGACACCCAACAAACAGGCTGATCCAACCATTATGTGGGCGGCCTGACGCAGGGATGGGTGTGATGAGGTTGATCACCATCTTCCTTAAGGCGATAATTACTTTGAATCCACGGAGCTCCTCTGGACTCCTCATAGAGATTCCTTGAATCCATGAGGAGAGATAGAAAATAAAAATAAATTTTAAATAAATTGAAAATAAATTGATTGATAAAAAAGTAAATAAGTTTAAAATCCCTTTAAATAGTGATATGAACCTTAGAAAGAAGTTTGAGAATTAAACTACAACTCAAACTCCATAAAATCGTGACTTATGATCATTATTTCTACCAGACCTCATGGTTTTTGGCCAAAAATAGTAAGTGTCCTACTTCGCTTAACCGTACTATTCTTCTAATTTTTCTAAGCACTTTTCATGTTGGACAGAGCTCCTAAAACTCAATGGATCAAAAGTTATGATTGAACTAAAACTTATCATAAATAGTAAAAACTGAATTAAAAAGTACTTTCCACCATCAATCTGATGGAATCTTGCAAATTCGGCGTGGGCAACCCGGAATAGTGGGTTGGGTGGCTAAAGTTGCTTCTCTTACCCCGAAGTCATATATGATATGTCTAATAACTCATTTCGGTTTACGAGACATGCCTGCTTTAAGGTTCTGATGGTCCAGATCACTTCCGCCTCCAATCGGGCATCCTCTGGCTCATCTTTGCCATGAAATTGTCCGTGACCCGCTCTACATCATTGCTCCATGCATTTGGAGGTCTTTGGGTGGTTGTTGATTGTTTTCCATGGTGTAACTCACCTAATTATTTGATAGAGCTCGACTCCTGGAGCATCCTATCATCGTCGTTGAGTGAACTCAATGCATGAGTTGGATGGATTACACACAACAAGTGGACCCCTCACAGGTATAAACAGGTGAAGAATGTTTAAACGCAAGAAGCTAACATTTCACATACAGGAGGATCACTTGTAGAATAAGATTGTTCTACAAGTACTTGTAGAATGTACGTGAATCACTTCGAGAAATAAGTCTATTCTGATCCTTTTAGAGGAACCATCTCCTTAATGTAATCTCGAATTTCTCTAATTGTGTAGCTACCATAAACTTATAAAGCAATGGGGTTTTTTCAATAGTCTAGGTAGATTCAGATGCTTTTCAAAAATGGTCGTAACTCGTATGTCACCGTTTAGGATCATAGTTAAGGCCGGCAATGGGCTGGGCCAGCTCCGCCTAAACCTGGCCTGACTTTATATGTGCATATGTTATAAACTAGAAACACATCATTCTAATCTTTAGGCAACCCATTTATCGTTGAATGTAGACTGCTGGATTCATTTACTTGAAATATCTACCTTTTGTGCATGTGTGGCTCACTTGATTGATGGATGATTAGAAAAAATCAAGAAGGGATTTTATCAAATTTTGGACTAGGTGGGTTGGAGAGGGTTAGGCCCAAGGCCAACCAAATTTTTTCAGGCTCGAGATTGGCCCTGCTATTCTAGCCCATGATGGCCTTGGGCCTATCTTGAGCCTTGGTTCTCTCAAGTGTTGGGACAGCCTGGACCTACCCTGGCCCTGCCCATTGCCAATCCCAATTATAGTTAAAAAATAAAAAAACACAACTCCAGTCGAGTCAGTGTTAGCTGGTAAGGGTTAACTCAAAGGCTCAATTGAGTGTTTGCTTTGCTCAAATGACATTTATTAATTAAATTAAGGGAATTTTACAATATATAAAAACTACCTCATTAATATAGCATTTACATTGGAGTATGTTTTGTAAGAACTCTATTTAGTGGGCCTCACTAATCAACGGTCTGGATTGATATACAGTTGGACTAGATGATTGAGTAGACCAGTGGGCCCCACTTCAGGTGATGCGCTGCGCAGTCTATCTGCGCAGCTCTGCATACTATGGCTGGAATGCTATAGCTGTCTTACGCAGACAGCAGTTTGAGTTGAACTAGGATGCTACAACGTGGAGCATGGGAGAGAGAGTTGTGATGGGTTTCAAACTCCCTCTCCACAGACTCTATAAAAGAGAGCTGGGTCCCCAATCCTACACCACAGCAAAATTCGAGTCCCATCTACTGATTTGCAGAAAGGGTGTGAAGGAGAGGAAGATCCTAAGCTCTAAAGGAATTCTGGTATTCTGGTGTTCTTATCCGGCTTCCATGGCGGCGTCTCAGCTAGGTAAGCTATCTGAACCCCTGATCGCCATGTCCCATGCACAGACAGATCCGTGGGCCTATTCCGCATATAGATTAAGTCCCACGTTTTCTTCCCAAACTCGACTCTCTCCAAATCTAAACGCAATTTTCGGATGTTCCTGGATGCAAAACTCGATTGATTTGTGAAAATTCAGCTTAGTAAAGAGGCAATGGCTAGTTTTTTAATCCCAAATCCAATATTGGGATTTCAGTCAAAAAAAAAAAAACCCCAAAAATCCAGCTAAGATTAGGGATTTAGAATCCCTGTATTCAGCAGATAATTAGGTTTTTCAATTTCGAAATCCCCAAATCCAGTTAAATTAAGGATTTTGGATTCGAACCCCTAAATACAAATATCTGATTAGGGATTTCGGAATCTGATTCCCAAATTCTGACAATTAGGGATTTTGGATTCAAAACCCCAAATCGGGATTTTGGAATCCAGTCATCCAATTAGGGATTTCGAATCCCAAATTCGGAATTAGGGATTTTAATCCCAAATCTAGATGTTGGGGATTTCAGATACGAAACCCTAAATCCCGTTAATTAGGGATTTGTATACCCATACCTATGAATAGGTGAAGACCGCCATGAATGACTGGTTCTTCCACTCGAGCTAGACGATGGTGATGGCTCTCAACTTCCTTTCTTCCTCCATCTAGAGCCATTGCCAGCGTCTCGAGCTTCAGCGTCCATCAATGGCAGCCAATGCCACAGCCACTGCCGCTTCTTCAGACGATGTTTTCGAAACTGAGGAGATGCTGTCGTCGATCTTCCCTTCATCTGATCGAGCGGACAGAGGAAGACAGATGAGATTCATCTCTCTTTCTTCTTCTTTTTCCGAGAATGCAAACAGCGGGTCAAGGTCTACCGGCTCCTTCCTCGCCGCAGATATCCGGTCGAAAAAACGACCTGCGTTTTTTTTTTTTTTTTCGTCTGCAAGTGGAATTAGGTCGAAAACCGACCTTATAAGAGTACGGGTCCTCCGACTCGATTTTAGTGTAATCGGATCTGTTCTCTGGACCTAATTGCAGTTCAATCGGATCCGCTCTCTGGGTCTATGAACCGGGCCTGACATGATGTGTAAACCCATTTTCTGGTCCTTGGGCACATTCCACTGAATATTTGGGCCATTAGTCTTCTAAAAGACATCCATGGGCCTGATTTTTCATAACCATTGATGGGCCAAGGTCATTGTAATCATTATGTTTACATTATAAACATTAATGGTTGATCTAAACCATCCATGATGTATAGAATATTCACTAGGTGGGATAAGGGTGTGTATACACTATAATTGAATTAAACGGATTATTGATTATTACCGTCCATCATATGATAATCTAATTATGAGTGCCTTAAGGATGATGTATAGATCATTCAGATTAAATCCTGATTCAGCCCTATAGTTGGCCCATCACCATCTTTAAGTATTGATATGGACCGTTGGAATATAAGATGTGAAACCTATTTCACTTTAAGGATTTTCAAAAGGTCAAAATCAACTAACTTATGGACCGCATCAGACTATTAAGATATAATTCATGGAGAGGCAGGATTATGATCGCAATCTTGAGTCTGTCTTTGTAGTGTTGGATTCGGTTGTGTTAGCCACCATAGTGACCTCAATCGATGAAAACTTTACAAGTACAGACTTGTAACATTGGATCAGAAAGATTGCATACAGTTGCGTTCACGTTTTCATGCGTACGGTAACGAAAACATAGACGATTACCGTTTGACAGTCAAGTGAACGGGTGAAGTAAATGGTGCTGGTAATGTAAAACTGAAAGACTCATCTCACCCATAGGTGTTGAGTGTCTCAAATTTACATGACTTACATCACTCAGCTTCATGTTCTGGTGGATCACTAACATGTTATTATTATCTCCCACAGGAGGAATGATGATGATGTGACAGATTCTCACTAAGATGTGATGGTTGGACCCATCTTCATCTTGGATGATTTAGCCAATGCCTCCCTTAGCAACTGAATTAGTTATCTTTGCCTGATATTTGTTTATATTCACTAAATTGCTTTGTGAAATAATGAACTAATGTGAGTATATGTGTATCTCTTATTTCAGTCTCAATTCCAACTAATACGCATCAAGTCCCTGCCTTAAATGGATCTAATTATACTCAATGGAAGAACGCCATTGAAGTTGTATTGGGCTGTCTTCAATTAGATCTTGCCCTGATAACACCAGAACCGTCAAAGCCATCTGATAATGCCACTGAAGCTGAATATAATAGATGGGTTGCATGGTTTAGATCAAATGATACATGCCTGAAAGTCATTAAATATTCAATTTCTGAATCGATGAAGGGTGCCATGCCTGAAACAGATAAGGCTAAAGTTTTCCTAACTGAAATGGGAAAACGATTCAAGAAATCTGATAAATCTGAAGTAGGCATTCTTTTGAATAAATTGACTCGTTCGTCCTACGATGGAAAAGGCAACATCCGTGAATACATTGTAGAGATGTAATGGGGCTAATGGGTTGAGGCCCATTTGATGCACGTATGGGGCCCAACTGGCGAGGCCCATTTGATACATATAAGGCCCATAAGATTAGGCCCATTTGATGCACTCTAAGGCCCACGGGTTATAGCCATTGCAATGTACATAAGGCCCATTGGTACGGCCCATTGATATGGCCCACTTAATGAATATAAGGCCCATGTGATTTGGCCCATTTGACGTATTTAAGGCCCAATGGGATGTACCTAAGGTCCATTGCAATGTGTGATCCCAACATGATTTATGTAATGATGTTTACGACGGGTAGTACCTTGGGAGCAATGGCGGTTTGACGTCCCCATTGCAAGTATAGTGTTGGTTAAATGTCCGCATTATGACCTTCCCTTGGGCCCATACGTGTAATGTGTAGGCCGTTTAGGCCCATCTTCATTATAAATATCATCTATCCTATATAACATGTTTAATTCCATGATCCATGATCATATGCATCATACGTATGCTTGATATGAGAAATGATCGATCATAGCATATGCCTTTAGGCGATTGTTTAGGGGCTCCCATACGGGGGTGTTGCCCTACATGAGCGCACGATATGCGCAGGATTCATGGCATGATGGATAGTGTGATTCATGCATTTGCATTGTGTGATATTATTCTTGTACGCCCTAGCGACATCGGGCCATAGCCTCCACAGACGCATCGTGGTTGGCGGGATTGGATACCGGATACTGTTCTACATGGGGTGCGATAGATATCCCTGGGTGAAAGTCCTTAAACCCTTATGGTACCAAGAGGTTGCTCCAACGTCTAGACCGAGTGGGTGCATGAGCGCCGAGTGCCGATTACCAGACGGTTGCTCTTTCCACTGTGTCGTGGTCGGTTGGAAGGGGGTGCGGCTTTACCCACCCGAGAGTAAGGGGCAATGCTAGGCTAAGTCTGACCGGCTCGAGGAATGGGTCAGCTATTGACGAGCCGAGCCCGATATTGGCAGGCGGATAGTGAGGTCTTTTCCACTCACCTTATTGCGCGCGATGGGGCGGCAATCTGGCTTGGAGTGTACTAGACCCCGGTGATATTCCAGATTTGAGCCGTATTGACATGTGGACTTAGATGAGGATTTGTATGCTTGACTTGCATTTCGCATTGCATGGCCTTGGTATGGCCGACATCATTCTTTGCACCGCATGACCTTGGTACGGCTAATGGTATTCTTGGCATTCATCAGCATGTTCCGCATTACTCTGATACTGCATAGCTACATTACCACCTTGAGCATACACTTTCACCACCCTCTAAGCTTTCTATAAGCTTATGCACGACCGTTGCGTGCAGGTGACGTTGGTTCGCAGCAGCGCTAAGGCTTGGGCGCGTAGCTGATCTTCTTTTGGAGCTTTTGGTCTATCTTCATTGTATTTCCCTTATGTTCATTGTACTTGTAAAGTTTTTGATTATAGTGGAAATGTGATGGAGTTTTTGGTTGTTGTTTGTGGGTTATGCCTTTGGTTATGCTTATTACGAATCAAACTGATGTTGAAAATCCTCCTTGTAGCATCCCAGGATCGGAACCTGGCGAATGGGCGCTGGGATCCGAGAATGGGGTTCTACGGAGGCTGTGGGCGCCAGATTCGGCGATCGGGAATTTTGTGAGCCCGGTTTCCGAGTTTGGGGCGTGACAACCATAAACTTATAAAGCAATGGGGTTTTTTCAATAGTCTAGGTAGATTCAGATGCTTTTCAAAAATGGTCGTAACTCGTATCTCACCGTTTAGGATCATAGTTAAGGCCGGCAATGGGCTGGGCCAGCTCCGCCTAAACCTGGCCTGACTTTATATGTGCATATGTTATAAACTAGAAACACATCATTCTAATCTTTAGGCAACCCATTTATCGTTGAATGTAGACTGCTGGATTCATTTACTTGAAATATCTACCTTTTGTGCATGTGTGGCTCACTTGATTGATGGATGATTAGAAAAAATCAAGAAGGGATTTTATCAAATTTTGGACTAGGTGGGTTGGAGAGGGTTAGGCCCAAGGCCAACCAAATTTTTTCAGGCTCGAGATTGGCCCTGCTATTCTAGCCCATGATGGCCTTGGGCCTATCTTGAGCCTTGGTTCTCTCAAGTGTTGGGACAGCCTGGACCTACCCTGGCCCTGCCCATTGCCAATCCCAATTATAGTTAAAAAATAAAAAAACACAACTCCAGTCGAGTCAGTGTTAGCTGGTAAGGGTTAACTCAAAGGCTCAATTGAGTGTTTGCTTTGCTCAAATGACATTTATTAATTAAATTAAGGGAATTTTACAATATATAAAAACTACCTCATTAATATAGCATTTACATTGGAGTATGTTTTGTAAGAACTCTATTTAGTGGGCCTCACTGATCAACGGTCTGGATTGATATACAGTTGGACTGGATGATTGAGTAGACCAGTGGGCCCCACTTCAGGTGATGCGCTGCGCAGTCTATCTGCGCAGCTCTGCGTACTATGGCTGGAATGCTATAGCTGTCTTACGCAGACAGCAGTTTGAGTTGAACTAGGATGCTACAACGTGGAGCATGGGAGAGAGAGTTGTGATGGGTTTCAAACTCCCTCTCCACAGACTCTATAAAAGAGAGCTGAGTCCCCAATCCTACACCACAACAAAAATTCGAGTCCCATCTACTGATTTGCAGAAAGGGTGTGAAGGAGAGGAAGATCCTAAGCTCTAAAGGAATTCTGGTATTCTGGTGTTCTTATCCGGCTTCCATGGCGGCGTCTCAGCTAGGTAAGCTATCTGAACCCCTGATCGCCATGTCCCATGCACGGGCGGATCCGTGGGCCTATTCCGCATATAGATTAAGTCCCACGGTTGGTATCAGAGAGCCATCTATGCAAAGGCATGATGATCGATTCATCTAATTTTCGATTCGAGTTCGTATTAGGGATTTCAGATTCAAAACCCATATAGATAATCAGGGTTTAATTTTTCCCAAATTCGAAGCTGTGTTAATGTTTAGGGATTTTAATCCCAAATCCAATATTGGGATTTCAGTCAAAAAAAAAACCCCAAAAATCCAGCTAAGATTAGGGATTTAGAATCCCTGTATTCAGCAGATAATTAGGTTTTTCAATTTCGAAATCCCCAAATCCAGTTAAATTAGGGATTTTGGATTCGAACCCCTAAATACAAATATCTGATTAGGGATTTCGGAATCTGATTCCCAAATTCTGACAATTAGGGATTTTGGATTCAAAACCCCAAATCGGGATTTTGGAATCCAGTCATCCAATTAGGGATTTCGAATCCCAAATTCGGAATTAGGGATTTTAATCCCAAATCTAGATGTTGGGGATTTCAGATACGAAACCCTAAATCCCGTTAATTAGGGATTTGTATACCCATACCTATGAATAGGTGAAGACCGCCATGAACGACTGGTTCTTCCACTCGAGCTAGACGATGGTGATGGCTCTCAACTTCCTTTCTTCCTCCATCTAGAGCCATTGCCAGCGTCTCGAGCTTCAGCGTCCATCAATGGCAGCCAATGCCACAGCCACTGCCGCTTCTTCAGACGATGTTTTCGAAACTGAGGAGATGCCGTCGTCGATCTTCCCTTCATCTGATCGAGCGGACAGAGGAAGACAGATGAGATTCATCTCTCTTTCTTCTTCTTTTTCCGAGAATGCAAACAGCGGGTCAAGGTCTACCGGCTCCTTCCTCGCCGCAGATATCCGGTCGAAAAAACGACCTGCGTTTTTTTTTTTTTCGTCTGCAAGTGGAATTAGGTCGAAAACCGACCTTATAAGAGTACGGGTCCTCCGACTCGATTTTAGTGTAATCGGATCTGTTCTCTGGACCCAATTGCAGTTCAATCGGATCCGCTCTTTGGGTCTATGAACCGGGCCTGACATGATGTGTAAACCCATTTTCTGGTCCTTGGGCACATTCCATTGAATATTTGGGCCATTAGTCTTCTAAAAGACATCCATGGGCCTGATTTTTCATAACCATTGATGGGCCAAGGTCATTGTAATCATTATGTTTACATTATAAACATTAATGGTTGATCTAAACCATCCATGATGTATAGAATATTCACTAGGTGGGATAAGGGTGTGTATACACTATAATTGAATTAAACGGATTATTGATTATTACCGTCCATCATATGATAATCTAATTATGAGTGCCTTAAGGATGATGTATAGATCATTCAGATTAAATCCTGATTCGGCCCTATAGTTGGCCCATCACCCTCTTTAAGTATTGATATGGACCGTTGGAATATAAGATGTGAAACCTATTTCACTTTAAGGATTTTCAAAAGGTCAAAATCAACTAACTTATGGACCGCATCAGACTATTAAGATATAATTCATGGAGAGGCAGGATTATGATCGCAATCTTGAGTCTGTCTTTGTAGTGTTGGATTCGGTTGTGTTAGCCACCATAGTGACCTCAATCGATGAAAACTTTACAAGTACAGACTTGTAACATTGGATCAGAAAGATTGCATACAGTTGCGTTCACGTTTTCATGCGTACGGTAACGAAAACATAGACGATTACCGTTTGGCAGTCAAGTGAACGGGTGAAGTAAATGGTGCTGGTAATGTAAAACTGAAAGACTCATCTCACCCATAGGTGTTGAGTGTCTCAAATTTACATGACTTACATCACTCAGCTTCATGTTCAGGAGGATCACTAACATGTTATTATTATCTCCCACAGGAGGAATGATGATGATGTGACAGATTCTCACTAAGATGTGATGGTTGGGCCCATCTTCATCTTGGATGATTCAGCCAATGCCTCCCTTAGCAACTGAATTAGTTATCTTTGCCTGATATTTGTTTATATTCACTAAATTGCTTTGTGAAATAATGAACTAATGTGAGTATATGTGTATCTCTTATTTCAGTCTCAATTCCAACTAATACGCATCAAGTCCCTGCCTTAAATGGATCTAATTATACTCAATGGAAGAACGTCATTGAAGTTGTACTGGGCTGTCTTCAATTAGATCTTGCCCTGATAACACCAGAACCGCCAAAGCCATCTGATAATGCCACTGAAGCTGAATATAATAGATGGGTTGCATGGTTTAGATCAAATGATACATGCCTGAAAGTCATTAAATATTCAATTTCTGAATCGATGAAGGGTGCCATGCCTGAAACAGATAAGGCTAAAGTTTTCCTAACTGAAATGGGAAAATGATTCAAGAAATCTGATAAATCTGAAGTAGGCATTCTTCTGAATAAATTGACTCGCTCGTCCTACGATGGAAAAGGCAACATCCGTGAATACATTGTAGAGCAGATCGAAGTTGTTTCTAAGATCCGTGCTCTAGGGCTTGTACTCACTGATGATCAACTGGTTCATTTGATCATGAACAACCTACCTCCCCAATTCGGCACGTTCCTGGTAAACTATAACACTCTGAAGGACATGTGGACATTGGATGAACTCATCACTCAGTGCGTCCAAGAAGAAGACAGGATCAGGCAGATGATAAAGGTTCAAAATGTTAATATGGTGACTTCAGGACAAGGACATGGGCAAGGGAATAAAGGTAGAAAGAAGAGGAAACAAGGTTCTAATAATGGATTCTCTGGTCCTCCATCTGGAAACCATGAGAATCAATCTGGAAATGGATCTAAACGCAAACGGGTTAAAGGCAAACCGTGCTACTTTTGTAAAAAGACGGGTCATCTAAAGAAAGACTGTAAAGGTTTTAAGGAATGGCTCATAAAGAAAGGTAATCATTCTGTTCTTGTCTGTTTTGAATCTAATCTGACCGATGTGTCAGTGGATTCCTGTTGGATAGATTCAGGAACTACTATTCACATATGCACTTCTATGCAGGAATTACTACAGGCCAGGCCACCAACTGATGCGGAGCGCTCAGTATACGTAGGCAATGGTGTCAAAGTTGACATAGAGGCAATAGGAGTCTATAGGCTTAAGTTGAAGTCTGGTCACTTTTTGAATTTAGTTAATACATTCTGTGTGCCGTCTATAAGGCGCAATTTAGTTTCAATTTCCTGTTTGGATAAGTTGGGATATTCGTTCCACTTTGGAAATAAAAGTTTTAGTATTTACTTTAATTCGATTAAAGTTGGAACCGGCTCTTTAGTAAACAACTTATACCAGTTAGACTTGATTGCCTCTCACGTCTATAATATTAATACTTTGCATGGAAATGTAGTGGGATCTAAGCGAAGACTAGACTATGAGAATTCCTCCATGTTGTGGCACAGGCGGCTATGTCATATATCTCGTGAGAGATTAGACAGGCTTGTGCGAGAAGGAATTTTGCATTCTCTAGACTTCTCTGACTATAAAGTATGCATTGATTGCATAAAAGGGAAACAGACTAGAACGAGAAAGAAAGGTGCAACCAGGAGTGTAGATCTATTAGAGGTTATACATACAGATATTTGTGGACCATTCCCTACAGCCTCATGGAGTGGCCACAAATATTTCATTACCTTTATAGATGATTACTCTCGCTTTGGGTACCTATACCTTATCAGTGAGAAATCGGATGCCCTGGATGCTTTTAAAATCTATAAGGCCGAGGTTGAAAATCAACTCGATAAGAGAATTAAAGTTGTCAGATCTGATCGTGGTGGTGAATACTATGGCAGATATGATGAATCAGGACGCAATCCAGGGCCATTTGCTAAATACCTGCAGGATTGTGGCATTGTTGCTCAGTACACTATGCCTGGTACTCCAGAGCAGAATGGAGTTGCTGAGAGACGTAATCGCACCCTTATGGATATGGTGCGAAGTATGGTCAGCAATTCAACATTGCCAGAATCTCTGTGGGGTGATGCGATCAAAACTGCAGTTCATATATTAAACAGGGTTCCCAGCAAAGCAATAAGCAAAACTCCTTTTGAGTTGTGTAATGAGAGAAAACTAAGTCTCCGATATCTACATGTTTGGGGTTGTCCTGCCGGGGCCAAAATTTATAACCCGCATGAAAAGAAGTTCGATCCTAGAACTGTAAGTTGTTTCTTCATTGAATATCCAGAAAGATCAAAAAGCTATCGATTCTACTGTCCTTCCCACTCTATCAGGATTGTTGAGACTAGGAATGCCAAATTCATTGAGACTCAAAACAGTGGGAGCACGAGCATAAGAAATTTTGTATTTGAGGAATAAAGGACCGTGACTCCAGTCATAGTTAATCCAGATCACGTGGTATTAATGATGCAGTCGACTCTGTAGTCACTGCAGAACACCACGTAGAACCTCATATACAAACTACTGATGAGGAAAATCAAGATCAGACCCAACAAGCTGAACCATTAAGAAGATTTGAAAGAGAGAGAAGGCCTGTAAATCGAGACGATTATATCGTATACTTATAGGAACACGACTTTGACATAGGGGTGGAAAAGGATCCTGAATCCTTTACACAAGTCAAACAAAGTGCTGATCCTTCTCGTTGGTTTAATGCCATGAAAGATGAGTTGAAATCCATGCAGGACAATAAAATATGGGATCTTGTAGAGTTACCCATTGGAATAAGGCCGATTGGTTGTAAATGGATATTTAAAACCAAACGGGACTCCAAAGGTAATGTCGAACGATATAAAGTCAGACTTGTTGCTAAGGGTTTTAACCAACGTGAGGGCATTGACTTTAAGGAGACTTTCTTAACCAGTATCCAAGAAAGACTCATTCAGGATCATAATGGCTCTTGTAGCTCATATGGATTTAGAGTTACATCAGATGGATGTAAAGACTGCATTTCTCAATGGGGATTTAAATGAGAATGTGTACATGTTGCAGCCCGAAGGTTTTGTAGCTACTGGCGCAGAACATTTGGTTTGCAAACTTAAGAAGTCCATCTATGGGTTGAAACAGGCATCGCGGCAGTGGTACCTTAAGTTTCATGAAGTAATTTCTTCATATGGCTTTGTAGAAAACACTGCAGATGAATGCATCTACATTAAAACCAGTGGGAGTAAGTTCGTTATGATGATTTTGTATGTTGATGACATTCTGTTAGCTAGCAGTGATACCAGGATGTTGAGCGACACCAAGAAATTTTTATCTCAAAAGTTTGAAATGAAAAACCTTGGTGAAGCTTCTTACGTCATCGGCATTGAGATTCGCCGTGACAGAACACTTGGACTGCTCAGCTTGTCACAGAGGACCTATATTGCTAGGGTACTCGAAAGGTATGGCATGCAAAATTGTGCTTCAGGAAAGTCGCCCATTATGAAGGGCGACAAATTTGGTTTATTTCAGTGCCCAAAGAATGATTTAGAAAAGAATCGAATGAAAGAATTTCCGTACGCATCAGTAGTAGGGAGCATCATGTATGCTCAAGTCTGTACGTGACCGGACATTGCCTTTGTTACTGGAATGTTGGGAAGATATCTATCTAATCCAGGAATGCAACATTGGATGGCTGCAAAGAAAGTATTATGGTATCTTCAGAGAACAAAAGACTTCAGACTCACATACAGAAAGTCTAATCAGTTGGAGTTGATCGGATATTCAGATGCAGACTTCGCAGGCTGCGTCGATACTAAGAAGTCTACTTCAGGATACATCTTCATGATGGTGGGAGGAGTTGTGTCGTGGAAAAGCGTGAAACAATCTACCACAGCCTCATCCACTATGGAAGCTGAATTTATTGCTTGCCATGAGGCATCTAATCAGGCACTATGGTTACAGAGTTTCTTCTTAGGTTTGCGGGTACTGGAGCATATCCCGAAACCGTTGAGAATATTTTGCGATAATTCGGCTGCTATTTCCTTCTCTAGTAACAACAAGCATTCGTCAAGGTCGAGACATATCGACATCAAGCATCTTGTTATGAAGGAAAGGGTTCAGAATCATCAAGTGTCCGTGGAATTCATCGGCACTAAGCAGATGATTGCAGATCCGCTCACTAAAGGGCTCCCTATCACGCCATTTCAGGAGCATGTAACATCCATGGGAGTCATTGATCCCACAGATGTTTTCAGTTAGTGGGAGTTGAGCGTACTTTGATTTTCACAGACACTTAGAGATCTCGTTTTATACAGTTTGTTTGGATGATTTTGATATAAAGATTTATTTCTGCTTATTTATATATATGCGCAAATTTTGAATAAGTGGAACTACAGTTATGTCTCGTTGGAGACATGAAAAAGCTTCAGGACCTCTTAAGGATAGGCACATATTATCACACTAAAGTGTGTAATCCTTATACCACATTTCCTAGTTCGTGATCTATGTCGTTAAGATTGAAAGTATTTGTGATCGCGCTTAGACTCATTTCGCCTAAATTAAATGTTGTGATGACTACCGCGTTTCGATACTGACTGTTTTGATGGACCAGATTGAATAGCATTACTCATATTGTCCAACTGTTTTCATTGGTTAACCATTTAGATATTTTCTTAAAATATCAAAACTTGTTTACAAAATTATTATATATATGACTATCATTGACGTTGCTCAATGAGGCCCAAGTGGGAGAATATAAGAACTCTATTTAGTGGGCCTCACTGATCAACGGTCTGGATTGATATACAGTTGGACTGGATGATTGAGTAGACCAGTGGGCCCCACTTCAGGTGATGCGCTGCGCAGTCTATCTGCGCAGCTCTGCGTACTAGGGCTGGAATGCTATAGCTGTCTTACGCAGACAGCAGTTTGAGTTGAACTAGGATGCTACAACGTGGAGCATGGGAGAGAGAGTTGTGATGGGTTTCAAACTCCCTCTACACAGACTCTATAAAAGAGAGCTGGGTCCCCAATCCTACACCACAGCAAAATTCGAGTCCCATCTACTGATTTGCAGAAAGGGTGTGAAGGAGAGGAAGATCCTAAGCTCTAAAGGAATTCTGGTATTCTGGTGTTCTTATCCGGCTTCCATGGCGGCGTCTCAGCTAGGTAAGCTATCTGAACCCCTGATCACCATGTCCCATGCACAGACAGATCCGTGGGCCTATTCCGCATATAGATTAAGTCCCACATGTTTTTCATAAAAGTTTTCAATAAGTTACCTCATTAATCTACTTAATTATCATCCCACTGCTTTCCGCTGCCTAACGACTGCGTGTGACCAAATGAGTGGGCGGCTTGAGTAGACCCTCCATGATGTTTACGTGAAATCTACCCCAACCACCAGGTGCTCCACCCCATCCTAGGTCCCCAGCCCAAGCATTAGCCCCATCTCTAATTTAAATGGATCAAAAAATGGAAACAGTGCACTAGGCAATACTCACCCTTCAAACTATTTCCCTTGGTACGGTCCATTTGATTCATGGGTGGGTTGATTTTCAAGTCTGAGTCTTAGATTTTTGTATGGCATCTAATGATTGGAGTAGATGTCATAAATTTATCACGATGGGCCCTAGAAGAATTAAAGGTGGACATCTCTCCCGAATGCTTCCTTTGGTGTGGTACAGTAGAGTCACAAGTCAACTTTATTCATTGGCCTGGGCCTAACATTGGATTATGCATCAAATAATTGGATTGGATTTTACATACACATCATGTGGTAAGCCCTGTAAAAAAATTTAGGACGGTCGCTTAGCAAATCTTAAAAAACTCATCGCAATTTATATTAAAAAAATAAAAATAAAAATTCTATGAGATGCTAGCCCTTGATTTCTCAGGAGGCCCGCGGTGATGTGCTTGTGAGATCCTCTGTAACCTTTAAGTATGTAATCCTATGTTAGAGGTAATTGAGGGGAAAATATGCTGAATAGTGATTCAGATGGACTACACCAAAGGAAATGGGTGGAAGAGGGATGTCCACTTTTGATTTTTACAAAGCCCACCATGATGATTATATAAAATCCACTCCAACTATTAGATGTTGTACCAAAATTTAGACCTTGGGATTCAAAAATTGGGCCTATCCATGATTTAAATGAGCCACACCAAGAAAAATAGTTTGGATGATGAGTGTTGCCCTGTACATTCTTTCCAATTGGTGGTCTACCTGAATCACAGCTGGGGTTGATTTTTTTGTCTTGTGCCAAACATATGGTAATAAAACACTTAGTGGTCGGGTAGATTTCACATATATATCATGGTAGCACCTACCCAAGTGGCCAACTCATTTAGTGGCACCACCACAGCCCTCAAGAAATCTAATGGAAGTTACTGGGATGATAATTAGTTAGATTAACAGGTTTGACTTACCGAAAATGTTTTTGAAAAAAGGTATCCAAATGTAAATTTTATATTAATTAAGTGGTTTTTAAAAAAAATAAAATTCTGTTAAATTAATTATATCTATAATGATACATAATAAATTTTAAAACAGTTATCGATCACAAAGGTAAAATAGATCAAGGCCATCGAGTGGCCTCACTGTGAACTGTGTCATTAGCCAAAATCATTTTGATCAACTCATCAAACGAACCATTAACATAAGTTCAATTTGTACTTTTGGTTGTCTTTTTCATACAAGTTTCATGCACCAGATTACGGACCAGATAACGGTTGCCCCACCTAACAAGTGGCTCGGATAAACGAAAATGGCATGTGGAGCCATGGCCCACCTTTCAGCTGTCGGAAATTATAAACGATTTGGATTTCTATAATGCAGTGGGCCACGGCAATATACAGTCCGGGTAGTTCGGCTGAGGTTTTCTGCGATGCTGCCAAGGAATGCCAGCGGTGCTCGGGTGAGATGGATGGAGGGCTTAACAGCACAAGGTGTAAGAAAATCTGAACCGTTGGTCTAGTGGGACACAGCCATTATGTGATGGCCGAAAGTCAGGCTAGTCCACTCATTACATTTATGTTGAGCATGGAAATTAGTCCTAAGCATGTTTTTCTATCGTAAATGTTTGTCCCATCTTAGGCTCTAACTGGCTTAACCTTTTAGCTACGATATGTTCAGTGGGTTGCCGGGATGAATGGTCTCGATCTTGCACACCTATAAAAGGTTGCATGTCTATTATGAATTATGCTTCCAGGGCTTCTTTTGATTGACATGGATTGATGGAAGAGATAGCATAAATCCCAGACCCTGTATCTTTACGAATGAAGATAATATTTATTTTGTGAAATTTATTCTTTTCTTTGTGAGACGAACAACAAGAAATGTCGAATCAAAGGAAAATAATTTATTTTGGAGCAAAATATATGGACCTGCAATAGTACAGTTGGGGTGCAACTGTTGGTAGTTAACCCTTTATCAGGTGGGCCACACCATGTTAAGAGAAAGTCCCCTAAAATTCCCCAATCAGTTGATCCTAGCCATATCATTTGATCAATGCTGCCCAAATGTTTAATCGAAACAATGTAAATGTAATGGGGAAGTTGTTAGGTGATGCGGGACGTGGCACAAATACATTCCTATCATGGTTGGACCAAAAGAAGGTTTACCATAAATTGGTTATAACTTTTGATCCGAGTATGGTTACGGGGTGCCCAACCTATCAATCTTTATTATAATGGGCCATCTAAGGTTAACTGATTTATAAAGTGGGTCATTTTGTCCGTTTCATAAGAAAACGGGCGCTTTCAATTCAAAAACGAAATTTTAAAGAAAAGTTATTATTTTTAGTAATTCTAAATTTTATATATATATATATATATATATAAAATTTTTAGAGCTTTAGATTTTCTTTTTTTTTAAAAAAATTATAATAATAATTCTTAATTTTGCTAGGACTCTTATAGCAAAAGTTTTTTTTTTTTTTTTTTTTTGAAATTTTTATTTTTAGAAATTATGATTTAGAAGATTTTACTAAAAATAGGGTTTTTATTAGAGTTAAAATTTTACTATTTTGATAATTAAGAATTTGGGTTTAACTTTTTTTTTTTTTTTCCTTTGTTTATTAATGGTGTAACAGAGCACGTTAGACAATTATTAATTAACTTATTTTCGAATTTATTAAAATTTATTTCTAACTTATACACGTTAGACAATTATTAATTAACTTATTTTCGAATTTATTAAAATTTATTTTTCCTCGTTGATTCGAGGAGTCTCTATGAAGAGTCCAGAGAAACTTTTTGAATTCCAAGTAATTATCTCTTGAAGAAGACAGTGCTCAACCTTAGGAGTTGTTGATGACACAATCCATGATGAGGGCCATTAGATGAATGGTTCTAATCATAAAGAAAGTGGACCTGTATGAAAATTTTCCTCGGCCAAATTGTTCCGTTTAAAATTGTATGTATGGAACCCAGAGAGTGGGACTGGCAGGTGAACTCAGCGGAAACACGTGCCAACGTGGTAAATGAGATCAAGATATTCAAGCCGCTCATCAGATGGGGTCAACCATGCAGGTGAAAAAGCACACCAAAGTGCTAAATTGAGAGAGAGAGAGAGAGAGAGAGAGAGAGAGAGAGAGAGAGAGAGACCTTAGCATTGGGCTGGTGGGGTGAGGTTGCATTTGGAAGGCAGCTGCATGGCAAGCTCTGGTTTTATACCCAGCATTGGTAACACAGGCGACTCCTTATAGCCGCAAAGACATGTCAAGTCGGCCTTGGAAAGTGCGGTGCAGCAAGCCTCCGTTGGATCCGACGGCTCTGAACCGCTCACAGCTGGTCTGCATTCATCAAGATCATCCTCAGTCATCCCACACAAGCTGACTGCATGGGCCCCAACGAGTCCCACTGCAACCAACACCATAACCACCAGCGCAACCTTCCTCATCGTGATCATCTCCATTCTTAGCCTTTTAGATCCTCTCCTCGCCATGACACTGCACCTTACTTATATAGGCGATGATTGGATGAGATTACGTGATCCTCCATCCCTCCACCCGAGGATATTCACAGCATCCTTGAGCCACGTGTTTCCACAAGTGAGTCCCATGCCTCGGTGATCCCAGTCATTGATCTTGATATGAATAGCCGCAACTTAGATTGGTGGACTCATTGTAGATTGACTGTGTACCACTGCTGTGTTACTTCTTAGCCGTTCATTTGAAAAACTTCCATCTAATGGTCCGGATTATTATCCCATTAGAGTTACTTTTGGGAGACCTCAATCCATATATTGAGGCCCATCATATCAAACAGTCTAGATCATTGATCCGTGGGACCCACTTTACAAACTCAACACTGGAGGATTATCCTGGGGTATCCTCCGCTTGAAGGCCACAAAATTCCTAGCCATGCAAGATAGCCACGAATGTGCTGTCCGTGACTAAACATTGGCAGCATCCGAGGGTCACGGGAATTCGTGGGCCCACTAAAAGTAAGGACTCAAACGTAGTCATGTGTGGGCATAGGAACAATGAGCTGGATATTGGTTTATTTACTGAGTGCGTGGTATTTTTGCGGATTTGAAAGTAATTGGGATATTCAAAGGGAGTGCACCATGCACCAAACAGGACATTCAGCACCGTTGTCAAGTTGGTGGAGCGTCATCTATCGTACACGCGTCATCTAAGTGGGCCCACTATAGTGGGCTGGCACGAACAGAAAAAGAGAAGGTAGGTATGAAGAAGGTAAAGCCAAGATCCATGATCAGATGGGTACGAAAGAGGGCTGAGCCAAGAAAGTTGGCCAATGTCTTTAAAATGAAAATAAGATCCTCACTCTCCTACTCTCGTGTGAGTGTATGCGCGCGCATAGATGCATAAAAATATAAAAATATGATATGTATGTACGTAGATATATATTTATTTACGAAATGATTTTTTATTTTTTATTTTTTTATTTTTAATCGTGAAGCTAATTTACATAAATGAATAAATAAATGTTTGGAAAAATAAAAAGATTTTAAGAAAATAAAGTCACTATTCAACTATTGTCTTTTCATGTTGTAATGGGAATCTATGAAAAAAATGTAATCTTCACGTGATATGTGCAATTATCCATAAACAATAATGAAGGACAGGCCGAATCAACGGCACAACTGTCTGCAACCCAAGACTCCGAACCTGAAAGGGACCCAAGAAGGGAAGAATATAATCATACCTGATATCAAATAATACAATCTCTAGAATATGCAACCAAGGAAAAGCTGACACCCCTGGATATATGTCCTTGATGGCTCAACGAAAGTGGTGAAGGAATATGTCATGTGTCACTTGATACAAGTGTATACCTTTAGATCCGAGCTATGGTACACGACTTAAAATAAGTGTACATAAATTTATTCATTAAATAATTGTTTTTAGATATTTAAATGCAATCTAAGTTCTCATTATACATTCATTCATATCACTATATGATATTTGTTATTACTTATCATATCACATTCTCAAATGTACCGTAAAACACCAAAATCAACCATGTCCATCCATTTGGGACTTCTATTTAATTATAATATTAATTATCATCTTTAACAAATCTTAAATGTAAATCATGAATGTTGGGAGACCGTGGAAGCACACAGAGATGAATCAAGTGGAGTAATCCAATCGCTCCAAGCAAGCACAAAGGGAACACTCAAAATTTAACATAGAAAAACTCTTTTAAGAGAAAAAAAAAAAAAAAACCGTGGCACAAAGTGACAAATATCATTATGAAAGAAGAAAATTACAAAAGTAGAAAGATTACCTGATCCAAATAATTTTTAATCAACCCAAGCTACACCCTTGAAACCCTAGAATGAATTAGAAAGCCCTTGAATACCTCCTAATCCCAATTACACCTCAATATATAGCCTTTGGAAGAATCACAATCGAAATAGGAAACAAATCCCGCGCGTAAAATCGCAACTCTGCGAAAATTTGTGTGGATCTGTTCCATGTCATTAAACATATTCAAATTGAATCTCCTTCAATTGCATGACATGAAAATCAGTCTCCTTTGAAAAGACATGAAAATCAAATCTCTTTCGATTGCATCGAGCCATCTTTGATGTCATATAACTAATCTTCGATATCATCAAACCAATTGGGATTGAGCACTGTTTGATGACATCGAATGATGCTCGATGACATCCGAATGGTCCATCGATATAATCAACAGACCCTGTTTCTGAATGATTTATGACTTTTAAAAAAATAATAATCTCCACAATGTCTTCAATCATTAAAATATAGCTTCTTATCCTTTTATCTTATCTTTGTCTTGCATCATAGCTCTACCATCGCTTCTCGTGCATACTCCGTCCTCCTTTTATGGCTTCGCCAAGCCCATAGAAGTTGCATAGAACTTGAACTTCTTTGCAGGAACCACCTTGGTGAGCATGTCTGCTGGATTCACGCTCTTGTGAATCTTCTCCATAGTCACGCCTCCTTCCTCAATCACCTATTGGATAAAATGGTGATAAACATCAATATGTTTGGTATGAGAATGATAAATAAAGTTATCGCTAAATTGATAGCGCTTTCGCTATCACAATTAACCCGCATGGCCTCCTGCTCTAGTCCCGACTGATTTATCATGCCTCTCAACTAAACACCTTAAATGCTTCTGTCACTGTTATATACTCTACTTCTATTGTGGAAAGAGGCATCACAAACTGAAGCTTTGACATCCAACTGATTGCTCCATGCGCTAGCACAAATGAGTAACCCGAAGTCGACTTTTCAGAATCCATACTGCCAGCATAGTCTGAATCCACATACCCTACCAACTTTGCAACTGTCTTTTCAAAAGTTAAGACAGTCTTTTGTACCTCAAATGTATTAAAGTAGTTATTTCACCACTATCTAATGTTGCTTTAGTATGAATCGGTCGACCGCTGGTGAAACTCTGGTATGATCAACGATCAAAACCAGAGATTGGTTGGAGCGAGGAAAATGAGAAGGATTATGATGATATGGATTAAGATATCAGTCGTCAGAAGGAAGATTATGATTATTTAATCTTTTCTTTTTACGCTCTCATTTATTAAATGCCATATTAAAATAAGCATATTTACATCTCTTATATGCCTCTTCCATCTCCCAAGAATACTTCGTAGGTGGGATACCCGACCAGAATTTAGTTATATAATACTTCTTAAAATCTGTGATAGCTTTGGCCAAAGAGAAAATAGCTAAAGCAGTTCGACCAGATGTTGTAGGTAGAGCACGGCGAGGTATTACAAGATGTCCATGTTCAGAAAACTCAAAGGAATTATAAGCGCAGGGATTGAAGCAATAGTTGAAATCATCTTAGTTGGATTTACCTTTGTGGTCTTCTGACACTTTGGTTCATGTTAAACTACATCAACATTTTTTATTAAAGAAAAAGAAGGATCAACTATCTTTATTAATATTAGAGATATGAAAAGGCCGAGTTAAGAGTCTTAGGGGGGGGGGGGTGTGAATAGGACTATGCCAAATTAAAAAATTAATTGCGGAATTAAACAGATATAAATAAAGAAGCACTAAACAATCCCACAAAGCAAAAATGAATAACAACCTCAAATGTACAAGTATTGAGAGGTTGATACAAATGTTGTTCTAAGGACAACCTTACACCAAAAACCAATGGCTTATGGTAGGACAACCTGATTTCTAGAAAGGTCTGTGTATCAAAATCTCAAACTAATACAGATGAATAAAGAATAAAAATAGCAAAGAAAATTAACTAAGTTATTGCAGCATTCCCACACTTGTATGAAAAGGATTACAACATTCTCTATAAAAGCTTAAAAAGAAATAACAACATTCAAACAAAGCCACAATCAATCATCCACCACAAGATCAGAAATTATAGTGGTTCGCTTGTGTGTACACCAACCATTTAGAAAAATAGCTACACAACTACTCCACTCCCAATATCCTCACACAGTGGATATTGGCATTCACTATGAAATAGGTTTTTTAAGGTTCACCTAAAACCTTCACAATTGTGTCTTTCAAGTGGGCTTACACAATTTAAAAACCCAACACTCTGAGTTTTCTAGGTCACCTCAGACAAACCAAAAAGAAAGAGAGATTTTTCCTAGCACAACATCAAAAATCATAAAAGAAATTTACAGAAATGTAAATATACTTATCTGGATATTCTCCTTTAATAAAGCCCAGTAGAACCAATTCGAAGTAGATGTTCAACGTAAATGTTCAATGCCCACACTCACTTATGAAAAGGTTCTAAGTTCTAAATGATTTTTAGATTAAATCACCTTGGGTTTGCTTGACTTGATTTTGATTCCGAGAAAGGGGAAAACTTAAATCCCTTCTTCAAATAGGATTGGAATACATAACTTAAAATCAAATGCAAAAAAGGTAAATTAAAGAGAATATTAAATGAGCACTAAATAGCTTAAGAATATCACAAACTTACCTTTCAGACAAGTGTCTTGATTTTGCTTGAATTCAATAAAAAAAACTCTGAAAATCGTGCTCTATTTATAAGTGCAGAAACTGTTCACTCGACTAGCTCAGAGGTCAGCTCGATTGGTCGAAGGACCAACAAGAATTCAAAAATTCGGGTGTGATAAGATAAGACTGTTCCACGACTGGTCGAGTGGCCTGCACAACCGGTCGAGTCCTGCTCTTGACTGGTCAAGTGGGACCCAATTTGGTTGCTGGACTTTGAGTCGATCACTGTTCACTAGACTAGTCGAGCAGTCTCTAGGACCGGTCGAGCAATCTCCAGGATTGGTCAAGAGTCCAACAAAAAATTCTGAAAATTATTAACAAATCTTAGATAGGTCGAGGAAATTCTTGGACTGATCGAACTAGTGTTAGGACTAGTCGAACATAGGCTAAGACTAGTCGAGAAAAAATCTATAAAATTATATAATGACCCAATTTAAGTATGTAATCAATATAACCTAACCTATGGTTAATCTAGGGTCATTCATACCTTATAAGTAATATTTGAACATTGAATCATTATTCACTTCGGTAGATAGTTGATCTTGAAGCTTGACATCTTGACATACTTTGAAGCTTTGAACTTGAAGTACTTTAAAGCTTGTATTTCACCTTGAGCTTTGAGTAAAGCACATTGTCCTGACATAGTTGAAGTTTGAAAGCTTTATTTATCACATGATGTTGTACTTGAATCTTTTATTCTTGCACTTGAAGTTCTTGATGTAAAGACCTTTGTTCTTGTACTTGATTTGCTTGATCTTGAATATGAAGATGAGTTACAAAAGATACAGATTCCAAGATGTTTTAACACTACAAAATTTGACAATCATAGGAGTTAGATAGAATAACATTTGCAATATCCCCCTTTGTCAAATTCGTGACAAAACAAAATTAATAAAAATATCATACATGCACAACAAAGAATCATGCACCAGTTACAGCTTGGTCAAAGAATCATGCACCAGTTACAAACTAGTCAAATCAATACTCCCCCTTAATACCTTACTGCATAGAATTCAAGAGGAGAAAAATTGCTACCTATCACTTAACCACATTCTCTACATTCTCTACAGTTCCACATTCATTCTCCACATTATGAAATAGGCATGTCAGAATAAATTCTTCCCCTTTTTTGTCACAATATGACAAAGGAAAGAAAATATAAATGATGAAAACACAAGAGCAATGAGAGAAGTAAGGTTAAGATAACATAATAACAAGATAACCATTAAAAACATGTCTAATCTCAAGAAGAAGTTCAAGTATTAAAAGTTATTACAAATTAGATACTCAAAACTAATCCGAACCAGAAGAAGGAGTAGGATAGTAGGATCAATTTGATGAAGTCCCTTGTTAATGCGCCTAAGATATTTGCACATATATTTAATTTGCATTTCTTGGAACACAAGCATACCTTCAACCTTCTCCTCAAGTGAGCGCAAATGCGCATCATAATCAGATGACTAATAATCAGGATCACTAACAGAATCGGATTCAATTTCATCAAAGAGGTCATCCATGTTGACATCATCTGGAGGCAAATCACCTTCCTCTTCATTTGCTTCTATAGCTCCACTAACACCCACATTAACTTGGCCTGGGGCCAACTTCGAATTCATCTTGTTAATGTTAGAGTTGTTGAAGGGTAGATGATGAATATGAGCTTCTCCAACAGGCATAACCACTAAACTATGAGTAGCTAAAACAGTCATAAGATAAGCAAAGGGTATGTCACTGTGACCTGGGTGGAGACAGAACTGAATCATGATATAACAAATGAGAGAAGGAAGATACGCAGGGACTCCAGAAATGATAGAATGAAGAATACGAACCATGAATGTAGTAAGCTCAGTTTTATTACCAGATCGAGGATAGACATTTGAAATGAAAATCCTATGAAGAATTCTATATATGGGTAACATAAACTTAAAAGCGAGCACATTCCCAGTAATCCAATCCGCATCCATATTACGTAAATCTCTAGTGAGCATTTGCTTCTCAGTTTCAGAAGGTTTTGTTACAAGAGAACTAATGGGAATACTATCATCATTGACAGGTATATTCATTAACCCAGAAATAAGATGATGGTCCACATCAATTGAACATTCTCTAGTCATAATTTTAAATGTCAGATTCTCAGAAGAGAAGTCGCTAATGCAAGCATACATAGCCTGCGCAATAGAACGGTATGTCGGTCCACCCCAATGTAATATGTTATCCCATCCTACAGACTGAAGGAGAGGAACAACATCAAATGGTACCAAATAATCAGGATTAACAGTCCGTTCAACTATCACATTGCGTAAGCGAATATCCTGTACAAACTCGGGATCTTCCTCGGGTGACCGAAGACAGCGCATCGTGATAAGAGCCGAACGAGAAGAAGAGGGATCACAAGATCTTTTCTTCTTGGTTCTACTCTCCATTGCAATAAAGAAATCAATGAATAAAGAGATTATAAAAGAGGCAAGAAGGGTTTCTAGTAGATCAATTTTTTTAATAGAAAACCCTCAAAACAATCATAAAGCATGAAATAAATCATACAAATAAAGAAAAGGAAGTGCAAAAGACTTGAATGTAGAAGAAAATAAAAAATAATGCACTAACCATGGAGGAATCGAAGATGGGTTCGACCGGTCGTTGTAGGGCTCATTAGAGAAAAAGACCCAAATGAAAAAAAGTGATTTTCCCTAAATAAATGGTCAAACCCGAGATTCACGACTAGTCAAGTACATACTCGACTGGTCGACCCACGACTGGTCGAGTTTGTACTTGACTGGTCGTGTAGCACTGAAAATTTATAATTTTACATAAAATTTTAATTTTATAAACTCAAAATAATAAATATATACATTATGATACAGAAAGGCACAAATCATCAGCTCATATGCACATACCAAGATCAAATTTCAGGTTTGCAAACTTGTTTTTGTCGATCGGTCGGAATATATTCTAATGAAATTATCTTGTCTTTCACCAGTTCATGAATATAATGATATCTAATGTTAATATGCTTGGTTCGTGAATGCTGAATTGAATTTTTAGAGATATTAATTGCGCTTGAATTATCACAATATAAAACCATAGACTCTTGCGCAATTTCGTAATCACTTAGCATTCTTTTCATCCACACAAGCTGAGTGCAAGCATTACCCCAAGCAATATATTTAGCCTCAGCTGTGGAGAGCAATACGGAACTTTATTTCTTACTTAGCCAAGAAACTAAACAGTTCCCAACATAGAAACAACCACCACTGGTCGATTTACGATCATCAATGTTGCCAACCCAATTAGCATCCGTGTAACCAGCTAATTGCACACTAGTATTATGTGGATACCAGAGATCAAGATTAGCTGAACTAGCGACATATCGCAAAATACGCTTAACAACAATCAGGTGTTATTCTTTAGGGTCAGATTGATATCTAGCACAAATTCCTACGCTAAATGCAATATTAGGTCGGCTCGCAGTTAAATAAAGTAAACTACCTATCGTACTGCGATACAACTTAGGATTCAAACTCTTACCTGTTGAATCTTTAGAGAGTTTTAGAGTAGTACTCATTGGAGTATCAAAATTTTTTTCACTCTCAAATCTATACTTTTTAACTAAGTTCAGAGCATATTTGGTTTGAGAGATAAAGAAACCATCTAGGAGCTGTTTAACTTACAACCCTAAGAAATACTTTAGTTCTCCAACCATGCTCATTTCAAATTTAGACTTCATGAGATCTGTAAACTCAGCAGTCATATTATCAAAGGTAGATCTATAGATAATGTCATCAATATAAATTTGTACCATTAGTATGTGATCATTATGTTTCTTTACAAACAATGTCTTATCAACACTTCTCATTATAAAGTTATGACTTAGTAAAAACTTAGTCAACTTTTCGTACCATACCCTGGGAGCTTATTTCAAACCGTAGAGTGCCTTTTTCAGACGGTATACATGATTAGCATGCTTAGGGTCTTCAAAACCCGTTGGTTGTTCAACATACACTTCTTCATACAAGTCGCCGTTTAAGAACACACTCTTTACATCCATTTGGTATATTTTGAATTTTCTAAAGCATGCAATGGATATAAATAGTCTGATTGATTCAAGACGAGCTACTGGGGCAAAGGTCTCATCATAATCAATCCCTTCTATTTGAGTGTACCCTTGTACAACCAGCCTAGCCTTGTTTCTAATAATATGAGTAGGATCACCTACCTAAATTGCATTGGATGAATGAAACCAACTTAGACACGACCCAAACCCAATCGAAGCTCTCTCTCTTTCTCTATCTTGTTCTCTCTTCTCTCATTTTTTTCTTAACTCATCTTCTTCTTTATTTCTTTTTTATTTAAATGGACAAAGAAGTACTGGGGTAGGAGAAGAATCGGTTCTTTTAAAGTTTTTATGGTGACGCGAAATGAGTAAAGGGAGTTAGATTCCTTCGGTTCTGGACCAACATTGCATAATTTTTTATATGTTGATTTAGATTAACCGGACCCATAGAATGAATGGTTTAAATCGGTTGAGGTCTCATTACGATGGAGGGTAGAGAAGTAGTGGTGGGTCTGAGGCCGCCTCTTATGAAATGAAGAAGAAGGAGATGGGGAGAGAAAATTGGGGTGCAGCTTCGGGCGGTGACATGCCTTCGAACGTAACTACGGTAGTGTATACACACACACACATTATGATAAATCCACTCTGTCCATATCAACTTTGCATGTCTGTGTACTTAGGACATGAGGCTAGAAATGAGGCTAATCTAAAACTCAGGTGGGCCACACAAAAAAGAACGGTGAGATTTAGTTACCACCGTTAAAAAAAATCAGGTCGTTACATCCATTACGTGTATCCATAACGTTCTTGCATTGATTCTTAGATGCATGCTTTAGATCACTTTATGCACACCCTGGGCCTGGGTCCTTGGAAATCTCCCTAAATGGTTTTTCGGTATATTTGTTGCCAAATGTCCACATTAGTGGAAGCCTACTCGCGGAGTAGATACAAGCCTTACCCATGCCTACCTACGGTAGAAGCCTTGTCAGGTACAAATGTGGGTTGACAAATATCCAATCCAAGTAAGTGGATGATTATCCCACTTGACATGTTTTCTATAACATCTCTACATGCATACCCATTGGGGTGTACACAAACCGAGTTAACTCGGTTAGCTCGCTCGACTCGACTTGAAAAGGCTCGATTCAACTCGGTTCGAAGATGATTTTTTGAGCTCGAAAAAATTTCGAACCAAGTTCGAGCTTGCTCAAGCTTGACTCCACTCAAATCGAACTAGTTTGGTGACTCGATTACTTTGATATTGATGTTGCTCACCAAGTGTTTGATGAAATGACTCAATGAAGTGTCCGCTAGTGGAAAGGAAGGTATGTATTTGAAACAAATATCATTTTTTCTTGATTTCAATGTTTCATACAAGGTGTTTGATGAAATACTTGTAAACAACTGCTACTATTTTACATATAGTGAAAAATTGAAAGTGTACAACATGTGTTTGTGAAATGCCACAGAGGCTCGATTTTGGCTTGAACTGGCCCGAGCTGCTGACCAAACGGAGCCGAGCTAGCTAGTCAGGCTTGAAGGCCGAGCTGGCCAATCAGGCTCGAAGACCAAGCCGAGCCGAGTTAGAGCTGGGGTCAGTTAGTGGCCGAGCCGAGTTGAGCTGAGGCCAGCTTGACTCAGTTCGACTCGGTGTACACCCCTAATACTCATGCTTGTACACATATAGTTTATTGTTTTGTACTATCTTATCTTGTGTTGTGTATAAAGCATAATGAGTTCACGCACTAGCTTATCCAGCTAATGTTGTAGATTGACAACTGTACGGAGGTGAACGAGACAGAAAATCCAAACCAAATACCAAATAATGAGGTTAGCTAGATTGGCGAATGAAACATAGGACTAATGGCCATATCTGGCAAAAGATGAACTTGATGCATTGGATGGATGATTTGTTTATGTAATTAACTGATAGGAGAATTAGTTTCCATTCTTTATAAATACTAATGTTTAGATTTAATTTAAAACATTTTAAATCATGATTTTGTTGAATAGTATTTGACATTATATTTGAATAAGTCTCAAATGGGTGGACATAGTTAAAGTTCAAATTTTAATTTATGTGATTGTGATTGTGATGGGATTGGAGATGAAAATTCATATAGTTATGTGAATGTATGAATGTTAATACAGTAAGAACTTAGAATACATCGAAGTATGCCTCGAAACAAATGCATGATTAGTGGAATTATATACATTTAGTATACGAGTCATGGACTGTAACTCGGGTTTGAGGGTGCACACTGTATATTCGAATTGTGGGGTGTGACATGCATCCACTCGTTGGGTTGGTCTGTGCATGCCCTTAAACCTCATATTCCAATCTTAAAACTCAGATTGGTCAAAGTGGGTCCCAGATTGGTCAAAGCAGGTCCCATTGAATCAATTTACCTAGCCTAATTTCAATAAAATGGGCCATTCTGGCTAGGCTTAAGCTTGATGAATTTTAAGTGGTCAACCATAGGGGAATGGTTCATGGATTGGGTTTGGACTGGAATTCTTCGCCTGTTTAATAAGCTTTTCAGGGTCTCGTTTAGTTGACCCTAACCTGGTCCATTGCCACCGACTCTAGATGCAACCACAACCATCCCAACATATGTAGATGTCAATTCTAATGATTTCTTTTTCTTCTTTGATCTTCCCAAGAAGCCTTTAGGCTGATAGTTTCGAAATTGTTCACCTCCTGTTATTGAAGACATTTATGGCAGAATCCATATATAATGGGTAGGAATCCATGACCCAAAAATACAAAATCTTAAGCACAGACCTAGACAGTGCAGAGAGGTATTGCGAGAGGGATGTCAAGTTCCATCACTACCATATGACTTATAGTGTGAATCTCATTTTGGAGAAGAGTGTTCCTACATACATCTTCTTACGCCAGTAAAAGAGCCCTAACTCTCTTCCAGCAATGTGAGACGCATCCAGCAAGATCTGACAACCGATCCTCCATCTTTCGTCGCCCTTGGTTCAAGGGAATCGCTTTGAGAAGCCATTTCCCAACCAACTATAACTCAGAAGTATTATACGCCCATGCTTCAGAAAATGCAAAATAACAATGACTCCTTTATTGCTTTATTATCATAACAACATGACTAACAAAGGCTCAATGTCGACATCAACTTGCAATAAACTCCAACAAAGAACCAAATGTAAAAAACACTACATCTTCGGAAGTTTTAAAAACTAACAATAACTTCACTTCCTTCTTCCCCTGCAAAAGAGAAAAAGCACAAAATGAATAACATATCTTATCTTGGCATTTCCTTCATTTAAAGTATAGTCTAAAACCCCGATGTGCCGCATCATGCAGATCAATTTCTTTTATGAACGATATGGCCCGAGATGGCCGATATGGTTCGTGATGACTGATATAGTACACCAAAACCAACATATTTGCAGATACAGGTGACAATGTTTACAAAGATCTAAAGTCATATATTTTGGTGCGCTGGGGAATCCCCATCCACGTTTGGCTGGCAAACACCATCAAGATTACTATAGCAATGGTCAGGGTTGTCCATATATACCATAAGGTGGGCCACTTCAATACAAAAAGAAGGACGGCTTGGAACAAATTGCCAACGGTCAACATTAAAAATGCTTGTTTGGTTTGCCTGATTAGTGGACCACACTAATTTTTGCAAATTGTCATCTGGTAGGAGGGGACCACATCATGCATTGCTGGAATGTTTTGGAACTTGTCAGGTTATCAGTTGCTTTCCAACGTGCAGGTAGAGAGGATGCATGTGAGGCTAACAAAGCTCCACATGCAGCCACTGCGGCATGGACTTCACGGATGCGGATTGCACACTGACAGTACTGACAGTACTGCCAGTAGTGATTTCGCTATTGGACAGTGCCCTGTTGTCCCTGTTTGTTTGATCCACGCCGTTCATTCATTTTTCCAGCTCATTTTAGGGAAATTAGACGGAACCAAATCTCAAGTGGACCACACCACAGGAACAGTGTGATTGAATGCCCACTAGTAAAAACTTCTTGGGGGGGCCACGAAAAGCTTTGGATCAAAGTGATATTCGTTTTTGTCCTTCATCTAGCCATGTGTGATCCAATCAACAGGTAGGAAGGCAAATAAACATTATAGGTGAGCCCTAGAAAGTTTTTAACGGTAGGTGTTCAATTTCTACTGTTTTCCTGTGTTGTGGTCCGGCTGATATTTGGATCTATCTCATTTTTGGATTGACGCCGTAAAATAAAGATCCAAAATAGATGAACGGGGTGGATAATATTCCATCATTCTGAGGCTCACGGAACACTGTCACTGTCCGTATGCAATACGCCTCCGGAATTTACAAGTGGCCTTTGCAGTACATCTCAAGAGGCAAAAAGCTGGGCTTCACGTGGAAGATATCCTTGTAAAAAAAAAATCAGGTTGGCCCACTCATCAGTGGTGCAGTACATGCGCGTCGAATGTAGACCATAGACAGGGTTATAAAGCAGGGAAACTGATTGGTTACTCCCCTGCCACCTGCCAATGGGAGGTGGTCCGTGCTCTGTGGGCCCCACCAGGACGTATATGTTTCATCCATGCCGTCCATCCATTTTTATAGTTCATTTTAAGGTATGTGACCAAAAATGAGGTATATAACAATCTCAAGTGGCCCGTGTTACAGGAAACATTGTTTAAAGGACGTCAACCATTAAAAACTTTTCAGGGCCCATAAAAGTTTTGGATCAAGCTGATCTTTGTTTTTTCCCTTCATCTAGGCTTGTATGAACTAATCAACAGATTGGATGTCAAATAAACAGTAGAGTGGGCCTTAGGAGGATTTTAATGGTGGATATCTAATTACTATTGTTTTCCTGTGGTGTGGTCCAACTGAGATTTACATCCCTCTCTTTTTTGGTATTATTTCGTAAAATGATACGTAGAAATGAATGAACCGCATGGATGAAACACATACATCATGATGGCACCCATAGAGCACTGACCACCAGCCACCGGGCTGGTGGCAGGGGGAGTAGCCAATCCATTTCCATAAAGCAGATCTGATGTGCGGATGAACCTGAGTTTTGTCAGGTTATCTTAATGGTAGAGGGACTTGAAGTGCTTGTTCTATACACGGTCTGTAAAACACCAACACTACAGGGCACCATGCTCTATACGTAAAATCCACTCCACTGTGGGAACGCCCACCTAAGGTTTGTGTGTGGGGTCACCTATATCTTTCATCAAATCTGTCCAGCTGGTGTAATTCATGAGGATGAATGGAAGATAAAAAAATAAAAATAAATAAATAAAATCAGCCTAATCCAAAAATTAGGTAGATCTTTGTAATGAACATGGTGATTTTGTAGCAGTATCCTTTTGCCGGAGCATCTCTTTCTTGTATTAACATAACATGCTAAAGGATTTTGCACGAAGAGGTGGATAATGTCACGTGTAGCATGAAAATCCCTTCACTCACCGGTGTACACGTGCATTCCTCGTGTATTTGTCGAGGTATCTAATTGAATATCTAACATCCAGTAATCCAGCTGCGGCAGCAACAGCAGCAGTAGCAACAACAACAACAATAATAATAATAATAAGCTCGTATCAACTATAATTTAAAGCTGGTTAACTTGAATCTAAAATTATTTAAACTTAAAAATTTTCAAAATTCTATTTTGAAATAATTGTTAGATTATGCCCGGATCATATTAGATGTGCGCACCATCTCTCACTCATTGTGTGTACAAAAATTTTCCTAAATTTTCTCTCCATAAAAATAAAATAAATGAAAAATGGAATGGATGTATATGTTTTTTCTGTCATTAATAAAGTTTTAGGTGGTGTGTTGCTAAAAAATTAAAAATAAAATAAAATAAATGAAAAGTAGATGGGATCCCACATGACTGCATGTTTGGATGATCCGAATCACCCATGTGAGGAAACCCACTCTACCGTAATTCTAATGTCAATTCCACTCAAGTTGACCCATGGTTCAATAATCCAAACATGTTGGGGCTGGTGGACAAGTAAACAGTTAAAAAAGAAGAAACATCAACCGTCCATGTTGAACCAAAGAGAACAAAACCAAAAGACCACATTTAGCTAGAGAAGAATCCCCAAACATACCTTAGCATTTTGAAGGTAGGGGGATGCCACATTTGCCGGGGAGTGCCATGGCAAGCTTGGGGTCTATCCCATAGCCACTCAGGGAGCCCTTTAAGTTACAAAGGCAAGTCAAATCAGCCTTAGAAAGGGCCCCACAGCATTTAGGGGACGGATTAGGTGGTGGGGTACCCGTTAGAGCTTTCTTGCACTCTTGAAGATCAGCTATGCTCATCTGACAAATGCTCACGGCCACAACCTCGGCCCCAATAACAGCTGCCAAAACCAAGGCCACTATAGCTAGCTTTGGAACCCTCTCCATATCTTGCTCTTCTGTTTGGCAATCCATCTGAATGACCCTACATTTATAGGACACGGTCCATGGGCTTGTAGGTGAGCCATGGGCTATGAGTTTTGAGTCCGTGAATGTACATCGGCAGTACTGTTGAGTATAGAATGTGATCACGGGCGTGCATTGGTGATGTGACCAGCCCACAGTCTTGCTGTGGAAGTGTTTTTTTATACGAATGGTGGAATACTGACCATCCATAGTCATGTGCATAGTCAATGTACATGTGCCTTAATCCAAGCCGTCAGATGGTGCATAACCCAAAATTAGATTGATGGGATGATCTCAACCTATGATAATTCGTAGAGGTTTGTTAGTTGCGTTTGACTCTTTAGTCTTTTTAATTGAAACCGTCGTTTTGATGGCTACTAGTCAGTTATGAAGGATGATATTTTTAGTGAGATTTTAGGTTATGACCCATCTATGATAGATCATGGGTTTTGAACGGTTAGGATTGGGGTGCATGTACACCGCTTGTACAATAGTAATGTGCATGTTGATGGATGGAGATACCACAATGTAAAGACGATTGGATGAGATGAGCAGAGCCAGGTTTTGTCCTTCACTGGGGAAGGTGCGGATTGGTTGGAAGCAAAGCTATGTTGGGTTCGCCGTGATGTATGTGTCATATCCACTCCGTCCATCTGTTTTCACAGCTCATTTTAAGATATGACGCTAAACATGAGGTAGATCCAAAGCTCAAGTGGACCATACCATAGTAAACAGTGGGGATAAAGATGCCGGTCGTTGAAACCTTATATGTCATCCAACTCGTTCACAAGATGAGTTCCAACCTGAATTAAGAGAGAAGACAGATATCATCTAGATCCAAACTTCTGTGGCCCAGATAAGTTTTCAACGATAGGCGTTCAATCATCAGTCTTTCCTATAGTGTGGTCCACTTGAGTGTTGGATATAGCCCGTGTTTGGACTGTTGCGCTAACATGAGAGGGAAAAACGGATGCCACAGAGCCTAGGGCTGCAGCCTGCAGGCGATCCGCCTCCTGCTTTGTGTAGTCGGTGTGGATAGCGAAAATGACATGGCAACTACAAGTGGCAATTTGCCACATCACACGTACGAAACTCCCGCAACTGTGCTACATCTGGCCCATTTATCTGCTACTCACCATGTAGGGCAAAGGTGAATAAGAAAACGGGAGACAAACTGGGTAGACCATCTATATTCAGTGGGCACCTGGGGCTCACCCGCTTAGTGGATCAGATTGATTTGAGTGTCAGTAGATGTGAAAGATGGGCCTACCTAATGAGTGGTCAGATCTTGCACGCATCTACCACGAACCGCGAATTAGCATTGGACCCTGAGAAATGATCTCATCCCCCTTTGTGTGAACATTCACGTGTTTGTTCCTGCCAACGTGTCCTATATTTAAAAATCCAACTTGTCTTATATTTAAAAATCCGAACGGTACAAAATGGGGACCTACCTTGAAGATCATTTGGCCGATTTTTTGTGATTTTTCTATAACTTTGATTACCTTAAATTTTTATGGAGTTATCAAGTATTATGTATGTGACTCCAAGAAAAAATAAAATGTTTAGACCTATAATTTTCTCAATTTAATAAGATATAATAAGATTGTCTAGTAATACAGCCTAATAGGTGACAATTCATTGAAAATATAGACTCCACTTTTTGTAATTTTCATCCGATAATACCAAGAGAAAACACCTTCGATGGCATGGAGAAAGTTCTAAAATTGTCCAGCGATAAAACATGAAATTTTTAGATTTTTCCGATGGCATCGTGCATCTGTTGATGGCATCGATGACATCGATAAACCTGTTGATTTACAGATTTAAGACATCAATAACAATCTAAACCATGTCTTCAATTGTCATTTTTCATAACTTATTTTTCTCATCTTTAATTTTGTCTTGCATTATAGTTTTACCATTGCTTCTCGTACATACTCTGTCTTCCTTTTACGCCTTCGCTAAGCTTACAAAAGTTGCACAAAACTTGAAACTTTTCGTGAGAATTACCTTAGTGAGCATGTCAGCCAAATTCAAACTAGTGTGAATTTTCTCTAAAGTCACGTCTCTTTCCTCAAGTACCTATCTAATAAAATGGTGATACACATCAATATGTTTAGTACGTGAATGATAAATAGAATTTTTAGTCAAATTGATCGCACTCTCACTGTCACAGTTGACTAACGCAGCCTCCTATTGAAGATCCAATTAATTTATCATCCCTTTCAACCAAACACCTTCCTTGAATGCTTCTATCCCTACCATATACTTAACTTCGGTTGTGGAAAGAACCACCACAGACTGAAGCTTTGAGTCCAACTAATTGCTCCGACCTTCTAGTGTTCACTCTACCCGCGTAATCTGAATCCACGCAACCTACCAACTTATTCTCTGATTTATCAAATGATATGACATAGTCTTGCGTACCTCGAATGTATCGAAATAGTCATTTCATTACCACCTAGAGTTGTTTGTTGGGGTTAGACATGTATCTACTAACAACATCAACCGCAAATGAAATATCTTGTCTCGTACAAACCATGACATATATCAAGTTACCAACCGTGCTCGAATAACACGAGACATAACCCGCTTTTCTTCTTCTATTTTAGGACATTGTTCCGAAGAAAGCTTAAAATGAGTCGCGTGGGAAACGCTCACCGGCTTTGCCTTGTTTATCTCATACTTGATCAATATCTTCTCAAGGTATTCTGCTTGAGATAACCAAAGCTTACTCTTCTTCCTGTCTCTGTGTATATCAATGCCAAGAACCCTCCTTGCAGCCCTTGGATCTTTCGTCTCAAATGTCTCTGATAACCAAGTCTTCAGTATGTTGATCTCAGACATGTTATGACTGGCGATAAGCATGTCATTAATGTACAAAATTAAGATAATGTTTCTCATCACTCAATGTTTTGTAATAGACATAATGAACATATTCACTTATGGTAAACCTCTGATTTACCATGAAAGAATCAAACTTTTTATACCACTGTCTAGGCAACTGTTTCAGACTGTTGTGTCTAAGTTTTTTTTTTTTGAGATTTCGTTGGTCAACATAACGCTGACCGACTTAGATGGTTTCATTGGGCGGCGGATCTTATACCCACTATGCACACGCGTCGCGTGTGTGGGTCCCACAGTGATGTATTCGAATGATCCGCTTCGTCTAACTTGTTTGTCATATACTTTAAGGGATTGAGACCAAAATTGAAGCATATCCAGATATCAAGCGGCCCCAAATCAGGATTTAAGGGGCTGATCTGTTCGTTGGGCTACTTCCACAAGGATCCAATGGCTGAAATTTGACGTGTATGGTTAATATATGGTCCTCAGGCCATACATAAAGTTTCGAGCCGAACGGATGGTGGGAACTTTGTAATATTGCATTCTGGATGATTTTTAGGCCCGTTTAACGTGAGTGGTGTGATTTTCTCGGATCTCTAAAATGTAAATTCTTTGATCTCGGTCCCCTGGGGTCCGTCTCTTGCCTTGGTGACTTCAGAGCGTTAAATCCATGCTTTTAGTGCCCTTTTTCAGTTCAGGCTCCTAAATTCACCTGCAGCATAAACACAATTAAAATAGGCCGTTTAATTAGTATCATGTTCGTAAAAGCAGGTAATAACTGGGATCTAATATGTAATATTTGACCCACAACACAACCCCCAATCGACATTTTGCTAGTCCCAAGAAAAGTATGCAAAAAATAAGTTAAGAACTACTGGATAATTTCTATATACTCGAGTGAATTTCGCAAAATAATCCAGATACGAAAATTCTATGACTCATGAATGTTGGGTATTACTTTCTCCTGGACTCAAGCGCACGATAAACTTCATAATCAAGTTCAAGGTATTAATCCACCAATTAGAAAACTTCTAAACATTAAGATCCATGGGTGTATAGTGTAATATCGGCTTATCAACATTAAGATTCACTTCTATAAAACTTGCCTCATAGATCATCTTTTCATTCTTCCAACTTTTAATTTTTCCATTAAAAGTAACGCCAAGGAAGGGAATTAAATCCTCACCTATAGGAAGCAAACCTATGGTGAAGACCAGTCGCGCAACCCTTTCCGAATGTTATCCTTGGGGAATCGAACCTTCACCTATAGGGAGCAAACCTATGGTGAAGACCATTCACCCAACCCTTTCCAAAGGCAACTGTTTTTATTATTATTTTTTTCTTTTTCTTCAATCCTTCTTTATGAGCTTGATGGGCAAATTTCTCAGACTAATTCCTTTCATGCTTAGTGATTACCAAGTTAATCCTTCAATATCGAACAGAAACCTCAATGTGTAAGCGAGATGTGACATGTGAAATCATGATTTAATCAATGTTTACAACTTCTAATCATGGATTGATAATTCGAACTCAACTGTGAAATCTATCAGATAACTAAATCCAAGAGACATAAATCCCCAACACTCCGTATTGTATACTTCTCAAATCACGACTATCCCTTAAAAGCACTTCGAATTCACAATAATGTTCAGAAAAAAATTTCACAATTTTTGCTCAAGACCGAAAAAAATACTGATTAGGTAACCCAACCTCCCACCCCCAACCTAAAATACATTGTCATCGATGTAAAAGATATAAGCATGCAATGCACATGAGACAATGAAATTGAAAGAGAAGTGATGGGAAGATAGTACTTGACGAGGAGATTAAACGGCTTCTTCCAAAGAGATCTCATCATGAAAGCCGGTCAGCACAAGAGTGAAATCAACGAAAGCAAACTAACCTAATGGCATAAAATCGGCTATCCTAGAATGGCATAAAGAAAACTACCATAGTCTTATGAAAGCAGCAAATTCTAATCCTCAACCGTAAAAGCACGGGAAATCTACTCAGTCATGTATCCAAGTTCTTCCTTCGGCCAGTATCTTGGTAAATTTCTTAAAATGTTTCTCAACAAGATCATCTAGAAGCCCTTTTTAAACTAGGCTTGGATATCCTGGAGTATGAATGTCCAGAGAAATTGATGGACCTCAGCATAAGGTTTCCTTTTAATCTTCTGAAGTGTCCAAAGTATATACGATTCACCTGTGGCAGAAAAAATTTTGAAGTTAGTACACCATGATGAATCAGAGACTACAAGTAGATGAAATTCAGAAAAATTCGTAGTAGGTGGTGTAGTCTCAACACACGCTGAAGTTTCAATCTTCGGTTCAATTCTCAGGTCTTCCTTTAATGGTAAATATTCAGGATCTAGGGGAGGAGGTACTTAAGAATAAAGGTTTTCTCGATCCATAACAACTACCGAGGTATTGTCTTGCAAGGCATCCATTATTTCTTATATCATGGGATTTTTTGAATATGCAAAGTGTGCCAAATAATCATCCAAAGAGTCGAAACATTCAGTTGAAAGGAGTTCATTCATCCTATCGAGATCTATGATAATATGCCCAATAATTCATTTATCTTTCCCGAGAGTAGAAATGAGCATACTCTCTTGTTGCTGCTTAAGGTGGGAAGAAATCACTACTTAGTATGTCGCATCTTAACCTAAATAATCATATTTCAAATCAAAGGGCAAAGATTTTAGGTCAAGATTCGGTGCTTTGAAGTTAGATGGTAGAGGTATTGCATCGGTTTGGGGCAACTCTTCAAATTGTGGCCTCCACCGGTTAACTTCAAGTACCGACGCAGTATCAAACATGACACCCATCTCTCTAATCATGTCATCATTAAAATCATGGGAGTGGGCCAGGCACATCTCTAGAAGGTTAGAGGATAAGGTCAGAGGCGTTCTATCTTCCACGAAAGAGTCAATCATGTCAATGTCGTGGAAATCGTCATCATCCTCCAACCATCTACCAGTATTGAAAAAGATATTTAACTCTAATGTCATATTTCTGAAAGACACACTCATGACTCCATTCCTGCAATTGATGATTGCGCTTGAAGTAGCAAGGAATGGGCGACCAAGAATGACAAGAATCTGAGTGCTCATGTTACTGATGGGTTCTATATCTAGGACGATAAAATCTATTGGATAGTAGAATCTGTTAACTTGGACCAACACATCCTCGATTATCCCTCTTGGTACATGAACTGAGCGACCCACAAGTTGTAATATGGTTGGGGTGGGTTTTAATTCACCCAAACCTAACTGTTTGTACACCGAGTAAGGAATCAGATTTACGCTCGCTCCTAAGTAAAGAAGTGCACGCGCAATTTGATAATTCTCAATTACATATGATATGGTTAAAATACCGGGATCTTTGAATTTCTGCGGCACATCTTGTTTTGAGATGGTACTCACTTTCTCAGTCAAGAAGATTTTCTTTTAAATATTTTGTCGTATTTTGGTCATACATAAGTCTTTCAGAAATTTAGCATATGAAGGTATTTGTTTTACAGCATCAAGTAAATGAATATTGACCTTCACTTATTTCAATACCTCTAGAATATCCTAAGAGTTTGAGAGAGGTTTTGGTGCAACCAACCGTTGGGAAAATGGAGCAACTGGCTTGTCTTGAAGTTTCAGTCCTAATTCTTGTGGAGCAATGCTAGGTCTATCATTGTTATCCTCTTCTAGGTCCTTAGGATTTTTAGACCTAACCGGAATAGTTTTGTCAATGGTCTTCCCACTCCTAAGAGTGGTGATAGATTTAAGCTGCTCCATCTGATCTGAAGAGCTTGGATCACTTATCTCATATTGCGATTTGGGATTGGGGAGAGGTTGAGCAGGAAGCATCCCCTTTCCCCCAATCATTATGTGTGACTCTATCCTTTGAATGAATGATGTAAGTGATCTTATTGCTGATCTGAAATCTTGGTTGAATAGCTCTTGGTCTTGAATGTGTTTTAGAACTGGATCCTCTTGAGGTTTCCCTTGATTTGGAATTTGATTGAAGAAACCTTGTGTCACATCCCAAACTCGAAAATCGAACTCATAGGAATCCCGATCGCTGAATCCAGTGCTGATAGCCTCCATAGTACCCCATTCTCGACTCTCAGCGCCCATATGCCAAGTTCCGATCCTGGGATCCTATAAGGAGGATTTTCCAACGTACATTTATCTCGTAAGAAGCATAACCACAAGTTTACCCAAATCACAAAAACAACATCATCATCACATATCCACTAATATAAACATTTGAATACAATGCTGAAAGGAAAATACATATGTCAAAATCAAAGCTCCAGAAGTCAGCTATATGCTCCAAGCTCCACGCTGCTGCAACCTAACATTACCTACACGCATCTATCGTGCATAAGCTTATAGAAAGCTTAGATGGTGGTGTAAGTGTGTGCACAAGGTAAGTGTCAAGTATTCAATACAATGCCATAATCATACAATATCGAAAATACTTGTAAGATCATGAATCATATGATATCAGAGTATGCGGAAATACTGACAAGTCCATGAGTCAATCAATATTAGAATACGCAATATAGATCAACTATGCAAATGAGGAGTCATAAAGAGCCAAATATCAGATGCTAAGGATGCAATGGGATATACAATTTCTACTGAGTGTCACAAATAGCCTCAGCCGTACCTAGACCATATAAATGCAGAAACATAGTAATCTAAAATGTCATATGCCATGGATGTAATGCGATATGCGGTGCGAATGGAATGACCATGGAGTGTGATGTCGGGATGATAGTATGTAGTATCGTAGACTATGGGGTCCATCATAAAGGACTTCTATCCAATCCAATCCCATACCTAATTTGGATGTCAGACTCAATGTGGTAAACTCCTGATCTCGGGTTAGTCGCGCGCCCCAACCGAAATCCTGGCCATTGTGAAGGTACACTAACAAATAATTGCGCACCACTAGCCCAAGTAGATAGCGAATGAATGAATGAATGAGTATGCAACTCCTACTCCACAAATCAGTACTATACATCTTTAGGATCATCACCCGGGGTTTAGTACACTCTACATGCAATCGCCCCCCACTGACCCACGACCATGCAAGTGGAAGAGACCTCACTATCCGCCTGGCTAGTAGTTAGCTAATATCTACCCAGCACGTCGATAGTGGACCCATTCACGAGCTGGTCAAACTCAGCCTAACTATGCCCCCTACCCTCGGGCGGGTAAGGCCACACCCCCTCCTAACCGACCACGACATAGTGGGAGACATGGCCTTCTGGTATTCGGCACTCGGGCGCTCATGTATCCACTCGGTTTCGACGTTAGGGCGTCCTCTGGTACCAAGAGGGTTTAGAGATGTTCACCCAGGGCCATTTATGGCGGCCCGATGCTAGTAACAGATTTTTGATGTCCCATCTGGCCATCCATGGCATGATTGTAGAGGCTACGACCCTGATGTCGCTAGGGCATAAAGTAATCACAACACACAATGTAAGATGCGTGTATCATATAATCCAGTCATGCATCAATCCCGCGCATACCGTGCGCTCATATGAGATGATCTCTGCCTATCAAAGAGTCTTATAAACCACCGGCACTATGACATGTGCAATGGTCAATCATATCTCATAACAAACATGTAGATGATGCGTATGGGCATGTATCATGATGCTATTCTGTTACATACTCACAATCGGTATCAATAACCGGCATCGACAATCAACCTCGACAATGTGGACATTTAACCAACATTGCTCCTATGGAATGGCCCACATAGAGCCTAACATATAGTGGACCCATAGCCTCACACAAGGGCCTAATATACAACACCATGAGCCTTAGTTAAGAGCTTAATACACATCACGATGGGCCTCTCTCATGGGCCTAATATACATCACAACGGGCTCCATCGTCTGGCCCTCAAATGCACTACAATGGGCCTCATCACATAGGCCTCATATACATCACATTGGGCCTTAAACACGGGTTGAATACACATCACAATAGGCCTCAAATACGAGCCACATATGCATCACATTGGGCCTTAAACACCGATCGAATCCTCATCACAATGGGCCTCAAATACGGGCCGCATATACATCACATTGGGCCTTGACAATCGGCCATGATATCCGGCCTCAACAATCGGCCTTAATAATCAGAATCGGCCGCGATAATCAGCCTTAACAATCGGAATTGGCCTATACAATTGGCCTCAACAATCGAAATCGGCCTCAACAATTGGCCTTGTCACGTCCTAAACCCAGAAATCGGATTCACAGGAATCTCGATTGCCGAATCCGGTGCTGACAGCCTCCGTAGTACCCCATTCTCGGCTCCTAGCGTCCATACGCCAGATTCCGATCCTAGGGTCCTACAAGGAGGGTTTTTTTTTTATACATTTAACTCGTAATAAGTATAACCACAAGATTACCCAATTCACAAAGGCAACATCATCATCACATATCCACTAATATAATCATTTGAGTACAATGCTGAAAGGGAAATACATAAATCGAAAATCAAGCACCAGAAGACCGCTGCACGCTCCAAGCTCAACACTGTTGCAACCTAACATCACCTGCACGTATCTATCGTGCATAAGCTTATAGAAAGCTTAGAGGGTGGTGTAAGTGTGTTCACAAGGTAAGTGCCAAGTATTCAATATAATGCCATAATCATACGATATCGGAAGTACTGGTAATCCATAAATTGTAGTCGGAATAAGCAGAAATATTGACAAGAGCATGAATTATCATAGTAAACAGAATATTAACAAGATCATAAAATCATACGATAATAGAGTAAGCGAAAATACGGACAAGCCCATGAGTCAATTAATATCAGAATACGCATTATAAAACAGTTATGCAAATGAGGAGTCATAAAGAGCCAAATATCAGATGCCGAGGATGCGATGCAATAAGCAATTCCTGATGAGTTTACGAATAGCATCAGCTGTAACTAGACCATATAAATGCAGAAACACGGTAATCCAAAATGTCATATGCCACGGAGGTAATGCAATATACGGTACGAATGGAATGACCATGCTGGAGTGTGAAGTCGGGATGATAGTACGTAGTATCGTAGGCTACGGGGTCTATCACAAAGGACTTCTATCCAAACCAGTCTCATACCTAAATTTAGATAGTCAGACCCAATGTGGTAGAATCCTGATCTCAGGTTAGTCGCGCGCCTAACCGAAATCCTGGCCATGCGAAGGTACACAACAGTTAGTTGCACACCACCAGCCCGAGTGGATAGTGAATGAATGAATAAATGAATATGCAATCCCTGCCCAATAACTCTATATATCAGTTCGGTTCCTCTTTGGGAAATCACCGGGGTCTATTACACTCCAAACCAGATTGCGGCCCCATCTCGCGCAACAAGGTGAGTGGAAGAGACCTCACTATCCGCTTGCCAATATCGAGCTCGGGTCGTCAATAGCGGACCCATTCCTCGAGCTGGTCAGACTCAGCCTAGCATTACCCCCTCCTCTCAAGCAGGTAAGGTCGAACTCCCTTCCAACCGACCACAACACAGTAGGAGACGCGGCCTAATGGTATACGGCCCTCATGCGCTCATGCATCCACTCGGTCTAGACGTTGGAGCAACCTCTGGAACCAAGAGAGTTTAGGGACTTTCACCCAAGGATATCTATAGCACCCCATGTAGAACAGATTTCCAGTGTCCCATTTGGCCATCCATGAAATACCTGTGAAGGCTACGACCCTGATATCGCTAGGGCGTATAATAATCACAACACACAATGCAAGATGCGTGAGTCATACAATCCAGTCATGCATCAATCCTGTGCATGTCGTGCTCTCATGTGAGGCAACTCCGCCTATCAGGGAGCCCCATGAACAACCTGCCCTACGGCACATGCAATGGTCAATCACATCTCATAACAAACATGCAGATGATGTGTATAGCCATGTATTATGATGTTATGCTGTCACATACTCATAATCGGTATCAATAACCGGCATCAACAATCGGCCTTGACAATGTGGACATTTAACCAACATTGCCCCCAAGGAATGGCCACATAGAGCCAAACATATAATGAGTCCACGGCCTCACACAAAGGCCTAATATACAAAACAATGAGCCCTACTCAAGGGCCACATATACACAGCAGGTGGACCCTGCTCATGGGCCTAATACATATCACAATGGGGATTTCCCATAGGCCATGAATACATCACAATGGGCCTTACCCATGGGCCATGAATACACCATAGAGGGCCTTACCCATGGGCCATGCATCACGGGCCTATTACGTGTCACAATGGGCCTCAACTACGGGTCGCATGTATGATGTTTTATTTAAACCAACATGATTTAAATGATTTTTAAACTCGCAAGTATACGAATCAGATGTAGATACGGTACGTATTACGAGATCGTTCCCACGAGGACTGGTCGTCACAATTCAAATCTATGATTCTCCTTAACTAATCCAACAAATAATGGAATGAATTACTAAGCACAATTTTATGAAAAAACAATTAATTAAGAACAGGGAAGAAAATTCAATCAGAGAGAGGGCACTAGGACTTTCGAATCCACCCCTAATTATCCTAACCCTTGTTTTGTCTGTTGATTCACCTTGATCTAGATTGATACCACTTAAATAGAGAAAGCACAATCTGTGTCCTTAATCGGGCATACAAACTGTCTAATTCCTTTAAGCAATGCCATGAATGACATATCCCATATCCTTGGTCGGGTACATGGAATGTACATTCATTAAAGCACCCTGTTTCTTCCTCTATAGGAAACTTGTTCTTGATCAGACACAAGTACTTATAATAAGCATCCAAACAACATCCATATATATACTTTAATCAAGTTCATAGATGGAGAAGTATAGAATTTAAACCCATAAAGCCCACTTAAAGAAAGAAACAAATTAATTGAAATTCAAAGTAAATCAACCAATACAAGAGCTAATCAAATTAGGGGCTTCATCTCAGCCCTAGCTGAGAGATTAGTGACCCATAAAATTCATGAAAAATATTAAATAAAATTCATAAAAATTAAACACCAAACCAATCGATCTCTCTCTTCTTTCTTCTCTTTCTTCTCTTTCTTCTCTTCCTTGCTCCAGATCTGGAATCCCCTGGTTCTGAATGACTTTCTCACGTCCAAAACTCCCCTTCTATAGTTGCTGGATGGCTGGGGTCGGTGGCAGAGTCGTAGAAGGACTCGAAGTGCAAATTTTCGCAGCCGTGATCGGTGGGCCCCACAGAGGCATTTTCTGGAAAATCTACCCCGTCCATTGGATTCAGGACGAAATTTCAGTCAAGAATAGGTGGTTTTGAAGGTCCATTAGTGCGGCCCAGAGAAGAAAATACAAAAAGATCAGTTTTGAACGTCCCGGGGCAGTCTACTTTTGGCCTCTGCACCGCACACGTGTGTACGCATGGGCGAGGAATATCAACATGGTTTTGAAGCTCTCGACGCCCTCTACACGATGGACGGATCAGATCTTCCATCTGATCGAAGATGGTGGGCCACAACCGCCCGGAAGTCAGCTCTTCGCGGACGTGCGTAAGCCTTCGCACGTCCGGCGCTATGATGCTCGGTGGGCCCCACATAAGCATTTTCGGGGAAATCCACCCCGTCCATTGGATAGAGGACGAGATTTCGTTCAAAGATGGATGGTTTTGAACGTCCATTGACACGGCCCAGAGAAGAAAATACAAAAAGATCAGTTTTGAACGTCGCCGGGTAGCCCTTTTGTGACCTCTGTAGCTCACACGTGTGCACGCATGGGCACAAGATGAAAACATGGTTTTGTAGTTGTCAAAGCCCTTTACACGATGGACGGCTTGGATCAACCGTACGTGCTACCGGTGGGGCCCACAGCGGTCCGTAAAAAATGGTCTTTCCGCCCGTTGCGGCGCTGGAAACGGACTTTCCGTTTTTGAAAAGATGAAGTCGGGTCAGCGCTGCTGACCGACTTATGCTCGTTCGGTGCACAGGCAGTGCACATGTGCACCGTGCACATGTCACCCAAGGTGGGGTCCACTGTGATGCTTTCGAGAAATCCAATCCATCCATCCTGTTTCTCACCTTATTTAAACCGTCAATACTAAGGTTGAGGCAGTTCCAAATATCAGGTGGGCCCCAATTTAGAGATTAATAGGTTGATCTGTCCGTTGGACCACTTCCCGAGATCTTCTATGGCTGAAATTTAATATGTACGGTTAATTTACGGCCCTCATCCCATGTATGAAGTTTCGAACTGATTAGATAGCGGGAACCATGTGATCTTGCATTCTGGACCCTTTTCGGGCCCCTTTGGCTTGCTTTCCTCAGATCTCAGGCACCAATAAAGAAAAGAAATAACTTTTCTGGAGTCCATCCCGTGCTCTGGAGACTTTGGATCATGAAATCCATGCCTTTAACATCAATTTTCAATTAACGCTCCTGACTTCATCCTGTAACAAAAATACAATTAAAATACTTCATTAAGCATTATCATATACGTAAAATCTGGTAATTACTGGGGTCTGATATGCAATATTTGACCCTGATCACAACCCCCAACCAGCATTTTGCTAGTCCCGAGCAAAGTATGCGAAAAATAATTTTAGAAATAAAAGATGATTCCTGTAACTCAAGTAACTTGTGAACAGACAGCTGAGATGTGAAAATTCTAAGATTCATGAATGGTAAGTAGAATTTTCTCCTGAAATCAAGCTCACAGTAAACTTCATAATCAAGTTCAACATATTAATCCATTAATTAGAACATTTCTGAACATCGAGCTCCATGAATGTAAAGTGTAATCTCGACTTACAAACATTAAGAGATCCAATTGTCAACCTCATGATATCATTGGTAATTCGTGACAACCAAGCTTGAAACCAACACTTATCTCACAGATTTATTTTTAATTTTACCAACCTTTGATTTTCTTTATGAGCAATAACGTAAATGAGGGGAATCAAATTCTTACCTATAGGGAGCAAACCTATGGCGAAAACTCGTCGCCTCATTTTTTATAAGTCAACTATGGAGAATCAAATCTATACCTATAGGGAGCAAACCTATGGTGAAGATTATGTGACTTAGCCTTTTAATTCTTCTTTTTACCAAGTTAATCATTCAGTTATCGAACCAAAACTTAATGTGCAAGCGAGATGTGATATGTAAAATCATGACTTAATCAATGTTCACAACGTCTAATCATGGATTAACAATTCAAAATTGACTATGAAATCAAGCAGATGGCCGAATCCAAGAGTCATTAGTTACCAACATCAGGTATCTTATAATGTTAAAATCACAACTATCCTTCAAAGTCACTTTAAATTCAATAGAAATTCAGAAAAATTTTAAAATTTTCACAAATTTTCCTCAGGACTAAGAAAATACTGATTAGGTACCCTAATCTCCCACCCCCAACCGAAAATCTACATTGTCCTCAATGTATTAGAAATAAACAAGTAATGCACATGAGACAACGAATAATAAAAGAGAAATGAGGGAAAGATAGTACCTGGACGGAGAATCAAGAGGCTTCCCAAAATTATCAATGTAAGAGCAAGTTAGGGCAAGAGAGAAATTAACAGAAGCAAAAATAACAAAAAGAAAAAGAAAAGAAGATCCTACCTATACCACTTTCGCAGGTGCTCTCGATTGCATTTAGCGCATGCAACAAGCCTTTAAACCCCTAGGTTACCCCTAGTGGACGAGTTGTAGTCTCGTGAGGGTTTGCAGTAATGTTACCCACAAACATTGAAGTAACTAACTAAAAAAAAGGAAAATGAATGCAATAAAAAGCAATACAATAAAGCAAAAGGCTGGGTTGCCTCCCATGAGCGCTAAGTTTAACGTCTTCAGCCAGACAAGAACGGACCATGAATGAAATAATCTTTATAACCGGGGTCCGCCAAAGAAATTACCTCAACACTTTCATTAACCGATCCCAGACAAGTGATGTGAGTTCCCATGAACTGTGCTATCTGAAATAAGGCAACTGACACTGTCGTCAAATAATTTAAGGACTTCTGCTCGAACGACTTCTTCTATGTTAGGATCACGCTTCCTTTGCATGTTATGCGACATTTTCACAGCATGATCCATACATATCGTGGGGCATACTCCCTGTATTTTCACTATCTTCCGTTCAATTGCTGCCTTATATGCTCTAAGAACATTAAGCAGCCTGCTCGCCTTTGTCTTCTCAGAGTCGGAAGCTATGCTGTCAAGAAGAGTCTCAGAGGGATGGAGAGGTTCCACTTTCGCTCTCCATTTTTCAGTCTCCAATATAGGAGTAGAGTCGAGCAATGCATTGACTTCATGGATGGGACTATCAATGTCAAAATCCATGCCCGATTGTGCTAAGCAGGTTTCAAGAGGATCTTCAAAAGATGTACGGAAGGAGTCCTGCACAAGGCTCTCGATCATGTCCACTTCAAATATGTCATCCAAATCTGAGGGTTGTTGTCCTGCATTAAAAACATTGAGTTTAATATTCATGTTACCAAAGGACAATTTCATAACTCCATTCCTGCAATTGATAATAGCATTAGATGTGGCCAAAAATGGACGACCCAAAATGACTGGAATCGACTATGAAGATTCTGGACAGGCCGAGTATCTATAACTATGAAATCCACTGGAAAATAAAATTTATCAACCTGGATTAACACATCTTCAATAATACCCCGGGGCACTTGACAGATCTATCGGCTAGTTGTAATGTTACCTTAGTCGGTTTCAACTCACCAAGTCCTAGCTGCTCATAGACCGAATATGGTAACAAATTGACACTCGCCCTAAATCAAGTAATGCCTTCCCGATCTTATGATCTCCTATGCCGCAAGAAATGGTGGGAGCTCCTGGATCCCTAAATTTAGGAGGGGTGTTATGTTGAATCATGGAGCTGAGCGCTCTGCAAGGAAGACTTTCTTATGAACATTTTGCTTACGCTTTTGAGTGCATAAATCTTTAAGAAACTTAGCGTAAGCAGGGACTTGCTTGATAGCGTCAAGCAACGGGATGTTGACTTGCACTTTTGAAACACATCCAAGATTTCATCAAAGTTATTTCTTTTCTTTATTGGTGCCCGACGTTGAGGAAAGGGTGCTTTGGGCACATAAGGTGGCACATTAGTGGCTCTTGGAGAGTCGAGAGCTTTTGGACTTTGGATGCATTGGTATGGCTCTGCTTCATCTTGATCTTCGCTTTTAGAATTTGATTCATCCCCAGGCATCTCTATTCTATTATCAATCTGGCCTGACCTAAGGGTAGTGATCGATTTGGCTGTTCATGATATTGCCCTTGGTTGGAATTAGAGCCAATCTCATCTTGTCCCTTTGGATTAGCCTCGGGTTGGCTAGGAGCTTGCCCTTCTCTCTCTCACTCAATGTGGCACTAGTTGACCCATTTGTACTTCCCGCTTGGCAATGGATTGTGCATTTGCATGTAAGCTTTCCTGGTCAGGAAGGTTTGTTGGGTGTCTTTTGGAATTGGAGAGAACTCGCATGAAAAGATGGAGTGTATCCTCAAGAGATGGTTTCCTTGATTGTGTAGGCCGTTGTTGATATTGTGGAAACTGTTGAGGTTGTTGACTGCCAACTTGGAGGTGCGGTTGCATGGGAGGATTTCCAGATGGTCCTCCTTGTTGTGGTCCTTTTGCCCAAGAGAAATTTGGATGTCTAGCCCACCCTGGGTTGTATGTGTTCGAGTAAGGATCATTCCCAGATTTTTGAAAAGTGTTCATAGCATGAACTTGTTCAGAGAGAAGTTCTGGGAATGCTGCACCAGATGGACAAGACTGCATAGGATGGGCAGGACTAGAACATGTGGCATATGCCTCGACTTGAGCTGTTTGTGGTGGTCCATTATTTAATACCAGAGCATCAACTTTCTTTGTCAGGTTATCAAGCTTGGCGCTTAGCTCTGGCATGACTCCTATCTCATATATACCACCTCTCTTTTGTGGTTGGGGACTTCTGTCACCTCTATTTGAATAATCCCATTGCTGGGAATTTTCGCACAAGGTTTCAAAGAAGTTCCACGCTTCGACATCACTTTTGGTCATGAATGACCCTCCACTGGAGGCATCAACCATGCGACGGTTCTGTGGTGTCAGACCGTCATAGAAGTATTGAACTTGTTGCCACTTCTCAAAACCATGGTGAGGACATTTAAGAAGCAAGTCCTTCCATCTTTCCCAACATTCATGAAAGTGCTCGCCCTCTTTTTGTGTGAAGTTAGTAATTTCTCTACGGAGGGCATTGGTTTTGTGAACGGGGAAGAACTTGTTTAAGAACTTCTTAGACAGTTGGTCCCATGTAGTGATAGATCCAACTTCTAGAGAATTCAACCATGCTTTCGCTTTATCCTTCAAAGAAAAAGGAAACAAGCGTAGGCGGATCGAATCGTCTGAGAAGTTTTGGAACTTAAAGGTGGAGCAAATGTTTAAGAATTCTTTCACATGATGATATGGGTCCTCCTTGTCCAATCCATAAAAGGATGGCAACAATTGTATGACTCCAGGTTTAAGTTCAAAGTGTGCTGCCGTAGTGGTTGACAACACTATGCATGAAGGCGCATTAAATTGGACAGGAGCTGAATAATCTTTGAGAGCTTTAACTTCAGTCTCATTCGCCATTTCAACAGGAATATTTCTCAATCTTTCACGAATTTTTCTTTCAATCTCAGGATCAAACGGTGCTAGTTCTATGTTTAGAGATCTACGGCCTAGCATAAACTATGTTATTGCAATGTAAGAAAAACTAAACTAAGAAGCAACCTAAGAGAAATAAAACTAGACCTAGAAACTAAGAGATTCTAAAACAAGTTAAAACTATGTAAATAAGAATGGGAAGAAAGAACCCGGAAAGGAGATGATTGATGTATGAAGAATAGGGAGCTCCTCCTTTTGAAGACAATGTTATTAGCAGCTTCCTTCCTCAATTCCTGTAAACAAAAAGAAAATAAAAATAAATTAAATTCTTAAAATAATGCTAGAAAAAAAATCCTAAGCAACGGTTAATTTCTAAAAAAAAAAAAAAAAAAAAAACTTTGTAATCTTAGAAATAAAAAAAACAAAGTTAGTTTCTAAAAAGGGAAAAAATTTCTAAAACTAGAAAATAGAAAGTTACTTGAAAGAAGAATCAGAATCTAGAATTAGAAAATAGGAAATTTCTAAAAATAAAATAAAATAGCCTAGAAATAGAAACTTCTAAAAATAAAAAATAAAACCTTAATTCTAAAAATACAAATTAGAAAAAAAAAATAGAAAATTTGGAAAGAGATTACCAAATTAGTAGTGTATGTCAGGTCCCTACAAAACAGGAAATAGGTTAGTTTCTAAAAGAATTTAACCTAAAGGTAGTAAAAAACTTAAGACTATGAATTATGATAAGAGAGAATCTTAAATCTAATTGGACCGAAACAGTCCCCGGCAGCGGCGCCAAAAACTTGATGTTTTATTTAAACCAACATGATTTAAATGATTTTTAAACTCGCAAGTATACGAATCAGATGTAGATACGGTACGTATTACGAGATCGTTCCCACGAGGACTGGTCGTCACAATTCAAATCTATGATTCTCCTTAACTAATCCAACAAATAATGGAATGAATTACTAAGCACAATTTTATGAAAAAACAATTAATTAAGAACAGGGAAGAAAATTCAATCAGAGAGAGGGCACTAGGACTTTCGAATCCACCCCTAATTATCCTAACCCTTGTTTTGTCTGTTGATTCACCTTGATCTAGATTGATACCACTTAAATAGAGAAAGCACAATCTGTGTCCTTAATCGGGCATACAAACTGTCTAATTCCTTTAAGCAATGCCATGAATGACATATCCCATATCCTTGGTCGGGTACATGGAATGTACATTCATTAAAGCACCCTGTTTCTTCCTCTATAGGAAACTTGTTCTTGATTAGACACAAGTACTTATAATAAGCATCCAAACAACATCCATATATATACTTTAATCAAGTTCATAGATGGAGAAGTATAGAATTTAAACCCATAAAGCCCACTTAAAGAAAGAAACAAATTAATTGAAATTCAAAGTAAATCAACCAATACAAGAGCTAATCAAATTAGGGGCTTCATCTCAGCCCTAGCTGAGAGATTAGTGACCCATAAAATTCATGAAAAATATTAAATAAAATTCATAAAAATTAAACACCAAACCAATCGATCTCTCTCTTCGTTCTTCTCTTTCTTCTCTTTCTTCTCTTCCTTGCTCCAGATCTGGAATCCCCTGGTTCTGAATGACTTTCCCACGTCCAAAACTCCCCTTCTATAGCTGCTGGATGGCTGGGGTCGGTGGCAGAGTCGTAGAAGGACTCGAAGTGCAATTTTTCGCAGCCGTGATCGGTGGGCCCCACAGAGGCATTTTCTGGAAAATCTACCCCGTCCATAAGATTCAGGACGAAATTTCAGTCAAGAATAGGTGGTTTTGAAGGTCCATTAGTGCGGCCCAGAGAAGAAAATACAAAAAGATCAGTTTTGAACGTCCCGTGGCAGTCTACTTTTGGCCTCTGCACCGCACACGTGTGTACGCATGGGCGAGGAATATCAACATGGTTTTGAAGCTCTCGACGCCCTCTACACGATGGACGGATCAGATCTTCCATCTGATCGAAGATGGTGGGCCACAACCGCCCGGAAGTCAGCTCTTCGCGGACGTGCGTAAGCCTTCGCACGTACGGTGCTGTGATGCTCGGTGGGCCCCACATAAGCATTTTCGGGGAAATCCACCCCGTCCATTGGATAGAGGATGAGATTTCATTCAAAGATGGATGGTTTTGAACGTCCATTGACACGGCCCAGAGAAGAAAATACAAAAAGATCAGTTTTGAACGTCGCCGGGTAGCCCTTTTGTGACCTCTGTAGCTCACACGTGTGCACGCATGGGCACAAGATGAAAACATGGTTTTGTAGTTGTCAAAGCCCTTTACACGATGGATGGCTTGGATCAACCGTACGTGCTACCGGTGGGGCCCACAGCGGTCCGTAAAAAACGGTCTTTCCGCCCGTTGCGGCGCTGGAAACGGACTTTCCGTTTTTGAAAAGATGCTCGTTCGGTGCACAGGCAGTGCACATGTGCACCGTGCACATGTCACCCAAGGTGGGGTCCACTGTGATGCTTTCGAGAAATCCAATCCATCCATCCTGTTTCTCACCTTATTTAAACCGTCAATACTAAGGTTGAGGCAGTTCCAAATATCAGGTGGGCCCCAATTTAGAGATTAATAGGCTGATCTGTCCGTTGGACCACTTCCCTAGATCTTCTATGGCTGAAATTTAATATGTACAGTTAATTTACGGCCCTCATCCCATGTATGAAGTTTCGAACTGATTGGATAGCGAGAACCATGTGATCTTGCATTCTGGACCCTTTTCGGGCCCCTTTGGCTTGCTTTCCTCAGATCTCAGGCGTGTAAAATCTTCATTATTGGTTCTCTGGAGTCCATCCCGTGCTCTGGAGACTTTGGATCATGAAATCCATGCCTTTAACATCAATTTTCAATTAACGCTCCTGACTTCATCCTGTAACAAAAATACAATTAAAATACTTCATTAAGCACTATCATATACGTAAAATCTGGTAATTACTGGGGTCTGATATGCAATATTTGACCCTGATCAATGTACATCATATAGGTCTCGACAATCGGTCTTGGCAATCGAAATCGGCCTCAATAATCGAGGTCAGCCTCAACAGTCGAAATCGACATTCGGAATCGACCTCGATACTCGGCCTCGACAATCGGAATCAACAAATTGGCCAAGTCAATCGGAATTGGCAATCGACCACGACAATGGGAATCGATCAATATTTAGAATCGGTAAATCGGTCACATCAATCGAAATCAACAATCGGTCATGATAAACGGCATCGATCGGTAATCTGCCTCGATACTCAAAATCGATAATCGGCCACGATAATCGACCTCGATCACAAGGCGGGATCCATATGTGGACGACCGATGATGGACCAAGCAATATCAATGGGGCCCATTCGTTTAGGTTAACCCACTAGAGAATGATGAGGATGGGCCTTATCAGGCCTAAGGAAAAGTCACAATGTAGAATCTAACCATCACTACTCAACAATGTGGATATTTAACCATCATTACTCCCAAGGAATGGCCCACATAAAACCAAATATATAGTGGGCCCATGGCTTAACACAAAGGCCTAATATACATCGTAAAGGGCCATAATATATTGCATGGGCCTTACCACCTGGCCATAAATACACCATAATGGGCTATGACTTGTGGAACTCAATATATAACAATGGGTCGCACTAATGGGCCTCACCCACATCAAGTGGGTTACATCAATGGGCCGCACTAATGGGCCTCCTACACACCAAGTGAGTCGCATCAATGGGCCGCACTAATGGGCCTCACACACATCAAGTGGGTTACAACAATGGGCCGCACCAATGGGCGTCCTACACATCAAGTGAGTCGCATCAATGGGCCTCACACACATCAAGTGGGTTACATCAATGGGCCGCACTAATGGGCCTCACACACATCAAGTGGGTTACATCAATGGGCCGCACAATTGCACAATAAGTAGGCCCTGCACATGCAACAAATGGGCCCCAACAGATGGTTAGTGTGGATATAGAAGGCATACATCTAGTGGGTCACACATCCCACGGACGTTGTGAATAAAACATACATCGAGGCTGGCCCTATATGACCTGGATGGTTAGGATGAAACATATGAGGTGGGTTCTGCTCACGGGTTCCAAATACATTACAATGGGCCTCAACTCACGGGCCCCAATACATCACAATGGGTCTCAACCCATGGGCCCTAATACATCACAATAGGCCTCAACCCATGGGCCCTAAATACACTACAATGGGCTTTACCAAATAGGCCGGAAATATATCACAATGGGCCTTAACCCATGGGCCCTATTACATCACAATGGCCTCATCACACGGGCATCTAATACATAACAGGTGGGCCCTGCACCTGGGCCTCAAAACACGCAACAGGTGGGCCCCGCTCATGGGTCAAAGATACACCATGATGAGTCTCATGTATGTCAAAGTGGGCCTCTCGATTAGGCCACAAAATACATCAAAGTGGGCCCGATGGATGGGCCACAAAGTACATTAAGGTGGACCTTACGGATGGGCCACAAAATACATCAAAGTGGGCCAGACGGACGGGCCACAAAGTACATCAAGGTGGACCTTACAGATGGGCCACAAAATACATCAAATGGGCCTCACGGATGGACTATAAAAAAATACATCAAGGTGAACAATCTGCCCACATGTTCAAATAGTGGACAGTGTCGATGTACATCGACGTGGGGCCTGCTGCCAACAAAGGAGCAGCTACATGGCTACTGCACAGGCAGCTAGCTGCACTTAGGAAGGCAAAGGTGGGTACCACGTAGGGCTCACCACCATGCATATATTATATAGTATGTAATATATAATATATAATACATAATATAATATATTATTTAGTAGTGGGACCCACAACACTTGCTATCGTCATATGCAGTGGGTCCCACCACCAAACAGATGGACGACATGGAGGGATACATACATCATTGGGGTCCCACCGTCCAGTGATGTGGACGGTGAGACAGAACACATGCACCATGGTGGGTTCCACCGTCCCACACTGTGGACGGTGGGATAAAACACATACATGACAGTGGGATCCACCGTCCACCTAGACGGTGCGAATGAAATACATACATCACTGTGGGTCCCATGTGGGGCCCACCATAATGTTTCTATGCCATCCAACCCGTTCACAAGGTCACGCATACCTGGATGAAGAGTAAAAATAAATTTCATATTGATTCCAAAACTTCTGTGGTGACCCAAAGGGTTCCAAGGGCAGACGTTCAATCAACACTGTTTCCTATGATGCGGGCCACCTGAGCGTCAGAGCGGCCTGAGCTTTGGAGGGGGTCCACTGCAAGAAGGGGCCCATCACATGAACGGCGTGGATGAAGAATAAACATCATGGTGGGGCCCACGGATGGGGCCGTGGGTCCCTGGTCGTCCGCCCGCCAACGTAGGACGCCTGCGCGTCCTCTCTCTCTGTCAGTAGCAGCAGCAAAGTTGCTGTGTTTTTTTTTTTGAAATTCTAGAATTCTAGGGGTTTTTCCTACACGGGACCCGCTTCAAGTGAATCCAACTCAGCCATTGCGTCCCATGGCTCAAGACAAGCCAAACAAGTCCAATATTAAGTATTTTTCGGTGCATAGAAACATCAGAGTAAATCTTAATGGTGAAAAACACTGTTTTCTATGAAATGGCCCGCCATATAATCGGATTGCCCTCATTTTTCGGCTCAACGACTAAAATAAAGTGGGGAATGGAATGGATGGCGTGGATCAGATTTATACATTAATGTGGGGCCTACATAAGTTACCCACCTAAAAACCATTAAATCAAGCTAATATATATATATATATATATATATATATATATATATATTATTTTCATTTGCTGGATAGTGCACCACGCTGCCAGTCCACGCTATGCTTTGTAACGACGTCCAGCGTCCCTGGACGCTAAACGGTCGGGCACAACACATATATTTGAGGTGGGCCCACCTACTGATGTACTAAGGAGGGGTGGGCCACCAATTGGCTGGATGGTATGGATAAGACATACATCAAGGTGGGGTCCATCCGGGCGGCCACACGGCCATATCATCACTCAAAAATGATAGAGAGAGAGAAAGAAGCACCCACCTTCAAAACTACTCCTCCTTCTTCCGCACTAGGGCAATCTAACTCCGGAGAAAGAATTAATGGTTGAGATTGGATTTTAGAGGTTGGATGATGGGGTATGAAGCTTCATGGTGGGTGGAAAAATAGAGGAAATCTTGGACGTGAGTTGCTCTCATGTAGCTTGGTAGAAATGAGAGAGAAATGAGGAAGAGAGAGAGAGGTGATAGGTGAGAGATGTGAGTGATGGATAGGTGTACTTAATGGGTGGAGAGAGAGAGTGTGTTGACTTTAAGGGTTGCTTGGGGATGGGTGTTTGTACTTGACATGATGGGATGGAATACTTAATACTTGATGCGATTAATGGGACATTCTCATGGGATTACAACGCGCGGCGTTTCCCTCGAACTGAACGTGAGCCCACATCTTCTGGCAAAGGTATTGCATCGACGCGCGAGACGCGGCGACGATGCAGTCGCACTAGTATAAGTCTCGGGTTGAGCCGACTCTTGAATACGGGATACAACTCGGGGTCGCACGCAACTACCGATAAAAGATCGCGGGTTGTCGAAATTCGACCGGGAGGACTGCGAAAGCCTACGGAACGGTACGGGCTAAGATACGGGTCTTACAGGCCTCGACAGTCGGAATCGGAATCAGCCTCGATAATCGGTCTTGACAATCAGAATCGGCCTTGATAATAAGCCTCAACAATCAGAATCGGCCTCAACAATTGGTCTCGACAACCGGAATCGGCCTCGATAATCGTAATCGGCCTCAATAATCGGAATCGATATCGTCAATCGGAATCATCCTTAATAATCAGAATCAGAATTGGCCTCAACAATAGGAAGCAGCCTCAATATCGGGCTTGACAACCGGAATCAGCCTTGATAATTGAAATCGGTATCGATAATCGGAATCGGCCTCGACAATCGAAATTGATATCGTCAATCAGAATCGGCCTCGACAATCGGAATCGGAATCAGCCTCAACAATCGGAATTGGTATCGACAATCGGAATCAACCTCGATAATCAGAATCAGCCTCGACAACGGGAATCGGTATCGACAATCGAAATTGGCCTCGATAATCGGCCTCGACAATCGGAATCAAAATCAGCCTCAACAATCGGCCTTGACAATTGGAATCGGCCTCGATAATTGACCTTAATAATTGGAATCGGCCTCGACAATCGGAATCGGTATCAACAATCGGAATCGGCCTTGATAATCGAAATCGGCCTCGATAATTAGAATCGATATCGTCAATCGGAATCGGCCTCGACAATCGGAATCGGAATCAGTCTCAACAATCGGAATCAGAATTGGTGAGAATGGGCCTAACAAGGCCTAAGGGAAGGTCACAATGTGGACATCCAACCATCATTGCCCATCAATGTGGACATTCAACCAACATCGATCCTAAGCAGTGGCCCACATAGAGCCAAACATAAAGTGGGCCCATGGCCTCACACAAAGGCCTAATATACATCGCAATGGGCCTAATACAAGGGCTATATACACAACAGGTGGGCCCTGCACATGGGCCTCAGATACATCGCACGGGCCACAACCCGTGGGCCTAATGCACATCATAATGGGCCTCATTAAATGGGCTACAAAAAACATCACAATGGTCATGCCATATAGGCTGGAAATACATCTCATTGGGCCTTACCAATGGGCTGGAATTACATCACAATGGGCCACGACATATGGGCCGGAAATACATCTTAATGTGCCACGACCCATGGGCCTCAGTACATCATAATGGACCGCAACCCATGGGACTCAAATACAACAAGTGGGTCGCATCAATGGGTCGCAAATACATCAAATGGGGCCGCATCATGTGGGCCTCACATATATCATATTAGGCCACATAACTGGGCATCAAATACATTACAAAGGGGCCTTATTAAATGAACGGTATAGATATACAATACACACAACACGGCGGGCTGCACAAATGGACGGACGTTGTGTACAAAGCATATACACCACGATCGGCCCACACATACATGCATCGAGGTGGGCCCCACCCGTCCAGCAAATGGATGATGTGTATATCACATATATCAAGGATGGCCCACGTGCTAGGTGCACACATCACCAAGGTGGGCCCTATATGTTAATGGATGGACGGTTTGAATATAACATATACATCAAGATGGCCTCACACCAGCCGTCCAGATGGACGGTGTGGATTTAGAACATATTCATCAAGGTGGGCTCTACCTTCCACTGTCCAGATGGACGGATTAATAAAACACATACATCATTTGGTGGGCCCCACTCCACACGTGCAACATGTGTGGGTGGGTCCCGCACAAGCTGAAATGGCTGAACGGTGAGGATTATACCCCAGCAGCTGTGTAGCTGGTGTGGGCGTACACTAACCAATATCCTATCACAGAGGTGGGTCCCACATGGGCCCACCATATAATATATATATATATATATATATTATAATTATTATTATTTTGGATGAGTAGCAGCGTTCAGGCCCTGGAGGCCTAGATAAAGCATCATGGCATGGCCCACTGTCCAGCCATCTGGATGGACCAAAGCACATACATCACGGTGTGGCCCACCTCAGTGGCCAGTCCAGCAAGAGTGTGACACGTGTACAGGTGGGCCACGAAATGAATGGAATGGATGTAATACAAACATCACAGCAGGGTGGGCCCTTGCTAGACGATCAGCCCACCCAACGTCCCTGCCCTGCTGGGCGTTAAATAGATGGACGGTTTAGATGAATCACATACTTACGGTGGGTCCCACTTAGACGTGGGTCACCCAGGAAGGCGGGCCGATCCCAACCTCCACCCAGTCCAGTGGGCCTGGGCAGTAAAATAATTATATCACAGTGGGCCTATTGGAGACTGATTTCTGCTCGTTGTCACTGGGTCTACCCTAATCTGGGCTCATGTCCTAAAGTAATCTCTCCAAAATGGATGGTGTGGATACCCTACACGTACATCAACGTGGGGTCCACAGGGGTGGGCCACCCCACTTCAGTAGATCAAGCTGATATTTGTGTTTTCCTGTCAACTAGGCCTGCATGACCGACCGATCATGCAGGCCCCAAGGACGGGCAGTGGGGTGGCCCACTTGGTGGAGGGCTTAGATAAAATACATAAATCATAGTAGGGTCCATATGGGCGGGCCACACAGGCCTGGACCAAGCTGATCTTTGCAATTTTCATTCATTTGGGCCTGTGTGACCGGCTGGTCACACAGGCCACAAACCTGGCAGCAAGTGGCTGCCGGCTAGTGGTCAGCGTGGTGGCCCACTAGATGGACGGCATAGATAAAATACATTCATCATGGGGGCCATCAATAGGGGAGAAAGAGAGAGAGGAAGAGAGAGACGGTGATCGAGGGGCCCCTCCACTATGGGCCCCTCAAATACATACATCAATACACACATCAAGATGGGTCCCAAATGGGATCCATACCATCAATCGGTAGGCCCCACTTGTTCCATCATAAAATAAACTAATCCTAAGCCTATAAAACACCCACCTTTGATCATGGACTTCTCCTTCCATCAACGCATTCTAGAGCTCTAATGGATGAGATTCAACAGTCAAGATCGATTTTGGAGGGTGGGGATGGGAAATAGGAAGTGAGCCACACAAAGCTCTCTCATAGAGCTTGCTTGGACGTGGGTTGCTTGGAGAATGAGAGAGAGAGATGATGGGTGAGAAGTGATGGGAGAGATGGATGATGAGTGATGAATGGGTGTACTTGTGTAAGAGAGAGTTGACTTTGGGGATGGGTGGTTGTACTTGGGGATGAGTGTACTTGTGTAAGAGAGAGTTGACTTTGGGGATGAGTGGTTGTACTTCGGGATGGGTGTGAGTGATGAGAGTGATGTGTACTTGATTAATGTGATTGATGGGACATTCACTTGGGATTGCAACACGCGGTGTTTTCCTCGAATTAAATGCGAGCCCACATCTCCTGGCCCAAGTGTCTCCTCGGTGCACGAGACACAGTGTTAGAACCACAGCGGCGGTGCGGTCGAAAAGGTACAAGTCTATGGCTGAGCCGACTCTGGAATACGGGACACGACTTAGGATCACGCGCAAACCCCGATAATAAATCGCAGGTCGCTAGAATTCGACCGGGAGGACCGTGGAGGCATACGGAACGGTACGGGCTAGGATATGGGTCTCACACCTTGAGGGATAGCAGTTTGTCCATTCCTCAAACTGAAGTTTGGATGATTTCTCCAACTGAGATTGTACGTATTAGAGATGGGTCCATTGAAAGGTCTTTAGTAATTATTTACAGCATTGGATTGCTCAGTCAGTACCTCTTGAAAGGCAAATATAGTTGGATAATTTTCAGTTGTGTGACTGTTACAACCACAAATACCACAAACAACTTTCTTACCCTTATCCTTCCTTGATTCCATAGCCTTGAATTTCTTTATGAGATTAGCCACTTTAACATTGATATCATTATCCTCTTTCAGCAGGTATACTTCGCCCCTTTCCTTTGATTGAATGGGCCTAGAAGTGGTACTCGATTTTGGGTATGTGTCCCATCATTGTGCATTTTCAACAAGTCCATCCAAGTAATCCCTCACATCATCGATATTTTTATTCATAAATTCCTCATTGCACATTGTCTCGACCAATTAACGCATGGAAAATGTCAGCCCATCATAGAAAAAGTGTGTAATGCACCACGTTTCAAAACCGTGTTGTGGGCATAAACTGACAAGATCCTTAAACCTTTCTCAACATTGGAAGAATGTTTCATCCTCCTTTTGGGCGAAATTCATGATTGATTTTCTAAAGGTGTTCGTTTTGTGATATGAAAAAAAATTCTTTATGAACTCCCTTGTTATGTCATTCCATGTGCAAATAGCTCGGGGATGTAGTAAATGTAACCACGTCTTAGCTTTGTCTTTCAAACAAAAGGAAAAGAGTTTCAGCCTGATCGTGTCTTCAGACATGTTAGGAAAGTATAAAGTGGCTATGATTTCATCAAACTCTTTCAAGTGTAGACACGGATTTTCATATTCAAGCCCATGAAATTCTTGAAGGAGTTGGATCACCCCTGGCTTGATATTCATGTGTCCCATATTTTCTGGAAAAACCATGCATGAGGGCGTGCTCACCCCGCTTGTTGTAAATAATCTCATAAAGTACGAGGCGGAAGTGCTTGATGCACCTCATTCTCATCCTAGATGTCCTCCACCCTAGGTTGGGGTAGAAGAGGTTGGTTTGTAGCCATTACTTCAATTAACTCTGGGGATCTCAAGTAGTATTTAGTTCTATAATAGATAGTCAACCCCTCAACCAGTCCTCCTTTAGTCAAGAGATGTCGAGTGTTATCACGGACCCACTTGGGCATGAAACACTCGCAGCCCTCAATTCAGATTCTAAACCTAAACCTAAGAGAAAGAAAGGAAATAGAAATCTAGAAAGAAAGAGAAAAGGGTTGGAAAGAAGTTACCTAATTCGAAGTTCCTAAGTTAAAAACCTGCAAAATAAAACAAACTAAGTTAGTTTCTAAAGATAGAAAGTTTAGAAATAGCAAGAGTCCCGAAATAGAAAGTAAACTAGTTTCTAAAAAGGAAAAAATTCCTAAAAGAAAATGGAAACTTTCTAAAACAAATTAGGAAAGTTCTAAACCTAAAATAGAAAGAAAGTTAGTTTCTAAATTTAGAAAGTTTCTAAAGATAAAACCCTAATTCTAAAAATAGAAAAAAAAATAGAGAAATTATAAAGAGATTACCAATTTATAAGATCTATCTCAGAATCCTACAAATAGGAAAGTTAGGTTAGTTTCTAAAACTCAAATAGAAAAATCCTAACCTAATTATTAAAAAAAACATAATCTTAACCTAATTCTAAAAGTAATTAATCTCAGAAAACGTAACCGTCAATCCCCGGCAACGGTGCCAAAAACTTGTTCACGCCCCAAGTATAGGGTTGTGATATAGTAATAATCTCGGTAAGATCGAGGTCAAATCCACAGGGGCTGAACCTTGTACATAATATAAAAGTAACCAGAATTAGAACTAGAAGAAGATGTAATCTAAATTAGGTAAAAGGAAGGGAATATTTGTGAATTTATTTAACTAAAACTTATAAAATTTAAAGGTACGAAACTAGGGTTTACAAAGGATCCACTTGTAGAGAGCAGGGAGATCTATGCTTTATTCAAGAACACATCTAAACTCAGAGTCCTATCTTCATCCAGATCTATGAACTTTCTTTGATTCAGTTTTCAAGAGATGAGAAGTATGAGAATTAGACTTCATTCCATCACAAGACCATGCCCAGGAGATAAAGTAAACAATAGAATTTAACCAATTCACATCCAATTTGAGAGAGTTATGAACATAGCGTAGGGTTCGGACATCCATCCATGCCCTTGAGATGATGGTGAACAACAGGGTTCCTATGATCATAACCTTCATGCATGCATGGAAAATACTAGAAGATATCACAGATCCATTGTAATTTAAGTCACAACAAACCATTAAAAACTAAAAGCATTCCATTTAAACAAACTAGAATCAGATAAAGTTCATAAATCAAATTTAAATCAAAAGGCATAAAGGAAAGTCTCCCATCTCACTACAAGCTTCACCTCTTAGCCCTAGCTAAGAGGCTTAGCCGGACATGATTCGGCTAAGATCTCTAAACAAATTCATAGGCAAAGAAAGAAAGAAAATAAAGAAGAGAAAGGAAAATAAAAACTGTCTACATCGTCCTCTCTCCCCCACATTCTCTCCCACCTCAAGATTCCAAAGATAGCTCCCTCACGTCCTGTCTTTATCCTCCTCTTATAGTGTGTGTGGGTCGGTGGAGTGAGTCCGTCAGTTTGGAGTCGGTGAAAGCTTGCGTGCATAGCTCTTACGCAGCTCCTTTCGCATGCAAAATTTTTTGTGTTTGGAGCAGATTTGCGGCATGTGATCCACCCATCCGTTGATTCTGGCTTCTTGGCTAGGGTCATGGCCACCCTCTGGACATATTAGACAGTATGGATCATGGATCCGAACGTACCCTTGATCACAGAACGGCCCACAACGGCTAGCAGCGTTTGGACGCGTAATCTTGAATTCAAGATTCGCTGACGTGTTCGGTGGGCCCCATATTGATGTTTTCTAAGAAATCTGACCCGTTAATTGGATTCCTAACGAAAAAATAGTCAGAAAGAGTGATTTTTATCAGGTTTTAGTGCGGTCCACTGTATCAAACCAACTCGCCGTTAATCTTATTTTTTTCGACGATTCACGTGCGTACACATGCATGGGTCCAAAAAGACACCTAGGAGAGGGTCATGCCTATCCTATAGATGCAATGGACGGTCCAAATCGTCAAAATACATGAGAGGTGGGACCCACAATATAAAAAACTGGACGACTGAGTGATGTATTCGAGTGATCCGCTTTGTCCAACTTGTTTACCATATACTTTAAGGGATTCAGACCAAATTGAAGCATATCCAGATATCGGGCAAGCCCCAAATTAGGATTAATGGGGTGATCTATCCGTTGGGCCACTTCCACAAGGATCCAATGGCTGAAATTTAACATGTACGGTTAATTTATAGTCCTCAGGCCATATATAAAGTCTCGAGCCGAACGGATGGTGAAAACCTTGTGATCTTGCATTCTGGACGATTTTCAAGCCCATTTAACGTGGGTGGCATGATTTTCTCGGATCTCTGGTGTGTAAATTCTTCGATCTCAGTCCCCTTTGGTGACTTCAAATTGTTAAATCCATGCTTTTAGTACCCTTTTTCAGTCCAGGCTCCTAAATTCACCTTGCAACACAAACACGATTAAAATAAGCCGTTTAAGCACTATCATGTTCGTAAAAGTAGGAAATAACTGAGGTCTAATATGCAATATTTGACCCTCAATAGTGTCTGACCATGAACACTTATAATACATCATAACCACTCGTACCTTCATCGAACTCTACAGTGTTGGACTCCTTGGAAGAAGCCTTTAAATTCTCTTTTCTTACCTTAGGATTTTGACAATTTTTCTTCATGTATCCAGACATCTCACGGTTCCATCTCTTCAACTTTCCTTTGTCATTGTCCTTGGATTTGGACCTCGATCGAGAAAATCCATTGTCTCGCTCAAAATTATGTCCCCTTGTAACCAGTGCATTCGTATAAGCACTCACGTCACTGCTTTTTTTTTCTCATCGCCTTCAACTGAAGGCTGAGATAACGTTATCGACACTAGTGGTTGATCTACTGGTGCACAACAAGTCCGGCCTTGAACGATTCATATGAGGCCGGGAGAGAATTCAACAAGATATATGTTGATCCTCATCTTTCATTGTTTCTTCCACATTTAGCATTTTGTAAATTAACTTGTTAAAGTTACTAATGTCGGCCTCAACATCAGCCCTCTCTGCCATCTTCAGATTAAATAACTAAAGCTTCAAGTAGAAGTGATTCCTAAGAGATTTTTTCACATAGATGTTCTCTAACTTTGTCCATGTACTCACTGCTGTTTTCTCTCTTATGACATTATAGAGGACCTCATCCATTAAGCACAATTGGATAGAAGTTCTCACTTTCTTATCCATCTTATTTCAATCATTATCTGACATAGATTCCGGCTTCTTCTCAAGAAGAGCCTCATCCCACCCTTGCTGAACTAGGAGATCGGTCATCTTAACCTTCCATAGTTCAAAATTATTTTTTCTGGAGTATTTTTCAACATTAAACTCTAAGTTATATGCAATTGATATTATGCTTTCAATTCAAACTACTTACCAATGTTAAGCTTTGATATCACTTCTTGGGGAACCACGAAAGCACATAGAGATGAATCAAGCAAGATACTCCAATTTCACAACCAAGTCCAAACTTAAAAAAATCAGATAAAAACCCTTGCGAGAAAAAACCACTGCACAAAGTGACAGATACGCAATATAAAAGCAAAAAATTACAAGAGATAGAAATTACCTGATTCAAACAACTCTCATATCTCCCTTACAAACCCTTGAAACCTTTTGGAATGAATTAGAAAGTCTTGCGATACTCCATATTCCATATTACACCTATATATATAGCCTTTATGAGAATCACAATCAAAATAGAAAACAAATCCCGCACTTATATGGTTCTGTGTGTATGCTCGATGGCACCTTCAATGGCATCAATAGATCGTTGATGGCATTGAACACCTTTAATGACATTGAAAAAGTTCCAAAATTGTCCAGCGATAAAACATGAAATTTCTGGATGTTTTCGATGGCATCGAGGCATCGAGCATCTGTAGATGGCATCGATAGCTGCTCGATGGCATCATTTATAGATTTAAGACATAAACAACAATTGGTACATGTGTGGTGTTTACACGAGCATTATTGTACACGCATGTGCTACTCTTTATTTGAATTCTGAGGTAACAAATCCTAATATAACATATCTTGTGCAACTCAACCTGGTTTGACCAAGTAACTCTGACTCTTCTAGTACGATTCATATCGCGATTGGATGAACCGGTCTAAATCTCTGGATCTTAGACCCATGCCCCACATGAGCCACACATACGGCATTATTATAAAAGTACTCCCATGTCGACGTGGGCCAATGTCCCAAATGTTTATGAAAGGCATGTATGCTTCAAGATGTTTGAAAAAAAAAAAAAAATAGCTATCCATATTCCATATAAGCCCATTCAGGCAGCCATTAGCAGGACAAAAGTACTTACAATAGCCTGTATGAATAGACAAGTTAGGAATTATCCGTCCATATCAGTTTTGATGGGTCAATAGTCTACATAATCGAACAATGGCCCTACGTGTAATACCCTATGTATCCTTCTGTGGAGGATCATATATTCCAAATTATTGAGACTATCTATGGGATGTTTATATGTCATCCAACTCCTTTATAAGCTGGGTCCCACTAGGATGAAGGAAAAAGCCAAATAACAGCATCCAAATAACAACCTGATCCAAAACTTCCATGGGTCCCAAAAGGGTCTGCTGTTAGGTGTCTTCATCTTCATGTGGTGTGGCCCACTTGAGCTTTGGATAGGGATGATTTTTAAGCTGGACGGCTACCTTTCACACACACACCTGGTGATATGGACTTCTTTTATGCACGCCTCTCTACAACTATCTATCTCTGTTGGATAAGAGGAAGAGCAGGGGGCCAGGCCCAAGCCTGGCCTGACGCTCAAGAGCCCTGTCCAAGCCCAGAAGGCCCAAGACCAAGCAAGAGCCTGAAAAATTGGTTGGCTCCAAGCCCAGCCCATGTGCCAATCTAGAATGTCTAAGCCTGGCCCAAAACCTTATGGGGCTTTTTGGGTCCGGCCGGCTACCCAGCCCATTTCCTCCCCTAAGTTATGTGATCCTTTGCTCTGTAGGAGGATATCAACTGGATGTAGGTTACCATGCACTGGAAGTAGGTTATCCGTTGGTAAAAATGGAGGACATGGCTCAATATTACCGGCCATTGTTCTCTTGAGCCCTACCTTGGATGGACCATGGCCGGCTATGTTCAAAAGAAACAGTGAGCATACTCTGATCTGATCGAAATTATGCATGGACGCCCTTGATTAGTGTGGATCAAGCTCACTTTTGCACTAGTTAATCTTGACGATGGGGCCAAACCACTAGATGGATTGGATGTTTTACACACATGATAGTTGGAGGGTAATGTAGCAATCTAACTAGTTGTATCAACATTCTTTTATATGCAGATGTTTCCTCAAATGCATCATGACTTATTGCAATAAAATAGATCAGGCCTCTAGCACTTTTTTTTTTTCTTTTTTTTTTTTTTTCATTGACTCGGATAATTTATTTGATATGGTTCTCCTTGGATGGGGAATGCCCTTGGATGGGGAAACAAGCCTCTCGGATCGAATATTTCAGCCCTTGATCATCCAAACATTACCTCTTTTTTTTTTTTTGGTTGCTTGATCTTTGGGCATGGGTGATGGGATTTTGTTGAGCCCATTGCTGTATTTTTTTCACCCAAAGCTTGTTATATGATAGGTGTGGACCTTTAAAAAATTAAAATTAAAATTAATGGGGCACACCTGAAATGTTTTTAAAGTCAATTTTTATGCAACAAATTATAGCTGATATGCTCCCATATAAGACTCATATCCCTGTGAGACTGGCCTACCATTGATTTATGGTGTCGGCATGTCTCGTATGGATCAGATCAACAATTTTTTTATTGTGACCCTATTTTAGTATAACAACAATCCAAGACTTGTACCCTAGCAATTGCGCAGGCGCTACGATTCTAACATCGTGCAACACACCCCGTTTCGATACCTAGTGTGAGAGATGCAGACGTGTGCGCAAATCATGGTAGGTTGTGCTACGTACGCATGGCATGGGCCAGACGCAGGGATGAACGTGATGAGGTCAATCACCGTCTTCCTCAAGGATAACTACTCCGAATCCACAAAGCTTATCTAGACTCCTCACAAAGACTTTTCGAATCCACGAGGAAAAAAGCAAGAAAAAATATAAATAAATTCTATAAAATTCGTAATTTGATTGATGAATGAAATAAATGAGTCTATAACCCTTTAAATAGGGATACCAAGACTTGGAAAAAGTTTAGGAATTAAACTATAACTAAAACTCTCTAAAATTCGTAACTTACTATAAATAGTAAATTTTCTATTTATAGTAAGTGTCTTATGTGGCTTAACCAAGTTATTCTCCTAATTTTTCTAAACACTTTTCATGTTGGACACAACTCCTAAAGCCCAATGGATGAAGAGTTGCAATCAAACCAAAACTTACTAAAAATAGTAAAAAGGGAAATAAACATGGAATTCGACCGTCGATATGATGGAATCTCGCAAGTTCGACGTGGTCAACCTGGAAAAGTAGCTCATCCTACCCCAAAATCATATATGGTATGTTGAGTAACTCATTCTGGTTTATGAGGTATGCTTGTTTTAAGGTTCCGACGGTCTTGATGACTTCTACCTCTGATCGGGCCTTCTCTGAACCATCTTGGACATGAAAGTGTCCGCAACCCGCTCTACATCAAGGCCCCACTTACAAAATCTAGAAATGAATCTTTAAAAGATACTAATCCTAAGATCATAAACTACCCTTATGCCCTCACCCATGCACTCCAACTATCTATTATTGCCTAATGACCAAGAAGTCTCTATTAAAGTACCCTGCACCCCTTACCCATAACCAAAATACCCTTACTCACATCACTCTCTCCTCATTTAGTAAACACAACACATCCCCCTCTCCCCTCAAATGCATGAGAGCCCATGCTAGCCCATGCCCTTACCCATGCTAGGCCACTCCCCTCTTTATTTTCCCTTCCCCATTCTACTCTTATTTTCTCTCTTCTCAGCTAGAAGATCAAAATAATCCAAGCCTCATTGGAATCCTTACTCATGAACTCGCCATTGCGCATCAGCTGTGCAAATTAGCACATATTTGAACTCAAACCATTGTAGAAAAAGCTAATTACTTACCATGTTTCGTAGCCATGATGTGGGCAGGTAAGCAAAAGATTCGTGAACCGTTCTCAACACTAGAAAAAGGTTTCATTCTCTTTTTAAGAGAAGTTATGATGTTCCGTCTCAAAGTGTTGGTTTTGTGAACATGGAAGAACTTTTTAAGGAATTCCTTGGTCATCTCAGCCCATGTCCCAATGGATCTCGGCCTCAAGAAATGTAACCATGATTTGACTCTCTCCTTCAAGGAGAAGGAAACCAATTTCAATCTCATAATATCTTTAGAGACGTTGTTGTAATGCAAGGTGGCAATAATCTCGTCAATTTCTTTGATATGTAAAATTGGACTTTCAGAATCAAGCCCATTGAATTTTGGAAGCAATTGAATAACTCTGGGTTTGAAATCAATGTTGATCGCATTCACAAGAAAAACCATATAAGATGGTGCGGTTGTTCTTGTAGGTTATAAGTAATCACATAGTGTCCTAACCGGCGGCACATTGTTTGCTTTGTTTTCATCTTATTCTGTTTCGTTCTCAGCCACAGTTCCGGTTGATTAACAAGTATTAAATATTTTCTAACTCGACGATGAATGAAAAATCCTTCAACCAGAATTCATTCACTTAGAAGATGAAGTGTGTGATCACGTACCCACTTGGGCATGAACACACAAAAAAAATAGAACCCAACTAAACCCTAGAAAAGAAAAAACACATAAACAACTATGTAAGAAAGCTAGTAGAAGAGATAAGGGAAGGATATTATAGAGATGATGACACACAATTGAAATAATCCTATAGAAAAAGAAAACAATGTTAGTAACGAAACAAAAATAAAAACTAACCTAAAAACAAAAGTTCTATAAATAAAATCTATCCTAAAGTGCTCTTAAATGTAGTCCCCAACAACGATGCCAAAAACTTGTTACAATATAGAGATTGTGATTACACACCCAAATGCAAGTAGCTAAGTAGTAAAGTACACAAAAAATCTTAGGTCGATCCACTGAGGACTAGAGGGTAAAACACTATTAGAAAGCTAATAGAATCTTGATTTTCCAGTTAGGGTGAATTTAAAATTGCCTAGAAATAATAATAAATTAATGACCACTAAAGATCCAGGGATCTACTTTTAATCAATCCTTAATGCCAATTTTTCAATCTAATTTAAAACTCAATTCGAATTGAATAATGATTCTTTCCAATCGAAAGATAAAGTGTTAAACCAATTATAACATCCAAATGATCTATAAATCTCAATTAATTGATTTCTCATGAAGAACTAAGTAATTGATCATATGAAATTGAAAGCATCTATTGTACCCGGAGTTAACAATAGATCAAGGGATTTTATAGACCAAAGCTTTCACTAATACTATGAATTCAATTACAACATTCTCAATTCATCAATGAAACCATAATCTTTTAATTAAAAATGAATTAATAATAAGAATCCATTAAAATGTTCACCACTTAGCCTTAGCTAAGAGATTAGTCAATCGTAGTTGAAATTTCAAATAGAAAAAAAAAACACACACAAAAAACAAACTAGAACCCAAGGTTGGAGAAGAGGTAGAAGAAGACAAAGATCTCTCTCTCTCTCTCTCTCTCTCTCTCTCTCTAGAACCCTAGGTATGCTTTAATCATGTATAGAGACCTCCTTAAATAGCTTTTTCTTTCACCGACTTTGAAACTTACGCACTTACACAACTTTACGTGCACCATTGATTGAAACCTTTGATTAATTGAATCCAATCAAAATCATTCAATCAACCGAAACTTCCTTTACGATTGAATCGAACATGCTCAATAACGTTCAGCAAACAAATTCAAAAATCTGGTAATTCTCGATCGATCGAAACCTCCATTTTATCAAATTGAATAAAAGCGCCCAACAACTTTTCTCTTAATTCCTGAATTTACTCAATCGATCAACTTCCGATCAAGTCCAATCGAAGGTCACTAGATCAATCAAAATCTCTAATTGAATGATCGAGAATCTTTTATTCTTCACATGAATTCAAAACACTTGATTGGTGATCTTCTTTTAAAGCTCTTGATTCTCTCGATTTTCAATCTTCACTTCTCCAGCACTTCAATTGCTCCATCTTCATCTCTTTATGGGCTTTAATTCTCCATCATTAGCTCATTTTTTCTTGAACTACATCAATCTTTTGCTCATTGAAAATTCATCTAATTAGGTCAATTTACTATTCAAATGCAAGGGAAAATGATGCAGAATTGGGGTTAAATATACAATATTACGCAGTTATCATCTATCATATTGTTGGAGGTCTTCAATATCTTACCTTAACTTGTCAAGATCTTGCCTTTATAGTTAACAAGTTCTTTCAGTTTATGCACACTCCCACCATCATTGACTTTCAAACAATTTAGCGAATTCTTTTTTATATTAAAGGGACTTTGGACTTTGGCATACGAATTCTTTCTCAAAGCACCATTCATCTCTTTAGCTTTTCTGATGCTGATTAGGTTGGCTATCCCACTACTTATAGATCTACCACAAGCTAATGTATTTTTCCTAGTGCCAACTACATCTCATATTCCATTAAGAAACCGAATATTAATGCACATAACTGTATCAAAGTTGAGTATTGTGCTATGACATCTACTCCAACTAAATTAACATATATAGGTTTTCTTCTTTGGGATGTTGGCATTCATTTAGCAACTCCTTCATTGTATTATGATAACTTGAATTCTCTTTACATGTCTATTAATCTTGTTTTCTATGCTTACACAAAATACATAGAGATTAATTATCATTTTATTCAAGAGAAGGTTTCTTTTAGAACATTGCCTACGAATTTTGTCTCTACTCATGACCAGTTCACCAACATCTTCACTAAAACATTGTTGTGTACGCGCATTCGGCAACATTAATCTAAGTTGGGGGTGTTGTTCCAACCACCTGCCAGCTTGAGGGGGTATGATAAAGAAAGGGACCATTCTCTATTTAATGCCATCAATCAAGAATCCATAAAATCAATCAAGTAGTTATAGGATTAGATCTTGCTACTATTGATAGATAATTGAGAATTATACAACTATGTAATTGATAAATAATTAAGAAATGATAGATTTCTTGATGTATACAGTTGTACAAACATTTCTATAAATACACATACATTTGCTAGAGTCCCTCTCACATTGAGAATGGATCACAACTTCATCTTCTTCGAATGCATACATACTAGTAACTGCATTACACACAGAATACAAAGTTTTTATTAATTAATTAGCTTTCAAAATAAAAATTTACAAAGAAGTTCCCACCATTCCCAAAACCTTTTAAACAGAGTACACAGGATGACCTATTGTTTATTGAACCACACATTCACTCATATAACTAGAAGCAAGTCGTGGTACAAGAATCACACCAACTGGATGATTCTAACCCTTTGAATGGGGCCAATTTGTTACAACCTTTTCTTTATTTACAAGCCATAAATCATATGGTTAGAATCATCGAATCAAAGTTTTACTTTAAAAGCATACGAATTACAAAGTGAAATCTATCCAATAGATGTTTCAAGATAACGATTAGACCCTTTTTTTCCGTGGTCAATCTTGACTATCTATTTTCATGCTATTAATCAGAATCTTAGGATTACCTAATTGGCATAATCTTTGTATCATGGTTTGTTCCTAATTGTGTGAATGAGTGAATAGTTCAAATCAACAATAAGTCACCAGTGTGCCATTTAAAAGGATATACACGCACAAGATTGAACCCAATATCAGCATTGGTCCCATCAAAAGAATCACATTGTGCAAAATTAGTTTAATCTATCCATCAGGAGGTCTACACCTGCATTTTTTTAATGGTTATCCATTGTTTTTTATGTTGTAGCCAAACTAATAAGTAAATCAAGTTGATGTTTGTACTAAGTGATCCTGGTGGAGAGCAATGGCAGAAGAGGAGGGAGGCTAGACCATTATCCAGCGTCATCGACTATCCAAGCAGCCCCAATCTCTCTTCGTGGCCAACATCCCATTCCATTGCGGAGCTTTTGATATTAGGTAGTTATTCTCCAAATTTAGGGATATTGCTGATATATTTGTTCCGATGCTGAAGAACTCACCGAGGAACAAAGGATTTGGTTTTGTCAGATTCAATCTCAAGGAGGACGCTCATGCTATCATGGCCAAACTGCAAGGCTCTTTGCTGGGAAGCCATCCTCTCCTTATCTAAGAAGCCCACAATCACCAACTTAGCTTGTCTGGAGCCTCCATGAGCGAACCCCGGATCATTTGCCCAACCAATCCTTTTACACTAACCAAACAGTGGCTACCAATACCTTCCAACCCTCATTCAAAGGGCCCTTGGAGAAGAGGAACTACACACTGCAGACCCCATCGAAGATTTCCGCAGCTCAGAGAAGATATGTAAGACTCGTGACCTAGACCGTACCGTTCCATATGCTTCTACGATCCTCCCAGTCGAATTTCGGCAACCCTCGACCTGTATCTGACGTTTGCGCACGAACCTAAGCCGAGTCTTGCATACCGAAGTCGGCTCGACCCGAAACTTGTACCTTAGCGACTACACCATCACCGCGGTTCTAACGCCGCGACTCGCGCACTGAACTGATACCCGAGCCAGGAGATGTGGGTCCGTGTTCATTCCGAAGAAACACCGCGCGTTGCGAATTTTGAAAGAATCTCTACATATCCCATCAAATCAAGTCAAGTACATCACCTTACATCAATGCCACCTCACCCTACAACAAGTACACATGACCTCTCTCTCTTTTCACACAAGTCAACACTTCCCTCCCCTAACCATCCCTCTTTCACACCATTTTCGACTAAGGTCATACCTCCCATCACCTTTCCTTACACCCACCACTCCAACCATCCCTTTTATTATTCTCTCTCTCTCTCTCTCATTCCATCTCTTCACTCCCAAGCAACAAGCTTCATACGTCCAAGCCTCTCCTAGCTTTCCCAAACAACAAGTGTGGCCCACGCTCTCATCTCTCATCCCCACCATTAAAACTCCATCATCCACCATTGAAAGTTGAGGCAAGGAGCATAAGAGTCCAAGGGATCAAGGAGAAGGCCTAGAGGTGGGTGATCCACAGTTAAATTTTTATTTTTGGGCCTACTTGTTGGTGGGACCTACTTTGATGTATGTGTGTGATCTAGAGGGGCCCATAGTGGCGGGGGCCCCTCCATCTCGCCTCTCTTTCTATCTCTATCTCTCTTGCATGTGTGATGGTGTGTTTGTGTGTGTGGCCCACCATGAAGTATGTAACCTATCCACGCCATCCACCTTCATAGGACTCACCTGATGGATGTGTTTGATCTACACCGTCCAACCGTTACCGGGCCTAGACGGAAGGAAAACACAAATATTAGATTGATCAAAATCAGGTGGGCCACGTCCACGTGGGACCCACCACGATTTAATTCATGTTCATAGGTCGTCTAGCATCCCTGGACCCTGGACGTGTCCACTGAAGCGTGAATAGACAGCGGGTGTACTAACGGCAGCAAAAAAAATGGTTTTTAGGTTGGCCACTTAAGTAGGCCCCACCTTGATGTATGTATTTAATCCAAGCCGCCTATCCTTTTCCTCAGGTCATTTTAGGCATTGAGCAGAAATTTGAGACCAATCCGATCCTCGGGCAGGCCATACCATAGGAAATAGTGCTACTACCGTTAAAACCCACCTTGATTCTTCTATTCGCCAAAAACACATCACATATTAGTCTCATTTGGTCAACCATAGGCCATAGAATCCAATGGCCGGGTTGAATTTTTTAGATGTGGGCCCTATATATAAAAAACCATGGAATTTCAGAAAAAAAAAATTTATATGCAACAGACGTTGTTGCTGTTAGTGTCTCTGGACGTTGCAGCAAGCAGCGTCTGCTGCCTTGACACGAGCTGGCCAGTGGGGCCCATCTCAGGCCCCACCATGATGTGGGTCAAACATCAACACCGTGCATTTAATAGGGCCGCTTCTTAAGCAGTGCCCCCCCCCAAAAAAAAAAAAAAAAAAAAAATCAACCGTATACGGAACGCTCAGGTGGCCCACACGGCTAGAAACAGTGAGGATTAACGTCTTCCATTGAAACCATTTTTGGGTTGCAGAAGTTTTGGATCAGATATGAAATTTATTTTTACTCTTCACCCAGGTCCGTGTGACCTTATCCACATGTTGGGTGGAAAATAAACATTACGGTGGACCCCAGATCTGTGTGACCTTATCTATAGGTTGGGTGGAAAATAAACATTACAGTGGGCCCCAGGTCTGCGTGACCTTATCTACAGGTTGGGTGGAAAATAAACATTATGGTAGGCCCCACATGGGACCCATTGATGTATGTATTGTATCCACACCTCTCATCAATGTGGATCTCCACCACGAGCTATGTGATTCATCTATGTCGTCCATCCCTATGGGACCCACCATAATGCATGTGTTGCATCCAAACCGTCCAACCATTTTTGAAAGATAATTTTAAGGCTTGAGACAAAAATAAGACAGATCTATTTATCAAGTGGACCACACTGTATAGTGAGGATTGAATGTCTACCATTGGAATCCCTTGGGAATGTAGAAGTTTTGGATTAGTAGGAAATTTATTTTTCCTCTTAATTCAGGACTGTGTGACCCTATGATCAGATTGGATGAGAAATAAATGTTATGGCGGGTCTTGGGAATTTTAATGGTGGAAATCATTATCACCACTTATATTTGGGTGTGGCCCATTTGATATACATAGGGCCTATTGGCGTAGCCCATTTAATGTACATATGGCCCATGTGATGCCCATTAGTGCGGCCCATTGATGCGGCCCACTTGATGAATATAAGGCCCATGTGATGCAGCCCATTTGATGTATTTGGAGCCCTTGGGTCGAGGCCCAACAGGATGTACCTAAGGCCCATTACAATATGTGATTCCTCCATGGTCTATGTAATGATGTTCATGGCAGGCCATGCTTTAGGAGCAATGATGGTTTGACGTCCACATTATAGGATGATGTTAGTTAAATGTCCACATTATCACTCTCCCTAGGGCCCATTGTTAGGCCCATACTTGTAGTATGTAGGCCGTCTAGGCCCATCTTCGTTATGAACAGAGCCCATCTCCACATAACTTGTTTAGTTTAGATCCATGATTCATGATCATACACATCATATGTATGCCTGATATGAGGAGTGACTGATCATAGCATATGTCTTCGGGCAGATTGTTTATAGGCTCCCTGATAGGCGGAGTTGCCCCACATAAGCGCGCGGTACGCGCAGGATTGTTGCATGTCTAGTAGGGTGATTCATGCACTTGCATTTGTGTGATTATGATTATTGGATGCCCTAGCGACATCAGGGCCATAGCCTCCACAGACACATCGTGGGTGGCTGGATTAGATACCGAAAATACTGTTTCTAGCATCGGGGCGCCATAGATGTCCCTAGGTGAAAACTCCTAAACCTGATGGCACCAGAGGATGACTCCAATGTCGAGATCAAGTGCATATATGAGCGCAAGAGGGTCGAATACCAGGAGGTCGTGTCTCCCATTATGTCATGGTTGGTTGGAAATAGGTATGGCCTTACTCGTCTGAGGGTAGGGGGCATTACCAGGCTGAGTTTGACCAGCTCGTGAATGGGTCCGCTATCGACGTGCCAGATAGGTATTGACAGACTATTGGCCAGGTGGATAGTGATGTTTCTTACACTCACTTGGACTGTGCAGCTGAGAGAGGGGCAGTGTCATTTGGAGTGTACCAAACCCCGGTGATTATTTAGAATGAGAACTATATTGATATGTGGATTTGGATGAGGATTGACATGCTTGAGTTGCATCTCGCATTGCATGGTCCTGTTATGGCCGATAACATTCATATCTTGCACCGCATAGCCTTGGTACGGCTGATTGCATTCATGTACCCATCAGTATGATTCTGCATTTATCTGACCTTGCATTCTGAATACGCTTATATTACAAACACACTTACACCACCCTCTAAGCTTTCTATAAGCTTATGCATGATTGATGCGTGTAGGTGACGCCAGGACGCAGTCATAGCCTTGTCGCAGTTGGAGTATGCAGCCGAGCTTTTAGAGTTTTTGCTATTTTCATTATATTGTATTTCCCTTTCATACGCATTGTACTTAAAGTTTTTGATCATAGTGAATTTTGTGATAGTGTTCGTGTGGTTATTGTTCGTGGGTTATGCTTATGGTTATGCTCATTACGAATAAATTAATATTAAAAATCCTCCTTGTAGGATCCCAAGATCAGAACCTGGTAAATGGGTGCCGGGAGCCGAGAATGGGGTTTTACGGAGGCTGTCGGCGCCGGATTCGGCAATCAGGAATTTTATGAGCCCGGTTTCCGAGTTTGGGGCGTGACAAGATACCTAGCAGTTGCATTGATAGGAGTGGCTTCGGTAACCTCCTGCTCTGTTATCCAACTGATTTACTCTCAAAACATCCCCTTTCAGAGCATCGAAGGTGGACGTGGCTAGTGTATTGTCAAAATCCTTCCTTCTTACCTTCCAATCCAGGGAAGAAGCTCTTGGATTTCATGTGACACTGTCCTCCACCACACCATGGGTCTATGCTCTGTTTCACCTTGGGGACCATCGGCTATTTCGACCAACAAGGGAACTTAGATTCACATTTAGGGGATCCCTTTACATGCCTGGTGTAGACAATCCATCTAACAGGTAGTCAGCTTCTTTGGATTGGTTGTGGAGATCGAACAACTCACCCTAAGTTCTTCATTCCTCATGTTCACCTTAGTTAAAATCATCCCCTACCTGGGCCCAGACCTCACATTTATCCTAGACCTTGAAGTCCACGGACTATTGTTCCCGATCATCAACTCCGTCGAGCCTCCAAACCTGGCCTAAGAAGTTCTCCTCAATTCTAACAGGCAAAAGTGCCAACTGAACCCAACAGAAAACTCCAACTCCAGGCCAGCCACTCCCTTCCTTCGCCCTATTCAACCATAAAGAGAGGAACCTCAGCATGGTCCAAGCTTTGGCATCGCCCTGGGCCCATCAGCAAATAGGGAGGCCTCGCCTGCCAACCAATTCTATCAGGGAAGTCATCGTTTGTCGGGTGCTCGACGAAATGCCTCACCCACACTAGACAGATAGAACAACCCCCCAACAATACACATCCCTCCTGCCATCCGATCTAGCCCAATAAGCCCATCAAGTTTAACCATTGAGTAGCCCGACCCCACATTCAACTACCCCAACCCACCTAGCCAAATCCAGTCTCTGTTGACCTTCTCTGCCTAGCTCACCTACTATCCCATCTACTCTCCAACTGCTCGATGTCTGGCCACATCCAACTTGTGTGGCCCACATACCTCCCGACCCACCTATCAATCCCCCACTCCTCAACCCATGGGGCCCTCTCTATCCACACTCAACCCAGCAAGTCTAGCAATACCCCTGCCCACTCCTCCCAACAACCATAGCATGTCCAACTCCAAGTCATGCTCTATACCAAACCAAACAACTCCCTATTTCAACCTTATCAACTTACCCACTGCCCTCATACCACAACCACCTCATTCAACACCTTCTTCCAAATCGTCCCTTCCAACTCACCCTTTAAAGACACCTCAGACCAAGCCCTGGAGGTAGGAGCTCAGATCTTCCAGACTAAAGATAACAGGCAGGACAATCTTGGGAGGTGGAGTTGGCCCGAAGTGTCTCTCATTAGCAGTGGGACCCCTTAATCTCTGTTAGTATTTCAGATACAGATGAAGGCACCGCGCCTTTGGAATATGTTTCAGACTCGCCCACCGATCCTCTGGAACCTAATGTTTGCACCACATAAAGAGAGTTGGAGCTATGGGTGGATATTAGAGGTCCGATAGACCAACTGCTACATGCTCCTCTCTCAACTTCAGTTTAAGTTACTCCCGGTTAATATCAAGCAGAGAAGAAAGGCATCGCTCAGGAGAAGCTTCTGCTTAGCGGGACTCAGGAAAAGGGCCGCTGCGATGGGCTGGGATTTCGATGCCTAGCATCTTCTCTTGGAACGTGCGAGGAGCTGGTAATGCTCTGACTCTGAGACATCTAAGAAGACTGGTTTGCATCAACAAGATAGTTATTCTTCTCCTTCAAGAACCCATGGTCCGTCCCACCAGGAGAAATCAGGTAGCAATTAAATTGGGTTATCAACAATCCATTGTAGAGGAATTGCTTGATGGGAAAATCTGGATACTCTCCAACCCCCCAAAACAGCTCCAAATGATTGCAGCCTCCTTCTTTGTCAAGGGGGGATTGCTTCTCAAGTCTGGAACCACTTTGGTTGCATCTTCCAAATCCCCATCACCCTCAACCAATCCATCCAGGCATGGATCCAGCAATGGACTTCAACGGTGTCTAGATCTTCTACTCATTAGCTCCTCGGGGGTTTGACCCCTTCCATCATTATTTGGGAGATTTGGGTTAGTAGGAATGGAGTCAAATTCGAGAAACGCCAGTTTAAAGTAGATCCCATAATCAACAGAGTTTCCAATTAGCTTGTGGAGATTGGAACTCAGCTCCCAGGTGTTGACATTTCTATTTGGAAAGGGATAATTCTCTAAGGCTTCGCTACGGCTACACCCCCCTACTATTTTTCAGATGGCAAGGCTACGATTGTTAGGTGGTTAAGACTAACAAGGAACTGGAAGAAACTGAACATTGATGGCTCTATGTGGGGGAATCCAGGGGCTGGAGGTGGTGGAGGTGTTTGTCATGACAACTCAGGGAATCTGATTTGCGCTTTCCATAACAGGTACGGCCAGGTCTCTAACATGGTAGCAGAAGCCCGAGCGATGGTTGATGGGCTTATGTTATACAAGGATATGGGGATATCCTCAATCATAGTCGAAACTGACTTCCACATTCTCTTTGAAGCGATCTTTAGTCACTCCCTCTCCTGTGGCTGGAAACTCTAGTATCAATTAGAACTATCCACCAACTCTCTTAATCCCTCAATCTCAGTTTCAACCATACCTACCAAGAAAGCAATTCAGTGGTGGATGGCCTCACTAGCATCGCTAACAGCGGCGCCCCAGACAAGATTTTCCTCAACATCACTGAGCTTCCTAGACTCATTAGAGGATCCATGGTTCTAGACAAAATAGGGGTGGGTCAGATCTAGCATTGCAAAACTAAGAAAGGAGTCAGTTAATTCCTCCTAACTTGGCCAGTTCTTAGCTCAATTCCCTTATCAGCATGCCCCCTACGCCTAATGCTTTCGTGAGGGGAGATTTGCTCGCCTTCCTCTAAAGTCCCTGCCACTGGTCCAATGCTGTTGTTGTTGGTCCCCATGGTGCTGGTGGTCCCCATGGCGCGGCTAGTCCCCATGGTGCTGTTGCTGCTCCCCAAGGTCCCTCATCTCGGTCCTCCTCCCCTTCATCCTTGCTTTGGTCCTTCGGCATTCAATAGGCAAGGCCGACGGGTTAGGGACTTCCGACTCCAAGTTACTAAGTACAAGCATCCTCAGTTAAGGGATTTCTGGCTCAGATAGAGCAGCCCCTTCCCCATTTCAGTTCGGGCAGCGTGCTCAATTCTGTCTAGGGGTTTCTGGGAAGGTGAAATTCTTCGTGGAAATGGGAAAGTCCAAGTCCAACAATGTGTTTTTGTAGAGTTTTACAGGGAGGATGGGGAAATTTTTCTACTCTGTTTTTCTGTTTTTAGCTGAAATGATAGGGAAGGCGCAAGTATTTTTTTGGTGTGTAGCCCACCCGAAATCTAGCTTGTACATTGTCTGTTCCTTATTAACAAAGATACGGGGGCATGGCCTTCTTTTTTAAAAAAAGTGATGGTGGTGGAGGGCGCAACTACTTGGATAGGTTAGACATCACCCCAGCCCACATCAAAGCTTACTTAGAACTCATATACTGTTTGGACCGTAACTTTTTTTTTAAGAAGAGACTGCTTCATTGAAATAAGAGAATTTTACACATTCGGGAGGAATCTCCACAAAATTCGGAGACCACTCCTATCATAAGAAGCAGAAGAAAACTAAAACTTAATTAGATTTTCTTCAATTTTTTTTGGTCATTTTACCGAACGAAGCGCACCTAGCCATGTTTTATTTAGGAGAATCTGGCCTCTTATGAAACGCGGAAGAGATGACATACTGGAGAAGAGACTATCCGTCTGTTGAGAGCTACCAAGCTTAGCAAGACTATCCGCCGGACCGTTGGCCTCCCGATGGATATGATTAAGAGAAAAGGAGCCCGAGGCCATAAGAGCTCTGATTCTAGAGAGCCAATAGGCCCACTTCCAGGAGAGGGAGGAGTGATGCAGTAGGCTTTAGACAGCCCAAGCGGAGTCAGATTCCACAATGACATTTTGGCTACCATGATCGTTGCAGCATTTGATACCATCATACAGCGCCATCAATTATGCTATGTTGTTGGATGCTGGCCCATACCCATGCGTGAACGCGAAAATCAGCCTCCCTGAGTGGTCACGACAAATCCGACCGCCTCTAGCCAAGCCAAGATTAGACAGGGAGGACCCATCTATGTTGAGTTTAACAAAGCCTGCTCCCAGTCTTAACCATTTGACTAAAATGAATCTGTAGGAGGGCTGAGGAGACCTGTGAAAGGAAGGAACACCGAGGAATGCCTGATCTGAATCCAAGTAATTGGGAGAAATCGCCGACAGCCACCAACGAATCTTAGAGACTATGGCTGATGCGGAGGGCAAATACCCATCATATCTGGACTTATTCCTTGCTTTCCAAACTTCCCATAAAATGAAAGTCGGGGCGAGTCAAAACGGAATTGAAGAGACCTTGGGCGGCAGGGGCCGGGTCCACCACCAAATAAGCCACTATCGAATCGAGCTGTTATGAAACAAGGAGATTCCAAACAAACTAGCAATAGCACTCCACACAGAAGAGGCCATCTCACCCTGCAGGAAGAGATGGGAAATTGTCTCCACCCGAGGCCCGTGAGGGGGAATAGCCGAGCAAACACTTGGACGCCAGGTTGATGCCTTTTCCCTGGATGCGAGAATCGGTGGGAATAGCATGATTCAGCAGTCTCCAAGAGAACAAGGATATCTTGGGCGGTATAGCCGAGTGCCACACGAACTTGAACCAGAGGATAGGAAGGTCTGGTTGACGAAGGAGGTTCTAAGAAGATTTAGATGAAAATCTACCCAATGGCTCCAGGAGCCACATGAAATTGTCCTCACAATCTGAAGTGCAATAGCCCCCCTGGGAGATGTGACGAGTAAGCCAATCAGGGATCGCCGAGGGAAGATTTTTCTTTAGCTCGTTATGGTCGATAAAGTCTACCACCTGAGACGCACTCGAGCCGGTCGGAATAACAATGGAAGGTTAAGTGTGCAACGGCCTGAGTTCGGTCCAATTAGCATGCCACATGCTACACTCCCCCCGCCCGATGAAGACTTGCGCATGTCGCTCCAACATTGGGAGCAATTGCAGCAGCAGCTTCCAGATAGGGGACGAGAGGTGAGAAGCAGACAACTGCGGACTGGACCTGAGGGGCTGGTATTTAGAGTGCATGAAATTACCCCACAGACTGTTGCTCACCCATGCATAACTCCCCACGCCAACTTCAAATGGAGGGACCGCATCAGGTCTTTGATTCTTCTTAAAACAAGGCCCCCTTCAAGAAACGACCTAGAGATGGAGTTCCAATTACACCAGTGACATTTCATCTTACAGTCAGAATAACCCCAGAAGAAATTTGAAAACAGTCTCTCCATCGATTTTAATACCTGATTTGAAACCTTTGAGGCTGCAAGGGTGTGAATAATGATCCCACTAAGAACATGCTTGATTAAAATAAGATGACGAGCCTGGGAAAGGATCCTAGACCTTCATCCACTGATTTTGGACGCAATTTTGGGCAGAAGCGGCATAAAAAAAGAGCATCTGCTCATCCCGTTGATGATGGGGACACCCAGGTAGGAAAGGTTGCCACTGGCTTTGGCGATCCCAAGGATAGCTTCAATCCTGCGAATCCTAGAAGTAGAGAGCTTTGAAGAGCAGAAAAATGCACTCTTATGAAGGTTGATCCGTTGACTTGCCTGGAACTGGGCGAGAAAAGAGGTGACTGTTTGAAGAGACCTCTTAGACCCATTTAGAAAGAGGATCGAGTCATCGGTGTAGAGAAGATGGGAAACCTAGTGGCAGCCCTGCTTCAATTTATAAGGAGTGCAATGCCCACCTGAGACAAGATTTGTGAGACACCTACTGAGGACCTCCTCAGCAAGAATAAAGAGAGAAGGGGACAAGGAGTCCCCTTGCCGAAGACCCCTAGTCAAATGGAAGAAACCGCAACTAGAACCATTGACGAGGACAAAGAACCAGTTGTTACCCCAACAGGCTTCAAGGAAGCAGATTCACTGCTCGCCAAACCCAAATCGCATCAAAACATCCTTGAGAAAATTCCAGTCAACCCTATCGTAAGCCTTTTCCATATCCGGCTTTAGAACAATATTTCCTCCGCGAACCTTCTTTCCAATATCCCTAAAGACCTCCTGAGCCAGTGTGATACTTTCCACAATGTAGCGGCCTTTAACAAAGGCCCCCTGCTCCTGCAAAACCAGCTTGGGAAGAAGAACATTCAATCTGTTAGCAAGAACATTTGTAAAAATCTTATATACCACATTGCATAGACTAATGGGTCTATAATCGGAAAGAGAGACTGCCCTGGCTCTCTTCGGGATCAGGCAAATCAGTGTGGCAGAGAAAGATCTAGGAAGCACTACGCAACAAAAGAAATCCACAACTGCAGCATGAACATCCTTACCGATTATAAACCAATAGCCCGAGAAGAACGCAGCGAAAAATCCATCAGGGCTGGGAGCACCATCCTTCGGCATTTTAGAGACTGCCGCAAGGACCTCGTCCAGAGATGGGGAAGCCAGCAACGCAGCGTTATCGCCCTCTGAAACAAGCTCCGGGATAAGGTCGAACAGGGGGTTTGAACGGGGAACCGGGAGCGAGACGGGGTCCACAGAGATAAGCGATTGAATGAAGGAAACCGCTTCCCTCTGAAGAGAAGGCGGGTCCGAAATGTAGCTACCATCATCTCGATGAAGCTCAGTTATGCCTAGGCAGCGCGCTTTGACATTAGCGGTGAGGTGAAAAAACCTCATGTTCTTGTCGACTTCTTGCAACCAGGAAACCCGAGATTTTTGTTTCCAGAAGACCTCTTTTGCCAGTTCCATCTTCGACAGCTTCAGCCTAGCTTCAACAATAGCCGCTGCCGAAACCATAGGCTCAGCCTGGGCGCAGGATTCAATATCGAAAAGCTCCTGCTTAGCTTGGCGAACATTCTTGGAAACGTCCCCAAACACCTCGCAGTTCCAGATTTTAAGCACTATCTCACCTTCTTGAGCTTCAACATCAGATTAATCAAAGGTTGGGAGGACAGCGAATACGCCCAGGAAGCTGCAACTGCTTGGTGGAAGGACTCGTGGAGAAGCCACATCCGCTGGAAGTAGAAAGGGCAAGGGGTCACAAGGGTGGCTGCAGGGAATGACACAAGGATTGGGCTATGGTCTGAATTCACCCAGGGCAAATGCTTCACTGAGAAATGAGGAAAGGAGTGGAACCAGGAGCTGTTGCAAAGGAGGCCATCTAGACGCGCCCAAACCCGCGCTAACCCCAAGCGATTATTGCACCAAATGAATCTATTACCCACAAAACCTGCATCAATCAGCCCCACATTATCCACCGCAGTCTGAAATTCCCTAGAACTTTCGTCATTGTTGTTCCGGTATCCGAGCCTTTCCGAAGAATCCAGGACCACATTAAAGTCTCCGCAAACAGCCCACGGGCCCAAGGAGGACGCTGTTGTCTGAGATAAAGAAGCCCAAAGATCTCTCCTAGCAGTAATGGAGCACTTAGCATAAATAAAAGTAATCCTGGGAGAAAGAACATTACCAATCGAAACGAGATCAATAGATATGATCTGATTGGAAGAACCGATGACAGAAGAGTCACTGAATCTCTAAAGAATGACCAGATTCTACCCCCTGAAGCATTCGAAAGAGAGGAGTGAAAGCCAAGCTTGAGCCCTATTACAATTCTGTGGGTATCGCGGGCCATATGTTCGAGAATGGCAATGATGGATGAATTATAGGATCTAATGAGCCTTTTCAGAGACCGAATAGTGGCAACATTGGCCAGACCCCGGGCATTCCAAATCAGAATTTTATCCATCAGAAACGTTGCCTGAGTAGCCAGACCTGCATTCCAACAAGGAACCTTTTCTGAAACGGCCTTCAGATAGAGACAGATTGTGGGTAAAAGAATCTGTCTTGCAAGTCGACAACTTATATGGGGATAGATCCACAGCGAGGTCAAGTTGCCTGTAAACAGACACACAGCCGTCTGATAATCCCTTGAGAGGGATAGATTGTCTAGCAGAATTCTTGCCAGGCTGGGTGGTGAATACAGGGGAACCCACCTCGTCGATTTCCTGCTCATCCAGCATAAGAGTGGGCGAGCGGTATGGAGAGTTACCAGCAGAAATGGACAAGCAGGGAGGAGGTTGGGCAGGAATGACCTGAATGGGGAGAAGCTGTGAGGGCGCGTCCGGACTCTGAGACGGGGTTGTTGTGGCTCCCAACAGCAAAATGGGAAGTTGAGGAGTTCCCAATTGGCCAGAAGGAGGTCATTCTGTGTTGGTGGATGCACTTTCCTACCTCCTCAAATAAGCTTCTGACGCTGGTTCAAGCAAGGGGGCAAGATCTGATCTGAATGCACAACGGGATCTGTTGGGGAGTCCTGTTCAGCAGATTCTGTTATAGGGGCTTTTCCACACGCAGGTGAAGAGTCATTCTCCGGGTCAGCTAACTCAAGCATATAGGCGTTTCCATGAGCAGGTGAAGGGTCCTTCATCTTCGGATCAGCTGACTCCTCCCTACATGCCTGGCATTCACTGTCTTCACCCTCTGGCTGAGCAGAAATTTCAAAGGTTTCCCCCATGTCCTCCAGGTGAACAGGGGAAAGATTGACAAGAGGCTGTGTGTGCCTAATTCGGATCCGAGCAAACATCTGAAAAAGGTCGAATCTGGCCAATGTGTCAATCTCCACAACCGTACCAAAAGAGCCACCCAGATCAACAATAACCTGCTTGTTCCACGCGTGGGCCGGGATACCAAACAAATGTATCCAGGATACGTTCTCCTTCTGCATTACGTGAGGGCTCCAAGGAGACAATATTGTAACAATTCCCATCGATCGCCACAGCGAGTCATCAGCAGCAAAATCCAACACCTCATGTTTCGATTTAAAGCAGATGAGGAAGCAGGTGAGGGAGATTCGAGCTACATCCACAGCAGATGCAACAAAACGAGAAGCTCTGATGCCATCTATAATGCGGAGGATGGAGATATCTTGCGAGGTGGTTGCTCCCACAAGACTCGAATCCAGATCTGAAAGCTTTCTGGCCACCAGAGGGGGGTCAGCCGTGACCTTTTTCTTGCCCGGGGAAGAGTAGGAGACACCAAGTCCTAAACCCTCCCATCTTCGAGGGGAGGTTGTGGTCTGAGGGTTTGAAGGAGTAGCCCGAGGATATTGAGGTGTAGAAGATGGGAGGACATTGGGGCCGATGTTGGTGCCAGCGTTCGGGCCACTTTTGGTGCCGATGATGGTGCCGATGTCAGGGGATTACCGACGAGTGCTTCTCTTTGGATTTACCACTCTAACAACCACCACCCTTCCATTAATCCACTTCCCATTAAGAACCCTTGTTGATGCTCTAGCATCATCTTCATAGCAGAACTTTACAAACCCATATCTACGATGCTTGGACGTACCTGGGAAAAGGGGGAGATGGATCTCCGCAATACGGCCATATTTCAGGAAGATTTGGTAGAAATCTTCCGTAGAGCAGCTGAATGGCAAGTTCCCCACAAACAGACATTTTGGATCTGGGGGGGGGGAGATTCGGCGATCGGCTGCCCTAGATCGAGGCCTCTTGCGAGGGGAGAGGCAGACTCCCGAGCGCCCTCTCATTCCGATCTCGCACCTTTAAAAATCTGTTTGGACCGTAACTTAGTGACCAACCAGTTGATTATAAAATTTTCTATTTTCCCCTGTAGAGTAAGATTATTCTACAAGTGCTAGACATGTGGCACATTGTGGTGCGTTTATGGCATCCAACTGGTCCAAGATTACCCTACCATGAAAGTTGATGCCTACATGAGCCATCCGGTGACTTTGGAGGTTTTGAGATAGTTTTATATTATTTCATATGGTGTGACCTACTTAATAATTATAAATGTATATGGACCAATCATCATGATAGGGCTCAATATACATTGGTACACAACACGCTTATGACAAAAAATAAAATTAAAAATAATAATAATATATAACCATTAAAAACCTTCAAATTCATGTGGTAACCTACATGATGATTGGATTGGCTTGATTTTGGATGATGGGTAGACTAAATCACTCACATGCTTTCTTGTTTTTTTTTTCCTTTTTTTTTTTTCCTGCTTAGGACATGTTCGTTGGAGGAGTCGAAAGCACATCAACCACTTTGGAATGGGCCATGGCAGAACTTATGAAGAATCCCAATGTGATGGAGAAAGCTCAAGCAGAGGTAAGAAATGTAGTTAGCAGAAAACCAAAGGTGGAAGAGGATGACCTTCTTCAAATGGACTACTTGAAATCCATAATCAAGGAGACTCTCCGACTTCACCCTCCTGCGGCACTGTTAGTTCCACGAGAATCCACATCAGCTGTGACACTACAAGGCTAACATATCCCTCCCAAAACAAGGGTTTTGATCAATGCATGGTCCCTTGGAAGGGACCCAAAATCATGGGAAAATGCAAATGAGTTTCTCCCAGAGAGATTTACCAATAACCCAATTGATTTCAAAGGACTAGATTTTAAATATATTCCTTTCGGCGCAGAGAGGAGAGGTTGCCCTGGAATGTCATTTGCTACCCATGTTATTGAGCTTGCTCTTGCCAACCTTTTATATTGGTTTGATTGGGAGTTGCCTGGGGGCACGAATAAGGAAGATCTGGACATGGCTGAAGCTCCAGGGCTTGCTGTACAAAAGAAATATCCTCTTTATCTTGTTCCTATATATCACTTCTCTTAAGATGATCAGAGGCTTTTCGTCTCCTTTCATAAAGAATTCATTTGTGCATGTGATTGGGTATGGTTGGGTTGTTTTTCTCACCAGCTCATTGAATAGGTATAAGCTTTGACTTAGGTTGCTAGTAATTGTTAGAGAGGATGCTAGAGGTATTTTTCTCACTAGCTCATTGAGCGGGGTGAAGCTATTGCTTAGGTTGCTAGTAATTGTGATAGGGTATGCTGGAGTGTTTTTCTCACCAACCCATTGAATGGAGCTATAAGCTCTGGCTTATGCTGCTAGCTAGTCATTGTCAGAAGGGTTGCTCCGAGTGTTTTTCTCACAAGCCCATTAAATGAGGCCAAGCTTTGGCTTTGGCTACTAGTAATTGTTACAAGGTATGCTGGTGATGTTTTCTCACCAGCCCGTGGAACGGGGTTAAGCTTTGGCTTGGGCTGCTGTGATTGTTACAGAGTATGTTGGAGGTGTTTTACTCACTAGCATGTTGTATGCAGTGAAGCTTTGACTTGGTTTTAACCTAATTTTGGGATTTGCACATGAAACACGTGATGTTTCGTTAAGGGTTTTTCATAATTATTCACGAAGCATTCACCAACATGTAAGAGCCAAGAGGTAAGCATATCAAGGGCTATTTTATTTTTGTAGATTTGTGTATATTTTAGGTGTGGTACCACATTACTGTTAATTACATTCCAAGGGAATAACTCTTGATTCTAAAACAAAGCCTAGTGAGTTGTCTTGAGATGCATGATGCTATGCTCATGCTATGCAATGATGGCCTTGGCTTTCAAATGGATCACTTTAGACTTTTGGGGGATAGGATCATTAATTTGGGACTTCAATGATCACAGTTTTATGGGTCCGTTTGCTATCAACCCTAGCAGAGGACACGAATGAACCAACTAGGGTTATTAGAGGGCTTGGATGTCCTCAAGGATTACCAGAAGATCGGTAAATGAGCCAACTACGGTTATTAGAGGGCTTCGGCAAAGATCTATAAATATTAAGAGGATTAGCAGAAGACAACACAATCAAATTTAACAAACACATCAAATAAATCAAATTTATCTTATGTTAGCATAATCAAGTAGATTAATCTTAGGAGCAGTGGTAATTCAGTAGCAATAATCTTTAGTTGTAATACAAGTATACGCTCATACGCTAGACTTGATCCTTATTTAATACAATCATTTCTTTCGGAATAAGTATTCTTACCGTCGCTCATTCATGACTGATTGTAAGTACTAACTTTTGTTTGGTTGCGATGGTATACTGAAAAGTCATTTGTTGTGAAAGACAATGTGCAATTCATCTTTGGAAGAAGAACTTCACCTTCTAACTATCGCATGATCATCACAAATATTTTGATTGAGTAGGGGACCAATCTCCTCATATATATATATATATATGGTTAAGTTAGATGTGTTTGCCTATTTAGGTGCTTGTGGTCAAAGTTAATCAATTTAAATGGAGCTCGAATCTTGTAGGCCCGCACACCCTGCACATAACATAAAACAAACTCAGTGCGAACAATCCTAACCTTTGATTAGTGATCATACTTTTGTAGAATTCAGAACAATGACTGTTCCCAGCTTTATCCATGGTTTGCGATGTCCACCAACCAGCCTGATCGATATTTTTTTGTACTACAAACTCACTGAAGTTGGGCATACAATCAAGATTTAGGAGACTCCTATCCCTTTGGGTGCTGGAAAAGTTATGTGGGCCCACCATGATGTATGTATTTTATCCACACCATCCATTTATTTTTTTCAGCTCATATTAGGCCATGGGCCCAAAAATGAACTACATCCATATCTCAGCTGGACCACATCATATGAAACGGTGGTGATTGAACGCCCCACCATTAAAAACTTATTGGGCCACAAAAGTTTTGTATCAAGCAGATATTTGTATTTTCCCCTCATTCAGCTCTGTAAATAAACATTACAAACCTGAGATTTGGACGGTAAACAGACATTGCAAGGGGTCCTAGAAAGTTTTCAATTGTAGGTATTTAATCACCACTGTTTCATGTGGTGTGGTACACCTGAGATTTGGATTTCTCCCATTTTTAAGCTCATACCCTAAAATGAGTTGGAAAAGTGAATGGACGGCATGGATGAAACTCATAGATCATGGTGGGCCCAAAGATTTCCAGCACTGACCTGGACCGACGTCAGTACCGGAGTGGTCGCTGCCGAATCCGGAGAAAATGACCACTGTAGACAAAACCTTTTACCCAGCGGTTTTTATGAAAGAAGACAAACTTAAGTTACCAAGTTAGACTATCACGTGCGGACAGCGACTTTGAGGACGAAACTACCCCTCCTTTTTACTGCCGTTGCTTTTCCTCTCCCTCACTTTCCTCTTTCCATTTTCGAAAAACAGAAGACGAAAACTCCTGCTGCTTTTCCTCTCCCTTTCACTGTTTGTTTTTTCTCTCCCTCCTTTTCACTGTTGCTTTTCCTCTCCCTTTCCACAGCTGTTTCACTGCCATTGCTTTCACATCCTTTCATCACCCGTTAGAAGGACAAAAAAACACCCTTTCTGTGGGCCCCCCTTATCAACATTTTGTCTTCTTCTGAAAATGGTAGGTCCAATGAAGAAAGCACGCACCACAGGTATATTTTAAACTCAGTTGGGCCCACATTGAATATATTTAATGTAGGAAACGGATTGGCTACTCCCCCTAACACCAGCCCCATGGCTGGTGGTCGGTGATCCGTTGGCCCCACCATGATGTACATGGCTGCTGGTCGGTGCTCTGTGGGCCCCACTATGATGTATGTGTTTCATCCATTCCGTTCATCCATTTTTAAAGTTCATCCAGGGCTTTATCTTAAAAATAAGAGGGATATAAATCTTAGATATACCACAATACAGGAAAACAATAGTGATTGGATATCCATCATTTAAATCGTCCTGAGGCCCACTGTACTCTTTACCTGAAATCCAATCTGTTTATTACGTCATAAAGACCCAGATGAAGGGTAAAAACAAAGATCATCTTGATCCAATACTTTTATGGCCACCTAAAAGTTTTTAATGGTTGATGTTCATTAAACACTGTTTCCTGTAATGTGGTTCAATTGAGATCAGGATATACCTCATTTTTTGTATAATATCGTAAAATGATATATAAAAATAGATGGACAGCATGGTTGAAACACATACATCATGATGGGGCCCACAGAGCACCGAACACCAGCCATTGGCTGGTGGCATGGGGAGTAGCTAATCCGTTTCATGTAGTATATCCACGCTATCCATCCGTTTTTCTATCTAATTTAAGGGGTTGAGCATGAAATTGAAGCATAATGATTTTCTAGTTTGCCCCGCTGATTTTCTAGTTTGATCCACTCAATTTCATATTTGCTGGAAGTGCATGGGTGGATGTATAACATACTTTGTAATTTTGGTAGATGATGAAATGATCATCTTTATACTTTATCACATTGCATTTTCAGTTTGTCTCGCTCAATTTCCAGATTGGCCCGCTCAATTTCCAGTTTGTCCCGCTTAATTTTCAGTTTGTCCCGCTCATTTCCATGTTTGCCCGCTCAATTTTCAGTTTGTCCCGCTCAATTTCCAGTTTGGCCCGCTCATTTTTCAGTTTGTCCCGCTCAATTTCCAGTTTGGCCCGCTCAATTTTCAGTTTGGCCCGCTCAATTTCTAGTTTGTCCCGCTCATTTTCCAGTTTGGCCCGCTCATTTTCCAGTTTGTCCCGCTCAATTTTCAGTTTGGCCCGCTCAATTTCTAGTTTGTCCCGCTCATTTTCCAGTTTGGCCCGCTCAATTTCCAGTTTGGCCCACTCAATTTCTAGTTTGGCTCACTCATTTTCCAGTTTGTTCCGCTCAATTTCCAGCTTGTCCCGCTCAATTTCTGGTCAATTCGCTTCACTTCACGATCATTTCCATGCATTTCACGGTCATTCCCGGCGATTCCGTGTTGATTCACGATCATTTCCATGCATTTCATGGTGAATTCCGTTCACTTCATGGTCCTTTTCACGCATTTCATGGTCAATTCGCTCCACTTCACAGTCATTTCCATGCATTTCACGGTCAATTCGCTCCACTTCATAGTCATTTCCATGCATTTCAAGGTCAATCCCGGCGATTCCGCGTTGATTCACGATCATTTTCATGCATTTGACGGTCAATCCCGTCGATTCCGTGTTGATTCACGGTCATTTCCATGCACTTCACGGTCATTTCCCTTCACTTCACGGTCATTTCCATGCATTTCACGGTCAATTCCAGTGATTCCGTTTCATTTCACGGTCAATTCCCTTCACTTCACCATCATTTCCATGCATTTTTTTGTAAACAAACAAACTAAAGTATAGGACTACTCCATTACAAGTCGTATTTTCTATCAAGCAATTTATTTGGGAGAGGGAAATCCAGCATATCTTGTTAGCTTGAGGGGAGGCATTGGAATTTCCTTTGCCTTCAACACAGATGATCTACACTCAATTATAATTAATTTATCTATATCTTATATATTAATTGGGTTCGTGTTGGGTCAGGCAACCCAAGACCTCAATCCGAGCTCAACCCAAGTTTTATTAAGTTGGTGTTTGTCTGGCCCAACCCCAAGACCAAACTCGATACATCCTGCCCAAGCCCAACCCAATGTTGGGTCGGCCACAGGTTGGTCGGGTTGAGCCTGCCCAACTTCTAGCCCTAAAATCATATACGGTACGTCAATTAACTAATTTTGGTTTAGAAGATATTCTTGTTATATGAATAAAGAAAGTAATGAAAAAAAAAAAAGTGATAATTTTTTTTTGTGGCATATGCTTATATATACATATTTATATAAATATGTGTTAGAGAAAAATGTAGGTAAAATAAACTTCTCCATGTAAAAAAATAAAAGACTGGATACGGATACGGTTATAGCTACGATTATAATCCGTAGCCATAGATCGGGGGTGGAATCGCCACATCCACGATTGATCGCCGATTGGGACAGCGACTTGCGGTGGAATCGCGGGAGCTGCGATGGATCGCCGGTCTGTAGCTACGGTTATAATCCGTAGCCATAGGTTCTTTCTTCTTTCATTTTTTTTTCCATTCTTTTTTTTTTTTACTGTTGTAATCCCCACGTCCTTTTGTGGGTCCAATCATGAGGTTTGTGTTATATCCAAACCGTCCATCTATTTGACGAGCTCATATTAAGGCTTGAAATGAAAAATAAGATAGATCTAACTATCGAGTAGACCACACTGTAAAAGGCAATGGGGAATTGAATGTCTACCATTGAAACCCTTTTTGGGGTTATAAAAGATTTGGATCATTCTGAAATTTGTTTTTCTTCCTCATCCAGGTCTTTGTGACCCTATGAATGAACTTAGACGGGTAGGATTTCTCACAAACATCACAGTGGACCCCCAAAAAGTTTTTAATGGTCGACGCTCATTCAACACTGTTTCCAGTTTGTCCCACTCAATTTTCAGTTTCATTTGACATAAATCACTATGCATGTTAAAAAAATCTGTACAGTGCAAGGCTTGTCGATGGGATTAAAGGGCAGAAAATGTACTTTTGTTAGATTTGCTAGTCCCTGTAGGAAAAACAGTTGTTTATAGTTTTTCTCTGAGTTATTGAATGAATGATTGTAATAAGATTAGTAGTGAAGTTAAAGTCTTATTTAGGTACATTTTCCAAGTTGCTCAATCTAGAAGCTGGTATTTGAAATTGCAAAACTTTCGTCATAGATTTGTAAACAATGAAATTTTCCATGAATATAGATTTGTAAACGATGAAACATTCCAATCCATTTGTTTCAGCTTCTTTCTTGAAAAATGTTGTTTTATTATAAGGAAAAAAGAAAAGAAAAAGAAAATGAGAAGAAAATGACAGAAAAATGCAAATATGGGTTGGTATCCAAATGTTAGGTGGTAGCATGAGCAAGGAGCGTCATGGCATCATCTTGTTGCCAACAGATATGGATTTTCTGATTGTTATGTTCTTGCTAACAAATGGAATTAAGGAAGATGGTTAGATCCCAAGTGGTCATAGCCTCATAAGAAGGGGTTCCATATTTAGAAGGCGATTTCTAAATTTTGAGATGCTTTGAAGGGTGTGGGTAAAGCCTTTAATGATGGTTTGAGATTTTTACGGTTCTCACATTTGGTAGGCAATTTCCAAATTTGGAGATTCTTTGAAAGGTGTGACTATACCCCTAAATGATGGTTTGAGATTTCTATGCCTCTCATATTTGGAAGGCAATTTCCAAACTTGGGCTTGCTTTTAAAGGTGTTGTAAAGCCTTTTAGTGGGAAATGGGGAAAGAATCATATTTTGGGAGAATTAATGGGTGGGGAACTCTTTAAGCTCAATGATTTCTTAGGTTGTATATAATGCGGCGAGATCGGGAGGACTTTTCTTCAAATTGTGAAGTCAATTGAGGATATGCCATCAAGGTGGAGATTGTTGGGGGTAATGGCCCATCACTTTGGCTTTAGGTGAGGAGCATTTTGCAAGGGTAAAACGTCATTTATGCATGTTGGATGAGGGGCATCTCGTTAAGGGTAAACGAGTCTTTTTCACCTATGATTTTTAGTATCCAAGTTAGGGCAATGTTATAAAAGGTAAAAAGATGGCATTTTCTCTTTGGAGCCTAGAAGGGTTATTCCCTTCTAGGCTCTAAAGATAAGTGGATGTTCACCATCATCAAATCAAGACACGAACCGAGATCTCTCTGCGTAAGCGCTTTGATGGCTATGTAGATGATCACACAAAGATAATGTAAAGTAACCATAAGTATAGACTTTGGCATATATGAAAATGAGTTGAGAAGGGGACAAAATATACATGGTTCATTGCAACATGACTACATCCACTGGGAAGCACCAAAAAATTATTTTACTAGCAAAATTAGGAGAACACAAGACATAAGAGAAGCATTGCTTACATATAATGAACAAAACAATAAACATCTTTTATCTTATTTTATAATGGATCAAGAGAACCTTTGAGAAAACTCTCTCCTCTTCTCTCTACTTTGTTAATACATGAGAAGAAACCATTGGAGAGAACTCTCACCTTTGCCCTACTTGGATTAGTGAAAACCAAAAAGTTGATTAGGAAAAGGAAAACGCCATATCCGAGGCAAATTATGGAAAAGGCAATCTGTGGAAAAGAATCCTTACGTAACCTGCTTGTTTTTGGCACACATAAATTCAATGGAAATGTGGAATGCTCAATGGTAAAAAAGTGAGAGTTCTCTCTTAAAATGGGTGGAAGTTTCCTTTTCTTAGACTTTAGAGAGGAAAATGAAATGACCCTTTTTTGAGGAAATATGAGGAAATGAAACTGATTTCCTCACCGCTCTTGGCTTTCCTAAATGAAGGGAACCGTCACATAAGAGTAAATTAGTTTTCTTTACTAGTTAAATCCTAGTTTGCACTAATATGAACATGCCATAAGAGAGACCCTTCTCCATCTTGCTGGCAAAAGGAAAACCCTTCTAGGCTCTAAAGAGAAAATGCCATCTCTTTACTTTTTTTATGACATGTTCTAACTTGGAAATAAAAGTGAAAAGATCCCTTTGCCCTTAAAAAGATGACATTTTGCCATTGAAAAAATGCTCCTCACATAAAGCCAAGGTGATGAGTCATCACCCTTAACAATATGGGTTAACTCCAAAGTTTATGAATTTCAAGGAGTGTTATGAAGTTCTGGCCGAGAAGATGGTGTGGAAGCTGAGGGTCAAAAAGGACTTATGGGATCATGAAATTCCAATGGTTGAAGAATTACTTATAGTTCTCGAGGATGTATTTCTATCAGTGAGTGTGCTCTAGTGTGGTTTTCTAGTCAAAAGAGTTCTTTAGAGCGTTAAGACCAATGTATCCCCCTAACTTGGGTCAAGGATCCAAAGTCCGGGAATCTCTTGTGCCTCCAAGTATAAGCTTTTGTTAGACAACCATGGCAAACAAAGTTCTTACCCTGAATAAATTGAAAATTGAAAATTGTCCCTTCCAAATACATGCATGCTTTGTAGAAAGAAATAGTTGAACCTCTTTTTTCGTTGCAAGAGAGTTGAAGCATTTCGTTTTCTTTCCTTCCATCTCCTTGGGATGTGGTGGGTGATGTCAACTTGTGTGGAGGATCTTTCAAAATCTAGGGAAGTAGGCCTTTCAAACAATGAGACAAAAGTCTTGTGGAGGATGCTTCCTCATGCTTTGCTATGGGATATATGGAAAGAAAGAAACAACAAAATCTTTGCTGATAACCAATCCTTGATGAATATTGTGGTTGAGAAAATCAAAATCTCTCACATTGAGTGGGCCCGAAATTGCACGAATTTAAAGTTTGGTTAGAAGTTGGAAAAACACAATTAACAAGGTAAGCATGATGTCTTTGAAGTGTGCCAAGATGGATTTTTCCCCATGAGATGGTGGAAGCTTTACATTGATGGTAGCTTGATGAGAAATCCCGGGTAGTTGGTTGGGAGGGAGGGGGATGATTAGGAATAACCTATGTAGAATCATTCTTGCCTTTTCAGGGCTGTTAGGCATTGATGATTCCAACCAAGCTCAAATGGGAAGTGATGAGGACAAGCTTGAAAGTCATCAAAGACTAAGCAAGTTTTTCTGTGATCATCATCTAGGGCAATTCCAATTAAACTGTAAACATAAGAAAGAACAGGCGTCCTGAGGGAGAACCATAACATAAAGACACACAAACCCTCAATATAGAGAGAGATGATACATCAAAAGAGCACCGAACTATGAAACAAAAATACATAATCTCCAACACTTCTAGAAATCAAAATAAATAATCTAATATGATTTAAAATCCAGGGTTGACATGCCTATATGTGGAGGTTTAATTGCTAGGCCCTCAAAATAACAAATTCCTAAATGGACTCTAACTTTATAATTGATAATCCCATCAAACCTTACACACGCTCAGAAAATTGACCATAACTTACTCAAATGGTATTGAAGCGCATGATCCTGGGCTTGTTGGAAGCCCAATTCAATAGAATTTCAAAACGGGACCAATTGTACGAGGTTTTGACATCGTTTGATATCTCAAAAGTGGGCTTCAAGAAAAGCGTTGAAAATTGAAAGTGAGACTTGTAACTCTATCCAAATAATTAAAAACTAGGAGAAAATCTCTAATAAATCATGTTGAGTTAGGAGTTAGTAAGAGGATTCCCCATGCGGGACCCAAGATGTCAATGCACTCTTCAGTCTTCAGACGACATGGTTCTCCAGGATCAAATGACCATCCATGCATGATTCTTCGAAAATTTGGGCCTTTTGAACATTTTGACCATAGGTTGTAAGATGATCAGTAGTGGAGAATGGAGATTGTTTATTTAGCCTTGATCGTATGAATGGGATCTTTTGCTTGAAGTGTTTTTTGAGAGGAATGGGCAATCAAAGGTGGGCCTGGCATGATGATGGTCCATGTCAATGATCGGACCTTTCTAGTAAATTAAACATGGACTTTCCATTTTCCAAGCCATCAATAATCAATAGCATGGTTAGAGTTGTTTGAAAAATATGACTTTGAGAAGAATGGGCAATCAGTTGTGGAGACATTCCATATCAACGGTTATACCTTTTCTAGTATAATAAATATGGATTGTTAGGAGCATCCAATGAAGGTGATTTTTGAGAGGTATGTTAATCAAAGGAGAACAATTTAGTAACTCAATGACAGATCTTTCTATGATGTGGGAGTTTGCCTTTTGCTGGAATTTCCACCCAATTGGGATACTTTGGCTCTAAGATTAATAGATTTTCATGTTTGTTGTGCATTCTTATTGTTAAGTACTTCACTCTTGGTGGAACCGTTGCTTTTGTTTGCATCAGTATTTCCCATGAGGTGCTGGAAAGGTTTCTCCTATTTCAAATTAACTGGCAATTTCTAGTACCAGTGCTCATAACTGGATTGTATTAGACATTGGAAGCACAGAAGGTAGTTGGGGAGAAAGTAGCTGGGGAACATGTCCTAAGGAATAGTGCCATGTTCTGTGAAGTCAATGGTTGTGAGATATGTAGGAATCGATGGAGATAAATATGATCGAAGCTGAAGCTCTTTGTTTTGGCCTCATAATTTATTCATACATATGAGTCTTGGTCAGCCATTATGAATTGAAGCCTTCTTCAATGGTATTGCTGGATCACTTGGGTCTCCGTATTGAAACCTCCACGAGGCAGAATCCTTGATAAGATCCATGATTCACATTCCTGCTTTGAGAACTTTGATATCCCCTACATTTCATAGAGAAGGTCCATGAAGACAGTAGATACCATCTATTTCTGCCATTGTAATAGGTTGTTTATTCCCATGTTACTGCCTGCATAATCTCTTGTGGAGGCAATGATCCTCTCCTCTGCAGTTGATGGGTAAAAAAATTTGACAATTGTCATATTCCAGATGTATTATGAGCATATATCTAACTACCTTTGATGCAAGTGTAACTAGTGGTGCATGGTAAGGCTAGAGGAAATGTTTTAAGAAGGGAGGAAAGTCTGTTTGCAAATTACCAATACAGTAGGCGAGTAAAGAGATGCATTCCACCAGTCTCAAGGGGGATGATGGTCTTGGTCTCTAACAAAGTAACCCCACCTTTAGCACAGGGTTTATTGGGGAATAGGGGTTTGGAATGAAAGGCCTTATAAGCAAATTTTACTCAACTAAGTAGTTGCAACAAGTCAAAGATAGTTTCAAATTGCATTCAGTTTAGGATAGTAGTTTCTAGAAGTCAAAGTTAGTTTCTAATTTTAGTAAGAGTCTTTATTAGTTTCTATTTCTGTTTTATTAGGATTGTAAGTTTGAAAGTTAAGAGGAGAGTTCTGTATGGAGTGTAATTGAAGAAGAAGAAAAAAAGCCATTTTATAAGCACAAGGTAGAGGGGAATCCTAGGACATTTCTTTTTCTTTTTTCCTATGGGTTGTCAGTATGCATTTTCTTTTTTGGTCTTGCCATCTGGCTAATCTTTTCTTTTTGCACTTCTCCTTGATTTTCTATCATTCCTAGTGGCACCTTAAGTTCTTCAGGACTAAACCAGGAAATACTGCAGAAAAATTCCAGCAGCATAGTCGAATCGACATCTAAGGATTCAGGTGGCTGATTTGATACCAGTTTCTGCATAATCTGAGGGTCCGTCTATCAATTCTGCAGGAGCCGTTTGCCATAATTTTAAGACAAAATGCTAGTTTCTATTGATACTATTTCATTGCCGGTTCACAACAGAATTTGAACAATGTTTTTTTTTTTTTTACAAGCTGCTAGCAAAAATTCCAACGAAACCTGTATTTGCATCATAAATGGATGATTTTCAAGCTTTTTATTGCAATAGAAATCATCCTACCCACCTGTTCAAAAAATTGCTATAATCCTGTCTGCAACATGGTTAGGTATAATTTCAATCGCTATGCACTTGCTTGCCAGGTTGACACATATCAGAACTTTAGTTGATGTGAGTTATGGGAGCTTTCAAGTATGAGGTGGTGATTGGGCATATGGAAGGCTATTGTGATGATCAATCAATAGAGTAAATGGATGGTGATGAATGAGATGAATGATTTGTGCAGGTTGTGACCAATGATTCGTGTAGGTTTGTTTCAAATATTGTGATCCTCTTTGCATTCTTCCGGTTCAAAAGATCTGATTCTTAGAGGGTCTTCATTGCACAAAGTATGCGACTAATAAAAAAAAAAATCCACGTAAAGAGGGTGAAAGTAGTGAGGGAAAGGTTAAGGCAAAGAGGATTGATTCCATGTTTTTTTTTTTTTTTTTTTAAAGAAGGAATACAGATATAGCTACGGTTATAATCCGTGGCCATAGATCGGCGGTGGAATCGCAGGATCTACGATTGATCCCCGAATGGGACAGTGAGTTGGGGTGGAATCGCAAGATTCACAATTGATCGCCGAATCTATGGCTACGGATTATAACCGTAGCTATAGTCGTATCCCTGTTTTGACATGTAAAATTTTATTCTACCTACATTTTTCTCTAACACATATTTTATATAAATATGTGTATATATATATATATATGTATATATATATATAAGCATATTAAAAAAAATTCACGGTTATACTTTGTCTCATTTCTTTCTTTATTCACATAGCAAGAATACATTCTAAACCAAAATTAGTGAAGGGAAATGACCGTGAAATGATGGTGAAGTGAAGGGAATTGACCGCGAAATAAAACGGAATCACTGGAATTGACCGTGAAATGCATGGAAATGACCGTGAAGTGAAGGGAAATGACCGTGAAGTGCATGGAAATGACCGTGAATCAACACGGAATCGCTGGGATTGATCGTGAAATGCATGGAAATGATCGTGAATCAACGCGGAATCGCCAGGATTGACCTTGAAATGCATGGAAATGACTATGAAGTGGAGCGAATTGACCGTGAAATGCATGGAAATGACTGTGAAGTGGAGCGAATTGACCATGAAATGCGTGGAAAGGACCATGAAGTGAAGGGAATTCACCATGAAATGCATGGAAATGATCGTGAATCAACACGAAATCGCCGGGAATGACCGTGAAATGCATGGAAATGATCATGAAGTGAAGCGAATTGACCGAAAATTGAGCGGGACAAGCTGAAAAATGAGCGGAACAAACTAGAAATTGAGCGGGCCAAACTAGAAAATGAGTGGGCCAAACTAGAAAATGAGCGGGACAAACTAGAAATTGAGCAGGCCAAACTGAAAATTGAGCGGGCCAACTCGAAATTGAGCAGGCCAAACCGAAAATGAGCGGGCCAAATCGAAATTGAGCGGACAAACTAGAAAATGAGCGGGCCAAACGAGAAATGTGGAGCAAACTCGAAATTGAGCGGGATAAATCGAAATTGAGCGACAAATCAAAATTGAGCGGCAAATCATGGAAATGAGCGACAAATCAAAATTGAGCGACAAATCGAAATTAAGCGGACAAACTAGAAATTGAGAGGGACAAATATGAAATTGAGCGGACCAAATGGAAAATGAGCGGGCTAAACTAGAAATTGGGCGAGCCAAACCGAAAATTAAGCGGGCCAAACCGAAAATTGAAGCATATCCACAAACTGGAAAATGAGCGGGATAGACCAGTGTTTAGAGGCTGAAAATGAGTGGGCCAATTTGGTATTGAATTTGTCTTTTAAAAAAAATATTCAATTTGTCTAGAGGCTGAATTACTCTCATCAAACCAGTGTTTTCTAATTGCCATGTTTACTTAATGTCATTATTACATTGTTGGGTGCCATGAAGAGACAGGAAGGCTCCAAAGATATTTTCAGGCCACAACAGCAAAAAAAGGCTAGGATCTTCCAGAGTCTGAGATTTCAGTAAAGATGATATGACCTCAGCAAGCAAGAAATGTGCCACTTGTGTAGAGAAATAGAAAAATCATTCTATCACCTACATCTTGTATGTAGAATGCCTAGGGATATGGAACTTCTTCAAACGCTTTTTAATTTGTTGGGTTCTCCAAAAAAGTGGCCTTTGGTCGTAGGTGGGAGGATGAAATTGTTGTTTAATCAAGTAGGGCGAATTTTGAGGATGCTTTCATTTGACATAATCTGGTGGATCTAGAAGGAAAGGAATAAGAAATTCTTTGAAAATAGAGTATCATTAGAAGTGAGTGAGAGACATGATCAAGAATTTTTTATCAGTTGGTTGAAATTAGTGAAAATGGGTTTTATGTCACTTTGGCATCTGTATGGAAAGAGCTTAAACAACGATAACATGGACAAAAAAATTTAGTTGGTGTTATGAGAGGTGACTAGGGAGAAACAATATGGTGTTTCAGACCGGTGAGATTCCAACAAGGTAGGTGAGTCTCATTTATTTTCTAGGCTTGTTAAAGTGGAAAGAGATGTAGAAAATGCAGATCAAATTTCATTGTTAGCAAAACTAAAAAAGTTGGTATAAGGTATGTGCTGATATTTTTATCATGTTTCGAGGGAAGCTAGTGTGGTCACTGATCATTTTCATGCATTTCACAGTCAATCCCGCCGATTCCGTGTTGATTCACGGTCATTTCCATGCACTTCACGGTCATTTCCCTTCACTTCACAGTCATTTCCATGCATTTCACGGTCAATTCCAGTGATTCTGTTTCATTTCACGGTCAATTCCCTTCACTTCACCATCATTTCACGGTCATTTTTTTCTAAACAAACAAACTAAAGTATAGGACTACTCCATTACAAGTTGTATTTTCTATCAAGCAATTTATTTGGGAGAGGGAAATCTAGCATATCTTGTTAGCTTGAGGGGAGGCATTGGAATTTCCTTTGCCTTCAACACAGATGATTTGCACTCAATTATAATTAATTTATGTATATCTTATATATTAATCGGGTTCGTGTTGGGTCAGGCAAGTATCAGTAGCCTTTTTTAGCTGTTGTGGCCTGAAAATATCTCTGGAGGCTTCCTGCCTCTTCATGGCACCCAACAATGTAATAATGACATTAAGTAAACATGGCAATTAGAAAACACTGGTTTGATGAGAGTAATTCAGCCTCCAGATAAATTGAATATTTTTTTAAAAGACAAATTCATTACCAAAAGGTCTTTGCATTCAAATACGCACATTCATTTAATGCCTGCTGGTCACATGTAGGACTGTCAATGAGCCAGGGCCAGGCCAAGCGAAAATAAATTTTTAGTCTGGAAATTTATTTCATAGCATGTTTGGATGAATGTCCTTTCGGAAAATTTGTTTGTGGGAACGCTGTTTGGAGCATTAATTCAATTTACATAAGAGGAATTCTATGTTTTCCTTGCATTTAGTTTTCATCCTTTTTCAATTGACTGATTCTTTGTTTTTATGTTGTAGTCTTCTAGCGGTGGTTCGCCCTTGAAAAATTACAGAAGACACACGATAGAAGTTCTTCCCCAAGATGCAGATCTCCTGGACAAGGATCATATAGTTCCTCCCCAAGAAAACACATCATCCTTTTCTCTCAAAACTAAAAGGCATGCTCGTCAGCTCATGTCTTTTAATAGGCAAAAGGCAGGTAAACAGTCATATAATGTAGGCAACTGAAGTTGGTCCTTTTTCCTAAATAAATGGTACCCTACAATCCATCCCCATCTAACTGACATGGGCCAGATGCAACCAAGAAATTATTTTGGTTGAATCACATTAGAAGTTGGGAATTCAGGTATAGCCAGAGATATCTATCAATTCCATGCCAAAAGCAACAATGAAGCTAAACCAGGAAGACCAAGATATGGTACCGTACCTTTTTGAAGTAGAAGATAGTTGGCTAAGGCAATCAAATTCTAGCTTACGGGGCCAACACAATTCTCCATACGCCACCATTGCCATGTTTCTATGGCGACTTGCCGTGGAATCCCAAGATCCGCGATTAATCCATTTTTTTGACATGGAGAATTTTATTCATATCCATTTTTTTGACATGGAGAATTTTATTCCACCTACACATAGTTATAATCAATATGTATATATAAGCATATAAACAAAATTTTATCTCTTTTTTCTCCATTTCTTTCTTTAACCATATAACAAGAATATCTTCTAAACCAAAATTAGTTACTTGATGTATCATATAGGATTTTATGGCTGAAAGTTGGGCGGGACAAACTAGAAATTGAGCGGGCCAAACTGAAATTTGAGCGAGCCAAACTGGAAATTGAGCGGGACAAACCGCACATTTCCATCGAAATTGAGCGGGCCAAACTAGAAATTGAGTGGGACAAACTGGAAAAAGAGCGATAAATAAAGATATACATATTAAATGAATAAACAAAGAAATGGAAAAAAAACACGGAAAATTTTATTTTCAAAAGCTTATATATACATATTTATATAAATGTTATGTTAAATATACGTCAATTTCCAGATAGACCTGCTCAATTTCTAGTTTGGCCAGCTCATTTTCCTATTTGGCCCGCTCAATTTCCAGTTTGTCCGGCTGAAATTCTAGTTAGGCCCGCTCAATTTCCAGTTAGGTCCGCTCAATTTCTAGATTGGCCCGCTCAATTTCCAGTTAGGTCCGCTCAATTTCTAGTTTGGCCTGCTCAATTTCCAGTTTGGCCCGCTGAAATTCTAGTTTGTCCCGCTCAATTTCAGATTAGCCCACTCAATTTTCATTTTGGCCCACTTGTAGGATTGCCATAAGGTACAGGTTGTTTACCTTAATATCGAGACTGAATCCAGCACATACAATACATTAAACAAAAGATGCTTATACCCAACTCCATAGCCCAACTGACAGACTGAGTGGCGATACCTCGTTTCAACAATTGAGGTCTTGGTATCGATCCCTAGTGGGCGTGGCTTACATGGAGGGTGTGTACTGACATGGGTGTTTACCAGGAAGCTAACCCACATTTCCATGCATTTCACGGTCAATTTGCTTCACTACATGGTCCTTTCCATGCATTTCACGGTCAATTCACTTCACTTCATGGTCATTTCCATGCATTTTACGGTCATTCCAGTGATTCCGTGTTGATTCATGGTCATTTCCACGCATTTCACGGTCAATTTGCTTCACTTCAACCCTAAAACCAAATATGATATGTCAAATAACTAATTTTGGTTTAGAAACTATTCAAAAAATAGCAGCAAAAAGATCTGAAAAACTACTAAACCACAATAACCAATAAAAAATCAAATCGAAAATGGAGGAATTTATTTCCATGCTAGGAATTCAAAAAATATATAGAATCACAAAGAAAATCAATTTAATTCAAAAGGCTAAAAGGGAGATGGGATCATATAGGTAATGTAAACAATAGAAACATCATGGTAAGCAAAGAGGAATCATAAATGTAACTTCAATTCATTATTAGGTGATATCTTAGTATCAAAAGACTTCATCTCTTTGGAATGCACTGCAACTACAAGCTACAAGCGCCTCTCCCCTTCCATAGAATTACAAGACCCGTGTACTACTTCCTCCGATAACAAGAAGAAAAGAGCATGGATGTTCCTTCATCAATTATTTTCTTCCCTTCCCAAAAGAGGTTATCATATGGAGAGAGAGGATGCCAAACAAGATGCTGTCACTTGTCCAAACAAGGACATGAGGAGGAGACGGCCATCGTCGTGGCTACCAGATCCTAACCACTGATGGCCTATTCAAGGATGGTGAAATACAGATACACTTCTGCATCTTCATGTTCTTTATTTCTCTCTTTTTAATAAGAAGAAAAATTCAAACAACAAACAGGACTCCATGAAGTATATTTGGAAATTTTAGAGAAATGAAAATTGAAGAAAGAAAAAAAAAAAAAAACTGTATCATTATTTCTTCTGTCTTTTCAGTTGTAATTTATATAAGGGGTAGGAGTACAGTGGAAACCAATATTCCTACAATTCACGCCTTGTTTATGCGAGTCGCAGTTCTTTTTTTGAGAGTCATCTCCCTCCCTCCCTCCCACCCTCTCTCTCTCTCTCAATTATTTCTTCCTCCTTTTTTACCAACATTGTTGATGTTAATTACTTAACAAAACCATAAAATAAATTTTCAAATCAACTGGTTACAATATTGACCATATACATTAACATGGACCATCCATCATGTGACCCTAAATGGCTAGAAAATTCAGTGCTTCTCATGAGAAAGAGAAGGGGACAATGTGGTCATGGCGGCACCTGATGATCCTGATCAGAAAGAAATGGATTCCATTCTCCTCAATGGATTTTGATTACTCACCAGGTGTATCATGATGTCCTAAGATGAGCAACTGTCAGAAACAGGCCAATTGCAGTTGATCAATAACCTTTAAAGACAAACAGTCATCTCTGAGAAATGAAGAGATCTATCTATTATAGATTGTTTCTTCTGCATCTTCTTCAGGACTAATGGCAATACATGTCGAGACTTTGAGCATATGGTGAGGTGAGAGAGATGCATGGCAGCTGTATCTTGAACATTTCCAAGACAAAGATCCAATGCATCCCATTAATCATCATTTTCTCTATTTCCCATGGCTTCTATTCCATCTACCCACGCATAGAGATTACAGATGAGGGCTTTTATAGTGCTGGAGATGAAGATATATCAATGGAAGCAACACCATGAGCTTTTTTTTTCTACCTCTATTTGAGGACTGAAATCGGTTGCCCGTTTTATCTAATATATGAGAAATAAACAAAAAAGGAGAGTTAACAGCTATGCTGCTCCTAAACAATAAACAATAAATGGATGAATAGTGAAATTAACTTCATCTATTTCTACTTTTTCCCTTTAAATCGAGCGGGCCAAACCGAAATTGAGCGGGCCAAATCGAAATTGAGCGGGCCAAATCGAAAATGAGCGGGACAAACCGGAAATTGAGGGGACAAACTCAAAATTGAGCGGGCAAACATGGAAATGAGCGACAAACCGGAAAATGAGCGGGCCAAACAGAAAATGAGCGAGCCAAACCGAAAATTGAGCGGACAAACTGAAAACCGAGCGGACCTAACTAGAAATTGAGAGGGCCTAACTAGAATTTGAGCAGGACACCGAAATTGAGCGGGCCAAACAGAAATTGAGCGGGACAAATCGACAAGTCAAGTCGAGCTTGGCCCACCTCGACTCGAGTCAAACTCGACTTAATCCATCCATCATGAAGGAAAGAAAATTTAATAAGAGGTCCTAACTTAATGATTCCAAAAATCCACTCAGCTGCTTCTTCTATGTACAACCGCGTGGGCTTGGATATGTGTACGGTTGTATGAAGCCCTCCCATACTATATGGTTTTTTGCATAAACCCAACAATAAGGCTACTAGTTCTAGATATGTGAGACCAGGTCCAATCAATGGAATTTGATTGGATATGTGGGCCTCAAATTGGACCTTAAATCATGTCCTGAGTCTACCACTAGCCAGCCATGGACCAAGTCCTTCATTAGATAGACAACATTCCAATGACTATGTTGTTGAAACTGCCTAGTAGGAAATCTTCATCCTTCCCTATTGTCATTTCAGGGCTTTATCCTACAAATAAGTGGGATATAAATCTTAGATGTACCACAATACAGGAAAACAATAGTGATTGGATATCCATCATTTAAATCCTCCTGAGGCTAACTGTACTGTTTATCTGAAATCCAATCTGTTTATTACATCATAAAGACCCAGATGAAGGCTAAAAACAAAGATCAGCTTGATCCAATACTTTTATGGCCACCAAAAGGTTGTTAATGGTCGATGTTCATTAAACATTGTTTCCTATAATGTGGTCCAATTGAGATCAGGATATACCTCATTTTTTAATATAATATCATAAAACGATATATAAAAAAGACAGACAACATAGTTGAAACACATACATCATGATGGGGCCCACAGAGCATTGAACACCAGCCATTAGCTGGTGGCAGGGGGAGTAGTCAATCCGTTTCATGTAGTATATCAACGCTGTTGATCTATTTTTCTATCTAATTAAGGGGTTGAGCCCCAAATTGAAGCATATCAAAATATCAAGTGGATCATACCACAGGAAACAGTGGGCATAATGATTTTCTAGTTTGCTCCGCTAATTTCATGTTTCCCCTACTCAATTTCCAGTTTGTCCCACTCATTTTCCAGTTTGGCCAGTTTGGCCCGCTTAATTTCTAGTTTGGCCTGCTCAATTTTTAGTTTGGTTCGCTCAATTTCCAGTTTGGCTCTCTCATTTCCTAGTTTGGCCCGCTCAATTTCCAGTTTGTCTCGTTCATTTTCCAGTTTGTCCCGCTCATTTTCCAGTTTGCCCAGCTCAATTTCCTGTTAGGCTAGTTTGGCCCGCTTAATTTCCAGTTTGGCTCGCTGAATTTCCAGTTTGGCCCGCTCAATTTCTAGATTGGCCCGCTCATTTCCTAGTTTGGCCCGCTCAATTTCCAGTTTGTCCCGCTCAATTTTCAGTTTGGCCCACTCATTTTCCAGTTTGTCCCGCTTAATTTCCAGTTTGGCCCGCTCATTTTCCTGTTTGGCCTGCTCAATTTCCAGTTTATCCCGCTCATTTTCCAGTTTGTCCTGCTTAATTTTCAGTTCGGCCCGCTCAATTCACGGTCATTTTCATGCATTTCACGGTCATTCCCGGCGATTCCGTGTTGATTCACGATCATTTCCATGCATTTCATGGTGAATTCCCTTCACTTCATGGTCATTTCCACGCATTTCACGGTCAATTCGCTCCACTTCACAGTCATTTCCATGCATTTCACGGTCAATTCGCTCCACTTCATAGTCATTTCCATGCATTTCACGGTCAATCCCAGTGATTCCGCGTTGATTCAAGGTCATTTTCATGCATTTCACGGCCAATCCCGTCGATTCCGTGTTTTTTTTCATACGCTTATATATACATATTTATATAAATGTTATGTTATATATACGTCAATTTCCAGTTTGTCCCGCTCAATTTCCAGTTTGGCCAGCTCATTTTCCTATTTAGCCCGCTCATTTTTCAGTTTGTCCTGTTGAAATTCTAGTTAGGCCCGCTCAATTTCTAATTAGGTCTGCTCAATTTCCAGTTTGGCCAGCTCAATTTCTAGTTAGGTCCACTCAATTTCTAGTTTGGCCTGCTCAATTTCCAGTTTGGCCTGCTGAAATTCTAGTTTGTCCCGCTCAATTTTAGTTTGGCCCACTCAATTCTCATTTTGGCCCACTTGTAGAATTGCCATAAGGTACAAGTTGTTTACCTCAATATCGAGACTGAATCGAGCAGTACATACAATACGTTTCAACAAAGAGGTCTTGGTATCGATCCCTAGTGGGTGGCTTACCATGGAGGGTGTGTACCGACATGGATCGTTTACTAGGAAGATAACCCACATTTCCATGCAATTGACGGTCAATTGCTATCGATCCCTACATGGGTGGCTTTACCATGCAGGGTGTGTCACGATCAATGGGTCACTTCACTTCATGGTCAGCTAACCCATGCATTTCACGGTGCATTTCACGGTCAATTTGCTTCACTACATGGTCATTTCCACGCATTTCACGATCAATTTGCTTCACTTCATGGTCATTTCCTATCATTTCATGATCATTTCCAGTGATTCCGTGTTAATTCATGGTCATTTCCACGCATTTCACGGCAATTTGCTTCTACTATCAACCCTAAAGATCATAAATGATAATTAAAGAAAAGAGAATTTTGGTTTATATGCTTATATATATACATATGCTATATAAAATATGTGTTAGAGAAAAAATGAGAAATAAAGAAAAGAGAATTTTTTTACATGCCAAAACAAGGATACGACTATAGCTACGGTTATAATCCATAGCCATTGATAATAGTAATTCGGCGATCAATCGTGAATCCCGCGATTCCACCCCAACTCGCTGTCCCATTCGGGGATCAATCATAGTTCCCGCGATTCCACCACCGATCTATGGCTACGGATTATAACCGTAGCTATATCTGTATTCCTATTTTATTTTATTTTTTTATAAAAAAAACATGGAATCAATCCACCGTGCCTTGACCTTTCCTACACTACTTTCACCTTCATTACATGGATTATTGTTATTAGTCATTATTGCATTTGTTTTTGAAAATATGGCATTAAATCACGCCAATATTTATTTCTTTTAGATTGAATGACAAAATCATTTTAGCAGTTGAAGTTCTGTGATATTTGGTGGAGGTATCCAGAAATGGCCTCTTATGATATTTATGTCACTCAACATTAATTTGTTATAGGCTATGACAGGAATTACTGGAATATTTTTATTGAAGAAATGCAATTGGAAGAAATGCAACTTCAATGTTGCAATCTTGGTCCCTTTTCTAACACACATAATTTGTTATAAGCCGAGTTCAAGCCGAGTTCAAGCCGAGATAAGCCGAGTTCAATTGTCCTCGGATCGAAGAGTCTGATGACTTTCACGATTTTGGCATCCGCACAAGATCTTGGGTTCACCATGAACACGCATACGCACATAATCTCTAGTTTGATATAACTCTAGAGTTGTCAACCAAACAACTTTCAAATGACTTCTACGAAGGTTTCTTCTCCCTTAAGTTGACTTCCATGGAAGACCACTCTCCCAAGGCGCAGACTCTGCACATCCAAATCTTCCAGCGTTATCTACAAATACCATTACAGACTTCAAAGTGAAACGTTGGTCTATGGATTTACAATTTTCTCTCTTTTTATTTCACCTCAATGAGATAATAACTATATTTCTTCCGGTTTTGCTTCCAATATCAACTAATCAACAGGCTTCAGTTTGGATATTTAGTCTCCACATTTTTTTTTGTTGAAAGTTGTCAACCAAATAACTTTCAAATGACTTCTACGAAGGTTTCTTCTCCCTTAAGTTGACTTCCATGGAAAGTACTGCTTGATGATCTTCTAATCGCAGAAAATTCACCTCTTCAGTCTGAAGTTAATTCTCCCATCTTCAGTTTCGATAGAACTCCAACTATGGCAAGTTCCAAGCTTAACCAGTCAAATGCAAAGACCGAGTCAACATTTGTGCCACCAACTTCAACTGTCAGATCAGAGAGTGTCACCTCTAGCTTGAGGTTTTGTCTTCCTATAGTTCACTCAATTCCTTTTTAGCTTCTTTATCCAGGTTGATCAATCTCACACAATCTAATTGCCAGTTTTCATCTTTATCAGCATGGATAAGAAATCTATGGAGAAACTGGCTAAGGCTTTAGCAGCTGAAGCTGAGGGAGTTAGTGCTGTCTGGCAAGCTGGAAAGTTAGCTTCTGCAGGCCCTGCAGAAGAGGAGCTTCCAGATTTGCAGATGTACTGCTTGATGATCTTCTAATCGCAGAAAATTCACCACTTCAGTCTGAAGTTAATTCTCCCATCTTCAGTTTCGATAGAACTCCAACTATGGCAAGTTCCAAGCTTAACCAGTCAACGGCCTAATCCGAGCTGGCCACAATTGGCTTGTTCGATCCACTTTAGTTGAACTTGATTGACTTGTTTGACTCCATTTCCGGATAAGAAGAGGTTTTGTACCGTGGCATATAGTTCAGCTGGAATAAGAAAAATCCTTGGTAAGCTTCTTAATCCAGTACGATCAATCTCACACAATGATTTGACCGGTTTTCACTCTTTATCGATGGATAAGCCACCAATAAAATGGAGAACGTTAAAGCTTCTAGTTCAGACCACGTTGCATCTCGAGGGAGTTAGGCTACACATGTGAAAGCAAAAATCAACATGCTAATTCGTAGCCACCGATGTGTAAATAATATAAAAAGAATTCGATTTTCTTAAAGTCCTGTGTGGGCAGTGAAACACAAAACATCATACTAATAATCGCGATGTCAAGCCACGGAGCTACTTACATGATTTCTTAACTCAATTTCGATGAGAATCTCAACTAACCCTGCACCTAAATCCCAGGAGCAAGCTGATCCTTTTCTTATCGAAGCCGCCACAAGCCACTTCGGCATAATGTCCTCGTAAATCCACTTCAAAACGTCAAAACTCCCAACATTTATGCTTATCAATAGCCCTTGACCTTGAGTCAAAAATTGAAATAAGAAAAGATTTCACATACACAAAGTTGGTTTTTGCCTTATTTTAAAAACTTGTTTCTCCTTGTTCAATTATTAGAGGAATAAAAAACAATCTCAAATGTTTGGGGTGTAAATGCCATTAATCTATGACTCAGGGTTTGACCTCACTCATATTCCTAGGTATAAGCCACGCAATAAAATTGTATGTTGACTCGCTAAATCTTCTAGCTTCCTCGACTTACGATTCCTAGGTTCCTCGCTCAATTCCTATGTTCGCTTGCTCTATTTCTAGGTTGCCTCGCTCAATTTCTAGCTTACATCGCTCAATTCGTAGCGTTCCGCTAAATAATCCTAAAAAGAATCCTCGATCATTCTTAAAGTTCCTTAGCTCAACTGTCGAATTCAAAACTTCCATACTACTAATTCCTAACTTCACTAGGGCTCACTTACGTAGGATTACCTTACTCAATCCGTAAGTTCCTCGACATTTCTAGCAACCCTTGCACCTTAAATCCCAGTGATTCCCAAGCTCATTTCCTAGGTTTCCTCGCTGAATTTGTAGCAGCCACAAGCCACTTCAAGCATAGGTTGCCTCGCTAAATCATTCTAGCTTCAAAACTTCGCTCAACATTCGTAGGTTGCCTCGCTATCAATTTTTAGCCCTTGACGCTTGAATTTCAAAACTTGAAATACGCTCAAATCAGATGTTCACATCGCACAATCGTAGGTTTGCCTCGCTCATTTCTAAGTTGTCTCACTCAATTTTCAATTATTAGAGGAATAAAAAACAATCTCAAATGTTTAGGGTGTGAATGCCATTTGCGGGCTTAATTCCTAGGGTTTCCTCGCTCAATTTCTTAGGTTGCCTCGCTTAATTTCTATGTTGTCCTCGCTCAATTCCTATGCTTCCTCGCTCAATTCCTAGGTTGCCTCGCTCAATTTCTAGGGTTCTTTTGCTCAATTCGTAGCTTGCCTCACTCATTTCTAGGTTATCGCCGAATTTCTAGCTTCCCTCACTCTATTTTTGCTTCACTTCACGCTCATTTTCATAGCATTCCTAACGCTCAATTCTTGGCGATTGCCGTTTTGATTCAGATCATGTTATGCAGTTCCATCGCTCAATTTCTAACTTCACTTCACGCTCGATTCCTAACTTCACTCGCTGCGATTCGTTTTGATTCACGGCATTCGCATGCATTTCACGGTCAAGTTTCCTCTGTTTCATTCTACGGTCATTTCCATGCATTTCACGGGCAATCCCGATGATTTTCATTTCACGCTCATTTCCATACATTTCACGTCAATCCCGTGATTTCGTTTCATTTCACGGTCATTTCGCATGCATTTCACGATCAATCGGCGATTGTTTCATTTCCGCTTCAGATTTCTATGCTTCCTTCGCTCAATTCGTTCAGGTTTGCCTGCTTAATTTCCTTTCAGGTTGCATGGTCATTTTCATAGCATTCTCACGCTCAAATCATAGCGATTCCATCGCTCATTTCACGGTCAGGTTGCCATCGCTCATTTCATGATCATTTCCTCGCTTAATTTCACGGTCATGCCTCGCATACAATTTTCATGGTCATTTACACGCATTTCATGGTCAATTTCCTTCATTTCATGGTCATTTCCATCGCATTTCGCAATTAGAGACTTACCTCAAGCCTCAGTTTTTAGGTTGAGTCTGTTGAATTTCTAGTGGCCCTAATCCTCCAAGTTCAAACTTCGATACATCTCGTACCAAGCCTCAACCCAATGTTCTAGGGTTCTTTGCTCACAGTTCGTCGGGTTGAGCTCACTCAACTTTTCAGGTTGCCTAAGAATTATATATGGTACCTCACTAACTCAATTCGCTTCGTTCACGAAAATCATTCTTCATGCATATGAATAAAGGAAAACATGAAAAAAAAGAGATTCCGTTTTGATTATGCTTATCATTTACCATGCATTTCATGGTAAATACCCTTTATATAAATATGCGTAGGTGGAATAAAATTCTCGTCATGATTAAAAAAAAAAAAAAAAAAAAAAAGAAGCAGAATCAAATCTCGGGTGGATATTCCCTTCACTCCATGGTCATATTCCATGCATTTCACGGTTATATCCAGTAGCCATAGATCGGGTGAATTTGCAAGGTTCACGATTAATCGCCAATAGGGACAGCAACTTGGGTTGGGATCCGGCTATAGCTACGGTTATAGCTACGGTTATAAACCGTAGCTATAGATCGGGGGGTGGATTACGATTAATCGCCAATAGGGACAGCAACTTGTGGTGGAATAAGGCTATAGCTACGGTTATAGCTACGGTTATAATCCGTAGCTATAGATCGGGGATGGAATCGCAAAGTTCACGATCAATCGCCTATAGGGACAACAACTTGCGATGGAATCATGGAATCCACGATTAATCGCCGACTTACTGCTATAGCTACGGATTATAACCGTAGCTATATCCGTATCCCTGTCCACAGGCCATTACCATTCTACTTGAACATCTACCGTTGAAACCCTTTATTTCACGGGCATTTCACATACATTTCATGGATCATTTACACGCATTTCATCGGTCATTTGCTCTTCATTCAGGTATTTGTGGCCTTATGAATAGATTGGATGGAAAATTCAATGTTACTGGTGGGCCCTAGCCAACAAGTTTTAACGATGAAAACCAATTGTTCGCGCTTTGTATGGCTGCCCAGTTGACCATTGGATACTCGATTTACTTTCTTTGGACCAATGCTCCGAAATGATCTCGAAATATGGATGAACGTTGTCGGTATAATAAATACATAGCTGTGGGGGCCTGTAACTTTGATCTCTTTTAAGCCGTTCGTACAACTGTCAGTATGGAGGAGCGTCAGCGCTCGTCTTCGCAGTGAACAGGAGGGGTAGTTTCGTCCTAAAAGTCGCTGTCCGCACGTGCTAGTCTAAGTATGGTAACTTAAGTTTGTATTCCTTCATAAAAACCGCTGAATAAAAAGATTTTATCTACAGTGGTCATTTTTCTCCCGAATCCGAGTCTTTTAAGAATGGTCAACTTTGTTTAGATGTCTGCCACGTGTCCAAATTTTTGATTGCATGAGAATGAACCGTTACACTTTATCGGGCGCGGAATAGCTACTTGAGCAGCGTGACACGCTACTGAAGTGACGTCACCAAGTTCCGTGGCCCCACCGTAATGTTTTTTTTGTATCCACACCTTCCCTCCATTTGAAAAGATCATGGTTATAATCCGTAGCTATAGATCGGGGGTGGATTTGCAAGGTTCACGATTAATCGCCAATAGGGACAGCAACTTGTGGTGGGATACGGCTATGGCTACGGTTATAGCTACGGTTATAATCCGTAGCCATAGATCGGGGGGTGGATTTGCAAGGTTCACAATTAATCGCCAATAGGGACAGCAACTTGTGGTGGAATAAGGCTATAGCTACGGTTATAGCTACGGTTATAATCCGTAGCCATAGATCGGGGATGGAATCGCAAAGTTCACGATCAATCGCCTATAGGGACAGCAACTTGCGGTGGAATCATGGAATCCATGATTAATCGCCGACTTATTGCTATAGCTACGGATTATAACCGTAGCTATATCCGTATCCCTGTCCACAAGCCATTACCATTCTACTTGAACGTCTACCGTTGAAACCCTTTTAGGGGCACACAAGTTTTGGATCATTACGAAAATCGTTTTTCCTCTTCATCCAGGTCTTTGTGGCCTTATGAATAGATTGGATGGAAAATAAATGTTATGGTGGGCCCTACAAAAGTTTTAACGATGAAAACCAATTTTTCGCTGCTCTGTGTGGTGTGGCCCAGTTGATCATTGGATATGATTTTCTTTTTTTGGATAATGCTCCGAAATGATCTCGAAATATGGATGAACGTTGTGGATAAAATAAATACATAGCTGTGGGGCCTTGTAACTTTGATCTCTTTTAAGCCGTTCGTACAACTGTCAGTTGGAGGAGCGTCAGCGCTCGTCTTCGCAGTGAAAAGGAGGGGTAGTTTCGTCCTCAAAGTCGCTGTCCGCACGTGCTAGTCTAAGTTGGTAACTTAAGTTTGTATTCCTTCATAAAAACCGCTGGGTAAAAGGTTTTATCTACAGTGGTCATTTTCTCCCGAATCCGAGTCTTTTAAGAATGGTCAACTTTGTTTAGATGTCTGCCACGTGTCCAAATTTTTGATTGCATGAGAATGAACCGTTACACTTTATCGGGCGCGGAATAGCTACTTGAGCAGCGAGACACGCTACTTAAGTGACGTCACCAAGTTCCGTGGCCCCACCGTAATGTTTTTTTTGTATCCACACCTTCCCTCCATTTGAAAAGATCATTTTAAGGAAATATCCAAAGAATGAGTTAAATCAAAAGCTCCAGTGGACCCTAGCACAGAAAACAGTGGGACAGCCGGCCGTTAAAAACTTCTAAAGGCCACAGAAGTTTTAAATCAAGCTGATATTTGTGCTTTCTCGTATTTCATGTCTTTTTTAACTTTTGAACAGGTTCGATTTCAAATAAATATTATGGTGGGCCTTAGGATAGTTTTAACGGTAGGAATCACTCTCCCCACCATTTCCTGTGGTTGGGTCCATTACAGATTTTTAGCTCCTAAAATAATATTTGGATGGACGGTGTGGATACAACACATACATAATAGCAGGGCCCACAGAACTTAGTGACGTCACTTCAGTAGTCGACTCGCTACTCAGCTTGTCAGTATCTAATCCGCGTCCCACTTTATCAAGAGCTCCTTTTTCATTTGAATTTTGAATTTTAAACTTTCAGACGAACGCAATGTGAAGCTCTGCACTTCTACGGCTAAGCCTACTCCACACATGACAATGTAGCACGTGCGTATCATCAGGGCCATAATCACGAAGGCCCACAATTAGTGTGGCGATGTCTTGAAAAACTTACTGGTCATGAGGTGGATCGGATTCGTAAATTAAATGCGAACGGATGGTCCATCTTATGACCGTCCATTAGTACATGTAATCCATTAAATGGCCAGAACTGCCCGAATTTTTGGGCCGTGCACATAAAATTGGACCCATTTGATGGGTTTGGTCCCATGTCTGTTGATTCCTGGTCGTGATGATATTACAAGTTTTTTAGAAATAAAACTTTAAATACGTTCTAGATTCCGGCCCATCATATTCGGACGGTGGGAGTTCTTACTACCTCCCACTATGCCGATACATCTCGTTGTATTATAATAGGGTATGTCGGGACATTAGCCGTTTTGTCTGGATTATCTTTCATTGATCCAAACCGTTTATTTGGTTGGATCACGTCAACTGGGCGTCCCCATCCAAAGGGAAACATGGAACATGTCACATGCATGATAGGTATCCAAAGCCAATGTCTAAGTCCTGATGTATCGGACTGTAAGCCCTGGTATGCATTCGATGCAAAACTCTTTCGTTTTGCTAACTGCAAACCGCATTTACAGGAAACGTGAAATGTACTCGCTCACACGTGGAATTCAGGCAGATGTGCATGGCATTAGGGCCGCTTAACAGAGGCGGCCAGATTGCTTCCGAACCCCGGTCGGACAGTAAGCTGTCGGACCAGAGATCACGTGGGGCCCACTGTGATGTTTCTGTTTATCAGTGTTGTCCATCTATTTTCTCACATCATTTTTAGGTACGATCCAACTCAAGTTGACCACAAAAGAGATGACTCTTGCGTCTTGCATTAATGTTTTGGACATTTAATGTAGCTCAGGCTTATCACAACGTTAAAACTGTGAAAAAAGGATTGTTCAAAACTGTCTCAAATGACCAAAAAGACGGTCATGGACCGTCGCAAGGGCCATCAAATTTTGCCGTGTCGTATTACTTAAAGGACGGTCGAAAACCGTTATTTTTATTGACGAAAAAAAGACGATCATGGACCGTCCTAAAAAAGGACGGTCGTGATCCGTCCTTAAAAAGAACGGTCCTGGACCGTCTCTTATAAGCCTTTAAAGGACGCCCATCGACCGTCCTTTAAAAGAACGGTCATGGACCGTCTTTAAAAAAGACTGTCATATACCGTCTCTGATAAGCCTTCAAAGGACGGCTATAGACCGTCCTTTAAAAGGACGGTCATGGGCTGTCCTTAAAAAGGACTGTCATGGACCGTCTCTTATGGGCTTTCAAAGGACGGCCATATACGGTCTTTAAAAGGACGGCCATGGACCGTCCTTAAAAAGGACTGTCGTGAACCGTCCTTTATAAGAGGCTCACTATACACCTGTTACAATATATTTCATCGTATTCTTCTTGATATACACCTGTTATATAATATATTTCATCATATTCACATTTACATCCATCTAAACAACCCAAACTACGTAAATCCAACATAAACTACATTCATCCAAACATAAACTACATCCATCCAAACACAAGCAATCTTATCCACATTACATTCATCCACACATAAGTACATATAGGTTTAACATCATAAATAAAAAAAGAAAAAAAATCAGCAACAATTTTCTTTTTGTGTCTTTCACCTGAAAAAAAATATATTAAACCAATAAAACATTATAATTCAGAATCATGAAAAATTGCATAAACTTCTTCCAAAAATGTGGGCACTTTTTAAAAATAAAACTGATCATTAAAATAGGTTTACGTTTAGGTTTTAGGTTTTAGGTTTAGGTTTAGGTTTAGGATTAGGTTTTAGGTTTTAGGTTATAAGTTTAGGTTATAAGTTATAGGTTATAGGTTATAGGTTAAGGTTTAGGTTATAGGTTTTGGTTTAAGTTTAGGTTAAGGTTTAGGTTTAGGTTTAGGTTTAGGTTATAGGTTTAAGTTAAGGTTTAGGTTTTAGTTATAGGTTATAGTATATAGGTTATAGCTTTAGAGAATTGAGAATAGGTTAAGGTTAAGGTTTAGGAAATCGGGTCCGAGTTCGGGATCAGGTTTAGGTTTGGGTTATCAAGTTTAGGTTTAAGTTTAGGTTAGGGACTTGAGATTAGGATTAGGTATAGGTTTAGGTTCAAGGATTTGAGAATACATTTCGATTTTAGGTTTAAGTTTAGGTTTTAGGCTTATGTTTAGGTTATAGGTTTAAGTTATAAGTGCAGGTAATAAGTTTAGGTTTATGTTAGGTTATAAGTTAAGGTTTAGGTTTAGGAAATCGGGTTTGGGTTCGGGATCGGGTTTAGGTTTGGGTTTTCAAGTTTAGGTTTAGGTTTATGTTAGGGAGTTGAGATTAGGATTAAGTGTAGCTTTAGGTTTAGGGATTTGAGAATACATTTCGATTTTAGGTTTAGGTTTAGGTTTTAGGCTTATGTTTAGGTTATAGGTTTAGGTTATAGGTTTAGGTTTAGGTTAGGTTATAGGTTAAGGTTTAGGTTTAGGAAATCGGGTTCGGGTTCGGGTTCGGGATCGGGTTTAGGTTTGGATTTTCAAGTTTAGGTTTAGGTTTAGGTTAGGGAGTTGAGATTAGGATTAGGTGTAGGTTTAGGTTTAGGGATTTAAGAATACATTTAGGTTTTAGGTTTAGGTTTAGGTTATAGGTTATAGGTTTAGGTTTAGGTTTAGGTTAAGCTTTAGGTTTAGGTCATAAGCTATAGGTTTAGGGAATTGAGAATATGTTAATGTTTAGGTTTAGGAAATTGGGTACGGGTTCGGGATCGGGTTTAGGTTTGGGTTTTCAAGTTTAGGTTTAGGTTTAGGTTAAGGAGTTGAGATTAGGATTAGGTGTAGGTTTAGGTTTAGGGATTTGAGAATACATTTAGGTTTTAGGTTTAGGTTTAGGTTTAGGTTATAAGTTATTGGTTTAAGTTAAAGTTTAAGTTTAGGTTTAGGTTTAGGTTTAGGTTATAAGCTATAGGTTTAGGGAATTGAGAATAGGTTAAGGTTTAGGTTTAGGAAATCGGGTTCGGGTTCGGGATCGGGTTTAGGTTTGGATTTTCAAGTTTAGGTTTAGGTTTAGGTTAGGGAGTTGAGATTAGGATTAGGTGTAGGTTTAGGTTTAGGGATTTGAGAATATATTAGGTTTTAGGTTTAGGTTTAGGTTATATGTTATAGGTTTAGGTTTAGGTTTAGGTATAGGTTATAAGCTATAGGTTTAGGGAATTGAGAATAGGTTAAGGTTTAGGTTTAGGAAATCGGGTTCGGGTTCAAGATCGGGTTTAGGTTTGGGTTTTCAAGTTTAGGTTTAGATTAGGAAGTTGAGATTAGGATTAGGCGTAGGTTTAGGTTTAGGAATTTGAGAATACATTTAGATTTTAGGTTTAGGTTTAGGTTATAGGTTACAGGTTTAGGTTTAGGTTTAGATTAAGGTTATAGGTTATAGGTTTAGGTTATAAGCAATAGGTTTAGGGAATTGAGAATAGGTTAAGGTTTAGGATAAGGAAATCGGGTTCGGGTTCGGGATCGGGTTTTGGTTTGGGTTTTCAAGTTTAAGTTTAGGTTTAGGTTAGGGAGTTGAGATTAGGATTAGGTGTTGGTTTAGGTTTAGGGATTTGAAAATACATTTAGGTTTACATTTAAGAAATCAGGTTCGGGTTCGAGATCGGGTTTAGGTTTGGGTTTTCAAGTTTATGTTTAGGTTTAGGTTAGGGAGTTGAGATTAGGATTATGTGTAGGTTTAAGTTTAGGGATTTGAAAATACATTTAAGTTTTAGGTTTATGTTTAAGTTATATGTTATAGGTTAAGGTATAGGTTTAGGTTTTAGTTTAGGTTATAAGCAATAGGTTTAGGGAATTGAGAATAGGTTAAGGTTTAGGTTTAGGAAATCGGGTTCGGGTTCGGGATCGGGTTTATGTTTAGGTTAGGGAGTTGAGATTAGGATTAGGTGTAGGTTTAGGTTTAGGAATTTAAGAATACATTTAGGTTTTAGGTTTAGGTTACAGGTTTAGGTTTAGGTTTTGGTTTAGGTTAAGGTTTAGGTTTAGGTTATAAGTTATAGGTTTAGGGAATTGAGAATAGGTTAAGGTTTAGGTTTAGGAAATCGGGTTGGGGTTTGGGATCGGGTTTAGGTTTTGGTTTTCAAGTTTAGGCTTAGGTTTAGGTTAGGGAGTTAAGATTAGGATTAGATGTAGGTTTAGGTTTAGGGATTTCAGAATACATTTAGGTTTTAGGTTTAGGTTTAGGTTATAGGTTACAGGCTTAGGTTTAAGTTTAGGTTTAGGTTAAGGTTTAAGTTTAGGCTTAGGTTTAGGTTATAAGATATAGGTTAGGGAATTGAGAAAAGGTTAAGGTTTAAGTTTAGGAAATCGGGTTCAGGTTCGGGATCGGGTTTAGGTTTGGGTTTTCAAGTTTAAGTTTAGGTTTACGTTAGACCGTTGAGATTAGGATTAGGTGTAGGTTTAGGTTTAAAGATTTGAGAATACATTTAGGTTTTAGGTTTAGGTTTAGGTTATAGGTTACAGGTTTAGGTTTAGATTTAGGTTAAAGTTATAGGTTATAGGTTATAGGTTAAGGTTTAGGTTTAGGTTTAGGTTTAGGTTTAGGCTATAAGATATAGGTTTAGGGAATTGAGAATAGGTTAATGTTTAAGTTTAGAAAATCGGGTTCGGGTTCGGGATCGGGTTTAGGTTTGGGTTTTCAAGTTTAGGTTAGGGAGTTGAGATTAGGATTAGGTGTAGGTTTAGGTTTAAGGATTTGAGAATACACTTAGGTTTTAGGTTTAGGTTTAGGTTATAGATTTAGGTATAGGTTAGGTTATAGGTTAAGGTTTAGGTTTAGGAAATCGGGTTCGGGTTTAGGATCGGGTTTAGGTTTGGGTTATCAAGTTTAGGTTTAGGTTTAGGTTAGGGAGTTGAGATTAGGATTAGGTGTAGGTTTAGGTTTAGGGATTTGAGAATACATTTAGGTTTTAGGTTTATGTTTAGGTTATAGGTTATAGGTTTAAGTTTAGGTATAGGTTTAGGTTTCGGTTTAGGTTATAAGCTATAGGTTTAGGGAATTGAGAACAGGTTAAGGTTTAGGTTTAGAAAATCGGGTTCGGGTTTGGGATCGGGTTTAGGTTTTGGTCTTCAAGTTTAGGTTTAGGTTTAGGTTAGGGAGTTGAGATTAGGATTAGGTGTAGGTTTAGGTTTAGGGATTTGAGAATACATTTAGGTTTTAGGTTTAGGTTTAGGTTATAGGTTACAGGTTTAGGTTTAGGTTTAGGTTTAGGTCAAGGTTATAGGTTATAGGTTTAGGTTTTTAGGTGATGGTTTAGGTGTAGGTTTAGGTTATAAGATATAGGTTTAGAAAATTGTGAATAGGTTAATGTTTAGGTTTAGGAAATCGGGTTCGGGTTTGGGATCGGGTTTAGGTTTTGGTTTTCAAGTTTAGGTTTAGGTTTAGGTTACGGAGTTGAGATTAGGATTAAGTGTACGTTTAGATTTAGGGATTTGAGAATACATTTAGGTTTTAGATTTAGGTTTAGGTTATAGGTTACAGGTTTAGGTTTAGGTTTAGGTCAAGGTTGTAGGTTATAGGTTTAGGTTAAGGTTTAGGTTTAGGTATAGTCTATAAGATATAGGTTTAGGGAATTGAGAATAAGTTAATGTTTAAGTTTAGGAAATCAGGTTCGGGTTCGGGATAGAGTTTAGGTTTGAGTTTTCAAATTTAGGTTTAAGTTTAGGTTAAGGAATTAAGATTAGGATTAGGTGTAGGTTTAGGTTTAAGGATTTGAGAATACCCTTAGGTTTTAGGTTTAGGTTTATGTTATAGATTTAGGTTTAGGTTAGGTTATAGGTTAAGGTTTAGAGAATTGAGAATAGGTTAAGGTTTAGGTTTAGGAAATCGGGTTCGGGTTCAGGATCGGGTTTAGGTTTGGGTTATCAAGTTTAGGTTTAGGTTTAGGTTAGGGAGTTGAGATTAGGATTAAGTGTAGGTTTAAGTTTAGGGATTTAAGAATACATTTAGGTTTTAGGTTTATGTTTAGGTTATAGGTTATAGGTTTAGGTTAAGGTATAGGTTTAGGTTTCGGTTTAGGTTATAAGCTATAGGTTTAGCGAATTGAGAATAGGTTAAGGTTTAGGTTTAGGAAATCGGGTTCGGGTTTGGGATCTGGTTTAGGTTTGGGTTTTCAAGTTTAGGTTTAGGTTTAGGTTAGGGAGTTGAGATTAGGATTAGGTGTAGGTTTAGGTTTAGGGATTTGAGAATACATTTAGGTTTTAGGTTTAGGTTTAGGTTTAGAGATTTGAGAATACAATCTGAATACATGAAAAGAGAATATCTCCAGCTATCGGAGATCTATTGTAATTTGAGTCACAACAAACTATTAAAACTAAAAACATTCCTTATAATCAAACTAGCATCCATGAGAGTTCAATAAACATAAATCAAAGGAAGGCTAACACCCCAATCACGCTATAAGCTTCACCTCTTAGCCCTAACTAAGAGGTCTAACCGAGCATAGACATGACAAGGCTAAACATCTTTAAAAAAAACATAACACTAAAAGAAAAACTAACTTTAATCTATCTCTCTTTCTTTCTCGGCCTTCATGGCTGCCCATTCCTTCAATGCCTCCACAGCTGCCTGATCCAGGAGGATGCCCCACGTCTCTGCTTCTCTCTCTTTTATAGCCTGCGTGAGGCGGTCGGCTGGGAGAGTGCATAACAAGCCAGAGCAGGCATGCAGAGCTGAGAGTCGGTGGAGTTACGCACTCCTTTCGCAATGAAAAAGCACAACAAGCTACGCTCGGCGGAATTGGGAGAACCCAGTATCATATTTTTTTTCTGAACTGCCTCCATGGTGGGTTTCAGTCTTGACCTGGGACCCATCTGGTTGGTGTGGATCGGTCATCCGATCATCCGTAGTGGGCCGCAATTCTCCAGAATGTCCGGTTCTTCCAGACTGCGCGTAATAGAGACAGAAATCTCTGTTTCTGCGCTGCTTGGTGGGCCCATAGTTGAGATTTCCAGATGAATCCAATCCATCCATTGGATGAGTCACAGAAAACCACTCAGAAATAAAAGGTTTTGGATTGGGTTTAGCCTAGCCCATAGGAGTTTTCTCACTGCTATCCATCCTTTGTTTTACAACAATCCACGTGCAAGGTTTGCATGTGGCCAAACGGACAAATTTTCTAGGGTTTTTAGGCCTCCTGCTTCGAATGAATGGTCCCGATCATCTATTTGATCAAATTTAGTGGGCCACAACACATCACAACGTCCAGACGTGTGAAGCTTTACGCAGGGCTTGCACTGATGCTTGGTGGGGCCCATTTTCTTCGAAGTCTGAGAAATTCGCTCCATCCATTGAATGAACCTCGAAAAAATATTTACACTTGATCGGTTTTAGATCAAAACCGTGGTGTCCCACAGTTTATTTTATTGCACCATCGGTCGTCTGTTTGGACTGTTGAAAAACGATAAACGTTGACTTCTTTAATTTCGTCACCTAGGCTCAGATAAGAATGACCATGGGAATCTAATGGACGGTCCGGATCGGTCTTAGCATCAAGACGGTGGCCCACAGTGTGATCCCAGACGCCGTCCGCACAATGCTAGGAGAGCTCGTTTTGGAAGAAAATCGGGTCAAAGACCCTTGACTTGCTTTGGGTGGTCCGGTGCACCGAGAGTGCACTTGTGCACTGTGAACTTGCAGCTGCCAGTGAGGAACATTGTGATATAGGTGAGAAATCTGCACCATCCATCCATTTTTTCACCTCATATAAGGCGTTGAGTCCAAAATTGAAGCGTATCCAGATATCAGGTGGGCCCCACTTAAGGATTTAAGGGGCTAATCTGTATGTTGGCCCACTTCTACAGGGATCCAATGGTTCAAATTTAACTTGTATGGTTCATTTATAGTCCTCAGGCTATGTATGAAGTTTCGAGCCGAACAGATTGTGGAAACCCTGTGATCTTTCATTCTGGTTGACTTTCAGGCCACTTGAGCTTCAGTTTCTCGATTTTCTCAGATCTCTAGTGTATAAATCCGTTGATCTTGGTCCCCTAGAGTCCGTTCCTTGCCTTGGTGATATCAGAGCGCTAAATCCATGCTTTTAGCATCTTGTTTTAGTCCAAGCACTTAAACACACCTTGTAGCACAAACACAGTTAAATTGGGCTGTTAAACAATACCATGTTCATAAATCCAGACAATAACTGGGGTCTAAAATGCAATATTTGACCCTCAACAGGCTCAGTACGAGGGCGTGAGCATGTGAGGCAGTGTGGCTGTAGAGGCGCTAATAGCGCACTTTGCACTTCGAACGTGTGTATCGTGTCGCAGAGGGTCACTCCTTTGCGAGACGTGTGCGAGACGCGGTGTGAGTAGCTGGCTAAAGTGAGTAGTTGGTTGGAAGGGAGACTAGAGGACTGAGAGAGAGGTCTTCCGGTGTATATATAGAGAAGTTGAATATGGTTGTTGAGCAGAAGTGTAACAGTTGTTCCATTAGTGCAGAAACCATGTTGTAACTGCTGCATGGCTAGGCCAACAGCTAGAAAACGGGTAGCCACTGTCTCACAACAGTTAGCATGCAGCAGTGGTTATGGCTCATGCACAACAGTCAGAAAACGATATGGTTGTTACAGCAGAAGTGTAACAGCTGTGTCATTAGTATAGAAACCATGTTGTAACTGCTGCATGGCTAGCTTAACAGCTAGAAAACGGCTAGCCACTGTCTCACAACAATCAGCATGCAACAGTGGTTATGGCTCATGCACAACAATCAGAAAATGGCCATAAACGGCTAGTTTTCTCCAACAGCTAAAAACGGTCAATGGGATTTATTTCCCTGGACCATAACCCCCATCCACCACAACCTATATAAACAGGGCATGGATGGGTTTCCAAACCATCTCTCAACCCACTCCAGCAAACCCAAACGAACTAAGACAACCACTCCTCTCCTATAGTCCAGTAACTCCAGCAAGTTTGAAAATTTACTTGAATATTAGACCAGTGGTGTGGTCTAAAACGGTTCAACTGAACCAGTAGCTGAAGAACAGAACAGTGTAGTGGTCTAAATCACAAAAAACTTCTCTTCTCTTTTCTTTCTGGGATTTTTCTTTTACTGTATTTCTATCAGACTGTGTGTAACAGAGTTCTAGTAGTGGGCCTTCGTATTTACTGAACACAGACCCACATCAGGCTCGTCATACCCTAGAAGTGGTTTGCCTATAACCTATCATCAGCATACTCAATTCACTTGAGTAGGGGCGAATAACGCTTTAAGGACTGTCCCAAATGTGCTTCAGCCTGTCCTTATTTCAGATCAACTTGCATTTTTTCAAATTTCAATTTTATAGAAAAAATATTATTTTATAAATTTTAACCAACACACACTCTTAGGGTTCACTATAATGTATAAGTTTTATTTACATTGTTCATCCATTTTCCCATATTATTTTAAGGTATAACAATATAAATGAAGCAGATGCAAAGCTTCAGCGACTACATAGTGGGAATTAAGCACTCACCATTAAAAACTCTATATAAACCACAGAAGTTTTGAAATACTTCAATCTTTGTGAACAGGTTAACAGGTTGAATGGTAATTAACAATCACGGTGGGCCCTACGAAGGTTTCAATGGTGAGTGTCGTTATCACCCCTACTTCCTGTAGTGTGATCCACTTGAGCTTTTGATTCGCTGCATTTTCGAGCTTATGATGGACAGTATCGATAAAACCCATACATCACAGTGGCCCCTCTAAGCCCCTGCCCGTTCTGAGCTCCAGACCGGTAGATTTAGTTCCCAATCCGCGTTGCACATACCATGTCTCGAAAATCAGCCCCTTTTATTGTCAAGTGAGCCACACGTGTGCATTAAATTGGGATTTATGCTAAACTTCTTAGCCGCTTAATTCTTCTGTGCCAGGACGACCTGATTGTAGGATTAGCCACTTTTTCAGACATGCCATCCAACTGGTGGAGAATTACATAGCTTTGATGGATCCGAAATGGAATCGAATAGCATACTGAGTAAATTCTATAGGACCCGCCATGATGCATGTGTCTTACCCACATATTCATCCATTTTTACCAACTTAATCTAAGACATGAGCTTAGAATTTAATCATGTCAAAGTTCAAATTAGCCACATTGTAGTGAACCATGGGAACTGAATGCCTACTGTTGAAAACTTCTTGGGGTTACTTGAGTTGCTGATCAAGCTGATATTTATGATATCCGTTAAATGATGTCTACGTAAGTTTATGAACAAGTTGGATGTCCTCGTTTTTGTTGGTATGGTATGGAAAAACTAATGGACAGTATGGATAAGACACATATATCCATGGTAGGCCCCACAGTATCAACTCAGTAGATAAGACATTATATGTTTACTCAACAGGCAATCCCCTTCTATCCCAAATCCACCAAGGTGGGTGGATCACTACTATGAGGCCCATCTTGATGTGTGTCTTACATGCACACCATTCATCCTTTTCTCCGTCTCATTTTAGTGCATGAGCTGGAAAATGTAGTAGTCTAAATTTAAGGTGGACCACGCCATAAGAAAAAAAATGGAGATTGAATACCCACATTTAAAAAATACCTGAGTCCCACCTTAAATGTTTAGTTGCTATCCAACCTGTTGATAAGGTCACAAAGACCTGGATGAAAGGACTACACTATCAGCTAGATTCAAGACTTTTATCACCCCAAAATTTTTTTAATAACAATCACCTCTGTTTCCTGTGGTGTAGTCTACATGAGAGTTGGATCTACTGCAGTTTTGGTCTGATCTTCAAAAATGAACTGGTTACATGGATGGACAGCACGGATGTAAGACATGTCAAGGTGGGCCTCATAGTCAGGGATCCAATGAAGCCGCACCCAAGTGAGTGCAATTAGCATCTCTTAATACGGGCTGTGGCCAAGTGCATGGAAACTTCCCATGCGCCTAGTTGCATCTGTACTCATTGGGATAAACATCACATATCTGGACTGTCTGTTAGGTCCAACGTGCTCTTATTCCACCAGCGTGCACGAATCACAACAATCGAATGGTCCTGAAGACATGGATTCCATACTAACACTGCCAAAAGCGAATACACGAAGTTGTTGTGGGGCCATCATAATGTATGTGTTTCATCCACGTTGTCCATTCATTTTTCAAATTATTTCAAGACATGATCTTAAAAATGAGGCAGATCAAAATCTCAGGTGGACCACACTACTGAAAACAGTAGTGATTGAACACACACCATTATAAACTTTTGTCATGGGATCACAAGTTTGGATCAAGCTTACATTTGTGTTTTTCCTTCGTCCAAGTTAGTGTGACCTAATCAACAAGCTAGATGTCAAACAAACATTATAATGGATCCTATATAGTTTCTAATAATGACATTTAGGGACTACCCCCACCAAGACCTAGCTAGAGATGGACAATCCTATTAGGTGCTTTGTGGGGCCCACCTCAATATATATGTTTTATCCCTACCATCCATCCATTTTAAGAGATCGTTTCATGGGACGGAACCGTAAAGGAGGCATATTGAAGGCTCAAAGTGGACCACCCCACAGGAAGCAAGATTGAAAGCTTATTGTTAAAACCTAATAGAGGGCCACAAAAGTTTTTAATCAAGCTGATATTTATATTTTCCCTTTATAAATGTGAACAAGTTATGTGGCAAATAAACATCAAGGTGGGCCCTAAGGGCGTGTTTGGCCGGGCACTGGATATGGGATTAAGACAGATCCCATGGGTTATACTGTTTAACATCCCATCCCATTTTCTGTTTGGGACGGTGGGATAAAAACCATTCCACGCGCGCTTGTAAACAGTGCCTGGATGCCACCAATCCCGAGATATAAGTTTTCACCCTTGTATAGGGCCCACCAAGATATCAATGAGATATCTACTCCCTCCATCATTTTCACCTACCTTCATTCAACCATGAAGATGTTTTGAGGCAGCTATAAAGCAATGAGTGGGGCACACCAAGAGAAGCAGTGGAGATGCAAAGTTATCCATTTGTGACCATCCAAACACCCTGCTGGATATCCCATGGGCTATCCCAAAGCCATGGGATCAACAAACAAACACTGACACCACCATCATAACCTTAAAAATCATTCCATCCCACCAAATCTCATGGGATCGGCCTAGCCAAACAGGCACTAAAAAGCTTTGAAGTAAGAGCTCAATCTCTACTAATTCCTGTAATGTGGTCCACTTTTGAGTACAATGGGTGTCCTTTCGGGGCCTAAAATGATTTTTAAAAATAGATAAACAACGGATGAAGCATATACATCACGGTAGACTTCATAAGCCCCCGACAAGTCTGTCAGTCTCAATGTTGGTCGGGTGGACACCAAAGAAGGTCCGTCCAATCACCACTTTCCCACTTTTTTTTTGTTTTAAATATGTTTAACCTAAGATTTGAATCTGCCTCAATTTTCATTTTATACCCTAAAATAATTGTTCAAAATGACACGAATAAAACACATGTATAGCTATGGGCCAGCCCAAGGAGCCCCGTTAAATAGCGACTTCGCTACTGGCATTGTCTGTATCCAAATCTGCTTCATAGTACTTAAACATCCCTGATTAGACCTATTAAAATTCTACAGAATCTTTTGCATCCATTTTTTCTGCTTTATTCCACTTATCACCAATCAGTGCAATTTTCTATTCAAGGCAGCCAACGAAATACGGATTATCTACAAGTCCAAATACAACAAAATACATTTGGATTGGTGGTCTGGAGTGATGACATGGATTATCTACGAGTCCAATGTAATCACGAATAACGATGAGTTCTCTCGATTTTCTCATCTATTATTACGTTTTGGACTCGAGCTTCCGTCCGTTGGACTAGGCTAGCTAGTCCGCGTGTGGACACATGGAGGGGCGTGATTTGGACTACCTCAGCGCCAAATGCGCACAGATCAGATCGATGCCGTCCATCAGGTGTGCCACTGCATTTTGACCATGGATCATAAATATTAGTCCAATCGAAGATTCTGATAGGCCGCACCGCAATAAGCACTGTAAAATCACACCTAAATCTCAGATTTTCAAGGCGTCCCTTCATCTCCTGCGGGGCACGTTAGCTGAATAGATTAGACGACACATGAAAATTGTACGACCGGATGTGGATTGATACATCATGGTGGGGCCCATAGAACTACATCATGGTGGGGCCCATAGAACTCGGTGACGTCACTTCAGTAGCAAGTCTCGCTACTCAACTACTCACCGTTTCAGTAGGTAATCCGCGTTCGTGGCGAGGTTGCTACTGGACGGGACGTGGATTAGCCACTGAACATGCGGTCACCACGTTCTGTGGGCCCCACTATGATGTATGTGTTGTATCCACACCATCCATCAATTTGGAGAGAACATTTGAAGGCATGAGCAAAAGAATGAGTTCGATCCAAAGCTAAAGTTGACCCACCACAAAAAACAGAAGGAATTAAAAGCTACCATTGAAAACTTCCCGATCAAGATTGATATTTTTGTTTTCCCTTATACCATTTCAACTTGTAGACAGGATGCATCTCAAATAAACATCATGGTTAGCCATAGAAAGGCTTCAACGGTGGTCGGAGTAATCCCCACTGTTTTCAAGAGTGGGTCCGCTTAGGGCCTGTTTGGATTCGCGTATAAGAGGGTTCTGTATTATATTAGAAGTGAATATTCCCGAATATTTCAATTACACAGCGTTTAGATTGGAGCGTATAACGGACGGTATCTCATGCACACGATTTCAATCCATTACCAGAAATTCGAAATCGCGGTATTGTGCCTCTCGTCATTACAGCCGAATGATGGCACTGCATTGTATTTCCCTTCTCGAGAAAGGAAGACTGATGACTGAAATATCAGCTTCATGTCGTTCTATCGCGTGGGAGAAAAGAAGTTCGCTACACCAGCTGTGATAAATATGAGTCTGATTTGTTGTGTTTGCGAGAGGTTGGATATACAGAAGTTGCATTTGATGGCCTCTTACATTGCTTAATATGAATATTTAATTATAAACTGATACACTCTTCACTTGCATTATAATCGACAGATAATTTTGATAATTGAGGGCGCTATTTGAAAGGCCTGAGTTATGTCGGGTCATTTAAACTTTGGATGATTTGTTAATGGTGTGGTTGATCAACCTTTTTTGTTTGCATGGGTAGGTATCGTTTCTGTTTTAGCAGGCATCTATTGCTGTCTTGATCAGCCTCTCATTCCAATGACTGCATTATTTAATCACAAGTGTCAGCAGGTTATTGCTACATGCTTTTGTAGCAATAAGATTTTTTTTCTTGGCTGGGCAGTTATGGTTTCTGTTTTAGCTGATATTCGTACATGCTTTTGTTTTAGATTGATGTAGTTAATGCAATCGGGTATTAGTAACAGATAATTTTCACAGGAGGCATTACGTTTTTGATTCCGAATATAGGAAGAATACACATACACAAGTTTGAAATTCATTTTCTATATACAGATAACCTTCACAGATTTGGATTATATCCGATATGTTCTTCTTCATTATAATTTACTGATTCCCAGCATCACTTTCGGCAAATCTTGTATAAGTTTCTTTTCATTGGTTATGTTGACATAAAATTACTGAATCGGAGGTCGTTGAATCTATTTGTATAGTGGTAAACTTTTGACCTTAATGATATAACATATAGACTTTAACATAGGTAGCATAATCAATATCCTCAATTTTTCTTATAATTTCATCACTCAAATTTTGAGCTGAGAAACTATATGTTTACCAATTGCAGAAAAAATGAAGAGGAGGTTTTACGTAGTGTTTAAGGGAAGAATACCGGGCATATACAAGACGTGGGAAGAGTGTAATGCTTAGGTTCATGGATTCAATGGATGCAGACATAAGTCATTCACAATTTATGAAGATGACATGCTTGCATGGAATCAACACAAGGTTAGATGAATCTTTAACAACGTCACTGTACATTATAAGAAATCAATTTTCCATGTTGGTTTACATATCTTACAATCATATTTATTCACATACATGTTCATGGTTTACCATATTATTCAAGCCTCCGCTATCGGTAGAGTAGCAGCTGAAACAGTTGAAATTCGGATTGTTCATGCATCAACTTCTACCACGACGATGGATAATGGGACAAGTGTAGCTGCACCCAGAGAGCCAACTGTAATTGGTGACAATGGTGTGCAAGATGGCAATGAGGAAAGAGTGTTTCCGGATGGTCCAGGAAACGAACCACACCTAGATCGTACGATTGTTGGTTTAGTGCTTGGTGTCCTCATATTGTTTACGGGTGTTTACTTGAATGTCTGTTGCAGCGGATAGATTTTTTGCGTTTGTAATTAAAGACGAATTGGAGGACTGTTTCACAGTATGTAGTTAAGGACGTCTCATTTGTAATATTCGTTTTTTTAGGTTTTTTTTTTTTTCTTCTTTTCCTGGAACGTTCAATATCATCTCAAGTGAATAATTTTTATTTTTATTTTTGAATTTTATATATAATTTCGAAGTAGGCTTTCTAATTTTGTTATTGTTATTTTCTTTTTTTGGAGATGGATGACATCTGACGCATTTGTAATATTCGTGTCTATTTTTTTTATTTATGTTTTTAATTTCTTTATATTCTTCTCTTTGCTGCTGGTGTTCGAATATCATCTCCTTATTTTAATGATATGTTTTTTTTTTAATTTACAAAAAATTATAATATATGTTTTCTACTTTTGTTTTTGTGCAACACATTTTGTTTTCTAGGGCGTGGATGACTTAACGATTACACATGGGTCCACATATCACAGGTGTGGCAATCTCGGTCTGCCGCTGGTAATCTACAATGGGGCTGATTGTCACGTTGATTTCACAGTGCAGTGGTGCTAAATCAGGGAACGGATTGGCTACTCCCCCTGACACCAGCTCCATGGCTGGTGGTTAGTGCTGTGTGGGCCCCACTGATGATGTATGTGTTTCATCCATTCCGTTCATCAATTTTTACATATCAATTTATTGCTTCATCCCAAAAATGAGAGGGACATATATATCAGGTGGATCACACCACATGAAAACAATAGTGATTGGATATCAACCATTAAAATCCTCCTATGGCCCACCATACTGTTTATTTGACATCCAATCTATTAATTAGGTCATACAGACCCAGATGAAGAGAACAAAGAAATATCAGCTTGATCGAAAACATTATGGCCCCCAACATGTTTTTAATGGTCGACCCTCATTCAACACTGTTTCCTGTAATGTGGTCCACCAGAGATTTGGATATATCTCATTTTTGGATTCAGATCGTAAAATGATGTATAAAAACATATTTCTGGAATGGATGAAATACATACATCATGGTGGGGTCCAAATAGCAACGACCACCATCCATTGGCTGGTGTCGGGGCGAGCGTGTAGCCGCCAAATTATGATGGAATGGTGATAAAATTCAATCTATAAAATATTGTTTACCATTCTCCATAATACCTCCAATCCAAACACGGATTCGTCTCGCCCTAATTTGGATGTATTATGAAAACCGTTCATTGTTTACATGAACAACACTCGAATACATTACAATACAATACAATACAATACAATACACGAATCTAAACAGGCCCTTGAGCTTTGGATCTGCCTCATTCTTTGGAAATGCCCTGAAAAGATCTCTCCAAGTTAGACACAACACATACATCAATGTGGAGCCACATAACATCAATTCAGTAGCAAGACTTGCTACTACAGGGTTCAGTGGCTAATCCGCGTCCTACTGGACCGTGCTTAGTGGGCCCCACCATGGTAATACGTGTTTTATCCATGACGTCCATCCATACATTGAGCCCCAAACGAGACATCAAAATCTCAGGTGGACCACTCCACTGAAAAACAGTGGTGATTCAACACCTACCAATGAAAACTTCTTAGGGCCCACTGTAATAATGTTTACTTGTCATCCGACCTTCCGTTGATTAAGTCACCCAGACCTGGAAAACAAAAATATCCCCCCCTGATCCAAGACTTGTAGCCCCTAAAAGTTTGACTGGTGAGGTCCACCCGAGACTTGGATCCATCTCATTTTTAGGCATGGGGCCCGCGGAGCGAACATGCACTTGGACGTCCAGTATAACCCACCTGCGCTTTTAACCGTACCGGTGGCGCACCTGATGGACGAGCTGGACCTCATCCACTTTTAACCGTCCATCCAACTGACTTTCCACTTGAGAAAGCAGGGACCACACTCCTTGTCTGCCCCTGGATGAACCATGCCAGAGATATCTCGAAGATAAGAACATCAACTTCCAACCTTGAACATTTTATCAGGGCAGACAGCCACCCATCCTTTTCGTGTAGCCAACGGACCACTAGCTCCACCTATGACAGAATGCCATGCATTTATTCTCGCATCGAGGTTCCTATAAACTAACACATCACACTCACCAAAATAATAAAAACAGCTTATATTTTATATCACATATCCACAAAATGAATTGGTCCAACCATCATAACCGCACACATATTAGATTCCAATTTTTTAATATCACCGGACCATCTAACACGTGGACCCAAATGGGGATAACACATGGTAGGATCCTGAGCGGCTCAGGAACACAAAATGTATTTATCCAATAACATGAAATCCAGCCCGTATGAAGTATTGTCGCAAGCACATCTATCCGGCCACAACATGATACTGTTGGCGGGAATCTAGCAAGCATCTTCAAGTTGAGAAATCTCATATCACAATTCAACAAGGCATGTACCAGTGTCATAAACCCAAGGATCATAAATAACTTCGTAAACAGATCCTTGAATTTCAGATCGACACGTGGCACCGCATTAATGGTGTGGATAGGAGGGCATCACGAGCGGCACGACTACCCTGACGCATGATATCACACAAATCTCAAAAAAAGCAAATGAATACTGCAAGATGAAAACATAGTAGTAATACGTCCCAATCCCATTCCCAAAGAGGATGAAGAGAAGGGTTACGATTAAAAGCATACGCCAGCTGTCGGTTAGTCAATGAAAGTCTTCAAAATTTACAACCGTAATTACCTGGGCTCCCGGTCACCATAAGGCGACCGTATATCTTTCACTACATAGACCAAACTAGGTTACCATCAGTCCTTTTTTTTTTTTCAGAAAAGCAGCAAAATAGAAAAAAGCGCCAACAACATCCAAGGGCTATTAAGCATCCACGTCAGCAGCGTCTTTCTTCGCAGGAGTGCTGATGGCCCAGACGTATCCGAAGGGGTCCTTCACCTTCCCTGCACGCGCACCGCAGCACGCGCCCTCGTCCTCAGCAGGCTCTGCCTCCACCACCGCGCCAGCACTGACGGCCTTCTTAACGGCGACGTCAACGTCGTCGGTCTCTAGGCAGAAGGTCACGCCCGTTCCGTCAGTCGGCCTGAAGCTATCACGTCAACGGGCAAAATTAGAAAAGTAGCTTTAAAATTAGAGAGAGAGAGAGAGTAGGTACTATGAAGGGATTCTGAAATCAAGACCCACAAAGATTCATAGATACAACCCTTTATTTTCAAGATTGCATTACCAGAAGTCGAAATATGGTGTGGTAACTCATATTTTAGAGACGAATACAAGATAACGTATGGTACAAATGGCGTTTACAGGTCGCAGCATTTCTTGCATGCGTGATCTGCATCGTTTATCTGCTCCAGCATTTTGCAAGGAAGATAAACGTACGGACAACATCGATGGAAGTCCGGAATGTACGGAAGGTGGAACCTACTGTAATCGCATAAAGAACTTGAGAAAATGACATCGTAGGAAGTAAGGGAGAGGGAGGGAGGGAGATGGAAGGTTACCTTTCGTCAGTGATGTCGCAGACAATGAAAACGGAGGGACCGAGCTTGAGTTCAGCGCTGACGATGAGAGGGAGCTCTTGTTCCGCCTTCCTCTTTGGGTGGACAGAACGCTTCAGTTCCTCAGCTCCGAAGGCCGTCTTGTAGAACTGGACAGCATCAGCGGCCTTGGGAGCTGGGACACACAGCTGGGGCTTGAGAGAGGAGAAGATCACGGCCTTGGAGCTCCCGTTCTCGGCTCCGCCGTTCTGGAGATCGACATTCTCCTGGGCCATCGCTACCACCAAAGAACGAAAGAAAGGACTGAAGAAAGGAAACCCTAACCCTAGGAGAGAGAAAGCAGATGAGAGAGACGGTTGGGAAATGACGAACGTGAGGGCAGGTAAAGGATATTTATAGAGAAAGCGTTGAGTCGTGAAACCGTTCAGCGATACGGATTTTCTGCTTTAAAATAATGGGTTCACGAATGGCCCTCGTTTTTGTTTTAATTGCAGTTGTACCACCAGCTTCGGAAATTGGCATCGTTTTTCTTAAAATGACACAAATGCCCTTCTTAGTTCTTCCCTTTGAGAAAGACCTTGGTACACTGGTAGAGTATGGTAGTGGATGCACAGGTACTTAGACATTGCTGTTTTGGGACAGAATTAATTAAAACTGAGCTGTCTAAATTAGGTTATTAATCATTTTAGATGTATATATACCAAAACGATAGCTTCTTTTATTATCAAACTGTCCGATTGGTGGACATTAATTGAACGGTTACTTAAAAATACTCAGTTTCCTACTTCAACTAATCAGAGTTTAGGATTTTTCAACAAATCTGAGACAGTGGGTCCCACAATTTAGTCCGTATTATTTGAATCAAGGTACAAAATGTGTATAATTTCTGGGTGCCCGCGTATCAAGCGTTGTGCTCAACCAAAGTATCCAACAACTCCATACCCTTTCGGTATAATAAGCGCACTCGTGTCGTACGCGTGCGCGATCGAGGCCATTCGGCGTGAGATCCCACTGCGTTGAGTCAGCGTGCCTAAAAACAGGCTGATATGAACTTATGGTGGGCCACGAGGATAAAAAAGAAAAGAACGGTTAAGATACTTAGCAGCGGTCCAAGATCGGCCTGATCTTTTAGATGTGGCATGTGAACGGTGGAGATTGCCCATTGAGAGTCCAACCTCACATCTGAGCTTGGTGTCCCCGAGTGAGGTTCTTACAAGCTGATCTCGAGCAGCGTGGGCTTTTTCCTCGGACTCATGGAACGTGAGCATGTGGTTGGCACTCATCCACCATACACGTGGCATGTGGAAAGGACGACCATCAACGTCAACCTTAGAAATATCGGACGCGGATTGCGTGCTATCCCCGCCCGTCTCCAGCTGGGAACGGGCAGGAGATTTGAGGTGCTACCGTGATGTATGGGTATTATCCACACCGTCCATCAATTTTTACGTATCATTTTAGTACGTAATACCAAAAATGAGGTAGATACAAGTCTAAAGTGCACCACGCCAAAGGAAGCAGTGATGATAATGATTCTCACCGTTGAAAATTTACTACAACCAATGTTTATTTTCCATCCACCTTATTCATAAAGTTATAATAGCCTTGGACGAAGAGAAAACACAAATACCTTATCCAAGTACACGACGCCACAGGAACCGGTGATGATGTTTATTTTCCATCAACTTATTCATAAAATTTACGTAAACTTGGAAAATGGAAAACACAAATATCAGTTCAAGTCTCAGGTGCTCCACACCACACACCACAGGAAGCAGCGGTGATATTTGTTTTCTAACGGTGGAAACTACAGCCTACAGTGATGTTTATATTATATTCAACTTATTCATAAAGTTATGTAAACTTGAACGAAGAGACTAACACAAATATTAGATACATTCAAAACTACTGTGGCGCCTAAGAAGCTACGAAAGTTTTCAACCATAAGAATTTAATCTCCGTTGTGTAGTCCACTTAAGCCTTGGATGTGCCTCATTTATAATCTCATAGTGTAAAATGATTTTAAAAAACTAATGGATAGGGTGGATTATATATATATATATATATATATATATATATATATATATATATATATATGAGAGTGGCCACTCAAAGATCCTGTCGGTTCCCAACTGGAGACGAGCAGGGGTACGACGAGGACGCGGATTTCCTGCAAAAGCCTTTCGCAGGAAGTTCCTGCGCTGGGAACCCAGGTGGGGCCCACTGTGATGTTTGTGAGAAATCCGCTCCCTCCGTATGTTTTGTGAACTCATTTTATGAGAGAAGACCAAAATTGAGAAGGATCCAAGATTCAAGTGGGCCGTACTAAAGGAAAAGGTGTTTAGGGAAATTCCTACCGCTGAAACTTCCCTGGGTTCGACGGTGATGTTCACATGCCATCCATACCGTTAATAACGTCATTCCTACTGGGATGAACTGGAAAAACAAATATTAGCATGATTCAAAGCTTCTATTGGCCCACGAATATTTCAACTGTGGGCATTCAATTACCCCGTTTTCGGCCCATTTGAGTATTGGATACGGTTCATTTTTGGCCTCGCATCCTAAAACGCACTCAAAAAACGGATGGACGGGGAGGATTTCTCACAAACATCACAGTGGGCCTCACCTGGGTTACCAGTGCAGGAACTTCCTGCGAAAGGCTTTCGCAGGAAATCCGCGTCCGTACGACGAAATCCGCGTCCAGAAATATCCAGCTGACTAGACGTCGTGCCGGTTTGATTTTTGGGCCATCTATCGTGGAGATCACCAGCCGGGCCGCTTTCATTTCTACGCATGTGCTACCTACGGAGATGAATCATGTGGACTTAAAACATGCAGGCGTGCTAATTCCACACGCGTGTAGGACCATATAAATCGACACGCGGTACGCGTGCAAATATCAAAGGCATGTTTTTCCTATATCCGAGGGATCCTTAATCTTGCTCAGGTCGTAGACTCCCAGGAGTTTCAACATCCGGTCATGGTTCGAGTATCCATAGGTGGTGAAATCCAACTATGGTGTAAGTGCCTGGGTTGTATGTGTATGCGTATGTGAGTGTGTTAAAAAATTTAAATTAAAAATAAAAAGTTTTAAATTAAAGGTTATAATTATTCTCAGCCATTTGTTTGTTTTAATATACTGTGGCAAATCTGAGGTGTAAAATGGCCTGATTTTTATGTTAGAAGATCTAATAAGTGTAGCTCACCTGTTGGATGGTTCAGATCTCACCTGGGCGTGGATGTGTACGGTTCCCACTACCGAGTGGAATTAGAATGCCTTTAAAACATGATGTGATCGTTTGCTGGAGCGCGGTCTATTGTTGGGACCACCAAGCAATCCGCGTCCATCTCCGACCCATGCATCGTTTCATTGAGAAGTGGCCCACTACTGTGGACCCGTTGAAGGGATGCTTAGTCATTCAATCAGCCACACAAAAACTTTATTTGAAGGGGAAAAAAAAATGTCGTTCTTTTCTTTGGTCCAACAAGCAGATAATATACCGTTTGATTGGATGGTTCTAAATATTTAATACTGCCCCACCTTAAACTAAATTAATATATTCAGTGGACTCACATGTGATATCAGTATGATAGTGATTTGATTACAGTTTTGCATCCAATTTAGACATGCGAGAAAGGAAATGATCCAACCGTCCCTTTTGCACGGACACACATGAAGGGTCACATCAAAGATTTGGACTGTCCATTAGGTCCAGGCTCAACTTCAGGGCCCACCATGAAAATCACACCACCCAGGGGCCCTTACTAACTTGAAAGTTGGCTAACCTAAAAACATGATTCAGATGCAAGGCTCTTATGAGCCTTTGGCCTGACCCAACATAATATTTAGGATAGGAGGCTCAACTTACTTGGATTTCAGAAAAAGCCTTCTTAGGACAAATTTTATCGTGTTGTTAAGGTTAGCTGGTTATTTACCTTTGTTACTCAAATACTCCCAAACATGAATAAAATAGATTGTGGTACATTGAGAAAATTTAAAAATTAATTAGTCTTATGTTTATATATGTCTATGTGTACAATTTAACGCTGCCATGTATTTTAATACTTGAAGATTGATACAAGCATGCATGTGTTGTGTGGTTCTATTTTCGGTTGTACATGTATGGGCGTGTCAGAATTGAAATTGCAGCTCAATTCAAACTGAACAATTATGACCCCAAGCACAAACATAGGCAGACACATAATGTATGACCAAGATTTGAAGAGTTGGCCACCTATTCAGCCATTTACTCAATGTGTAAACAAGATCAGGGGATATTCTGAGTGTGGGGTTTGACGTCTAATGATGAGTTGCACTTTTACCTTCCATACGAAAGGACTTTTCGATACAAATAAAAAAGATGAGAAAGGAATTCTTATAGTCAGCCGTAAGAATAGCTGCAAAACACATTTCTGAATAAATAACTGAATTTAGTATGTGAACGTAAACTCAAATTACAGATAAAAATACCAGCTACTTAATTAACGCTATGGATTACAATACGAAATGTAAACAGCGAGTTAAAAGTAAAGAATTACACTAAGAAATGTAATTTGCCTGACATAAAAAGTAAATGATTACATTACAAAATGTTAATTGAAATGATAATTCAAAGGTAATGTTTGGCTTGATTGGGTTGGTATTAGACGAAATCTTCCTCTTGCATTCCTCTTTTACTTATAGCTTTAATCCGGCCATTTGGATCCTTCCTACATTCTGACAGTTATCATAACCATTCGTCACTATTTGACTTTCTCTGTTTCTCTCTTTGTCATCTGTATTGTCCAATTTCTTCACGATTGCTGCTTCATCGGCTTCTCAAACATTGACGCGACACTGTCTGATACATCCCAACTGTTGTTTGCTAAGAAATCTTTTCAAATCTCCAAATACACCATATGGATTTATATAAATTACACAGAAAAAGTAAATGATTACACTATAAAATGTTAATTGAAATGATAATTCAAAGGTAATGTTTGGTTTGATTGGGTTGGTATTAGACGAAATCTTCCTCTTGCATTCCTCTTCTACTTATAGCTTTAATCCGGCCATTTGGATCCTTCCTACATTCTGACAATTATCATAATCATTCGTTACTATTTGACTTTCTCTGTTTCTCTCTTTGTCATTTGTATTGTACCAATTTCTTCACGATTACTGCTTCATCGACTTCTCAAACATTGATGCGACACTGTCTGATACGTCCCAACTATTATTTGCTAAGAAATCTTTTCAAATCTCCAAATACATCATATGAATTTATATAAATTACACAGAAAAAGTAAATGATTACACTATAAAATGTTAATTGAAATGATAATTCAAAGGTAATGTTTGGTTTGATTGGGTTGGTATTAGACGAAATCTTCCTTTTGCATTCCTCTTCTACTTATAGCTTTAATCTGGCCATTTGGATCCTTCCTGCATTCTGACAGTTATCATAACCATTCGTCACTATTTGACTTTCTCTGTTTCTCCCTTTGTCATCTGTATTGTACCAATTTCTTCACGATTGCTGCTTCATCGGCTTCTCAAACATTGACGCGACACTGTTTGATATGTCCTAACTATTGTTTGCCAAGAAATCTTTTCAAATCTCTAAATACACCATACAGATTTATACAAATTACACAAAACCTATTTTGATTGGCTCTTAAAAGGAATGACGGTAATGGGGATGAACAACATGCACATGTGGAATGTTTGAAATTGAATTATCATAAATGGTGCATTGGAGTATGTGTATATGTGCATAGATAAATGTGATCTTTATATGCACCAAAATGCTAGTTCCACCTCATGATTTATGATTTTCTAAGTTTGAGACACGACTCTAGATGTCATGCCATTGATCTAATAGTTGGAATGTCTAAAGAAATAAAGAGTTTACTAGGCTAAATGGACAATTCACATTGGATCAATTGAATCCATGTAAATCATGTTTTAGATATGATTCTTTTCTAATGGTGATTAAATTACAGAGGTTAGTAAAGTTACTAGTAAAATGCACATGGGGTTGCATGTGGGAATTACATAAAAAATGGCCAACTACCACCATTACTTGTGTGCGAAGCCCACCAAGGTGTTTATATTCCATCCAATCCATTCATTTAGGATGTCTCTCTTAGATGAAGGCACACCCACAAAAATTGAGGACCAGTTTGTTTTCATATTTTCACCGTAAATGTAATGTAAATAGTATTAATTATTTGCATAATGTAAATGGAGTGAAATATAACATTTCATTTTCAATTTTAGGTTTTTTATTTTTATTTTTAATTTAGGAAACATATCATTTTTATTGTTTTTAAATTTTCAAACATTTCCATTGAAGGGAAGTTGGATTCTGCTCAATGGTTCAGCAAACCTAGTACTATACAAAAATTGTCTACTGAGAATGCTAGCCACGAGGTCACTATTGGAGGGATTATGAGCCCCACTATGATGTATGCAACTTATCCACACTGCCTAGCCACTTTTCCAAATTATTTTATCGCATTAGCCCAAAAATGTGGTAGATCTAAATCAATTGGTGGACCACTTCACAAAAAATATGTGGGGATTGAACGTCTACCATTGAAAACTTCTTGAGGGCTAGACAAATTTTTGATCAAGTTGATATTCATTTTTCCTCGTCGACCCTATCTTTGCGAACTTAGGAACTGGTTGAATCTCAAATAAATATCATGGGGTCCTAAGAAGTTTTTAATGGTGGGCATCACTGTCCACATTGTTATCTGTGGTGGGGTCCACTTGAGCTTTAAACTCACCTCATTCTTTAGCTCATGCCATAAAACAGAAATCTCCAAATGGATGGATGGTGTGGATACAACATATACATCATGATGGGACCCATAAAACTTGGTGACGTCTCTTCAAAGGCAAGGTAGATATTGAAGCCATTGGTACTTAATCTGTGTTTCCTATTACATGGGTGGCATGCATCACTGTGGGCCCCGTTGCCATTTCTAACACTACAATTCATGTCGTCCATTCAGTTTGTGGGCCTCACTATCGTTTCTGGTACTACTTCAGTCAACCAAGGTGCCACTTTAGATGTGGATCTGCCTATTGCTACCATCCTTGCGATCAAAGGATTGTCTAGTTTTAAGTGGACCACTCTTTGCTGTAGTGTGAATCATATGATATTTGGATAGGCATGGACTACACTTAGTCTTCTTAACTCGATGTTTTATTTAAACCAACATGATTTAAATGATTTTTAAACTCGCAAGTATACGAATCAGATGTAGATACGGTACGTATTACGAGATTGTTCCCACGAGGACTGGTCGTCACAATTCAAATCTATGATTCTCCTTAACTAATCCAACAAATAATGGAATGAATTACTAAGCACAATTTTATGAAAAATAATTAATTAAGAACAGGGAAGAAAATTCAATCAGAGAGAGAGCACTAGGAGTTTCGAATCCACCCCTAATTATCCTAACCCTTGTTTTGTCTGTTGATTCACCTTGATCTAGATTGATACCACTTAAATAGAGAAAGCACAATCTGTGTCCTTAATCGGGCATACAGACTGTCTAATTCCTTTAAGCAATGCCATGAATGACATATCCCATATCCTTGGTCGGGCATAAGGGATGTACAATTCATTAAAGCATCCTGTTTCTTCCTCTATAGGAAACCTGTTCCTGATCAGACACAAGCACCTATAATAAGCATCCAAACAACATCCATATATATACTTGGGTCAAGTTCATAGATGGAGAAGTATAGAATTTAAACCCATAAAGCCCACTTAAAGAAAGAAACAAATTAATTGAAATTCAAAGTAAATCAACCAATACAAGAGATAATCAAATTAGGGGCTTCATCTCAGCCCTAGCTGAGAGATTAGTGACCCATAAAATCCATGAAAAATATTAAATAAAATTCATAAAAATTAGACACCAAACCAATCGATCTCTCTCTTCTTTCTTCTCTTTCTTCTCTTTCTTCTCTTCCTTGCTCCAGATCTGGAATCCCCTGGTTCTGAATGGTTCTGAATACCTTTCCCACGTCCAAAACTCCCATTTTATAGCTGCTGGATGGCTGAGGTCGGTGGCAGAGTCGTAGAAGGACTCGGAGTACAAATTTTCGCAGCCGTGATCGGTGGGCCCCACAGAGGCATTTTCTGGAAAATCTACCCCGTCCATTGGATTCAGGACGAAATTTCAGTCAAGAATGGGTAGTTTTGAAGGTCCATTAGCGCGGCCCACAGAAGAAATCTCAAAAAAAACAGTTTTGAACGTCACAAGACGGCCTGTTTGTGGCCTCTGCACCGCACACGTGTGTATGCATGGGCGAAGAATATCAACATGGTTTTGAAGCTCTCGAAGCCCTCTACACGATGGACGGGTCAGATCGGCCGTACGCGTGACGTACGGGGCCCACAAACCTTCGCAAAAACGGCCAGCGGAAGACGCTACGCGGACGCCAAACCGACGCTGCGATGATGGTGGGGCCCATTCCTGGACTTTTCACAGGAATCCACGTCGTCCATTGGTTTCAGCTCGAAAAATCAGTAGGAATTGACTGGTTTTGGGGTGGATTCGGTGCAACCCACGGAGTTTTGAACTCACCGTCCATTTTACGTTTTTTCAGCGATCAACGTCCGTACATATGTATGGAACCAAACGGACATCTAGGCGATGACGATATCGACCTCAGGAAGCGGATGGACGGTTTGGATTGTCCATTTGGACAATAGGTGGGCCCCACAACCGACGACAACGGTCGGCTGCCGCGGACGCTGGAAACGGAGGTTTCCTTTTCAAAGACGTAGTCGGGTCAGCGCTGCTGACCCGACGCAAGCCCGTTCGGTGCTCGGTCAGTGCACATGTGCACCATGCACATGTCACTCAATGTGGGGTCCAATGTGATGATTTCGAGAAATCCAATCCGTCCATCTTCTTTGTCATATAATTTCAACCGTCAACACCAAGTTTGAAGCAGTTCCAAATATCAGGTGGGCCCCAAATTGGAGATTAACGGGCTGATTTGTCAGTTGGCTCACTTCCCGAGATCTTTAATGGATGAAATTTAATATGTACGGTTAATTTACGGCCCTCATCCCATGTATTAAGTTTCGAACTGATCGGATAGCGGGAACCATGTGATCTTGCATTCTGGACCCTTTTCGGCCCCTTTGGCTTGCTTTCCTCAGATCCCAGGCATGTAAAATCTTCATTATTGGTTCTCTGGAGTCCATCCTGTGCCCTGGAGACTTTGGATCATGAAATCCAGCCTTTAACATCAATTTTCAATTAACGCTCTTCACTTCATCCTGTAACAAAAATACAATTAAAATATGGCATTAAACCTTATCATGTACGTAAAATCAGGCAATTACTGGGGTCTGATATGCAATATTTGACCCTGATCAGAACCCCCAACCAGCATTTTGCTAGTCCCGAGCAAAACATGCGAAAAATAATTTTAGAAATAAAAGACGATTCCTGTAAACTCAAGTGACTTGTGAACAGATAGCTGAGATGTGAAAATTCTAAGATTCATGAATGGTAAGTAGAATTTTCTCCTGAAATCTAGCTCTCAACAGATTTCATAATTAATTTCAAACTATTAATCCATTAATTGGAACAATTCTGAACATCGAGCTCCATGAATGTAAAGTGTAATCTCGACTTACAAACATTAAGAGATCCAATTTTCAATCTCATGATATCATTGGTAATTCGTGACAACCAAGCTTGAAACCAACACTTATCTCACAGATTAACTTTTCATTTTACCAGCCTTTGATTTTCTTTTTGAGCAGTAACGCAAATGAGGGGAATCAAATTTATACCTATAGGGAGCAAACCTATGGCGAAAACTCGTCGCCTCATTTTTTTTTTTTTTTAAGTCAACTATGGAGAATCAAATCTACACCTATAGGGAGCAAACCTATGGTGAAGATTATGTGACTTAGCCTTTTAATTCTTCTTTTTACCAAGTTAATCATTCAGTTATCGAACCGAAAGCTTAATGTGTAAGCGAGATGTGATATGTGAAATCATGACTCAATCAATGTTTACAACCTCTAATCATGGATTAACAATTCAAAATGGACTGTGAAATCAAGCAGATGGCCGAATCCAAGAGTCATTAGTTACCAACATCATGTATCTTATAATGGTAAAATCACAACTATCCTTCAAAATCACTTTGAGTTCAATAGAAATTTCAGAAAAAATTTTAAAATTTTCAAAAATTTTGCTCAAAACCAAGAAAATACTGATTAGGTAACCTAATCTTCCACCCCTAACCTAAAATCTACATTGTCCTCAATGTAAAAGAAATAATCATGCGATGCACATGGGACAACGAATAATAAAAGAGGAATGAGGAAAAGATAGTACCTGGACGGAGAATCAAGAAGCTTTCTCAAAGTTTGCGAAGAATTTCAACGGAAAAATGAGTTAGCGCAAGAGAGAAATCAACAGAAGAAAAAAAATAACAAAAAGAAAAATAAAAGAAGAGCCTACCTATACCACTTTCGCAGGTGCTCTCGATTGCATTTAGCGCATGCAACAAGCCTTTAAACCCCTAGGTTACCCCTAGTGGACGAGTTGTAGTCTCGTGAGGGTTTGCAGTAATGTTACCCACAAACATTGAAGTAACTAACTAAGAAAATAATGAAAATGAATGAAATAACAAGCAATACAATAAAGCAAAAGGCTGGGTTGCCTCCCATGAGCGCTAAGTTTAACGTCTTCAGCCAGACAAGAACGGACCATGAATGAAATAATCTTTATAACCAGGGTCCGCCAAAGAAATTACCTCAACATCTTGATTAACCAATCCCAGACAAGTGATGTGAGTTCTCATGAACTGTGCCATCTGAAATGAGGTAACTGACACTGTCGTCAAATAATTTAAGGACTTCTGCTCGAACGACTTCTTCCATGTTAGGATCACGCTTCCTTTGCATTTCACGCGACATTTCCACAGCATGATCCATACATATCGTGGGGCATACTCCCTGTATTTCCATTATCTTCCGTTCAATTGCTGCTGCCTTATATGCTCTAAGAACATTAAGCAGACTGCTCGCCTTTGTCTTCTCAGAGTTACAAATTGTGCTGTCAGGAAGAGTCTCAGAGGGATGAAGAGGTTCCACTTTCGCTCTCCATTTTTCAGTCTCCAATATAGGAGTAAAGTCGAGCAATGCATTGACTTCATGGATGGGACTATCAATGTCAAAATTCATGCCCGATTGTGCTAAGCAGGTCTCAAGAGGATCTTCAAAAGATGTACGGAAGGAGTCCTGCACAAGGCTCTCGATCATGTCCACTTCAAATATGTCATCCAAATCGGAGGGTTGTTGTTCTGCATTAAAAACATTGAGTTTAATATTCATGTTACCAAAGGACAATTTCATAACTCCATTCCTGCAATTGATAATAGCATTAGATGTGGCCAAAAATGGACGACCCAAAATGACTGGGATCTGACTATGAAGATTCTGGACAGGCTGAGTATCTATAACTATGAAATCCACTGGAAAATAAAATTTATCAACCTGGATTAACACATCTTCAATAACACCCCGGGCACCTTGACAGATCTATCGGCTAGTTGTAATGTTACCTTAGTCGGTTTCAACTCACTAAGTCCTAGCTGCTCATAAACCGAATATGGTAACAAATTGACACTCGCCCCTAAATCAAGTAATGCCTTCCCGATCTTATGATCTCCTATGCCGCAAGAAATGGTGGGAGCTCCTGGATCCCTAAATTTAGGAGGGGTGTTATGTTGAATCATGGAGCTGAGCGCTCTGCAAGGAAGACTTTCTTATGAACATTCTGCTTACGCTTTTGAGTGCATAAATCTTTAAGAAACTTAGCGTAAGCAGGGACTTGCTTGATAGCGTCAAGCAACGGGATGTTGACTTGCACTTTTTGAAACACATCCAAGACTTCATCAAAGTTATTTCTTTTCTTTATTGGTGCCAGACGTTGAGGAAAGGGTGCTTTGGGCACATAAGGTGGCACATTCGTGGCTCTTGGAGAGTCAGAGAGCTTTTGGACTTCGGATGCATTGGTATGGCTCTCTGCTTCATCTTGATCTTCTGTTTTAGAATTTGATTCATCCCCAGGCATCTCTATTCTTTTATCAATCTGCTTGCCTGATCTAAGGGTAGTGATCGATTTGGCTTTATTCATGATATTGCCCTTGGTTGGAATTAGAGCCAATCTCATCTTGTCCCTTTGGATTAGCCTCGGGTTGGCTAGGGAACTTGCTCTTCTCTCTCTCACTCAATGTGGCAGCTAGTTGACCCATTTGTACTTCCAGCTTGGCAATGGATTGTGCATTTGCATGTAAGCTTTGCTGGTTGGCCAAAAAGGTTTGTTGGGTGTGTATTTGGAATTGGAGAGAACACTGCATGAAAAGATGGAGTGTCTCCTCAAGTGATGGTTTCCTTGATTGTGTAGGCAGATGTAGAGATTGTGGAAACTGTTGATGATGTTGACTGCTGCCAACTTGGAGGTGCGGTTGCATGGGAGGATTTCCAGATGGTCCTCCTTGTTGTGGTCCTATTACCCAAGAGAAATTTGGATGTCTAGCCCACCCTGGGTTGTATGTGTTCGAGTAAGGATCATTCCCTGATTTTTGAAAAGTGTTCATAGCATGAACTTGTTCAGAGAGAAGTTCTGGGAATGCTGCACCAGATGGACAAGACTGCATAGGATGGGCAGGACTAGAACATGTGGCATATGCCTCGACTTGAGCTGTTTGTGGTGGTCCATTATTCAATACCAGAGCATCAACTTTCTTTGTCAGGTTATCAAGCTTGGCACTTAGCTCTGGTATGACTCCTATCTCATATATACCACCTCTCTTTTGTTGTTGGGGACTTCTATCACCTCTATTTGAATAATCCCATTGCTGGGAATTTTCGCACAAAGTTTCAAAGAAGTTCCACGCTTCGACATCACTTTTGGTCATGAATGACCCTCCACTGGTGGCATCAACCATGCGACGGTTCTGTGGTGTCAGACCGTCATAGAAGTATTGAACTTGTTGCCACTTCTCAAAACCATGGTGAGGACATTTAAGAAGCAAGTCCTTCCATCTTTCCCAACATTCATGAAAGTGCTCGCCCTCTTTTTGTGTGAAGTTAGTGATTTCTCTACGGAGGGCATTGGTTTTGTGAACGGGGAAGAACTTGTTTAAGAACTTCTTAGACAGTTGGTCCCATGTAGTGATAGATCCAACTTCTAGAGAATTCAACCATGCTTTCGCCTTATCCTTCAAAGAAAAAGGAAACAAGCGTAGGCGGATCGAATCGTCTGAGAAGTTTTGGAACTTAAAGGTGGAGCAAATGTTTAAGAATTCTTTCACATGATGATATGGGTCCTCTTTGTCCAATCCATAAAAGGATGGCAACAATTGTATGACTCCAGGTTTAAGTTCAAAGTGTGCTGCCGTAGTGGTTGGCAACACTATGCATGAAGGCGCATTAAATTGGACAGGAGCTGAATAATCTTTGAGAGCTTTAACTTCAGTCTCATTCGCCATTTCAACAGAATTATTTCTCAATCTTTCACGAATTGTTCTTTCAATCTCAGGATCAAACGGTGCTAGTTCTAAATCCAGAGATCTACGTCCTAGCATAAACTGTGAGATTCTAAAACAAGTTAAAATTATGTAAATGAGAATGGGAAGAAAGAACCCAGAAAAGGAGATGATTGATGTCTGAAGAAGAGCTCCTCCTTTTGAAGACAATGTTATTTAGCAGCTTCCTTCCTTAATTCCTATAAACAAAAAGAAAACAAAAATAAATTAAATTTACTAAAATAATGCTAGAAAAAATCCTAAGCAACGGTTAATTTCTAAAAAAAAAAAAAAAGTTTGTAATCTTAGAAAATAAAAGCTAAGTTAGTTTCTAAAAAGGGAAAATTTCTAAAAATAAATAAAATAGCCTGGAAATAGAAACTTTCTGAAAAAATATAACCTTAATTCTAAAAATAGAAATTAGAAAAAAAATAGAAAAATTGGAAAGAGATTACCAAAGTAGTAGTTTATGTCAGGTCCCTACAAAACAGGAAATAGGTTAGTTTCTAAAAAAAAAAAATTTAACCTAAAGTTAGTAAAAAAACCTAAGACTATGAATTATGATAAGAGAGAATCCTAAATCCAATTTGGAACGAAACAGTCCCCGGCAACGGCGCCAAAAACTCGATGTTTTATTTAAACCAACATGATTTAAATGATTTTTAAACTCGCAAGTATACGAATCAGATGTAGATACGGTACGTATTACGAGATCGTTCCCACGAGGACTGGTCGTCACAATTCAAATCTATGATTCTCCTTAACTAATCCAACAAATAATGGAATGAATTACTAAGCACAATTTTATGAAAAATAATTAATTAAGAACAGGGAAGAAAATTCAATCAGAGAGAGAGCACTAGGACTTTCGAATCCACCCCTAATTATCCTAACCCTTGTTTTGTCTGTTGATTCACCTTGATCTAGATTGATACCACTTAAATAGAGAAAGCACAATCTGTGTCCTTAATCGGGCATACAGACTGTCTAATTCCTTTAAGCAATGCCATGAATGACATATCCCATATCCTTGGTCGGGCATAAGGGATGTACAATTCATTAAAGCATCCTGTTTCTTCCTCTATAGGAAACCTGTTCCTGATCAGATACAAGCACCTATAATAAGCATCCAAACAACATCCATATATATACTTGGGTCAAGTTCATAGATGGAGAAGTATAGAATTTAAACCCATAAAGCCCACTTAAAGAAAGAAACAAATTAATTGAAATTCAAAGTAAATCAACCAATACAAGAGATAATCAAATTAGGGGCTTCATCTCAGCCCTAGCTGAGAGATTAGTGACCCATAAAATCCATGAAAAATATTAAATAAAATTCATAAAAATTAGACACCAAACCAATCGATCTCTCTCTTCTTTCTTCTCTTTCTTCTCTTTCTTCTCTTCCTTGCTCCAGATCTGGAATCCCCTGGTTCTGAATGGTTCTGAATGGTTCTGAATACCTTTCCCACGTCCAAAACTCCCATTTTATAGCTGCTGGATGGCTGAGGTCGGTGGCAGAGTCGTAGAAGGACTCGGAGTACAAATTTTCACAGCCGTGATCGGTGGGCCCCACAGAGGCATTTTCTGGAAAATCTACCCCGTCCATTGGATTCAGGACGAAATTTCAGTCAAGAATGGGTAGTTTTGAAGGTCCATTAGCGCAGCCCACAGAAGAAATCTCAAAAAAAACAGTTTTGAACGTCACAAGACGGCCTGTTTGTGGCCTCTGCACCGCACACGTGTGTACGCATGGGCGAAGAATATCAACATGGTTTTGAAGCTCTCGAAGCCCTCTACACGATGGACGGGTCAGATCGGCCGTACGCGTGACGTACGGGGCCCACAAACCTTCGCAAAAACGGCCAGCGGAAGACGCTACGCGGACGCCAAACCGACGCTGCGATGATGGTGGGGCCCATTCCTGGACTTTTCACAGGAATCCACGTCGTCCATTGGTTTCAGCTCGAAAAATCAGTAGGAATTGACTGGTTTTGGGGTGGATTCGGTGCAACCCACGGAGGTTTGAACTCACCGTCCATTTTCCGTTTTTTTCAGCGATCAACGTCCGTACAAAGGTCTGGAACCAAACGGACATCTAGGCGATGACGATATCGACCTCAGGAAGCGGATGGACGGTTTGGATTGTCCATTTGGACAATAGGTGGGCCCCACAACCGACGACAACGGTCGGCTGCCGCGGACGCTGGAAACGGAGGTTTCCTTTTCAAAGACGTAGTCGGGTCAGCGCTGCTGACCCGACGCAAGCCCGTTCGGTGCTCGGTCAGTGCACATGTGCACCATGCACATGTCACTCAATGTGGGGTCCAATGTGATGATTTCGAGAAATCCAATCCGTCCATCTTCTTTGTCATATAATTTCAACCGTCAACACCAAGTTTGAAGCAGTTCCAAATATCAGGTGGGCCCCAAATTGGAGATTAACGGGCTGATTTGTCAGTTGGCTCACTTCCCGAGATCTTTAATGGATGAAATTTAATATGTACGGTTAATTTACGGCCCTCATCCCATGTATTAAGTTTCGAACTGATCGGATAGCGGGAACCATGTGATCTTGCATTCTGGACCCTTTTCGGGCCCCTTTGGCTTGCTTTCCTCAGATCCCAGGCATGTAAAATCTTCATTATTGGTTCTCTGGAGTCCATCCTGTGCCCTGGAGACTTTGGATCATGAAATCCAGCCTTTAACATCAATTTTCAATTAACGCTCTTCACTTCATCCTGTAACAAAAATACAATTAAAATATGGCATTAAACCTTATCATGTACGTAAAATCAGGCAATTACTGGGGTCTGATATGCAATATTTGACCCTGATCAATACACATACCATATTATAGGTTGAAATTGTGGTTTTATCGCTACAAGCGAAGTTTGAAGATATAGTTAATGTCTTAGGGGGTGAATAGGACTTTTCAAAACTTAACTATATAATTAACATGTACTTACTTCTAAACATTGGTGTAAAGTATTACAAACAGGAAGAAGTGCAAAAGAAAATTCTATTTAAGTAAAAGCATCATTCAGGCATTCCGTCAAACATGTTTACTGGAGTAAGTAATTCAAGTGTATTGTTCAACAAAACATAACAGATAGAAATTTAAATCATTTAGCCTATTGCACAAGATGTATAGTGGTTCGGCTATGCACCTACTCCACTCCCGGCTAATGAACTCTCTTAGAGTGTGCAGGATTTCACTATTCAGATGGTTTTAAATTGGGTTCACCATAAACCTTCACAACCTACACAAACTATACATTTTTCATTCACTGATAGCTTACACAAGGTTTTACGAAGTCCTACAAAAGGATGGTGACGTATTCTCCCGTCGGAGGCCTACACAAGATCTTGTCGAGTTTGGTATTTTAAACTCTGAAACCCAATCATATATAAGGAATGATTTCCAGACACAATGGACTCAAAAAAACTTTCTTACTTAAAAGTAGATGAGCCTCATTAAAGCACATTTGATGAAGATCTTCCCGAATTGTGAAGCATCTTCAACTCCCTTGTATCGCAACCATAATGTTGATGTGCCATTAAAGAAGCCGATGTTTTAAGTCAAGGGTTTGGTGAATCTAACTTAACAATGATGAGTCTTTATGAGCAAGTCAAGGATTTGCATGACTGAGTATTTAATGCAATCTAGCATAATGTATTTACTAGTAAGTGTGGTTGCTAGAGCATTAATGAATGTTGGAGTTCATTTTTCAATCCAAGCTTTGAATGCTCAATGAATGTCTTTAAGATATGGATTGAATGATGAACCCTATGAGGAGAGCTTGGGAAGTAGGGTATTAACTGTGGTTACTCACACACATAAGGCTCTTTCTATTTCTCACCAAATTGCCAAGAAACTCCTTTTTCATATATGTAAAGAAGATTTGTAGCGGTCAAAAAACAAGCAGAAAACTATTAGGTTCAATGTCATCAATTAATCTTCGATGGAATCGAAGTGTCCCTTCAATGTCATCGAGAAAATCATATTTTTCGTCAATATGTTGTTGGACAGTTTTGTTTAATGCCATCGAGTGACCTTCAATGCCATCAAAGGGGTCCTTCAATACCATCGAAGGGTTTCTCGATGCCAACAGGAAAATCCTCATTTTTTACTTGAGGTTGCTGGACATTTTGGTGACTGAGTTCAATGTCATCAACGGGTCTTCAATGTCATCGAAAGACCTTCGATGCCATAGAGAAAATCCATTTTTTTTTTCCTTTAGGTTGCTGGACATTTTAGAGTCCATGTTCGATGTCATCGACAGGAATTTGAGAGCATCGAATGGATCCTTTGATGCCATTGAAGGGCCTTCGATGCCATCAAGAAAATTCAGAATATTAATGTTTAGTTGGTGGATAGTTGGGTCTCCTTGCTCGGTGCCATCGAGCTATCTTTGATGCCATCGAAGCCAATTCAATGGGGCTTCAATGTTATCAAAACTAGTTTGTTTTTTGTATTTTTCTTTTTCAACAAACTGCTTCCCATACTTCTTATTAGCATTCTTTAAGTTGGTTTTTTATGGGGTTCTAATCCATGTTTTTTATATGGTTTTGAGTTAGAATGAAGGTTTAGTTTTGTGGGTTGGTATAGGTTTTTGAAGAGGTCCCGAAACTTGGTTAACTCCTTACTTTGCATGCTTTGGACACCTTCGATCTTTGAGTTTTCAAACTAAAATTTCTTTGGGGCTCTTTAGATTGTAAGACTCATAACTCACACTAATTGAAAAATTAAGGCACTTACATAGGCTATGACACTTAATTCGTCCAAAAATATAAACATCAATGTATCATCATATAAGTTTGGTACCCAAAACGAAGAACAATAGTGTAGACACCCAAACACCAAAACAGTGGGGGCTCAACTGTCTCCACGTGGAAACAATTACAGCCGAGTCGTTCCAGTGTAGATACGGTTGGGCTCTAGTTGTGTAACGCCCTGAAAATCGGGGGTCGAGCAGAAACTCAGGTCCCGAGTTCCAACGTATCACTTATGTAACATAGATAATGATGATTGAATGTTGTTCGTATTAGTGCGTTAAACATGAGTGGGATTATACCAAATCAGCATATCATACTCCAGAGACAGTTAAATTACGTAATCGGAAGACTGTGATAGATATATAACATATATAAACTGTTGTATGTCTTCAGAGTGTGAACGTGTTACCAGGTTAAATATATACATGTATACTCCAAAAATGAATAAAATGAATATACATGGGTGCTCCAAAAGTGTAAAATAACAAGTGTAATGGCATCTAATCAGCATCCCTGTAACTCCGTCGATCAGAATATGGTCTAATAGACCCGCCTGATAGCTGCATATAAGAGAAACCCTCCTCATCATCATAAAAGTCCGGCTCCACTTCACAAACATCGCCATCATCTGAAACTAAAATACGGTCTAGTTAGTGTTTAAAACACCGTCCCGTAACGTGGGAGTGAGTGATCAATTCAGTGGAACAATAAAGCAAAGGTGAACATGTTATCAATTCAGTCAAGCAGTAATGATAACGCAATACAACAATCAGGTCCTAAGTACTCTTGTTAATGTAATAATGATATGAAATAATGATGCATGCCCTCGCCTGCGCTCTCTCAGCGACTTTATCTCACGATTGCGGCATGAAACACTTCCTCAGTGCTTGACCTGTTACACCAAAGGCACACGTAATGTGGTGCATGTACGTGATTAGCTAGGTTGCTTACTTAGGTTTATTCATACAGCAGGATTGGGAAGCTAAGGTACCTCCCTTATATCAATTCCCAAACAATGATCCATTTTAGGGTTGTCAGTCCTAGCAAATCTCATACGATAATTCAGTTCTAGGTCACTATAAAGGGCTCATCACCTGATCAGTGTAGGCCTAGTTTGTACTCTGGTTACTACGGAAAGACTCGTCGCCTCAACGCAGTCTCAAAGTATACTCGAAGTTACTACTACCTACACCCTACTAACTGGCAGTCTATTTTCAAAGGCTTATCACCAACCTGACTGGGGACCACAGACAGGCTGCGTAAGGGTAGGCCGACAGCTCAAATACAGTGTCTTATACCACCGTATTCGGCTCACAAGTTTGGGTTGCTCACTGGTCACTACGGGGAGGCTTGTCACCTCAGCGTAGGCCGACAACTCGACCACGGTATCCCATACCACCATGCCCGGCTCATGAGTCTTAGTGGATCAAAGTACCAAGGTTAAAGGGGCCTTTCACCGGTAAGTTTGGTACCTTATGTTTAAGCAGTAGCGTCCATATATGGTGAACATACATTGGGTCAATCGGGTTACTTGATAAGCTCGACTGGTACGAGCGTACATTGAATTAATCGACATGGAACACATATGCACTCCCTGTGGCCTAGCCACTGTCGATAATTAGCGTACGACTCAGATTCCTCGAACGTATCCGTTGTGGCTAAAACAGTTCGGCCACCGATCGTAAACCATTATCGATTACCTGGACTACATCGTAGCCCCAGTCACACTTCAAATATAATAGGCATTCATATGTGCTAGTCAAAATAGTATGTAGTAACAAATTCAAATATAAATCTCATATAAGCATTTAAACGAATACCTGGAGTACATGTTAACATACATAGACATTCATCCATAAAACACGTAGTAGTAAGATAGGTTATATGAAGGGAATTATAACTATAGATAAGGGAATTGAGAATCATATCTCAATGCCCTAGTTAAAGACATTTCAACAAGCATTTTCTCATTCAGGCATTTTAACAAACACTTAGACTACACATTATATACTTGAAATAAATTAGTTAAAACACATATCATAGCAAATCCTTCCACATAGGAATTGTCACACATACAACTATTATGTAGCCTCAAACATAAATCATAATTCCATACTCATTCAAACATTTCAACAAACACTTGGAATGCATTAAAATCAACATAATTTACATATATGTGTAATATACGGGAAACATCGTATCTAAGCATATGAGATAGCAATCAAGTAAGTCATAAATCATTACTGATAGTGAAAGCCTTGAAAACCATAACCTAAACATTTATAGTCTGCACCTTAAGCCGGTAAACGCGTAACAAACTCAGTTTAACCACTAAGTTTTTATCTACGGCACCACAACAACCTATATCAGGGAATATGTTAGCTATTTCATCTATTACACTAGTTAGAAACCCTAAAACAGGTTAGGGTTAAGATTCCTTACCCAAGTACATTGTCAGAAACGTCGGTATAGCGATACAGATGGGGTGGTTGAGTACATGGAGTAACGGGATCGAATCCTAGGAAGAATTGCCAACTCACTCTCTCACTTTCTCTCTCTTTCCTTCTCTTTTCTCTTTTCTCTCTCTTAGGGTTTTCCAAATTTGTATGGAATGAGAGAGAGAGGGTTTAAGGGGCTTATATAGGCCAAGAACTGATGAGAATGGCCTCAAGGCCATGATATACTTAGGTTATAGCCAAAGGGCATCTGTTACGATCCAACGGAGCACATCTGGAGGCTCCTTTTTTACATGTGGTCGGACTTAAGCTTCCTGACATTGGATCTAGGTCAGGTTAAGTTTTTGGTCCGATCAAAGTTACAGATTGACCGTGGTAGACCATTTTCAGTTCAACAGTCACCAGAACTCGATCAGGGCCACAAGTACACTGACATGAGTTGAAAATTTTTCCTGATCCGAGGGTGCAATTGGGTCAGATTCTGACGGTTTGAATCCTTATATTTGGACCTGCAAGTGAACGATTCAGTTTACTTAAGTTTGAGTTTATTTCTTAAAGATATTCGCGTTTCTCACACACTTCACTCCGGGCTCAATTTGTGCGTTTTTGGATATTATTAGGACTTGATTTTTGGCATGGTTGTCAAGTCCAATAAGGCGGTCATATTCATATAGTTTCATAGTTATCGAACTTTCGACATGCGGTTCAGGTCCGATACGGTGTTTTGATGTGCTCTCGAGAGCAACTGAGTTTAGAGATGGATCCTAAGTTTTTACGTAATGTAACACTACCAATTTTACTCATTTTAGGTCTTGCAGTTCATATTTAAAGTGGTTCAAGCTAATTATACTGATTATTCAGTTTAGTACTTAACTAAATTATGCCCTAATTACGATAGAATATGGTCCTAGGATAGTTCTACGCCCCTTTCTGGCACTTTTAATCAGTATATTATTTTAATTATTTTTCTAATAGTTCATCATTAAGTTTACTTCATCTCCACCAAATTTCTTGAGATTTTGTATTGTAGAAAAATTCTAAAAATTCCAGAAGCAGCAGCTGTCCAACGAATGATTTTCAGATAGTTGTTACAATGACCTACTTTTAACTATATTAAATATTTTATTATATTGTTTACTTACTTTTATATGAAACTAGACTCATTTATCTTTAATATGGATTTTAAATCACCTAAATTGAATTATAACGAGGGAGATATGACTTTTTGAAGTCGAACGAAATAACTACAAAAAATGACAGGAAACGGGCCGCTAGGCCCGCTTGGCCTGCCCGGCCCGCTGGACGGCGAGGCCTCGCGGTTGCGGTGAGGCCATCGCCGCTCACTGTCCTATCTGGGTTGGTTTCACCACCCAATATTTGAAATGGGTGTATTTTATAATTTGAAATGAGTTATTTGACGTGCAATATATGTTTTTAGGGTAGGAGAAACTGGTTTATCCAAATAGCCTACTTATTTAATGAGATTCCAAAAGGTTAATGGCTAAAAACTTATTTTATATATTTAATTACTATTCATAGTAATTTTTAGTTTAATTATTGTTCTTCATCACTTAAACTTTGAGATTTGTGTCTAATATGAAAGTACTTAGAAAAATTTGAAGAATAAGGTTGTGAAAGGTGAGATTTTTGAAGGAAATGAGAGATTTTGAAGGAAATGGGTTGAAAGGGGATTTAAGACTTTGAGATTGAGTTTTTGAGAAGTAATTAAGGTGTTCGGATCGACCCATTGCCTAAGTACGTCTAACTCCAAGTTGGCAAAAAATCCAGGGTGTTACAATCTACCCCCCTTAAAAATAATTTCATCCCCAAAATTGGCTAAGGGTAATGAGTAAGGATTTTATTATTTCATTTGCCTAAATTTTATTGATTTCAAGTTTATATGCGTGGCAGGGTGTACACTATCTATGCTAGTCTGGCTCATTTTAGTCTACCTCCCTTAAAATTGTTTCGCCCTAAAATTGGCTAAGGCTTCTATTGGGTTTGTATCCAACAAGCACATTTGTAGATACACTGACCTCGACTATTGTAATTCAGCTCGTACCCATCGTTAGGCCTATTCTTTAATATGAATTGGTTTAACATTTGAACCATAATTGCTTTCCTTTAATGACTTCATTATTGACATTCTAAGGAGGATTCAGATCTTATTTAGTGACCTAACCTTACGTATAACCTGGCTCAATTTCCTTCGTTCCTGGGCTAGTGGGGCAGGGGCCCACCATGCTTCCGCTGCGCCACTTTGATCAAACGGATGCATTAGCCGACCTAACTAGATTGGGCTTATAATGTTCTACCCCCCTTAAAAATTATTTTCACCCTCAAGGCTCAAGTATCTATGTCCTGATCCGTATGTCGGAATAAGGTATAATTTAGGACCTATCCTTGACATGAAATGGGATATGATCTCCCAATACATTAGTCTTCCTTTCATCGATGATTTGTGCTATGGCATTGGTACCTATGGTTATAGAAATGAGCTAAAATAATGGATGTTGTGGTTGATTCAAGGGACGGGTGTGAGTTTGTGACAAGATGTCTAATTCTACCCAAGAAGGAACTTTTGCTACGGTCCTGACTTACCCTCTTTAATCATGTCCAGTTTAATACCGTAAGATAATTTATACATTGTTAGTATATAAGGAAGTTAGACAAAACAGGTTAACGGGCAGACTATCCTTTTAAGTTCATATGCACAATATGTATGCCAGAATGGTGTATGATTCGGGACATAATTCCTAACTGTCTATTACCCATTTGATAAATTACTTGGGCCTAAAAAGAAAAATCTCTATTGGCTATATGTTCTTAACACTTCTCAAAGGCGGAGTAATAAACTTTTGGTTGTAAGTGGTTGGGCCAACACGGAAGGAAAGTTGTGTAGTGGGTCTGAGCCGGATACACAAACCTTCTGCCTAGCTATGATAGAAATTTTGTCGTATCAGTTCTTAATCCTAGTTGATCCCGATCTTCTACTTAATCAGAGCATTGAGTTCATTGGTGACTACCAGGATTGAGAATTCGATTTAAACCGTGAATATTTCGCTTATATATAGTTTCTCTACTCCGTGTTCCTGATTGTAACAAGTCCTTGAGAAGATAATTCTAGGGGGTGTGTTGATTTGACCTAATGTTCAATCCGAGGGATATATAAGTTTTCTCTAAACATGAATAGTTTCTAAGTCAGACAAGGTTCCTAAGAGTTACCAAAGAAGCCTATATAAGTATCAAGGGGATTCAATGAAAGAATGAGGTCTCACTCCAACCTAATCAAGCCAACTAACTAAGTCTATCATTCAATTACCTTAACATAATTAGTCTTTTACATTCCTTAGTATAACCAGTAGCCTAGTCTTAACTTGGGAGTAGCTGTAATCTAATAGTTGTAATCCAAAGTCTATGCTCATATGCTAGATGATTTCATACCATTTCTAATATAAGAAATTATTTTATTGCTTAGGGTCAAAAGTTATCTGATTGGAATCGAGTTGTCCGGACTTAAATATAATTGCGCTCGAGCACTTCACATCTGACCATCCCAGCGAAGGAGGTTCTATGATTCACGTTATTAATTTATTGGATTTCCTATCCTGTCAGATCTTTCAAAATCTAGGAGTACCAACTCTAGGTTCAAAACTCTAAATGTCCTAACATTTTATGGTTATTATGGTTTATATAATCCTCATCCCCAAGGTCCTAGTTATCTCATTACTCCACTCTAAACTTCTTGGTTCGGGGTCCTTAGGCTCGCAGGGTCCATTTTTGTGGTCCAACGCGCCCGTATTCGCATCATTTGGATCCGTTTCAGGTTTGGAATTCGCCAACTAATGACTCAAATCCATCGACTGACGGCCCAGAGGCGACCTAGTCGATTCACGTGATCGAAGATATGTTATGGACTAAATTACTGTATTCGGTCTTGCCTGTCAGTGAAACTTAGGATTTTAATGTGGTCTCTAAGTTTCATCGGCCCCTTCTTAAATCAAAGTGTGTCAGTGTGCGTCGTGTTACCATAATCCCAGTCCAGTTTAATCCAAATCATGCTCTGATACTATCTTGTAACGCCCTGAAAATTGTGGGTCAAGCAGAAGCTCAGCTCCCGAGTTCTAACACAACACTTATGCAACATAGATAATGATGATTGAATGTTGTTCGTATTAGTGCGTTAAACATGAGTGGGATTATACCAAATCAGCATATCATACTCCAAAGACAGTTAAATTACACAATCGTAAGACTGTGATAGATATATAACATATATAAACTGTTGTAAGTCTCCAGAGTGTGAACGTGTTACCAGGTTAAATATATACATGTATACTCCAAAAATGAATAAAACGAATATACATGGGTGCTCCAAAAGTACAAAATAACAAGTGTAATGTCATCTAATCAGCATCCCTGTAACCCCGTTGATCAGAACATGGTCTACATAGACCCGCCTGATAGCTGCATATAGGAGAAACCCTCCTCATCATCATAAAAGTCCGGCTCCACTTCACAAACATCGCCATCATCTGAAACTAAAACACGGCCTGGTTGGTGTTTAAAACACCGTCCCATAATATGGGAGTGAGTAATCAACTCAGTAGAACAATAAAGCAAAGGTTAACATGTTATCAATTCAGTCAAGTAGTAATGATAACGCAATACAACAATCAGGTCCTAAGTACTATTGTTAATGCAAGAATGATATGAAATAATGATGCATGCCCTCGCCTGCGCTCCCTCAGTGACTTCATCTCACGATCGCGGCATGAAACACTTCCTCAGTGCTTGACCTGTTACACAAAAGGCATATGTAATGCGGTGCATGCACATGATTAGTCAGGTTGCTTACTTAGGTTTATTTATACAATAGGATTGGAAAGCTAAGGTACCTCCCTTATATCAATTCCCAAACAATGATCCATTCTAGGGTCGTCAGTCCTAGCAAATATCATACGATGATTCAGTTCTAGGTCACTATAAAGGGCTCGTCACCTGATCAGTGTAGGCCTAGTTTGTACTCTGGTTGCTACGGAAAGACTCGTCACCTCAACGCAGTCTCAAAGTATACTCGAAGTTACTACCACCTACACCCTACCAACTGACAGTCTATTTTCAAAGGCTTGTCACCAACCTAACTGGGGACCACAGCCAGGCTGCGTAAGGGTAGGCCGACAGCTCAAATACAGTGTCTTATACCACCATATTCGGCTCACAAGTTTAGGTTGCTCACTTGTCACTACGGGGAGGCTCGTCACCTCAGCGTAGGCTGACAGCTCGATCACGGTGTCCCATACCACCATGCCCAGCTCATGAGTCTTAGCAGATCGAGGTACCAAGGTTAAAGGAACCTTTCACCAGTAAGTTTGGTACCTTATGTTCAAGCAGTAACATCCATACATGGTGAACATACATTGGGTCAATCGGGTTACTTGATAAGCTCGACTGGTACGAGCGTACATTGAATTAATCGACATGGAATGCATATGCACTCCTCGTAGCCTAGCCACCGTTGATATTCAGCATACGACTCGAATTCCTTGAACGTATCCGTTGTGGGTAAAACAGTTCGGCCACCGATCGTAAACCATTACCGATTGCCTGGACTACATCGTAGCCCCAATCACACTTCAAATATAATAGGCATTCATATGTGCTATTCAAAACAGTATGTAGCAACAAATTCAAATATAAATCTCATATAAGTATTTAAACGAACACCTGGAGTACATGTTAACATATATAGACATTCATCCATAAAACACGTAGTAGTAAGATAAGTTATATGAAGGGAATTGTAACTATAGATAAGGGAATTGAGAATCATATCTCAATGCCCTAATTAAAGACATTTCAACAAGCATTTTCTCATTCAGGCATTTTAACAAATACTTAGACTACACATATTACATACTTGAAATAAATTAGTTCAAACACATATCATAGCAAATCCTTCCACATAGGAATTGTCACACGTACAACCATCATGTAGCCTCAAATATAAATCATGGCAAACATAAATCATAATTCCATACTCATTCAAACATTTCAACAAACACTTGGAATGCATTAAAATCAACACAGTTTACATATATGTGTAATATACGGGAAACATCGTATCTAAGCATATGAGATAGCAATCAAGTCAGTCATAAATCATTACTGATATTGAAAGCCTTGAAAACCATAACCTAAGCATTTATAATCTGCACCTTAAGCCGGTAAATGCGTAACGAACTCAGTTTAACCACTAAGTCTTTATCTACGGCACCACAACAACCTATATCAGGGAATACGTTAGCTATTTCATCTATTACACCAGTTAAAAACTCTAAAACAGGTTAGGGTTAGGATTTTTTACCTAAGTATATTGTCAAAAACGCCGGTATGGCAATACAGATGGGGTGGTTGAGTGCGTGGAGTAGCGGGATCGAATCCCATGAAGAATCACCAACTCACTCTCTCGCTTTCTCTCTCTTTCCTTCTCTTTTCTCTCCTCTCTCTCTTAGGGTTTTTCAAATTCGTATGGAATGAGAGAGAGAGGGTTTAAGGGGCTTATATAGGCCCAGAACTGATGGGAATGGCCTCAGGGCCATGATATACTTAGGTTATAGCCAAAGGGCATCTATTTCGATCCAATGGAGCACATCTAGAGGTCCCTTTTTTATATGTGGTTGGACTTAAGCTTCCTGACATTTGATCTAGGTTAGGTTAAGTTTTTGGTCTGATCGGATTTATAGATCGACCGTGGCAGACCATTTTCAGTTCAACGGTCACCGGCACTCGATCAGGGCCACAAGTATACTGACATGGGTTGAAAATTTTTCTTGATCTAAAGGTATAATTAGGTTAGATTCTGACGGTCTGAATCCTTATATTTGGACCTGTAAGTGAACGACTCAGTCTACTTAAGTTTGAGTTTATTTTTTAAAGATATTCACATTTCTCACACACTTCGCTCTGAGCTCAAGTTGTGCGTTTCTGGATACTATTTGGACTTAATTTTTAAGATGGTTGTCAAGTCTAATAAGGCAGTCATATTCTTATCGTTTCGTAGTTATCGGACTTTCGACGTGCGGTTCAGGTCCGATACGGAGTTTCGATGTGCTCCCGAGAGCAATTAGGTTTAGGGATGGATCCTAAGTTTTTAGGTAATATAGCGCTAACGGTTCTACTTGTTTAGGTCTTTCAGTTCATATTTAAAGTGGTTCAAGCTAATTCTACTGATTATTCAGTTTAGTACTTAACTAAATTATGCCATAATTACGATAGAATATGGTCCTAGGGTAGTTTTACGCCCCTTTCTGGCATTTTTAATTACTATATTATTTTAATTATTTTTTTAATAGTTCATCATCAAGTTTAATTCATCTCCACGAAATTTCATGAGATTTCGTGTTGTAGAAAAATTTTAAAAATTCCAGAAGCCGCAGTTATCCAATGAATAATTTTCAGATAGTTGTCACAACGACCTACTTTTAACTATATTAAATATTTTATTATATTTTTTACTTATTTTTATATGAAATTAGACTCATTTAGTTTTAATCTGGCTTTTAAATCACCTAAATCAGAGTTATAACGACAGAGATATGACTTTTCAAAGTCGGATGAAATAACTGCAGAAAATGGCAGGAAACGGGCCGCCTGGCCCGCTTGGCCCGCCCAGCCTGCTGGACGGCCAGGCCTCGCGGTTGCGGCGAGGCCATCGCCGCTCGCTGTCCTATCTGGGGTGGTTTCGCCACTCGATATTTGAAATGGGTGTATTTTACAAACTGAAATGAGTTATTTAACATGCAATCTATGTTTTTGGGGTAGGAGAAGCTGGTCTATCGAAATAGCCTACTTATTTAGTGAGATTCCAAAATGTTAATGGTTAAAAAATAATTTTATGTATTTAATTACTATTCATAGTAATTTTTAGTTTAAGTATTGTTCTTCATCACCTAAACTTTAAGATTTGTATCTAATATCAAAGTACTTAGAAACATTTGAAGAATAAGGTGGTGAAATGTGAGATTTTTAAAGGAAATGAGAGATTTTGAAAGAAATGGGTTGAAAGGGGATTTGAGACTTTGGGATTGAGTTTTTGAGAAGTAATTAAGGTGTTAGGATCGACCCATTACCTAAGTACGTCAAACTCCAAGTTGGCAAAAAATCCAGGGTGTTACAAGCTGTTTACGGGTTTTAACCGACTAATCACTCACTTACACATTGACTTGGATCACATGAGCCTCACGAGCATTCATCCATGACCCATGAGGTGGTCTGGTTCATAAAAACCTAATTCTGAAACCAAGCTTGAGGTTCGTAGTATTCGAACCTACCACCCAAAACACCTATAAAAGGGGGCTTTGGCCTTCGCAATGGGGGAAGGCCTTCAAGGGCAGAGCTTTCAGAGAGCTAAGGAGAAAACCAGTGATAGAGATAGACTTTGAGTCTCTGTTTTCTTGGTATCTTCTAATTTTTCATTCTTCTTCTATTGTATTTCAACTTCAAATCTAATATTATATTTTCAATTAATCATTTTTCATTTTGTACATTCCAATCCCCCTGCTTTGAACATCTGAGGTAGTAGGATCTGCTCTGACATCATGTAAGTATACTCTACAATTGCCTCTCTTGAGGATATCCTATATTAGAAAATGTGGCTTAAAAGAGTAATCGAAAATTCTGTGTTCTTTTTTTTCTTTTTCGTACTTTTATTAAAAAACTCTTTTCTATCATTTCCATTTTATTTTAAATTTATCTATTATAGTTTAGACATTTAAATCTTAATATTTTATTAGAAGTTCATTGAATCCCCTTTGAAAACATACAACTTGGTAAAATAGAGATTGTGTTTAACACAGGCGGTAAAAGAATGCCTAACCTCTTCATTTTCCATAACCGAGGCTCTTACTCGGAATCCATGGTGTAAACCTATCTAAGAATCACTCGAGTCAAGGATTCTTTGGTTTTCCCGATCTCTAGGTGATTCCACGGATTCTAACCAACAATAAATTTTGAAGCCTTCATTTTGGCTAATGGTGATTCTGATCAATACAAGGATACAACTATGTTGCATGAGATTTATGAATGGTATACATATAATTATTAAGCTTCTCTTTTCAACCCCTCCACGAGGTTCGAGTATGGAGGTCTAAGCTATGAGTTTCGCTGTATCTGGATAGACTTCGGATCTGGGCCTTCATATGCTATCATCCATTTTAATCAAGCATTTAAGAAATCATACCCTCTCTTCTCAACCCCTTTGTAAGGTTCAGGTATGGAGGTCTTAGCTATGAATTTCACTAGATCTGGATAGACTTGAGATATGGTACTTCATATGTTATTGCTCGTATCAACCAAGCATACGATATGTTCTAGGTTTATGAAAGATGTATGCTTTGTGACTTGTCGTGCATACGAATCTTTTTATATTAGAAATCTGAGTAAACTTTAGTTTTATATTTATCACACACACACACATATACATACATACACACACACACACACACACATACACACACACACACATATATCCACCATTTAACTCATGCGACCATCAGACGATCTAACTTCGAACACCTAGAGGGGAAGCCCAGGGGAAAATCACCCGCCATCGTCCACAAATAGTTAGTTCAAATCATCCAAACAACACCCTCCCCCAAAACCCAAAACATAACCAACCATCACCTACGTGCATAAGTAACAAACACCGGTGGTAGACTCATAGGAGTTTCAACACCTAGTTGAGGGTTCAAGTACCCATAGGTGGTGAAATTCCACTACGACGTGAGTGTGTGGTGGTGTGTGTGCGTGTGTTAAAAATTAAAAATTAAAAATTAAAAAAAAAAGGTAACAAACACCCATCGTCCACCCGCATCTAGCCCTACATGAGATGATAGTCCATTATTGTCAACTCAATGATAGAACATGAATTGAATGGTCATCACCAGCATTAACACACCAATTACTAGATTAAGGATGCACTGCACCACCGACTGATCATCTTTGGCCTCAACATCCATGTGACTTGTGTGGTGTGTGATTTATGTGGTGCATGCATGGGACCTATATTTTCCTATTGAGGGGAAGGTTCTAGCTAGGATACAACTAGGAATATGATGCCTCCATTGATCCTATGCTAGAAGACCATCACCACATTCTTCATGTGGACCATCGTTCTTATTGTAAGATAGCAAATCTCCCACTAGCACATTGGGGTACTAAAACTACCTTAAGAACGTAGCCCATATGAACGATTTAAAAAGCATCTCAAAATCATGTTCAGATCCACAAATGGTTTAATTGGCCACTTTTCTCATTTATGGTGGTCCACCTAAGCACCAAAATTAACTAGAATTTTTTAATCCAATCCTATTACAGTCATAAAATATAGATGGATAAAGTGGATTTTTCATGGACATCTTTGTGGTCCTCACATGGTTTTAAATTCTATGTTTCCTTGTGTCGGGTTTTAGTGCACCTTATTTGTCAATCACATACATCGGTGTGTCGGAACTGATCAAACCCCATTTGATTTTGGCTTGTGAGTAAAGAATATATATATATATATATATATATATATATATATATATATATATATATATATATATATATATATATTTATGAGGTGCCTCACATGATACATATACCACCACAATTAGTACCCTTAGCCTCTATATGAGAATGGCTTACTAGGTAAGCCTTTGATTGATCATCCCTTAGTCCTAGGAGGCCCATTGGAACATGAGGTGTAAGGATTTAGAGGTTCCGAGTGGCTGAAAAATAAACTGTCAATAACCAACCATCTTAGGAGGAGTTTAATTGATTAATCGATCAATCGATTAATTTCGATTGATCGGGCTCAATCGATCAAGTATAGACAAAATGTCTAGCAAGTTCTCTTGACAATTTCAACCAACTTCGATCGATCGACAGGCCTCAGTCGATCAATCGATGACACCGAAATCTGCCCATATTATAACTGTTACATACTATTTTTTACAAATAGGGTGTTTCAACATTGGACTTTTAGATGAGTTTTTTATGCAATAGAAGCTTAGGAGATTCCCCACTCATATTCCACATTCCTAGCCTTTAGATCCATGATATTTGAATAATCTTCTTGAGCTTAAACATTTTAATGATGATTCTAACCTTGGTGTTGAAGATGAACTTAATCTCTACCTTATTCTAGATATTAGACCTATGCTTATTAGCAAAATCTTTGTCCAAATCCTCTAGAATACCTATCTAGGTGAATCCTATAGAAGTTCAACTATCCCATTAGCTGATGTAGAGGTAGCTCGGCAATAGCTCTCTCTCTCTCTCCTATCTCCCCTTATCTTTATAAATATGGTTTGTATACAAGAAGTCAACAGTGCATTTTTCCTTCCTTTTATGAGATCATTTGATCATTGAGAGTGAGTCCTCTTGTATTTTGGTGAGTGAATCCCTAATCTTGAGTGAGTGAATCCTCAAGCCATATGTAGTATGTTATCAACTTCATTCCCAATCAAAGCAATCAGTCTTCCTTTTTTTTCTCTCCATTTCTTGCTCGTGGACATTTTTTCCTTTCTTATGTGTTAGACTAGCATCAATTAATATCAAAGTAAGTCAATCTTTATGGTGCAAGAACAAGGTCAACACAACCATACAGATCCACTTGAAGATATTCATGTGCATGCCGAAGTGGAGGAATTGAAACAAGCCAACAACCTACTCCAACGTATGACGGAGGAGGTTTTGTGTAGGCTTCCCAAGCAAAACTCTGCAAATGAACCGATGGAACCTCCTATACATATGTGGCCACCATTTGATGTTCCTAAAGTGTTTGATGAAGAAGAATTTTTTAAATCTTCAAGTTCTACCAAAGCTCCATCACGACAAGTCGTACTGCAACCAACTTGGGTGATGAAACAATTTACACATGTTTTAGAAAATGCCAACAAGAGCATCCAAGTAAATGTACCTGACTTTGATGGTAGAATCGATCCCGAATGTTATTGTGATTATATTGCATCTTTGGAAACTTTCTTTGAATGGAAAGAATTGTCGAAAGAGAGGAAAGTCAAACTTGTTGCTACAAAACTCAAAGGTCATGCCTTAATTTGGTGGCAACAATACCAAGTCATGAACAAAGAGGAATTTAGCGAATTAGTACATGGGCTGAAATAAAACTAAAGTTAGATGATAAATTCCTCCATCTCGACTATTCTCAAACTTTATATTAAAAGTTTCATCATCTCTGGCAAAAAGAATGATAAAGATGTGGCTAATTATACCGAGGAATTCTATAAATATTTAAGCCAAGTGAACTTACAATAAACCAATCATCAATTGGTAGTAAGATACTTAGGTGGTTTGAAATTATCTATCCATGATGAGATAAGTTTACATCACCTAAGTAATCTTGAAAAGGCGTACCAAAAGGCTTTGAAAGTGAAAGAAAAATTAAAAAGGATTTCTTTTAAGTGCTTTGAGAAAGGAAAATGTTAGAACCTCCAAAGATAAAAAGGTTATTATGCAGCCTACCGAATGCCCAAACCGATATAATGGGAAGGAAATTAAGGAGCGTATAACCACTCCACATGAAAGGACTCAAGATCATACATGTTTTCGAGATAGAGAGAAAAGACATTTGGCTTATGATTGTCCTCAAAAGAAGGTTAGCATCCGATTAAATCTAATCGATGAAAATGATAATGTGGTTGTTTATAATTTTGAAAATGACAATGAAGTTTCTTAAGAAGCCTATCAAGAGGTATTTGATCCCGATAGTGGTGCTGAAAGTCTTGAGATAAGATGAGTTTTATCTTCTTAAAAAAGTAAGAAAATGACTATTGACTACGTGGTAATATTTTTCATGCCTTCTGCACTGCTTATGGCCAAAAATGTTTGGTTTTGATTGATTTGGGTAGTTGTGAAAATATGGTTGCCAAATAAATGGTTGATAAATTACAATTGAAACATAAAAAGCATCCTGGCCCTTATAAAATTTCTTGGTTAAAAAAGGGAGGCGAAGTGCTTATCAATGAAAGATGTTTGGTGAAATTTTTCATTGGTAAGTATCGTGATGAACTTTGGTTAGATATCATACATATGGATACTTACCGCATTTTACTTGGATGACCATGGCAATATGACTGGGACGTTCATCATGATGGAAGAAAAAATGTTTATTCTCTTTCTCGTCATGGGGTAAAGTATGTATTAACTCCTTTAAAGGAAACTCCTTCTCGTGCTTTCAAAGAACATCAAGTTATTTTTTTGTCTTTAAACATTTTGAAGAGACTTGTAGGGAAATGACCCATGTTTATGTTCTTGTGGCCCAAGACATCCCAAGACATCCCAAAGAAAAAAAAAAAAAGAGAAATACCCAAATGCATGGTGGAACTCTTGGAAGAGTTTTCTAATGTCACAATCGACGAACTTTCAGATGGGATACCACCGATGTGTGATATCCAACATCGAATTGATTTGGTGTCGGGTGCTACATTGTTAAATTTGCCACACTACTGCACGAGTCCTATGGAGCATGTCGAACTCCAAAGGCAAGTGGAAGGACTATTATAGAAAGGACTTATCCAAGAAAGCTTGAATCCATGTGTGGTACCCACCCCCCCAAAGAAAGATATAACTTGGAGGATGTGTATTGATAGTCAAGTTATCAACAAGATAACAACAAAATACCGTTTTTCAATTCCTAGTCTTGATGGCATTAAACATGTTACATGGTGTTTAAGTGTTTTAAAAAATTAACTTTAGAAGTGGGTACCATCAAATTCATGTTCAACCGGGTAATGAATGGAGAACCGCTTTTAAAATTCGAGAAGGCCTTTATGAATGACTTGTCATGCTATTTGGATTGTCCAATGCACCAAGTACTTTCATGAGATCCATGAATCAAGTTTTGAGGCCTTTTATTGGAAAATTTGTAGTTATTTATTTTGATTATATCCTTACATTTAGTTATTCTCAATGTGAGCATACTAACCATGTGCGCTAAGTGTTGCAAGTTTTGCGTGAAGAGAAGTTATATGTCAATCTCAAGAAGTGTTCATTCATGGTCAACAATTTAATATTTTGGGCTATATTGTCTCATTTAAAGGTGTCAAAGTAGATGAGAAAAAGATCAAAGCAATTGTAGAGTAGCCAACTCCAAAATCGGTTACCAAAGTATGAAGTTTCCATGGCCTAGTCACATTCTACCAACGGTTCATTAAGAACTTTAGTAGTATTATTACCCCTGTGACCAATTCCATAAAGGCCACAGACTTTACTTGGACTCAAGAAGCCCAAGAGAGATTCGACTTGATTAAGGAAAAACTAACCAAAGCATTCATGCTTGCATTGCCAAAATTCAATGAGGTGTTTGAGGTAGAATATGATGCATTGCACATATAAATTGGGGTCGTCTTAAGCCAAAAGGGATGCCAAATTGCCTACTTTAGTGAGAAACTCAACAATACTAAGAAGTGTTTGTGCAAGCCTTGCAATTTTAGCATCACTACTTAATTCACAAGGAGTTTGTGTTGTACTCTGATTATGAGGCTCTCCATTTTCACAATACCCTAAATGAAACTTATTTCTACTCATGCTAAGTAGGTTTTTTATTTACACAGGTATACTTTTGTGATTCATCATAAGGCTGGTATTATGAATAAAGTTGTCCATGTACTTATTCGAAAATCTTATCTCCTCAAAACTGTCTTTTAAGGTGATTAGATTTGATCATTTGCCAAAAAATTACAAAAATGACCCATATTTTAGAAATATTTGGGAAGAGTGTAAAAATGGGCAAAATGAAAAGTATTCTATCATAAGTGGGTACCTTTTTAAGGGTAACCAAACATGCCTTTCGAAGGATCCCTACGACATCAAGTCATAGCCAAGATACATGTTGGTGGTTTGAGGGGTCATTTTGGTCAAGATAAAATAATTGTTATGGTTTGTGAGCAGTACTTTTGGCCAAAATTGATCCAAGATGTAGAATGGTTCATTCATAAATGTATGCAATGCCAAATAGCTAAGGGTAGGTAACAAAATTGTGGAATATACCAACCCATGCCTATTCCATCTCATCCATGTGAAGACATTAGTATGGACTTTGTGCTTGGGATGCCAAGAATACAACGAGTTTATGATTCTATCTTTGTGGTAGTTGATCACTTTTTTAAAATTTTCCATTTTATTCCATGCATGAATGTTATCGATGCCTCTCACATTGCGCACATCTTCTTTAAAGAGATCATCTGGCTCCATGGTGTTCCAAGAACCATCACCTTCAATCGAGACACGCGGTTCGTAAGACACTTTTTGCAAACTTTGTAGAAACATATAGGCACTCAACTTCAATTTTCAAGTGCCTATCATCCAAAAATCGATGGCCAAACTGAAGTTATCAACTGATCCTTGAGTGATTTACTCCGACGTTTGGCAAGTGACCACCCACGATAATGGGATCTTGTCTTGCCTCTAGCCGAATTTTCCTACAAGAACTCTTATTACCAATTTACTCAAAAGACTCAATTGAAGTGGTTTATGGAAGAAACCCGAATCATATCTTGGATTGGGTACCAATTCCTAACTTGAAGAAGAGTAGTACATAAGCCAAAGAACTTGTCAACCGCATTAAAGAAATACAAGAACAAGTTCGGTCCAACATTATAAGTGGTAATGATCGATACAAAGAAGCTATTGATTTTCATCGTTGCCACTTGGAGTTCAAAGAAGGTGATTTAGTTATGACATACTTGCGAAAAAAGTGATTTCCAATGGGAACTTATCTTAAATTGAAGAGCAAGAAGCTTGATCTATGTTATATCCTTAAGAAGATTGGGTCAAATGTGTATCGACTTGAACTACCTGAAGGAATAGGGATTAGTCTCATTTTCAACATTACCGACCTTTATCCTTTTCATGGCGATCCACATCAATCCCCCACCAAGTCTTCAAGATTTAGGAATACATTCAACAATTAGCTCATTCAAAATTGTTAACATTCTTGATGTACGATCCATGACTACAAGGCAAGGTAGATACATATTCAATACCTTATCCGATGGAAGAACAAGCCCCAATCCAAGGACACTTGGATCAGTGAAAAGGAACTACAAAATATTGACAAAGAGTTATAGAAGGGGATATCTAAAGCAAACTTGAGAATGAGGGGGAGATCTGCTACATTAAATTGGGGGGAAGGGCAAAGGCTGCCTTGGGCCCCACCCCAACGGCTCTCTCTCTCTCTCTCTTATATTTCCACCTCTTTATAAATATAGTTTGTATGGAAGAAGAAATCATTAGTACATTTTCCATTTCTTTTGTGAGATTTATTGATCATTGAGAGTGATTGTGTCCTCTTGTATTTGGGTGAGTGAATCCCCAACCTTAAGTGAGTGAATCCTCATGCCATATATAGTGTATTGTCAACTTCATTCCTAATTAAAGCAATCAATCTTTCTTTCTTTCTTTCTTTCTTTTTTTTCTGTTCATTTCTTGTTCGTGTCCATTTTTACCATTTCTTGTGTGTTTGACCGGCATCATTAGTTATAGGAGATTCTACCACCTTCCTATTACCTTGGTTACCTCAAATGGAGCATCACATGTAAAGTGTTTGTTCGTGGATTTTTACTATAGGCACCAGCAGATGTGGGGAGCAATTGAGGAGCAGATTTAAGCATGGGAGAGCTTTGAAGAAGCAGCTCAAGTAAGGTGGGACAAATGGGCTCAATCCGATTAGTAAGTGTTAATTGTAGATTCCATTCTCACTCCTTGTGTAGGATTGAGTGTAAAGTTTGTAACTCAAACTCGTGTAGGTTCTTGTATAGGACCACATCGCTATCAATACGGGTGAGTGCGTGTGTAAGTCCTTGTGTAGGTCATCGACACGGGTGGGTACGTGGTAAGTCCTAGTATAAGCCATTGATACAGGTGTGTATGTGGTAATTCTTTATGTAGGTCACCAACATGGGTGAGTACGTGGGTAAGTCCTTGTGTAGGCCTGTGGCGGGAGTGTACTCTTAAATAGGTTAGAGGTGAATCTGATTTAAAAGCTTTGATAGTAAATACCGGTACACTCAAAGATAGTATGTCCACCGGAAGTGGAGTAGGGAAACCAAACCGCTATACATTCTTGTATTTGGGATTGTCAATTGAGCAGATTTCTAATTATTCTTATGTGATTGTTTAGTTGAATTATATGCATGCATAATTAGATAAATGTTAAGATTAGAATAGTTAATACATCCTACACACATATACACTATCGATTATAGATCAGTTGCTTAATTGGCATATCATATGCAATTTATGTGATTAGACCCACTATTGGCTTGGAAGCCTTGGTGTTAATTGTCTTAATTAGTTTAAATTGATAAATTAGTTTAATTAGGCAATTTGTGTTTTTGTTAGCATAATTTTTAAGTGTTCCTATTCACCCCCTCCCCTCTAGGACTTAGTCAGTCATTCCTTAGCTCTGCCAAGCTTCCACACGCATATCTCGAATGACCCACTACCACCTCGGGCAATTTCATATGCGATGGTGGATCGAAACAAGTACATCATGCTAAGCCCCTCGGAGCTCAGAATAGAGACATGCAGTCTGCAGAAAAATTGCCTTTTGAGAATGTCTCGTGAAAAATCCCAAGCATATACAAATCCAACAGTATCGACATTATCAAATATAGATAATAAATAAAAAACCAAGCTCTTTTTCGATTGCATGTAACTATAGCAACTTCTAACGATGGAGCTGTAGGTTTTCCGCTACCACTTGCAGCCGTTGCGTTGCTCAAAGGAGATTATGTTAATAGAATACAATGGAGGTCAGTTCATCTATAAGAAATTGCATGCACTAGAAAGTCAGGTCAGAAGAAAAGAATGACAGTAATGGTGCTAGAAGGTTCTTGCTTCCCAGAGTTGAGATCTAGAGAAGGAATGCGTTGGAATACACCTTTCATTAGGAAGGTTTTATAAGATGTCAATGGAAATGCACCTTCAAAATGGTGGTCCTTAGGACCATAAGATACTTGTTAGTTGTCTTTCAATATTGCGAAATCATTACTCAAATCTCCAGCGAATTGCATATTTACAGCTAAGAGATACGTTGGCTTAAGCTTCTCCACATTTCACCGCAACGCGATGAAAATTGAAAGGCGGTAAATAATTGAAAATGATCAAATAGTTGTAGAATGTGATTATGACCCATTTATGGTGGCTTTGCGAGGGAATTAGAAAATCAAATAGGCCAAAAAGTGTTAGGCATTCTTTTACATTGTTCCTTATGGTGTGGCCCACTTAAGTCTTGAATCAGCCTTTTTCGGAATCAAGGCAAAAAAATAAGGTGGCACACTTGATGGGGCAGCATTGATGAAATGTTAAAAGGATTGCACTTTTCTATGAAGCACTTGCATTGAACCACTACCAAAAAATAGGGCAAAGCCGATGGACTTAGGGTGGTTTCGACTACGGCTAAAAGTCGTCGGCAATACCGATGATTAAAAGCCGTAGCCAAAACCAATTAATCCATAGCCAAAAGGAATTTTTTTAACGGTGGACGTCCAATCGCTGCTTTAAGCCTATGGTGTGGTTCACCTGAGATTTATTTAGAGCTCTTTTTTTGGTATCATTTTGTAACACCCGGCCCAATCTGAACAGTGTCCTGAGGCGTCTACATGTGAATTAACGCAGGACCGTACGATCCGATCGCATGTGTGGATTTATTACTAGTAAATTAATCCAGATTAAGCCACTAATGCAATTGAATCCATCTACATTGGGCCGAACGCAGGCCGTAGAGCCACTCAGTCCAATTGCACTTGGCGGTTGTCTGTACGAACCATGCGTCGCCCAAGGTAGGACAGGAAATTTCGAAACATTGGGAGGCCATGGGCCTCACTGGGCTTGTGGTCTATCACAGATGACAGACTTGAACTACACTCAGAAATGGACAAATTGTGTCATTTGGTCGGCACTTAGAAAATGCAAGTCGCCCTGCCTAGGGAATAAAAATCTGGAATTTTAAATCAATTGGCCTCGCTACTTGAGTCAATGAATTTGGGCGTTTCATCTGTCAGATCTCTTCTAAACTTATACCGAAGACTAAAGATACTTCCCTGTACTCATCCATGAAACCTGACCATTGATCAAGAATCGGTGATCGTTGATTGTAAATCAGACCATTGCGGCAAAACCCCACATCCGTTTGCCGTCAAACTTCACCCAGCCCTTCATCGGGCCATGAGGCACCTGTCCCATGAATTGGATGGGCCAGGGGGCCATCAGGGTCACCCTAACAGCCATAAATGGGCCCCACAAGGCCGTTTGAAGAAATTAATGGAACCCAGGGCCAACTAATTAAATTTTTGGGTATATAAACTCTTAAGCCTTTCTCTCTCTCATTTTCACTGAAATTTCAGCAGCTGAGAGAGAGAGAGAGAGAGGAGAGAGAAGGAGAGGGAGAGTAGTGTGGTACATGTGGTGCTTGAGGATTGAAATTTCCCGCACCCACACCCCTACATTGCCGGAAACTCCAACCCGATCGCCATAGAATCAAGTTATGCCCGATCTAAGGTAAGATTCGGACTCCAATCCATCTCTCTCTAGCAACAAGCCACATGCATGCACCTTACCATGATTTTTCATGTAACGTAGGACCCCGTCACGTTGAGTTTGCGGACCCAACGATGTTAGAGTGACCGCAAAAGGTTTCCAGTCAACAATAGGTGCGGACCATTACCTTTAGGTGGCCAATTATCGTGCCTAGTGTAGATCCTAGTGAATTTGTGTGGTGTATTGTTCTTGCATGTTGCTAAAATTTTAGAACTTCTTGATTTGGAACATAAACATAAGTTTTCCCTAAAATTGGGAGAGGGATTTAGGTCCCGAGCACTCTCGGATGTATGGAATGTCGGTTTGTTTGTCTATTTAGGGAATTAAGCATCCAATTCCCCAAATATTGCTGATTCGGTATCTTGAACCTTGGCGCATGTAAATTGTTAGGCGTAGAATGGGTGAATTGTCGTCTAATTGTTGAATGGCTGAATTTATTGCACTTGATTCCCGCTACATTACTGAATTGTGTAATTTATGTTGACACATGCAAATTAAATTATTGAGAAATGGGCGTATGGCTATCCATCTTTGCTAAATGGCTGAAATATGTTGATCCTGATTTCCAATTGCTGTTGAAATTGTAATGTTGACTCTTCATATACGGATGTTTTAGCGGAGTTTAGCATGTTGATGCTCATATGCCTAGAATGCTAAAATATGCTTGTCACTTGTGAAATTGTTAAATATATGTTGTCTACCTGTGCACATGTCCCCTTATGGATCAGTCGATTAACTGAAATCCTTTGGGGCAACCTTTCCGTTGGGTTAGCCCACAGGCAAGTTTGGCCCGACTAGTCAAACCGCGACTTGTTGGTCGTAGTTGGACTACACGAGACGTTGTTCTCAGGCCGCACAGTCTATGGTTCGTCTTATGGGGGCATATTATCCCACTGATTAGCCGTCCTTGGATGTTAACCATGATTGTACACGCCTGATTGAACCTGAGGTACCCTGTGACCCTTGTGCCCACTGTTAATCATAATTTGCGGCCTACGAGACTCATAAGCTGAGGATGGTGGTATGGGACACTATGCCCGTGTTGTCGGCCTACGCTGGGGTGACGAGCCTCCCCGTAGTGACCAGTGAGCACCAAGACTCGTGAGCCAAGGACGGTGGTATGGGACACTATGCTCGTGTTGTCGGCTCATGCTGGGGTGACGACCTCCCCATAGTAACTGCGAGTAGAACTTTAAAGTCTCAAATTATTTTTGTATAAGTTTAAGAGCTATGGGATTAACGAACCCACAAGGGCTAAGGATCGTGAGAGTCATACGACCACGGCCATTAAAGCCACACGATCGGATTAGGGCAATATTTTTTGACAAGAGTATCTCAGTTTCTCCAACCTGCTAGATGAATGAACCTAATTAATCAACTTAGCTAACATTTACATGACATTGCATTATTTACTTTGGCGATTCGGCAGTCGAGGTCGCATTGAGGAAGTGTTGGTCATTCGCGATCGTTAGATGTTGTCGCTCAAGGGAGTGTTGGTGGAAAGGGCATGCATCACGTCATTAAATCATGCATTGCATTAACCAGAGTATCTAGGATTCTATGATGTATGTTGTTCACTAAATTTGCACTTGTGTATGATAATTTGTGTAACTTATTGTTAATGGTACCACTAAGTTAGCTACTCACTCCCATTCAGGGATGGTGTTCTAAAACACCAACCAAAATCCAGCATAGATGCAGGGACACTGAAGCTGGATGCACTGGAGGATGTCGGTGTGGATGAGGAGGAGCAAATGTACTTCCATACCTTTGGCGGATCATATTAGTTTGGTGGACGATCGCGAGATTGGGCTAGGACTTTAGCCATTTTGGGATTGTTTGTATGGATGGGATTAGATCCCTAGTTGGATATTATTTTAGACATTTCGGTCTTATGTTGGATGTTTAATTTATTAGTAACACTTGACATTTTAGTATGAGATTTTATTACACTATGCTTGCTTTAATTCTCCATTCCCCACAGGATACTTCATTTACAATCGCATATGAGGGCCCATTAGGGCATACGTGGCACTCGGGAATTCGGGAGCTGAGTTCCTACTCGGCCTTTGGATTTCGGGGTGCTACACATTCTTAAAAGAATGTTTAGAAATGGATGTACAGTATGGATGAAACAAAAACATCATGGTGGGGCCCATAGAGCACTACCAGAGATCCGATGCACAAGGCACCATTTTTTTTAACTGTAAATGTGTGTGAGTTTTGCATTTTCTGTAAAAAATGTGATGAGTTGTTTATATAAATAGTGGTAATGATATAGGGTTATCCAGACCAACCAAATAATGGGTCTAGTTGTAGATGAGTAATATGTATATATATATATATATATATATATATATATATATATATATATATATATATATATATATATATATATTATATAAAGCTATCGTTACCATCCAATAAATGGTCCATTACATGTCCAGCTGGTAATATGGTGTATGTTATAAATGATGGTAAACACACAATTATCGGATTTGAAATTATCTCCTCATTTCAGATGAGGGATTTCCAAACGCACGGCTGTTCCTCTTTCCAACGGGCAATCTTTCTTGCCAGAGCTCTTCCCTCTTTCGAATGGCACAATCTTCCTCCCCAGAGTTCTAAATCCTTGAAGAATTTCCTTGGGCTATGCAGATTCATCTCAAATAGGTGAGCTTCTTTCGAAATCCCTTATTTTCTTCACCGATTGTTCCTCTTCTTACTGTTTTTATTCCAAAATCCCTTCCATTTGTCATTGCTTTTTCTATTTTCTTCCTGTGATGTTGCAAGAACACAAACGTTTGGGTTGATGAAAGCATAGATCAGAGGATACCAGCTGACCTTTGTGTTATAGGCTTATGAGAACTGCCCCACATGATTCTATATCTCCATGTCAGTATAAGCCTCATGCCGCATGGATCAGCTTGAATGCATGGGTTGATGAAAGCATAGATCAGAGGATTGGGCTTGCCAAAGGCCTATCGGGCTTGGCCCCGGCAATGCCGGATTTCAGCTCCAACTCAAGGTTCCCTGAATGGATGTTGGTAAGGAAAGTCGCATGTGTTTTTTTGGGCAACATTTCTATTGGTTCTTGGCCTGGAATCTCATAACTATATTTTTTGGCTACGATTGACCTTGCTACTATTTATATTTCCTGGTTACAGCAGATTGAGCTCACCAAGAATGTCTCAACTGTCTGAGTAGTGACCCACAAATGGATGGTGTGGAAGAATATTGCTACATGTTGGTGGCAATTGGCCTTGAACAGGAAGAGCCTTTAACCGTTAGACCAAAGATCACCCCAATTGGATAGTCCTAGCCGCTTGATTTGAGGAAAATAGGCAAGTCCTTGAGCCCTGTTCTGATTGATTATTTTGGGTCTAATGCTTTTCTGTGTTTTGATTGATATTGGGTCATCATTAATACCTTCTTTGGCTTTTATTTCGATTCCCTCAATCATCTGTCACACTGACAGAGTATCAATTCTCTATTTGCCACTGCATTTCCTGATTTCAGTTAATCAACATACCAATTCCTTCACCGCAATAAACTTCTCATCAGTCAACTGACATCTCCATCCCTAAGAATAAATTTCCAGTTAATAGAACAAAAGGTATCAACACAGTAAAAAATGCCAATGGCTAAAACTGACACCCTCAGCTGTCGAAAATGCTGACGGTTTTAGCCATCGGAGATGCCAATGGTTTGAATCCGTTGGTGAGCAACACCCACACCCCCTTCCCAACAGACCGTCCGACGGCTTTGAGCCATTGGGGAAGTTCATTGCTGACGGTTTTTAGCCGTCGGTGTTGTCCTTTTTTTTTTTTTTTTTGGTAGTGAACTCACTGAGTGCTCCATAACAAGAAAAAATCACATCACATATCTGAAAAGCGACCATTAGGTCTTGTCCCATCTTATACTACTATATGCAAAAATCAGAAACATCTGTAATTGGACATATCTTCTAAGAAACATCTGTAATCGGATCCCCATCACATTGATTTTTCAAGTGAACTTTTGAAGAGTGGAATGAGCATAATTAATGGATGCCCTGGATAGGTGATGCAAATGCTAATGAGCCCAAATGCAACCATATGAAAGGGATGGTTGCCATACCATTTTGCCAGTATATGATCACTATTATTTGTGATTAATCTAAAACTAAGGATATAAAATGTTAGGATTTACATGCACCTGATCTTTTGCCATACCTTCTTTTTTCCTCTTTTCCACGGCACAGTACTCATGTTCCTACAGTAGGGTGTCTCTATGGGACCCACTTTGGACGTTCACAGAACTAGGAATCTCTACGAAACACATCATCATGTCGATGGATTGAATATTCAACCGATTGCATACTCCATTTGCATATATGATTCTTCAAGATTTGACAGATCTATGCATTATATGGTCACTGGATTATTTTTTTAAAAAAATCTAAATTCTTACATCATAAATGGATTAATCTAATTGAAGGATCCTCGCTTCCTTGACCCATGGTGGGCCAACTAGATCATCCATGGTGCAATTTTTGACCGCTCAACACTTGCAACTTCCATTGTGGGTGGAGTGTTTGTGTTATAAAATCAAGCACATATTCATCATTTGGATAATCAGGTGGTTTAACCACCACTTATTTTTCCACACGGCACAGCTGCCAATGCATAAGCGTGTTGCATGTTTTAGTAGATTTATTTTGGATTAATGAAGGAAACCTATGCAATTTCTGAGTGCCTTCTTGTCAAGCCTCATGTGCTGCTCAGCAAGACACATGGATCCACTCCTTCCATCAGGTACGTCCCTTTGTCTTCAAAACAAAAGTAAAAAAATATGGATGATCGAACATTCAGGTGGGCCACACCATAGGAAACAAGTGAGACACAATGCCTACCATTATTTTGTTGGAAAGTCGAACCAGGATACTTTAGATTTTATATATAATTTTCATATAAAGACCACGACTGCACCAGTGGTCTAGTGGTAGAATAGTACCCTGCCACGGTACAGACCCGGGTTCGATTCCCGGCTGGTGCAATTGCATTTTTTTTTAATACGTTTCTTCTTTGGGTGGCCAACGAGGATTTCATGCACGCTAGGACATCCAAGCCGTCCATTTTTTGGTGGCCCACACACTATGATGAAATGGGCCATTCTGAAGGGAACACCAACAAAATAGTGAGAACAGCAACGTCCACGGTTGAAACCATCCAGGAGCTGACCATGATGTTGAACATCCAAGCTGTCCAGTTTTTGGTGGTCCACGTGTCTCTGTCGGATTGCCTGTGGAAACGGATTGGCTACTCCCCCTGACACCAGCCCCGGAGCTGGTGGTCGGTGCTCTGTGGGCCCCACCATGATGTATATGTTTCATCCATTCAGTTCATCCATTTTTAAATATCATTTTATGTCTTTATCCCAAAAATGAGAGGGATATAAATCTCAAGTGGATCACACCAAGGAAAACAACAGTGATTGGATATCCATCATTTAAATCCTCCTAAGGCCCTCTGTACAGTTTATTTGACATCCAATCCGTTGATTAGGTCATAAAGACCCAGATGAAGGGACAAAACAAATATCAACTTGATCCAATACTTTTATGGCTCCCAAAAAGTTTTTAACGGTCGAAGTTCATTCAACACAGTTTCCTGTAATGTGTTCCACTTGAGACTGGGATATACCTCATTTTTTGTGTATTACCATAAATTGATCTAGAAAAATAGATGGACGGAATGGATGAAACACATACATCATGGTGGGCCCACAGATCACCGACCACCAGCTCCGGGGCTGGTGTCAGGGGGAGTAGCCAATCCGTTTCCATTGCCTGTGGGCCGTACCATAATGAAATGGGCCATTTTGACAGTCGGAACAGCAACGTCCTGGAGCTGACATTTATATACCATTCAAATCGTTGATAGAATTATTATCACTTAGGTAAATCTTACTAACAAGGATCATCCCGATGTAAAACTTCTGTAGCCCAATAACGCGGATGAAAAATATATAAATTTGAGAGACATATTTCATATCTTTTATCTCTCTATCTAAATATATTCCATAATCTCTTATATAATTCTAGTATTTTATTTTATTTCTATCTCTAATTTCTCTCCCTTTTATTTTGTAATTCCCTCCCCTCAACCTCTCAATCAATCTTTCCTTTCAAGGAATGTACTGTAAGAAGACTAACACTTCAACTCAAATATTAACCAAAAGACACCCTTCATACAACTAAGAAAAAAGAGAAGAATGACTTTGGAGAACTCAGATACGATAAGTTCGTTGTTTTTCTTTTATTATCTTTTGTGCATTTAACTTATTTTTGTCGGATCTATGTAATAATTATGGTGGATCGACCGTTCGACCATTACATTAATCTATGGGTTGATTCGATGAAAAGACTTAGATTTCATACGAAAACCTCTTGATTATAAAGATTAGTGTGGGGCCATCTGTATGTGTTAGGTCGGATCTAAATGGATCATAAGATTCCTAAGGCCAAAATATATACAGGTTTTAACTTCCAGATTGATCTAATCATCGGACGTGCCACACTAGTCAAATATAATTGTAGACATTAATTTGTATATTTGATTCCAAGATAGGTGATCGGACGTATTATATCTGATCTCTACCATTCGTATACATTTTGGGACAAATCTATCATAACATTTAAAACTGTGAATGAATCTGATCATCTGATGGGCCAATGATCTAAAGAAATTTTATTATTAATATGGTATTAGGAGAAATGTGGATCCTAGATGGTCTAAATCTAGATAATTAATTGATTTTTCCTTAAATCGATCAAGTAAAATCAAATGGACGGTTTAAATTTGATCCAAAGACGTAAATAACCTATTAATCTAAGAATAAAGAAAAAACTTCCACAATATTAAATTAATCTTCAATCAAGAACTTATTAATATAATCAGGAACTTATTAAGATGTATAAATTATTTAGGGTTTGTTAAATAGTGGTTAGACACATAGGTGATTAATCAAAGGTGGGCATCATTGTGTGATGAAATTGAATCAAATAATAATGTGGTGTATATGATTATTAGGATTTCTGAATACAAATCAATATAATAATCTTATGAAATTTTTACTGCTGGACTTAGGTGAGTAATCCCAACATGTCTCATGTTCATGTAAAATAAAATAGAATTGATTGTATGGTTGATTGATTGATGTGTTGTCTTGATTAGTGTATTGTTTTATTGATTTAACCAATGATAATATATGAAATTGTGATACATACTAATATATGATTTCACATTTGATTATTAGAAATATAATGAAATCACATACATCTATTATTAATAAAGCAAGGATTTATGAATAGCTAAGAAATAATAAAATCATACGTCATCCATTGCAAAAACACTTTACATTGTCGATCCTGGGGGCTCTCCCTGGAAGATATGTCGATCCTGATAGAGTGTTACCAGATGTGGGCCATACTTATGCCTACCGAAAGGTGGAAGCCTACCCAACGGGTGGATGCGGGTTGATGATGTCCAACCTAAGTAGATGAACAATCACCTCATCTAACACATTCATACATTATGTGTATACATTTTCCATTCAGTGTTTTGTACTATTTTAATTGCTATGTTTATAAACTCTACTTGGTTATTTCAGTAAGCCTAACCAACTTACCTTTTATCGATGAAAAAATTATACAAATTAACTGTTAGTAGATGATGTGATGTAGGAATCGAAAGGGGCCATTGAACCTAGACACAACCCACGTGAAACGTGACCATATTTGTCTGAAGATAAATTAGCAGCATTATACCATTCATGAATATTTAATTTATTTGTTATGATAGTTTGTTTGGTATACAATATATATTGGCATTGATTGTGGGATTTTAAGCAATGTTTAGATTTATTTGATTAAGACATTGCGAGTTCAGAATAAATATATTTATTGTAAGATACTATAACAAATGAATAAATGTTTGAAATTTATGTTATTTGAATGATCGTGAAAATTTATATATGCCTGGTTGATTGGTGTTAAGTGTTATGTATTCGTGATTGAAATTCGATGAACTTGGGTGGAACTTAGAATGAATGTAATTCTCACCTCTGATTAAACTGATCAACAGATGAAGTTGGTACACTTTGTGTATAAGTTACAAACCAAAACTCAAGTCTGAGGGTGCATATTTTGTACTTGAATTTTAGGGCATGACAACTACCGGACGTTCAATCCCCACTATTTCGTGTGGTATGACCCACATGAGTTTTGGATTTGCCTAATTTTTAAAATCATGCATGGATGGAGTGGATTTGTCACAGACATCTCTATGGGCCCACACAACCCCGAGCACAGTCATACGCAATCTGCTCTCATGGATTTCAAGTCATTTATAGGCTAAACCTGCCACGTAGCTTACTTGGTTTGGAAATCAAGCGGTCCCATTATTTGATTTAGGAGCTTGATTTTTGGATGCGTATTAGCTTCTCACAACGTCAATGGCAAATTCACATCATCAAATTCTATGGAACACACCATGATATATGTGTTGTATCCACTTTGTCCATCAATTTTGAGTAGGGGTGTACACCAACCGAGCTAGCTCGGTTAGCTTGCTCGACTCAACTCGAAAAAGCTCGATTCGACTCGGTTCGAAGCTGAGTTCGAGCCGAGTCGAGCTGATTTTTTGAGCTCGAAAATGAGTTTGAGTAGGCCCCAACTCAACTCGACTCGGATCGAATCTAGCTCGAATCGAACTTGGATCAAACTAGTTCGGTGACTCGGTTACTTTGCCATTGATGTTGTTCACCAAGTGTTTAACAAAATGACTCAATGAAGTGTGGCGTGGGACAAGGAATGTTTGTACATGAAAAAAATAATCTTTTTTTCTTGGTTTTTCTTGGTTTTTATGTTGCCTAGAAAGTGTTTCATCCTGGGATGCAGGAACTATTCATGAGTTGCCTTGGTCAGAGACCAATAAGCCCTTGACAACAAAACGACGAGTGGCACAGATAAGAGCAATATAGGCTGAGATCCCTCTCTTTGATAAGAGTGCTTGTGGCTTCTATTGGTGTCTTTTGTACCTAATCGTCGCCGCTGTTGTCATATATTGCTCCAGTCGTAGATGGGATTGAACCAAAACATTATAGTAAATGGTAATGGTTTTTGAAGCTAAAGATGGTATGTACATGAAACAAATACCCTTTTTTCTAGGTTTTTCTTGGTTTTTATGTTGCTTAGAAGGTGTTTGATAAAATACCTGTAAAACCATTGCTTCTGTTTCACATACAGAGGGATTTTGAAGGTGCAGTCCAGGTGTTTGTGGAAATGCCTCAATGGCGAACTCGGCTCGATCTTGGCTCGAACTCGGCCCGAGCTGCTAACAGAACTGAGCCGAGTTGGCCAGTCAGGCTCGAGGACTGAGCTGAGGTCAGCCAGTGGCCGAGCCGAGTCGAGCTGAGGCTAACTCGACTTATTTCAACTCGATGTACACCCCTAATTTTGAGAGATCATTTTAGTGCATGATCCAAAGAATGAGGTAGATACAAAGCTCAAGTGGATCCACAAGAGAAAACAGTGGGGATAGAATGCTTACCATTAAAAATTTCTTAGGGGCTATAAAATCCCTTCATCAATGTCTTGTTAACTTATGAACAGATTAGATCTCAAATAAACATGATGGTGGGTGTGGGAAGGTTTCAACGGTGGGCGTCACTATCCCCACTATATATATATATATTTTTTTGTGTGGTGGCGTCCACTTGAGCTTTGAAGCCACCTCAATCTTTGGCTCATGTGCTAAAATGATCTCTCCAAATGGATGGATGGTGTGGATAAAACACATACATCATGTTGGGGCCCACAGAACTTGGTGACGTCACTTCAGTCGCTACTTAACGTTGTGAGTAGCTAATCTGTGTCCCTAATTTTTGGCCATCTTCTTCACTATTTGGCCCACCTGAGCCAGCTTGGATGTCCGACAAACTCGCCATGTATGTCAAGCTCAACCCCATCTACGTTCTAACTCAAAAACACATCTAAAACGCTTGCGTAGCTTTTGTTGACGTGACTGGAACGATTTGCCGTGGTTCGGAGGAAAATACCCACTTTTAATTAGGATAGGTGGTTCAATGGGATGTGTATCTTTATAATCAACGGTTAAGTGGGCCCTTGTGATATTCAAGGGTGAGAAATCCCTATAGGATTTCCCTTTACCGTGGCACACCTTAGTTTTTGGATTGATTGATTTTTCAACACTAGGATTTTTTTTTAACGCAGATTACTTGTAGTTGTGAGTGGCTACTAGTTGGTGCTCTGTGGGCCCCATGATGGATGTATTTTATCTACATTATTCATCCTTTTTTTCATATCAAGCTATGGCATAGACCCAAAATTGAGCTAGATACATATATTAGGTGGAGTACACCATTAACAACAGTGATCATTGAGCGCTCACCGTTAAAAATTTCTTGGAGGTCACAAAAGTTTTGGTTCAAGCTGATATTTGTGTTTTCCCTTCGTCCAGGTATTTGTGATCCGATCAATAGGTTGGAAGTTTTTAGTCACCACTATTTTCCACTTGACTTTTAGATTTGACTCATTTTTAAGATCATACCCTAAAATAATATTAAGAAAATGGATGAAAGGTGTAGATAAAACATATACATCACGGTGGAGCCCACAAAGCACCAACCCATAGCCACCTTGTAATGGTAGCATCGATAGCCAATCTACGTTTGAGTTTTGAAGGCTAAGTACCATGTGCTATGGTTGGATTCCATATACACATAAGTAGGCCCCACATCTACCTGGTACCTATTGTTGTTCAATCTAGACACATGGCCATGTGTATAAAGAAGGGCTTGATTTTGGTTAAACATGTGCAATTAGATTAGGTGTCAAACATGTCAAAGTCGTGTTTGACTTGAATCATGCTAAATGCTTACGACTTGAGGCACTAATTAGTTGGATTAGGATTAAATCTATGAAGATTAGCTTGACTATTCAGTTACTGATTGTTATAATAATTAAATGATTTAAGAAGCGGAAAGGCTGTCATTATGAGTGAGATCTTTTTGCCTTGAAGACGGAAACTTTTCTTTCAACGATGAGGCCTGTCATTCTGAATAAGATCTTTTTACCTTGAAGATGGGAACTTTTCTTTCAACGATGATAACTTAAATCATGTTTATCAATAAAGCAACAAAAGATAGATAAATTAAAAATAAATGTTAGATTGCCGATTTTATTAACGAGAGTATCAAGGAAGTATAATTAATAAAAGGAAAAAATAAGCATAACATATTACCTACATCATTCTATGTTGGTGAGACAGTCATGGAAATAATAGACGGTCGTGGGACAGTCATCGTGTGAGGTCGGTAAGATGTGACCAGAGATGTATTAAGTATGAACTTAGCAATCCGGAGATCCGATGATGGGGTCGTGGATATTTAACAAACTTAGTAGTGTACTACAGTGGTATATTGGACAACAACGAAACTAAGCTAAGAATTAATGGCTTTGAATTTTCTATAACATGATGCTAAACAGAAGTGAATGTAACTAAGCTAAGTAGCTAAACTAATGTGTTTATAGATGGCGAAAGAGATAAGAAACGTAGAGCTAAAAATATGTGTGTTATTGTATTGGTGTGTGCCCCTGAGCTCATTGTCGAGTATTGCTTTTATTAGTTTTGGAGAAGCAGTAGTCATATGCGGTCTTCAGCTCCGTGAAAGATTTGAATGGTCGGCCATGTAGATCATCTTGAGTTTTCACGTAAGTTCAGCCTATCAAGTTAGGCCATGTGTAAAAGAGAGATTACATATTTTTCTCTTGTTATTTTGGTAAAGTAACATGCTTTAAAAGCTTTGCTTAAGAATCTCCGCATCATTGGACTCTTACATAAAAAGTTTTGTTGAAGTTTTTATGTCACTGGGCTCTTGCCTTTGAAGAGAGATGCTTTTGGTGATACCCTATCATTTAAAACTTACTAGAGAACTACTTTGATATGACTCTGGCATTTAATACTTTTCACATTTACACATCTTTAACTCCTTACTATTAAAATTTATCTACACCATACATGACATGACTATCTTGTGACATCTTTCGGACCATTTGATCTGGCCATAATAGGCCTGGTGTAAAAAGTATTAGTGTAAGCTTCCCGTGGAGTCCCACAATTGAAGCATGCCCCTTATTAAATGGTGGTATTGATTTTTTTCTCATGTGGCACCTAATGCTACTATTTTTAAGCCATCCAAATTGTGGGGCATATCCATAAGATCTCATTGGTCCAACAATCATTGTAGTAGTTGGATCCACGACTATCAAATATATGGTTAAAAGTAAAGAAAAATGATTAGTTCTCAAAAGTAAATTAGTCAACCATCCAAATACTAGAGGCAAATCAAGTGGTTATTGTCATGTACTCTTAATGATTTGTGGTTATTTTTCCACCGCATTTGGGTCACTGATTTAGACACTTACTGTACAACTGATTCATGGGACCATTTAGTCATATCCATTTCTAAAGTAGTGTGATGAATTATCATGGAAGTATCCTCAGTTAGAGTTTTCACAAGTAACTGCTTAAATAATAGACTATTTGCAAATACCCACGTAGAAATAACATACATGCAAACAATCAAATCATTAATTCATGGTTACTGCGGTTGCTTACTTTTTAGCGTATTGTAAAAAAATATATATAATGAAACTACGGCTATCATAAAACCATTCCTTCTCTCTAACTCTAAAAAACTCAATTAAAATTATTAAGGTTTGATTTACGTATTAAAAGATTTAAGCTCTTCCCATGCAAGTAAATTGTATCCTTCCCCATCTTGACCGATAATCCATACTGGTAAGTGTCATATCTATATGAACTTATTAACGCAATCAGCTTCCCTTCTCAGGATAGAAAAGTTTGTGATATTTGTCATTTTCTTATGGTCAATAACATAAGTTACGAAAAGTTAAGGGGGGCTTTTAGAAAATACCTATAAATATGTGTACAATGCTAATAATGACTTTTAAGACTTGTTCCTAAGAGTTTAAAAAAAAAAAAGTTAGAAGAGTGAATTCCAAAGGCTTGCCTACTCAGTGAAATATGTGAGTCCCACCATTATGTATGTATGTTATTCATATGATCCATCTGTCTTATCAACTTATTTTAGGGTATGAGTTCAAAATTAAAGTCAATGTGAAGCTCAAGTAGATCACACCGCAGGAATAAGTGATCTTTGAAGCATCAACCTCCCTAGAACTCACAACCATGTTTATTTCTTATCCAATTTGTTGATAAGATCATGTTGACATGAATAAAGTTAAAACACAAATATGAGCTTGATCCAAAACGGTCAAATCCCATAGTTACCTGTGGTGTGGTCCACTTAAACTTATGATCAGGCTAATTTTTGAACTCACCACTCCAAAGCTTACGATCAGTCTCATTTTTGAACTTGTTGGGGAAGAATATGTTAAGTCCGGAGACTCGGTTATGAAGTGAACCAACTCTACTAAAACCGACCGAAGGATCCGAGCACATCGTTCGGATCGAGCAAGATAAGGCTAAAGGAGAGACTTGTTCGGACTTGTGGGAAATGAATCCCGACCGATGTGGAGAGTCGAGAGCCTTAGGCAAGTATAGGACATATTAAGTTGACTCAGTTAATGAGGCAGTAATGTATAAAAAGACCTATTAAAGGTTCTAAATTAGAAAACTGCCTGACCGACTATAAAAACAATCCATGTATGGTTGGTTGTAGTATCGGCTATTGGATAGAAGAAAAACATCGGCTCTGAACCGACCCAGTTTTATCCAATAGTAGGCGAAAAGTCTCCTATGTAAGCCAGCCGAGATTACGGATCTATTAAGGTCGAGTCAAGCAAAGGAGAGACGGTGTAATCATAAACACTGTCCCGAGAATTTTGTAGAAGGATCCCCGATCCCGAAAATCTCGGGATCGGGAAGTATCCATAAACAAAATACCATCCAAATCAATTCTTCAAAATATCGGGAAAGGATCCCCATACGGCGGGATCCTCTTCCTCTTATAAATAGGAGAGACTCCAAGGATGAAAGGTATGAAAAACACTCTCTCTAAAATCCCCTCAATACTATAAGACCCAAATTCCCAGCCTGACTTTGGCATCGGAGGGTCTCCTGCTCTAGCCAGGGTCTCCTTTGTCTTCTTCCTGTGTAGGTATCCGAAGGAAGACTAAGGGACGACCAAATTTTTGCATCAACAGAACTCCTGCCCGAAAATGAGCTAGAGGAACATTTGAATGATATGGATATGACATTTATACCATAGTGGGCCTCACAAATTTTGCACCCTCCACATTCATGGCTTGGTTTTAGAGCCATCAACAACAATAGCTCGGTTAGTGTTGTGAGCTGTACATGCTGAGCTGAGTTTGTCTCAAGTTTAGATTGACTTGATCACGTGACACTCCTATTCAAGTTTCACAAGAGCTGAACTTGGAGCCTACTCCTAGTATTTGGCTTGGTTTGATCAAGATTATAGTAGTTTGGTTTGATCCAAATATTTCAGCCAAATACCTCAGCCAACCTAGCCAAATTGAGCCAAATTCAAAAAGAGTCAGCTCCTTTTTCTTTATTTTCGTTGTTAAATACACAATATCATGGTGGGATACGAGCTACGCGGCAAGTGTTGAGGTCACCATCAAAATTAAATCCTGCTTTAGCATATTAAGTAAACTTTGTGGCCCCACCGTCATGTAGATGTATAATCCGTTTTACAAATTATTTTAGGATATGATTTAATTAAATCATATCTAAAGCTTAAGTGGACCAAAAATAATGTGTACTCACGTACATGTACTATTATATATATATATATATATAGGCCTTAGTTTGATCTTGGTTTGTTTTTTAAAACAAGCTTCTCTCCCAAAGTTTGGTTTGGTTTTAACTTCTATTCAAAACAAACTCAACCGAGAGCCATTGGAAAACCAACGGCTGGAGGTGAGAGATTGTCTCAATGTGATTATATGCAAACTATAAATAAGCTGTGTTGTCTCTCTACACGTGGCATACAAATCTCAATATCTGAAATTTTCAAATCTTTAGTCCACGATGGATAGGATCTCAGCCCATTGTCACGCTGATTTAAGCCATATCAATCGTCTGATGCTGGTCGTTAAATCTGGGCTGTTGAATATATATTGCAATTATATGGTTGTAAACTATCACCGAACTATTCGCAGTACAGAGGATGAATATGGAATTTCGGATCTCGTGTCACGACAAAATCGTTTGAAGAAGCCTTCCTACGGACGAGAGGTCCATTTCCGTAATTTTGATGGAAAGCAATGGCATTCAGTAACAGCTCCAGCTTTTTTCGATTCACGATTCTCATCCGCCAGCGTACGGATTAGGGTTAGGGTTTTGGCTTTTTGGAAGCATCTGAGCCGAGCGATTGCGTGTCCTTATCCACTCTCATCAACGACAGTTGAATTTTCCTTCTCTTTCCAAATTATAAAAAACAAAAACAGGAGTTATATGATACTCCGGCTGCGTATGAAGCTTGATACGCAGGCCCTCAGTATTGTACTCATGGCATATATTTACTAAAACAAAACCGACTAGATTGTGCATTCCACTGTCGTCAAACCATAATATTCATATCAGATTGTTTAAACAAATATAACCTCTGATTCGTGTACACTTCTATGTTGAAATAGGACCGTTGCATATTTTTATTTTTAACTGTCCAATAAATGGATATCAATCCGATATTCAAATAGTCAAATAAGCCTAATTTTTTATTTTATTTTTATTTTTATGATACATCTAAAATTGTTTCCATAATTTGGATGGTTTAATCCGACTACTTGTATGCCAAGTCTGCAATTTCGAAGTGCCGGCGTATAATCTATCACACTCTCCCAGAGCATTGAAGTTTTTCGAAAATCTCCCGTACTTGCCTCGTATTTCGGAATTCAATAACCTGCGCTCTCGCTCGTGTGTCTTGTATATATGTCTTCTCCGTTCAAATTGTAATATATCATACCTGTTAAAGATCCTGTCCATTCATTCTTTATTCTTATATTTTGGAATACTATCACGGACTAAAAAAAGGAGAAAAATTCATATGATACAAATTCAAGTTGAAGAAAGATCAACGGTTCAGTAAAAAAAGTAGATTTTTCTGTATTGAACAAATTTTAATTTTTAAAAAATATATTAGTCAGATATTTTCGAATAATGAATGGATCAGATCATGTATAACTTTTTTCTTTTGGGAAAAATAACGAGAATATATTTTCCTCATCACGCGAGAAAATACTCCTTTATAGTCAGTTTTCAACGTTTGAAAAGTCTGAGAGTTATTTGTTGGTAGCATGTGATGTTTGATACGCAGGTACTAAAACTTGTATAGGTGGTCCACATTAATTCAATTTTAACGGTCAAAATTTCGGGAAACATTGTAGATAGCTCATCATTCAAGAATTATTTGGATTGAAAAAACTATACATCATGATTAATTAGATTTCTTTTAGTTGAATTTTAACCGTTGAAAAAATAATTCATTCAAATGGTCATTTAGGACATCAAATAAATGTAATTTCATGCTTAATATATCTCTACAATTCGGCCCACCATTTTGACGGCTTTATTTGAGCTGTTTTTGTGTGCAACATCTACCATTTTTCAGTACGGCGTATGGACCATCACACTCTACCAGAATATCAATGTCATTTTCTTCAATAGTTTCGTGATTCAGGCATTGGGGTTGGTGGGCCAGCGTATCCGAGAACCGTTCCCTTACGTGGCCCATTGTTATTGTCTGATTCCCACGTGGATGTGTAACGGTCGGCGCAGAAGTCGGTGATATGAAAAGATGTTTCATCTCCTGTCACAGTTCCTGCACTGGAAACGTAAGTGGGGCCCACCGTGAATGTTTGTTAGAAATCGACCCCGTCCATCTATATTTTAAAGCTGATTTTAGGACTTAACCAAAAGCGAGCGGGATCCAAAGATAAGGTGGGTAGGGAAATTACCACCGTTGAAACCCACCTGAGCTCTATAGTGTATTTACATGCCATCCATACCTTTCGTAATGTCATTCCTACGAAGGACAAAAATATTACCCTCATTCAAAACTTCTATGAGCCCACGAGTATTTTAACTGTGTATGTTCAATCCTTACTTTTTCAGTCCTCTTGAGTATTATATTAGGCTTACTTTTTGCCATGTCTTAAAATGATCTCACAAAACAGATGTACGTTGTGAATTTCTCACAAGCATTAGGGCAGCCTCACCTAGGTTTCGAGTGCAGGAACTTGACGCTAAAGGCTTTCGCAGGAAATTCGCATCCACATGTGAGCTACTCAAGTATGTGGGGCCCATTCATCGGACCACTCACTGCGAACATGGCCTGCTTGAAAATAACACTCGTCCATCCATCATCTTGGCCATGCGTTCACGTTTAATATTCATTGATCATTAATTTTAACCATTCATCTTCTAAAAGTGTGGCCCACCAGATGGATTGCTTGGCTTATTTTTGCACCAGGGCATACTTTCATCTGATGAATGGCCTAGATCTTATACAAATGTTCTGTGAGTAAGATTTGGAGTAGATGGATGGTTGAAAACCTAGCTTTGGGCCTAGATGGGCGTTCTAGCTTAGCCCCGTGGAGCGGATTGGGTACTACCCCCACCAGGACCTAGATAAAGACCGACGGTCCTGATAGGGGCTCTGTGAGGCCCACTGTGATTTATGGATTTTATCCACGCCGTCTGTCCACTTTGACAGATTATCTTAAAGCATGAGCCCAAAAAGGAGTCAAATAGAAGGTTCAAATGGACCACACCACAGGAAGCAGTGGTGGGGGCCATAGAAGATCTGCATCAAGCTAACATTTATATTTTCCCTTCACCCAGGTCCATGTGACTTTATGAATAAGCTAGATAGCAAATGAACATCACAGTGGGCCGTAGGAAGGTTTCGACAGTGGGCCTCATTTTCACCACGGCTTCATGTGGTGTGGTCCACTTAGCCATTCTATCTGCCTCTTCTTTGGGCTCATCCTCTGAAATGATCTGTCAAAATGGACGGACACGATTGACCACTGGACTGTGAAGACTTGTTTGTTAAATTTCGATCCTTCATCATTTTTAAACCATCCATCTGTCATTAAGGAATCGCTATCATTATTGAGACTTTCTTTTAGGTAGCCTGGGCCACTGGTTGGGCTTTCGGTCCTGGCCTGGTTTGGACCCATCTTGGCCCAGGTCGAGGCCCAGTATAACCTTTGACTCCACTTTATTTTTCAAACCCTCTTTGGTCATATGTCATGAATAATGGGACACATCTAAAGAACAGCCAAGATCTTGCACAAAAGTGGGTGGCTAGGCTTGGGCCCTTGGGTTGGGCTAGGGTTGTTTGTATTGGCCCATCATGGCCTAGGCTGGGCTCCATCAGTTGTCTTACTTTGTAAGTTGGGGTTAAGTTCATCAATAAGTAGGGATGTACATGAGCCAAGGTAGCTCTAAAAGCTTGCTTGGCTTGACCCAATGTAGATATGCTTGACTCGGCTCGGCTTATTTTGAAAACGAGCCAAGTTCAATCATAATAAATCTTGACTGGACTAGACACACACACACACTCTCTCTCTCTCTTATATATATATATATATATATATATATAAAATGCTCACGCACAATTGGTTGGATAATTCAAATTGGTCCAACTAGCTATGTCATTTAATGAGCAGTTAATGTTAATAAATCTCTGCACATAATTGATGAAAAGAAGTGGCTTGTTTGCATGGATCCCATTGTAGCATTACTGTGAAATTCACCTGATCATTAGGTGAGTCACTGCATGTTACAACCAGTGCAAAAAGACCAGCCCTATCACTAGATCACGTGAACCACACAATTGGAACAAGTGTAGATAGAAAGCTTACCTTCCAAACTCTCTCTTGGTGTGGCCCACTTGAATTATTTATGAGACTGATTTTTGAGTACATACCTAAAATTTGGTGTGGCAGCTAATGGTTGGAGTAGATTTTACATTTTCATCATGGTGGGCCTCGTAAAAATTAAGGTTGGATATCTCTTCCAATTGTTTCAATTGGTATGACCCGCTTAAATCATTGATTAGCTTGACTTTTTTTCTTTTTTTTTTTTGTTTTTTGTTTTGACTGTGAGCCCGAAATAGCATTACACATCTAATGATCAGAGTAGATCTACTGAACGCATCACGGTGGGCAATTGTGGGCATTTCAAAAATTGAAAGGGGTGTACACCCGTCAAACCATCATTGTTTCCATAAAATTGTTAATTTTTCTCGGTAACATAGGCTGCAAGTGTTTCTCAAACCATATGGCCCACCATGATATATATGCTGTTTATAGGCCATCAATCAGTTTTTACATGTCATTTTAGTGCAACTTACTAAACATATAATAGATTCAAATCTCAAGTCTGACTACCACATGAAACAATGGATATTGAATGCCCACCATTGAAACATTCCTAGGCCTATAATGATGTTTATTTTCCATCCAACATGTTCATGAGGTCATACCGACACTGATGTATAATTTTCATTCATGTCGTTCATGAGGTCATTTCTACTGGGATGAACTGAAATTATAACAATAAAATAAAATAAAATAAAATAAATTTAGCAAGATCCAAAACTTTTGTTGCCGCATGAATATTTCAACGGTGGAAGTTCAATCCTCACATTTTCTTGTCGTGTGGCCTACTAGAGTTTTGAATCTATATCATTGTTGGGTCAATGTCCTAATATGATCTAGCAAAACTAATGGACGGGATAAATTTATAACAAACATTGTGGTGGGCCCCACCTAGCTTCCGGTTGTAATCGGATGCTTTGGACTTCATTTCAATAATACAGGGGAGAGAGCATTAATAAATGAGGGAGGGATTAAACGAAGAGAGATAGGAAAAAAAAAAAGGATATTGAGGAAGCTTGTTTTAAAAAAATGGAATATTTAGAGAAGTTATGCACTTTTGATTTACCCTGGTGATCTATCATATGTGTAACAAATTCGGTAAGTTAAACATTTAGGGTCCTTTATAAGCATATAAGCATATGAAATATATAAAATATTATTTTTCTGTAATTAATAATAAGATATTATTGTACAAGAAAATTAGGTGGTTAGAAATTCATTCTAACATTCCATATATAGTCAACTTGCATGTATAGCTAAAGTAATTAGACTTATTTACTGATTTTTTGCCAATAAAATTAAATTAGTATGCGTTATTTGATAAAAGGATTGGATATGTGACACTTATTCCTACTATGCCTATATAAACCTTGATGCCATGTGTTCTCTCAAGAGGAGGCGTTATGTAGGAATAAAAAGAGGTTTTTTTTTTTAAAAAAAAAAAAAATTTTTTTTAATTTTTTTTTATATTTATAAATTTTATATTTAATGCACAATTAGTTGGACCAATTTGAATAGTTGAACTGGTTGTGTGTCAGCATTTCTCTCTCTCTCTCTCTCTCTCTCTCTCTCTCTCTCTCTCCCTCTCTCTCTCTCTCTCTCTCTATATATATATATATGGAAATGACTCTATGTAGTCGAGCTCATAGGAACTTCCCATGAGGTCAAGCTATGTGGACCCCACCGTAATGCGTGTTGAACATCAACACCGTGAATTTGATGGGTCCCCTTTAAATAAGAGGATATCCTAAAAATTAGTCATATACGAAACTCAGGTGGGCCAGGACATCAAAAATCATGTAAAGACATGCCTAAAACATATAAAAGCACTTAGTGGGGCCCACCTAAAATTTGGATGCATCTGAAACTTGGTTTAATCCCTTATCCAAGTGGGACACACATAATGGATGGGCTGGATTTGTAAACCACACCTCGGTGGGCCCAACAAATGATTATGAATGTTTTAATGGGAGGGTAATCCCTCTTAACTTTTGTACATAGTGTGGCCCACAAAAGTTATTAATTGACTTGATTTTTAAGCTCGAGGCCCAACATGGAATGGTGCTTCTTACTAATGGGGGAGATGTTCAACACGTATCACAATGGGGCCCACACAGCGAGCTTGACCGCATAGGACCATTCTCTCTCTCTCTCTCTCTCTCTCTCTCTCTCTCTCTCTCATATATATATATATATATATATATATATATATATATATATATATATATATATATATATATATATATATATAAAGTTAAAAGTTAAACTTCTGTCCTATCCGTTTGTCCCTTTCTTATTATTTTCCTTTCTTATCTAACCTGCCGCACCCAAGCTCCTCTTTCTCTTTCCCTGTCACTCGCCCGAGCTCGACTCGGTGTCTACCCGACTCGTCTCATTTATACGACCTGCACTTAGCCACTCGCTTGAGCTCTCTCTTTCTCCCTCTCTCCCTCAGCACCAACAACAAAATATTTTTATGGATTTATCTAATATTCTCTTTCTTCCACTCTCCCTCAGCACCAACTCTAGGTAAGCTTACCTTGAATTGATCCATTAGCTTGCCTCGAGCTCGACTCAAAAGTTTCGGCAAATAAGCTAAACTCCAATGGTAAGTTCGAGACCAAGTTTGAGCTTGAGTTTAAGGAGAGCGCATATGAGTCAAGTTGAGCTTGGCCCACCTTCACTCGACTTGGCTCGATGTACAACTCTATTAATAAGCCGATATGGCTTCGTTGCATCCTCAGAGTGGTTTACTACCAACATAGGACACTGGGCTGGGTTGGGTAGACTTTTGGTTATGCCCCATTAATAGTAAGCCCATTTAACACTTTATCCACATAAATACGTGGCACATAGAGTGAGCAGATGCATGTGTGTAACCTGCAGCACCGTTGGATTGACACTGCATGTGGGACCCACATTTTGGTGTTGCCAAGTGTTAATCTGATGGATTAGAGATGTGCCATGCTTTACATATCCACCATACCAGAAGATCCCAACCAGTGGCCTACAAATTGATAGGTGAAAAGAAAAAAAGAAAAAGAAAAAAGAAATCAACAGTCCATGTTCAATGAAAAGAAGGGATCTAGCTTAGATATTGGACATCATTGACCAATGAAAACCTACTATTTATCCATAATAGTAGGGATGCAATTAGTGGGCCCAGTTAGGTTGTGACGAAGCTTGAGTTTAATCAATGAGACATGGTATTGGGTTCTCACCCAACTTTCCTAACCGTTATAAATGAGTCAGGTCATGTTAAGCTGACCCGAACTATTGGCACGTGTGATTTGACATGTGTGATGTGGCCAATATGGCCTTCCTCATGTGTTACCACATGCACGGACCTAATCTACAGGATGACTTGGTCCCTACCCAACTTCCTAATACTTCTTAAGGGCATGTTTGGATTCACGTTTGTAGTGTACAATATTGTATTCGGGTACCATTCATGTATACATTGGGTGATTTTTAGAATACATCCATCACAAACATGCCTCAACCCAATGTTTGGATAGGAGGCATTGTCCTAGCATATGTCCAGTTTCTTGTACAGATCAATGTTTGGAAACGACGTATAAGGGCCACACATTGTATATACATGTAAATATTGGTAGTCTGTGTAGTACTGTCACAATTTGTAAACTCTCATACATTCTATTCTAGGCGGGGCCGAGTGTGGTTGTTGTGATTAATCCTAGCCATGCATCATGTTATGATTGAATAATCATGACCGTTCATCCATTGTAAACATGGATTGATGACGTCATTAACGATATTATTGTCATCAAATTCTTAGAAATCGTCCTTCAATCTTACACCTCACGTAAATAGCAGAATAATCATGACTATCTATCTATTGTCCCCAACTTGGATTAACGGTATATCCAACATAAAAAATGACACGTCTTCCCGAAGATCTCCTACACAGCATAAAAGGACAAAGAAAATGGACTCCAAACTCAGATGGAACCGTGAAACAACAGAAAAAATTGACCATGGGCCCCACTTGATGCACAAGCCATTTTAAAATTCTTAAAAAGTGTTCAACAGGTGTGGTTCCACAAAGGGCATCAGATTATCCACCTGATCTGAAATGCTCACAAATATATATATATATATATATATATATATATATATATATATATATATATATATATATATATATATATATATATATATATATATATATAATAATACTTACAAAAAAAAGCATATGTGATCTGATTATCTTCCTGATCTGAAAGTCTCACAAAAATAAAATGCCACACTGTTAACATCGATCTACACCAACGATATATTTTTTTAAAAAAAAAAAAGAAAAAAAAGTCCATCATGCTGACTCTCACATAGAACTACAACCACTCTCACATAAAACTACAACCGAAAGATCAACCTCAATGTCGCATAGAAAATCACCATTCCAAGCAGTAAACGAAGCACTGGTCGGATACACGGTTCGTTCCTATCCCCAGCAACAACCAGCCTCTCAGGGCTGTCATCTTCCCCGCCAGACATGCTGTTGATTACAGTTCGATCAGCAATAACACCTACACAAGTCCCACTGTCCATTGTACGATGAGATGCAGGGGCTCTTTCAACTGTATTTGGCATTCCTGCAGCATGATCGGAGACTGTTGCCTAAATTATAAAGTATATAAAAAAGAAATTATGTTCATCCCAGTAATAAGAAACTTGTAAAACTCAATTCTTGAAGTATGAAATCTATTTATATAACATATGAATTCTATTTGAGACGTAATAACCAACTTGAAACTGATTCCACGCATTCATCGTATCTCCCAATGTCGTGAAGGACTTGTGTTTGCAACCACTGTAACCGTGAACCTGAGCATTGTAATCCTCCCATGTCATATATATTCTGGATTTCCTCCCCACAAACACCACGTAATACTTGTGCTTCATTTCGCTGCAATAGGTACTCAACAAGTTATTGGCAGGCTTATCAGTGTAAACAACAGCCTACAATTTATGATGATGTCTCTATTTATATAATCTCCATATTACCTACCTAACGAAGGTGTGGGTAATAAGTTACGAATCTTGAACCTTAAGCTTTATAAAATGCTCACCTCAACCAACTTGATATACAAAAAGGAAATGATCAATGCCACCAAGATGGTTCATATTCATTCATTAGAACAAACCTGCCAAATCTCCATATTACCTATCTATATATATATATCCAAAGATTCGATAGTATTAGTAAAACTTTTGTATCAGAGACAGTATTTCACCGCACATCTGTCACAACAGAATTTCCAGACAAAAGAGAATTATTATAGTACCTTAAAATTAGTCAATATTATTTAAGCTCCATTCAAAACATTCTCAATAGTAGAAAAAATGCATCTGATAATCTGACTTCGACTCGTACAACCTGGACCACAGAGACAATATTTCATTCCACATCTGTCTGGTTTAATTCAAGACAAATATGTATTATTACAGTATCCAATTAGTAAAACTTTTATATCACAGACAGTATTTCACCGCACATCTGTCACAGCAGAATTTTCAGACAAAAGAGAATTAATACAGTATCTTGAAATCAGTCAACTTTATTTCAGCTCCATTCAAAACATGCTCAATAGTAGAAAAAACCCTTCTGAAAATCTGACTTCGACTCCTACAACCTGGACCATAAAGACAGTATTTCATTCCACATCTGTCTAGTTTAATTCAAGACAAATATGTATTATTACAGTACCCATTCAATAAAACTTTTGTATTAGAGACAGTATTTCACCGCACATTTGTCACAGTAGAATTTGTAGACAAAAGAGAATTAATACAGTATCTTGAAATTAGTCCATTTTATTTCAGCTCGATTCAAAACAATTTCAATATCTTGAAAAAAACCCTTCTGAAAATCTGACTTGGACTCCTACAACCTGGACCACAGAGACAGTATTTCATTCCACATCTGTCTGGTTTAATTCAAGACAGATATGTATTATTACAGTATCCAATCAGAGTAATTTACCTCAGTTGGAATCAAAACTTTCTCAATACCAGTAAGAGTATCAGGAAAATTCAGCATTTACAGTAACACCTTTTATAAAATCAGATAAAAGGGTATGTCAAAAGTAGAAACATTACCAGTAAAAATCCTATTTTACCATAAGTAAAGCCATAGTAATTCACATCAGTTACACATGACAAAGGTATATCAGTATAACTTTCAATTATAACTAGCAAAATCAATGTATAATTCAGGAATAAATTATGAATGTCAGGGGTGTATCAAAAAATAATACATAAAAGAGTGTTAACACAGAAGAATGAATACAAACAGTAATAATCTCATTCAGTCAAAAACTATTTCAACTTATATATTAGTAAGACATAAAATCAATGATTGTCCTGGTCATTGTCTGAGTCCTTGAACAAAATAACCAGACTGAAATGTAGCTCCACTATCAAAACTGTTTTGGCACATTGGTACAGAATTATTGTATAAGTCCACTGTTAAAACCTGCAAGCATTATCAACACTATATCATTCCATTATTGCATTTTCAAAATATAGTAGTTCAAAAGCACAACATTAGCAATGCTGCTCTAGCAACAAATATATCATCTACAATAGAATAAAGTTAACCAATCCAAACCGAGCCATCACAGACTCGAAAAAAACAGTTTCTACATCAAACTATCCAAAAAAACTATCCTCCAAATGTAAACAGTCAAGTGATATCATAAAATGTCTCCCATTTTCACTCCGGGCCACAATGAGGAAGGATAACTTTTTCTATTCATTCTTTCCTGTGTTCATGACCCATCTTTATAAAAAAACCCTTCACTGACTAAATCAGACTGCAAGACCCTTGTAGCATGGATTTGGTCTTCATGGGAAAAACCATCAACCTCTTCTAGGATACCCAACAGCCACTGAACGCGCATCATGCTTCTTCCTCGAGCCAATGTAATGGTCAGGTTGTTAACGACTTTTGCCACTTCCCCCATCTTATCTCCGATATGCTCACTCGGCTTGCATTTCCTTCCACGGCTTATCTCACTTTCCTCTATGTGGCTATGATGAGAACCTGAAGTGACTTCCATTGGGCTTTTATTAGCACGCTTTGCTTGATTTATTAAGGATTCATCACCACCATGAACTCGGGGAGGAGGCCTCTGATCATCCTCGTCAGAGGATGAAAGACGCACTGTCTGAGAAACCTCCTCATCCGAGTCATCGTCAGAGTTCAACTCGTCACGGCCGCGCCGTTTCCCTAATATCGGAGAAGAATATGCCATACTAGCGAATTCACCGTGGGCACAATCATTGCCAAACATGAACACGAGGTCATCCCATCTTTCAATATGTTTGCCTCTTACTCGTTTGGCATAGGGGTGTGTCTGTACACACAAAGACAGAATATTTTCATCAATTTTATAAAATCAGATTGTACAAACTTGAAAAGTATTTATATATTAAAATCATACCGCGATGTATCCATCCCATACATCCTCTGTAGCAAGAACTATCTTCGTCCCATCCAAAATTCGAAGCGTTAAGCATGTCCTTTATTGCCTAGTACAGCCTCTTTAGGGTCCACAAGTGATTAGAAATATAACGGTTCTCTAACAAAATGCCACAAGTATCGTAGATTACTTTAATCGTGGCCTTGTATGCTTCGAGTTTAAATTCGACGTCACTTTTAAGTCCTAGGTTCACCTGTTCCACCAACCCATCAACCAATGCATTATCCATGTTGTTTGTCCATTGAACTCTACTAACTTTACTTGAACCGCCTAAACTACGCCTTGGCTGGGAAACACATTTTGGGGATGACCCTTTGCGCAAGGGCGTATACTTTTTCTTAGGAGTTCTAATTAATTCAGTCGGTAAACTCGGGCATTGGTTTGAAGCAACAACCTTCTTTGAAGGTGATGACTCCACATCTTTTCATCTTAGGTCCTTGACTGTGAGACCTGTATACTATCCCGTACCATTCCATAGGCTTCCGCGGTCTTCCCGGTCGAATTCCGGCGACCCGTGATCTATTATTAACATTTGTGCACGATCTTGAGTCGTGTCCCGTATATCAGAGTCAGCTCGACTCGAAACTTTTATCATTACGACTGCGCCATCGTCGCGGTTTTGACGCTGCGTCTTGCACACTGATGCAATACCCGAGCCAGGAGATATGGGCCCACGTTCATTCTAAAGAAACGCCCCGCGTTGCGAATTACGAGAGAATCTCTATGACCCGTCACATCAATCAAGTCAAGTACACCCTCCATACCCCTATGCCACCTCACCCTATCCCAAGTACATGCACCCATTCCCTCTTTTCCCCAAGTCAACAATCTCTCTCTCCACCCATTCCACCTTTACACTAAATTCAAACTAACCCATAGTTCTCATTCCCATTTCTTACAACACCCACTCCATCCATCCATCACTTCTCTCTCTCTCTCTCTCTCTCTCTCTCTCTCATTTATAACTTCACTCTCCAACTCCCAAGGGTGGACGTCCAAGCTCCATGAGAGAGCTAGGTGTGGCCCACCTTCCTACCATCCAATACCATCCTCTATGATCAATCTCAACCGTTGAATAATGTTCCATTGGAGTTAACAATGAGGAGAAGTCCAAGATAAAGCAAACGGTGGGTGTTCATAGTTGTAGATTGTAATTTTAATGTAGGGCCCACCTATTTTGGTCCACATTGTAAGATCCAGGGGAGCTCATAGTGGCAGAACTCCCCCACCTCACATGTGTCTCTCTCTCTACCTCTCCCTCCCTTTTCTTTTTTGTGATGAGGTATGTGGCCCACCTACTGTGTGTATGGTCCACATGATGTACATGTTTTATCCCCACTCCTGGGCCTACCATGATGTACGTGACACGCAGCCCACCTAATATGCATCATACATCCAAACCATCCAGGGCCAGCAGGCCCACCTTGATGCTATATTTTATTCACACTGTCCAGTGCAAGGGCCTGGATGGTGAGATCCCCCTTGATGTATGCGCCTTATCTGCACTGTTCAATGCCTGGACGGTGTTGATTTATTGGAATGAATGGACGGTGCTGTTGTGTGAGATCCAAGCCATCCATCTGATGCTGGGCCTGCAGCCCACCACCTATACAACTACTGTATTTCATCAGCAGTTCTATGGGCCCCACCGTGAGGTGTTATATTTCAACCGTCCATCTGGACAGGTGGAGTGGGACGCCACGATGTTATATGTGTTTCATCTGCATTGTCCATAGGAGGCGTCCTTGCTGTGGCCTCCGCACCAACCAACAATGCTGCACGAGTGGCCCCTGCACATGTGGCATCCACACCGTCCATCAGGGATGGTGAGACCCATCGTGATGTACGTTTTATCCACGCTAGGCATGGGACCTACCACGCATGCTATATCCAGGCCGTCCGTCAACAGACGTCCAGGCCCTGGACGTTTAAACAATATATATAAATAAAATAATATTATATGTATATATATGTGTGTGTATAACTGGTGGGCCACACGTGTGGACCCACCTGATGTATGTTTTGCATTCCACCGTCAATCAAGGATGGTGGAATTCACCGTGATTTATGTATTTCATCCTCACCGCCCAACAGATATGGACGATGAGGTCTGCCAGATAAATGTGGTGCATTCACACCGTCCACTGATGTGGAGTCAACCATGATGTATGTGTGGTATTTGGGCCGTCCAGCAATGCTGGACGTGGTCCACCTTGATGTAATTATTTTTGTATCTGACGGTGGGTACCTACCATGATGTAGGTGTTTCACCACATCGTTCAGCCATTGAGATGGCAGGTGAGACCCACGTGATGTACCTGTTTCATCCTCATCATCCATATATCAGGTGGACCACACTGCAGAAAACAGTAGTGAATTGAACGTCTACCATTGAAACCCTTTTTGGGTAACAAAAGTTTTGGATCTATATGAAAACTATTTTTCCTCTTAATTCAGGTATTTGTGACCTTCTGATCAGATTGGGTGGAAAATAATGTTATGGTGGGCCCTACCTTAATGATGTGTTGTATTCACGCTATCTTTCCATTTTGATGGACGTGTGGTCCGCCTTAATGTATGATTTCATCCACACCGTCCGTGGGACTTGTGACCCACTTGGCATATGTATTTTATACCCACGCTGTCCATTGCGTGTGCAGGGCCCCCCTGTTATGTATATTAGGCCTATGTACAGGGCCCACCAGTTGAGTATTTATGGCCCTTTTTGGCGTGGCCCATTGAGTGTTATATCAGGCCCAATGTGATGTTTTTGTAGCCCATTTAGTGAGGCTCGTTGTAATGTGTATAAAGCCCATATGGTGAGGCCTGATAATTTTGATGTGATGTATATGTTTAATTCAAAAGGCCCAATCTGAATTGTATAAGGCCCATTTGCCAAGGCCCAATGTGATGTGATGAGGCCCATTTGTAAGACTCGTATTCTAGACCGTACCATTCCGTAGGCGTCTGCGGTCCTCCGGTCAAATTCTGGCAACCCGCGATCTGTTATTGGCAGTTGCGTGTGACCCTAAGCTGCATCCTAACGATCTGACTCTGCTTGGCCTGAGACTTATATCATTGTGACCACGCCATCGCTGTAGTTTCGACGCCGCGTCTCGTGCGTCGAGGCGATACCCAGACCAGGAGACGTGGGCCCGCGTTCAGTTCGAGGAAAATGCCACGTGTTTGCAATTTCAAGAGAATCTCTACATCATGTCCCATCAATCACCTCAATCAAGTACACATCTGTCACTCACATGTCAAGTACAAGCAACCACCCTCTCTCTTACACAAGTACTCCAAAGTCAACACTCTCCCTTACATGTCAAGTACACCATCACCTCACATCCATCACTCACACCCATTAACTCTCTTACAACCACCCCTTCTCTCTCTCTCTCTCTCTCTCTCTCTCTCTCTCTCTCTCTTTCCCTACACAAATTTCAAGCAAGAGAAGAGAGTGGATGTCCAACAATTCCAAGAGAGAAAGTGAGAGGTGTGTGGCCCACTTCCCACCCCAAAATCCTTCATCCTAGCCCTTCATCTCTCATCATCTTCCATCAAAGAGAAGCACACGGAAATCGGCGTTCCATCGGACTAAGAAGATCAAGCGGTGGGTGTTTCTATAGGCCTAGATTTCATTCTTTTGATGATGGCCCAAGTGGGGCCTACCGATTGATGGTATGGATCTTACTTTGGACCCTAGATGTGGTCGATGGCCCACCTGATTCTTATGATCATTCCATAATGTGGTCATTCTCTATGGACCCAATCATTATGTTTACTCTTTCTAATTTGAAAAGAAGTCATCCAGACCTTTCATTTTGGTGGAGAAAGGATCTCCACCATCGATTTTGATCAGTGGTCCCACATGTAATGGGACCCACTTGATTTATGTTGTGATGTATGGAAGGGAGGGCCCATAGTGTCGGGGTCCCCCCATCACACGTGTCTCTCTCTCTCTCTCTCTCTCTCTCTCTCTCTCTCTCTCCCTCTCTTTCATTTTTTGTTGTGTGTGATGATGTGGCCGTGTGGCCCACCTAGTTGTACCTCACTTGATGTATGTCTTATCTACACCATCCAGCCATTTGGTGGCCCACCTGAGCAAGGCCCACCTTAAACATGTGTTATGCCCAAACCATCCAGCGTCCGGGGACGTTGGATGTGAACTAAAACAAAAATATTAGCTTGATTCAACAAGCTTTGAGGTGGCCTGTTCATGTAGGCCCCACCTTGATGTATGGCTTTAATCCACGCCATCTATCCCGTTCCCCAGATCATTTTAGGCATTGAGCTGAAAAATGAAGCCAATCCGACTATCTGGTGGGCCATAGCATAGAAAACAGTATTTTTTATCGTTGAAATCCACCTTGATGTTTATATACACCAAAACATATCGAATATTGGGCTTGTGGGTCTGTCTTGGGCTATAGAAACCAATGGTTGGGTTGAATTTTACTGATGCGGACCCCACTTATGAAAAACCGCAGAAAAACCATTTTTTATTAAAAAATAATATATATATATATATATAGCAGCCCTGCGGCCGCTGACATCCAGAGGACGTGTCAGCAGGGTACTGCTGCGCTACTATGGCATGCACTGGCAGGGACCGTGGGCCCCACCATGATATGCGATGCACGTCAATGCTGTGCATTTGATGGGCCCTTAGGGCGGTGGGCCCCCTCCCAAAAATCAGCCGTACCTGGAACTCAGGTGGCCCACATCACTGAAAACAGTGAGATTAAACCGTCTGCCATTGAAATCTTTTTGGATTTACAGAATTTTTGGATCATTGTGAAATTTATTTTTACTCTTCATCCAGGTCCGTGTGACCTTATCAACAAATTGGATGGTAGAAAAACATTATAGTGGGCCCCACGTGGGACCCACTGATGTATGTATTGTATTCACACCTTTCATTTATCTATGTCGTCCATCCCTATGGACCCACCATGATGCATGTTGCGCCCAAACCGCCCATCCATTTGGTGTACTCGTCTTAAGGCTTGAGACTGAAAATAAGACAGATCTAGGATCAGGTGGACAACATTACAGAAAACAATGGGTTTTAATGTCCACCATTAAAAACCCTTGGGCTACAGGGTTTGGACCAATATGATATTTGTTTTCCCCTCTTGATCCAGGTCTTTATGACCTTATGATTAGATTGGTTGGAAAATAAACTTTATAGTGGGCCCTATGATTTATTTAACAGTGCGAATTTATTATCTCCACTACTATTCGTGGCATGGTCCAAATGATCCTTCAATATGATTCTTTTTGGGATGTATGAGGCCCACCTTTATATATACATATATATATATATATATATATAAGGCCCATGTGATGAGGCCCATCTTATTGTATTTGTGGCCCGTTGTTAAGGCCCACCTTGATGTGTATAAGGCCCATTAAATGTATCTAAGGCCCATGGATCGAGACCCAATGGGATGTATATAAGGTTCATTACAATGTGTGATTCCACCATAGTTTATATAATGATGTTTATGGCAGGTCGTGCCTTAGGTGCAATGATGGTTAAATGTCCACATTAATGGGCGATAATGGTTAAATGTCCACATTGTGACCTTTCCTTAGGCCGATTCTGATTATCGGGGCCGAATATTGAGGCTGATTGCCGAGGCCAATTGTCGAGACTGATTATTAGTGCCGGTTATCGATACCAATTATGAGTATGTGACAGCATAATATCATGATACTTACACCTTGGAGCCACCTCGTGTATATATTGGGCCCATAAGAAAGTCTAGTTTATTGCGCGAGAGAGAGAGGGTAAGGAAGCCCACTTATTGCACTTAGACTTAGATCTGCCCTCAGTGGGGATATTGTGACGCTCCATCACTGTGATCACATGTGGACGGGCATACATGGGCGGACACTGATGTGAGCGGGGCATGAGGAGCCTAGACGAGCTACCAGTGATTGACAGACTATTGTGCTGGCAGGCTACTGTGCACACAGTGAAGGCAGAACTTTGTCCCACATTGGGAGCATCTTCCGATGTTCTGGTAGCTATAAGTTAGATTCTTTCCTTAAATATCGTGACACATTTTAAATCAGTGAGCTTATCTTGATATTTGGACTAGATCCGCCATCCTTCTATAGACCCCCATCATTCGTATGCATGTTGTGATGAATGATTGATTAAAGCAGATGCCATTGGGCTGAGATGTTTATGGGACTCCTTGTGAGACGGAGTTATCCCCATATGATCATGTGATATGCAAAGGTTTGATGTATGACCTAGATGAGGTTAATGGTATTCGTGGCACGTCAAGATTTGCATATTGCATTGCATCCTCGGCATCTGTTAGTCTTATTATGTTTTACATTTCATAGCCTTGATATGGCCATTAGCATTCATGCCTTGTATCGCATAACCTTGGTACGGCTGATAACACTCATGGACTTACCAGTATATTTCCACTTACTCTGATATCGTATGATTCATGATCTTATCAATATTTTTACTTACTCTGATTACTCTAATATTGCTTACTTGGTACTTACCTTGTGCACACACTTTCACCACCCTCTAAGCTTTCTATAAGCTTATGCACGATAGATGCGTGCAAGTGGCATTAGATTGCAGCAGCATTGAGCATGGAGTGTGCAACGGTCTTCTGGAGCTTTGATTTCGATATATGTATTTTCTCTTTCAGCACTGTATTCAAATGTTTATATTAGTAGATATGTGATGATGATGTTGCCTTTGTGATTTGGGTAAACTTGTGGTTATGCTTATTAAGAAACAAATGTATGTCGAAAAATCCTCCTTTTAGGATCCCAGGATCGGAATCTTGCGTATGCGCGCTAGGAGCTGAGAATGGGGTACTACGGAGGTTGTCGGTACCGGATTCGGTGATCGAAAATTTTGTGTGCCCGATTTCCAGGTTTGGGGCGTGACACCATTAATGTGGCCCACTTGATGTATATGAGGCCATAGTGGTGAGGCCCATCGAGATGTATTTGTGGCCCATATGTCGTGGCCCATTGTGATGTATTATTAACCCATATGATGAGGCCCATTGTGATGTATTTTCGGCCCATTTGGTAAGGCCCATGGTTATGTATATTGGGCCATTGTATGAGGCCATGGCCCACTTTATGTTTAGCTCTATGTGGGCCACTGCTTGGGAGTGATGTTAGTTGAATGTCCACATTGATAGGCAATGATGGTTGAATGTCCACATTGTGACCTTCCCTTAGGCTTGTTAGGCCCATTCTTATTGATTCTAATTGTCGAGGCCGATTATCAAGGCCGATTTCGATTCCGACTGTCGAGGCCGATTGTTGAGGCTGATTCCGATTCCGATTGTCGAGGCTGATTTCAATTTCGATTGTTGAGGCCGATTTCGATTGTCGAAGCCAATTCTGATTCCGATTGTCAAGGCTGATTCCGATTGTCGAGGCCGAATTCGATTCCAATTGTCGAGGCCGATTGTCCAGGCCGATTTCGATTCCAATTGTCGAGGTCGATTCCGATTTCGATTGTCAAGGCTGATTGTTGAGGCCGATTCTAATTTCGATTGTTAAGGCTGATTATTGAGGCCGATTCTGATTGTCAATACCGATTGTCGAGGTCGATTGTCGAGGCCGATTCTGGTTGTCGAGGCCAATTTCGATTATTGAGGCCTATTCTGATTGTCGGGGCCGATTGTCGAAGCTGATTCCGATTGTTAAGGCCGATTGTCGTGGTCAATTATAGAGGCTGATTACGTTTGTCGAGGCCCAATGTGATGTATATGTGGCCCGTATTTGAGGCTCATTGTGATGTGCATTCGGCCCGTGTTTGAAGCCCAATGTGATGTATATGCGACCCATATTTGAGGCCCGTTGTGATGTGTATTCAGCCCGTGTTTAAGGTCCAATGTGATGTATATGAAGCCTATGTGATGAGGCCCATTGTGATGCATTTGAGGGCCAGGCAATGGAGCCCATTGTGATGTAGGTTAGGCTCATGTGAAAGGCCCATCATGATGTGTATTAAGCTCTTGAGTGAGGCCCATGATGTTGTATATTTGGCCCTTGTATGAGGCCATGGGTCCACTATATGTTAGGCTCTATGTGGGTCATTTCTTGGGGGTAATGTTGGTTAAATGTCCATATTGTCGAGGATGATTGTCGATGCCGGTTATTGATACCGATTATGAGTATGTGACAGCATAACATTATGATACATGCCCATACGCATCATCTGCGTGTTTGTTATGAGATATGATTGACCATTGCATATGTCATAGTGCCGGTGGTTTATGAGACTCCCTGATAGGTGGAGTTATCCCACATGAGTGCATGGTATGCGCAGGATTGATGCATGATTGGTTTGCATGACTTGTGCATTTGCATTGTGTGGTGTGATTACTGTACGCCCTAGTGACGTCACGACCGTAGCCTCCATAGGCATATCGTGGATGGTCAGATGGGACACCGAAAATCTGTTACTAGCATCGGGTCGCCATAAATGGCCCTGGGTGAAAATTTCTAAACCCTCATAGTACCAGAGGACACCCCAACGTCGAGACCGAGTGGATACATGAGCGCCCGAGTGCCGAATCTAGGAGGCCGCGTCTCCCACTGTGTCATGGTCGGTTGGAGGGGGTGTGGCCTTACCCACCCGAGGTTAGGGTGCATAGCTAGGCTGAGTTTGACTAGCTTATGAATGGGTCTGCTATCGACGTGCCGGGTAGATATTGGCTGACTACTGGCCAAGTAGATAGTGAGGTCTCTTCCACTTGCATGGTCGCGCGTCAGTGGGCGATGATTGTATGTAGAGTGTACTAGACCCCGGTGATGATCCCAAAGATGTACAGTACTGGTTTGTGAAGTAGGAGTTGCATACTCATTCATTCATTTACTATCCACTTAGACTGGTGGTGCGCAACTATTTGTTACGTGTACTTTCGCAATGACCAGGATTTCGGTTAGGGCGCATGACTAACCTGAGATCAGGAGTTTACCACATTAAGTCTGACTATCTAAATTTAGGTATGAGACTGGTTTGGATAGAAGTCCCTTGTGGTGGACCCCATAGCCTGCGATACTATGTACTATTATCCCGTCTTCACACTCCTACTTGTCATTTTATTCGCATCGCATATTGCATTACATCCGCAGGCATATGACATTTTAGGTTGCTATGTTTCTGCACTTATATATCTTAGACGGACTTAGCAGGATTTATATATTGCATTGTACCCTCGGCATCTGATATTTGACTCTCTATGACTCCTCATTTCCATAGCTGATTTGTATTGCGTACTCTGATATTGTATGATTCATGATCTTGCCAGTATTTTCGATATTGTATGATTTTGGCATTGTATTGTATACTTGGCACTTACCTTGTGCATACACTTTCAGTACCCTTTAAGCTTTCTATAAGCTTATGCATGATAGATGTATGCAGGTGATGTTAGGTTGCAGCAGCATTGAGCTTGGAGCATACTGCTGTGTTTTGGAGCTTTGATTTTATTTTGACAAATGTATTTCCCTTTTAGCATTGTATTCAAAGTTTATATTAGTGGATATGTGATGATGATGTTGCCTTTGTGATTTGGGTAAACTTGTGGTTATGCTTATCACGAGTTAAATGTACATTGGAAAATCTTTCTCAAAATTGCTTGGTTTAAAGATGCTTTAAAGACGGCCGTAAACCATCTCTAAAATTTTAGACAGCCCCTGACCGTCCTTAATATTGTCTTAAAAATTTGAACGTCCACAAATCATTTAAGACGGTCATTGACCGTCTTATATGGGTCATTTGAGACGGTCATTAGCCGTCCGCATTAGAGACGGTCCTTGACCGTCTTATATGCGGTCATTTGAGACGGTCATTGGCTGTTTGCATTAGAGACGGTTATTGGCCGTCTTTTACTTGCAATTTGAGACTGTCAAAGACCCTCTCTATAAGAGACGGTCCTTAGCCGTCTTACAACCCTGTCAAAGTCCGTCTCTATTAGAAACTGTCAGAGACCATCTCTATTAGAGACGGTCGAGGACCGTCTCTATTAGAGATGGCCCTAGTCCGTCTCTATTAGAGACTGTCAAGGACCGTCTTTATTAGAGATGGTCCTAAACCATCTTATAGCCCTATCAAAGACCGTCTCTATTAGAAACTGTCAAAGACCGTCTCTATTAGAGACGGTCCTAAACCGTCTCTAATGCTCAATTAAGCCACTTAAAAAAATTATGAATTTTGAAAAAAAATAGTTAAGAAGCTTAGAAAAATAATTAACAATGTTTAAGCAAAATTTAAATTTTGAAAAAAAAAAAAAACTGTCGATAATTTTGAAAAAAAAAAGATTTCCATAAAAAAAATGATATTTTGAAAAAGAAAATTTAAAAAATTTAACAAAATTGTGAAAATTTTGACAAATTGAAAACATATATATTTTTTAAAAAAAGAAAACTAGATTTTGTATTTTGACAAGAAAAATTGAAAAGTTATATATAACAAAAGTGAGATTAAAAAAATGATATTAAAAAAAATAATTTAAGAAATTAATCAAAATTGTGAAAAAATTGAGAAATTGTAAAAAATATATATTTTTAAAAAAAGAAAATTAGATTTTGTATTTTGACAAGAAAAATTGAAAAGTTAGATAACAAAAGGGAGATTTCGATAAAAAAATGATGTTTTGAAAAAGAAAATTTAAAAAATAAACAAAATTGTGAAAAAATTGTCAAATTGTAAAAAAAAATATTTTTTAAAAAGGAAAACTAGATTTTGTATTTTGACAAGATAAATTGAAAAGTTATATGACAAAAGTGAAATTTTGATGATGTGTTTTATATCCTTGCCGCCATACGTTTCTCCAACCCATTTTTTGGGTGGGTATAAAAAATTGTATAGATTTAAATCTTAAGTGGACCACACCACTGGAAAGAATGATAATATAGTACCTCGCCTTTAAAAATTTTAAAGAGCCCATCGTAAGGTTTTAGTAATGTTTATTTGCAATCTAACTTGTTGATAATGTAAAGAAGATCTGGATGAAGGTAAACTACAAAGATCAAATTGATCCAAAACTTTTGTGGCCTTCAAAAGGTTTTTAATGGTTATTCATCATATTATTTTGATTGGTAAGGCCTACCTAAGATTATTTAATTCTTATGATTTAAAATCACATCCTGAAATATGATAGAAAAATATATGGACGGTGTTGATATACATAAAATATATCAAGGTGGGCCCTACACGGTTAAAGTAACACCCATGAAGGAGTTACCTAAAATAGTGCAATAGTACTATAAGGTCACCTCATGGGAACTTCTCTTACATCATCGTAGCCTATGGAGCTTTGACTTATGGACTGCTGGTGTTGGGGTCACTTGCCAAACGGCATGCAAATCCTACACCTCCACTCTGTCCATCTATTTTGATAGATCATTTTAGGTTATGATGCCAAAAAGGAGGCGGATAGGAGACTTTGGTGGACCACACCACAGGAAATAGGGGTCACAGTTGTAGTCATTTAGGTGGGGCTTATATAGTTCCACAATAATGTCCACCATGAAAACTCATCTATATAGATCATTTCAGGGCATGGGTCTAAGAATGAGGCAGATCGAAATCTCAAGTTGATCCACCACAAAAAAAAATAAAAAATGTAGGGATTGAACGCTTACTAATAAAAATTTTCAGAGGGCTACAAAAGTCTTGGATCAAGCTGATATTTGATTTTTCTCTTCATCCATGTCTTTTTTTTTTTCTTTTTTCTTTTACTTATTAATAGGTTAGATCTCAAATAAACATCATAGTGGTCCTAGGAAAGTCTCAACGGTGGGAGTCACTGTCCCCATTGTTTTCGATGGTGGGGCCACTTGAGATTTGGATCTGACTCGTTCTTTTGATCATCCCATAAAATGATCTCTCCAAATGAATGGACGGTGTTGATATAATACATACATCATGGTGGGGCACACAGATCTGACTCCTTTTTTTGGATCAACTCTTAAAATAATCCCTTAAAATGAATGGACAGAGTGGATAAATAACATACATCACGGTGGGCCCCACAGGACTTAAAAACTAAGAGACAGATTAACTACTCCCCCTGACACCAACCCCGTGGCTGGTGGTCGGTGCTCCATGGGGCCCACCATGATGTATGTGCTTCATCCATTTTTACAGATCATTTTAGTAATTTACCAAAAAAAATAAATTTATAGGGATATAAATCTTAGGTGGACCACACCACAGGAAAAAAATAATGATTAGATATCCACTATTAAAATCCTCCTAAGGCCTAATGTATTGTTTATTTGACATCCAATCTGTTGATTAGGTCATAAATACCCAGATGAAGGGAAAAAATAAATATCAGCTTGATCCAAAACTTTTATGGCCCCCAAAACATTTTTAATGGTCAACGTTCATTAAACACTATTTCCTATAATGTGGTCCACTTGAGATTGAGATATAACTCATTTTTTCCATAAGAAACCGTGGGAATAATGTTTCCACCATTAAAACCTTTCTATGGCCCACGGTGATGCTTATTTGTCATCCAACCTATTTGTAATATCACAAAGACATGGATGAAATGAAAACACAAATATCAGATTGATCTAAAACTTTTGTGGCCCCCATGATATTTTCAATGGTAGATGTTCAATTCACACTCTTTCTGGTAGTGTGGTCCATTTGAGCTTTGGATATGCTTCATTTTTAGCCCACAGTGATGTAAGTGTTTTATCCACACTGTCAATTCATTTTTCCAGATCATTTTAGTGGTTGAGCCCAAAATTAAAGCTTATCCAAAGCTCAAGTGGACTATATCACAGGAAACAGTGGGAATAATGATTCCCACCGTTGAAATCTTCCTATGGCTTACAATGATTTTTATTTGTCATCCAACTTGTTCAATAGATCACAAATACATGGATGAAGGGAAAACTAAAATATCAAGTTGATCCAAAACTTCAGTGGCCTCCCAAAATTCGGAGATAATAGACGTTCAGTTTATACTATTTCCTATGATGTGGTCCACTTCAGATTTTTATATGCTTCATTTTTAAGCTCATGTAATAAAATTATATGTTAAAATGGATAGATGGAGTGGATAAAATGAATAAATCATAGTAGGCCCCACAAGATTTACTTAGTACGCTTGGGAACAGATTGGCTACTCCGCCTCACACCAGCCAATGGCTAGTGGTTAGTGCTCTGTGGCCTCACCATGATGTATGTGTTTCATCTATGCCGTCCATATATTTTTATAGATAATTTTACAATATGAGACCAAAAATGAAATATATCCAAATCTCAAGTGGACCACATTACTGGAAACGGTGTTGAATGAGCGTCGACCATTAAAAACATTTTGGTAGCCATAAAAGTTTTGGATCAAGCTGATTTTTGTTTTTTCCTTTCATCTGGTCCTGTATGACTAAATCAACAGATTGTATGTCAAATAAACAGTACAGTGGGCCTTAGGAGGATTTTAAATATCCAATCACTATTGTTCTCATGTGGTGTGGACCACCTGAGATTTATATCCCTCTAATTTTTGGCATAGAGCTCTAAAATGATCTTTAAAAATGGATGAATGAAATGGATGAAACACATACATCATGGTAGGGCCCACAGGGCAACGTCCATGGTCCCGCCCAAAATTGGGCGCGCGCTCAAAATAAAGCCACGCCCAATCTCCCCCCATTCTCTCACTTGCCGCCCTCCATCTTCTCTCTCTCTCTCTCTCTCTCTCTCTCTCTCTCTCTCACCCCTGCCCTCTACTGTGCATCGCCCTCAAAAACCACCGCTCCATGTATTACATCTCATTCCTTTCATCTCTCTCGATCGAGGTAAGTATCTACATCTCTTTCCTTTCATCTCTCTCGATCAAGGTTAGAAATCGATTTCCTCTCTCGTTTTTCTTCTCATTTCTTCCGGCCAAGGTCCGCCAGCCTCCTACCTAGCCCCTTTCAAAACCCCCATCTCCTTCCCATCTCCTTCCAAAACCTCAAACTCATCCCTGTCAAAACCCCCATCATCGTCCGCACCTAGCCCCTTTGAAAACCGTAAACCCCTATAGATCGAAACCCATTGATTTTGCATATGAAACCTTCCGATCTGGCAATGCTCCCCTCCGACACCGTCGATCTTCGTCATCTTCTTTGTTTACCGATCGATCTACAAAGGTAAACCATATGGGCTTATACAGTGCACAAATGATCTGCCGAGGAGAGATTGCGGTGCGTGTTTAAAAGATGATGTGGGTCCGATTCCTACGTGTTGTAATGGAAAACAAGGTGGGAGAGTTGTTGGACCAAGTTGCAATTTGAGGTATGAGACGTACAAGTTCTATGAGGACTTGGGCACAACATCGGCTCCTCCATTAACTAACACAACTACCACTGTTAAGTTTTCAGATCTTCTTTTCTTGATTTTTGTCGGTCTTTTTGGTTAATCGAAGACAGAGACAAAAGGTAAAGATTGTAGGTTTGATCTTATTGCTGGGTCAGAACATATTTAAGACTGGACTCACCTAATGGATGGCTTGCGTGCAAGCTGTTTGTTCTGTGTTTTTAAAATGGACCAAGCAATGTTGACATGTTTGATGTTGAACTGAGTTTGCAAAAACATGAACTAGCTTTTTAAATTTTTCTAAGGACAGTAACAGGAGTGGATTAGGTGTTACTTGGGTAACACACCTTAGTGGTGTTACCCTTACCATGGAGCCCACTTTGATGATGTGTTGTATATCCACGCCGTCCATACATTTTTCCAGACCATTTAAGGATATTTTTTCTTATTTTTTTAGTTATAAAATGGTATATATCTAGAGTTATTAGCTGATGCTTCTTCCATGTGGATTTTTTGGAGTATATTTTTCCTTTAGTTTTTTCTTTTTAGTTTTATGATAGTTTGTTATATCAGTTCTTGATAGATTAGTTGATTTCATAGACACATTTACATCTGCTAGATTGACTTCCTCACCTTTGTGATTTTTTTCTTTCACATACTTGATAACCCATGTTTGATTTGTATGTTGGGACCTCTTTGATTGATATGTATGTAAAATGTGGTTAGATTAAAGATGCACACATACTGTTCGATAAAATGCTTATGAGAGATGTTTCCGAGATAAATGTGGTTCTTCTAGAAGTGTTTTCTCTTCGGCGCTTGCCAATGTAGTTCTTTGGGTTGGGTTGCAGCTCTTGTAATTTTTGTGCTTCCTCTTTCTTTGTCTTTTTTGTTGTTTGTTGTTTTTTTTCTTTTGGCTTTGCCATTTTTAATAAAGTTGTCATCTTTCAAAAAATAAATAAAATCTGCAATTCCTTCATTGGATTTTGTTGCATCAAACAACTCGCAATTGCCTCATGAAGACATTATGATATTATATTCTAGTATTGTAAGGATTCATCTATTTCAATCATTTAATTCTTTCTCAATTTTGACTGTTTTACGTATTGTTATAGAAACTAAAAAGGGGAGTGGTGGAGGCATATCCTTCTTAGATGGCTCAGATCAAAATGAAGAACAAAAACTAGATGTAGCAAAAAAAACTGATGGTGAAGAACATGTTGATGGTGATAATGGACAGCATGTTGAGGAAAATGTCGAAGTAGACTACTCGAATCTTACTGGGAGACAGAAGAAACTGTTTGAATTGACGATGAAGATGGCAACTCTCTTCCAACCCATAAAAATAGTAGTATCATTATGTGAAGTTAACATAACTTGTGTCATTTCCTTTTACCTTAAAATAGTAGTATCACTATGTGAAGTTTAATATGACTATTTCTTGCCATGGTTCTCTACTTGCAGAATGAGGCAAGAAACTTGCCTCCCTTATGTTCACAAATCATTTTTCTTCCTAGCTACAATGATGTCAGCACGTTACCAGTTTAAGAGCTTGAAATATATTGCTAGGAGATCCATTGAAAAAGTGTATTGTTAGAAGATGATAATTAGCCATTTGCTAAATATTATCCCATGTCATTTTTCTTCAATGCATATGATGTAGGGGAACTGATATGAGCAGTCCACATGGCATACATGTTGGCCTATTAGACCGTCTTGTAATTATACGGACAGAAACTAATGGTCCAGCTGACATGATACAAGTTCATGCTCAATTACTTCTCTGTTTCTATAAAAATGCATAATCTACTCTTTGTAGACTTGAATCATTTGATTTGGAGATAATTCTAGATCTTCGCTTCTTTTTCTTCCAGTATGGGATCGTATACCAGCTTGGCATTGCCAATAAAAGCACCAGCATTGCCGTCTATTTGCTGTCTTGGATCTATGTGGTTGTGGCTGTTGCTATTTATCTGGTAATCATGCATGCTCATGACAAGTACTCTGCGAAGGAGCACACTTACTACCGGGCAGTTAAATTGTTTGTCATTTGCCTCACGACACTGGTGGTCATCATATTGTTGAGATTCACCAGGTGATGATGTGGTTATTTCAAACACACAGCTTTATGACAGTTTTTTCAAGCAGAGATGTTCATTGGTGTTGCTGGCCAAATGGGTACTCAAAACTTCAATGTGGCTGATTTTCATTCTCTGGATTGCTTTGATTTTTCTCTATCCTAGGACCGATTTTTTTTCCTTTTATTGTTCTTTTTTAAGAAAGGAGAACTATCCTAGTTCACTATAGGAATCCTATTTATGCTGTCCTAATTTTGCATGTAACTATAATAAAATATGATGCTTCTATTGTTGATGGAAAATACTCCACTAATCATAAACTGAACATTCTTTCTGTGGCCTTGTCTCCACTGAAAATGTAGGCTGTTGGCACTTGGCACTTTTCTCCCCCTTAATGACTGAAGATGAGATGCTGGATTTCTATACCATCAAAACAGAAGCTTTGGAACCAAAAGAGAAACGTACTACCTGATCTGGGCTCTGTAAGTGGAACTCGAAAGGAGCCTGCCTCCACTCTTTACAGGTCAGGAAATGTCTAAAACGCCCAGTTCAAGATTTTCCACTGTATGCTTGGGTTTTCAGTTCTAAAGTGGGCCCGTGGTTCAGGAATCCAATTGATGATATGATGGTGCCGCTTGGATGGCTCATGCACATGAATCCCAGATTGGAAGATCCTTACCATAGAATCTTTGGCCATTTTTTCATTGAATGTGGACTGTTGCTGCATTTCTTAATAACCATCAATTTTCCGACCACCAATTGAAGGGTTAGAAGGATCTCATTGGGAGAGTTTTGGTGGATGTGTCTTCCAGTGTGGGGCCAATCACATCAATGGATTAGATTAGTGAACCATGGGACCCACTTGCGGAAACTGAAAACCCCAAGCTTCGTGTAGATGCTTTGGACCAAGGAATTGTATAATACCACCTTAGGATCATCCTATGAACTCACATCCTCTGTACAAACAGGAAACAAGCAACATAAAAAGAGACTGCAAAAGCTAGAAGCATGACTGCATGCTCACAAAGAAAAGAGCTAAATTTTTTTGGGTTGAGGGGAAAAACCAGTGATTGAAGAACAGACATAATCACTCCTATTCTTTGATACCATTGTCCATGACTTTTTGTGTTAGCTGGTGCTTCGATTACCACATTCTAGGATAGATAATTTAAAGTTTATATTTTGCATTCAGTTTAAATTATCTTAGAAGCATGATGTATAATTAAAAGAAGTCATTAAGGGGGGGTTTGGATCGTAAGTTACTTAAGATAAGCTACTTATGCCTCAATTAACTTATCTTGGTATCTACTTATTAAGCTAAAGCGATCGAGTAACCTTTTAGTAAAAAACGTTAATCATAATTGATCATAAACCAAACTTATCTCAAATAAGTTACTTATCTACTGCTGTAAGTAGAAAAAACAACTTATTTTTGTGCTGCACACTGAAGAAAAAACAATTCACTGGATCGGTTATCTTCCTGGCTAATCTCCCACCGTCTGAATTGTATGTCTCAAACTCAGGTGTGTTCCTAGCAAGTCTTTAAACATGTTTTATTTTTGTGCTGCACACTGAAGCATTTGCTGATCATTGATTTGCACTGTGCAGCAGGCCTATTTGTCTAATGTCAGCTGTTTCATTTACTTTGGGTTGGCATCTATAGAGTCTATATAGGGATTTGGGCTGCACAATGTAGTATGGGGTACATGGGGATCAGAAATTGTATTGTACAATATGTTCCATAGAACAAAGAAAAATGTACAGTTGAAGATATTTGACTCCAGTGCTTCATTGTAACAAATCTTTTGACAGTAATGAGGTATTCGTATTCCTCTGGTTTTTATAGGTTCGACTATTTGACAGTGTGCACTACCTAAAGGCATTTGGAGTAGGAGATGTGTGGATTGCTCTTGGATGGAGCAGTGATGTTCTGCCGGCTGCTAAGCGCATGTTAAACATCGCAGTAATTGTTCCAAAGTCTGGAACCAGTTTGTGGGAAGATCTATGGGTATGATGGAACTCCGTTTTATTATGTCATAAGCCAGTATCTCCCTCGAGTTCTGCATGCTTCTCTTATGCTCATGATTGGGGGTGTCAATGGATACCAGGATCTCTGTATACCTGAAATATTGAACCTGATTTTTTGATGAATATATCTGATCTGATTTAATTGGATCTGGACCCAGATTTTTTTGATGATACTCTTGCTCAAAGAGCTATCGACTTCATGTTGGGATGGTGAGTCATGGAAACCCTCACATTTATGATTAGTGTCAGATAGCAACATGAGCATCTACATCACTGTATGTGAGAGGACCTGCCCAAAGAGAGCATTGGCACAACATTGGTTTCTTTCATCATTTTACGTATAATTCAAAGAACCTTTAGACAATATACAATGGTATAGGAAAAAGTTGGTTTTGTTTGGTGATCTTTTGCTGCTGCTGCCATTTGACTGTATGTTTTTCAATGTAGATTTTAGTAGATGCAATGGGGCTTGGAAAGACTGTAATGACTATTGCATTAATACTTGGAAAACTAGTTAGGGAGAGTCCAGATGACCAACAAGTTGAAGAACAAAATCAGGATTTTGACAACAAGAAAACAAAGAATGATCAGAAAGATCCTCAAACCAAAAGCCTGCCCACAGTTAAAGGAGGAACTCTTGTTGTCTGTCCAATGGCATTGTTAGGCCAGTGGAAGGTAAGATTTCGTTTCATTCCATAAAATGTTTACTACTAATCTTGTAGTTAAAGTTGGCATTCTTTTAACAATGCAATTGAATGAAAAATTAAAATAGCGCATTGTTGTCTGTCCAATGGTATTGTTAGGCCAGTGGAAGGTAAGATTTCATTTTTTCCAATTGTTGAACACACTTCAGTCAATAGCGCATCTAAACACAGCCTTGTTGCCTGATTTTTTATCATTTTAGCTGGTGGGTCTTAAATAAATTACAATAGCCATTAAAATGCCTGTTTTACAATGGTTACAGAATAATCTGGAAGACCTCTACAGCCTTTTATGCTTCTTACACGTCGAGCCATGGTGCAACTGGGCCTGGTATGTGCATGAAACAACACTACCAACTTAAGAGTATGTTTGAACTTCTCGCAAACCAAAACAAAATAAATGTACAAGAAGAAGATAAAAGATAAAAGAAGCCATCCGGCACCATCCATGTGTATATACTAAGTTGGAGCTGACATTTTCGGAGTCCGAACTCATTCTTTTGAAAAATAGAAAAATGGGAATATTAGTAAATATGGATTTTCTTATTAAGAAGAAAATGGAAGATGGATTGACAAAACATAAAAGAGTTTTTTTTTCCGTCTTCTTCTTCTTTTTTGCTTCAAGAGAGAGAGAGAGAGAGAGAGAGAGAGAGAGAGAGAGAGCGAGAGAGGTAAGAGTGGGGAAATCGAGGGAGATAGTGGGGGAATGAAGTGGCCGCGTGAGATTTGAAAATAGCAAGTGTAGTTTGATTTGAAAATGACGTTTCGCATGCATGGCGTGCATTTCTTTTAAGATAGTAATTTGATTTTGCTATAGATAAATTATTTCCTTTCTAGAAAGATCAAATTGAAAGATGGTGTTTTTTTTTCTTGTGTTTATGAATTTATATTTTTAATGGTTTTTCCTTCCTCTTCGTGTGTGCTACCTGTAGTGAAAAAAACTATTATGGTTATGCGTTTAAGGTAACTTTTCTGTTATGTAGATACTTTTCTGTTTATTAGTTTTTGAAGTTTGTGTTTATTTGATGAAAATCAATGGGAGCTCAGGATGCCGGGTACTTGTTTTCAGGTGTTTTGATTGGAACTAAGGTAATTAGGGACTTTTTCTAGTTAACTGATGCATGTTGATTGATTTTAATGTTTTTCAGACTTTAATGATTGTATTTATATGCATGTGGTGTCCTCAGGTCTTACATGAACTAATTTATATGCATGTGGTGTCCGCAGGTCTTACGTGAACTAATACGACGCCCCAACTAGATTATGTGGGGCAAGAAAGAAGTTAGTTTTCTTCCCTTTACCATTGTTGTTTGATTGTTAATCCATGCAACGATTATTTTTTTATGCCATAAGTCTTGGCACTTGCTATTTTTCTTAGAATTTATTAGTTTAATAACCTAGCTATGTAAACTATTAGACTTTGTTTCATAAACATAAATATGAATCACCTTCTTTCTTCTTTTTGCTAGGTGGCATCAAATCTAGATGTCGTAACAGATGTCTATGATTTCGTCCATTTGGTAAGCACTTTTTTTAGTGAAAAAGAAGTAAGCAATGAATGTCTAGGTGCAGATGTTGATGAAAAAGAAGTAAGCAATGAAGCAGCCCATTCAATCTGATTAATCTACTCCCTGGGGAGGTTGGAAATCAAATGATGTGTACAACAATTCAGGTATGGTTTGCACCAATTCAAGAGACTAAACATTAGGCATTCAATATATAAGACTGGAGTGAGACTGATTAGGCATTTAAATGTATTGCAGGATGCTGTTTGAATTACTTGTCCTAATAGGTGCACAAGTTGGGATGGATTGGACTTCTATCTTGAGAAAACACCATGATTTCAGGTAGTTATTTTGTAATGAAAAGTTAAAAAATTAAAAGAGAGAGATAATGAATTCATGGAAAGAAATGTTCTTTATCATTAGGGCTGCTTTCGCCGGGTTTGATGCATAAATCATCGCCAACTTCACAGAAAGACAAATAACATCAGTGGTCATAGATTGCAACCTGGATTTAAACAAGGTTCGATGTGCTGTCAATAATACTAATAGAATCCTCCAGGTCAGATTGTTGATTAGAGCTGATTTTATTTAAATGATCTTGATAATCCATTTTATTTAAATGAGCAGACCCGGATGTGCGTCGGAGCTATCCGGATGTTGAGCGGGGGTCCCTGAAAGGTGGGAACCGCTGTTATGACCATGATGAAGCTGTCCATTTTCTATGGACAGCATTGGAGTGGCCAGGCCATTTGGACATGCCATGTTTATGTATTTACTTGAAATTGATGGAGCAGACCCGGATGTGTGGCGGAGCTATCCGGATGTTGAGCGGGGATCCCTGAAAGATGGGAACCGCTGTTTTGACTATGATGAAGCTATCCATTTCCTATGGACAGCATTGGAAGGGCCTGGCCAATTGGAGCAGGCCGTGTTTATATCTGTATTTACAGGGACCACACCCTTAACCTATAACCTAAACCTATTCTCAAATCCCAAAACCTATAACAACAACTTAAACCTATAACCTAAACCTATAAACTATAACCTAAACCTATAACCTAAACTGAATTCCCTAAACTTTAACGTACAACCTAACCTAAACCTTTACTTATTCCATAAACCTATTCTCAAATTCCAAAACCTATAACCTCATCCATACCCTAAACCTATAACCTGAACCTATGACCTAAACTCAATTCCCTAAACCTTAACCTATAACCTAACCTAAACCTATACTTATAACCTAAACCTATTCTCAAATCCCAAAACCTATAACCTAAACCTATAAACTATAACCTGAACCTATAACCTAAACTCAATTTCCTAAACCTTAACCTATAACCTAACCTAAACCAAAACTTAAACTTGAAAACCCAAACCTAAACCCGATCCCAAACCCGAACCCAATTTCCTAAACCTAAACATTAACCTATTCTCAATTCCCTAAACCTATATCTTATAACCGAAACCTAAACCTAAACCTAAACCTATAACCTATAACCTCAACTTAAACCTAAACCCAAACCTGTAACCTATAACCTAAACCTAAACCTATAACCTAAATGTATTCTCAAATCCTTAAAACTAAACCTACACCTAATCCTAATCTCAACTCCCTAACTTAAACCTAAACTTAAACTTGAAAATCCAAACCTAAACCAGATCCCGAACCCGAACCCGATTTTCTAAACCTAAACATTAACCTATTCTCAATTCCCTAAACCTATATCTTATAACCTAAACCTAAACCTTAACCTAAACCTAAACCTAAACCTATAACCTATAACCTTAACCTAACCTAAACCTAAACCTGTAACCTAAAACCTATATGTATTCTCAAATCCTTAAACCTAAACCTACACCTAATCCTAATCTCAACTCCCTAACCTAAACCTAAACTTAAACTTGAAAACCCAACCTAAACCTGATCCCGAACCGAACCCAATTTCCTAAACCTAAACCTAAACCTAAACCTATTCTCAATTCCCTAAACCGATATCTTATAACATAAACCTAAGCCTAAACCTAAACCTTAACCAAAACATAAACCTAAACCTATAACCTATAACCTAAACCTAAACCTAAAACCTAAATGTATTCTCAAATCCCTAAACCTAAACCTACACCTAATCCTAATCTCAACTCCCTAACTAAACCTGAACCTAAACTTGAAAACCCAAACCTAAACCCGATCCTGAACCCGAACCCGATTTTCTAAACTTAAACCTATACCTATTCTCAATTCCCTAAACCTATATCTTATAATCAAAACCTAAACCTAAACCTTAACCTAAACCTAAACCTAAACCAATAACCTATAACCTAAACCCAAACCTAAAACCTAAATGTATTCTCAAATCCCTAAATCTAAACCTACACCTAATCCTAATCTCAACTCCCTAAACTAAACCTAAACCCGATCCTGAACCGGAACCCGATTTCCTAAACCAAAACCTTAATGTATTCTCAAATCTCTAAACTTAAACTTACACCCAATCCTAATCTCAACTCCCTAACCTAAACTTAAACCTAAACTTGAAAACCAAAACCTAAACCCGATCCCGAACCCGAACCCGATTTCCTAAACCTAAACCTTAACCTATTCTCAATTCCCTAAACCTATAGCTTATAACCAAAACCGAAACCTAAACCTATGCCTTAACCTAAACATAAACCTAAACCTAAATCTAAATCTAAAACCTAAATGTATTCTCGAATCCCTAAACCTAAACCTACACCTAATCCTAATCTCAACTCCCTAACCTAAACTTGAACCTAAACTTGAAAACCCAAACCTAAACCCGATCCCGAACCCGAACCCGATTTCCTAAACCTAAACCTATACCTATTCTCAATTCCCTAAGCCTATATCTTATAACCTAAACCTAAACCTAAACCTAAACCTATAACCTATAGCCTTAACCTAACCTACACCTAAACCTATAACCTATAACCTGAACCTAAACCTAAAACCTAAATGTATTCTCAAATCCTTAAACCTAAACCTACACATAATCCTAATCTCAACTCCCTAACCTAAACCTAAACTTAAACTTAAAAACCTAAACCTAAACCCGATCCCGAACCGAACCCGATTTCTTAAATCTAAACTCAATTCCCTAAACCAATATCTTATAACCTAAACCTAAGCCTAAACCTAAACCTTAACCTAAACCTAAACTTAAACCTATAACCTATAACCTAAACCTAAACCTAAAACCTAAATGTATTCTCAAATCCCTAAACCTAAACCTTCACCTAATCCTAATCTCAACTCCCTAACCTAAACCTAAACCTAAACTTGAAAACTAAAACCTAAACCCGATCCCGAACTTGAACCCGATTTCCTATACCTAAACCTTAACCTATTCTCAATTCCCTAAACCTATAGCTTATAACCTAAACCGAAACCAATACCTATATCTAAACCTAAACCTAAACCTAAACCTATAACCTATAACCTAAACCTAAACCTTAAACTTAAATGTATTCTCGAATCCCTAAACCTAAACCTACACCTAATCCTAGTCTCAACTCCCTAACCTAAACCTAAACCTAAACTTGAAAACCCAAACCTAAATCCGATCCCAAACCCGAACCCGATTTCCTAAACCTAAACCTTAACCAATTCTCAATTCCCTAAACCTATAGCTTATTACCTAAACCTAAACCTAAATCTAAAACATATAACCTAAACCTAAACCTAAAACCTAATGTATTCTCAAATCCTTAAACCTAAACCTACACCTAATCCTAATCTCAACTCCCTAACCTAAACCTAAACTTAAACTTGAAAACCCAAACCTAAACCCGATCCTGAACCTGAACCTGATTTCCTAAACCTAAACCTTAACCTATCCTCAATTCCCTACACCTATATTTTATAACCTAAACCTAAGCCTAAACCTAAACCTTAACCTAATCCTAAACCTAAACCGGTAACCTATAACCTAAACCTAAACATAAAACCTAAATGTATTCTCAAATTCTTAAACCTAAACCTACACCTAATCCTAATCTCAACTCCCTAACCTAAACCTAAGTCTAAACTTGAAAACCAAAACCTAAACCCGATCCTGAACCCGAAACCAATTTCCTAAACCTAAACCTTAACCTATTCTCAATTCCCTAAACCTATAGCTTATAACCTAAACCTAAACCTAAACCTATAACATATAACCTAAACCTAAACCTAAAACCTAATGTATTCTCAAATCCCTAAACCTAAAGCTACACCTAATCCTATTCTCAACTCCATAACCTAAACCTAAACCTAAACTTGAAAACCAAAACCTAAACCCGATCCCGAACCCGAACCCGATTTCCTAAACCTAAACCTTAACCTATTCTCAATTCCCTAAACCTATAGCTTATAACCTAAATCTAAGCCTAAACCTAAACCTAAACCTAAACTTAAACCTGTAACCTATAACCTAAACCTAAACCTAAAACCTAAATGTATTCTCAAATCCCTAAACCTATACCTATACCTAATCTTAATCTCAACTCCCTAACTTAAACCTAAACTTGAAAACCAAAACATAAACCCGATCCTGAACCTGAACCCGATTTCCTAAACCTAAACCTTAACCTATTCTCAATTCCCTAAACCTATTGCTTATAACCTAAACCGAAACCTAAACCTATACCTTAACCTAAACCTATACCTTAACCTAAACCTAAACCTAAACCTATAACCTATAACCTAAACATAAACCTAAAGCCTAAATGTATTCTCAAATCCTTAAACCTAAACCTACTACACCTAATCCTAATCTCAACTCCCTAACCTAAACCTAAACCTAAACTTGAAAACTCAAACCTAAACCCGATCCTGAACCCGAACCCAATTTCCTAAACCTAAACCTTAATGTATTGACAAATCCCTAAACCTAAACCTACACCTAATCCTAATCTCAACTCCCTAACCTAAATCTAAACCTAAACTTGAAAACCCAAACTTAAACCCGATCCCGAACCCGAACCCGATTTCCTAAACCTAAACCTAAACCTATTCTCAATTCCCTAAACTTATTGCTTATAACCTAAACCAAAACCTAAACCTAAACCTTAACCTAAACCTAAACCTATAACCTAAACCTAAACCTAAAACCTAAATGTATTCTCAAATCCCTAAACCTAAACCTACACATAATCCTAATCTCAACTCTCTAACCTAAACCTAAACCTAAATTTGAAAACCAAAACCTAAACCCGATCCCGAACCCGAACCTAATTTCCTAAACCTAAACCTTAACCTATTTTCAATTCCCTAAACCTATAGCTTATAACCTAAACCTAAGCCTAAACCTAAACCTTAACCTAAACCTAAACCTAAACCTAAACCTGTAACCTATAACCTAAACCTAAACCTAAAGCCTAAATGTATTCTCAAATCCCTAAACCTAAACCTACACCTAATTCTAATCTCAACTCCCTAACTTAAACCCAATCTCGAACCCGAACTCGATTTCCTAAACCTAAGCCTTAACCTATTCTCAATTCCCTAAACCTATTGCTTATAACCTAAACCGAAACCTAAACCTATACCTTAACCTAAACCTAAACCTATAACCTATGACCTAAACATAAACCTAAAACCTAAATGTATTCTCAAATACCTAAACCTATAACTTGAATTGAAACACTTTTTTGCATTATTTGCTTGCATTAGTTTTATTTTAAAAAAGTGTCCACTTTTTTGGAAGAAGTTTATGCAATTCTTCATGATTCTGAATTATAATGTTTTGTCGGTTTAATATTTTTTTTTCAGATGAAAGACACAAAAAGATAATTGTTGCTGATTTTTTTTCTTTTTTTATTTATGATGTTAAACTTATATGTATTTATGCGTGGATGAATGTAATGTGGATAAGATTGTTTGTATTTGGATGAATGTAGTTTATGTTTGGATGAATGTAGTTTATGTTGGATTTACGTAGTTTGGGTTTAGATGGATATGAATGTAAATATGATGAAATATATTATATAACAGGTGTATATCAGGAAGAATATATCGTAACAGGTTGAAGGCTCAAAAGGGACGGTCCATGACAGTCCTTTTTAAGGACAGTCTGTGGCTGTCCTTTGAAGGCTCATAAGAGACGGTCTATAACAGTCCTTTTTAAGGACGGTCCATGACCGTTCTTTTAAAGGACGGTCCATAGCTGTCCTTTAAAGGGCCATAAGAGACGGTCCATGATAGTCCTTTTTAAGGACGGTCCATGGCCGTCCTTTAAAGGTTCATTAGAGACAGTCTATGACAGTCCTTTTTAAGGACGGTTGATGGCCGTCCTTTAAAGGCTTATAAGAGACGGTCCATGACCGTCCTTTTTCATCAATAAGAATGACGGTTTTCGACCGTCCTTTAAGTAATACGACACGTCAAAATTTGACGGCCCATGTGACGGTCCATGACCGTCCTTGTTGGTCATTTGAGACGATTTTGGACCATCCTTTTTTTGGAGTTTTGGCGTAATGTCTTATAGGATCCCAGGATCGAAATTTGATGTTTGGACGCTAGGAGCTGAGAATGGGGTACTACGAAGGCTGTCAATACTGGATTCGACGATCGAAAATTTTTTGAGCCTGATTTCTAATTTTAGTGCGTGACATTGACGGTGCTCTTTAAAAAATTCATTGAACCTACAAGCAAAAAATGTAAATAGAGATATAATAGCTACAACCAAGTGATGCGGTATAGTAATGAGTCATAGGCAGACATAATGATAGTCAATACGAATAATAAACATAGTATCCCAAACATGGTGAAAATATATTAAAATATTCTTTCTTTCAACTAAGCAGATCATTACATAAACCAGGAAAACTAAGTCGGCTATCTTATGCGTGGAAGACTGTCATTCCACATTCTCTCAGCAATCTCATTTCTCTTCCTTGTCCACTTATCACATGCGCGATCCGTCAACCGAGCTAATGCTTGTCCCTTATCTACTGTAGTTACATCTACAGGGGATGATGAAACACCCTCTGTACTGTCTCCACTGTCCTGAACTACCTCAGCTAGTCCATCATCATCACTAACACGAATGAAATTATGAATGATACAACAAGCTATAATAATTTTCACTTGCATTATAAACTTGAACCGATGAGTACGAAGAATAGAAAAATAGTTTTTTAAAAGGCCAAATGAACGCTCTATGACATTTCGTAATTGTGCACGACGATAATTGAAAAGTTTCTTTTTATTGGCAGGCTTCCTTCTAGTACGAAACTTGTTCAAATGATATTTCACACCTCGATAGGGCGCCATAAATCCAGGCGAATGTATATATCCAGCATCAACAACATAATATTTTCTACACAATTGCAAGATATATTTTAGATATCTATCAAATATAAACACCTACAATTTAAACAATTAACCCTGATACGCAATTATCATGTGGAATAAGAAAATAGTCAGGGCGACGAGTTAGTGCATTTTGTAACACACGAGCATCGGATGCGGATCCATCCCAACCAGTAAGCACATATATAAATTTTATATCAAAAGTACAGGCAGCCAAAACATTTGTGACAAAAATTCTTTCCTATTTCTGAAAGTTAAGCTTTTTTCTTTTGACAAATAAGCCAGGATATGAGTACCATCTAGGGCCCTGATACAGTCCTACAATCAGAAGGGTGGTACATGATCAGATTATCCATTAACTATCAAGTTATAATTTAAGAATTGATCTAACATATCTTCAACTTTACTTGAAAGTATGAACTCCACAAAGGGTTGTCGGATATTTCCTTGGGTGTGTGTAATCCAAAAAATCTCATATACTCGGGATATAGATCGATTATAGCATCTAATACTCTACTAAAGTGTCTGCTTACAGTCTCACCAGATCGTGTAAAATGATGACTAATCACACGATTACATACGTTATGTATGACAGTATGAAGAAACATTACAATCTGCTCCTCCGTGCTGCATCTCCTGCTATCGGAAAGTAGTTTCTGATCCCTCAACAGCGAACATAATTAAAAAAATTTGTCCCTGCCCATTCTCAGCTGCGCAAGACACTCAGTATTGCTCTTACGTATAATTCGGCTTATGAATTTATCCCTCTTAATGTGACTTTCATTGGGTTTAGCTTTTATACGATAACGACGATAATATTCAACCGCTCCCATTACACTTACTGAAGCTGCAATGGCTGTTATTGCAGCGGCTATTTCACTCTTAGTTCAATCACTACCAGATGACCTATCATCGGAATTTTTTGCACTTTCGGAAGCTATTGCAATTTAAGGGAATTCAAAAAAAGATCTGAACGACAATTAGAAGAAACTGTTAATTTGACTTGTATATAAACATGTAAACATACTACAACAAACATTTACAATTATTGAGATTGATATCCTTCATGCCTTTGTGAATCAAGTAAAATGTTCAAGTTGCTGACAAAAATTTTGAAATTATACTCTAGTTCTAACAAGCATTAATAGTCTAAAAACACTAGTTCCTTCAACATTGAAGATGTACAGAAAGTTAAAATGCATACATAAAGGTTTGATGTATGAACATCAGAATTAGAATATGTCAGAAAAGTTAAAAATAACTGATAAAACACTTGTTGGTTCTATCAATTTTTTTTAAAAGGAGATAATTTTTTTACTTACTGCTGAACAGATTGGTATATCAAACCTGTTCCACGGACATTAAGAAGATATGCAAAAAGTAAGAAAGAGTACGTAACACAGTTGGGAATTCGGATTGATAAGACAAACCTGTTAATAGCAGTATTAGAAGATGTACAAAAAATTTAAAAATAACACATAAATCACATGTTGCTAATATCAGTTATGTAGTCAGGAGGAAATATTAAAATCTCAGTGAACAAATTGATACAACAAAACTGATAACAGTAGATTTAGAAGATCTACAGAAAGTTACAAATAACAAATAAAACACTTATTTCTTATATCAGTTATATTTTTATGAGACAAATTTTTTACTTGCTGCTGAACAGATTGATACATCAAAACTATTAACATCACATTAACAAGATGTACACAAAGTTACAAAGAATACATAAATCACTTGGTTCTTCAATCAGTTAATCAAGATTTTAGGAGAGAATTTTTTAACCTTAGATAACAACAGAATTATAAGATGTACAACAGAATATAAGCAGAATTTTTTAATCCTTCAACCTCAGATTGAAACGTGAAACATGTAAACAAAAAAAAAAAAAAAAAAACAGATGTACAGAGAATTTATAATAACACCTAAACCACTTGTTTCTTCTATCGGTTCTTTTTTTTCCTCTTTCAATTTTTTACTTGCTGCTGAACAAATTGATACATCAAAACTATTAACATCACATTAACAAGATGTACACAAAGTTACAAAGAATACATAAATCACTTAGTTCTTGAATTAGTAAACTCAGATTTTAGTAGAGAAATTTTTACCCTCAGATAATAGCAGAATTAGAAGATGTATAGTAGACTTAACAGCAGAATCAACAGCAAATTTTTTTTATCCCTCAACCTCAGATTGATACGTCAAACATGTAAAGAGCAGAAATAGTAAATGTACAGAGAGTTACTAATAACACCTAAACCACTTGTTTCTTCAATTAGTTATTTTTTTTTTCATCAATTTTTTACTTGCTACTGAACAAATTAATACTTCATACCTGTTCACATGACATTGAGAACATATACAATATGTAAAAAGAGTATATAATAAAATAGTTGGTTATTCAATCAGTTATTCAAGATTTTATGAGAGAATTTTTTAACATCAGTTAACAGCAGAATTAGAAGATATAGCAGCAGAATTCACAACAGAATTACGGGAACAGAATTTTTGACCTTTAACCTCAGATTGATACATCAAACATGTAAACAGCAGAATTAGAAAATGTATAGAGAATTAAAAATAATAGAAAAAGCACTTGTTTCTTCAATCAGTTGCTTTTTAATTTCATCAATTTTTTACTTACTGCTGAACAGTTTCATACATCATACCTGTTTATATGACATTAAGAATACGTATAGAAAATAAAAAAGACTACATAAAACACTTGGTTCCTCAATCAGATAATCCAGATTTTAGGAGAGAATTTGTTGATAGAGTAATACCTCTATTTGAGATCAACCCAGGCTATGCAGTTCCTTATGAGATATGTAAACTTCCCAAAAACATAAAGGTTTGAAGACAGCAAACGAAGGAATGGTTTTAAAAAATTAAAGAAGGGTTTTATGTAATCCATTGCATTCCAAGTATCGAAATCTTCATCGGTACAGACACCTCCTGTACTTGGCCTTCCACAAACAGATGGGTGTCATGCACCCATCCTTTCCAGTCTTCCATTTTTCAGCGATTTATTATCAAATCCGATATTGGATTCGATAAGAGAAGATTGCCCTCCCATCGCCGGTATACGCATTGAGGGATGGGAAATAGGCTGTATACGGTCAGGGTGTATACACCTGACCATATAAAGATAGAATCTGCTCATGGTTAAAGGTCGTTGGATATAGCCAAACTGATTTCCAGAGGAGATAGGATCATACATAAAGCAAGTGTTTTCTGCAACAAGAATGAGAAGCACAGATGCCCAGTTTTCCAACGAGGAAGGTGGCAGGAAGCTACTCGAGCCACTGTATGTTGAAATCTGTCTTCGCAAGGGCCTCTTCTTAGTTCTTCTCTGACATACAAACTAAATGAGATGATCTACGGAGAAGACGGTGTATAGAATCGCCCGTTCTCCCCACATCTATCTACCATATGCTGTGTTTTCAAACTCCCTCCCACTTCAATACAATGCAGCAAAGAGACAGGATAGTACCCTGGGTAGTTGTCACTGAGTACATTACAATCGAGTTGATATTTTGGCTCCACGCTGTATTCGTGCGTGTGGAATTTGTTAGTCACCCACTCGAAAACAAACACCTGACATGTCACATCGGGGTCTTTAATACAATATTATACACCCACTACCACGAATCCAAACAGGCCCTAATTGGACGCGGATTTCCTGTGAAAGCCTTCCTCACAAAGTTCCTGCGTTGGAAACCTAAGTGGGCCACTGTGATGTTTTTGAGAAATCCACCTTGTCCATCCATTTTTTGAGATTAGTTCAGGTCATGGGATAAAAATGAGCTGGATCCAAGACTTAAGTGGACCTAAAACATGAGGATTGAACTTTCATAGTTGAAATATTCGTGGGGCACAGAAGTTTTGAATTAGGCTAATATTTGTGTTTTCAGTTCATCTCAGTAGGAATGGCGTTATGAACGGTATGGATGGCATGTAAATGTCACTGTCAACCCAAGGGAGGTTTCAATGGTAGGAATTTACCTACCCACCTTTTCCTTCAGTGCGGCTGACTTATGTCTTGGATCCTTTTGATTTTTCGTCTCAAGTCTTCAAATGAGCTCACAAAATGGATAGACGAGGTAGATTTCTCACAAACATCACGGTGGGCCCCACCTACATTTCCTGCTAAATTAGTTGGGACGTGGTGTGCTAAGCCATGAGATCTGTCGGCAGAGCGAATATTGAGGTATTCCCACGTGGGACTTGATAGCATGTGTGACCCACCATGTGTTTACATGTATACAGGGTGTCCCTAATAGAGCCCACCTTGATACATGAATTGTACATTCATACGGTTCATCTGTTTATACAGGCCGTCCCTGGTTGATGTAGAGCAGGTCGCGGACACTTTCATGTCTAAATGGATCAGAGAAGGCTCAATAGGAGGCAGAAGTCATCGAAACTGCCACAACTTTAAAGCAGGTGTATATCATAAATTAAAATGAATCAATCGGCGTACCATATATGATTTTGGGTAGGATGAGCTACTTTAGCCAACCAACCTGGCTATGCTGGGTTGCTCACACCATATTTATGAGATTCCATCAGATCTACGTTGAATTCCATGTTTATTTCTTTTTTTACTATTTTTAGTAAGTTTTAGTTCGATTGTAACTCTTCATCCGTTGGCCTTTAGGAGTTGTATCCAACATGAAAAGTGTTTAGAAAAATTAGGAAAATAACGTGGTTAAGCAACATATGACACTTACTATAAATAATACTATTTATAGTAAGTTATGAATTTTAGGGAGTTTTAGTTGTAGTTTAATTCCAAAACTTATTCCAAGGCTTTGTGTCTCAGTTTAAAGGGTTGTAGACTTGTTTATTTCAGTAATCAATCAAAATACGAAGTTTCTAGGGTTATTTTCTATTTTCCTTTCTTTTTCCTAGTGGATTTGAGAAGTCTTTGTGAGGAGTGCAAAGAAGCTCCGTAGATTTGGAATAGTTATCCTTGAGAAAGACGGTGATTGACCTCATCACGTTCATCCCTGTGTGAATGATGCATTTTCTTTATTATGATGTTGGAATGTTTTAGATTTGTGTTTGTACGGATGATTTGTATAGTGTTATATTTGTGATTGGTGTGATGTTTACACTTGTGATCGCTTTGCACTTCCCTTACAGTGGGTTTGAAACTGATCTGCAACCCCTTTTTGAGTAGTCATCGATCATTCGATGGTATCGAAGAATCTTTGATATCATCAAAGTTTGATCTTCGATGGCATCGAAGTGCCATCGAAGCCCCAACAAAAATCAGTTAATGAGTTGTGTTTTTTCAAATGTGCATGGGGCTGACTCTGGACTTGAGATGTACATAAAAGATATACTTTAAGTTTTGTATTTGTACACTCAAATAGGACAAAGAAAAATAATAATAATAATAAAATAAAAAAATAAAAACAAAGTTCGAAAGGAGGCCACGTACATTTTCTCATATTTGTCAATAAACCATAACAAGTTGATAATTACTTATGTAGCACATACCCCAATGGACTTTTGGGGCATGTTTTGCCCATGGAATACAATGGTATTGAATTGTATTAGATGGGATTAACATCATTATTGCACAATGATTGCATGTCCAAAAATACCATGGTATTTTAGTAATCCAATCCCATATTTGGGATAAAATTCTTGCATGAGAAAACATTGAATTAAGCAAAATCCTATTTGGTGGACCATTGAATTGTAATCAACGGACCAAATTCACAAAGGATGTCATGCACTTGTACACATATATAACCAGAATGTAACATATAAATGGTGTATATGGATGGATGGCATGGATATTTGCATGCATCAATGTGGGGCCCACATATGTAGTGGATTTCAAAATCCACTGAAATCTCGCATGGGACCAAATGCAATTCCATCCCACCTAATCCCAACCTTTTCCCTCCTCCCCAAATGCTGGATGAAATTTGCATGAGACCAAATGCAATTCTATCCCACCTAATCGCATCTAATACCTTGCGCCAAATGCCCCCTTAGAGATCTCCAAATCTATTTACGTACAAGGGTCTAATCAATATATCAGTCAATTGTTTCTTAGTTGGCACATAGTCTAGTGATATGGTATGCTCTTCAACAAGTTCTCGAATGAAATGATGTCGAATATTTATGTGCTTTATTTTAAAATGTTGTACTAAAATTTTGGAGATATTTATAGACTAGCATTATTGCAAAATAGTGTCATTGTAGTTTGTTCAACTTCATAATTTGTCAAATTTTGTTTCATCCGTAAAAGATGGGCGCAACAACTACTTGCTGCAATATATTCGGCTTCAACGGTGGATAATAAAATGAAGTTATGCTTCTTTCTATGCCATAATACTAAGCAGTTTCCAATGTAAAAGCACCCGTTGCTGCTCGATTTTCTGTCGTCCATATTTCCAGTCCAGAGATAAGAGAAACTACTGTGCATGATCTGGGCCAGACTTCCAAACTAGTTACCTGGTTGACTCAAGAGAGAACTTAAAACCCTAATCTAATTAGCTAGGGATCCTCCTCTCAGTACCTCCAAAATCAAGCTTGATGGAAAATCAAAGATAATGGTGTCAGCGAGAATCTGATTCCTAGTCAGCCACCATCCATCAATTAGAGATTAATGTGTGGCACCTTAAGTTGTTGCATAGCGAATGCACCTTGAAAAATTAGTTTTGTATGGCGGCGAGAATCAAATTTCTGCCGGCAGCCCAAGTAAACAACATTGAGCATATAACAACTCTGAGGGAGCCTCGGTATGTGAGATTAGCTATGTGGGTAGCTTGTGAGAATCTTATTGCCACCAACTTACGACTTTTCTTACATAAGCATGTCATGAGAGAGAGAGAGAGAGAGGCCAAAAAAGAAGAAAAAAGATAAAAACAATAAGAAAGGAGAATGGAAAGAAATGAAAAAGAGATAAAATAAAAGAAAACAAATCCTAAACTTTCCTTAACTCAAATTTAAATCGAGTTGGGCTGGAGTCGGAGATATTTGATCATCTCTTCCATTGAAGAGTATTAAATCTCCTAATTTTCTTTGACATTTTAAGGTGCAAATCTGCATTTACTTTTTTCGCAATAATGTCATATTTATTTTCTTGCATTAGACCACAATCAAGATTGACGTTCAGCTCCATGTTTCTACTATCGTGATAATAGTTATTTCTTTAGCTTCTTATTTTCTTTGAAGTCTAAGCTGACATTCAATGCTTCATCTCCTCGGTTCCAGCTTCAATAATAATAATAATAATAATAATAATTCTTTAGAGTTTTAAAATTTTCAATTTTTTATTCATTTATTTATTTTTAAAGTAGAGACCACACAAGTTTGTGGGTGGAAAAGGGTACCTAACTGCTTCCTTTATCATCATCGTGGTCCTTACCTAAAATTCCCAATCATGCACCATTCACCCCAGTAATTCAAGTTGGGTGAGGCTTTGATTCTCCAACTAGTAGCAGTTCACAGTAATTAGCTGACCATGGATTCTAGGCTAATTCGACGGGTGTGACGACTCCAAGTCGAGCAAAAGTACTAGCAAGCCAATTCACTCCCACATCACCAATGACATCATCAAGGTCGAGAGGGCTAGGAACTGCCACACAGAGAGAGAGAGAGAGAGAGAGAGAGAGAGAGAGAGCCTATGCACTCGCATGCCATTATTTACTATAAGTGTGTTGTATGTCTACACGTGCCAATGAGTCCCTTATATGTGTTTCCAATAGTTGTCAACTAGCTTTAATTGATTAGTCCAGGTCCATGCCCAATGTTATATATGTTAGTTTAGAACCTGTGATCAACCTCGCCTAGCATGGACCATTAAAGATTTTGAGGGCATTTTTATAATGCATCGCCTTCATGATATGGAAATCTCTGCAAGTCTTTTTCTACTTGGTTGCTTTTTTAAAATATTTAATGGTGAAATTCTGAATGTGGGAATCAAGTTTATGGGTTTCGATCGGTTGGCTTCCTGGCATTATTTGAATGAAGTTGTTGGGGATGATTTTTTCCGTGAAAATTGGGATGTTAGGCTGATTTTGGAGTGAAATTTCAGATTTGGGGGTTGATTTTGGCCTTAGAGGTGGGACACTTGATATGATTTATGAAAGGTGGGGTATTGAGATGATTTTGATAGGAAATAAAGGATATTATGGTGCTTTTGGAGAATGTGGTTGGGATTGGGCCTATTTGTTTAGGCCCAACATGGGCTAAGGCAAGGATTCGCCTGGTTCTTAACTTAGTGGGTGGACAGATCTCAATGTAGGCTATGCCCAGCCCACTGATAGCCCTTTAAACTATATTGGATAGGTTGGACACCATACACACACTATATAGACTCACAATGCTTCGCTCCACTTTTTCAAGAAAATAAGGCATTTTGGTCAGTTCAGCCGCAAAAATAGGGGTGTCAACAGGCTAGGTTAGGGTTGGGCCAAGCTCAGACTGCAACTTTCAAGCTAAGATAATACCCACCTGGCCTGTGATGGGCAAAAATGTCTAGCTTGAGCCTGACCCAAGCATGCCTAAATTAAAATAAATGGAGGCCCTGGAATTTTAAAGAGGCCCACCATAATTTTTATGTGAGATCTACTCCGATCATTAGATGTATAATCCCATGCTAGGCATGTGTGAAAAAAATCAGTCTTGTGATTCAAGTGGGGAATTCCAATGGAAATAGTTTCGAGAGAGATGTTAACCCTTGATTATTATTGGGCCACCATGATAATTATATAAAATCCACTCTACCCATTAGATGCCACACCAATATTTAGGCATGGAGCCATAAAAAATTTCGGTTAGACACACCAAAGGAAACAGCTCGAAGGGTAAGCCTTGTCCTGTATACTTTTTCCAATGGTGTAGCCCACTCGGACGACGGATGGGGCTAGACCTAACATGGTGTGACACACTTAATGGACCAGATGGATTTTACATCAACACCAAGGTGAATCCCACTAAACCCACTGACTGTTTTTCTAGAAGACTGAAACAACACCCTAGTGCGTGAGATTACCTAAATTAACTCTCCCCTACCCTCATACCCTTTACTTTTTAGGAGCCCCAACTTGATATTTAGGTGAGATCCACTTTGATCATTAAATATATAATAATATATTAGGCCGATGGTTAAAAAGCCAAGGTGACCCGTGATTTACGTGGGCCACAACAAGGGAAATACTTAGAAGTGTGACATCCACCCTTGATATTTACAAGGCCCACTATGATTATAGAAAATTAACTCCAACTATTAGATCTACACTAAAATTTAAGCCCGAGGCTTAAACATTAACCCCATCCATCATTCAAATGGGTCATATGAAGGGAAATAGTTTGGAGAGTAAGTGTTGCCTTGTACATGATTTCTAATCATATGGTCCGCTTGAAACGCGAACGGACTTGATTTTTGGTCGTTCTTTATGCGGAATTGCCAAAGGACCTTGCCGTGCATAAGATATAGAGATCTGAAAAACTATAGGACGTACCTTTTTGGGGCATTATTGTTGTAACATCCTGAATTTTCACGGTCAGAGTTTATACTCATGCCTGAGAAAACTGACTGTTAATAATGTATAAATTGGATGCTTTAAAAATCGCACATTATTATTATTATTTTTTATTTGGATCACATTCAGATATATTTATAAAGGTAAAATTTACAAGAATAAAATCGACTATCGACTATATTGATTATTTCATCAGAGTAAAAGAATTTAACAAATAATCAAATGCCTTCTCAAAGGAAGCTTATTATAATATCAAAGTTCGCAGCGAAAGTATAAAACTAAATCACAAAATTGTCTTCTTATTCTTTCAATATAATCTTTCATAGGGAAATGGTTCTCTAGGTCTTCACTCTATACATCACTTGTATCATCTATACAGTTGGAAATGGTCAACGCCCTACTCAGAGTGATGATTATCCTTTAAGATTAACAATAATTCAAGATAGATATAAAAGTAATGTAAATATTCTGATACACCTCGTACTCCACTACTATAAGGGATATTAGTATGCGTAAAAAATCTACTATTGAGGGTTAAATATTACATATCAGACTCCAGTTATTGTCTGAATTTACGAACATGGAATTGTTTAACAACCTAATTTAACTATCTTTATACTGCAAGGTATATTTACGAGCTTGGAATGAAATAGGGTACTAAAAGCACAAATTTAACGTTCTGACATCACCAAGGCAAAGGATGGACCCCAGGGGACTGAGATCGAAGAATTTACACCTCAGAGATCTGAGAAAATTATGTCACTCACGTTAAACAGGCCTGAAAACCGTCTAGAATGCAAGATCACAAGGTTCCCACCATCCATTCGGCTCAAAAATTTATATATAGCCTGAGGGCCATAAATTAACCGTACACATCAAATTTCAGCTCTTGGATCCCTGTAGACGTGTCCCAACAGACAGATCATCCCATAAATATCTGATTTGGGGTCCACGTGATATCTGGATATACTTTAATTTTGGTCTCAACCACTTAAATGAGGTGGTAAAACGGATGGACGGAGCAGATTTCTCACAAACATCTCTGTTGGACCCACACGTATAGTACGTGTGCAAGGTGCACAAGTGCACCAGACGTGCACCAGACGTGCACCAATGCATCAAAAGTCGGTCAGCGCACGCTGACTGACTCTTCTTTTCAAAATTCCAAAAAAAGGTCAAGCGCTGGACGCTGGCTCTCTGTTTTTGCGTAGGGCCACCATAATCACCCTTCGGGTCAATCTAAACCGTCCAACGTGTCAAAAGGGTAGCCACACCCCTAGATATACTGACATTTTTCTTCCATGAATGTTTACGCACGTGGATCGTCGAAAAATGCAGGATGAACGGTGGAGCAGAAAGATCGGTGGACCACACCTAATCCAAGACAAACAAACCCTTTCCAAATGGTTTTCCGAGGTTATTTCAATGGACAGTGTGGATTTCTTGCCTGACGTCAACCAGTGGGACACCAGCCATCATAGTGTCGACGTACGCTGACTCTGTTCGCAAGCAGGGGCGTCGTTGATCGCTAGTGGGCCTCCATCTTAGTTCAAAAGATCAATCCGAACCGTCCATCATGTAGAGGGACTTAATATGGTCAGAACCATTCTGACCGTTTTCATCCAGACACACGTACATGTCCGATACAGTGATCACAAGAGGACCATTCAAATACCGTTGCAGCAGGAATTCTTCCCTGGGCCGCATCAACGAACGATCAAAACAGACCATCGCCGGTAGAAATTCCGATAAGAAGATGATGGATGACATGGATCTCTCAAATGACGGCAAAAGTGGGCCCCACCAATCATCCTTAAGTAGGAAGCCCTGTTGTTGTGCGATACAGAGTCCGACCCTGTTGCAAACAGCCTGCGAAAGGCAGGTCGGTGCTCTACACACATCCACCGTCTTCAGCGGCTATAAAGGGTGAGAAAGAGAGAGAGGCAGGTATCATCTTTTGATCAATCTGTGTAGCCAGGGAAGCTTGGACGTGAGCCAAGGAAGAGGAGAGAGAGAGAGAGAGAGAGTATCAGTCGGCCAGGAATTCTACTTCCTTTTCTTCTTTAGTTTTTTTTTTTCCATTGATATTTGTTAAGAGATTTTAGTTAATCAGATTCATGGTTAGCTAAACCTCTTACCTAGGGCTAAGAGGTGAAGCTTGTAGCGTGATTAGGATACTTTCTTTGTTTTGATTCATGGTTTATTGAACTCTCTTGGATTCTAGTTTGATTATGAAGGAATATTTTTAGTTTTTAATGGATTGTTGTGACTCAAATTACAATAGATCTACGATAGCTTGAGATATCTTCTTTTCTTGTATTGAGATTGTGAAATTAGGCAATCTCATTGTTCACCATCATCTCATGGGCATGGTTAGGTGATGGAATCCTCTTAATATTCTCAATTCTCTTATGATTGGTAGTGAGTTTGGTAAATTGCTTTTGTTTGCCTTGTCTCCTAGGCATGGTTTGGTGGCGGAATCACTTCCAAATCTGTACCAATCGTATCTGTTGATGATTAGATCCATGAGAAGTTCAGAGATCTGACAAATCTCTTCTTACCAATTGGATAGAATATGACTCTGATTCTAATTGTGTCCTTAAATCATGCACGGTACAGTAGCTTCCCTGATCTCTACAAGTGGATCCTCTAAATCCCTAATTTTCTACCTTTAAATTTACAAGTTTTAGATTAATATTTCACCATTATTCCCTCATACTCACTTGATTTAGATTTCATCTTAGTCCAGTTCTAGTTCTACTTAGTTTCAGATTACGTACAAGTTTCGGCCCCCTGGGATTCGACCTCGGTCTCACCGAGTTTATTACTATATCACAACCCTATACTTGGGGTGTGAACACCTACATGAGATGCATGCATAGCAAAGTGTGTGCGGCTCATCATACGTAGTGATCATCACAATGTGAAATGCGATTCATGGAAAACCCGACTCGACCCACATCCCATAACTATGGATATTTACCGGCATGGCCAACGCTACCGTGGATTTACGTGAACACCTCGAGGCGGCACAACACATGAATCGAATGAATTACGTGACACGATTTGTTCATGGAGTGACTATTTACGACATCCAATCCCAGAAGTGATGTAACACGCATTACGAATTTCTTTAATCGATTTGTGCACCACTACCCAAACACCCATGGAATTACGTGTCAACCAAGAGAGTCTCTACCTAAAGCGTATTACGTCCATGATAAAATATTTGAATCACTAGTTATGATACCTCTTAGCACATCACTTGTAGTTATAAAGAACGAAAGCCGAATCATGGGGGTTCTGGAATATCAAGACACATGCTCAAGCCTCAAAGGTAAATAGCATGAGGTTAGTAAAGTGAGGAAGAGAGTAGTAATAGCTAACTCACAAAGAGGAGAGTGACAATAGGCAACTTAATAAAAGAAGAGTAGTAATGGCTAACTCACAAAGAGGAGAGTGACAATAGTCAACTCAATAAAAGGAGAGTAGCAATAGCTAACTCAACAAATAGAAGAGTGACAATGGTCAACTCAATAACAAAGAGAGGCAATGGTCAACTCAATAAAAAGAAGAGTAGCAAGGGCCAACTCAACAAATTGACAAAGGCATGGGAAAGGCCTGTATCCATCGCTCCACATAAATTCATAAAGATCACTTCTAATTAACATCATATCAAAATCCCCACTGGGGTAAATAAGTGTTGATGGTAAATTGAACAATTGCAGTGAGAGATTCATAGAATCATGAAAACATAGTATGTAAAAGGCAAGATAACGCACATCAACTTATATTATTATAAGGTTTAAAGGAATAAAACCCTCACCTTATCAACCTTGATCTCTCCTTAATGTTGCTAGGTATGTGTCCTCAAATCTAGTAGCATCGATATGATTCATCTAATTACATTATTGTATAGTCTAAAATGATAAGGTTAGATTGTGATTTAGGTTAGGATTGGAGTGAATATCGGAATAGGCATGGATATATTTTAATTCGCCACTATTCATAATCTAATCGATTTCTGTTTTCAGTCAATCTTTTGTTGATTCAATTTGAACCATTTTCAAAAAATTATAAAATTGTGAATCGCTACCTTTGATCTTAGTCAAGGGTTAGGATGATCATACTCAGTATCTATCGGACTTGAATCCGTGCATAACCCTTCGTAAGGCAGCCGGTCTCTCTCTCTCTCTCTCTCTCTCTCTCTCTCTCTCTCTCTTCCTTCTTTCTTTTCTTCTTTTCTTTCTCCTCTCCCACAGTCGAATGGGAATGGTCTCTCTCTTTTTCTTCCTTCTTTCCTTTCTTCTTTTCTCTCGTTTCCTTCCTTTCTTCCTCTTCCTTTTTAGGTGGTGCATTGTCTTTTAGTCGGAGGTTTTATAGGCTGATTAAGAGGCTCTAAAAGTTTTCTTGCGTAATCTCTGTTTACACAACAAGGAAACCGGAGGGTTTCCTTACGCAATAGCTATTTGCGTAACCGAGAAAATAAGGCTGCGGTTCTTGTTCTCACCAGCCGTTATCTTCTTGGATTCCTCCTCTCTTTCTCAAATCATCCCAGATATAGTTTGGATGCTCTAGATCTCTTAGAGGTAAGGAGAGGATGGATCAGATCTTGATCTTGTGCAGATTCTTGGGACACCATCTCCGCAGCTCGCTGTTGTGCTCCCGTGGAAGACGGCGAATTGCTGCATTCGGTCACCCTCCATCTTGTCTTCTACCGACATGAGAAGATTTAGGATTCTTTTGGGTGGGCCTTGGACGGCTGAAATCTCAGGAGAAGCTTCGTAGCAGATATGGAGAGTTTCCATTTTTAGAAAACCCAGCCACACATGGCCTACTTTCACTTTGCTTGTGTGCGCACACCTATGCATCTGCGTGTGGGGCATTCGTGATTTTGGTCGGACCATTCGTGCAAACCGGTTAGATGGTTCAGATCACCCCAAGGGTCCCTGATGGTGGGCCACCAGCATGCTCAAATAGATATTGTCTGTTAATGCTATAATGTAGAGGCTCCTCCTTTGCTGGGAGTTGAGTGTACACACGTGTGCGGTCTCACATGAGAATATCTAGGATTGGGATAAGGGTGGCTTCCGAAAGTGATGGATGGTTCAGATTGAACGGATGTGTGGTCTTAATGGGCCACAACGTCCTTTAAATGGACGTTGTCTGTTCGTTGTGGACGGAAAGGAAAATCCCTTCGTTTTCGGATTTCACAGGTCAGCCGTGTTTGACCATGCCTCTCGAATCAATGCACAGCGAGTGCACACATGGATCGTGCACACGCATCAAAAGTGGGGTCCATGGAGGTATTTGTGATCCGATCCACTCTGTTCATTTATTTTGACAGCTCATATTAAGGCCAGGTCCAAAGGATGAGGCGGATTCAATGCTTAGATGGGCCATATCATCTGATTTGTGGTCCTTAGTTGTAGGTTTTCACCGATCCGATGATTAGATTGCATTTGAATGGCCAGATTGCCTTGACACAGATAGTTTAGTGGATCCATACGTTGGTGTGTTACACTTATCATGAGTTGATGTAAGCCTATAGTGGAAACCACTTTGGACGCCCATAATTTTCCCACGAATGGCTATTGCAAGAGGTTTCTAATTTGGCATGGGAACTATTCAAGTTACAATTCAAGTGGAGTCCATCATGACATTCATTATGCAATCCAATCCGTTCATCAGTGCTGCAGGGGCATGATCTGTTATGGGCTCAATTATGAAGCAGACCCGAGCTTTACATAAGCTTACCATTGGAATTCTCCTAGCGGATGCCCGAACGAACTTGATTTGAATTAACGGTAAGATGGTTTGATCTATGGATGAAGATCATTCTTAACGGTTAGATTCATGTTGGAGAATAGATGTAGGGTTAGGATAGCTAAATTGATATTATACATGTGTACATATTAAGTTAACTTCATGGTAACACTCGAGAACTTTTAATACGCCGGTATTGAAAAATTCAGGGTGTTACAATTGCTACTACAACTCGGATGCTGGAGTCTTCCTCTCCTTACACCCTTTAGAGAAGCTATGATGGGCTATAACTTCTGTTGGTGGTGTTGGATTGGGGACCCATCCCTGATTTATAATGTAGAGGGTAGAGGAGTTTGAAACCCATTAAAACTCCTCTCCCTAAAGGCTCCACATGAATATGTAATCCTATTTCCTCTAAAACATTGTATGCGTATCACAGTTGTAGCACTCCACCCCTTACACGAATTTCTGGATGTATCACAACTTAGTGGGGTCCGCTGGTGCACCCGATCACATTATCCAACTTTAGGACAATCCATATTGTTGATTAATAAGGCTCACCTTATAGAGTTCTTACATTCTCCCACTTAGCCACATTGATCAATGTTAATGATTAATCTTTTGAAAGTAATTTTGAAAAACATGTTTTGATTTGAAGAAACATCCAAGTGGTTAACCAATGCAATTGTTGGATATACGGGTAATGTTATTACAATCTGATCGATCAAAACTGCCAATATTAGATCATGGTAGCCATCATAACATTTAATCTACGTGAAGTGAGACTAAGTACAGTTACAAAAAAATTGTTAGTCTCAATGACATAAATCAGGAACTAGGAAATATGGTATAATGATTACATACATAGTGTGATGATGTGAGCCTATTCTTAAGATGTTCTAAAGTTTTCAAATGTCTCCAACGAGACATGACTGTAGTTTTACTTACTCAAAATAGATTGCGCATACTTAGAGAGAAATAGAAACTAACTTTATATCAGAATCATCAAATAACTTCATCAAATGAGATCTCTTAAATGTCTAGGAAAATAAAACACGTTCAACTCCCATTAACCGAAAACATTTGTGGGATCAATGGCTCCCATGGATGTTACATGCTCTTGGAATGGCGTGATAGAGAATCTTTTAATGAGCGGATCTGCAATCATCTACTTAGTGCCGATGAACTCCACATACACTTTACAATTTTGAACTCTTTTCTTTACAACAAGATATTTGATGTTGATGTGCCTCAACCTTGATGAATGCTTGTTGTTACTAGAGAAGGGATCGTAACTGAATTATCGTAAAATATTCTCAATAGTTTTAAGATATGCTCCAGTACCCAAAAACCTGAGAAGAAACGTTATAACCACAATGCCTGATTATATGCCTCATGACAAGCAATAAATTCAACTTCCATGGTGGATGAGGTGGATGAGGTTGTAGTTGGCTGTTTCACACTTTTTCAAGACAACCCCATCAACCATCATGAAGATGTAGCCTGAAATGGACTTCTTAGTATCAATGCAGCTGGTATAATCTGTGTCTGAGTATCCAACGAACTTCAAATGGTCAGATCTTTTGTAGGTGAGTCCGAAGTCCTTTGTTCTTTACAGGTAGCGTAACACTTTCTTTACAACTATTCAATGCTGCATTCCTAGATTAGATAGATACCCACCTAACATTCCAATAGCAAAGGCAATATCCAATCACGTGCAGACTTGAGCATACATGAAGCTCCCTACTACTGATGTGTATGAAAATTCATTCATTCTATTATTTTCTAAATCATTCTTAGGACTCTGGAATTGTCCGAATTTATTACCCTTAACAATGGGTGACTGTCCAGGAGCATAATTTTGCATGCCATACCTTTCGAGTACTTTAGTAATATAGGCACTCTAGGACAGGTTAAGCAGTCCACGTGATCTGTCATGACAAATCTTAGTACCGATAATAGAAGAGTGTCACCAAGGTCGTTCATTTCAAATCTTTGAGGTAAGAATTTCTTGGTGTCGCTCAACATCCTGTGTGCCAACAAAATGTCATCAACATATAAAATCATCATAATGAACTTATTCCCACTGATTTTAATGTAGATACATTCACCCCCAATGTTTTCTACAAAATCATATGAGGAAATCACTTCATAAAACTTTAGGTACCACTGTTGTGATGTCTGTTTGAACCCATAGATGGATTTCTGTAGTTTATAAATTAGATGTTCTGAGCCATCAGCTACAAAACATTCAAGTTGTAACATATATTCGTTCTCATTAAGATCTCCATTGAGAAATGTTGTCTTTACATCCATCTGATACAGCTCAAATCCATATGAGCCACAAGAGCCATTATGATCATGAAAAAGTCTTTCTAAGATACTGGTGAGAAAGTCTCTTTAAAGTCAATGCCTTCACGCTGGTTAAAACCCTTGGCAACAAATCTGACTTTATATCTTTTAACATTACCCTTGAAGTCCTGCTTAATTTTAAATATCCATTTACAACCAATTAGCTTTATTCCTGAAAATAACTCTACAAGATCCCACACTTTATTGTCCCTCATAGATTTTAACTCATCTTTCATGGCATCAATCTAACTAGAAAGGTCAGCACTTTATTTGACTTGCATAAAGGATTCAAGATTCTTTTCCACCCCTATGTTAAACTCTTGCTCCTGTAAGTATACGATGTAATCGTCTCGATTTATAGGCCTTCTTTCTCTTTCAAATCTTCTTAATGGCTCAGTCTCTTGGGTGTATTTTGATTTCCCTCATCAATGGGTTGTACAAGAGGTTCATAGTGGTGTTCTACAGTGATTTCGGGTTCGGCTGGCAACATTAATATTCACATGATCTAGAGTGACTGTGACCGGAGTTACGGTCTTTTTTTTTTCATTAGATACAAAGTTTCTAATATTCGTGCTCCCACTATTTTCAGTGTCCTCAATGAATCTCGCATTCTCAATCTCCACGATCTTGATAGAATAAGAAGGACAGTAGAATCAATAACCTTTTTACCTTTCTGAGTATCCTATAAATAAATATCTTATGGTTTTGTGATCGAGTTTTCTTTTATGCGGGTTATAAACTTTGGCTTTAGCAGGACATCTCTAAACATGTAGATATCGAAGACTTCACTTTCTCCCATTTCATAACTTAAAAGGAGTTTTACTTATAGCCTTGCTGGGAACCCTGTTAAGGATATGAATTGCAGTTTTGATTACGTCACCCCACAAAGATTTTAGCAATGTTGAATTGCTTATCATGCTTCACACAATGTCCATAAGGGTGCGATTATACCTTTCAGCCACACCGTTCTGCTTTGGAGTCCCATGCATAGTGTATTGGGTGACAATGCTACAATCTTATAGGTATCTAACAAATGGTCATGGATTGCGACCTGATTCATCATATCTACCATAGTATTCATCACCACGGTCAAATCTGATGACTTTAATAATTTTGTCAAGCTAATTTTTAACTTCAGCTTTATAGATTTTAAAAGCATCTGAGGCATTTGATTTTTGCACTGATAAGATAGAGGTACCCGAAACGAGAGTAGTCATTTATAAAGGTGATAAAATATTTTTGTTTATTCTAGGAGTTGTAAGAAATGGTCCATAAATATCTGTATGTATCACCTCTAAGAGTCCTACACTCCTTATTGCACATTTCTTTCTGGTTCTAGTTTATTTTCCTTTAATGCAATCAATACACACTTTATAGTCGAAGAAGTCTAGAGAATGAAGAATCCCTTCTCGCACAAGCCTATCCAATCTCTCACGAGATATATGGCGTAATCGTCTGTGCCATAATATGGAGGAATTTTGATAGTCTAGTCTTCTCTTAGACCCTACTTTATTTCTATGTAGGCCATTGATATTATATACGTGTGAGGCATTCAAATCCAGTTGGTAAAGGTTGTTCACCATAGAGCCAGTGCCAACTTTATTTGAATCAAAGTAGATACTCAATTTTTTATTATCAAATTAGAAAGAATAACCTGATTTATCCAACCGAGAAATAGAGATCAAATTGCGCCTTATAGAAGGCACATAAAATATATCTACCAATAAATGACTTGACCTTAACCTAAGCCTACAGATTCTGACTTCCTCCACATCAACTTTAACGCCATTGCCTATATATACTGAGCACTCCGAATCAGTTGATAGCCTGCTTTGTAGTAGGTCTTGCACAAAAGTACATATGTGAATAATTGTTCCCAAATCTATCCACCAAGAATCTAGTGACACATCAGTTAGATTGGATTCAAGACATACTAGAATTTTGTTATCGTCTTTCTTTATGGGCCACCGCTTATACTTTATGCAGTTTTCCTCCAAATGACCCGACTTTATACAAAAGAAGCAATATCCCTTTTTAACCCATTTATGTCTCGATCGAATCCTAGGTTGATTGTAAACTAGAGAACCTAGAGGACCATAAGGACCTAATGATCCCTTGTTAGAACCATGTTTCCTTTTTCTATTTCCCTTATGTTTAGGTCCATGTCCTGAGGTCGCAAAACTAGTATTCTGACTATTTTTAAAGGGTTTCAAAGGTTTAGATTTTTTTTTGGAGTAATGTCCAAATGTAAGCATCACAAGACTGTCTCTATAACCTTTATCCGTTGAATATAATCAGATTCCGTTGGGATGGGAACTTGATGCGTTTGAGTTTGAATTTTAATTAGTTACAAAATATACTCACATTAATAGATTGTTTACATAAAATAATTCATTAATAAAACCAAATATCAAGCAAACTTATTAATTCAATTGATTTTTGCTTTTAAATCAACTATTCAAGATAAAGATGGGCCCAAACGTTCGATCCTGATGAGAATCAGTTACATCATCATCATTCCTCCTCTAGGATGTAATGATAATATACAAGTGATTTTCTTGAACATGAAGCTAAGTAATGCCAATTATATAAATCTGAGACACTCAACACCTGTGGGTAGGATGGGTCTATCAACTTTACATCATTAGTATCATTTACTTCACCCCGTTCACGCCCCTACCAAATTGTGATCGTTTGTATTTTTGTCACCGTTAGCATGAAACGTGAATGCAAATGAATGTAATCCTATAACTGAATTCCCAATATCACAAGTCCTGATTCATGAAGATTTTCACTGATTGAGGTCATTATGGTGGCTAACACAACCGAATTCAATCACACAAATTTTGACTTAAGATTACAATTATAATCCTGCCCTCAATTGATTAAATCTGAATCAGTCTGATACGGCCCACAAGATGGCCTGTATTGATCATTGGAAAATAAAGGAGCCTTAGATAGAAACAGACAGATATGTTTTGTTCTCTATGTTCCAATGATCTATATTAACTCCTAAGGGATGGGTAATGGGCTCATAATTAGGCTAAATCAACACTTTGAATGATCTGGTCGTTACTAATGAGTATTATAGATCCATCCTTTAACATTCATATGATAGATGACTAGTATGGAACAATTCATATGAATGGTTAGAAACTTACGTTAGTGTCTACAAGATGGACAGTTCAAATCCAATACTTAAGATGCTCATGGTGAAGGGTCCATATTCTTTATTGTCTATTTAGTAAATGTACTAGATTATAAGCTCATTTTAAAATAAATAGATGACCAGATCTGAGAAACAAATCCGAGACTGATCCCAAAAGGAGGCTTGATCCTTGGATATGCATTCAATACCACGGCCCAAACTCGAAAACCGGGCTCACCAAATTCCTAATCGCTGAATCTGGTGTCAACAGCCTCCGTAGTACCCCATTCTCAGCTCCCAATGTCCACACGCCAGATTTCGATCCTGGGATCATACAAGGAGGATTTTTTTTTTGTACATTTAACTCGTAAGAAGCATAACCACAAGTTTAGCCAAATCACAAAGGCAACATCATCATCACATATTCACTAATATAAACATTTGAATACAATGTTGAAAGAAAAATACATATGTAGAAAGATCAAAGCTCCAGAAGAAGGCTGCACGCTTCAAGCTCAATGCTGCTGCGACCTAACTTCACCTGTACACATCTATCATGCATAAGCTTATAGAAAGCTTAGAGGGAGGTGAAAGTGTGTGCACAAGGTAAGTGTTAAGTATTCAATATCAGAGAAATTAGACTAAGCAGATATACTGACAAGCTCATGAATCATACAACATCAGAAATACTGGCAAGATCATGAATCATACGATATCAGAGTAAGCGAAAATACTGATGAGTCCATAAATATTATCAGTAATACGGGCATGTTAATAAGTCATATAATATCAAAGTAATGCGAAAACATGCTAATAAGCCCATAAATACCACCAGCCTTATCCAAGCTATGTGATGCAATCAAATATCATATACTGAGGAAGCAATGTAGATCAACTATGCAATGGGGAGTCATAGTAAGAAATATCGAGTCCACAAATATTGTCAACCTTAATTATGTTGTGCAATATAGAAGCGCAGTAAACTAAATGTTATGTGCTAAGGATGTAATGCGATGCGAATGAAATGACCAAAATGGAGTGTGAAGTCGAGATAATAGTACGTAGTATCGCAGGCTACGGGGTCCACTACAAGGGACTTCTATCCAAACCAGTCTCATACCTAAATTTGGATAGTCAGACTCAATGTGGTAAACTCCTGATTTCAGATTACTCACGCGCCCAACCGAAATCCTTTCCATAACGAAGGTACACAACAATTAGTTGCGCACCACCGGCCCGAGTTGATAGTAAATAAATGAATGAATGAGCATGCAACTCCTACTCGATAAGTCCACATATCAGTACGATTCCTCTCTGGAAAATCACCGAGGTCTATTATACTCGAAACCAAATTGTCGTCCCATCGCGTACAATAAGGTGAGTAGAAGAGACCTCACTATTCGCCTACTAACATCGGGCCCGGCTCGTCGATAGCGAACCCATTCCTTGAGCTGGTCAGACTCAGCCTAGCATTGCCCCCTCTTCTCGGGCAGGTAAGGCCGCAGCCCCTTCCAACCGACCACAACACAATGGGAAACACGGCCTAACGGTATACGACCCTCATGCACTCATGCATCCACTCGATCTAGATGTTGGAGTAACCTCTGGAACCAAGAGGGTTTAGAAAATTTCATCCAGGGAGATATATAACACTCCATGTAGAATAAATTTTTTGTATCCCATCTGGCCATCCACTATATGCCTGTGGAGGCTATGACCTTGATGTCGCTAGGGCGTACAGTAATCACAGCATACAATGCAAGATGCATGAGTTAAACAATCCAGTCATGCATCAATCCTGCGCATACCGTGCGCTCATGTGAGACAATCTCCGCCTATCAGGGAGTCTCATAACAACCGACACTATGACATATGCAATGGTCAATCATATCTCATAACAAACATGCAGATGATGCGTATGGGCATATATCATGATGTTATACTGTCACATATTCATAATCGGTATCCATAACCGGCATCGACAATCGACCTCGACAATATAGACATTTAACCAACATTGCCCTCAAGGGATGACCCATATAGAGCCTAACATATAGTGGACCCATGGCCTCATATAAGGGCCAAATATACAACACCATGGGCCTCACTCAAGCTTAATACACATCACGATGGGCCTTTCACATGGGCCTAACATACATCATAATGGGCCTCTCCTGGCCCTCAAATGCATCACAATGGGCCTCATCACATAGGCCTCATATACATCACATTGGGCCTCAAACACGGGTTGAATACACATCACAATAGGCCTCAACTATGAGTCGCATATACATCACATAGGTCTCATCAATCGGCCTCAACATTTGAAATCGATCTTGACAATCAATCGGCCTCAACAATCGGAATCAACACTCGGAATCAGCCTCGATAATCGAAATCGGCCTATACAATCGACCTCGACAATCAGAATCGGCCTTGATACTCAGCCTCGACAATCGAAATCGGCCTATACAATTGGCCTCGACAAATCAGAATCGGCCTCGATACTCGGCCTCGACAATCAGAATCAGCTTATACAATCGACCTTGACAAATCAGAATCGGCCTCGATACTTGGCCTCAACAATCAGAATCGGCTTATACAATTGGCCTCGACAAATCAAAATCAGCCTCGATTCTCGGCCTCGACAATTAGAATCGGCATATACAATTGGCCTCGACAAATAAGAATCGGCCTCGATACTCGGCCTCGACAATTGGAATCGGCCTCGAACTTGGCCTCGACAATCGGAATCATCTTATACAATTGGCCTCGACAAATCAGAATCAGCCTCGATACTCGGCCTCGACAATCAGAATCGGCCTATACAATTGGCCTCAACAAAATTAAAATCAGCCTCGATACTTGGCCTCGACAATCGGCCTCAACAAATCGAAATCGGCCTCGATAAATCAAAACGGCCTCGATTCTCGGCCTCGAAAAATCAGAATTGGCCTCGACAATCAGAATCGACCTTGACAATCAGAATCAGCGTATACAATCGACCTCGACAAATTAGAATCGGCCTCGGCACTCGGTCTCGACATTCGAAATTGGCCTATACAATCGGCCTCGATACTCAGCATATAAACAAGGCGGGGTCCATAGATGAATAGCGGATCAACCATAATATAAAGATCGGCCCTCGGCCGTGGTTATATCAAATCCGATTGCACGGAGCCATCCGCCTATGCTGAATGGGGCCCACTTATTAGGGTTAACCCACTAAGAGAATGATGAGAATGGGCCTGACAAGGCCTAAGGGAGGGTTATAATGTGGACATTCAACCATCATTACCCATCAATGTGGACATCTAACCAACATTGCTCCCAAGGAGTAGCCCACATAAGAGATTCATACACAATGTATCGGCCACATATACATCATGTTGGGCCCCTTTATAGGCCTCTCATATATTACGTTGGGTGTTGTACAAGGGCCTTAAACGAATTATAATGGGCCACGCCCATGGGCCTCGAATATATCACAATGGGCCTCACCTATGGGCCTCGAATACATCACAATGGGCTTTGCCCATGGGCCTCGAATACATCACAATGGGCCTCGCCTATGGGCCTCGAATACATCACAATGGGCCTCGCCCATGGGCCTTATATGTCAAGTGGGCCACATCACATGGGCCGCATCATTTAGGCTGCACCAATGCGCTTCATGTATATCAAATAGGCCACACCGATGGGCCTCATATGTATTAAATCAGGCCCACCCTTATCTATTTAAGATCCAACCAATTCATAAGTTAACATAGAGATAGATGAAGTGAAAACCAAATATCAGCTTGAGTGGGAACCATTCTAGCCCTTAGAAGTTTGAACAATGGATGTCACTATGCCCCACTATTATTGCAAATGGTGGGGTCCACTTGATCTTTGGATCTGACTCATTTATTCCATGTCATAAAATGATCTTACAAATGGTTAGATGGTTTGGATATAACACATGCATCATGGTGGGTACCATAGATAGACGGCGTGAATGGAGTAGGTGGGATCCACAGAATTTGTTGTCATCTGTACAGTAGCTGGCGGTGGGGTCCACTTACTGCCGTGTGTATAGCAACAATAGGGCAGCTATATAGCTGCCGTACATGAAGCTGTTACTACTTTAAAGAGGCAGAGGTAGGTCCCACGTAGGGCCCACCCTCATATATATATAATATAATATAATCTAATATACATAATAATATAACTGCTGCTAGTGCAACTTTCTGCATTTAAAGGTAGAGGTGGGTCCCACGTATGGCCCACCACAACATTTAATATATATAATATTATATTATATTATATTATATTATAATACATAATATATCAAATTATATATTATATAATATAATATATTAATATTATATTTAATATTTACAACGTCTAGGCCCTGGACGGCCTGGACATACACATACATCATTGGTAGCCCCACACGTGGGGTGGGTCCCACCGTCCAGGGATGGTGGAGACCCCACACACATCACGGTGTGGCCCATCTACATGGGTGGCCGACATGAGTGGGTCCCACGAACTCCACTGTCCATTCACACCTCACTGTCAGCACACACCTCACTGTTAGCCACTCCCACTATCAGTTCACGCACTCTACTTTTAGCCACGTCCAACGTCCATGGAGCTGGACAGTATGGATACAACACAGGCATCCTGGTGAGTCCCACATGGACGTGGCCCACCTGATTGGATCAAACTGATATTTGTATTTCCTCATCATTCAGGCCCACTGGATGGCCCTGAAAAACAGATGGACGATGTCGATGAAGACACATAATCATGGTGGGCCACACCGTTTGAAGGGATGGACGAAAGGGATTAGAATAAATACATCAAGGAGGGTCCCCACCCACACGTGTGGGGTGGACCACGTCCTAGATGGACGGTTGGGATGACATATAAACATCATGGTTTGTCTCATATAGATGAGGTCCACCGGTAGATGGCATGGATGTAAACATCATGGTGGCCCATACACTTCATCATCATCATTACCATACAAAAGGAAAAAGAGAGAAAAAAAGAGAAAAAGGCGAGATCGGAGGGTGATGGAGGGACCCCGCTACTATGGGCCCTCCATGGTTGCAATACATAGATCAAGATGGGTCCCACCATATATGGGCCCTCAAATCACAAAAATTAAATCATAAAACACCCACCGTTAGATCTCGTCTTACTTCTTCCACCTATAGGTTCTGGAGCTCCAAGGAAACAATTCCAACGGTTGAGATGATCTTTGCATGGTGGAGATGGGAGGTAAGAAGGTGGGCCACACACAAAGCTCTCTCTCATGGAAGCTCTTGCTTCGACGGTTGGACTCTCATGGGGTTTGCTTAAAAGTGAAGGAATGAGAAATAAAGGAGAGAGGGAGAGATAAGAGAGAGAGAACCTTAAGTAGGCAATGATGACTTGTAAGAGAGGTATGGGTGGCTAGCAATAAGTGCTTGTAAGAAGGGCTAGGGGTAGGGTAGCTATATCTAGGGTAGGGTGGCTATAGCTAAGGTAGGGTGGCTATAACTAGGGTGATGTCATCACCCTCATAATTACCTACGGATTAGTGCCACATGGGATGGGTGGGTTCCGCAATATGTGGTCCACGACCATTATAATGTATGGTCCACATCTTATGATCTAAGCGTTGGATTGGCACACGAGACGCGGCGTTGGAACCGCGGTGACGGCGCAGTTGCTAAGATACAAGTCTCGGGTCGAGCCGACTCTTGAATACGAGATACGACTCAGGGTTACACGCAAATGCTGGTTATAGATCGTTGGTCGTCGAAATTCGACCGGGAGGACTGCGGAAGCCTACAGAATGATACGAGTTAGGATACAGGTCTTACATTCAATATGCCTCAATTTGGGTCAAATTGGTATGGACCTAAAATACAAGCATCATCTGGTTAACTACCAGTCTTGAAATGACCCTTAAAAAGAGTGGGTCCATGATACACACTGGTCCTGATAGAGAGCCAAAGGGATGTGATAACAAAGCCCACAAGCAGTCTCAATGGAATGTGAACTTAATTATTAATACAACCTTGGATTCTGTATTATGGCCCATCAATGTGATCTACTACAGGGAGAAAAATGTCCCAAATGGCCTAAGCCTAGTACGAAGTGGCCTAAATCAGGCCAGGCCCAACCAATAAATAAAGGAAGAGAGAGGGTATGAGAACGGATCCCGTTCACGGGTCTAGAGGGTAGACCCGAATCTGTTGCAATCGGGTCTACAACCTGATTACAAAATGAATGCAATCACAAGAGCCAAGGTATGAAAACCCTAGCCGCATGAGTGACTCTCCGTTCACGCAAGGGTGATGATTCTACTACTGTTTTCCATGACTACCAAAACAAACGCGGAGAATTTTTATAGGCGGCAGCCATTAATGGTGGCGAAGAGCTCTGTTGTATCTATCTGTCATCACTCATATTTGCACCCACGGTTTTGAAATTGAATGGGGCAGTGGTTCCAGATGATGCCAATGTTGGTCTGAGCATTCATGACTACCACCATCGACAACACAGGTAAGGATGTAAAAGAACCCTTGGTGTATTTCTATATGGGTATGGGAACCCTAATTTGATGATTTGGGAATTGAATATCCTAATTTTCTAATTTGAGATTCAAATCCCTAACATCCTGATTTGGGCTTCAGGGATTCGAAATCCTTAATTAGTGCCTAAATACCCAATTGCTTATGGGAAACTCAAAGAATCTCAATTTTCTATATGGAATTGAGAATTATAAATCCCTAATCTATGATTTAGGGATCAGAATCTAAAATCCCTAAGTATCCTAATTGGATCCTCCATACCTAATGCACAAATGGCTCTGATACCAAATATTAGCTCTTTATGTAGAATTGCCAAAGGACCTTGTTGTGCATAGGATATGCAGATATGATGAACTATAGGACGTATCTTGTTGGGAAGCCATTACTACTGCAAGTCGGATGCTAGAGTCTTCCTCTCCTTACACCCTTTAGAGAAGCTATGATGGGCCTGTAACTTCTGTCGGTGGTGTTAGATTAAGGACCCAACCTTGATTTATAATGCAAAGCGTAGAGGAGTTTGAAACCCATCAAAACTCCTCTTCCTAAAGGCTCAACACAAATATGTAATCTTATTTCCTTTAAAACATTGTGTGCATATCACAGTTAACATTCCATCCCTTACACGAATTTCTGAATATATCACAACTTAGTGGGGTCTGCTGGTGCACCAGATCACATTATCCAACCTTTATAACAATCCATATCATTGATTAATAATGCCCATGTTATAAAGTTCTTACACCCTAAGCATAAGGATCCTTATTCTTCCTTGGGTGGTAGACTCTCAGGAGTTTAAACACCCAGTCAAGGGTTCCAGTATCCATAAGTGGTGTAATTCCACTAGCGTGAATGTGTGGGGGTGTGTGTGTGTGTGTATATATACACACACACACACACACCACCTTAAGCATAAGATGAAAAACATACCGGGGTGGAATTTACATTAATACCGTGGTGTGTACCACACATGCCACAAATACTTTTTCTAATAAATACTTTTTCTAATGTCTGTCATAGCATTTATTAATATTAATTAATGCTTTGGAAGTTGAACCGATTGGTAGCGGGGCCGTATTAGGTGAGGCACGGTGATGGACGCGAAATAGCCACTGACAGGTTGGGTATCCAGGCTGCTACTGAAGTGATGTTACTAAGTTACGTGGGTCGATGTATGTGTTGTATCTACACCGTCCATCCATTTGGAGAGGTCATTTTAGGGCACGAGTCAAAGAACCAGGCAGATACAAAGCTGTAACGGACCGCACTGTAGAAAACAGCGAAGAGAGTGACATCCACCGTTGAAACCTTCCTAAGGTCTACGGTGATTTTTATTTGAGATCCAACTAATTCAGAAATTAAAAAATACACCTTAAAAAAGGGAAAACAGAAATATCAACTTGATCGAAAACTTTTGTGGCCCTTAAAATATTTTAATAGTGGGTGTCACTCTCTCCACTGTTTTCTTTGGTGGGGTAAAATGGAGCTTTTTCTTTCGCTCGAGTTGGCTACTTAACCTGTTAGTAGATAATCTGCATCCCAGGTAATGGCTTAGTGGTTGAGAACTTGACCTTGGGGCCCACCTCAATATAAGTGTCACATATCCACACCGTTCATCTATTTTGCCACATCATTTTAGGGCATTGTCCCAAAAATGAGGCAAATCCAAACTCTGGTGGACCATACGATAGAGATTGAATGATAGCCACAGTTAAAGACTTCTTAGGGACCACAAATTTTTGGAATACGCTTCTAGGGTGACCTTCTCAATATGTTGGATGGCCCTGTTAAGTTTTTAATGGCATGCGTTCAATAAGAATTTTCCACTAGTGTGATCCACATGAGGTACGAATTTGCCTTGTTTTCCGACCATGTACTAAGATGAGCTATCAAAATGGATGGACGACATCAATATACAACATGCACATCAAGGTGGTTCCCACAGTCTGGGCCTCACACTAAGCTATTACTCCTGCCTCATGTCAATGGTGCTTTTTGAATGACTGTGTAAACCCAGGCCAGGCGGCCAATGAACTTCAGGATAATACCACAAGAAACGGTGGGGATAATAATTTCCACCGTTGAAACCTTTGCTAGGCCCTCACAGTGATGTATATTTGTCATCCAACCTGTTCATGAGATCATACAGACATGGATGAACGGGAAACACAAATATAAGCTTGATTCAAAACTTCTATAGCCTCAGAGAAATTTTCAAAATGGTAGAAGTTCAATTCAATTACTTCCTATGGTCCACTTGAACATTATATATGCTTCATTTTTGGGTTCAAGCCCTAAAATTATCTGAGAAAATGGATAGACGGAGTGGATAAAATACATAAATCACAGCAGACCTCACAGAGTTTACTCAATACGTTGGGTGTAATGAGTTACTCACCGCGCAATCCGCCTCCCTGGACAAAGTCATGGTACTGAGTAAACTTAGTTGGGCCCACCTTGAATGTATGTGGTCTATCCATGTTGTCCATTCATTTTTCCATCTAATTTAAATGGTTGAGCCCAAAATAGAAGCATATCCAAAGATCATAGGAAACAGTGGGGATAATGATTTTCACCATTAAAACCTTACTAGGCCCCACAGTGTAATGCTCCGAAAATCGGCACTCGAGTACATAGACTCCAATCCCAAGTTCTCGAGTGTTAACTTAATAAAATGTGTATGTATATTCATTCATATTCACATCCATTTCATATAAAAATAATCAGAGTAACGCAATTTAACTTAGTAAATTCAAAGCAAGGTAGGGATAATGAAAAATCCAGAAATATAGGGCTAACAGTGAAAAATACAATTCCAATAGTGGTGATCGCGCAAAATGAAAATTATACAAGTCATAATGGACATATCATAAAATTAACATACAGAGTAAATCAAATCAAAACTCCAACATATACAAGCACATGATTAAATAAGTGCAAGGTCTTCTAGTTTTGCCCAACTCTCCTAAGGAATCACGATAAAAGTGCAAGCCAATCCAAGCCTACCTGCCGGAGGCCTTGATAGAACCTGCATTAGCAATATTTTCTGGCTGGTGTTTTAAAACAGTCCCAGGTAGGAGTGAGTAGTTAACTCAATGGTTCCATTAGTTCTAAGTTACACATGTTATCAACTCAATCAGTGCAGTTAATGATAAACAAAACATCAAGTATTTCATAAATACTCTTGTTAAATGCATAATTGAGATTATGAAATGATGCATGCACCTTATAATTCAACACTCCTTCAGAAGTTACTTCATTGCTTATTTCGTAAATGCCAACACTCCCTCACAAGTGACTCTAATGCCAAATCACAACCTATCCTAAAGTATGCATGATTAGTCAATTGATTATTAATTCCAATTCATATATCAGATTAACGAAGCTAGAATACTGATGTTATATCATAAGTCCTTATCTGAATCATGTCGATAGTTGCAGCACATGACGGCTCCTCACCAATGTCTCTTGATCCAAATTTAGTTATCACCCTTTTATCTCATAAATTAATGATTTCAAAGGTATGTCATGATACCCAAATGTCAAAGATCACTCAGTTTTGAAGTTCAGGCTTGTCACATCAAACCAAATCACATAAAGGAAATGGTTTGTCATTAATTCCATTTATGCCTGGGGTGTTCGAACGGTACTCTGGCACTAAAATATCAGCCAGGTAATTTGATGCAGGCCATTCGAACAATGATTTACACCTCCATTAATGCTCACTAATCACTACAGGGAGGCTTATCACCCTAACATAGGCCGACAGCTCAGACACGGTGTTCCATACCACCATGCCTGACTCATGAGTCTTACTGGGATCGTATCGCACTAACGGTTATGAATGGATTCATCCATTGGGAACAAGGTATATTAGATTCTATTTAGTCATATTATACATTGTAAATATACATAATTAGTCGGCTAGTGGATTATTTTGATTGACCTGCGAGAACCTTGGTGTAACCGGCATTGGGTGCAAGCATCTCGTATAATCCATCCACTATTGGTCATTCGTGTTCAACACGGGTCGATCAAACAAGCTTAGGATGGCCACCCTAACTTGGGTTACCCTTTTAGTTTGGGCTGTTAGCCAACTGACACCACATTATAAGCAATCCTAAATAATACTACGGACTTAGCAATTCGTCATGCTGTCATAACATAGATTCAATGACATAATCACTTAGGCATTTCATTAAACATGTGAGCCTCAATAGAGTAATATATTCACTAGATCATTTAATCAAACATATGAACATCAACAAATTAACGCATTCAATCGAGCATTCAATTATTCATGTGAGCATCATTAGAATAATACCTTTAATCACATAGGCATTTTATCAAATATGTAGACATCCAAAAATAACCAATGACATAATACAATCAAACATAAAATATGAACACACTAGCTATTTACAACCCATTCAACACAAGATAAAATTAACTGAAACCCTCAAGGGTTGATAAATGGAAACCTAAGCATAATGGTTAGCACCTTTGCAATGATTCGTCCGACTTAAAACCTTTAAGGTTGGGATTTTAGGGGAAAATATCAATTCCTAATCAAATCAAGGAAAACTTAAGTAAGATTCATAAAATTTAACATGAGCTAGTTTAAACAAGAGGTTGAAGCATTTCTTACCTCTGATCATGCGTAGGGTGGATTTAACAGAGGAAAATAGTAATAGCTTGGGTTGTATCGAATGAATTCCGGTGTAAGCAAACACCAATTACCTCACTCTCTTCCTCTCTTTATCTTTCTCTTTCTCTCCCTTTCTCTTCTCTCCTCGAAAGTTAAGGCATGAAATTCGTACATAGAGAGGGGGTGTGAAATGAATGGGTATTTATAATACCAGAAAGTGTACAAATAGCCTCAATGGCCCTTTGTTCATTATTCTAACTCAACGGAAGGTATATAGGTCAATCTAAGCCATGAAATAGGTATCCCACAATGTGATCTTTGTTTGGATACAAATATAGGATGATTAGGCATGTTGATCAATTGGAAAGGCCCTAACTTAGATCGACGCTCACTGATGATTAATCGGGGTCATGGCTATATGGATATGTGTGAAGAAATAGCTTTAGTTGGTACCCCGAATTTGGCTATGAATCGACGGTTCAAAAGTTACAACTTCGCGAAAGAGTAAAGTGCTAGTTTCACTTAAATTTTAGGTTTTCACTTAAGGCATTCACATATCCCATGCACTTGGCTTGCTATTCAATTTGAGCAATTTGAGACGTGACCTTAGCTCGTTGTCTCGCAATGGACGTCAAGCCCACTAAGAAGAATGTCTTTCTATAGTCTCGAGTTTAGTAAGAAACTAACGAGTGGTCTTGAACTTGTTTGGATAATCAGAGAATTTTTGTAATGAATTGGGTATTGAGATTTCTTGTGTGCAATGATTAGGGTTTGGATTAGCTAAGTTTATAGTATGACATATTTGTAATTAGCAGAAGCGGCGATTTGATTCTAATAAACCTAAACCGTTGGTTCTTAGGCTAAAGGAGTAACCGGATTGATTTGGATTGTTAATTAAAATCTGAGCTCTAATTTTGGGTAGGTATGTATTTAGTTGTGTTTGTCTTTATTAGTCAGTGATGGGTCAGCTAGATTTGGACCCTAGATAAACAAGTCACGAGGCTAGACTCAAGGTTTAAGGGCTTGTTTGATTTGCCAGTGCACTGGTAAATACCATGTAAAAGAGTAATAATTATTTCCTCATGTATTTACAACATTTTCATCTGTACCTGATTTGACTGCATACTTTTTGACACAAAAATCGAGAACATTACAAAATATCTGTGGGTCCCATTGTGATGCATTTTGCTTATCCACATCGTTCATCTATTATGCCAGTTGAATTTATTGCATGAGCAAAAAAATGAGGCATATCCAAAACTCAAGTGGACCACGTCATACGAAAAAGGGAATCGAATACTTACCATTAAAAACTTTGTGGGGCCACTGTTTCTTTTAGTGTGGGCCGCTAGAGTGCTAGATCTGCTTCATTTTTTGTTTAATGCTTCAAAATATTGTAGTAAAATGGATGGACGAAACAGATATATCATATACATTACCGTACGGTTCAAAAATTAAAATTATCTCTTTTGAACTGGTTTCAAAGGCACAAATTCCTATGAATTTTCAAACACGGTGAAATGCAATAGTTACCTATTTAAAGTGTATTTACATTGGCTTTGAAAAAACAAACAGGCCCTAAGTGATCAGGGGGATTCGTTACCTTCCTACAATTAATTAATTAGATTTGTGTGGTTCTTTACTAGTACCACCCGCATATAGGCTCACCTCAAGTGTTAAGGGTTAGTCAGTGACGACGTACGCTAATTATATCAAAAATTTTCAGAGATTTTTAGAAATCCAAAATAGCAAAAATACAAGATATTACAATCTACTCCCTTTAAAAATATTTCATTCCCGAAATTACCTAATAGCAATAAGTAAAGATATTCTAATTTCATATACCTAAATTTCGTTGATTTCACATTCATATATATGTTAGTATGTATACTAACTACACTAGTGTGGCTTATTATAGTCTATCCCCTTAAAAGTTTTAACCATCAAGATTTGGGAACATAAGTCAAAATCATTATTATCGTACTATGTGTTTGATGATAAATTTTACCTAAGGGAGGTATATTCTATTTTTCACAATTGGGTTAATATGGAAAAATAATTGTGGTAGGCTTTAATTCGATATGTCGATCATTTACCTGAACAGGGCAAAAAGCTTGTTATATCCCTTCTTAGTCCTGATGGATCCTGATCTTTTGTTCAGTCAAAGAGGCGAGTCCATTGATAGTCGTTCAGGATTGAGAATTGGGTCAAGCCGCGAATGCCTCGCAATTGTATATTTTTGTAATTTCGTAATCCAATCATCCTGAGTATTTAAGGAGTATTATAATTCATTAAGAGTTCAAGTCTCATGTTTATAAGGTTGTTCTTCAGGTCTTGGTTAAAGAGTGTTCTCGTTTTAGTTCATGTGTTAACTTAGTAATTAAAAACAAATCTCCCACTGTGCCTATGGTCAATGATCATCCTAGAAGGTTTCCAATGGCATAAAATTTTAATTGTATATTGTCGTTTCGATCTTATGGGAGTGGGTTGTGAGTAAATCACACTTCGATTTTGCTAATTTCAAGAGGGAATGAAGAATCGGAAGTTCTAAGATAATTTGGAGGTCTGGAGGGCTAACGACATTAAGAAAGGCGCAGAAAGGAAAGAGGAAGAACATTATCTTCTCCATGTGGTATGAACCTTTAATCCACAAGAGAATAAGAAACTCATAATATTTTAGTGAAGTCCGCCTCGAATATAAACTTACAAAGTGATACAAATAAATAAAAAATAAAAATATAGTTAATTTTACGGTGTTTTGACAATTGTTCAAAAGTCATTAATTTTGAACAACTGTTACTTGTAGAATTTAATATTTTTTCTACAACTCTAAATGAAATTAAAAGTTTTGAGATGGTTTAAACTTAATGATAAAATATCATAAAAATTTTAAAAATAATTTAGTTACTAAAAGTACAAGAAACATTACAAGAAATAAAGACATTTTCGAATCATACAAAAAATCGTTAGTTTTGGACAACTGGTACTTCTAAAATTTTTATAATTTTTTTGTACCTTAAAATGAAATAAAATTTTGTGAGATAAATATTGACTTAATTATTAGTTACTATAAAAATTATGAAAATAATTCAGTAACTAAAAGTGATAAATACGTTATAAACAAACGACGTATTGAAACTGAAAATTTCTACAAGTACGAGTTGCTGATGGACTGGACGTATCTTTTTATATTAGAGTTTTAGAAATTTATGTGCTTTTAGAAATTACTTCTAATCATGCCAGGAATCATCTTGTATGATTAAATTAGATTATTTTTAGTATATTTATCTGTTTTAAGTAGTTTCTAGTATAGTTGAACTATGACTCTTGAGTAGGGTTGAGTTTGATTGTTTAAGACTTTGTAAGTTCGTATTCGAGGCTGACTTCACTAAAATATTATGAGTTCCTTATTCTTTTGTAGATTTAAGGTTCATACCACATTAAGGAGATGATGTTTTTCTTCTTTCCTTTTCGCTCCCTTCTTAACGCTATCAGCCTTCCAGACCTCTAAAATATTTTAGAACTTCCGATTCTTCATTCCATCTCAAAATTAACAAAATTGAAACGTGATTTCCTCATAAATCATGCCCATAAGATCAAAACGACAACATACAGATAAAATTTTTGGCCATTGGAAACATTTCTAAGATGATCGTTGACCATAGGCATGGTGGGAGATTTTTTTTTAATCACTAAATTGGACATGAACTAAAACGAGAATACTTTTTCACCAAGACCAGAAGAACAACCTTATAAACATGAGGCTTAAACCTCCTAATAAATTTTAATACTCAAAAGCTCAGGATGATTGGAATCTTTGTACTCGGGTGTCGATTTTTGAGGCGTTACAAGTTAGATTGCGACAGCATTTGTAAAGCCCCATCGCCATAGTGTGATATTGTCCACTTTGGGTTGCCCTGCATGGCTTTAAAACGCATCACATTGGGAAAGGAGGAGACTGAACTTAAAACCCAGTCCATGAGCGCCCATCCATCTGATGTGGAACTCATACCACTGGCCAACATACTGCCCCAACCAACTGAAGCGCTATTTTAGAAGGGGAATCAAATGGCTCACCCCAACCCACGCTTGGACCACAGCTGGGATGAATAATGGTTGGGGCGTTACAATCCCCCACCTTTAGGGCAGAGTCACCCTCGACTCTGATATCATTTGTAAAGCCTCGTCCCCATAGTGTGATATTGTCCGCTTTGGGTTGCTCCACACAACTTTAAAACGCGTCACATTGGGAAGGGCAGATACTGAAATTATAGCCCAATCCATGAGTGCCCATCCATCTGATGTGGGACTCATATCGCTGGCTAGCGTGCTGCCCAGACCAACTGAGGCACTATTTTCGAAGGGGCTCCGAATCAAACGGCTCACCCCAACCCATGCTTGAACCACAACCTGGATGAACAGTGGCTAGGGCATTGCACACAGTGATGTTTATTTGTCATCCAACCGTTCATAAGATCATAGAGACATGGATGAACGGAAAACACAAATATAAGCTTGATCCAAAACTTCTATGGCCCCTAAGAAATTTTCAACGGTAGAAGTTCAATTCAACTGTTTCCATAAGGTATTTAATGAGTCACAAGGTATATATTAACTCGGTTCATGTGACTACTTGGCCATCATCCCCCACATGATTGTCGTGCCATATGGCTATGTATACAACTCAGTCCATCAAATCAAATCAAATTGTATAGGTCATTGAAACATGGACCCCAGGTATGAAATTTGGGATCTTCTTAGGATCAACCTTTTAAAAATTGAGTTTGATATTAGGCTAGTGAAACCGTTGGCCCAATAGGCTCGAACAATGACCAATCACGTTACGATATGACCATTTATTATTATTATTTTTTTTTTTTGGCAGTTCTTGACGGGTTCAAATCGAATTGTGCTTAAAACCCATTTGGGTTGAACCTGGTCATGGTAGGCTTTTAGGTACAATGAGTAAAGTAATTGATCAAACCTTGTAAGAAAAAATGAAGGGGTAAAGTATAAGACGAAGTGAGTGACCCAATGTGAAGAATGAGAAGTATGGGCTCTTTAAAACAATAGTTTAGATGGAAGGTCCGGCCCAATTTGAGTGGGAGATTATGCAAAATTGAAATTTTTTAAGTTTGATCCAGCACAGAAGTTGCTCTTTCTTTCACTCAATCACACTATGGTGCTAGGGCAGTTAATGAGCCCAATCACAAATTTTGGCTAAGGTTGGTTGTAAACTGAAGGCGGAATTGCAGAAGGACTGTGTTGTGCATTGAGTATGAAGATCAAATAAACTGGATAGCATACCTTGTTGAGACTCCATCACTGTAGGCTTGATGCTGTAATCTTCTGCACCTTACACCCTTAGAGAAGCAGAATAAATTTTGGATTGGGGACCAACCTTGTTTTTATAATTTTAGAGGGCCGAGGAGTTTGAAACCCATCAAAACTCCTCTCTATATGGCTCCACATGAATTTGGTAATCCTGATCCCACTTAAATATTGTTTGTGTATCACAATTCTAGCATACCACCTCTTACACGATTTTAGATGCATCACAATTTATTGGGGTCCACTGGTACTCCCGATCACACTATCCGTCACTTAGGATAATCCAGACCGTTGATCAATAAGGTCCACTTTATAGAATTCTTACATGGGTTCGCGCATATATTGCCTTGAGCATAGCTTTGGAACTAATAAGCTGGTTGGGCCTGTTTGGTGAGCCACAATCAAGATTTTCATTTGCTTGGCCCAGCCCGATAACAACCCTGACTTTACAATGAGCAAGCAAATTAGCTCGTCCCAATCATTCGTATGGGAGATATCTCAAAAATCCCTTCTATTTGTATCATTAAGCTTGTTTCATCATGTACCTACCCAGTGTGGACCATTAGTTGTGGTTGTGAATTTGAGATCCATGGATCCAGGCCAATCATTAGGTGGGTCCCACATGAACATCCCTAGTCCCTTAAATCAGGATCGTTCTGGTGGGCAGTACAGGTATGTAGTAAACATAGTTGATTTTCTATCTCTGTGTTTTTGGTTTTTTTTTTAAATTTCAGTTTTTCTGGAGGGAGGGATTGAGATATTATTACTTATACATAATAGAAATTTGTGCATCAGTGTCATATGCCGTCTTAGCTCAGCTGGTAGAGCGCATGGCTTTTAACCATGTGGTCGTGGGTTCGATTCCCACAGACGGCGTATGCATTTTTCTTTTTTAATTATCTTACACGTTAAAAAAATCATGCTCACTTTTATTTTGTTATCATTTACCACTCACCGCATCTTCTTGAAAATGATGGCCCATAAATTTGAACTGTCCAACTAATGGGCCTCATTATCGATGAACAATGCATCAAAATCATAGTTACCTCTGTTCGACTTGCGGGCCTCATTATGGATAAATGATGGCCCATTAATCTGAACTGTCCAACTAGTGGGCCTCATTATTGATGAACAATGATTCAAAATCATAGTGACCACTGTTCAACTAGCGGGCCTTATTATTAATTAATGATGTTTCGAAAATCATAATTACATCTATACAAGTAGTGGGCCTTATTATTGATTAACGATGTTTCAAAAATCATAATTACATCTATACAACTAGCGGGCCTCTTCATCATGGATGGACGGAACATGTTTCAAAAATCATACTTACCAATTATTTATTTATCTCATTTACTACTCCATACCTTCTTGAAAAGATAGCCCATCAATCTGAGTTGTCCAACTAACCGGCCTAATTATGGATGACTGATATGTCAAAAATCATACTAATCAAAAGACCATAGCCATCACTTTATTTTTCTGGCACCAGTTTGGGTACCACCAGATAAATTACTTTTTCTACTTACAACAGTAGATAAGTAACTTATTTCATACTAGTTTGGTTTATGACTAGTTATAAGTAACTTTTTTATTCAAAAGTATTTAATCACATCAGTTAATTTTTTTTTTTAGCTTTTCTACATTTTCAGAAGTTGTTAAAGCATAAATGAAGATAAGCTACTTGTGGAATAAGCAAGCAACATATAATCTACACCTTGATCCATAGCTCAAGTGGTAGACAGAGTGAAAATACCTCGTTTCAACACTGAGGTCTTGGTAGGTGGCTAACAGTGGAGTGTGACTGACAGTGTTGTGTACTAAGAAGCTAACCAAAAAAAAAAAAGCAACATACAATCCAAACGCCCTATTAATGTTGGCCATCAACTGTTTTCCTCATTATGGATTTGATGCTGCTGCGTTAACGTAGCAACATAGCTCCACCAGGTATCAGTTATTCTGGCTAGGCAGCCCATCAGCGGATGAGCCTGACCTGGCTTTGGACAGAGCTCAGGCATAGCATGGTGAACCAGATCAATTTTCAGGCTGGGCTTGGACTCTTAAGTCATTTTAGCTTGATCTGGCCTGGCCTAGCCATGCTGAGCTTACTTCATATGTAGCTGCATTACATCCTACGAATATGTCATTCCAATCTTCGGCAAGGCAATCAGTTCTTTAATGTAGACAGTGGGTTTCCTCAAAATGTCTATTTCTTTATGTAAATGCGGCCCACTTGATCAACAAATAAATTAGGAACATTCAAATGAGAAATAGGAATTTTATCAATTTTCAGGCTGGCTGGCGTCGTGCACAGGCCCAACAAAATTTTTGGACTTGGCCCTGTTGTGCTAGGCTTATGCTGAGCTGGGGTTGGGAGAGGGCGTAGGCCTTAATTGTCAGTCTGTTCTCATGACAGTAGTGTGATTGGACAATACAAACCGTCTGTTCATTTGTGCTCATTGAATTTAGAAGCATTATTTAAAAAAAATAAAAAAATAAAAATAAAAATAAAAAATCTGCTCAACTTTGAATTAACCATCCATTCATAGGCACGCTTTAAATCAAGGGCATGGGAGCATACAATGAAGGAATTCAAAACAGATGATCAATACATACAGGACATAAGCGCATCAATGCGAATTCTCACCTTTATAGTTCTGGAAATGCGTAGAGAAAAAAAAAAAAAAAAAAAGAGGGAGAGAGAGAGAGAGAGAGAGAGAGAGGAGAATCTCTTATGGGTATGTAAAACAACTGCTCCATATTGGCCAGGCTTTTGAACCATTTTCTGGTCCACTGATAAGATGGCTATGATTACTGATGGCCTTTTGTTTTTGGTTTATATCCACAAGATGGCTAATCAGGTGTTTTATTCAACAGATAGATTAGAAACATTCAATGACTTCTATGTTTTAGCAGCGATCTCCTTGAAAAAATGTGCATTATTCAGTTGAGGCAATGCATTTGGTATTAACCAGATCTTCTTACTGATCAGTGTAGCTAAAATTGCGAAGGATCAAAGCCACCAAAATAGCAGCAAATATCCAGTTCGGCATATGGGTCCCATGGTGAACAATCCCAATGAGGATGGAGACATCCCAAAAGATCCCATAGATTGGAAGATGAGGTAAATGGACAGTGTAAATGTTGAATAAATGGCATAAAAATGGTGGAAGTCCAACATAGAGTGCATAAATGGCATAAACGAGCATGTGATGTAGCAATTATTCCAGTGTAGAAGCCTAACTCAATTGGGTTCATCTCTCTGAATTATGACACTTAGTAGTAATCTAATTAGCTAATTTTGTCAATCTGTCGAAAAGGTTAGGCAATTTTCGGTCTGTCTACCGTAATAGTACTTCCCAAGTTCAAGTCGCGACTGCTAAGACAACTACCCAACCGGAGTCATTGTTTGAGTTTCGAATGATAAAACTATAATAGTATTTTTATGTCCGAGACGTATCAACTAAAACTGAAATGACTGTTCTGCTGGATGTCAACAGCCATAACCTGATTACTTGATTTCTCTATATCCAATCAGGCATCTTCTGAAGAAACTTCAGATAATCAAACAAATGAAAGGCAATTGATAGACCAGTGTATCCCAAGGTGTTTGCCTACCAATTTATATTCAACTCCAGCATGACAAAGATAGTTCTATATATGGAAGTTTCTTGCTATGAAGTTATCTATAAATCCCTGAAAATTTTAACTTGAGGGATTCCTACTCTAAATATAAACTTGCGATGATCCAACCCCAAATCAAATGGGCCAAACCGAAAAGTCTGAAAAAGTCAAAGAAGATGGTCAATTTGTAAGGCTAGGAAGTAAAGAAAGGGAGGAGAATCAACATCATTACATAAAAACTTGATGGATAAATATGAAATTCGATTAAAAAATTCCCGACTAAGCCAACAAATACAAGATTTCTAAGATTTGAGGAGGAATTTTCTTAATAAAGTCCCCAACACAAGGGCTTTCACTGCCACTCCTTCCCTTGGTCAGGAGTTAATATCTCATTAGCTTGTCTACCAACATAACAAAATGATAAATTTGCAGACCATGCAATCACATTTCAGGAATCGCTGTCTAATTGAAAAGCCCCAAAGAATGTAAAGAAAACTTTGTGTAAGCTTTCCCTAAAGAGCCAATACATCGGCTTAAACACACACACACACACACACACACATATATAGACAGAACGCTCCCATGAGATTGACCTCATAATACCTTTAACCTATATATGTATATGTATATACACACACATACAATCATTCAAAGAACGATGTTCCAAACATTTCAAAGCTATTCTGTGTGCATGAATGCAAAAGAAGTATTTTCATTAACTGAAGTTTTTTCATCGTTTTGCATTACATTAGTTAGCATTCTCTTGTTGCCATAGGCGTAAAAATATTATTGCCTCCTGTCCTCATTCCTATATAAACATCTAAACATATACAATGGTATGAAAAGAAGAAAATAGAAGATGATCTAAACTTTTTGAACACACGACTGATCCTATATCATATATAATAATTCATTCCGACCTGCAGCAAGTTTTTGTTAGGAATCTGTAAATCGACAAATCCTTGCCTGAAATTCCTCCTCAGGAAATCATACACATAGTCCACCACCAATCTTTTAATTATACAAGAATCCTTACTAGCCCTCACTTCACTGTGGCCCAACAAGTACACCACACCTGAGTTCCTCGACTGCTCTAAGAATTGAATTTCTTCTTCTACTCCATCTTCCGCACCCATCTCATGTATCTTATCCTCGCACCCATTCTCCCAATTCTCCATCCTGATAAATGACTTGAGATGCTCCATTAGCAAGTTTTCAAATTCCTCATTCCCCACTCTCCGGTCGCGATAACCATACCTAGCAATGCACCTATACATCTTGTAGTCTTTTGGCCCTACTCGTTTGAGCAAGAACCGCTCCTCAGCTGGGACTTTATTCACAGGCAAATACTTGACAGAGACGAACACCAAGACCGAGTGTATAGCCGGAAGGTTGGTGAGGAAGTGGGAGAATATGGCTGGGACACCTTGGGTCAACTCGGTGTACAAGAGACCAACACCAGGGACCCTTGTGATTCCAAGGTCAGAGCCAAGGGTGGTTAGGTGGTGCGATGATACCTTCTTCTCAACTTCGAAAGCGTGGCGCTTGGTCTGCACGTAGTGCCACACGTACATTACAAAGAAAAGCCCTGCGGCGAAGGAGAGAGGTAGATATCCTCCTTTGGTGAACTTGTAGAGTACTGAAGAAAAGTATAGGAGCTCAAAGGAGACGAATACAATCGCGAAGAGAGCAATGAGGAGAATGTTGGTTTGCCATATCATGAGCATTATCAGAATAAGCAGAGAGGAAGTGACCAACATTACCGCAACCACAGCGATCCCTGCATTGTAGAAAAATGTTATTGTTGTGTTGTATGATGCTTATCAATAGAAATAGTGACAAGGTCAGACCCACATTGCCATTAGCTAATTTTTTGATCTTGTGGAAGGCCATTCCCTAATATCTCCCCTATCAGTTGATCATATCCCTCCTATGAAAGTAGACAATCACAAGCAATTGTTTACATTTATGGGACCAATTGAACAAATAGGACATAAGATCAATGAGGGAGATTTTTGGGGCCTCTTCCATCTAAATAGAACCCACCACATTAACAGCTTGAATTCACATGTATGGTTTGTTGCGCCATGATCCTACCATGTAAATCACTATATAGATTATTTCTAAAAGAATATTTGATTTCTTACCGTATGCATTCCCAATGTTAGTGGTCTCTTTAAAAGCGGCCGTAACCAAGACGCAAGCGAACATGAGCAAGAAATTGATTTCGGGAATGTAGACTTGGCCTTCATGCTTGTGTGAGGTGTGGATGACTCGGACTCGCGGGAAGCAACCCAATGCCATCGACTGCTTGACAATCGCAAACGTGGCCGATATCATTGCCTGGCTTGCAATAATTGATGCCATAACCGCAGCCGCGAACATTGGCCAATACACGGACTCTGTTATTAAGTTTTTCACTGAAAGTGTTAGGTATCGAAGTAATTTTAAAATCTAAAGATAAGATAAGGGAGAATTTGGATGCATCGTCATATTGAATTGCAATAACTAGTCTAAATTGTATAGCCCTAAGCATTTAAATTAAGGCCTTAGTCAAAATTGATATTACATGACTTTCAAGTTGGACTTGAAAGAAACTTCCTCACAATTCAATTTATTTGTGCATTCAAACACAACTAAAATAAGGAATAGAAGTTGTAGTCTTACCAGGAGTAGATTTGTAAAAAGCGTCTCCTACATTAGTTGGGAACTTGGAAAGGTATGCAGCTTGGCCAACATAAGCACAAATGAGACATGGGTATACCAACCCAGTAAATGCAATCTACATAAAAGCAGACAAAAAAAAAACAAACTCAATTTGATAGTTGAATAACATGGGCTATCTATTTTTTTTAATGCTGAAATTGAATTGAAGAATATTGAATTTGCTTATTGATATTAGACCTGAATGGATCTGACAGAGAAGTGGCCCAAATCTGCAAACATGGCCTCAGTTCCTGTTTCATTAGAACCAAATAAAATTAATTGGGTGAGTAAAAAGCCATTTTGCGGAATCATTCATCAAAATTGTGGGGCATGTTTTGACCAAAATTGATTGTGTAAGTTAAGGATATCTATAATGATTGAGTACCTGTCATACAGAGGACAACTCCGCCGAGAGAGATCCAGGCCTCCTTTGGATTGCCGTTGAAGTATCGGAATATGTATATAGGGTTGAAGGCTTTGAGCACAGAGGAATCATGGTGGGCGATGTTGAAGAGACCGATCCCTCCAATGAATGAGTACCATATTAGGATTGCAGGAGCGAATGTGTACCCAACTTTGTCTGTCCCGAATCTCTGAATCGAAAATAGGACTACCAAAATTGCTATAGAGATCATCACCACCACATCTAAGAGGAGTACATATTAAAATTGAATCAGAACCAAAATGAAAAAAAAAAAAAAAAAAAGAGGAGGAGAAGAAAAGATCGTGTGCGCCTGGCGTGCATGAAGATTTAGCGGGCACATATTTGCCACCATCCAACAATCATGGGTGGGAATCTTAACATGTTTTTATAAATTGTACATGTTTTTTAAATTCAAATTTTAAATTGATTATAGATTCCCACCAAATGCCATTAAATAGTGGGAGATGATGTGCCGCCGGATATCACCGCTCCCAGTGCACACTGAAATTCTGCTTTCAGTTATTCTTCTGCACCTTTAGAGATACTTGCATCAATTTTCCTTACTCCATCTACCGCTGATAGAACTGCATCAATTTGAACAAGTTTAAAATTGATAAAAATTAATTGCAAAATGATAATAGGAAAGCCAATTGTATAATTAATCTAGAAAAAAACAGAATTACATAGCATTAATCCCTTAATTTTACATGATTCCTTCATAAATTTTCCTTTAAACAGGTCCATTGGGGAGCTATAATTTTCATTTTGGACCATGTACCAAGCTGGCGGGACCCATTTGCTTCAAAAACTGGCAGGACAGAGAGACCACTTCGTTTAGTAGTCTTGTAGACTGACATCCCAATACATACTAATGGAAAAGGAGCAGCTCATGGCTATCAAATCTAGTACGATGCAAAAGTGAAAGTGCAGGGGGAAGTCATGCCACCAGAGCATGATCATCACCATCTTAAATAATAATAATAATAATAATGAACGAAACTATGGTATTATTACCTTTTAAAACAAGGTATTTTAAAAACTCTCTGAAGTATTTAGCAACTCTACTCCTGTAACATGTGACTACAATATCTGAACCATTCATTTAAGTGGGCCCCACATGGATGGTTCATAGCCCAAAAGCTCAACTGATTGGACCATCCCTAATCCTTGTACTGGAGAATTGTTCTATGTAAGGAATGATGAAGGGAATGTTGGTCTTTTTTTTTTTTTTTATTACCCATCAATTTTTTTATCTTAAAAAAACCTTCAATTGAAGGTTTATCATTCTCTGATCATTGTGAAATCTGACCTTTACCTCATCATTGGTGGATCCTGCCGAATAACTGGTTCAGATAAGGTATACATGTGGACCATTGTATGAAAATAATCTCTTTCAACTTAGAAAAAACTGGCAATACCTGAAATGCAAGGAGTCAAGATTCCATCTCCTATGACCATGCAAGTTCCAAGGAGAGCCACACAAAGTAGACATAACTTAGCAAAAGGGCTTCTTTCCATAGCCTCTTTAATCCACCCAGCTCTCTTAGAATGCTTGTTGGGAAGCTGTAACTTATATGCTGAAAGATCCATGTGCTCCACTTGTTGGTTTGGAATTGCACTCACATTTGAATACCTACATATCAAAGAATACATGGCAAATGTACCACCTGCAACCAAAAATAAATAAAAATCTCAAGTTGCCGAATTCAATGCCATGCAATATTTACATAAAATAGAAAAATGAATTCAGATTCAAAGAATCTCAATTTGAATACTAACCGTCTCCATTATCGTTTGCAAAGAGGACGATGAAGACGTATTTGATAAGAGGAAAGAGTGTAAGAGAGTATATGATGAGAGATAGCGCCCCGATTATATCACTATGTGTTGGAATTCTATCGGAGAAAGTGCTTGAAAATACATATAGAGGAGAAGTGCCAATGTCACCGTATACAACTCCGATGCTTTGGAAAGCCAACTGCATTACAGCAGCCATGGAGACGGCCTGAATTTTATGAAGATGGACGATCACAGCATTTTTAGTACTCATATGAGAATAATAATAATAATAAATTAAAAATTAAATTTAAAAAAAAAAAGAAAAAAAAAAAAAGAAGAAGATAGAAATACGTAATATGAGATAATATTTACACACCAACTTTTTGATGCATTCAACTTTTTTTTTTCTACTTCTGGTATTAGAATAGCCAACTTTTGTTGGTTCTATTCTAAAACCTAAGAAGTGTTTTACTGAATAAAAAGAAGAAACGGTTTAAAACCGACTCTTTGGTGTACACACCCTTTTTCCATTAATTGTTGTTTAATAAGCACCAAAAAGTAGAAAAATAGGTTGTGCGCACCAAATGTGGAGGGTGTACATATCAGTTACCATAGAGCTAGTAAGATAGATTCATATTAAACTCAAAACTCACTCTCATAATATCATCAAAGAGAACAAAAAAACAATAACTAGACAGAGAGATTCATATGAAACTCAAAACTCACTCTCATAATATCATCAACAGAAAAAACAAAAAACAAAAACCATACATAGAGGGATTCATATGAAAATCAAAACTCACTCTCATAATATCATCAAAGAGAAAACCAAAAAACAATAACCGTACAGAAAGACATATTCATATGAAACTCAAAACTCACTCTCATAATATAATCAAAGAGAAAACCAAAAAGCAAAAACCAGACAGAGAGATTCATATGAAACTCAAAAGTCACTCTCATAATATCATCAAAGACAAAACCAAAAAACAATAACCAGACAGAGAGAGATTCATATGAAACTCAAAACTCACTCTCATAATATCATCAAAGACAAAACCAAAAAACAATAACCATACAGAGAGAGAGATTCATATGAAACTCAAAACTCACTATCATAATATCATCAAAGAGAAAACCAAAAAACAATAAGCAGACATAGAGAGAGAGAGCTATTTTCATTAAACTCAAAACCCACCCAACAAACATAAAACTATTACTCATAACCAAAAACCCAAATCAAAGAATGTGAAAACAAGAAAACAAAATATAGTAATTAATTAATTAATTTTTTTTTAAATGCATACATAAGCAGAAATTTGTACAAAACAAACCACAATAATAATAAATGAAGATGGGCTCTCTTACTTTGGTCATATTGGCCATTCCCGACACCTTGCTCGCTTCCTGTTCGAGCGAATCGAGCCTGTTGAATCGCTTCCGCTTTGGTTGCACTTGGACTGCTTCATCATTTTCTGTTTCTTCAACATTCTCTACAGTCTCCACCATCTCCACATTGACAATGGTGTGCTCCTTCTCTTCTTCCATTGATGCCGTGCAACCAAGATTTCCAAAAAAAAAAAAGAAATCTTGCACCGTGTGTGTGGAGGAGTAGAGAGGGAGGGAGAGGCAGTTGTCTTTTTATAAGAGTTGGAGAGCGGGTTCGGATACCGCGTTCTTAAAAAAAACGGCAGAGACAGTCGGGACTCAGCAGCGAGGCAGCTTCCGGGTGTGCTGACGTGGACTTTGGACTGCTGAGCTGATTAATCTGACGTAATCTCGTACGTCCGTTTAGTTGCCACCTAGATGTGTCCCGTCTGGAAAGCGGGAGGAAGGTGAGTTAGTAGGCAAATGCCAACCGTAGCTTTGCCTTTGGAAAGTTGCACACAAGAACGTCTTCTGCTGACTGGAGACGACCATCCCGGATTGCCTGCGTTTCCCAGGAACTTCCGGTGACGGGAAGTAGGTGGGGCCCACCGTGATTTTGGTGAGAAATCCACCCCGTCCATCCGTTTTTCCCGATCATGTTAGCTCACGGGCCAAAAAAATGAGAAAGGTCTAAAACTAAAATGGGCGGCACGACAGGAAAAAGTGGGTAGGGAAATGCCTACTGTTGAAACCTCTGTGGGGTCCACCGTGATGTTTGTATGCCATCCATACCGTTCATAAGGTCATTGCTACTGGGATGAACTGAAAATAAAAAAACGTTAGCCTGATTCAGTGCTTCTGTGGCCTAGGAATGTTTCAACGCTGGACGTTTAATCCTTACTGTTTCCTGTCCTGCAGCCGACTTGAGTTTTGGATCTGCCTCATTATACCCATGTCCCAAATTGATCTGGAAAAACGGATGGACGGTGTGGATTTCTTACAAACAACACAGTGGGCGCCACCTAACTTACCTTGTGGCAGGAAGTTGGCGTGAAAGTCTTTTGCAGGCAATCCGCGTAGAATATCCCTGCACCCTCACCTACGTGCGTTAACACATGCTAAAATAGAAGTGTCTAATAAATCGGACGTGATTGACACGTGAGCAATTTTATTGGAGCCGACATGCTAAGATGATCTGATGATGGGACCGTCCGAGGATCTGGGTTCAGCTGGTGGCAATGGGCAAGGCTGCCCACAGCCGACTGGCTTCGCCCTCTAAACGTGGCCCACCATTACGTAAACAGAATTAATGGTTTAAATACACTTGCAACACAAAAACAATAATATGATTCAGAACGGTGGGACTCGTTGCAGGTGGAGGATATCTTTAGATTGGACTATTTTCAACCTTTGATTATTTAAATCTGGCCCCTAGTGGGCAGGATGACGGCTTATGGGGAACCTAGCACAAGCCGAGTAAGGCAACTTAGCTCGGCCCATGTCCTAATGTTCTGAGCATCGCTTTTCTTAGGTGGGAAGCGGATTGGCTGGTGTACCACACACCACCGTTGTGGCTGGTGTGTTGACGTCACCAAATTCTGTGGGCTCCATCATGAGGTATGAGTTATATCCAAACCGTCCTTCCACTTGTTGAGCTAGTAGTAGTGCTTGAGATGGAAAATAAGACCGATCCAAAATTCACGTGGACCACACTGGAAAAAGCAGTGGAGGATTGAACATCTGCGATTGAAACCCTTTTGAGGATCACAAAAATTTTGGATCAATATGATATTTGTTTTTTCCATTAATCCAGGTCTTTGTGACCTCATGGACATATTTGATGGAAAGTAAACGTTACGGTGGGCCTACAAATGTTTTAACGGTGAGAATCATTTTCCCGGCTGCTATTTGTGGTGTGATCCATTTGAGATGTTTAAATTACTCATTTTTGGGATCAAGGTCTAAAATTATCTCTCCAAATGAATGAACGGTGTAGATATGATAAATACATCATTGTGGGGCCATGTAACTTTGATCTCCTTTGAACCGTTCTACAACCCGGAGCTCGACGAGTATCAGCCTTCGTCTTCGCACGACACTTACCCACACCAGCTACGTTGCTGGTGTATGGTACAGCAGCCAATACGCTTTCGCTTAGGTGAATGTAAAATGTTCAAGTCTATAGATCAACGGTCATCCTTGAAGTGCGATTGTTGGAGCATATGATCCAGATTTCATCCACGGAAGTTGTTGATGCAAAAATCTGGTTCACCCTTGCCGAGCTCCGAGTAGTCACACCGAGCCTTGTAAGTCTGTGTAGAAGAAGGACAAAGGAAACCCTTGCTAGAGCAGTGACCCTCCGATGCCAAAGTCAGGCTAAGAATCTGGGTCTAAGTAGTGTGAGTAGGTTTCGGGTGAGAAAATTTACGTACCTGTTCCTGTGGGTTTGATTCGTACTTATACCTTTCAACTGGAGTGAACATGTCCATCATTCTCGACACAATCTTGGCCTCTAATAACGAACGACATGCATATTAATATTGGCAGTTATTCCGAGATCGTGTGTCAGTAGTTGCTCATCGTGTGTTACTAGGGATGATTCCCTAGTATGATCATAGGTCACATCTCTATCTGAGCCAACCTCTTGGCTTTAGCAACCACGCTCCTGTTGCCCGAACTGATAGGTAGGTTTAACATCGACACAACAATCGGGGCTGAGTCTGAACTCATTTCGAGCATGCCGGGTTGAGCGTCGATTCAATGAGCTCTGCTACTCGATGAGGTCGTTCACCTGGTTGTGCTACGACTACCTCAGGTGGAATTGGCTTTAGATTTTTCCATAACAGAAGCCTTCTACTCTTTGAGTTCAAGTTCGAACTCAGGGAGTAAATGCATGGGGAAATGATCCATCGCACCCCCTGTTACGAGGAGTCGGCATAATTGAAACGAACGGTCGCAATTATGATCCTTTGTTATCAAGACGGCGTGTCACGACAGTTCTTCGACCGTGAGCCCATAGTTGCCAACGTGTGGTGACGGTTATGGATCCGAATTGTCGATGTAGTTATGGTGCTACCTCCTGGACTTCGAAGGACGGAATAGAGATGTTACAGCTATTTGATGCTAGCAGCACATGGCTCAGTATGTTTAGGCTAATGGCTTGCCGCTCGTACTTCGTGGGCTCGGCCTGGAGGCACTTCGGCTTTGGAGACAGCTGTTCGTCATGATTGCGAGTGGTAACCTTGGGCTATATAAACTATTCTTCCCTCCCTCAAAGTAACGTTGCTCTCATACTTTTGGAAGGCGCTTACCATGGAAGTTTCCCAGAGCACGCGATTTCCGGTGAGTTTTTTCCTCCTTTCAGCCTTCTTTCAGTCTTTTCTTTTTCATTTCATTCTACAATGTCGGACGGGTCGGGTGAAGTTCGAGAAAGATATGCATATGAAGGTGAATCCGAGCCAGAGAGCTTGAACTTTAGGCTTAAGACCTCGGAGGGCCCATTGGAAGCGATACCCCTCCATCCTCGCCCTCAAAAGAGTAAGGGCCCTAAGGCCAACGCTCGCTCCAAGGGCATAAAAAGGATACCCCGAGACCCGATGGGAAGGTTTATCGCTTGACCATCAAGCGGCCAACCTGCGGAGCTCGTCTTTGGGGGGCTCGGTATTCGTCGAGTCTCAGATGGCTTAGATTCGCAAGGAATTTCAGATTCCTGACTCTGTACACATACGAGCACCTGCTCCCCATGATGATCCTGGTGATCCTGCTAAGGGTGACATCGCCATCCTCATCTGTGCTTTACAATGTGGGCTTCAGCTTCCGATGCATCCTTTTCTATGCGCTACGACTGCACACTTAAAGTTAGCTTCAGGCTAACTTGTTCCCAATGCCTAAAGAATCTTGATGGCTTTGAATGTGATATGGCACCAGGCCAAGAATCAAGACCTAACACCCGACGAGTTCTTGTCCCTTTACCAAGACAAAGTGACCACCACGAGCTGCGTTGGTACTACTTAATGTCTAGGGCTCAGGCCTCGCTCAAGCCTCGTGCTCAGAATTCCTTCTTCGAACAAAGATTGGAAGAATAAGTGGTTCTGGGCTTTGGGAGAATGGGAAGCGCCCACGGCTGAACTCAGAAATCTGCAGGCCAGAGTACCCACTAAATTCTTCACCCCTAGTCGGATTTTGAGATATGCCTATTCCTTCATTGATTCCCCGACCAGTGCCACTCTAACCGATTTTTGTTTATCTTTGTCGAATACCCGAAGGGAGCCCCCAAGCTCTCCTCTCTTCTCAGGACTCAGGTGGCCAGGGCGAGGTTGCTTAAAGAAGAACAATGCGTCTAGCACTACGTAATCAATCCAAATAACCTTCATCAATCCAGACTTTGCAAACTCAAGCCCCTCCCTTCCGCTTTATGTCAGTATCATCTTGTTATGTCGAAAAAATCTATTTAGTTGCAGATGTTTCCTTAACTTTCACTGCTTGCATAGGTATGGCCGAGGCTTCAGGAACCAGAAAGAGGAAGCCCCCATCTATCTAAGAGATGTTGCGCTCCGAACCCCGAGTAAAAGTTACTACTTGGAGGAGGAAGGAGACTCCTCAAGCCAAGGTCACTCTCGTTGCAGTCCCTGATGTCATTCCTGAGGTTGGGACTACCGCTTCCTTTGAGGCTGGGGTCGCCCCTACCTCCGAAGTCCGACCAATTGCCACCTTCACCCAAGCCCTCGAGATGCCCCTGACTACCTCCACATATCCTCCCACGGCAGGGAGAGAAAAAGTTGGAGAGGCTGCGATCGCAATTCCCTCTTCTTCTGAACGCGAGGGAGTCGATCAGACTGCTGGAGGCATGCATACCTTGCTAGGGGATGGAGGCACCGCAATAGCCGAGGCTCAGGTCTTGGTGGCTAGTGGTGTTGGTGAGGCTGCAGGGTCCACTCCCCTTCCTGAAGTCGAAAGACTCCCACCGGGCTATCACATGTCCGACTTGGTTAACTGGGCGGCAAAACACGCCCCCGAGGAGGAGATTGTTAAACCCCTTACTCACCACCATGAGTCTTTCGTCAACAACCTCGCCTCTGTCTACTACAAGATAACATTCTTGCATGATTTTTCTCTTGTATGGTTCCGAACTGTTCCTAACTATTTCCTTGGCTCAGTCATTGCCTATGCTTCTGTCAACTCGGGAGAGACTACGGGAAGTGACCAGGAAGGATGAGGAGATTGAAACTCTCCAGGGTGAAGTCGATGCACTTTGGTAGGAGCAGGAGATATCACGCCCCAAACTCTGAAACCGGACTCACAAAATTCTCGATCGCCGAATCCAGTGCCGACAGCCTCCGTAGTACCCCATTCTCGGCTCCCAGCGCGCATACGCCAGATTTTCGATCCTAGGACCCTACAAGGAGGATTTTTCAATATACATTTATCTCATATGAAGCATAACCATAAGTTTACCCAAATCACAAAGGCAACATCATCATCATCACAAATCCACTAATATGAACATTTGAATACAATGCTGAAAGGAAAATACATATATCAATAATCAAAGCTCCAGAAGACCGCTGCATGCTCCAAGCTCAATGCTGCTGCAACCTAACATCACCTGGACGCATCTATCGTGCATAAGCTTATATAAAGCTTAGACGGTGGTGTAAGTGTGTGCACAAGGTAAGTGCTAAGTATTTAACACAATGCCATAATCATACAATATTGAAAATACTGGCAAGATCATAAATCATATGATATCAGAGTAAGCGAAAATACTGACAAGTCTATGAGTCATACAATATCAGAGTACGCAATACAGATCAGTTATGCAAATGAGGAGTCATAAAGAGCCAAATATCAGATGTCGAGGGTACAATGTAATATGAAAATCCTGCTAAGTCCGTCTAGGCCATATAAGTGCAGAAACATAGCAACTCAAAATATCATATGCCTGCGGATGTAATGCAATATGCGATGCGAATGATATGACCAAGCTGGAGTGTGAAGTCGGGATGATAGTATGCAGTATCATAGGCTATGGGGCCCATCACAAGGGACTTCTATCCAAACTAGTCTCATACCTGAATTTGGATAGTTAAACTCAACGTGATAGACTCCTGATTTCAGGTTAGTCATGCGCCCCAACCAAAATCATGGTCATTGCGAAGGTACACATAACAAATAGTTGCGCACCATCAACCTGAGTAGATAGTGAATGAATAAATGAATGAGTGAATATGCAACTCCTTCTCAATAAGTCCACATATCTCAGTACTATACATCTCTGGGATCATCACCAAGGTCTAGTACACTCTACGTCACCTGCCGCCTCATCAAGCGCACAACTGGGTAAGTGGAAGAGACCTCACTATCCACCTACTAGCAGTATACTAATGCCTACCCGGCCCATCGATAGCGGACCCATTTAGGAGCTAGTCAGACTCAGCCTAGCTATGCCTACTCCCTCAGGCGGGTAAGGCCACACCCCCTTCCAACCGACCACGACACAGTGGGAGACGCGACCTACTGGTATTCGGCACTCGGGCGCTTATATCCACTCGTTCTCTATGTTGGAGTCTCATCTGGTACTAAGAGGGTTTAGGAATTTTCACCCAGGGCCATCGATGGCAGCCCGATGCTAGTAACAAATTTCTAGTGTCCCATCTGACCATCCATGATATGCCTGTGGAGGCTACGAGTAAGACCCGTATCATAATCCGTACCATTCCGTAGATTTTTACGATCCTCCCTGTCAAATTCTGACAACCCGTGACCTGTAACAGGTATTTGCGCGTGACCCTGAGACACACGCTGTCAACCCGAGTCGACTCAACCCAAAACTTGTACCTTAGCAACCACGCCATGCCACGGTTCTGATGTCGTGTCTCTCGCGCCGAGGCGATGCCCAGGCCAGGGATGTGAGCCAACGTTCCGTTCGAGGGAAACGCTGTGCGTTACAAAACCCAAGAGAATCTCTACCTAAATGTCACATGAATCCCATCAATGGTCAAGTACATGTCAAGTACACCATCACCTCACACGCCATCCCCAAGCAACCCCATAAGTCAACAAACCCTTACACAACCCATACCCTTCTTACACAATCTACCCCAATAGTCAAGAATTTCTTACACAACCCATCCCTCTCCCATCCATCACTCCATCACCCATCTCTCTCTCTCTCCTTACAACCCTTTCTCTCTCATTTCTTAAACCCATTTCCAAGCAACCAAAAATATCCCACGTCCAAGCTTCCCAAGCTCTCGTGGAGAAGCTTTAGTGTGGCCCACTTCCTACCCTCTCATCTCTCATCTCAACCCTCCATTTTTCATCATCTTCCATCAAGATCCAAGCCAAGGAGTTCAGCGTTCCATCAGGCCAAGAAGAAGTGGACAGTGGGTGATCTTGGACTCACATTTGTATTTTTATTTTTATTTTTATTTAAGGGCCCAGATATGGTGGGACCCACCTTGATGTATGCTTGTATCCAAGAGGGGCCCATAGTGGCGGGGCCCCTCTGTCATCTCCGATCTCTCTTTCTCTCCCTCCCTCTCTTTCTATGATTATGGCCCACCTATGATGTGTGTATTTTACTATGCCATACAACTAGTGGGCCACCTTGATCCCGATTTAGGGCCTGCATGACTAGACGGTCACACAGGCCCGAATGAAAGGGAAAGATAAATATCAGTTTGATCCAAATCTAGTGGCCCATGACGTGGGACTGTCATGATGTAGGTGCATCAAGCTGGACGGTGGGTTGGACTCTAGACGATTTTAGGCCTTGGGTCATTTAAGATAAAATAAAATAAAATAGAATAAATATATATAATAATATATATATGTTATATATGTAAGGTGTATATGTGATGGGCCCACATGGGACCCACCTTGTGAAGGCACGGATTGACTGGTGTGCGTTGGACAGTAGCCAGCTACACAGCTGTTGTACGCAGCAATTATGGTGGGCCCCACACGACTTACGTGGTTTACACCCACACCATCCATCTAAACAGTGGGTCCCATGCAGTAAGCAGCTACTGCTGCCTGGACGCCAGCTAATCTATGGGTCTGATCACTAGGTGGGTTATATCCCAACCATCCATCTATCTGACATGGGACCCATCTGATGTTCCCGCACGTGTGCAGTGCATTGGACGTGGGGCCCACTGATGTATGAATTGTATTCCACGCTGTCCATCAATGTGAACTCCACTGTGATGTATTTATCAGCTGCACCTTCCATTTGGACAATGTAGTGAGGGCCATTGTGATATATGGGTCTTATCCACACCGTCCAGATGGCTGGACGGTGGGACCCACCATTGATGTATTTATCTTATACCGATGCTGTCTATCAGGTGGACCACACTGCAACCAGTGAGGGGTTGAATGTCTACCCTTGAAACCCTTTTTGGTACACAGAAGTTTTGGATTGGTATGAAATTTTTTTTCCAATTAATCTAGGTCCTTGTGACCGTATGGATAAATTGGATGAAAAATAAATGTTACAGTGGGGCCCACCCTGATTTACTTCGCAGCCACGCCGTCCATCTGTTTTAGCTACCATGTGAGGCCCAGATAATGTGTATGGGGCCCACTTAGAACGTGCAAGGCCCACTTTAGTGTGGTGTTTATGTGTCCCGTTTGGTGAGCCCAAAAGTGTTGTATATGAGGCCCGATTTGACATGTATGAGGCCCAGGTGCAGGGCCCACCTATTGTGAATTTAAGGCCCATGTGATACGGCCTGACGTGATGTATTCGAGGCCCAGATACGTGGCCCATTTGATGCATTTGAGGCCCAAGCAGTGCAGCCCACTTGTTGTATATGAGGCCCACATATGAGGCCCATGGTGATGCGTTTACGGCCCATTTAATCAGGCCCATTGCAATACATTTGAGGCCCTTGTACGAAGCCCAATGCGATGTATGTGAGACCCTTGTATGAAGCTCGATGCGATGTATGTGAGGCCCATAAGCGAGGCCCGATGTGATGTATGTGTGGCAGTTACGTTGTGTATGAATCCCTTATTTGGGCCACTCCTTGGGAGCAATGTTGGTTAGATGTCCACATTGATGGGCAATGATGGTTAGATGTCCTCATTGTGACCTTCCCTTTGGGCTTGTTAAGCCCATTCTCTTCGTGGGTTAACCCAAATAAGTGAACCCCATTCACCATAGACGGATGGCTTCGTGCTATCGGATTGGATATAACCATGGTCGAGGGCCGATCTTTATATTATGGTTCAATTGGTTGTTCATATATGGACCTCGCCTTGCTTATCAATGCCGATTATCGATGCTGATTATTGGTGCCGATTACGAGGCCGACGCTGATTATCGGTGTCGATTATCAATGCTAATTATTGGTGCCAATTATCGATACTTATTATTGGTGTCGATTATCGAGGCCGATTCCGATTGTCGACGCCGATTCTGATTTCAATTCTGATTGTCGAGGCTGATTTCGATTGTCGAGGCTGATTATTATGGCGATTCTAATTCTTATTGTCGAGGTCGATTGTTTAGGCCGATTTTGATTTCGATTGTCGAGGCCGATTCCGATTGTTAAGGCCGATTTCGATTCTGATTGTCGAGGCTGATTCCAATTGTCGAAGCCGATTATCGAGGCTGAATCCGATTGTCGAGGCCGATTGTTGAGGCTGATTTTGATTCCGATTGTCGAGGCCGATTGTTGAGGCCGATTCCAATTCTGATTTCGATTGTCGAGGCCAATTATCGATGCCGATTCCGATTGTCGAGGCCAATTGTTGAGGCCGATTCCGATTCCGATTATCAATTCTGATTCCGATTGTTGAGGCTGATTCTGATTTCGATTCCAATTGTCGAGGCCGATTCCAGTTATCGAGGCCGATTATCAAGGCCGATTCTGATTGTCGAGGCCGATTGTTGAGGCTGATTCTAATTCCGATTCTAATTCCGATTGTTGAGGCCGATTGTCGAGGCTCAATGTGATGTATATGCGGCCCGTATTTGAGGCCCATTATGATGTGCATTCAACCCGTGTTTGAGGCCCAATGTGTGTATATGTGGCCCATATTTGAGGCCCGTTGTGATGTGTATTTAGCCTGTGTTTAAGGCCCAATGTGATGTATATGAGGCTTATGTAACATGACCCATTATGATGCATTTGAGGGCCAGACGATGGAGCCCATTGTGATGTATGTTAGGCCCATGTGAAAGGCCCATTGTAATGTGTATTAAGCTCTTGAGCAAGGACCATGGTATTGTATATTTAGCCCTTGTGTGAGGTCATGGGTCCACTATATGTTAGGCTCTATGTGGGTCATTCCTTGGGGGGCAATGTTGGTTAAATGTCCACATTGTTGAGGTCAGTTGTCAATGACGGTTATTGATATCGATTATAAGTATGTGACAATATAGCATCATGATACATGCCTATACGCATCATCTGCATGTTTATTATAAGATATGATTGATCATTGTATATGTCATAGTGGCGGTTGTTTATGGGACTCCCTGATAGGCGGAGTTGCCCCACATGAGCGCGCGGTACACGTAGGTTTGATGCATGACTTGATGGTATGACTCATGCATCTCGCATTTTGTGATATGACCACCATGCGCCCTAGTAACATCAAGGCCGTAGCCTCCACAGGTATATCGTAGATGGCCAGATGGGACACCAAAAATCTGTTCTACATGGGGTGATATAGATATCCCTAGGTAAAAGTCCCAGAACTTTTTTAGTTCCAGAGGTTTCTCTAACGTCTAGACCGAGTGGATGCATGAGCATATGAGGGCCGTATACCGTTAGGCCACGTCTCCCATTGTGTCATAGTCGGTTGGAAGGGGGTACGGCCTTACCTGCCCGAGAGGAGGGGGCAATGCTAAGCTGAGTCTGACCAGCTCGGGAATGGGTCCGCTATCGACAAGCCTGTCCCGATATTGGCAGGCAGATAGTGAGGTCTCTTCCACTCACCTTGTTGCACGCGATGAGGCGGCAATTTGGTTTGGAGTGTAATAGACCCCGGTGATTCCCCAAAGAGGAACCATACTGATATGTGGACTTATTGAGCTAGAATTGCATACTCATTCATTCATTCATTCACTATCCACTCGGCTGGTGGTGTGCAACTATTTGTTACGTGTACCTTCACATGGCCAGGATTTCAGCTGGGCACACGACTAACCTGAGATAAGGAGTTTACCACATTGAGTCTGACTATTCAAATTTAGGTATGGGACTGGTTTGGATAGAACTCCCTTGTGATGAACCCCGTAGCCTGCGATACTACGTACTATCATCCCCACCTCACACTCTAGCTTGGTCATTTCATTCGCATCGCATATTGCATCCGCAGGCATATGGCATTTTGGGTTGTTATATTTTCTGTACTTATATAGCCTAAACGGACTTAGCAGGATTTACATATTACATTGTACCCTTGCCATCTGATATTTGGCTCTCTATGACTCCTCATTTGCATAGCTAATCTATATTACGTACTCTAATATTGTATGACTCATAGACTTATCAGTATTTTTGCTAACTCTGTTATCGTATAATTCATGATCTTGCCAATATTTTTGACATTGTATGATTATGGCATTGCATTGAATACTTGGCACTTATCTTGTACACACACTTTCACCACCCTCTAAGATTTCTATAAGTTTATGCACGATAGATGTGTGCAGGTGGCGTTAGGTTACAGCAGCGTTGAGCTTGGAGCGTGCAGTTGTCTTCTAGAGCTTTGATTTTTGATATATGCATTTCCTTTTCAGTACTGTATTTAACTGTTTATATTAGTGGATATGTGATGATGACGTTGCCTTTGTGATTTGGGTAAACTTGTAGTTATGCTTGTTACGAGTTAAATGTATATTGGAAAATCCTCCTTGTAGGATTCCATGATTGGAATCTAGCGTATGGATGCTAGGAACTGAGAATGGGGTACTACGGAGGCTGTCGGCACTGAATTCGTCGATGGGGAATTTTGTGAGCCCGATTTTCGAGTTTGGGGCGTGACACTACAGCCCTGATGTCGCTAAGGCTATCACGCCCCAAACCTGGAAATTGGATTCACAAGAATCCTGATTGCCGAATCCGGTGCCGACAGCCTCTGTAGTACCCCATTCTCGGCTCCCAGTGCCCATATGCTAGATTTCGATCCTGGGATCTCACAAGGAGAATTTTCTAATGTACATTTAATTCGTAATAAGCAATGTACATTTAATTCGTAATAAGCATAACCACAAGTTTACCCAAATCACAAAAGCAACATCATCATCATATATCTACTAATATAAACATTTGAATACAATACTGAAAGGGAAATACATATGTATCAAAATCAAAGCTCCAGAAGTTCGCTGCATGCTCCAAGTTCAACGTTGTTGCAACCTAACGCCACTTGCACGCATCTATCGTGCATAAGCTTATAGAAAGCTTAGAGGGTGGTGAAAGTGTGTGTAAGGTAAGTGCCAAATATACAATAAAACCCATAAATCATACATCATCAGAATAAGCGGAAATATACTGGTAAGTCCATGAGTCATATAATATCAGGGTACGCAATGTAGATCATAATGAGCCAAATATCATATACTATTGTAACGCTCTGAAAATCGGGAGTCGAACAGAAGCTCAGCTCCTGAGTTCCAACGCATCACTTATGCAACATAAATAATGATGATTGAATGTTGTTCATATTAGTGCATTAGACATGAAAGTGGATTATACCAAATCAGCATATCATACTCCAAAGATAGTTAAATTACGCAAGCGGAAGACTATGATAAATATATAGGGCATATAAGTGATTGTAAGTCTTCAGAGTATGAGCGTCACCAGGTTAAATAAATATAAGTGTAACTCTAAAAGATACAAAAAATGATAAAATGTAATGTCATCTATTCATATCCCTATAGCCCCGATTCGCAACTCCAAGTCTACATAGACCCGCCAGAGAGTTACATATAGGAGAATTCCTCCTCGTCGTCGTAGAAGGTAGGCTCCATCTCACAAACCTCAACATCATCTACAACTACAACAAGGTCTGGTTGGTGTTTTAAAACACCGTCCCGGAACGTAGGAGTGAGTGATCAACTCGGTGGAGATATAAGGCAAAGGTTAACATGTTATCAATTCAATCAAGCAGTAATGATAAAGCAATACAATAATCAAGCCCTAAATACTCTTGTTAATGCAAAGATGGTATGATATGATGCATGCCCTCACCTGCACTCCCTCTGCGAACTTCATCTCACGGTCGCGGCATGCACCACTCCAGACACATGCTACTTCCTCGCCAAAGCACCGTGCAATGCAATGTTATGATCGTATTAACCAAGTTCTTACTTAGGTTTATTCATACAGCAGGATTGGGAAGCTAAGGTACCTCCCTTTATATCATTAACCCAACATTGATCCATATAGGGTCGTCAATCCTAGTTAATCATATACGATAGGCAAGTTCAGGTCACTACCACCAACGCCCTACCAATTGGCAGTCTATTTTTGAAGGCTCGTCACCAACCCGACTAGGGACCACAGACAGGCTGCACCGGGGTAGGCCTATTTCATGCTCGAGGTCACTCCACTAACGCCCTACCAACTGGCAGTCTATTTTCGAAGGCTCGTCACCAACCTGGCTGGGGACCACAGCCAGGTTGCGCCAGTGTAGGCTGACAACTCGAATACAGTGTCTCATACCACTGTATTCGGTTCACGAGTTTGGGTTGCTCACTAGTCACTACAAGAAGGCTTGTCTCCCCAGCGTAGGCCGACAGCTCGACCACGGTGTCCCATACCACCATGCCCGGCTCATGAGTCTTAGTAGATCATGGTACCATGGTTGAGATGGGTCTTTATATTGGAAAGGGGTACCTTAGGTTCAAGCAGTAGTGTCCATACATGGTAAACACATAGTAGGCAAATCGGGTTACTTGATAAGTTTGATTTATACGAGCATACGCTGAATTAATCAACATGGAGCACTAACCACTGTCGACAATCATCGTATGACTCAGATTCACCGAACACCTCAAATGTGGTGAGACTAGCTCGGCCACTCAAACAGGAATTGTTATCGATTGCCTGGACTACGTCGTAGTCCCAATCATAGTCAAATGCAAAAAGTAAGCATACATGATAGTCATACAGCATTTAACAACCAATTCCAACGTATATATCATTTGAGCATATTATTCAACACATAAAACATAATATTCTACATATACATTTGCTACACAAAACATGCACTTGAAATTAAAGCTACATGAAGAAAAGTATACATATAATTAAGGTAGTTGAGAATGCTATCTTAACAACCCTCGTAATTACAAAGCATCAACCAATTACTCATACAGGCATTTTGCCAAACACTTAGACTACATATTACACATACGTGTAATATACTAGTTCCAATAGACATTAGGGCAAATCCTTTCACAAAGGAGCTGCCACTCATACAACGATCATATATTCTCAATTTACAAGCATGGCAAGCACAAATCATATTTCCATAGTCGTTCAGACATTTTAACAAACACATAGAACGCATTATTCTCAACATAGTTTATATCTATATGTAATATATGGAAAACATCGTATCTAAGCACATGTGACAGCAATCAAGTCAGTCATAAACCATTACTGACATTGAAAGCCTTAAAAACCATAACCTAAATGTTTATAGTCCGCACCTTCCGTTGGTAAACTCGTATCGAACTTAGTTTGAACATCACGCCTTTGTCTACGGCACAGCGGCTACCTGAATAACGAAATAGGTTAGTTATTTCACCATTTACTCATTTTAAATCCCTAAAATAGATTAGGGTTAGGATTTCTTACTTAAGAACGAAGTCGGAATCGCCGGTATAGCGATACGGATAGAGTGGTTAAGCACGTGGAGCGGCAGGGAAGGATCTTAGGGACAGCCTCCCACTTTCTCTCTAACTCTCTCTCTTTCCTTCTCTCTTTGCCCTCTTCTCTCTCCTAGGGTTGCAAATTCGTATGTGAAGGGAGAGAGAGGGTTTAAGGCACTTATATAGGCCCAGAACTGATGGAAATGGCCCCAGGGCCAAGGTATACTTAGGTTATATCCAAAGGGCGTCTGTTTCAGTCCAACGGAGCACTTCTGGTGGCCCCTTTTCTACATGCGGTCGGACTTAAGCTTCCTGATGTTGGATCTAGCTCGAGTTAAGTTTTCGGTCCGATCGGATTTACAGATCGACCGTGGCGGATCAGTTTCAGTTCAACCACTACCAGAAAACAGGGCAAAGGCTACGGATAAAAACCATAGCTAAAAGTCTATGGCTACAGTTAAAATCCGTAGCATGACCGTAGCCATTGGTGCTGTAGCCATAGGTCAAAAAGCTATGGCTACGGATCAAATCCGTAGCCATAGATATAGTGGATGTGGATTAAATCCGTAGCCATTGCTTCTGTAGCACTAAAGTATTTACCACTACGGATTATATCTGTAGCTAAAAGTTGAAAAAGAACCATAGCAATAGGCTGAAATTAGCAACAGCTACGATTTTCAGATACAAGGCTACGGTTAATAGCCGTAGCTAATGAGACTCTAGGTACGAATTAGATCCGTAGCAATATTGTCTATAGTTTAAAACTACTTACAGTTACGGATTTTATCTGTAGCTAAAAGTAGAATGAGAACCGTAGTAAAAAGCCGAATTTAGCACGAGCTACGGTTTTCAACAAAGAGCTACGGTTAATAGCCGTAGCTAATGCCCACTGTTAAGAAAATATGTAATTATAATCATTCATTCAATTACCACCTGCATAATCATTTATTCATTCAATTACAATCATTCATTCAATAATGAATCAATTACAATCCTTCATTCATTCAATTACAATCATTCATTCAATAATGAATCAATTACAATTACAACAATCTAGTTAAAGTTTTCAAAACAAACTTAATCAAACTATTACACAACATTAAGTTCCACAAATAATACAAAGTCACAACGCAAGATTTGGGTATGACTTTTGCTTGGCTGATGAACAACTACAGCTTGTTCGGTTGTCTGAAAGCATCTGCAAAGAAGAAGAACTCGGCATTAGCTATAATTTATAGTGGAGTACATCATGAAAAACATATTACACATAAGACAACAAAACAGAACAAATGAACAACAAAACTAAAATACACCATTTCCAATTCTTGGAAGAAGAGGAAAAGTGGGAAACCACCATGCCACATCATGAAAAACTATCGCAAAGAACAAGGCATAACCCAAAGAACCTTAAAAGCTGACTGGATGTAAAACCTGGACCAGACTGGATGAATGGACTGGTTTGTGCTGGAACCAAGCACGGAAACAATTATCTTTGTGATTCACAATATAAAACAAATATAATTCTAAATATGAAACAAATAAAAAAGTAAATTAGAGAACTCTAGGAAAATAGGTACACACCAAATGGATGGGCTGGCATTTGCAATAAATGTTGTTTTTGAATTTCCACCAAGAGCATCCTGTAATCAAAGACTTGTATTGAGGAACAATCAATTATAAGCAAATTGGACCATAAGCTCATTTTATGAGGAAAATATAGGCTTATCTTGTAAATCATGAGATATATTGTCATAATCACATCATCCACAAACTCAAGGGATATATTTACCAGTAAAGTATTTCTGCAGAGGTAGCTTTCAGGCATAACAACTTTTGCAAGATGTGATGGTTGATATATGTGGGATACAAGTAACTCAAATTAATCTAAGAGTTAGCGATTTTGTTATTCCTAGTTATAGAGCTTCCAAGATCCTATAGTATGAGCATGGCTCAAATATATGACATGTGACTTATAGTTAGGAAGATATATGGGCAGCCTAATTGTAGGAACAACAAACCTACATGCCTTCAATGTTGTTGATACCAACACCAAAATCAGCCTCTTGAATCATGCCAAATAGCTCCAATCTAGTGAATATGCACCAGCTGATGCATACTCGATTTCATTCTCATTCTGGGATACATCTAAACATGTCTTCAAATACAATACATAAATGCAGGTGAGAGTACTGGGAGATTAACATACAATACACAAATGCAAGTAATGGTGGATTTTACTACATTACAAGCACAGAGAAATACCCTATAATGAGAATTTCAAACTTTAGATGTTCCAAAATTCAAAAGTCGGGACTCATACAAACATAAACACAACCTGAGATGTCCTAAGATGGCTTAGGAATTTTTAACGTCAGATTTAAGATAGACTATTACTCACAATTTCTGTACCAATGAAAATAAGTGTAGCATAGCGTGCAGTTGGTTGCACCAAACATCATGAAATTTGGTTTATACCATTAAAAACTAACCTTCCACTTTAATCTTGCGAACTACTTTCTTTGCCGCTCCATATATTCACTCAAATCCAATCGTATCATGGCTGCCAACTACAACAATGTCAGCAAAAAAATGAAATTAACTATATAGTTAAAAGAACCGTTGTAATATAGAACTCTCTCTAGCCATTAAAAAAAGACCAGATTTAATTTTTTTTAAAAAAAAATCCATACCGTTTCTGCCTAGATTTTTGCATTTTCCACCACCTGCATAAACATAATAAAGACGAGATCCAGAATGAAGCTCTAGCTAAACCATCAAGAACCCAAATTCCTCAGTTTAAAAATGACGAATAGAGTCACGGTAATTACAAAGTAGACTGCAACTCAAGCCAACACCTGAAAATCTATAAACCCCTTGATGGGGTCTACTCCAATGGCTTTCAAAACCTAGCCAAATGAACATGAAAACCAAGCCATCAACAAGCTCGTCTGTCCTTCTACACCATACTAAAACAAAGACCATAGCAGCACAAATTGCAATTCAAAATTTCTATGTTTAATCAGCCTACACCGAGACCGGCTCTGCTTTTGAATTAGAAGAAACCTGTTTTGTCAGCTCAAGTCAGGCATGCTAACAAGTTAGTGAAATCCCATTTTACCATGCATAATTCAGGAAAACACAAAGCTTTAGTTGATGCACAAGAAATCTCATATTGCTAAGTGAAAGACATCCAATAAGACCATGAAGGTGTTTAGACCACAAACAAACAGATGTTACGTAGAAGATGGGTGCTAAGGTGATTCGCAGCACGTATGATGGATCCAGGCTATTCATTAACTAGAGCCCACCAAAAGATTTCTGTCGTAATTTGGAGGCAGTTCTGCTTCCCAGTAGCTATTTGACTTCTCATTTCCCATTGCTGTATACAACCAAAAGAGTAAGAACAATATTAAAATCAATATAAAGAAGGCTAAGAAGTTGTCCTCATTGGGAGGCAGATTTGTGGCAATTAAAAAGCTCATAAGAAATGTAAGCCTGAGAAGTGTTCTGCATGCTTACTTTGAATAAATGCAACCTGTTCTGGAAGCCATGTGTCGAGTGTAACAGATCGTACCTGCAGCACATAGCCAATACTTTCAGTCGGAGCAGAAGGCAAACAATAACCTGGAAGATTATCTGAAGTCTGTGTCACATAATTAAAACACCACATCTACTGTAATATTGAATCTGAACACTTTGGCAAGTGTCCAGCCAGCAAAAGCAAACACCTTATGTCTACTGCAAAAAGTTCCATTTGACTGATCCAAACCACCACCCCCGCTGCAATCTGTCAGATTTTTCGAGGAAATGGCATATTTTCATTTTCAGACCTAGCAGGGATACAAAGCTAACCAGTAAATAATCTTTCATGTGATTCCATAACCTTTCATGCAGCGAAACTGGGCTTAATCTACAGTAAACCTGCCATTAGAAGCTTATAAACAGGTTGAATGGCAAATAAGCATCATAGAGTAACTAGAAAAAACATGTAAACTAGCAACATGTTGAACCATAGAGTACCAAATTAGTTTAGGATTAAAAAAGGAACAAGCCAAATATCATGACATTTCTTGATTGTGTAAGATCTCATGTGTGTTTGTTGCACCAAATATCATGACATTTCTTGATTGTACAAGATCTCATGGAATTTTTCAATATTTGGTGGAACTAAACGGGTAGTAAAAAAAGAAAAATAGTACTGAAATATTTAAGAACATATAAACAATAACAGTTGAAATAAATGGGCTGTACTGTTGTATTTTTCCTTTGTTGTAGGATCCTTCTAACTCTCTCAATGGTCAACCACTGCAAGTCTAGTTCAGTTTCAGTCTGCTCTACCTTTCAATGGATGCTTTCATTTTATAGTTGAGACTGTTACATGAGAGTAAAATGTTCGCCTATTAGTTTTACCTCCAATTCCTGATTGCTGGTTTTTTTTTTTTTTTTTGGTTATTTATTTTATCGTCTTATATATCCTTATTTATTAAATTCAGCAGGGACCCACTTCAGTATATGTGTGTCATGGTAGAGCATGGAATTGAATTCTCAAAAGTTTTAAACTTTTAATTTATTTTCCTCTTTGCAGGTTCTGATGAACCTAACAAATGAGAATCTTGATGGCTGTCAGCAAATTGCTGATTGTAGATGACTGGACACAATGGCTGCCTTGATCATTGGTCACTTCCCATTGTTTGGCGCGTGCCTATCTACAAATAATCAAATGAAAGAGAGCAACTCACTCTCTAAAATTGAAAGCAATGATCCTGATAATCAGAATGACAAACATCTCACAGATTACGAACTTCGGTCCTTTTATTAAAACTTTTTTCTAGTACGTAATACTGAAATAGGCCTTTTAAAGTGATTTTTCCTAATTTAGTTGATTTGATAAATTATTTATAAAAAAAAAAACTGTTTAAACATATGGAAGCCAATTGCTTAGCCATATGGCCGAACAACTCCCAAATTGGGCCATGCATTCATCAGAGGGATGACGAATATATACAGTAGTTAAAAGGGGCAAACGAGAGGTTAACCACATTTGGGGAAGGGCAGATGGCAGAAAATATATACATATGACCAATGCGTAGTAAAAAACCCACTACACAAACTCATTGTTCTATCTTCCCAAGGGGGTTGGATCTACAGCTACTGTGTTTGCTGCTGGTTCATGCCCGTTTGCTGCTGGTTCATGCCCTTTAAGCGGCGCTTTTGGAAATACTTTTGGTTGAAGGCTTCAACACCATCAGGGTACTTCTCCTTGACATAGTTCTCCAGGCATTTGAGGTAAGAGAAATCTGCTCTAAAACCATTTGTGGAGACAACGAAAAAGCACCTGGTACCTTGGTATTTGTCGTGCTTACCAACTGTGACATAGTCAATCTTTTCACCCATTTTTGTCGCTCTGTCAGGATGGTGTTGAAAAACATTATTGAGTACCCAGGACTGATCTTCATCTGATAGCCGATCACCATCATTGTAGCTGGAATTATGCAGAGTTCGTTTTGTCGACAACGAAATTGGTTCAACATCATTAAGAATTTTCTCTTCCTCACATGCGAATAGATCCAAGCGTCTTCCAGTGGCAATGAGAATCCCATTAGCATTCCGACGATCAGGTTTGGATCATTGAAACATGACCCTAATTCCAACGCATTGAATGGGAGTTGCTAGTGCCCTTAAATTAACCACTCATTGCATATAATGGTGGCCCACTTGACGATTGGATTGGGCAATTCACCATAGGTAGCAGCCCTATATTTCAAGCCTGGTGTTGGGTGGAGCCCTACCTAGTCAAGCACACATCAGGATGGCACACCTGTGAAATATTTGAGCTTTTGATCAAATGAGATACACTGTTTAGATCCTCTAGCCTAAATATTAGGACATTTCAATCCTTGGGGGGCCACAATTTACTATACAAACTAGCCTGTTTAGTTAACCTCAAAAGTTATGGTTTTGTTCAGATAGAACTTTTTGAACACATCTGTCCAACTAGAACTTGTTTAAGTAGGCTTGAATGTATAGATAATCTAAGAACAAATTAATGAAAAACATCCTACAGTCTAGATTATGGTAATTCATGAAACTATGACACCAAAGACTACAACTCCACTCATTTCTTAGATATGATGGCTATTAGGCAATTATCATGAATCTAAGATTTCTTTTTACCATGAAATCCGTCGCAGAATTACAGATGCACTAATCTAGGATAGTTTCAAGGATCTTAAATGCAGTATGAAAAGAAAATAAGTAGACTTCCTTCTAAGGTAAATTACATGCAAAATATGGAGGAAGTACAATGCCAACAACAGTTCTAAAAGGTCTCATATCCTACCCAAGGTAGATAATGTATGATTTAGGATCTAGCATGCATTTTAGTACCATTTACTAAATGTTCACAACCCTACAAGACCTTGATTCGTGCACTTGGGTGAGGATTCAAATAAAAGTATTCGGCAACAGTAACGGTAACAGTAACAGCTGCCATAATGGCTGGCCATATGGACAATACAATAGGGGCCATAGCAGTCAAAAAAAAATTTTAAGAAAAAAAAATATTGCCCCCATTATCAGTCCATTACAAACCTGTTACAGCCATTACAGGCTCATTACAAGCCTTTTTTATTTTCAGATCAGGCATTACAGCCCTGTTATTGCGTAATGAGGTCCCAGTGTTACTTTTACATAACCATTTTTTTATACCTAGCTTCCAATGAGGGATTTTCAAGAGAAATCCAGTTTATTCTATTTTTCTTTGATTCAATGCAGTCAATTTTTATTACTTGGTAGCAGATGTTACGTACCTTAGCCATATTATTCACAAAAAAATTCAGATTTTTCCAATTTCTAATCATGCAACACAGTAATTTTTTCCCTATTTTAATCATATGCAAGAAGTCATGAATGAGAAAGATGTTAGTGATGAAAGTGGAAGCAGGAAACGGAAGACAATAGAAAAATGCAAGTTAAAGCAATTGATCTCCTCTATTGTGATTTTCCATGTAATTCTCAATGTTATATTTTCTGGTAAAGTATACAATCAGGCAATTGCAGCATATGCTAAATCTACTAGCCATGTAGAAAAGGAATGTGTTATACTAAGTAGATAATGTCAAATTAAAATACACCATTAACATGCATTGTTCAAAAAATGATAGACTGATCTTAGTCTCTTATAAAATACAGGGTGATGATTGACTTACCCAGATGTCTACCTTTTCACTTAGAACTTCTCTTCTGAACATCATCAATACAAAATTAGAGGGTTGGTTATCTTCCAAAATGAGATAATCTTCATGACGTTTCCATCCACAGCATGGCTTAGTAGACTAACAAAATGGTTTATTTTTTCCAAATGATTTAATAAACTGGATCACCACACCATCAATACAAAATTAATGGAATTCAGATCCTCCAAAAGCTATACATTTCCTTAGGATCAGTACCTTATATCTACTCCCAACAAATAGAATCACATCTCGTAACCCTTCCAAGAGCAATTAAGAGGAAGAAGATAACCACCACAACCAGAACCAAAAAGGGTTCTTCTCAAATCATAAATCAACACAAATTAACAGAAAGAAGATCAACATAAAGAGAGGTTAAAGAGTAATGCTCAAGGATCAAAGGGCCTTACCTACGAGCAATCGATGGTGAATCAGAATGATTTGCAAATACCGCGTTGCATGCATCCCTAAAAATTAATAGGACCTGCTTTTCCTCAAAATACCATGCTCCTATGTTCTCCTGCAAATTAATACTGCTTCAACGAAGGACCCACATCACGTGCAAGATAAACACAAGAGAAATTAATTTTGAACAAGAGCGAAGATGGCAAAAACTATCTAATTAATTTTGAAAAAGATAAACTTCCTTAATACCTCATTTGCCACAGGAGATGTCCGATCTTCTTTGTCAAATATAAATGCAAGAAGCAAGTGCTTAAACTCTACATATGCTTCCTTAATAATAATAATAAATAAATAAATAAAAACAAAAAAAAAAAAAAACAAAAGTAGTCTGATTTTTTAAACCATGGAGCTACAAATTGGGATCACCTAATGAGTGACTTGGATCTTACACAAGTGGACCATCTATTCTAAGCTAGTACCAAAATAGAAGGATGGAGTTCACTTGGCACTCCAACTGAAACAATCAAAAACAGGAACATCAAGTAAACTACTTGGCCTTCTTCCCCCTGTCATTATCAACCTGCTGGAATGCAGTGTTTGGGCTATTGATTTCCACAACCGAGTAGTTGTGGTTCTCCATTGTAACGATAACTGGGGTCCCCTTTTGTGTTTCCTTCACCCACCAATCTGAAATGTCCAAGCTTGGAGCCATTTTCCCCACCCAAACAAAACACAAATTCCCCAAAACACTGCAAAATCCACTACAATGTCTCAAAATCTTCAATACCTAGATCTCAAAATCAACAAACAAACACAACCCATTTCAGCTCCAACCATAAAAAACAAGATCCCACCACACCAACTTCCCAAACAGCAACCCAAGCCGAAACAAAGCAACAAAACCTAGATTTCTATTCAATCTACAACCATAAAAAACAAGAACCCTACCACAACAACTCAAAAACCAACTACTCAAACACAATTCAAACCAAAAGAAAAACTCAAAAAAACCCAGATTTGTATTCAATCCAATCTGCTCCTTCCCACACTGCTCTACACAGCTAACAGCGGGAGAGAAGCAGCATTATGAGGAAAGGTATCTGTAGTTGTATAAAGTTCAAGACCATGTGGGCATTATTCAATAATACCAAAACTATTAAAAAATTAAAAAAAACTCCACCTTTTTGCAACTTCACTACATGTTATTTACCATGGATGCGGTTGATTTCAAGGCCCCAAAATGGAAAGGGGACAGTTACGAAACTACCATTTCAGGGCTGTTTCATCTATTCTAGGGATTCTTAGTTGAAGCATTTCTTCAAACATGTAGGAGGCCATGGACAACGGCAGATATGGCTGCCACTGTCATGGTTGCTGCCCAATTTCTGGCCATTAAAAGAGGAAATGAGAGAGAAAGAGAGAGTACCTTTCACTTCATGTGCTCTGATTTCTTCTATTCTCGTCAGCTATTGGAGGGAGATCGATCAATGGCTGCTTTCAGGGAGATCAGGGAGATCAGGGAGATCGAGAGATGGAGGGAGAGGAAGGGAGAGAGATCGAGGAAGGCAAAGGAACAAGCGAGATGGGAGAGAGAGATTGGGGAAGGGAGAGGGCAGGGAGAAGTGCGCCGGACAAGAGAGAGAGAGAAGAGGGAGTGTGAGCCTGCAATAAGAGAGGGAAATGAAAATTTCCCTCCAAGTTTTCTGTTTTAATCGCATCCTTTCACCGGCAGCCACATTTCAAAAGCAAGGGCGGACGGCTGCTGGTGATTTCCATGATCACCGGCTTTTTCTTGTAGTGAAGGGATGCGTGAGATTGAGATTGAGAGAGATAGAGAAGAGGGGCGCAGGAGATTGAGAGAGAGAGAGAGAGAAAGGGTCGGAAGTGAGATGGAATAGGGTTGAGTGGAGGGAAATGGGTGTTTCGTGAGAGGGGGAAAAGAAAAAGAAAACGTGGTTTTTCGCATTTTTGCCTGCTACGGTCCTGCTACGGTTTTTGACCGTAGCTAAAATCTAATATGACCGTAGCCATTGCTTGGCCCTCCACGGATCACATTTGACGGGATCCGGATGGATGACCTTGTCAAGGGCTGTGTGGGTTCCATATTGATGCCATCGATATATCCACTCCGTCCATTAATTTTATAATATTTTTTTATAAGAATTAAACCCAAAATCTAGGCAAATCGAAGGTTAATTGAACCACACCATCGATCAATGAATTAATCTCCACTCTTTCCTACAGTGTGGTCCACTTGAGCTTTCGATCTACTTCCTTTTTTGGGTTCTTGCATAAAATATTTTTAAAAAATTAATAGACGTATTAGATGGAGTACACGCATTTTAATGGGCCTCATGGAGTCCCTTATGACGTATCTAAGGTTGTACGTACATCTAGCGGAGTTAGCTTTTTGCTACGGTTTTTACAATTTTAGCTACAGTTTTAAGCCGTAGTAAATTAGCTACGGTTTATAGCCGTAGCTAAAAACCAGAATAGTCCGTAGCCTTTGGTCATTTTTTTGGTAGTGAACGGTCACCGATACTCGATCAGGGCCACAAGTATACTAACATGTGTTGAAAATTTTCCCTAATCTGAGTGTGTAATTGGGTCAGAATCTGATGGTCTGAAACCTTAAAATTGGCCTGCAAGTGAATGGCTCAATTCACTTAAGTTTCAGTTCATATCCTAAAGATATTCTCGTTTCTCACACACTTCACTCTGGGCTCAAGTTATATGTTTCTGGACACTATCTGGATTTGATTTCCGAGGTAGTAGTCAAGCCCAGTAAGGCAGTCATAACCGTATAGTTTCGCGGTCATCAGACTTTTGACACGCGGTTAAGTCCGATACAGAGTTTCAACATGCTCCCGAGAACAACTGGGTTTTGAGATTGATCCTAAGTTTTTACGTGATATAGCGTTAACGGTTCTACTCGTTTTGGGTCTTACAGATCGTATTTAAAGTGATTAGTGCTAATTTCACAGGTAATCTAGTTTAGTACTTAATAATTTTCATCTAATTTCTAAAGGGTTCGGTCCTTAGTGATTTTTGCCTTAGGGGGTACTCGGGTCTTTGTACGGATTTTTTCGGGACGTTGCAACTGCGGATGCAATGCAATATACAAATCCTGCTAAGTCCATCAAAGCCATATAAGTGCAGAAACGTAGCAATCCAAAATGCAATATGCCGTGGATGACATGCGATATGCGATGCAAATGAAATGACCAAGCTGGAGTAAAGTCGGGATGATAGTACGTAGTATCGCAGGCTATGGGGTCCATCACAAGGGAATTTTATCCAAACCAGTCCCATACCTAAATTTGGATGGTCAAACACAATGTGGTAAACTCCTGATCTCAGATTAGTCGCACGCCCCAACTGAAATCCTGGCCATTGCGAAGGTATACTTAACAAATAGTTGCACACCACCAGCCCGAGTAGATAGTGAATGAATGAATGAATGAATGAGTATGCAACTCCTGCTCAGTAGCCTACCAGCACAGTAGCCTGCCAACTACTGGTAACTCGTCTAGGCCTCAGCCCCGCCCACATTAGCGTTCGCCCACGTGTGCCCGCCCACATGTGCAATAGTGACGGGTTGTCATAATATCATGTCAGTCCTCATATCAAGTCCACATATCAGTACGGCTCCTCTCTGGAGAATCACCGGGGTCTATTACACTCTACACTGACTGTCGCCTCCCTAGCTGCACAACCTAGCAAGTGAAAGAGACCACACTATCCGCCTGACTAGTAGTCTGTCAATACCTACCCGGCTCGTCAATAGCGAACTCATTTGCGAGCTGGTCAAACTCAGCCTAGCTTATAGCCCCCTCACTCGGACGGATGAGGCCACACCCCCTCCTAACAGACCACGACACAGTGGGAGATACGGCCTACTAGTATTCAGCACTCGGGCGCTCATGTATCCACTCGCTCTAGACGTTGGGGCGTCTCCTGGCCTCGGAGATTCTGAGACTTTCACCCAAGGACATCCTAAGTAACCACAGTGCTAGAACCAAGTATTTTCGGTGTCCCATCTGGCCATCCACGATGTACCTGTGGAGGCCACGGCCCGGATGTCGTTAGGGCATACAATGATCATGTCACACATATGCGAGATGCATGAGTCACACTGTCCAGTCATGCAGCAATCCTACGCGTACCACGCGATAATGTGGGGTACTCCGTCTCATAAGGAGTCCCGTGAATGGTCTGCCCAATGGCATATGCTATGATCAATCACTACTCATATCAAGCATATATATGATGCGTATGGGCGTGAATCATGGAGCTATACTAAGTATGTTATATGGTGATGAACTGTTCTCACAACGAAGATGGGCCTAGAGGGCCTACACACAACAAGTATGGGCCTATCAATGGGCCCTAAGGAGAGTTATAATGCGGACATTTAACCAACATTATTCTTACAATGCGGACATCAAACCATCATTGCTCCCAAGGCATAGCCCGCCATAATCATCATTACATAAACCATGGTAGAATCACACATTGCAATGGACTTGTGTATATCTAATAGGCCTTATAACATGGGCCTCATATATATCAAGGTGGGCCTAAATGGACGGGCCACAGATACATCAATATGGACCTCAGTAATGGGCCTTATACACATCAAGGTGGGCCTCAACAACGGGCCTTTATAAATACCCAAAAATGATTCATATTGAAGGATCATTTGGACCATACCCCAAGTGATAGTGGAGATAATAATTTTCACTGTTAAAACAATTCACAGGGCCCACTATAAAGTTTATTTTCCAACTAATCTAATCATAAGGTCACCTGGATTAAGAGGGAGAACAATTCCCCATTGATCTAGAACTTCCGTGACCCAAATGAGTTTCAATGATAGACATTCAATCCTCCACTATTTCTGTGGTCTGGTCCACCTGATCAATGGATGATCACATCACGGTGTGGGCTGCCATAATGTATTTGAGATCCAACCAATTCATAAGTTAACATAGTGATAGATGAAGTGAAAATAAATATCAGCTTTATTTAAAACTACAGTGGCCCTTAGAAGTTTGAACGGTGAAGGTCACTGCCCACTATTTTAAATGGTGGCGTCCATTTGAACCTTAGATCTAACTCATTCCTTGCCTCATATCATGAAATGATATGTCAAAATGGTTGATATTTCAAAATGGTTAGATATATTGGATGCAACACATGCATCATGGTGGGTCCCACCGTCCAGTGGTGTGGACGGTGTGGTTAAAACACATAAACCATGATGGGTTCCACCGTCCAATACTGTGGACGTGTGAATAAAATACATACATCATTGTGGGTCCCATGTGGGGCCCACCATAACATTTATCTGCCATCCAATCTGTTCATAAGGTCACGCAGACCTGGATGCAGAGGAAAAAAAAATTTCATATGGATTCAAAACTTCTGTGAACCCAAACAGGGTTTTAATGGCAGCCGTCAAAGCCCACTGTTTCCTGTGACGTGGGCCACCTAAGTGTTGTATACGGCTGATTTTTGGGAGGTCCACTGTTCAAAGGGGGGGCCACCAAATGCAAGGTGTGGATGTTCGGCACACGTCACGGTGGGGCCCACGGCTGGGTCCCCGTCCCTGCCTCAAACGCAGCAGCGTCCTGCTGCAGCCTCAGCAGCAACAGGCGTTACACATATTTTTTTTAAAAAAAATAGTATTTCCATAGTTTTTCGTATGTGGGGCCCGCATTAGGTGGATCCACTCTAGCCATTGCATTCCATGGCTCAAGACAGACCAAACAAGCCCAATATGCAGTATGTTTTGGCGTGAAAAATCAAAGTAGATTTTAACGATAAGAACCAATGTTTTCTATGAAATGGCCCGCCAGATAATCGGATTAACTTCGTTTCTTGGCTCAACGTCTAAAATGAGCTGGGAAATGGAATGGACGATGTGGATTGGACCCATACATCAAGGTGGGGCCTGTATGAATGGTCCACCCAAAAGCTTGTTGAATTAAGCTAATATTTTGGTTTTCATTTCACGTCTAGCATCTCTGGACACTAGACGGTTTGGCCATAACACATGCATTTAAGGTGGGCCTTGCTCAAGTGGGCCACCAAATGCACGAATGGTGTGGATAAGGCATACACCAAGGTGGGGTCCATCTGAGTGGGCCACACAACTACATCATTACATACAAGGAAAGAGAGAGAGAGAGAGAGAGAGAGAGAGAGAGAGAGAGAGAGGAACACGTATGATGGAGGGACCCCGACACTATGGTCTCTCCCTTCTATACATTCAATCCTATATCAAGTGGGTCCCAATACAGGTGGGCCCACCAAATCAAAAATCAACGGTGGAGATTCCTTCTCCACCAAAATGAAAAGTCTAGATGACCTCTTTTCATGCAAGAAAAATAAACATCATGATGGGGTCTATGGAAAATGGCCCCATCATGGAATGATCATGAGGATCAAGGTGGGCCATCGGCCACATCTAGGGTCCAAAGTGAGATCCATACCATCAATCGGTAGGCCTCACTTGGCCCATCATAAAAACATGAGATGTAGACCTATAGAAATACCCACCGTTCGATCTTCTTGGTCCGATGGAACACCGATCTCTTTGTGCTTCTCTTTGATGGAAGATGATGAGAGATGAATGGCTAGGATGAAGGATTTTGTGGTGGGAAGTGGGCCACACACACTCACTTTTCTCTCTTAGAATTGTTAAACGTCCACCACTTCTTTTGCTTGGAATTTTTTTGTTTGAGAAATGAGAGAGAGAGAGAGAGAGAGTTGTAAGGAGAGAGAGTGATGGGTGATGGATGTGAAGTGAGTGATGGCTAAGGTGAGAGATTTGTTGACTTTTGGGGTAGATTGCTTGACTTGTGGAGAAAGAAAGCATGGGTTGTGTACTTGACATGAGGTGATTGATTGATTGATTGAGTGATTGATGGGACATGTTATAGAGATTCTCTTGGGATTGCAAACGCGCGGCATTTTCCTTGAACTGAACGTGGGCCCACATTTCCTGGCCAGGGTATCGGATCGGTATGCAAGATGTGGTGTTAGAACCGCGGCGACGATGCGATCACAATGGTACAAGTCTCGGATTAAGTCAACTCAAATCTATAGGATACGACTTGAGGTCACGTGCAAACGTCGGATACAAGTCGAGGGTTGCCGGAATTCGACGGGAAGGATCTCGGGAGTCAACGGAACAATACGGTCTAGGATACGGGTCTTACAAGGGCGTACAGTAATCACAACATACAATGCAAGATGCATGAGTCACACAATCCAGTCATACATCAATCCTGCACATACCGTGTGGTCATGTGAGATAACCTTCACCTATCAGGGAGTCTCATAACACCTGTCCAATGATATATGCAATGGTCAACCACATCTCATAACAAACATGCAGATAATGCGTATGGGCATGTATCATGATGTTATGCTATCACATAATTATAATTGGTATCAATAACCGGCATCGACAATCGACCTCGATAATGTGGACATTTAACCAACATTGCCCCCAAGGAATGGTTCACATAGAGCCTAACATATACTGGACCCATAGCCTCACACAAGGGCCAAATATAAAACACCATGGGCCTCACTTAAGAGCTTAATACACATCATGATGGGCCTTTCACATGGGCCTAACATACATCACAATGGGCTCCATTGCCTGGCCTTCAAATGCATCACAATGGGCCTCATCACATAGGCCTCATATATATCACATTGGGTTTTAAAGAAGGGTTGAATATACATCACAACGGACCTTAAATACGACCACATATACATCACATTGGGCCTCAACAAACGGCCTCGATATCCGGCCTCGACAATCGGAATCAGCCTCGGTAATTGACCTCGATAATCGGCCTTAACAATCGGAATCGACCTCGACAATCAGAATTGGCCTCAATAATCGAAATCAGAATCGAAGTCGGTCTCAACAATCAGCCTCGACAATCAGAATCGGCCTCGACAATCGAAATCGGTATCGACAATCGGGATCGGTATCGACAATCGGAATCAGCCTCAACAATCGAAATTGGAATCGACCTCAACAATAGGCCTGGACAATTAACATCGACTATCAGCATCAGTAATCAGCATTGATAATCGACATCTATGAGAATGGGCCTAACAAGGCCTAAGGGAAGGTCACAATGTGGACATTCAACCATCATTGTCCATCAATGTGGACATTTAACTAACATTGCTCCCAAGGAGTGGCCCACATAGAGCTAAACGTAAGTGGGCCCATCGCCTCACACAAGGGCCTAATACACATCACTATGGGCCTCACTCATGGGCTGCATATACATCATAATGGGCCTTGGCACATGGACCTCATGTACATCATAATGGGCCGCAATACATGGGCTTCATATATGTCAGTTGGGCCACAATACATGGGCCAGAAAATATATCTCATTGGGCCTTACCAAATCGGCCGAAAATACATCACAATGGGCCTCATCATACGAGTCGAAAATACATCACAATGATCCTCAACGCATGGCCTGAAAATATATCACAATGGGCCACTCATACGAGCCTAATATACATCATTATGGGCCACGAACCATGGGCCCCAAATACATCATAATGGGCTACGACCCATGGGCCTCAATATACATCATGATGAGCCGTAACCCATGGGCCTCAATATACATCAAGTGGGCCGCATCAATAGCCACACCAATGGGCCTCATATACAATGAGTGGACCGCATTAATGGGCCGCACCAATGGGCCTCATATACAACAAGTGGGCCGCATCAATGGGCCTATATACCATCACAATGAGCCGCATCATGGTAGGCCATATACAATCTTAATGGGCCGCACATACATCACACTGGGCCTCATTATATGGGCCTCACATATCACAATGGACCTCATCACATGGACTTCATATACAATACATCGGGCCCCATTATATGGGTCTCACATACAACACGTGGGCCATATCAACGGACCGAATCAAATGGGCCGAATCAAATGGGCCAAGTCAAATGGGCCGAGTTGAATGGGCCGATCAAATGGGCCGAATCCAATACACCATTCATCCATTGTTAGAGATCATTATAGAGCAAAAAAATGAATCTATCCAAAGGATCATCTGGACCATACCACAAATGGCAGTGGTGATAATGATTCCCACAGTTAAAAATTTAGAGGGCCCACCATAGCATTTATTTTCCATCCAAACTGTTCATAAGGTCACAAAGACCTGAACAGGGAGGGAAAAACAAATATTATATTGATTCAAAACTTCTGTAATCCAAAGGGGTTTCAATGGTAGACGTTCAACTCCACTGTTTTCTGTAGTGTGGTCCACTTGATGCTAGATCTGTCTTATTTTTGGTCTCAAGCCTTGAGACGAGATCGCCAAACAGATGGACGGTTTGGATAGAACACATCCATCAGAGTGGGGCCCATGAGCATGTCAGATGGATGGATGGTTTGGATGTAACATGTACATCACGGTGTGGCACATGCATCACGGCTGGAGACCCACAGGATTTACTGGCGTGAGTCCAGCAGGTGGGTGCCACCGTTTGGACGATTTGGATATAGCACATACACCACATGGGACCCACAGATCTTGCTGACGTCAGTACATCAGTGGGGCCACATCCTTAAATGGACAGTGTAGATATAAGCGCATACATTAAGTGGGCAGGCCCGCCGTCCAGCCCATCTGGACGGCAGGATTAGAGCATATACATCATAAGGGGGGTCCTCACATGCACGGTTGAGATTTAACACATCTCATGTGGGCCCCACACGTACTGAAAAAAAAACTGCAGCAGCATGCTGCTGGTGTGAGACGCGCGCACCACCAGTCTGATTCCAAGAGGGTGGGTCCCACATGGGGCCCACCATATACATTTGTTTTTATATATATATATATATATATATATATATATATATATATATATATATATATATATATATATATATATATTATCATTAAAATAATATATATACATATATCCCTTTCCTTTTTTTTTAAAGTACCTAACGTCCAGACCTTGGACTTCTGTGACGGACAGCCTAGATCACACTGATCCCACCGTCCATGTGATAGACGGTGTGGACAAAGTACATACATTCAGGTGGCCCACTGTCCAAGCAATGGACGGTGTGGACACAGTATACGTACATCATGGTGCTGTCCACGCATATGGACCACCCCACTAAGAATCAAACTAATATTTCTGTTTTTATAACATCCGGGCCTGTCCATGGGGCCCAACACATGGACGGTCTAGATCAGGTGGGCCACATTCCATTAAGAGAGGGAGAGAGAGAGAGAGAGAGAGAGAGAGAGAGAGAGATCGGCGTAGTGGAGGGACCCCGCCACTATGGGCCCCTCTATACAATGCATACATCAAGATGGGTCCCATTAAAAGTGGGCCCTAAATCCAAAAAAAATCGAAATAATGAACACCCACCTATCAGCCTTCTTCTTTAACTCCTTGGACTCGTATGCTCCATGCCTTAATTTTGATGAAGGTTGATGAAGAATGAATGGTTGAGATGGGAGATGAGAGGGTGGAAAAGTGGGCCACACTTGCTGTTTTGGGAAGGCTTGGAGATCTTGGACATTTGGGTGTTTCTCTTGGGGTTGGAGAGTGAAGATAGAAATAAGAGAGAAAAAAAAATGATGGATGAAAAGGGATGGATGGAATGGTTGTTGTAAGGGATGGGAATGGGAAAGCATGGGTTGGGTTGAAATTTGTGTAAATGAGGTATGAGTGTGGAGAGAGAGAGTTGACTTGTAAGGAGGTGAGGTGGCATGGGGTATGAGTGATGTACTTGAGATAGGGTGTGTACTTGATTAATTAATTAATAGGACATGTTATAGATATTCTCTCGAAATTCGCAACGCGCGGCATTTATTCGGAATGAACGCGGGCTCACATCTCCTGTCCTGGGTATCACATCAGCGAGCGAGACCCGCTGTTGGAACCCCAGCGACGACGCAGTCATAAGGGTACAAGTTTCGAATCGAGCCGACTCTGATATATGGGACATGACTTAAGATCGCGCGCAAACACCGATAACAGATCGCGGGTCGCTGGAATTCGACCAGGAGGACCGCGGAGGCCTATGAAACGGTACGGTCTAGGATACGGGTCTTACAGGAGGAGTTACGTAGCTTACTGGCGGAGGAGAAGATAAGGGAGCTATTGTACCAAGGGGACATCAATGAGCTTTAGGCCCGTTGCGATTCTACTGAGTCTGAGCTCTCGAAGATTAAGGCCTATCTTAGCTCGATGGAGGAGGATAATGCTCAACTGGCAGCTAAGTTGGGGCAGGCTAAGGTTGAAGCTGCTACAGAGCTGGAGATTGAGGTCAAGAAAGTTAAGGTAGCTCAGCACACTGAGTTTGAGGCCTCAGCTGCTGCAATGATCACTGCCGCCATTAAGGAGTACAAGTCTTCAGCGAAAATGGTTACTGAAGCTGGCAGGTTTTATTACTATAGCTACAATGCCTGTATAGACAACGTCTATGTCCTTTATCCAGACCTCAACCTCGATGCCCTAGCCACTGACGATGCTGGGGAGAAGCAAGCTAAAGTCGGTCCTTCCAGTCGTCCCCCTGGCTCCGAGCTTCCTCCAATCGCTCAATCCCCTGGTGTTGAACTTCCTTCTGCCAGTTGATCCACCATTACCCTTTTTTTAATATATATTTTTGTCAAACTTAGAGAATACTTCAACGCCTCGGCGTTATTTTGAATATTTTTGAATGATGATTATTGATTATATAGATTGCGTTTGATACGATTTGTCGAATGATGAGCCGATCTCTTCTATAAGAGTCTGTCCGTCGAAGGGTTCCGTCTCTACACATGAGAGATGGTCCTTCATAGCGTACTCGAATGACAAGTCGACTACTCTTGTCAAGTGGTTGGCTCATCCGTGAGACCTTACTCCTCACGGAGGTCCCATGTAGGTTATATAGAAAAGAACTGGACAATTTCATGTAGAAAGATGCATCCTTTATTAAAGCAGTAGATTTCCAGTTAGATGGGTTGACCCTTACATCATTCCCTTCAAGGATAGTAGATTTTCAGATGTTCGGCATTCCACAAGTGTGGTAGGGGACGCCCTTCGAGGTCCTCTAGTTGATAAGAGTCGGGCTTTACCAAGCTGACAACTCGATAAGGACCTTCTTAATTAGGTCCTACGGATCCTACTCCCGGTTCTGACGTGTTTTGGAACACACAGCGTAGGACTAGGTCACCCAGTCAAAAACACCTTGTCTTGGTCTTGGAGTTGTAGAAGCGAGCGGCCTGCTGGTGTCGAGCTGCGATTCATAGCCTGGCAGTATCTCTCAGTTCTTCGATCAAGTCAAGGCTTATCGCCATTTGGTCGGCGTTCTGCCTGTCGTGATATGATCGCACTAGGGCAATGGGGAGTCCTATCTCAACTAGAATAATCGCTTTAGAACATTAGGAAAGGGAAAATGACATTTCCCCTGTTGCTGACCAAGTTATAGTTCTGTACGCCCATAACACAAATGGGAGTTCATTGGTCCACGCACCTTTCGCCTTTTCCAACTTAGTCTTGAGGTGACTCTTTATTATTTTATTTACTGCCTCCACTTGGTCATTTGACTGATGATGCTGAGGTGATGAATAAGCATTTTTTATGCCAAGCTTTTGACACATGCTCCTGAACCAATTGTTGTCAAACTGCTTCCCGTTGTCTGAAACAATGGTGTGAGGGATGCCGAATAGACGGACAATATTCTTCCAGACGAAGTCTGTTATCTTCTGCTTGGTAATTCTGGCGACAGACTCGGCTTCGGCCCACTTGGTAAAGTAATCTACTGCTATGATCATATACTTGGTATGTCCCTTACCCTGGGGCAAAGGGCCGATGATGTCAATTCCCTTCTGAGCGAATGGCCACAGCCTATTCATAGGGGTCAGATCTTCCGCCGACTGTCTAGGAATGGTTGCAAATCTTTGGCACTTGTCACATTTCCAAGTGAAGTCTCTGGAGTCACCTTAGATCATTGGCTGGAAGTATCCTTGACGAATGATCTTCTGCGCTAGGGCTTTGCTTCCAAAATGATTCTTGCATATCCCCACGTGGATCTCCCTAATCACATATTCAGCCTCATCAAGTCGCAGGCACCTCAGATCTGGCTGAAAAAACCCTTTTATATAAGATATCCCCGATGATAGTATATTGTACCGATCTAATCCTTAGGCGTTAGGCTTCCAATCTGTCCTCAAGAACCTTACCGTTCCTGAGGAACTCGACTATCAGGTCCATCCAACTCGGGATTGTTTACACAGGTTAAATGACATCTTGACCGTGGCAGTCGATACTTAGCTTGCTCAAGAACTCCACTAGGACGAATCTCAAGATTCTTCCTTCAGTCACTGAAGTGAGCTTTGTAAGCGCATCAGCCCAGGAATTCTCGGCCCTTAGTATTTGATCAATGTTGCATTCCTGGAACTTTTCCATTAGCCTTCGAGCTTCACTCAGGTAAGCTATCATTTTGGCTTCTTTCGCCTCATATTCTGATGATACCTGATTTACGATGAGCGGAGAGTTGCACTTGACATTCAGAATTCAAACCCCCAGGGCCGCTGCTAATCTGAGCTCAGCCAACAGGGCTTCATACTTTGCTTCATTGTTTGAGGCTTGAAATCTGAGCCTTATCCTGTACTGAATAGTTGTCGCATCAGATGCGACTAGAACGATCCTTGGTCCTCGCTTTGAGTTTGATGAACCGTCTACGAACAACGTTCATTTATCCTCTGCCTTGGTCTCTCCGGCAGGTTGGGGGATAAGGAGGATCGCAAGGCTCCCTGTTGAGCACATGTGTGTGTGTCTGAGCTAGACGACTCGGTCTCACTATTTTGAGCGGTGAACTCCGCTATAAAATTGGCCACTGCCTGGCCTCTGATGGCTGTCCTCAGTCGATATTCGATGTCGAATTCGTTGAGCTCAACTGCCCACTTAGTCAACCATCCAGATACTTCAAGCTTCTGTAGTACCTGTCGAAGGGGTTGATCTGTGAGGACAACTATGGAGTGCACCTAGAAATACAGGTGTAGCCGACGAGTCGACACAATTAGAGCTAGGGCGAGCCTCTCCATATCCAGATATCTTGTTTCTGCAGGGACCAACGCCTTGCTGACATAGTAGACAGGGTATTGTTTACCTCCAGACTCTCCGATGAGCACTGAGCTGACAGCCGAGGAGGAAACGACAAAGTAGAGGAGTAACGGTTCTCCTTTCTCTGGTTTAGACAGCAATGGGGGTGATCCCAAATACTGCTTAAGTTACCGAAGAGCTCGCTTGCAGTCAGGAGTCCATTCTACCTTCTTAATACCCTTTAACTGCTTGAAGAATGGGAGGAACTTCTCCAAATCTCTAGAGATGAAGCGGTTGAGCGCAGCTACTCTCCCCGTGAGGCATTGGATCTCTTTCATAGTCCGAGGTGAGCTTATGTTCGAGAGAGCTCTTATCTTTTCTAGATTGGCCTCGATTCCTCATTGGTTGACTTGGAAACCGAGGAACTTACCTGAACCCCACATTGAACACATATTTGGTCGGGTTCAATCTAATTTGGTACTCCTGAATGATAGAGAAGGTCTCGGCCAGATTCGAGGTGTGGTCGGCTGATATGATGCTTTTCACCAGCATGTCATCGACATAAACTTTCATAGTCTTACCGATTTGTTGGGTTAACATCTTATTCACCAATCGTTGATAGGTTACCCTTGCATTCTTTAACCCGAAGGGCATGACCTGATAGCAATAGAGTCCTTTATCAGTGACAAATGTCGTCTTCTGTTTGTCCGAGGAGTGCATAATTATCTGGTTATAACCAGAGTATACATCCATAAACGTTAGGAGCTCGTGCCCGGCTGTGTTATCGACCAATTGGTTGATCCTCGAGAGAGGAAAACTATCCTTGGGGCAAGCCTTGTTGAGGTCGGAGTAATCTACACAAACTCGCCACTTTTCATTGGCCTTTTTGATGAGCACAACATTGGTGATCCAGTCCAGGCAGTGGACCTCTTCTATGAAGCCAGCGTCGAGGAGTTTTGCAACCTCCTCGGTGATTGCCGCGTATCTCTCCGACTCGAAAGCTCTTCTCTTCTGCTTGACTAGCATGTGTTCCGAATCCACATTTAGCTTGTGGACCATAACTTCAGGAGTGATGCCCGACATGTCTTGGTGGGACCATGCGAAGACATTTTTGTGCTGTCACAAAAAATCCAGTATCTAATTCTGCTAATCGACATTCAACGATGATCCGAGCTGGATTGTTCTATTCGGATCAGCGTCATCGAGCGGGAGGATCAAGAGGTCCTCCACAGGAGAACTCTCCGTCGAGGTGTTTTCTCTGGGGTCGAACATACCGATTATGAGGGCCTGCTTCACTGAACCCTTTCTAACTGCTATGGAATAGCACCATCGAGCTTCTCGCTAGTCACCTCTAACATAACTGATTCCCCCCACAGCAGAGAACTTCATCATCAGGTGGTACGTGGATAACACTGCCCTCATGGCATTAAGAGATGGTCATCTACAGATGAAATTATGTGTCGACGGTGTGTTTACCACCAGAAAGTCCACCAACAGGGTGACTTAGTTCCCTTCTCCTGTTGTGACCGGGAGAGAGATCGCCCCTTCCAAGATAACTTAATCGCCTGCGAAGCCGTGCAACTAGGTTTGAACAGGTCGAAGGTGGGACCTGTCGATGCCCATCTTATCGAACGCCTTGGAGTACAAGATTTTGGCTGAACTCCCAATATCGACCAGGATGCGGTACATCTTACGATTCACTATTGTCATTGTGACTACCAAGGCATCGTCATGAGGATGTTGAATCTCATGCGCATCATCTTTTGTCAATGTAAGACTTTACGAACTCACTCGGAGCTCCTTTCTCGGCCTGTCAGCTAAGTGGATGTAGTGTTCGGTGTCGGTGCTCTGAGCGTGAGCTTTCGGGCTTGGTTTGAGTTGCCGCTTCTAAACGAACCTCCGTATATCATCCGAATCTTATACCATCATCTGTAGCTTTGCCCGGTTGCTCGTCTTTCCAAGCCTCTCTCCTTTTTTTATGTACTGATGCAAGTGACATTTGCGGATGAGGGTCTCGATCTCCTCCTTCAAGTCCACGCAATCACTGGTGTTATGCCCATGGTCGTGATGAAAGCGACAATATCTGCGTTTGTCTCGCTGGCCTGCTTCCGTCTTCATGCAGCTCGGCCAATGTAATAACTTTTTATCTCGGATATCCAACAGGATCTTCTCTGGAGATGTATTGAGAGGAGTATATGAGCTGAATCGGCTTTCGGATTTTCTACTCGGCCTTTGGCCAAGGGATCCATCCTCATCTGACATTTTCTTGCTCGTGCTAGGTTGAAATGAGGCATCCTTGCACTTCTTGTCTTTAGATGAATGCTCCGAGCCTTGGGTACTTTTTCGCAAGCTAAAGAACTCCTCGACGTTAATATACTTCTGGGCTCGATTTATGAGATCTTTCAGAGTGGTCGAGGGGTTCTTCCTTATCGAGAAGAGGAAACTCCCATCTTTAAGTCTGTTGATTATTGTGGTTAAAGAAATCTTGTCGGAGTAATCATCGACCTGCAAAGCCTCCTCGTTGAATCGAGAAATGTAGTCCTTCAGCAATTCTCCGCTTTTTTGTTTGAGCGTGAGTAGATAAGTTGACGACTTTCGACTCTTCTTCCTGATGATAAATTGCGTCAAGAAAGCTCTACTGAGCTTGGCAAAATGCCGATTAACTTCGACTTGAGTTGTCGGTACCAGCTTCTCGCAGCCCCTGTGAGGGTTATGGAGAATGCTCTGCACATCATCACCTCCGATGCTAACTGGATCTGTATCCAGGAGAGATAAGACTCCATGTGTTTTGTCGGGTCCCCAGAACCCGAATATTAAATGATGGAGGCATCCTGAACCTTGAAGGCATTGTTGTGTCCATGATTTCACTAGTAAACGGAGGCTCGGTCTCCTCTATCATTGCTTCTACTACAACTGGAGCCTGCGTCTGGTGATCCCGGTGCATGCTCTTGATCTGGTTTTGAAGCTCTTCAAGTTGAGCTTCCATGGGTCTCTGTTCTCAGAGACAGTTTCATGAGGTGCCTCGACCTCGGGCATTCTACCCCTTCTCCTCCTTTCCAACTCATGGCGGAGGTCAATTGGGGCTAATGCTGAGGTCATAAGTCGGTGCCCAGGTTGCTGCATTTCATGTATGAGTTGGGGCCCAAGCTGATATACCCCGGGACGCTCCTACTTATGAATCTATGAGAACGAGTTGCTCTGTTGCCACTGAAGCGACCTCCCATTGATCAAGGGGTGGCTGCTGTCTTAGCTGCTTCATTTGGTTGATCTCGTTGACTAACGTCATCACTTGGTTCTGCAACGCATGGTACTTGCCTCCTCGGCTCCGAGTTCATTGAGACGGCCCTGTTTGAGCTAATTCAATATGAAGTACAGAAGATGAGTGTCGTTGTCTAATGGGCTCGGGTTCTGCCACTTCTACTAGGAGCCCTTTCTTTTTTCCCTTAACCATTTCTAGTAAAATTACAAAGACTTTTTATCCGTACTTCCCTCAGACGATGCCAAAATGTTGATGCAAAAATCTGGTTCACCCTCGCTGAGCCCTGTAAGCCTGCGCAGAAGAAGGACAAAGGAGACCCTAGCTAGAGTAGGGGACCATCCGATGCTAAAGTCCAGCTAAGAATCTAGGTCTAAGTAGTGTGGGTAGGTTTCGGGTGAGAGATTTTGTGTACCTGTTCCTGTGGGTTTGATTCCTACTTATACCTTTCAACTGGAGTGAACGTGTCCGTCCTTCTCGGTACGATCTTGGCCTCTAATCATGAACGACGTGCATACTGATATTGGCAGTTATTTTAAGATCGTGCAATGGCAATTGCTCATCATGTGTTATTGGGGATGATTCCCTAGTATGATTGTAGGTCACATCTCTATCCGAGTCGACCTATTGGCTTTAGCAACCACGCTCCTGCTGCCCGAACTAATAGGTAGGTTTAACGTCGGTATTAAGAGTGGAGGCCGTGTCTGAACTCAGTTTGGGCATGCCAGGCTAAGTGTCGGTTCAATGAGCTCTGCTACTCGGTGAGGTCGTTCATCTGGTCATGCTACGACTACCTCAAGTGGAATTGGCTTTAGAGTTTCCCATAACAACAGCACCACTAGGAAGATGGACGGACCTAATCATTGGAGCATCTTGCATGAGTCGTGATCTTGAGTCGGGACACAGGAAAAACAAGTATAATAGCTTGGTAAATAGTCATGTCTTTCCACCCATCAGGTGGCCACATGGGTAGAAAGCAATCAAACGGTTGAAAATGGCCCACCCTTTTGTATACCAGAGCTTGTTTAGCCAAATTCACAACTCCAGATTGGCAACATGTGTCACCATGCTGGATTACTGTCATAGATAAACTATTGTCCAAAAGCCACACTTCATAGAGGAACCTGATCTTTGATTTTGTGAAGTTGAATGCAAACCATTGAAATTCTCTTATTATGTTTTAAATTCATCCTCACATATTAGCGGTCAAAATCGTCTTATTGTTGGAAAATATGTTGGAAATACTGAAAATAAAAATAAAATAAAACTATTTATTTTTATTTCACCAGGCTGAATTACTTAAAATTTGGGTTATCCTTAAAGCGTGATTCGCCCCCTTATGAATTGTTGGTGGGTCACAAGAGAATTGCTTCCAAGATAAGACGAGCTTATCTAGATCCTATGTGTAACAATCATAAAAGATCCACTTAAGAACAATTTCACCAACTAATCTTCTGGCAGACTCCAACAGTGGACGTATTTATAGTATTATATGATGGATATGTTATCTAGAGGATCTAATAGATGATGAGAGATTTGTTGGAGTTAATCGAGATTTGGACCGGAATGGTCCATTTTATATAGGCAGCAGGTAGTGGACCGTTGTTAGGTGGCCATCAATGGTTCAAAATGTTTGAAAAAATGTTTCTGACCATTGATCATTAATTTGAGCTGTTTTTAGACGTTGGATCAAAAGATTTGACTATAGCCTGTTCGTGCCATTTTAAAAAAATGACTAACCGTTTCGGATTAATAATCTGACCGTTCTCAGTAGCTTATAAAATCCCAACTCATTTCAGACCCCTCACACTGTCTTACAGCGATCCGCGTAAGGTCGCGAGGAAATGACCACTCTGTGACACGATGCGCACGTGCGAAGTACACCAACTAGTGCCACTACAAGCACGCACGCACGCACACATTCCAGTGCATAAACATGTAACCCGAATTCCGAGCATTTCAATCCCCAAATTCTAAGAATATTATACACACGTCCACATGTAAACTATTAGCTTTCTTTTCTTATTTCCAACATGGGACAAAAGCACAAATTGCAATTTTCATTTGCATTTTCTTTGAAATAATTTTGAAGGCAAAGCAAAAGTTTCGAAATTTTTTAAATATTTTTTATTTTCAAAAATTAAATTTCAACACTTATCAATCTAATCTTCTTACCCAAGGCACTGCATAAGAGTATAATGCAAAACTTAGAACGTTCCGATAACAGGACCATCTTGGGCATGTGGGCCCAATGTGAGGCAAAGCGAACTCTGTACACAAGGTATATGACTTAAAAGTAGGGTCATCCGTTCCATTGAATTTTCGAGTTTTAGCGGGAAACATGGGCCACACAATTTGAACGGTATAGATTGAAGTATATCTTTCCGTTACATGTAATCTGGTTGCATGCGTTTCTGCGTCCCCATACTCTGCCGCAGTATCGTAAACGGTCCACCTAATCAGATGCGACGCGTGGCGGAAATAATCTCGAATTAGGGAATAATTATCAAATCAGGTCCTCCAACTCCATTGGAGGCAGCTGTGCAGCTTTAAAAGGTAAGAAAAAAGAAAATTACGAAATTTCAATACAAGTTGTATGAGAAAAATCAGAAAATTGGACCTAAATATCACAAAATAAGCCATTTTGTCCGTGTGAATTTCTTTCTTACATTTCGATTTCGGCCAGCGCCTGGCGCCCGACCTCTCGATTTATAGATATTTTGTGGGAACAGATTTGTATGATCCTCAGACAATGATATGCATTGTGCAGGTGGGCCATGTTTACAGATCTAGACCATTGGTCTGTTGGATCTGTCAAGGATATGACCACATTACAAATCCTAATTTTGTTATTTCAATGTGGGGCCTGTGATGAGATGATTAGGAAGAAAATGCAGCAACGCTCCACATTTGATTACGAAAGGACCATGTTTGTTTGAATTAGAGCGTGTAATTTGAGAGGCCTTTTGGGATATGGTCCATTCACAGTGGGGGATAAGAAACCAATGGACTAGATCAATCGACCATGGGTCCAAGTGTATAAGCTAAAAACTCAGGTGTACACTGTATACTAGGGTGTATATCCTCGGGTGGAGACCTCGTAAGGATACCCGCGCAAGTTGAAATAGAATCCTGCTAGGAGCCGTAGGGACGCGGATCGCGTCCTACCCCCGACTGGACGGTAATCCGTCCGGGCAGGGCTCTCTGAGGCCCACCTTGGTGTAAGTGTTTAATCCACGACGTTCATCGCTTTTCTCATATCATTTTAAGAACTTATGATAAAAATGAAGAAGGTTCACAGCTCCAGTAGACCACACCAAAGGAATCTGCATTGATAATGAAACACACCGTTGAAACCTTTCCAAGGGCCACCGTTATGTTTTTTTACCATACAACCTATTCATAAGGTCATGTAGGCTTGGAGCTTGATCTGAAACTTCTCCAGCTCCCAAGAAATTTTTAATGGTGAAATTTCAATCCCTACTTTGTGATCCACTTAAGAACTGGACCTACCTCATGTTCTGGCTCATGCCTTAAAATGATACGAGAAAAACGATGAACGGCGTGGATAAAATACTTACATCACGGTGGGCTCCACATAGCCCTCCCCGGAGGGATTACCCTCGATCCGCGTCCGTAGCCGTAGGGACACTTGCCCGCATGGCACACAGTTTCGAGCTCAGGGCGGCTCGAGATGTGGGCCCCACTGTCTTTGTTCCCTTGCGCAAAAGCTAATTAATTAGGTGGGCCATATGGAGAAAATCTGCGCGTGCTGCCCACCACCATTGACCGTGGAAGTATCATGGTCTGAAGCTAGGTGGGGCCCCCGTGATGTATGTTTGTGAGAAATTCATCCGTCCATCGGTTTTGCCTGCTATATTACGGCATGAGTAGCCCAAAAATAAAGCATATTCAAAACTTAAGTCACATATAGGTAGGCGTTTGGATTATAAGTTACTTAAGCTACTTATACCTTAATTAGTTTATTTTTATTTCTACTTATTAAACTAACTTGATTAAATAACTTTAAATAAAAAAATACTTATAATTAATTATAAATCAAACTCACTTATGTCAAATAATTACTTATCTATTTTTTAAGTAGAAAAAGTAACTTATTTGATGGTATCCAACCGTTCCTGCTTTTGGAACGTATGTTACTTAATTTAAGCTATATATGACTTAATAATTTATTTAGATTTTTACTTATATAAGTATTTAAAAAAATAATAATTTATAATTGATTCAAAACCAAGCTTATTTCAAATAAGTTACTTATTTACTTATTGTAAGTAGAAAAAGTAATTTATTTGGTGGTACTGAAGCAAGCTCTAAATGAGCATTTGGATCATAAGTTGCTTAAGATAAGCTACTTATGTTATAGGTAGCTTAACTTAGTTTCTACTTAATAATAAGATAAGTATGTTTTGTATACAACATACTTATTAGCTTCTCCTCTCATTTATCTTTCCTAATTGAATTATTCAATAATTACTTTTGAAAAGTAGAAAAGTTTTAAAATTTTTTAACTGAATTGATTAAGTACATTACTTATCACTAATCATAAACCAATCTTACTTATTTGAAATAAGTCACTTATCTACTATTGTGAGTAGAAAAAGTAATATATTTGCTAGTATCCGAACGGGCCTTAAAAGACAGAAAATAATGGGCATTCGGTGCCCATAGATGAACATTCCCAGGGTAATATAAGTTTTGAATCAGGTGAGAAAGATCTTATAAACAACTTAAATATTGCCATTGAAACAACACGGGTGCACCTCAGGAAGGTTTCAACCAATGTCATTCCTCCCTCCACCTTTTCGTGTTGTATGGCCCACCTCAGTTTTCATTCTGCTTCGTTTTTGGGCTCATGCCCCACCATAAGCTGGTTCCCGCCAACTTTCCGACCAAGGCAATGTGCGTCCAAAAGACATTGACTGGCAATCACATCCAAGCACGTGCAGTCGGAATGAGAAGAGTGGCCTGATTTTTGGAGCAGGGCAAACACAATATGGGATCGATCCAATGAATTGTCCCAATCTAGGACAGTGTGCAAGATTTTGACCATTCATCTGCTGGACTATGCTCTGGAATAAACCGACAGTGAGATCCAAACAGGGCATACGTGCGTGAGATCAAGACCATTCATCAGACGTGGCCACTGGATGAACCCTGGCCAAAAATCAAGCGTCCCAACTCACTAATCAGTGGACACGAATGAGATAAATGGAAAGGTAAGAGGATGCTGACCAACGATCAGTATTCAGCATATAATTGTGGCCCATAAGTGGCCTAGATTCAGCACGTGTGCCATGTGCGATGAGAAATGAGAGAGGGCAACTTTAATAAGAAATTACACAAAACGCCACCTATGCTTACACGTGATTATTAAGGAGATCATATAAGAACATTTTTGAAACATTTGTAATTTAAATAGTTTCTTACATTCAGATGCAGACGAGCTTGAAAGCCTGGATTCAGATTCGGTAGCAACCCTTCAGTGCCGACTTCGGTTCCGGAGGGCCCGCCATGATGCATGAGGGCCAACTCCCCGGTTGGAAAAGCTATGCGGCCCCACCATGATGTGTGTGTTTTATCCATGTTCCATGGGCCCCACTACGATGGATGGAAAATAAACATTACAACAGACCCTAAGAAGTTTTTAATTCTTGGTGTTCAATCACTATCGTTTTTGTGTTGTGATTTACATGAGATTTAGATCTACCTTAGTTTTGTTGGAGGGACTGTGGAAGCACACAAAGATGAGTCAAGTAAAATAATTAAATTGCAACGACCAAATCTAATCACAAACACTTTGAATTTAACGTGGTAAAATCATTTGAGAAAAAAATCACGACACCAAGCGACAAAAATCACTATGAAAGCATAAATTATAAGAGAGAGAGAGAGAGAGAGAGAGAGTACCCGATTCGAACAAGCCTCAAATCTCTCCCTACAAGCTTTTGAAATCCTAAGAACGAATTAGAAAGCCCTTAGAATTACCCATTATATCCGATTACACCCTTATTTATAATCTGTAGGAGAATCACAATTGGAATCTGAAACAAACCCCACGTATACGCAGTTTTGCATAACTTCTGCGTAATCGTTCGATAGCATGTTCGATGGGACTTCAATGGCTTCGAATAATCTTCGATGGAATCAAATTAACACCAAAATATTTCAATGACTAAACATAAAAAAATTCATATTTTTACATGTCATCGAACAACTTTGATGGCATCGAAATTCCTTCGATGACATTGAACAGGACACCAAAGGTGTCCATCAAATAACCGGAGAAATTTTAAATTTTTGCAATGGCATCGAGCAGGATTTTGATGGCATTGAATTGTCATCAACATACATGTTAATTTACAAATTTAAAACTTCAATTAATAAGTTTATGGCCTCATAATGAGTTGGGAAAATGGATGAACGGTGAATAAAAAACATGCATCATAGTAGGGCGCACGGAGCTTTTCCAGCACCCACAACACATTAGGTCTGTCGAGTGATTCAGATGTTGGGATTGTTCCCTCAATCCAACTTTAGGACATTGACATGGATTCCACAATTTAGTCACTTTAATTTAGCTTAATCCAGGCTGCATGTACAAATTCTGACTGGCGGCGTATCAAGCATCACGCTTACCACGAGTATCTAGAGAAAATGACCAGTGTAGATAAAACCTTTTACCCAGCGGTTTTTATGAAGGACTACAAACTTAAGTTACCAACTTAGACTAGCACGTGCGGACAGTGACTTTGAGGACGAAACTGCCCCTCCTTTTTAGTGCTGTTGCTTTTCCTCTCCCTCCCTTCCCTCGCACCATTTTCGACAAAAGGAGGACGAAAACTACTGCACTACATCTGCTGCTTGGATCGCACCACGCTCTAGCTGGATCCCACCGTCTCTATGCAGCAGCGTTCTCTCGTTTTGCTGAAAATGGTCCCTCCACGGAAGAAAGTACGCACTACAAGTATTATGGAGTACATTAACCTAAACGGTGTAAATTTTTTGTGGGCCATTGAACTGCTGGATGAAGCTCGAATCTTAGTTTTCGGTACATCCATGCAAAATCCATCATATGAATATGATGGATTACAAGTAAAACATCATTGTGGGGGCATAACAAGGTTTCTATGGTGGAACCACTGTTTCCTGTGCTGTGATTCACTTGATATTTCGATATGCCACCATTTTGGGCTAAAACCCTTACTTTAGATGGAAAAACGGATGAACGTCGTGGATAGTCCACATACATTCAAGGCGGGCCCAACTCAGTTTATGTAATTTTTTTATTATTTTATTGGGTTAGCTTGTTAGTACACACCCATGTCGTACACACACTCCATGTTAGCCACCCCTGCTAGGGATTAACACCAAGACTTCAAGTGTTTGACATGAGGTATCTCCACTCAGTCTGCCAATTGAGCTATGGACCTGGGTGTGCCCAACTTAGTTAACTTAGCACTATAAGTGCGTACTGAGCAAACTATAAATCCAAATTGCGAGAGGTTTTGGTCTATTTGACCTACTTCTCGGGTCACGATTGGTGAAATTCCCCGAGCAATTCATAAATTTGACGGAGATATCATAAAAATATGATGGGGAACTTCCACGGATTCATGTAATGTAACGAAAAATTTTATGAACCACTCGGTCAATTTCATTAATTGCTCAGTCAAATTCACTGAAGAGAATTTCATGTAAATCTCGGTCAATTTCATTAACTACTCGGTTAAATTCACCAAAGAGCAAATTGTTAGGCTAGGTCAATTAAATTTAAAGTTCATTCCAATTCATGTTAGCCTCACCCAATTTCAAGCTTGCCTCGCTCAAATTCATGATTCCCTTGCTCAATTTGTCGGTTGCCTCGTTGAATTTTTACGTTGCCTTGCTCAATTCCTAGGTTCCCTTACTCAATTTGTAGCTTCCCTCGCTGAATTCAGAAGACTTTTTTTACTGCTTAAATGTTATCTTCCAGAACCCCAACTGATGAATGAAGATAATCTCATTTGGCAGCTCAATCCTCACGGTCATAATTATGTTAATTCTGCCTACAAATCTATTCAGGTGATCAAGAGGGCCCCCTTTTCCAGTAGATGAGATTAGGATGAAAGGTATTATCTCAACACTTCTTTTCTCTATCTTGCTCTTAAAAATCGTTGAGTCCTAAGCCCTCAAAGAAGAGAGATCTCTCCTGATAAAAAATGCGACGGATCTCTCTTCTATATTATATCTATGAGAAAAGATATAAAGATCTTCTCTGTTTTATTTATTTCTCTATCTATGAGAGGATGGATAGTCTCTCAAAATAAAGTCGTTCTCATCTTTGTTGATGATTTAACTAACACTCAATCTATTGATTGCCTTGCTAAATTTATACGTTGCATCGCTGAATTTATAGGTTCCTTTGCTCAATTTCTAGCTTCCCTCGCTCCATTCTTAGGTTGTTTCACTGAATTTTCACGTTCCCTCGCTCAATTTCTAGGTTCCCTCGCTCAATTTTTAGGTTGTCTCGCTCAATTTCTAGCTTCCCTCGCTCAATTCCTAGGTTGCCTCGTTCAATTTATAGGTTCCCTCTCTCAATTTCTAGCCTCCGTCGCTTAATTTCTAGCTTCTTCTAGCTTCCCTAGCTCAATTCCTAGGTTTCCTTGCTAAATTTCCTTGTTGCCTCGCTCAATTCCTAGGTTGCCTCACTCAATTTCTAGCCTCCCTCTCTCAATTTCTAGCCTCCTTCGCTTAATTTCTAGCTTCCTCTAGCTGCCCTAGCTCAATTCTTAGGTTTCCTCGCTGAATTTTCACGTTGCGTAGCTCAATTCTTAAGTTGCCTCGCTCAATTTCTAGGTTCCCTCGCTCAAATTCTAGCTTCTCTCGCTCAATTTCTAATTTTCCTCACTGAATTCCTAGGTTGCCTCGATCAAATCCTAGGTTTCCTTGCTGAATTTCTAGGTTCCGTCGCTCAATTTCTAGGTTCCTTCGCTCAATTCCTAGGTTGCCTCGCTCTAATTTTTACGTTGCCTCGCTCAATTCCTAGGTTGCCTCGCTCAATTCCTAGCTTCCCTCGCTTAATTCCTAGGTAGCCTCGCTAAATTTCTAGGTTCCCTCACTTAATTTGTAACTTTCCTCATCAATTCCTAGGTTCCCTCGGTTGCCCCGCTCAAATCCTACGTTGCCCGCTGAATTCCTACGTTGCCTTGCTCCATTGCTAGGATTCCTCGTTGAATTTCTATGTTACCTCGCTCAATTCCTAGTTTCCCTCGCTCAATCCCTACGTTGTCTCGCTCAATTTCTAGGTTGTCTTGCTCAAATCCTAGGTTCCCTCGCTCAATTCCTAAGATTCCTAGCTGAATTTCTACATTGTCTCACTCAATTTGTAGGTTCCCTCGCTCAATTCATATGTTGTCTCGCTCAATTCCTAGGTTATCTCATTCAAATCCTAGGTTGCTTCGCTCAATTTCTAGGTTCCCTCACTCAATTTGTAGCTTCCCTCGCTCAAATCCTAGGTTGTCTCGCTGAATTTCTAGGTTCCCTCACTAAATTTCTACGTTGCCTCACTCAATTCCTAGGTTCCCTCGCTAAATTCCTAGATTCCCTCGCTCAATTTCTAGCTTTCCTCGCTCAAATCCTAGGTTGCCTCTCTCAATTCCTACGTTGCCTCGCTCAATTTTTAGGTTCCCTCGCTCAATTCCTAGGTTGCCTCGCTGAATTCCTACGTTGTTTCACTCAATTCCTACGTTGCCTCACTCAATTACTATGTTCTCTTGCTTAATTTCTAGCTTCCCTCGCTCAATTCCTAGCTTCCCTCGCTCAATTGATAGGTTGCCTCGCTCAATTGATAGGTTGCCTTGCTCAATTTCTAACTTCCCTCACTCAATTCCTAGGTTACCTTGTTGAATTCCTCCATTGCCTCGCTCAATTCCTACCTTGCCTCGGTCAATTCCTAGGTTCCCTCACTTAATTTCTACCTTCCTTCGCTCAATTCCTAGGTTACCTCGCTGAATTCCTATATTGTCTCGCTATATTCCTACGTTGCCTTGCTCAATTTCTATCTTTCCTCACTCAATTTCTACCTTCCCTCGCTCAAATGCTAGGTTGCCTCGCTCAACTCTTAGGTTGCCTCGCTCAATTTCTAGCTTCCCTCGCTTAATTTCTACCTTCCCTCGCTTAATTCCTAGGTTACCTCGTTGAATTCCTACGTTCCCTCGCTCAATTTCTAGCTTCTCTCGCTCAATTTCTACCTTCCTTCGCTGAATTCCTACGTTGCCTCGCTCAATTCGTAGGTTCCTTCTACCTTCCCTCACTCAATTCCTAGGTTACCTCGCTGAATTCCTACGTTACCTCACTCAATTTCCTAAGTTGCCTCGCTCAATTTCTAGGTTCCTTCGCTCAATTCCTAGGTTACCTCGCTGAATTCCTACGTTGCCTCACTCAATTTATAGGTTGCCTCGGTCAATTTCTAGGTTCCCTCGCTCAAATCCTAGGCTGCCTCGCTGAATTTCTAGCTTCCCTCGCTTAATTTCTACCCTTCCCTCATTGAATTCTTACATTGCCTTGCTCAATTACTACGTTGCCTCGCTCAATTTCTAGGATCCTTCTACCTTCTCTCATTTAATTCATAGGTTACCTCGCTGAATTTCTATGTTCCCTCGCTCAATTTCTAGCCTCCCTCGCTCAATTCCTACGTTGCCTCGCTTAATTCCTAGGTTCCCTCGCTCAATTTCTAGCTCCCCTTGCTCAATTCCTAGGTTGCCTCGCTTAATTGATAGGTAGCCGCGCTCAAATTCTAGGTTGCCTCGCTCAATTTTTAGCTTTCCTTGCTCAATTCCTAGGTTGCCTCGTTGAATTCTTAGGTTCCCTCGCTCATTGTCTCGGTTCCGTCGCTGAATTTCTTGGTTGCCTCGCTTAATTTCTAGGTTTTCCACTCAATTTCACCTTGCCTTGCTCAATTTTTTAGGTTGCCTAGCTCGGTTTCATCTTGCCTCGCTAAATTTAATGTTTGCCTTGTTGAATTTCAAGTTTCCCTCACTCATTTTGTAATTTGTCTCGCTCAATTTTTAGTTTGCTTCTCTCGATTTCAACTATGTTTAATTTTTTGCTTTATGATTCTTTAAGTAGTGAAATTTGCTATTAATATATTTTCAATTACATGTTTGTAGGTGACGATTCTTGTTCTCAATTCCCAAACCCATCCTCTAAGTGTTCATTGAGATGGTGGTTCGACACGGTGAAGGGTGGATTAGAGAAGCATGATACTCGGCTAAGCCTATTCAAGTAATCCCCATTTTCCTTCTTGTTGTACCTCTCATCCTTTCGATTTATGGGGGCTCTATTTTACCTTCTTCTTGTAAGATATAAAGGGGATCTTATATTTGAGATATGGGGGACACGGTTGCAATTCACGGAGATGGACTTCGCCCTCATAACAGGGCTTAAGACTGGGGAGCTTACAATACCAGAAAAGCGTCCCATCAGTAATACATTAATGGACAAATACTTCAGAGAATATCCAGTTATTAAGAAGCATTTATTAGATGCGTTTAATAAATTAGTTGATACCAATAAGCACGAGGATGTAGTGAAGGTTGCTCTACTTATGTGTGTAGAGTATTTTGTTAGGGGAACCGAATCGAAAACTGTGTAACATGGATTATATGTACCTAGTAGACTCCATAGAGGATTTTTATAGCTATCCTTGGGGTAGTTTGGCCTATAATACAATGTCGCAAGGGGTCGCAGCTGCTGTGATGACATCAGGTGCGGTTCGCTACAATGTATATGGTTGTGTCTTTCCTCTGCAGGTAAGAACTCTTTATTTATTCTACATGATTATAATCAATTGTGGATTTTTATCCTCATGCAATTTCTTTAAAACAGATATGGGCTGTAGAGAGATTATCGGCCCTACAAGAGTGTGTTATTTCATTTGTTCCCTCGTAAATTCCACGCTTCATTCAATATCAAGGCTGGAAGGGTTGGAGGTACAACAAAATATATGCAATTTTTGAGAGTAAAGCTGTAAGTATATGTATTTCTCGGCCGTTCACTTTGCTTGATTTGACACTTACACTACGTATATTAACATTAATCTGGGTTCTTTTGCAGACTATCTTAATAAAGAACTTGGAACCCACCCTACGAGAATGGGAAACGGACGCCGTTTGCTTGCTCCGTCATAGTTTTCAGGTGAGATATCATGAGCGTTTAATTAAAATGAAATGTTGTTTAATTCACCGTTAAAAGTTTTTCAACTCTTATATGTGCATTGATACATTTTGAAGGTCATCGAAACTCAGGAATTAAGCGATGAGGGGTGAGGGGGGATCAGCAGAAAGTGATGAAAAAGGCGTACAGGGAGAGGGATCAGGGGGGAATATCATGAAACCATCTCTTTTGATGGATGAATTTAGGGTTGGGATAGATGAGTTGAAGAAGGAGAGAGAGGAGTTAAAAAAGGAGAGGGATGAGCTAAGGAAAGAGAAGAAAGAGTTGAGAAAGAGAGAAGAGAGGCTTGATGAGAGGAAGGCGTTGTTGAAAGAGAAAGAATTGTTAAAGATGGAGAGAGTAGATCTAAATGAGAGAGTGCAGTTGAAGAAAGAGAAGGAATTGTTTTTCATCATGAACGAGGAGTTGAATATGAGGATGTGTGAGTTATTGAGAGAAACTGAAAACTTAGCGAAAGAGAGGGAGGCCTTGAAGAAGGAGAAGGAATATTTTTATATACAGAGAGGACAGTTTATGAGGGATGAGGACGAGGAGTTGAAGAAGAAAGTCAAAGTTGAGGATATGGAAGAAAAAGAACAGGGAAATGTGGAGTTGGAGGTGCAATCTTATGGTATGGCGGAGCGTAATCTATTGGATGAAGCACCCGTTTCTCCTCCTGTTTATATAAGGAGAACTAAAAGGGTACTTAAGCCATCTTATTATATGGTTTCTCCATTCTTGTCCCTGTCTTCGATCAATACAACCCCGAACGTGGTGAGGCGACCTGAGGAAGCCGTAAACTTTCCTACATCTCCGATACCATTTCATCTACAGATGGATCCATTAAGGATGCTATCGACGGATGAACTCAAAGAGGTAGAAAACTACTATAAAGCAAATAAGGAGACGGGAGAGGCTTCATGGTTCAAGTCTATATGGGTAGATGACGTGTGGGTTGATAGCGTGGTAAGCATTCGTATGAGAGTGTCTATATACATTGACTTACATATAGTTATATCTTTTAATCGATTATTGCTGAATCATATTATCTTGTGGAGTAGGCTATCGACAAATATGTTGACTTCATAGAGGAAAGGCAGTCTGATTGTGCAATTGCATATCCCTAAGATTGCAAGTTCTATCCCACTTATTTTATGGTAAATATTTAGTTCGGAGTATCGCTAACCTATTTTTTCAATTAATTCATGTTTTTCTACTTGTATTGATCTTTGATTTTTGTTACAGCCATGCCTTCAAACTAGTATGCCGACTCTAAGGGCGTATCGGGACTCGAAGTCTGCTTCAGAACGTGCAAAGTTGGTAGGCATGATGAACAATGTCATCACAATTGCCAAGCAGCGGGGTAAATCACACGCCAAGGAGATTTGGTATAGTGAACGGGTAATTTATTCATCACATAACATCAAAAAAGGTCGTAATGTGTTCTTTGATCATGTTTTTTAACTGATAGCCTACTTATTAAACATGGACATGTTTATGTACCCGTCAACCATGATAACTCTCATTAGTTCTTAATGCTCCTATATCCAAGACAACGGGAGATCATTATTATCGATAGCTTAGTGTCACATGCTCTCCTAAAGTATAAGTAGATGATCAATTTGATGACGGAGGCGCTCCCGATTTTCTTCTATGCCATCGGAGACGTCACCGCGCATGAAGGGAAGACTTGGACTGCCAAATCCATGAAATCTGTGCCAAAGCAATGCAATGGTTTTAACTGTAGCATATTTGTAATGAAATTCATCGATATACTGTGCAGCGGTCGTACCTTAGAGGGAACAGACATGCAAAAATTCACTATACATTGGAGGAAGTCGATAGCGTATGATTGTTTGTTTGTAACCTGTAAATAATACTTGTTGTAGGCATGAGATGAAAAGGATAATTTTGAGGAATATTGTATTATATATAATGTTGTATGTACCCCGCACAATTTGTACTTCAGGAAATTTACAATGAATTAAATTTCATAACATGCAAATGTTTCCGTCACTCAACTTTCATGCTTGTTTTGTTCAACTTCTAGTTTGCCCCCCGCCTAATTTCAAGTTTCCCTATCTCACCTTATACTTACCCTCGCTCAATTCCTATGTTGTCTTGCTCAATTTTTACGTTGCCTCGCTCAATTTGTAGGTTGCCTCGCTCAATTGCTAGGTTCCCTCACTCAGTTTCTAGCTTCCCTCGCTCAATTCCTACGTTGCCTCGCTCAATTCATAGGTTGCCTCGCTGAATTTGTACGTTGCCTCGCTCAATTGCTAAGTTCTCTCACTCAATTTTTAGCTTCCTTCGCTCAATTCCTACGTTGCCTTACTCAATTCATAAGTTGCCTCACTGAATTTCTAGGTTGACTCGCTCAATTTATAGGTTGCTTCGCTCATTTTCTACGTTGGCTCTAGGAACGGTGACTATTAATTGCAAATCGAAATCTTGCGATAAATCCCCACATCCATTTTAGTTTAAACATTGGACAATCCCTTATCTGACCATGGGGCACCCATTTCATAACTCAGATGGGCCAGGGGCCATCAGGGCAGCCCGATTTACCATATATGAGCCCAAAGGGCCATCTCAGCTAATAAGTGGCACCTGGGGCCAACTGAACTAAGCTGCAGGGTATATATAAACCTTTAAACCCTCTCTCCCTAACTCCCACAGCAAATTTACAGTAGCTAAGAGAGAGAAAATAGAGAAGGATGGGTTTGAAAGAGAGAGAGGATTGGGGAAAGGATGTGAGTGCTTGGAGAGCAAGAAATTGAAATTCTCACACTCCTACATCCGTCATTTGCTGGAGACTGCGGCCCTACTGCCGTAAATGCGAATTGTGGCTGATAAAAGGTAACAAATTCGAGCTCTCTTCCATTTTTCTTAGCTATGGCCGCATGCATGTGTCCTGACATGCGATTCCTTAGACACATGGCCCTTGCAAAAAGAACCCTAGGACAAAGAGGTGAGATCCGACCCTTGACCCAAACCCTAGGCTAGTCGGGTTTTCTCTTTCCAAATATCCTTATAAACTCCATATGTTGGATAGGTTCAGACGACCCAAAAACCAAACCATATTTTAATCAAGTTTTCTCTTTCATAATTCCTTTATAAATGCTATACATATGTTAAATTTGATGATTATATAAATGCACAAACCCACCGACGTGTTTTATGTTCGACGAAATCCCTGTGTGGGCCCGACAATAACATTATGCTAGTATCGCAGCGGTTGTCAAGCCACGGAGACACATAATTTTCAAAAATTTTATGGGAATCTCAACTAACCACCTGAATTAAGGAGCGGCCTGATCCGAGCTGGCCACAATTGGCTTGTTTAATCCACTTTAGTTGAACTTGATTGACTTGTTTGACTCCATTTCCAGATAAGAAAAAGAGGAGTACCAGGTGGCATAAGAAGCCTGGAATAAGAAAAGAATCCTCGGTAAGTCTTAATCCATACTCATTTGTTTGACCTCACTCACATCATGCATAAGCCACCAATAAAATGAGAAATTAAATTTTCCAGTTCTGACACAGTTGCATCTCGAAGAGGCACACATGTGAAAGCAAAAAATCAACATGCTAATTTGTAGCAGTGTAAATAATATAAAAAAGAATTGATTTTCTTGAGGTTTTAGGCAAGTGAAACATAAAACTCATACTACTAACCCATTCACTAGGGCTACCTACAGGATTTCTTAACTCAACGATGACATTCAACAACCCTTGCTCTTAAATCCCGGATCAAGCTATCATTTTCTTATCAGTTGTAGCAGCCACAAGCCACTTCAAGCATAATTCCTCGTAAATCATTCAAAACGTCAAAACTCCCAACATTTATGCTTATCAATAGCCCTTGACCTTGAGTCAAAAATTGAAATACGAAAAGATTTCACATACACCAAAGTTGGTTTTTGCCTTATTTTAAAAACTTGTTTCTCTAATTTCAATTATTAGAGGAATAAAAAACGATCTCAAATGTTTGGGGTGTGAATGCCATTTGCGTGGTCGATCGAGTTTCCTCGCTCATTTCCTAGGTTGCCTCGCTTAATTTGTACATTGCCTCGCTCAATTTCTAGCTTCCCTCGCTTAATTCCTAGGTTCCCTCGCTCAATTCCTAGCTTCCCTCGCTCAATTCTTAGGTTGCCTTGCTCAATTCGTAGGTTCCCTCGCTCAATTTCTAACTTTCCTCGCTCAATTCCTAACTTCCCTTGCTCCATTCGTAGGTTGCCTCGCTCAATCCGTAGGTTCCCTCGCTGAATTTCTAGCTTCCCTTGCTCAAATCCTATGTTCCCTTGCTCATTTCTTAGATTTCCTTGCTGAATTTCTAGCTTCCCTCGCTCAATTCGTAGGTTGCCTTGCTCAATTTCTAGCTTCCTTCGCTCAATTCCTAGGTTGCCTCGCTTAATTTTTAGGTTGCCGCGCTGAATTTCTAGCTTCCCTCACTCAAATCTTATGTTCCTTCGCTCAATTTGTAGGTTGCCTCGCTCAATTTCTAACTTTCCTCGCTTAATTTGTAGGTTGCCACGCTCAATTTTTAGGTTGCCTCGTTCAATTCCTAGCTTCCCTCGCTTAATTCCTAGGTTTCCTCGCTCAATTTTTAAGTTGCCTTGCTGAATTTCTAGTTTCCCTCGCTCAAATCCTATGTTCCCTCACTTAATTTGTAGGTTGCCTTGCTCAATTTCTAGCATGCTTTGCTCAATTCGTAGGTTGCCTCAGTCAATTTTTAGGTTGCCTCGCTGAATTTCTAGCTTCCCTCACTCACGATCAATTTGCTTCACTTCACGGTCATTTTCATGCATTTAACAGTCAATCCTGGCGATTATGTTTTGATTCACGGTCATTTCCATGCATTTCACGATCAATTTCCTTCACTTCACGGTCATTTCCATGTATTTCATGGTCAATCCTAGCGATTCTGTTTTGATTCACGGTCAATTTCCTTCACTTCACGGTCATTTCCATGCATTTTACGAGCAATCCCGACGATTTCGTTTCATTTCACCGTCATTTCCATGCATTTCACGGTCAATCCCGGCGATTTTGTTTCATTTCACGGTCATTTCCATGCATTTCATGATCAATCTCGGCGATTCCGTTTCAGTTCACGGTCATTTCCATGCATTTCACGGTCATTTCCTTTCACTTCATGGTCATTTCCATGCATTTCACGGTCAATACTAGCGATTCCATTTCATTTCACGGTCATTTCCATGCATTTCATGGTCATTTTCCTTCATTTCATGGTCATTTCCATACATTTCATGGTCATTTACATGCATTTCATGGTCATTTTCCTTCATTTCACGGTCATTTCCATGCATTTCTTGGCAATTCCCGAGACTTCAACTCAAGCTCAACCCAAGTTTTATTGAGTTGCTGTTTGTATGGCCCAACCCCAAGACCAAACCCGATACATCTTGACCAAGCCCAACCCAATGTCGGGTCAGTCACAGGTTGGTCGGGTTGAGCTCGCCCAACTTTCAGCCCTAAAATTATATATGGTACATCAAGTAACTAATTTTGGTTTAGAAAATATTCTTATTATATGAATAAAGAAAGAAATGAAAAAAAGGAAAATTTTTTTATATGCTTATATTCACATATTTATATAAATATGTGTTAGCAAAAAATGTAGGTAGAATAAAATTCTCCATGTTAAAAAAAAAAAAAAAAAAAAAAAAAAAAGAAAGAAGAAGAAGAAAGAAAGTGCATTGGGATACAGTTATAGCTACGATGATAGCTACGGTTATAATCCGTAGCCATAGGTCGGGGTGTTTACGATTAATCGCCGATAGGAAAAAAAAAAAAGAAAGAAAGTGCATTGGGATACAGTTATAGCTACGGTAATAGCTACGGTTATAATCCGTAGCCATAGGTCAGGGTACGATTAATCGCCGATAGGACCAGCAACTTGCGGTGGAATCATAGAATACATGATTGAACGCTGACTTACTGTTATAGCTACAAATTATAACCGTAGCTATATCCGTATCCCTATCCTCACCCCATTAACATTCTACTTGAACGTCTACTGTTGAAACCCTTTTAGGGGCCACACAAGTTTTGGATCATTATGAAAATCGTTTTTCCTCTTCATCCAGGTCTTTTTGGCCTTATGAATTGATTGGATGGAAAATAAATGTTATGGTGGGCCCTACAAAAGTTTTAACGATGAAAATCAATTTTCCTCTGCTCTGTGTGGTGTGGCCCAGTTGATCATTGGATATGATTTTCTTTTTTTGGATAACGCTCCGAAATGATCTAGAAATATGGATGAACGTTGTGGATATAATAAATACATAGCTGTGGGGCCGTGTAACTTTCATCTCTTTTAAGCCGTTCGTACAACTGTCAGTTGGAGGAGCGTCAGCGGTCGTCTTCGCAGTGAAAAGGAGGGGTAGTTTCGTCCTCAAAGTCGCTGTCCGCACGTGCTAGTCTAAGTTTGTATTCCTTCATAAAAACCGCTGGGTAAAAGGTTTTGTCGACAGTGGTCATTTTCTCGAGTATCTAAGTAACTCCTAATAGAGAAAACGTGCTTTCCCTATAAGAGTACGACAGATGATAAGCAGGCACCATGAAATTACTTGGTGTATGCATAGTTTACAATTAATTGAAATTAAACCATCTAACTTATACGTCTCGGTTTAGATTATTGTAAATACAAAATTAAGCTTATTTGATTACAGGCTCGTGGACATTTATTGGACGGTTGAAAATTATAAGCATCTGATTATTCCTTTTCAACCAACGTGTCCCTCAATCAGAGGCTACCATTCTTCTATCAACCTCTAGATTGTAACTTGCAGCGGTGAGATTCGTATTTTACCCTGTTTAATGTAAACTACTATGTCCCGCGCATCAAGCCTTATGCTCATCCAGAGTATCAAATAGCTTCACAAATAATTGGGCGTCGAATATCTTGACTGCCAAAAAGGTTGGTACCATGCCAGTTTGCAAAGACTTTTGGCAATGTGATGTTGTCATGCACTAATAAAATGTACACGTGGAACAAAATAAGTCAATCTAAACCGCTGGAATTGTGGGCCACTATTTATAGGGGACCATATACCTTAAATTCTACTGATATTTAAGAAGCAAATATCCTATTTATAAAAATTTAATGGACGTTTGAGATGAATGAATCCAGTGATTCGAATACAGCAATCAAGTTTCCACTGATCAGTGTTTAGGTTTTTTCAACCAATATGATCTTCGGAAGATGTTCTGTAGATAGTCAGTCGGACGCGGATTGGCTATGACGGCTACAGTAGCGACAGATCCGCTACTGAAGTGACGTCACCAAATTTTGTGGGCCCACCATGATGTGTGTACGCCCTACATCCATTTGGAGAGATTATTTTAGGGCATGATCCAAAGAATATCCAAATCTCAAGCGGACGCCACCACAGAAAACAGTGGGGACCGTGACACCACCGTTGAAACCTTTTTGGGGAGCATACGTAGCATATGCTACGTATGCAAGTTTATAGGGCGTGCGCATAGATCGCTGTTTTGTAGCTGCACGCGCGCCTGTCCGTGACCACTCATCCTGGCACGTGCATCAGGTGGGACGCACTGTTGAGATCATCTGGCCAGAAAGGTCAGGTAGTTCGTTGATCAGGTAGGCTATACGTGAACAAGAGCAGTTGACAGCCTACACAAATTTGCAAGTATATCTAGACCGTCCGTATTTTTAAGGCTCTTTCCTGATAATCTATACCGTGTTTCCAACCTGATACACGATCAGCTGTCTGCGATCAGAGGTACATATCTATAAGTGCATTTGGAGATTGGATGGGCCATTTAAAAAATGGGCCACACTTAATGCACGCATTGGACGAGGATTTCCTGAGAAAGCCTCGGCAGAAGTTCCTGTGCTGCGAACTTAGGTGGGGCCCACTGTGATGTTTGTGAGAAATCCTCTCTGTCCATCCGCTTGTGAGTTCATTTTAGGACATATTGTCAAAAATGAACCGTATCCAAAGCTTGAGTGAGCCGTATTGAAGGAAAATGTGGTTAGGGAAATTCGTACCATTGAAACCTTCCTGGTTCAACGGTGATGTTTAGATGCCATCCATACCATTAATAACATCATTACTATTGGGATGAACTAAAAACAAAAATATTAGCATGAATAGAAACTTCTATGGCCCCACAAATATTTCAATTGTGGACATTTAATTATCATGTTTTCGGCTCACTTAAGCTTTGGATATGGTTCATTTTTGGTAATGGGTAATAAAATGAACTTACAAAATGAATGGACGGAGAGGATTTCTCAAAAACATCACAATAGGCCCCACCTAATATCCTAGCGCAGAAACTTCATGCGAAAGCTTTCGGAGGAAATCTGCGTCCGCACGCATTATGGTACGCGAATTGCCTGCACCTCAACGCACGGAAGCGGATTGGCTGGTGGACCACACCAACTATCTAGCTGATGCAGAGATGTGTCGTGCGAAGACGAGCGCCGACCTCCTCGAGCTCCGAGTTGTACGAACGGTTCAAAGGAGATCAAAGTTACATGGGCCCATAGTGATGTATTTATTATATCCGCGCCTTTCATCCTTTTTCGAGATCATTTTTAGAGCATTAGACAAAAACATGAATCATATCCAAAGCTCAAATGAACCACACCAAAATTAGCAGCAAGGATAACGATTTTCACCATTTAAAAAAATTGTACGGCGACCATAATTTTCCATTCAATATATTAATAAGTTCAAAAACACATGGATCAAGAGGACAAACAAATTTCATATTGACCCGAAACTTCTGTTACTCTCAAAAAAGTTTCAATGGTAGACGTTCAATCCCCTACTTTTTTGCAGTATAGTTCACTTGATATTTAGATCTGTCTTATTTTGAGGCTCATGCCTTAATACGAGCTCGCCAAATAGATGGACAGTTTGGATATAACACAGACCTCATAATGGGACCCACAGAACTTGCTGACGTCAATACATCAGCTATATAGCTGGTGTGTGGTACACCTGCCAATCCGCTTCGCCACGTGGGGCCATCACTTTGTCAGTGTAACATCGACTCCTTTAGCATAGCCAGTTGATGGTATAGCTCGTATGAGGTGGATCCAAAACTCAAGAGGGGGACACGACAGGAAACAGTCGGGATTAAAATGCCACCATTGAAACCTTCGTCGGACCACAGAAGTTCTGAATCAGGCTAATATTAATCTTGTCAGTTCATCCCAGTGTGAACAATCTTATGAAACGGTTTGGATGGCATATAAACATCACGGTGGTGGTCCCAGGGATGGTTTCAATGGTTTCAATGTGCCATTTCTTCCTCTCATGTGGTCCACTTGAGTTTTCCACCCGTCTTATTTCCTGGCACATGGCCTAAAATAAACCCGGTGAAATTGACGTACGGTGGAGTGGATGCGGCCCACATGGCTACCACCAAGGACTTTCTTATGTAGCGCACAGAAGTCACATTTCATATTTATTAGTGCATCAGTTTGTCAATTACTTAAGTATACGTATCTTGAAAGATCCATGGCAGAAGTGGTGGCCTGAGCAAAAGATACCTCTTTTCAACACTGAGGTCGTGGCATTAATTCTATAGTGGGGATGACTAACAGTGAAGTGTGAATTGACAATGGGTATACTAACAAGCTAACCAAAACGGAAAAATAAATAAATAAATAAACAAATAGAGTAATAAATTGTGTGAAAATTACCTCGTTTCAACATTGATGTCTAGGAATCGATTCCCTAGTAGGGTGGCTAATAGTAAAGTGTGAATCGACAATGAGTGTACTAACAAGCTAACCAAAAAAAAAAAAGTTTATGTATCCTGAGACAATTAAGACTCCACTAAAAGATAAAGGCAACTCAAGACTTCAAGACTCTATGCACCTTACACGTGGATGATTGGATTTGATAAGAAAATGTTTGTTTTATCATCCTAAATCTTAAGAATTAATTTGAATAAGTTCAACTGAATTTTAGAGGTATTTTAGGGATTTCGATTTGACCTGGACCATTCTGACTTAAGGAACTTCAGTTTGAACTTTAGTCCGACCTAAGCAAGACCTTAGGTCGAACTTAAGGTCACCCTGGCTAGTTGTCAAGCCGATCATGCTTAGGTCCGACTGAATAATTAACTATTATAGATCCGTTGGAACATTTTTCTTATAAAATGGGCACTCGGACCTTAGCAAAATAGATGGATTTTTTTATTTTTTTATTTTTTTATTTTTTTTATTTATGATTTTAGAGTCCCCATGCTTATCTTTCTTGTAATCCATCAATCTAATGAGCATTCTAAGCTCCATATGAATATGTACATATTCTCGATTAGACACTAATTTTATAAGTAAACCATTTATCTATAACCTTCTACAGTGCTCATCTAGGTGGATCCCAAATTGAAATCAACTATCTTATTAGTTGTAAGAGATTCAACTAACCTACTCTTCCAACACCTTAGGATCCTCATAGGTAGATCAATTACAAGGTAGTTGATCTTGGACCTAAAAAAGAACAACTTCAAAGATCATGGGAACTAAAGAGAAGCTGATTCAAGTGTAAAAAAATATCTTCACAAGTGCACTATCAACAGGGCTCATTCAACTAGTAAGAGTTAATTTTTAGTCTATTGTATACTCAAGTTTCATGTAGATTTGACTTTTGAGTATAGAGTTTGTAATCTAAACTCGATTAAGTATTTGTATGAGCCACCAACGGGTGTGTATGTAAATATTATTGGTGTGCCTATAAAAAATATTTGTACGTCTTTGTGTGAGCCTCCAGATGGAGTGTACCTAGTTTATGTGTTCGTCTCCGATGGGAGTGTACATAGATCCTTGTGTATGATCATAAATGTTAGTGGTGAACCTATAAAAAATCATTATAAAGGTTAATGATAAACCTATAGAAAGCTATTATAAAGGTTAATGGTAAACCTATAGAAAATTATTGAAATAGTAAAATCCAAAAAAGTCAGTTTTGAGTTTGTCATATGAAAGTGGAGTGTGGATTTAGCTAAACTACTATATATTGTTGTGTTTACGATTGTTATTATATATGCATTTCCTAATGGGGTTTTCCTCCTTAGTTCAGAGGAGAGACGGTGCAATGGGTTAAAAAATCGGAGTGTTTCACCGCACTGCTCGACTGGTCGTGGGTGGTGCTCGACCAGTCGAGTGGGGCTCGACTCAAAGTCCAGCGACCAATTGATAAATTTTCTCCGGGGTGCTCGACAGTCGAGGGAGGTGCTCAACTAGTCGAGGACTCGGTTCGACCAGTAGAGCTTAAGCAAATTTGAGTTCAGCTCTTGTGCGGACTGCGGAAATTAGAGGCAGTTTCGCAAGAGGTACAAAAGGGTGTTTCTAAATCTATAAATATGGGTGCCTAGGGCCTTTTTAGGCAATGCAAGAGGATTTTCTAAAGTTTTGCAAGGGTTTGTTAAAGGGTTTAGGGCTATCAAAAGTGTGTGTGAGAGAGAGAGAGAGAAAGAGAGAGAGAAAGCTTGTAGAAGGGAGGTTATGCTCGTAGAGGTGATCTACTGTGCAATCAACATTTCAGCACTTTTAAATCCTCGTGATCGGTGAGATTTCTCCATTTTTCTTTTATTCTCTTATTGTTTATCCACTCCTGCATGAGTGAAGAAGGTTGTAACGTTCTACTTCATAGTGGATTGTTGATATGGACGAGACCCGTGGTTTTTACCTTTTTGAGGGTTTTCCAAGTAAAAATCTCTCGTATCGTGTGGTTTATGCTTTGATTTATTTCATTGCTTTATTATCCCATAATTCTGGTTTGTTTTAGGAGGCTAGATCCTAAGGTTTTGTGCAAGGCTCCCAACAAAGTGGTATCAGAGCTAAGTTCATAGGATGGATATGATCGGTTTTGAATTATGAAAGGTGGCTTGTAACACCTTGAAAATTGAGGGTCGTGCGTACACTCGACTCCCAAGTTCCTGGATATCACTAATAACCGATTTTTGTTAGTTTACGTTTAATCAGGTTTAAATGCGCAGAATGGAATTACTTGAAACATGAAGCACAACCACAACTAGTCTATTGAAATGAAAGAGGCTAAATGTTTATAAGTCTAAAATAATGTAAATAGGTCACCCAAGGCGTTGCCCAACAAAATCACAAAATGTGTCCAAAAAAATGGTGAGCTGAGTCCAACACCCAGCGATCCAAGCTCCGTCTACTAGGCTGATGGAGAACCGGCCATCAGCTGAAAGTAGGACAACTCGTCCTTCTCATCAAGACTCGTATTGTCAGGCTCCTCGTACTCTGCGTTACCTGCAACTACGGGAGAGTCTGGTTGGTGTTTTAAAACACCGTCCCAGAGTGGGAGTGAGTGATCAACTTAGTGGGTGCTATTAATCTTAAGTTACATCAAGCATCAATTATCTTATAAATTTAATGAAAGGCAAACATCCATAAATCTTTAACTAATCTTGTTAATGCATATGCATGATAAATGATATGATGCATGACCACGCCATAACACTCCCTCGAGCGACTCCGTCTAACGATCGTACATGACCAGCACTCCCTCATTGCGACCTCAACTACCGAGTCGCCAAATCCTAGTTAATGTAATGCATGAATAATTTTAACCGAGTATTTAGTTAATTCCGTTCATCTAGTAGATTGGAAAATCTGGTACACCCCACGATATCAATGCTCTTAATTAGTTACGAGGCCAAGGCCCCTCAATGCGCGAGGCCAAGACCTCGCGATCCTTGATCTCATCGGGTTCCCCATCCCCGATTTCAAGCACATGAGGAGTGCTGGGAAAGGGATCACTCGCAGTCACTACGGGGAGGCCCGTCACCCCACCGTAGGCCGACAGCTCAGACATAGTGTCCCATTCCACCGTACCTGGCTCTCGAGACAGTGGATCAGTTTTCAACGATTATCAATGGGCTTCAATGGGCGAAGGGTGTCCCAAGTTCCATTCAAGCGTGAGCATACATGGTTAACAAATATGGTTGGTCAGTAAGTAGACTAGATTGCACGAGTTCAGGCGAGTACGTGACAGACGACATCGGGTACAAGCGACCCATGTAGTCTAACTACCGCCGCCCATACGCACCCGCCCAAATTTATAGGTTTAGCCTCAAGGTAGTCCTACCAATGGGACCACCATCTCTCTCCTTATATTCCTAACCAACCCAAGGATTTTGATGGTAATCCATAACACTTCAACAATCAAGGTTATCAACTAACATAAGCACTATCATGCATTCATATTTCCCAACATAAAATTTAGATTTTTCTACGACGCAAATGCTAACATTTTGTGAAATAAATGTGCATATGTGATGTGTGGGTTAGTGAGGAAACCAAGCATTTCATATATTTTCTAACACCAAAAATATACACAAGGTTTAGTATATCAAACATGTTATGGGGAACCATCATACAAGAATTGAGTAAGGATTATACAAGCAACCATCAATTTCATACCCAATCATGTTGAGAAACATCAAACATTCCATCATCATTCCATATTGATTTAGGGGAGGATCTAAAGTGTAATGGCTTGTCTAGGTTTTTCTAGATTTTCCAAATACATCACCCAATAAGCAAAATCATTAGATTCATATTAAAATTGGTGCTAGGCCACCAAAGAACAATAGTCCACACCTATGAATCGTTGAGAGCTCTAGGAAACAATCTAGGGTTGCCAAACTTGCGGTAGATTCGTAGAGATCCTAAGTCAAAGGAACTTTGCATGTTATGATTACATGCAACATCTAGCTTAACACAAAGGATCTCAAGAAGATGGGTGCTTACCTCTCCAATCGGTTGGAATTCAAATTTAAAGTGGTGGGTGTGGGATCTCTTGAGGAAGAAGGAAGGAGTTGTAAGGATCGACTTCTCTTGGGCCCCACCTTCAACTATGGCCCACTCTCTCCCTTCTTCACTCTCCCTTCCTCCCTTCTTCCTTTCTTCTTTCTCCCTTTTCTCTCTTCTCTCTTTCTTTCTCTAAGACAAATTCGTATGGGGAGAGGGGTGGCCAAAAGAAGCCCCTTTTATAATGCCAGATTTGGTGCAAGTGGCCCCAAGTGTTGGCCCTAATAATGATCTATGTATAGACATGTTCGGCCCGCCATTTGGATGCGCTGATTGACAGATATGATGAGAAGTCTGTTGAACGGTCACCGATGGTCGATCGGGGCCGCGTGTCACTCCCCAAACTCGAAAATTGGATTCACAGGAATCCCGATTGCCGAATCCAGTGTTGACAGCCTCCGTAGTACCCCATTCTTGGCTCCCAGCGCCCATATGTCAGGTTCCGATTCTATGATCCTACAAGGAGGATTTTCCAACGTACATTTATCTTATAAGAAGCACAAGTTTACCCAAATTACAAAAGTAACATCATCATCACATATCCACTAATATAAACTTTGAATACAATGTAAAAAGGAAAATACATATGTCAAAAAAATTAAGGCTTTGGAAGCCACTGCATGCTCCAAGCTCAATACTGCTGCAACCTAACATCACCTGTACACATTTATCGTGCATAAGCTTATAAAAATCTTAGAGGGTGGTGTAAGTATGTGAACAAGGTAAGTGCCAAGTATTCAAAATAATGCTGTAATTATACAATATCGAAAATACTGGCCTAAATCATATGATATTAGAGTAAGCAGGAATACTGTAAGTCCATAAAAATATCATCAACCTCACCCAGGATATGCGATAAAAAGACATAGCAAGCTAATGTCATATACGGAGGAAATAATGTAAATTGACTATGTAATGCGGAAACATAATGAACCAGATATCAGATATTGAGGATGCAATACAATATGCAATTCGGAAGAGCTACTATAACCATTAGCCTTATTTAGGTCATATAAATACAGAAATATAGCAACCTGAAATGTCATATACCATGGATGTAATGTGATAAGCGGTGCGAATGGAATGACCATGCTGGAGTGTGAAGTCGAGATGATAGTACGTAGTATCGCAGGCTACGGGGTCCATCACAAGGGGCTTTTATCCAAACTAGTCTTATACCTAATTTGGATAGTCAGACTCAATGTGGTAAACTCCTGATCTCAGGTTAGTCGCGTGCCCTAACCGAAATCTTGGCCATTGCGAAGGTACACGTAACAAATTGTTACGCACCACCAACCCAAGTGGATAATGAATGAATGAATGAGTATGCAACTCCTGCTCAATAAGTCCACATATCAGTACAGTTCCTCTTTGGGATCATCACCAGGGTTCAGTACACTCCACATGGCACTGCCCCTCTCCCTCTCCTAGCAGCACAGTCCAAGTGAGCGTAAGAAACCTCACTATCCGCCTGACCAATAGTCTGCTAATACCTATCCGGCACGTCGATAGCGGACCCATTTATGAGCTGGTCAAACTCAGCCTAGCTGTGCCTCCTACCCTTGAGTGGGTAAGGCCACACCCCCTCCCAACCGACCACGATAAGGTGGCAGACCCGGCCTCCTGGTATTCGGCACTCGGGCGCTCATGTATCTACTCGGTCTCGACATTGGGGCGTTCTCTGGTATCAAGAGGGTTTAGAGATTTTCACCCAGGGCCATCTATGGCAGCCTGATGCTAAAATAAATTTCTGGTGTCCCGTTTGGCCATCCACGATATGCATGTGGAGGCTACAGCCTTGATGTCGCTAGGGCGTATAGTAATCACAACATAATGCAAGATGCATGAGTCATACAATCCAGTCATGCATCAAACCTGCGCATACCATGTGCTCATGTGAGATAACCTCCACCTATCAAGGAGTATTATAATAACCTGCGCAATGACATATGCAATGGTCAACCACATCTCATAACAAGCATGCAGATGATACGTATGGGCATGTATAATGATGCTATGATATTACATACTCATAATCGATATCAATAACCGGCATCAACAATCGGCTTCGATAATGTGAACATTTAACCAACATTGCCCCCAAGGGATGGCCCACATAGAGCTAAACATATAATGGGCCCACGGCCCCACACAAAGGCCTAATATACAACACAATGGGCCTTACTCAAGGGCCACATATACACAACAGGTGGGCCCTGCTCATAGGCCCCAAATACATGACGTGTGGGTCCTACACATGGGTCTCGAATACATCAAATGGGTCATGCATCATGGGCCTACTACATATCACAATAGGTCTTGCCCATAGGCCATGAATACATCACATTAGGCCTTGCCCATGGGCCTTAAATACATCACAATGGGCCTCAACTACGGGTCACATATACATCATATAGGTCTCAACAATTGTCCTTGACAATCGAAATCGACCTCAACCATCAAAATTGGCCTCAACAATCAGAATCGGCCTATACAATCGACCTTGACAATCGGATCAACATCGATAATCAGCACCGACAATAAGCATCAATAATCGGCATCGACAACCAACATATATAAACAAAGTGGGGTCCATAGATGGACAACCAATCAACCATAATGTAAAGATCGACTTTCAACCGTAGTTATATCAAATCTGATAGCACGGAGCCATCCATCTATGGCGAATGGGGCCCACTTATTTGGGTTAACCCACGAAGAGAATGGGCCTAACAAGGCCTAAGGGAAGGTCTCATGAGGACATCTAATCGTCATTGCCCATCAATGTGGATGTCTAACCAACATTGCCCCCAAGGAGTGACTTACATAGGGCCAAACATATAGTGGGCCCATGGCCTCACATACAATCACGATGGGCCTCATTTACGTCACATCGACTTCGTCATATGGGCCAACATACATCACTTTGGGCCTCATACAAGGGCTACATACACATCACTATGAGCCGCACCACATGGTCCTAATACATGTCACGGTGGGCCGCATCTCATGGGCCTAATACACATCATGATGGGTTGTATCGCATGGGCCTCGACTACATCACAATGGGCCACGACATATGGGCTGAAAATACATCTCAATGGGCCACAACACATGGACCTCATATACATCAAAAGGGCCGCACTATATGAGCCTCATATACATCAAATGGGCCACATCACATGGTCGATACCAATGGGCCAATATGCATCAAGTGTGCCGCATCATATGGACCTAGGATATAACTCAATGGGCCACGCCAAAAAGGGGCCACAAATACATAATATGCGGGCCCTGCACATGGGCCTAATATACGTAACAGGTGAGCTTTGCACATGGGCCTCATCATATCAAGTTGGGCTGTGTTAATGGGACGCACCAATGGGCCTCATGTACAACAAGTGGGCCACATCATTGGGCCGTATTAATGAGCCCCATAAATGTATCAAGGTAGGCCTCATAGATGGGTCACAAGTATGTCAAGGTAGGCACCTCGAATGGACCACAAAATACATCAAAGTGGGCTTGACGGATGGGTCACATAATACATCAAGGTGGGCCCGACAAATGGGCCACAAAATACATTAAGGTGGGCCTGACAAATGGGCCACAACATACATCAAGGTGGGCTCGATGAATGGGCCACAAAATACATCAAGGTGGGCCCGACAAATGCGCCACAAAATACATCAAGGTGGGCCCGACGAATGGGCCACAACATATATCAAGGTGGGCCCGATGAATGGGCCACAACATACATCAAGGTGGGCCCGACAAATGGGCCACAAAATACATCAAGGTGGGCCCAACAAATGGGGCCTTGGATTATATCCAAGATTATTTCAATAGTTGTAGGTTGCAACATGTGTATCACTGTGCACAATCATTTCATGGGGACACGACCCACCAATGATGATCAGCACCGTCTAAACCTTGGACAGTACCGTACAAACATCGTCAGCACCGTCTAACATAATCTGGATAGTGTAGATTATAATAAATAAATCAAGGTGGGTCCTGCTATCCTGATCAAGTGGACGGTGAAGGATATAACACATACCTCATGTGGGGTGGTCACCGTCCTAGCTCATAGACGATGGGATATAAAACATACACCAAGGTGGCCCCACGCGTCCCTTTGGGGCCCACTTTAGATGGACGGTGTGGGTGAAGCCCACTCGTCTGGTGGGTCCCATGAAAAGCCCACCATAATATATATATATATATATATATATATATATATATTTATTTATTTATATTATATTATATATATATATATATTTAAATCAAACTACTGCTTGTATACCCAGATGGGCGCTATGGATTAGAAACATGTGCTGGTGGGTCCCACCGTCCACATTGCTGGACGGTGAGGATGTAACGTCAATACATCAAGGTGGGCCCGACGAATGTGGCCCACCAGTGGGTGGACGGACGGCTAGGTCAAGCCCACGGAACTTCCTGTGTTAGTATAATAGCTATATAGCTCATGTATGAGGTACACTAACCAGTCCGTTTCCACATAGGTGGGTCCCACGTGGGGCCCACCATAACGTCATTTTCCATTCAATCTGACCATAAGGTCCCGAAATAAGAGGAAAAACAAATTTTATAGAGATCCAAAACCCAAAAAGGGTTTCAATGGTAGACGTTCAATCCCCGGTTATTGAGTGGTGTGGACCCCTTAAGACCCATATAAGGCTGATTTTTGAATTGACCTGCTAGTTAAAGGGGGACCCATCAAATGCACGGTGTTAATGATCAACATGCATCATGGTAGGGCCTGAAGTGGGGCCCACTCTCCCAGCATCCTACCAGGCTACGGATGCTGCTTGCTGCAGCGTCCTCTGGACGCTGACAGCAACAGTGTCTGATGTTTGATTTTTTTTTATTTTTCAAAGAAATTTCATAGGTGGGGCCCGCATCAGGAGAATCCACCTCATCCACTGACTCCTATGGCTCAAGACAAGCCAGGCAAGCCCAATATTTGGTATGTTTCGGTGTATAAAAAGGTCAGCGTGAATTTTTAACAGTGAAACCCACTGTTTTCTATGCTATGGCCAGCCAGGGAATTGGATAAGCTTCATTTTTTGGCTTAACACTTGAAATGAGCTGAGGAATGGAATGGACGGTGTGGATTAACTACATACATCAAGGTGGGGCTTGCATGAGTGGCCCACCCAAAACCTTTATATTATTATATTTATTATTATTATTATTTTTTGTTGTTTGTCAGTACACCCACTGACTTCAAAGTGTGTGGCTGTGTCCAGCGTCCCTGGACGCTGGACAGTTTAAATATAACACACATTCAAGGTGGGTCCCACGCAGACGTGACCCACTTGATTAAGATCAATATGATATTTGCATTTTCCCATCACCCCGAAGGTAGGGCCCACATGGCTTGGACGGCCATGGGGTCCATTTAATGGACGGCTTGGACATCACATACATCAAGGTGGGTACATCCAGGTGGGCCACACGGCCACATCATCACACCAAAATATTAAAAGAGAGAGGGGGAGAGAGAGAAAGAAGCACCCACAGTTAGATCTTCCCTTCCTTCTTCTGCCAATGCATGTTAGAACCCCAATGGACGGACTTCAATGGTTGAGATCGATCATGGAGGGTGGGATAGGATGGTAGAAAGGTGGGCTACACTAAGCTTTCTCTCATGGACGGGTTGAAACGTTGGAGTTACTTGGAGAAATGAGAGAGAGAGGTTTAAGAGAGAGAGAGATGGGTGTGATGGGTGTGAGTGAGTGATGTGTACTTGTGTAAGAGAGAGTTGACTTTAGAGGAGGGTGGTTGTACTTGGGGATGAGTGAGTGATGGAGTGTGATGTGTACTTTGATTGATGGGATTGATGTGATGCTCTCTTGGGATTTACAACGCATGACGTTTTTTCTCGAACTGAATGTGGGCCCACATCTCCTGGCCCAGGTATCGCCTTGGCACGTAATACGCGACGTCAGAACTACGACGATGGCACGGTCACAAGGGTATAAGTTTCGAGTTGAGCCGACTCTAATATATGAGACTCAACTCATGATCGCTCACAAACACTGATAACAGATCGCGGGTCGCCGAAATTCGACCAGGAGGATCGTGGAAGCCTACGGAACAGTACGGGCTAGGATACGGATCTTACACCGCGGCTATACAGATATGAGTAGAGAAATATCCTTACTCCATGTGTGAAGTTTGGTCGTAAATCAACAGTCCGAAATTCTTAACTTTGCATAAGAGTGGACGACCCAATTCACTTAAGTTCCAGCTTCTTCCCTTAAGGTATTTGCACTTCTCATGCACTCGTCCTTTGGCTTAAGTTGAGAGGTTTTGGATAGTACCCAGGTCTGACTCCCATGATGTACGCCAAGCCCAGTAAGACAAACATTATTTTATAGTTTTGGAACTAGTGGCCCACTAACGAGCGGTCTAGAGCTTGTTAAGAAAATTGAGGCATTTCTAGAATGAATTTGGTAGTGAGATTTTTCATGGGCAATGATTAGGTTTTGGGTTAGCTATGTTCATAGTGTGGACTATTTATAACTACTGAAAGTGGAGATTTAGTCATGATTACTCTAAATCATCGATTTTAGGCTAAAAGAGTAACAGGGTTGATCTGGTCTATTAGTTAAGATCCGAGCCTTCTCTGACTCGACTTCGGTTACATCTTTAATTTAGTTATGATTGTCATGATCAGTTAGCGATGGGTCAGTTAGATTTGGGCCCTATGTGAGTAAATCATGGGACTAACGTTGATGTTCAAGTGATCAGGCGGATTCGTTGGCTTCCTACGGTTGATTAATCGGACTTGTGCGGTTTTTTACTGGTTTCACCCGGTATAAACTATCATTGAGTGCCAATGGTCAGTAAGTGTTAATATAAGTTAATTACATTAAAAAAATTTAAGAATTTTTAGAAATCCAAAACAGTGAAAATCTAGGATGTTACATGGCTCATCAAGGATGATCAGCTTTAATGGTTCTAACTGGACCATATGGAAGGCTAAGATGGAGGACTTACTTTATTGAAAGGATTTATATTTTCCAATTTTAGGCATATCAGTAAAATCCAAGGATATGTCTGATGATGATTGGAAGAAGTTGGATCAGAAGGTGGTGGGGTCTATTAGACAATGATTGAATGATTTTATGTTCCACCATGTGTCTATGGAGACCTCAGCCGCTAGCCTATGACTGAAATTGGAAGGACTGTATAAGAGGAAGACAACCGATAATAAAATCTTCCTGATAAGATGACCTGTGAATCTCAAGTTCAAAGATGGTGGTTTTGTGGCTGAGCACATGAATGAGGTCAACAATATAGTGAACACGCTCTCCGCTTTAAAGATGGTCCTGGATGATGAATTGCAGGCTTTGCTATTGCTTAGTTCATTGCCTGATAGTTGGGAGACATTGGTGGTGTCTCTAAGTAACTCTGCGCCAGACGGAAAGGTACTCATGGAACATGTAACTAGCTGTCTCTTTAATGAGGAGACAAGGAGGAAGTCTCAAGGGTCTACTCAGCAAGAGGCCCTTGTGACACAGGAATGGGGGAGAGGAAAGAACAAAAAGGGCGGAAAGGCCCAAGATAAATCAAGAGATAAGTCGAGTACCAGGAAGGATGTTAAATGTTAGAATTGTGGGAAGAAGGGCCACTATAAGCATGAATGTCGTAAGAATAAGAACGACAAGAAAGGAAAGGAAAATGAGAAGGAAGATGAATCAGATTCTACTGCAGTCGCTCCAGATGGCGACGTTGTAGTTATTCTTTCAGTAAATCATAATGTTTGTCTCATGACTACGAATTAAGACACCGACTGGGTGATTGATTCGAGAGCCTCGTTTCATGTGACTCCACGTAGGGACTTCTTTACAAGTTACAAGTTAGGTGACTATGGGACCGTGAAGATGAAAAATTCTAGCATATCAAAGATCTTAGGGGTCGGTGATATTTGTGTAAAGACCGATGTAGGTTGTACATTGGTTCTCAGGGATGTGAGGCATATCCCAGACATTCGCCTCAACTTGATGTTGACGGAAAGGTTGGATGATGATGGCTATGAAAGTCGGTTTGCTGGTGGGTGCTGGAAGCTCATCAAGGGTTCATTGATCGCAACCAGAGGAAAGAAGTGTTACACCCTTTACAAGGTAAGTGTCAGTATGTGCAAGGGTGGGTTGAACGCAGTGGAAGATTCAACTATTGACATGTGGCACAGGCGTCTAGGCCATATGAGTGAAAAAGGATTTTAGGTACTAATGAGGAAGCGACTCCTTCCACGAGTGACAGGTATACCTCTTAAGACCTGTCTTGATTGTTTATCAGGGAAACAGTATAGAGTTTCATTTATTAAATCTGTTTCTCATATTAATAAAGTACATACATTAGATTTGGTTTATTCTGATGTTTGTATCATATGAAGACAAAATCCTTGGGTGGGGCATTGTATTTTGTTACTTTATAGATGATGCATCTAAGAGGGTTTGGGTTTATGCTTTGAAATCTAAGGACGAGGTCTTTGGTGTGTTTAAATTGTTTCATGCTATGGTCGAGAGAGATACAGGTAGATCATTGAAGTGCATCCGCATTGATAATGGTGGTGAATACATTGGTGACTTTCATGAGTATTGTAAGTCCCTGTGTATACGGCAGGAACAGACGATTCCCAAGACCCCCTAGTATAATGGTATAGCTGAGCGAATGAATTGCACCATTGTAGAGAGAATCAAATGCATGTTATCCCATGCGAAGTTGCCCAAGACGTTCTGGGGAGAAGCAATGCACACGGTAGTGTATCTGATAAACAGGTCTCCATCAGCCCCATTAAATGGAGAAGTACCTAAGAAGGTGTGGACTGGACAGGATCCATTGTACAGTCATCTCAGGGTGTTTGGATGGAGGGCATCCGTTCAAGTACCAAAGGACGAGAGGTCCAAGCTTGATATAAAGATCAGACAGTATGTGTTCTTGAGGTACAGTGATGAAAAGTTTGGTTACAGATTATGGGATCCGACCGAGAAGAAGCTCGTCAAGAGCAGAGATGTGGTTTTCTTTGAAGATCAATGTATAAAAGACATTGGTAAACTAAAGAAGAACTAGCCTAGTTCGGGTGAGCTAGAGGACATGGATCCGATTATTCCTCCCGTGGTGCCTGATGATGGGGGAGTACAGGAAGGTGTAAAGGACGAGGGAATTCCTTCAGAAGATGGACTAGGGGAGTAGCCCTCACTTGATCCACCTGTTGAGCTACAGGTGAGGAGGTCATCTAGGGATAGAAAACTATCCAAGAGGTACTCGCCGCATGAGTACATTATGCTCACTGATAGGGGAGAGCCAGAAGACTATTATGAGGCCCTAGCCGACGAGCATGAAGGAGAGTGGTTGAAAGCTATGCAAGAGGAGATGAGATCCTTACATAAGAATCACACCTATGACACGGTGAAATAGATACTGCGGTATCTAAAAGGCTCATCCAAGTTAAGCCTATGCTATGGTGACGAAAAATTCATGTTAGAGGGCTACACAGATGTAGATATGACAGGTGACATAGACTCCAGAAAGTCTACATTGGGGTTCATGTTCATGTTTACAGGGGGAGCGGTCTCTTGGTAGAGCAAGCTACAGAAGGTCGTAGCATTGTTGACGATAGAATCTAAGTACATTGCAGTCACAGAAGCATGTAAAGAGATGTTTTGGATGAAAAAGTTCCTATAGGAACTTAGCCTGAAGCAGGAGCAGCACATAATCTATTGCGATAGTCAAAGTGCTATAGACTTGAGCAAGAATCCAAGTTAGCATTCCAAGTCGAAGCACCTAAAGATTCGGTATCACTGAATCAGGGATACTTTGGAACAGAAGGTGTTACAGCTTGAGAAGGTCTATACGGACGATAATGGGTCAGACATGATGACCATGACTTTGCTCAAGGGAAAATTTGAAGTTTGTAGAAACCTGGCTAGCTTGAAGAAGGTGAATTCCTCCTAAGTCAGAAAGGGAGAGATTTGATGGGGTTTTCTTCCTCAGTTCAGAGGAGAGACAGTGCAGCGAGTTAAAAAATTAGAGTGTTTCACTGTGCTGCTCGATCGGTTAACCAGTCGAATGGGGCTCGACTTAAAGTCCAGCAACCAATTGATGAATTTTCTCCGAGGTGCTCGACCAATCGAGGGAGGTGCTCGACCGGTCGAGGACTCGATTCGACCAGTCGAGCTTACACAGATTTGAGTCCGGATCATATGCGGACTGCGAAAATTGGAGGCAATTTCGCAAGAGGTGCGAAAGGGGGTTTTCAAATCTATAAATATGGGTGCCTAGGGCCTTTCTAGGTAATGTAAGAGGGTTTCCTAAAGCTTTGTAAGGGTTTGCTAAAGGGTTTAGGGCTATCAAAGGTATAGAGAGAGAGAAAAAGAGAGAGATGAAGCTTGTAGAAGAGAGGTTATACTCGTGGAGGTGATCTACTATGCAATCAACATCTCACCGCTTCTACGTCCTCGTGATCAGTGAGATCTCTCCATTTTTCTTTTATTCTCTTATTGTTTATCCACTCCTGCGTGAGTGAAGAAGGTTGTAACGTTCTACTTCATAGTGGATTGTTAATCTGGACGAGGTCCCGTGGTTTTTACCTCTTTGAGGGTTTTTCACGTAAAAATCTCTTGTGTCGTGTGGTTTATTCTTTGATTTATTTCATTGCTTTATTATCCCATAATTCTGGTTTGTTTTGGGAGGCTAGATCTTAAGGTTTTGTGCAAGGCCCCCCAACATTTCCATTTATGCTTGTGATTGGATTTGTTTATTTCATATGGATGCATGAATAAAGTGTATGCTTGGAGTTAAATTCATTGCACACATTAGATATAACTATATCTTATTATAAACTACTTTATATATATAGTTGTATTCTTTATAGTATATGATATTGAACTTATTTAGCCTTGTGGGTTAAATTATATTTAATTGACAAATAATTTTTAAAGGTCATATTCACCTCCCTTCTAAGATTTAGTCATAATTCTAAGCTCCTGGAGCTTCCACACAATTTCAATGTCAAGGAAATGCATTATAATCTAAATTACAATTACACTGAAATGAGGGTGACTTGGAACACGTAGGAATGTTTGGAGCTTGTATTTGGAATGCATTAAAATTAAGAATGTTTGGAGCTTGTATTTGGAATGCATTAAAATTCTTATGTATAGTCACAAAATTTGAATTTGGTTAAATAAAATAACTTTAATATCACACATTAATATACAAATGTGGTAGAATGATTGTAATAAGTCCATTGAAATATATACCCCAACAAAAATGAGGAAATTCCAAGCTTTGGGTAGGCCATACACGTAAGAATAAAAAACGAGTGATTCATCGAAGTTTTTAAACCATCCATTTAGATGACCAAAGTTTGGCTAATTCAGATCATTTTATTGGTGTGATTTTAATGTTGCAACCTTTATTTATATTGTTTTCTAGTATCATTAGCTTACCACGCGTACAACAAATTAATAGCCAAGCGACACCTTTGTTACACATGCGACCTTTTTACCTTTTAAAAGAGACTCAAAAATACAAATTACACATATCACAACAAAAGCAATATATATATATATATATATATATATATATATATATATATATGGGAAAAGGTATTATACCGTCGACCGTATGTTACCTTCCATATGGTCGAGAGCTAGCAACACACAAGTGGTCGGATGCTGAAAATTCTAACCCAACTGTATGATTTCAGAGGATAAGTGGAGAAACAAAACTAATGAAACTGGTTATTAAAATATGACTCGGAGTATTTCCTGCAAAAGCCTTTAGCATGAAGTAGTGCATTAGAATCCTTAGTGGGGCATACCATGGGATTTTTTGAGAAATCCATCCCGTCCATCCATTTTTCCATATCGTTTAAGGGGTTGAGCCTAAAATTGAACCAAATCCAAGTCTCAAGTTGATCGTATCACAGGAAACAGTGGGAATAATGATTTCAACCATTGAAATCATGTTAGGCCCCACATTGATGTTTATTTGTCATCCAATCTCTTCATAAGATCATACAGACATGGATGAAGAGAAAAAACAAATATAAGCTTGATCCAAAACTTCCGTGGGCCCCAATAATTTTTTTAACGGTAGATGTTCAGTTCTACTGTTTTATGTGGTGTGGTCCATTTGAAAATTTTATATGATTAATTTTTGGGCTCAACCCCTAAAACCATATGGTAAAATGGACGGACGGAGTGGATTAGATACATAAATCATGGTGGACCTCACAGTGTCTACTCAGTAAGCTAAGGGTAGTGAGTTACTCCGCAATCTGCTTCCGTCGAATAGGGGCGCGAATTAGATAATGACATGCTGAGCAGTGAGACTCACTACTGAAGTTAAGTCACCAAGTTTTGTGGGCCCCATTATAATGTGTGTTTTGTATCCACTCCTTCCATCCACTTGGAGAGATCATTTTAGGGCAATATCCAAAGAACAAGTTAAATCCAAAGCTCCAGTGGACCCCAGCACAAAAAACAGTGGGACAATGATGCCCACCATTAAAAACTTCTAAATGCCACAAAAGTTTTAGATCAAGCTGATATTAGTGTTTTCCCTTCTTTTATGTCTTTTTTAACTTTTGAACAGGTTGGATTTCAAATAAACATTATGGTGGGCCTTAGGATAGTTTCAATTGTGGGAATGACTCTCCCCACTGATTTCTGTGGTGGGGTCCACTACAAATTTTTATCTACCTCATTCTTTGGCTCATGCCCTAAAATGATATCTCAAATTGGATGGACGGTGTGGATACAACACATACATCATAGTGGGCCCTACAAAACTTAGTGACATCACTTTAGTAGAGGAATCGCTGTTCAACCTTTATCTAACCCGCGTCCGTCAAACAAGCCCGTTCCTGAAACTGATTGGCTACTCCCTACCACCGGAAGCGGATTGCGTGGTTAGCGCACTGAGTAAACTCTATGGGGTCCATTGTGATTTATTTATTATATCCACTCTATCCATTCATTTTACCAAATAATTTCAGGCGTATAGCCTAAAAATGAAATATATAAAATGTTTAAATGGACCACACAACATGAAATAGTTGAATTGAACGTCTACGGTTGAAATTTCTTGGGGGCCACAAAAGTTTTGGATCAAGCTCATATTTGTTTTTCCCATTCATCTATGTTTGTATAATCTTATAAACAGGTTGGATAAAAATTAAACATCACTGTGGGGCCTAGCAAGGTTTCAATGGTGGAAATCATTATCTCCGCTGCTTCCTATGATATGGTCCACTTGATCTTTGGATATGCTTCAATTTTGGTCTCAACCCCTTAAATTAGATGGAAAAATGAATGGACGGTGTGGATAGATCACATACATTCAAGGCGGGTGGTTAGTGCTCTGTGGGGCCCACAATGATGTATGTGTTTCATTCATGCCGTCCATCTATTTTTCTATATCATTTTCGGGTATGAGACCAAAAATAAGGTATATCCCAATCTTAAGTGGACCACATTACAGCAAACAATGTTAATTGAACGTCGACCATTAAAAACTTTTTGGGATCTAAAATAGTTTTGGATCAAGATGATATTTGTTTTTTCACTTCATCTATGTCTGTATGACCTAATCAATAGATTAGATGTCAAATAAACAGTACAGTGGGCCTTAGGAGGATTGCAATGGTGGACATACAATCATTATTGTTTTCTTATGGTGTGGTCCACCTAAGATTTATATCCCTTTCATTTTTGGTATAAAGCCATAACATGATATGTAAAAATGAATAAACGGCATGGATGAAACACATACATCATGGTGGGGCCCATAGAATACCGAGCATCACCACCGGGTAGTGGCAGGGGAATAGCCAAATCGTTTCCGCCTGTTCCGCACTGACGCAAAAGAAAGAGTACAGGGATTGCGTCCTACCCAATAATCTGTTCGGCAGGGCTTTGTGTGGCCCAACGTGATGTAATTGTTTTATTCACGTCGTTCATTGCTTTTTCATATTATTTTAAGTTATGATCCTAAAAATGAAGCGGGTCCACAACTCCAATGGACCACACCAAATGAAGCTGCAGTGATAATGACTAGAGCTGGGCAATCCTGACCCGATCCGGTGGATCTGACCAGATCCGACCCGATCCGAACCGATCTGACAACCTAGATCGGGCGGATTGAGTAGGGCAGTCCAGATCTGAAAGATTTTCGGGTCGAGTTCGGATCTATACCTACTCGAACCGATCCGATTCGAAATCTGATCCAATTGGATCCGATCCGATTCGGCCTGACCCGATCCGACCCCATCATGATGTATGTGTTTCATCCATTCCGTTCATCCATTTTATATATCATTTTAGGGCTTCATATAAAAACAATAGTGATATAAATCTCAGGTGGACCACACCACAGGAAAACAATAATGATTGGATATCCACCATTATAATCCTCCTAAGGTCCACTGTACTGTTTATTTGACATCTAATATGTTGATTAGGTCATAAGGACCCAGATGAAAGGAAATAATAAATATCAGCTTGATCAAAAACTTTTATGGCCTCCAAAACGTTTTTAATGGTCAACGTTCATTCAACACTATTTCCTACAATATGGTCCACTTGAGATTTCTATATACCTCATTTTTTTCTAATAAGATAAAATGATCTATAAAAATAGATGGAGGGCATAGATGAAACACATACATCATGGTGGGGCCCACAAAGCACCGACCACAGGCCATTGGCTGGTGGCAGGGGGAGTAGGCGAGTAGCCCATCCGTTTCCAGTACGGCGTCTGCGCTCCTCGAGCTCTGAGTTATACGAACGGTTCAAAGGAGGTCAAAGTTATATGGGCTTCACAGTGATGCATTTATTATATCTAAATCGTTCATATGTTTTTAAAGATCATTATAGGACATTATCCAAAAAATGAATACTATCCAAAGATCATCTCGACCACACCACAAATAGCAGCAGAGAATGATTTTCACCGTTAAACAATTCATGTGGTCCACTTGATAGTTAGATTTGTCTTATTTTTCATCTCAAGCCTTAGTATGAGCTCACCAAATGGATGGATGGTTTGGATATAACACATACCCCATAATTAGATCCATAGAACTCGCTCATGTTGATACAAAATCACAACTGTGCAAGGCTGCAAGCTATGCTTGTGTGAAAAGCAAGGAAGCAGATTGCGCACTGAGTAACTCAGTACCCTTAGCGTACTGAGTAAACTCTGTGGGCTCCACAATTATTTATTTATTTTACCCACACCGTTCATCCATGTTAACGGATAAATTTAGGGCTTGAGACCAAAAATTAAGTATATCTAAAGCTCAAGTGGACCACACCACATGAAACAGTGTTATTGAACCTCTACCATTGAAAAATTCTTGGAGGCCAGAGAAGTTTTGGATCAAGCTGATGTTTGTGTTTTCTCTTCATCTATGTCTTTGTGATCATATGAACAGCTTTGATGGAAAGTAAACATTACTGTGGGCCCTAGGAAGGTTTCAACGGTGGAAATCATTATTCCACACTGTTTCCTGTGGCATGGTCCACTTGAGTTTTGGATTTACTTCAATTTTGGGATCAATGCCTAAAATTATCCAAAAAAATGGATGGACGGTGTGGATAAACCACATACATTCACAGTGGTCCCAACTGAGTTTACTCAGTACGATAAAAGCATACTAAGTAAGTACACAATCCGCTTTCGAAAAGCAAGTCATGCGATTTCTTGTAGTGCACGTCAACGTCCGGTAAAAACATGAATACGGTAGATGGAAAGCTCTTTTAGAGCCATGTGGGGCCCACCTTGATGGATATGTTTTATCTAAGTCGTACATCCATTTTGATATATCATTTTAGGCCTTGAGAAAAAAATGGCATATATTAAAGGTTGAAGTGGACCACATTACATGAAACATTTGGATTAAATTTATACGATCTGAATCGTACCCAACTTGATCCGACTTAGTTTCTCTGAACGAGTCGGACACGGTTCGGGTCAGGCGAATCATGTACCGGATCGGTTCGAGGCAGGTAACCCAGACTCGGTTCTAGATCGGATTGAGTTCAGGTCAAACCATTGACATTTCAGATCAGATCGAGTTGAACCCAATCCGATCCAATCCGGATCGATGCCCAGCTCTGACACCCACTGTTAAAACCTTTTTAAGGGCCACCGTGATTTATTTATTTTTACCATAAAACCTATTCAAAAGGTCATGTAGACATGGATGAAGTGAAAACACAAATCTCAGATTAATCTGAAAATTCTCATCTCCTAAGAAGTTTTTAATGGTGGATGTTCAATCCCCAACTTATGGTCCACTTGATCCCTAGACCTGACTCATTTTTTGGATAATAACTTAAAATGATTTGAGAAAAACGGATGGACGGGGTGAATTTCTCAAAAAACCCCCACGGTAAGCCCTGTCTAGGTTTCTAAGGCAGGATCTTCATGCAGAGACTTTTCGTAGGAAATATATGTGAGAGAGAGAGAGAGCCGGTTTCACTGGTTTTGTTTCTCTACTCACCTATAAAATCTCACCTTTCTCCCTATAAAATCTCACCATTCCTTTGAAACTTTCGCCATCTGACTGCTAGCATAGTGCTAGCTTTCGACCATATGGAAGGTAACATACGATCGAGTGTATAATACCTTTTCCCTATATATATATATATATATATATATATATATATATATCATATATATATATATATATATATATATATATATATATCATAGCTTTCAAAAAATACTCAAGTGTATTGGCACTTGGTTTTTTTTCTATCATGTGCAGTGTGTGCAGGCATGCTAAAATCAATATAGCGGCTCGATTTAAACTGATTAAATTTGACCCCAAGCGCTAAAATTGACAGATATGTCAAACTTGACAGTATATAATCGAATATGAGGAGATTGGTCACTTATTCAGCCACTCGTAGAATATCAATAATGAACCAGCGATAATCAAAGGGTGGGGTTCTTCCTTTAAACACGGGTTGCGCGTTGCCTTTCATAAGAAAGGACTTTTCAGTATAACAGTGCAATCAAACAAAAGAGAAAACCTTACACTCGATCACTAAGAACCACTATGAGAATGCTTCTTCTGAAAGAACTACTTATATTGAATATGGATCAAGTTCAGCGTATGAGCATAAACTTAGATTACGACTAAGAAATTATCATTACTCTTAAGATAGACTGAGCTAAGATAAAATATTGATAGATTTGATTTGTTTGTTGGATTTGGTTATGTGCCTTCTATCTTACCAATCTTCTGGCAATTTATATATATCTGTTACAACTATTCCTTATATGTTTCTTCCTTTATTTTCAATCAGTTATGGTATTTGAATCATTGCCACGTTGGTCTTTCAAATCCTTTTATCCCTTCTTGTCCGTCTAACCATTCCCATTCTCTCGACCGCATTCTGCATCTTAAACTTCTCAGCTGTGTTTTTCTCTCCACTCGACCGCGTTTTGCATCTTGGGCTTCTTGGTCGTGCAAACTATAACTTCATGAAGAGCACTCTGAGTATATCTCTAAAGATCTCATGCATGTTGTATATTTCTAATGCAATGCCATGTGTCCGTTTCTAATTGGCTCGGCCAGGCCACAATAAATTGTATATTTGAAATACCTCCAGTTCTATTTACCTTTGGACGAAAAGCCTAATCCTCTTAAATCAACTCAAATACACTTATATACAATGTGCTAAATATGTCCCCTTATATGGTTGGAGGGATAGAATGATTCAATTAGTTGTAAGGCCTACCTAATGAACAATGAAGATCTCGTGCATACAAGCTCTCCTTCATTTGACAATCTAGTCATCACCATTAAAATAAAAGAGAAAAAGTAAATAAATAAGTAAAGTGGGCTCCTCCACTCAATGTGGCCCACCACTTCTACAATTATCATGAGAGCAGATTTGGTTAGGTGGGAATAACACCGATTTCAGTCAAGCCATGGTTGTAGGGGCCACCTTGATAACGTTTGGTATCATGCCATTCATCCATTTTTTCGGTTCATTTTAAGGCATGGGCATATATATATATATATATATATATATATATAGAGTCATGCTCCCCTGCGCACCTACGCACGTGCGCACCTTTGCACACGTGCCATAGGTGTCTAATCTAAACGGTCCATGTGATGCGGAATCCCATAAAACCTCACGTTACAAATTTTCACCCTGATCTAATATTCTAGTGGGCCATAGAAAATAGAAATGCAAATCAAGGGAGGAAACTGTTTTCATCTTTCATGGCCCATCAAAGTTTTAGATCGAGTAAAACTTGGACCTGAGGGGTTTCAGAAGGTGCTGCTTCACATGAACGGTTCAGATTTTGGATCCACATCACGTATGATGGGTTCTCAAAAAAGTTCGTACGTAGTACGTACGAACTGGTTCGCAGGTGAGCGTTTCTGTGTGTGTGTGTGTGTGTGTGTGTGTGTGTGTGTGTATATATATATATCAAATTTCAGATGGATCATACCACAAGAAAGTTGTGATTAACTATTAAAAACTTCTTGTGGGCTACAAAAGTTTTAGATTAAGTTGGTATTTGTGTTTTCCTTCAGTCTAGGTTTGTGTGACCTAATTAATCAGTTGGATGGCAAATAAAAACCTAGCTAGCTCCGGATAAGTTTTTAACCGTGGGCATTTAATTACTACTATTCCGTGTGGTATGATCCATATAAAATTTGAATATACTTAATTTTTAAATTCTTGCTTTAAAATGAGCTGACAAAATAGATTAATTATGCGAATTTACAGCACATACATCAACATCAACAGCAAGGCAGGCCTCCCAGTCATGGCCGGTGGTAACCGGGCCTTACCGTATCTACTCCCGTTTATCACACGGGAAGGCATATTCGTCCGAGATCGAATCAATCATATACTCGGACCCATTGCATTTTCTTTGAAATTTCTCCGCCACGTGTCCTTCTAAACTAACAGTCATAGATCCGGCATCTTTGACCAATATAAAAGGGTGCTCTAGCAAGTACCAGCTTGGCACGTGCTAATCATGTGTGGACTTCAAAGTTTGGGCTGTGGTCTGATGACTTGCAAAAACCTTATGTCGTGGATATTCACAAAATCATTTGGTCTCGTTTACAAGCGGTGCCACATTCTGCAATATAGGCTGTTGATCCAACGGGATCCGGTTTGTTTTGATTACATGGCAAAATTTTCCATGATTGGAGGATTCTATCCGTGTGATTGTCGGTCTTTTTTCATTAAATGAGAATTTTGCTGCATTTTTCTTTTCAACCGTCTATTTGTAGGTCAGGGATTGGAGAGTCAGGAGTACTCCATCAGTTTTTTTTTTTTGTTGGATATGGTCCATCTACTGCAGGACCTATCGGATCAACAGTATAGATCACTGAGAAATAGGTCTAATGTATAGAAAATGATATTAATCGGGTGTTACATACATGGTCGGGTCAAGTATCATACAAGCCCTGTTGGGGACCACAGCCGAAAGGTTGGCTTTTCAAGGCAAAGCAAAAGAGGACCACTGGGAAGCGGATTGCGTCCGGCCCCCATCTTGGACGATAATCCGTCCAGGGATCCGTGGGGCCTACCGTGATGTATGAGTTATATCTGCGCCGTCCATCCATTTTTCCAGATCAATTTAAGGGTATCAACCGAAAATGAAGCAGATCCAATGCTCAAGTGGACCACACACTGGTGATTATACACTCACCATTAAAAACTTCTTAGGAGCCTCGTAAAGCTTTGGATCAAGCTGATATTTGTGTCTTCTCTTCGTCCAATTCTATACGACCTTATGAAAAGGTTAGATGGCAAACAAATATAATGGTGGCCCCTACTAAGGTTTCAACAGGGTGTCATTATCACCGCTGCTTCTTGTGGTGTGGTCCACTTTAGCTTTGGATCTACTCGATTTTTTGGATGATACCTAAAATGATACTTAAAATTTGATAGACGGCGTGGATAAAAAGATACATCATGAAGGGCTCCACATAGCCCCTCCCAGGACGAATTATCGTACAGGCGGGAGCTGGACGCAATCCGCTTCCGAACCACTTCGACCACAATTCTCGCGGCCCGTGCGAGTCTGGTTCCGCGTCCGAGTTCCCATGAGACGCCTGCCCACGGCACGGAAACTATAAATGAAATGGGGCCCACCATCACTTGACAAGATGCCACCATTCAATCATGTTGGTCTTTTTAACTCTGGGATTTATTTCCACACTCTGGCCATGGTTGATACACGGGCACTCGCATTGATCCAGAAAGGGGTCCTATTTCCAATTAGGAAAATTTGGGGCTTTCTTCATCTGTGGCATGACTCACAGATGAATGGTCTGGATTAACAAACCATGGGCCTGCATGCAGGATTATTTAACTTCACCCACAATGACAGCCGGAGAGTACCTACTAGATATGTATACGTCCGGTTCAACCCGACAGACTGTCTCACCCATCCTATCAAAAAAAATGCATTGACTAGGGAGATCTACCTCACTAAGTAACGGGTACGAATCCGAATTTGGACATGTTGGGTTAGTTTGGATGTAAAAACCCAACAAGTCCTAATTTTCAAAGGGGTTAGGTTTGGACTGTCAGATTATGGGCCCAATGAATAGACATCATGGATGTACTGGCTTTCAACTGTTTATTCCAAATAAGGTTTTTTTTTTATTTTGGTTAATATATAAAGTATTTATCATGCAGAAGTTAGTATTCATACTGCATAAAGTTTGGAGTGATAAATTCTGTTAGGGCCTGTTTGGAAAGTGGTATTAAATTGTATTAAATGGGATTGCATTACTAATCTCACTTTGAAATTTGGAATGGCATGTTTAGAAGGAGTGTGATATGGGATTAAAATTAACTTTGTAGGCTTTAGAAAATGAGCCTTGTGTTGGAAAATGTGAGATGGGATGACTAACCCCACAGATAATGAATTTTTGCTTTATTCAGGTTCAATCCAAATGCAATTTGAAAGTAAATCCTGAAATTTAATTTTCAATGCAAACATTCCAAACATAGTATTAAAAAAATCCAATTCAAAAATAATACCTTACACATGCATTTATTGTAACTTTTACAATTCACCTTAATCCCATCTAATGCAGTTGGCCAAATAAGCCCTAAAAATCTACCAATCACATTAGAAGGGCTTGATTTATTATTATTATTATTATTATTATTATTAGAGCCCTAAGAGAGCCTCAATGAACAGACATGATGGATGTATTGGAGATCCTGCATCTATAAGAGGGAGCCCAATACAACGAAAGGCTTTTAAATAGTAGGCGTCCCACCACAAATGTTCTTTGCCGTGTAGTGCACCTGCTGATTTAACTGACCTATTTTTTGGACACAATGAGAGTATCAAAGAACACACGTGATGAATGGATTGGATGTATCATACTACCACAGTGAACCCTACAAACAGTGCGTGTGCATCAACCATTGCACCATAGAGTATACAATGTTTATGGTGGTGTAATCACATTACCATTAGTATAAAAGATGAGTTTTATAGTGACGCAGGGAATGACGTGTTGAGATTGAGTAGAGTCTTCCTCAAAGGATAGTTGCTCCCAATCCACTGAGCATCACATAGATGCTTCGGGGCGAGGAGAGATAGTAAATAATTTTAATAAAATTCGAAATAAATTAATTAATAATTGTCTAATATATATCCCTTTTATAAATAAAAAAATAAACCAAAATTCATGATTATCAAAAATAGAAAAATTCTAACTCTAATAAAAACTCTAATTCTAGTAAAACTCTTTTAAAATTTAATTTTCAAAAATAAAATTTTTAAATGAACTTTTGCTAGAAGAGTCCTAGCATGATTATAAGTTATTTTTAAAAAAGAAAAAAATATCTAAAACTCTAAAAATAATATATATATATATATATATATATATATATATATATATATATATATATATAAAAATTGAAAATATTAAAAATAGTAATTTTTCTTAAAATTTTGTTTTGAGCTGAAAGCACATGTTTTCTAATGAAATGGATAAACATTGTGGGTCAATACACCTCGGATGACCAGTTTCAATAAAGATTGATAGGTTGTGTGCCTTATAATGATACCCGGATCAAAAGTTACAACCAATTTACAGTTGTTTCTCTGCCACAACCTACATCATATACGATAAAAATAGAATGTTTAAAACTTGTAAATACTTTCCACTTATTTATATATTTTTCATCCAAACACTACTTGTAAACCCTTTTCAACTAAAGTATCTTACAGGCACGTGAACGACCCATTGCGGAATATAATAAGTACAATATTGTATTCAAGGAAACAAAAATTATGCAAGTCTAACTTGTAAAAATTGCCAGGTTTGGATCTGCTTACTTTGGACTTAACCCAAAACCAAACTAGATCAGCTTATCTTGACATGGACCCAAATCAGATATCAGTAGTTAGAAATAAAGACCAGATCATTAGTTGGGCTTGGATTTCCTATCAACATGACTCTCCCCACTTCCACCTTGAGTACCAACCATTTGGTGCTGTGGTCGACCTTAAACCAGGTCTTCATGCTTGTGTTCGATCCTAGCTTTACATACATGTAGAGGACAATGAAGAAGTGATTCATAGCAGGAGTGATGTGGTATGGAGGGATTGATGAGCTGATTCATTGGAAAGTGAGGACCATAGCCTTGGCAATTTCTTGATCGGAATGGGAATTTTTCGTGATAAACATAAGATTTTAAAAACTGGCTATAAGTTGAAAACATCGTGATAATAATGCAATAATATTGTTTTATGTATTTTATTTTGTGAAAAGTGATATTTGTCACACTGGGCCACACGTGCACATTAAGTGCCCGTTTTCTCATACACATGTTACCCACTAGATTAATGTACTGATGAGGCATGAGGAGAGAAAATAATTCTAATAAAATTTGAAATAATTTAATTGATGATCAAAAACAAGTTTACAACCCTTTAAATAATGTTATGAACCATAGGGAGAAGTTTTGGAATCAAACTACAACTAAAACTCCTGAAAATGGTGACTTATAAATAGTAAACTTAATATTTATAGACGGTCATGATTTCCACTAGACCTCATGGTTTTGGCTTAACCATGTTGTTCTTCTAATTTTTCTAAGTACTTTTCTTATTGGACACGGCTCCTAAAGCTCAATCAGAGATGAAGAGTTACAATCAAATTAAAACTTGCTAAAAATAGTAAAAATGAAAATAAACTAAAATTTCAATCGTTGATCTGATGGAATATCACAAATTTGGTGTGGGCAACCCACTGTAGTGGGTTGGTTGGCTAAAGTAGCTTCTCCTGTCCCAAAATCATATATGGGATGTCGGATAACTCATTCCAGTTTGCGAAATATGCCTGTTTTAAGGTTCTGACGATCCAGATGATTACTTCCGTCTGTGATCGGATCTTTTCTGATCCATCCTGGCCATGAAATTGTCCGCGACCCACTCTACATCATGTACCTGCCTGATTTACCGACCTAAGGCATGTTGATTTACCGACCTAAGGCATGTTTATGGGCCCACCTGATGAGAGTCCATATCAGTGTGACGAAGGTAGAAAGAAAATACATTGTATGGTTTCCAACTAAACTTTGAACATAGACAAGCGTGAATGACCAGGACATGTGGCCCGCTTAAAAGTCCAGATTTCCAGAGATAGTGGCCTCCAATTCGTCAAATAACTGCCCTGCCAATGTAGAATATAGGTGATGCCATTAATTTGTTTTTGTATGTGATATGCTTTGCTATTAATGGGGTTGGTCCCCTACAAGCTATGTAAGCACATTTGAAATTCTATACACTTATATATTTCATGAGTTGGATTGAACGGTTCAATAGGGAAAGAGATATTCGTTTGTTTTGATGTGGGCCATCTTTCTTACGTTTGTAGATTACATTAGTCAAGGGCTGTTGTTTGGATATTTCCTTATAGTCCAAGAGAAGAGCTCTTTTCGCATGGTTTTTAAGCTATTTTTGCATTTGACTTTCAAAATTGGTTTGCTGGGATTTGATTTTGAGAAACTTTTTGATAATGATACGTAGGCACTAATTATTTATAAAATGCATGCAGGTAGCATAAAACTAATTCAAATAAAAATGTCCAAATTAAATAAAAACCATGCTTATTTGTTCATCCAACTATCAGATTAGTAGACATTTATTGGACAGTTGAGAATTAAAATTATTCAATGGTCTTATTTCAGTGAACAAGCGTCCACAAATCAGAGGTTAGGATTGTGCAACCAATCTTATTTTTGTACTGTAAATCTGCACAGTGGGTTCCACTGTTTAGCTTGTTTAATTTGAGTTAGTGTATCATTTTAAAGTGCCTGCATATCAAGCATCATGCGTATCTAGAGTATTTGAGAAACTTTTTGATAATGATACGTAGGCACTAATTATTTATAAAATGCATGCAAGTGGCATAAAACTAATTCAAATAAAAATGTCCAAATTAAATAAAAACCATTTTTATTTGTTCATCCTACTATCGGATTAGTAGACATTTATTGGACAGTTGAGAATTAAAATTATTCAATGGTCTTATTTCAGTGAACAAGCGTCCACAAATCAGAGGTTAGGATTGTGCAACCAATCTTATTTTTGTACTGTAAATCTGCACAGTGGGTTCCACTGTTTAGCTTGTTTAATTTGAGTTAGTGTATCATTTTAAAGTGCCTGCATATCAAGCATCATGCGTATCTAGAGTATCAAAAAATCCCCTTTTGATTTTTGGTAGAGAATATGTAAAGGGAGAAAATAGAATTACTGCCACGAAGCTTCATTCATGACTGGCTAATATATGTGGTCCCATGCAAGTGGACACTGAGATTCAATGTGCACCGTCCAAAGATGGCGAGTGGGAATCCCCAATTTGGAAACGTAAGTTGATGCTCACCAACTCCCAGTTGTAGTTTTCCGATCTATATTGATCGTGTAGCTTTGGGAGCATTCGATGATGGAAGAGAAAATTGTAAAGAGTTATACGGTACTCAGGTTGTGGTAGACGTTTGATACGCTGGCACCTAGAATTCTTAAGTGTGGCATATATCAACTGAGTGAAGATACCTCGTTTCAACAATGTGGTCTCGGTATCGATTCCCTCGTGGGGTTGGCTAACGGTGGAGTGTACTGACAAAAAAAAAAAACTCAAATGAAACTGAATAGATTGGTCATGGTCACCAAGTCATCCCAAGATCTGATGGGTTAAACATTCCTAGCCTCTGTTTCGTAGAGGAACTTTGATGTAGAGCGTGTTGCAGACAGTTTCATGGTTAAGATGGATTAGAAAAGGCCCGATCGGAAGTAGAAGTGATCCCGGACCATTTAGACCTTAAAACAGACATATCTTGCAAAATAATCATTTATGATTTTGGGGTAGGATGAGCTACTTTAGCCACCCAACCCCGCCATGCCAGATTTCACATGCTAAATTTGCGTAATACCATCTGATCGAAGGTCGAATTCATATTTTAATTTCGTTTTTACTATTTATAGCAAGTTTTAGTTTGAGTATAACTCTTCATCCGTTGGACTTTATGAGTTGCACCCAACATTAAAGTACTTGGAATACTTAGGAGAATAGCATGGTGAAGCCAAATAGGACACTTACTATTTTTGGCCGAATACCTTGAGGTCCGGTGGAAATCATGACTGTCTATAAATAGTAAGTTTACAATTTATAGTAAGTCACGATTTCTAGGAGTTTTAGTTGTTGTTTAATTCTGAAACTTCTTAAATGGCCTAGTATCCCTAATTAAAAGGTTGTAAACTCGTTTATTTAGATCATTAATCAATTTATGAATTTTTCAGAATTTATTTCTATATTCCTTTTCTTTTTTTTTCTTTTTTTTTTTCCTCGTGGATTCGAGAAGTCTCTAAGGAGTCTAGAAAAGCTCCGTGGATTCAGAGTAATTATCCTTGAGGAAGATGGGGATCGACCTCATCATGTTCATCCCTGCGTCAAACTTCCATTTCAATTTAAATGGAAATATCCTTTAATCAATAATATTATTTTCTTTTTACCTTTTATTTATTTGGTTTTACATCTCCTATGCTAATATGCCTATAGTTCAATGGACTTATATTACAAAAAGTGATAGGTAAATATTACTAGATATATCGGGATTGAGTTTCAGGTATTTATGAAGGATTGAGTCTTCGTGTATAATAACTACATTTTCAAGTAATTTGAAACAGAAGAGGATTCTTTGATTGCTTGACATGCCCGCATAACTTCTTCGGATGCAACAATTGTTCCTCTTGCTTTAGTAAATAATTAGAATAGAGATCTTCATGGCATTAATAGAGTTGTGCAAATTGAGTATCTCATTACTAGATATCTAAATGAAGTAGGAACTATCGTCGAATGGGTCATCAGTCTAGGAAGCGGACTATGTTTTGCCCCTGCTAAAACAATCTAGGCAGGGGCTCTATGAGGCCTACTATGAGGTTTGAGTTTTTTTTGTCCATATCATTTTATGACATGAGCCCAAAAATTGGGCAGATCTAAGACTCAAGTGACTCACACCATAGGAAGTAGAGGTTATAATGATGCCCACCATTGAAACCTTCCTAGGGTCCATAGTGATGTTTGTTTACCATCCAACTTGGTCATAAGGTCTCATAAACCTAGATAAATTGAAAACACAAATATTAGCTTGATCGAAAACTTATATGGCCCCTAAGAAGTTTTCAACGGTAAGCATTCAATGTCCATTGTGTGGTCCACTTGAACCTTGGATCTACCTCATTTTTGGGCTCATAATCTAAAATCATATGAAAAAAAAAATGAATAGATGGGGTAGGGTAAAACCCACAAATCATGGTGAGCCCCTAGGGAGCTCCTACTTAGACATTCTAAGTAGGGGTAGGATGTAATCTTCTTCTATCAGCGTATTAATTTTTAATATTGTAACAATTTTTTAGTAATGACTGTGCTCTGAGACTATTGTAATCTATTTGCCTTTTGAAGCAATGTAGGGTACATACAAATACACAATAACAGATTGTGAAATAGGTTCTTTTGGTATATAATATCTTCCTCTTATAAAGTTAGATTAATGCATAATTAGATTTGAAAATATTGTTCATTGCAAGCTTGTAATGTAAAATATTATGTAAGGTGTGCATGCAAGCACAACATTAAGTAATGATGCAGTATTAGTCATATAAGCATGCGTTTGGCTACAATTTGATTACGTGTGTGCCAAGCATCTCGAAGTCAAACGAGGCTCGATTCGAACCAAACTCTTTTGACCCCTTAACACTAAGATAGACCATGAGACTGAGAATCTTGCGGATCGGCTATCTATTTAGCCACCGATCGTATGTATTAGGTGAAATGCGAAGGGGAGAATTCGTCCTTCAAATAGATTATTTTTCTTGCATTTAAGTATTAATTTTTATTTTTTTAAAAGACTTTTAACATTCACGTTATTGTGACCATAGTTCAACAATAACATAATAAATAATTAATATATATAACTAGACAAAAGTTGAATTGTATTATTAATGATATTACAATATAGACACTTACAGTCAGCTTTAAGAATGAAAATTCGTTCGTCACTCAGTGAGAACTAAGCTTCATAATAAGACAATCATTTGGTGGAGGATGGCGATCTTCTTATTGAAACTTGGCAGAAGCCAAGCTTCTTAGGTGAGATGATTGAGTCAAGAGTAGTGACTATCAATTCTAAACTCGAGCGAATGCCATGCAGGTAGGTGAGACGGTCGACAGAAACTATCTTTCCTTGCGATTCAGAGGTGTTATATGGACGAAAGGGTTCTAAAATTATGATCCGTCTTACGATCCAACATGTTGTGGATGAAAAAAAAATAAACTAAACTAAAAATTACAACCCATGCTATGAGTGATGGAGATTTAAACTAAAATAAAATAAAAAGAATAAGCATCCATGAAGGATGGAGATAAGTAGTATTGCGCTGGGTTAGTTGGGTTGATGAGAGGCCTGAAGAACCTCAATCCTTTTCATATTTACATGTTTGACACCTTGGATTTGGTGGTAAATAGGTGTATTTTAAATCCAAATATCTATGTTTTGCATTTAGCAACCTTTGATTTGAAGATAAATGAGGTTTAAGGTATTTCAAATCTATTTTTTTGAAGTGTTTTCAAATATGAGCAAAATGTTGAGATTCTAATGTAATCAATTGGAAATACTTTTTTACATTCTTTTTAAGGGTCAAAGAGTTACATGTGTAACAAAGTTGTCTCTAGGCTACTAACCCACTGGACATATGACAGGCTAATGATATCCCAAAATAATTTAATTATTCTCTACAATACTAAAATCACATTAATAGAATGATTTGAACCATAAAAATGTTGAACATTTAAATGGACAATTAGAAAATGTTGGTGAGTCAATTGTTTATGATCCTTGCATTTGTGGTCCACCTAAGGCTCGAATTTTCTCCTTTTTTTTTGCCAAACTATATATTGTAATGGGCTTATTACAATCATTTTTATCAAATATCACACACACACACACACACACACACACACACACACAAATTTGGGATATGAAAGCTGATTTAATTATACCAACGAACTCCAATGCCCACACATACAAGCTCCGAAACAAAATATTTGGATTCTAGTGCATTTTAACCAATCACAAATGAGAATTCAAAATCACCTTGATTCCAATATAATTGTGATTTTGATTCCAATGCATTCCAAATCCAAGCTCCCAAATGGGCCCTTATGGAATTTCTAGGCGATTGCTGAAGAGTTAGTTACATAATCATTTCGTCACCATCTTTGTTGTAAGTGGTTTCTGAAAATTTAGCTATGTAAATGTTTCACCATGTTCTTTGTTGTGGATGATTACTAGAGAGTTAGTTATATAGTTGTGTCATCGCCTTCTTTGTTGTAGGCGGTTACTAGAGTAATTAGGCCACTAAGTGTCATGGCATCTTATGTCTCACTACATATGGATGATGGTTATCACTAGTTGGCCATTTGCCTTTCATATCTAGGCATGTGTTGATGGCGGTTATTCTCTCTTATTATTTAAGTGTAACATGTGTCCCTTAACTATGACTATTTTAACCTGGGCTTTCTGTGATTCACTATTATTCTCCTTCCTCCAATCATTTTGGTTGTTGGTTGGTGTTCGTTAGTTGGCTATAAAAATTTCATTTTTATAATAATTGAGATATTCGGTTATTTAGTCATTAGATGTGATGGTGTCAGATTAAGTGTAAACAACATGCATATGCAAATAGTGGCTTGTAAAAAATAAAGGCAGTGTACAGTAACAAAAACTAAAAAAGAAATATCATTTTTTACCTTACAAGCCAAACTGTGTAGTTTAGTTTATTTTTCGGATCCTTTACTCTTGCTCCCATGGTAGACTCTCAGGAGTTTCAACACCCGGTCAAGGGTTCGAGTATCCATGAGTGGTGAAATCCAAGTACCGCGTGATTGTGCGAGTATGTGTGGAAAAAAAAAACCTAAACTAAACTAAACTAAACTGTGTAGTTTGAAAATTGAGAGGTTTCGCACGATTCCTCATATATTAAAGGGATTCCAACACTTTCACGGTGGAAAAGGAATAAATCAAAATTGCACTTTCGATTTCTTGTACCATGAATTTCTGTCATCCACACTCACCCTTGGCGTTTTCCAAGATTGTAGGGAGGGTTCGTGCGACCCTTTCTCGTCTCCAATGATAGGATTATACTATTAAGGTTAATTTTCGTCAATGGCCAATGATCGGTGGATTCTGACTGATGAACGGTCCAAATCTCATCTATGCAAGCTATGTTTATGGCTAAGATGCGAAGGCATTGGATAGCCCCTACACGTTGGGAATACCTTTTGTTTATTTGCCAACAGTAAATTTAGAAGTTTGTTAAGATTATGTTAACTTAAATTAAGGGATATTATTTCATGTGTATATTTATAGACTTGTAATCCCTTCAATCAAGGGAATTAGATAGATCTTAAAGGATATTATTTCATGTATATATTTAGGAGATTTGTAATCCATTCAATCAAGGGAATTAGATAGATCTTTATTTTATTTTTCTGTAATTTAGGATCTAATTTAGAATCATGATTTGCTTTTGTAAGTTTATATATAGCAGTCCATTTTGACTGTTAAAAATAACACAGAGAAAAACATAGATTTTTCTGTAAATTGATTTTTCTCATGGTATCAGAGAGCCAATGATCTTGTTGCCTCTGTAAATCATTTCCACCTACTCTGATCACGCTATGTCTACGTCTGCGATTGATTCTGCAGATCCTTTTTTTCTCCATCCTTCTGATCATCCTGGCATGATTCTTGTTCCAAAAGTCTTAGATGGAACCAATTATGCTATGTGGAAGAGATCTATGCTGGTAAGTCTCAGTGCTAAAAACAAACTGGGGTTCATCAAAGGAACAATTTCCACCCCAGATGAAAAAGATCCAAAATACTCTTTATGGCAGCGCTGCAACGATATGGTGCTTTCCTGGATATTTAACTCTCTAAGTCAGGAGCTTACAAACAGCGTACTCTATGCTGAAACGCCTTCAGAGATCTGGACAGATCTTCAAGAACGATTCTCTCAAGGTGATTTTTCTCATCATTATCAAACTCAACGATCTATTGTTGAATTGAAACAAAATCAAGAATCAATTTTTTCTTACTATACAAAGATGAAAATGTTGTGGGATGAGCTAACTACCTGTAGTCCTTCAATCACGTGTACTTGTGGAGGACAAAAAGATCTAAAAGAAAAGGAAGAAAGGATTCGGCTGGGACAATTCCTTATGGGATTGAATGAGACATACTCTACTGTGCGAGGGCAAATCATGTTAATGCACCCTTTACCAACCGTCAAAAAGGCATATTCACTTCTATGTGAAGAAGAAAGGCAGCGAGGACTTACTAAGGCCAAGGTTACTGATTTCATTCATGCTATGAGTATCAAAACCTATGACAACTCTAGGGAATCACAGTTTGATGCTCAACGGTAACATAGACAGTGGTCATCCTCTCATTCCAAGTCACATGGCATCAGGAATTCTCTATTATGTTCTTATTGTAAGGGCACAACTCACACTGTGGATCATTGCTACTACTTGAATGGATTCCTAATTGGTCACAAGCTCCATGACAAAGATGTCCAGCCACCAAATCGAAGCAGAAAACATGCTGCACATCAAACCAGTGCCGAGATGCATCAGGACTCAATCAAGATACCAACAGAGCAGACCCCTCAATTCACCTCTGAAGAGCTTGCCCAAATAAAAGCCTTTTTCCGTAATGGTAAAAATTCTGCCAGAGCAAACTATACAGGTATCTCTGCCCCTTTTTGCTCATCCTTTAGTGTCCAAAAGACATCCTTGAATCATTGGATTATTGATAGTGGTGCAACAAATCACATAGCATCTTCAATATCTAATACCTCTCCTTTATCTTCTCAAGTAACCTTGCCCAATGGTGCATATTCTAAGATAACTGGCATTGGCTCCACACAACTCTCAGATCATATGCATGTTAAAAACATTCTATGTGCACCATCTTTTCATGTCAATTTACTATCAGTGAGTCAACTCACAACTGCCATGAATTGTTCAATTCACTTCTTTCCCACTTTTTGTATATTGCAGGACCTAACTTCGAAGAAGATGATTGGATTGGGGAAGCAGCTTAATGGCTTGTACTACTTTGTTCCTCCAGTGAAGTCTGTACCAACTTCTTATCATGTTGATTCTACTATAAACCTTCCATGGCACAAGCGGTTAGGACATCCCTCCAAGGCACCTTCACAATTTTTGAGCCATGTTATTCCCTCATTTGTATTTGATTCTAAACATTCTTGTGAAACTTGCCATTTGGCTAAGCAAACACGGCTACCATTTTCTTCAAGTTCTATTCAAACTTTACATTCATTTGATCTTATTCATTGTGATATTTGGGGACCTTTTTGTACTGCAACTCATACAGGGGCACATTATTTTTTCACCATTGTTGATGATTATATTCAATTCACGTGGATATTCTTAACGAAATTCAAATCTGAAATGCAAAGATTATTAAAAACTTTCATCTCTTTTGTCAACACTTAGTTTAATTGCCAAGTTAAATGCATTCGAAGTGATAATGGCTCAGAATTCATCTCCATGAAATCTTATTTTTCCAACCTTGGCATTTTATTTCAAAGCTCTTGCCCATCTACACCTCAACAAAATGGTGTAGTTGAACGAAAACATCGATATCTTTTAAATGTTGGCAGAGCCTTAAGAATTAATGCTAATCTTCCCTTACGTTTTTGGGGAGAGAGTTTACTTACCACTGCCTATCTTATTAATCGTCTTCTTACCCCGATGCTGCAATATAAATCCCCATATGAAATGTTGTATAACAAACCACCTATCTACTCTCACTTAAGAGTTTTTGGATGTCTTTGTTATGCAACCAATTTGCAACCATCTCACAAATTTGACTCTCGCGCTAAAAAATGCATCTTTGTTGGTTATCCTGTAGGCCAAAAAGCCTATCACTTATATGATCTTAACACTCAACAATTTTTTTCAAGCCCTGATGTCATTTTTCATGAATCATTTTTTTCTTTTCTTGCTCCAAAAACTCTCACCAGAAAACATTGATTCCCAACCTGAGATATTTGAATATATTACTGATTCACCTCCACTTGCAATTCCTCATGTTTCTTCATCATCCGAGATCACTCCTCCATCCTCTCCTTCTTCTCCTTTTTCCTCTATATCTCCTGCTACACCTCCTCTTCCCAGAAGTGAACGTGTCAGACAGCCATCCACTCTCCTTCAAGATTTTCATTGTGGACAAGTTAGTACAACGCTATTAACTGTAACTTCAAAATAGGCATCTTTGACTAAGTCAGGTACTCGGTATCCTTTAAGTACCTATTTTTCCTATGATTCTTTGTCTTCTGCTCATAAATACTTTGTTAATACCATTTCGAGTGTCCTAGAACCCACCTCATATGCTCAGGCTATCTTGGATCCCAAATGGCAAGAAGCAATGCAACGTGAACTTAATTCTCTCACTACCCAAAAGACATGGTCCTTGGTTCCCTTGCCTGTTGGTCATCGCCCCATTGGCAGCAAATGGGTCTATCGTATCAAATACAATTCCAATGGCACAATTGAACGCTACAAAGCTCGATTAGTCGCTAAAGGATTTTCTCAACAAGAAGGCTTGGATTACACTGAAACAGTTGCTCCTGTTGCCAAGTTAACCACTGTTCGTTGTGGTCTTCCTGTTGCTGCTGCTAGACATTAGCTATTGTATCAAATGAATGTGACCAATGCCTTCCTACATGGTGATTTAGAGGAAGAGGTGTACATGACTCCACCCCCAGGTCTTTGTCGACAGGAGGAGAAACTAGTATGTCAACTGCATAAGTTTCTTTATGAGCTTAAACAAGTCCCTCGAAATTGGTTTGTAAAATTCTCGCATGCTATCAAACAGGCTGACTTTGTTCAATAACATTCAGATTATTCTTTGTTTGTGAAGACTAAAGGCTCATCTACAACTATGGTGCTTATCTATGTAGATGACATAGTAATAACTGGAAATGATGTAACTGCTATATAAAGTCTCAAACAATTTCTTCATCAACAATTTCATATTAAAGATCTTGGTCTCCTTAAGTATTTTCTTGTGTTGGAAGTTGCAAGGTCCAAAGCAGGTATTGTTATCTCTTAACGAAAATATACTTTAGAGATCATAGAAGATGTTTGATACTTGGGTGCTCAACCATCAAACTTTCCCATAGAAATGAATCTGAAGCTCACAGATTATCAAGGTGATCTGCTACATGATCCAGCTCGCTACAAGAGATTAGTTGGACAACTAATCTATCTCACAATTACAAGGCCAGACATCACATACTCAGTTAATATTTTAAGTCAATTTATGCATGCTCCAAGAAAGCCTCACTAGGATGTTGCTCTTCGCATTATCAAAGATTTGAAAGGCAGTCCTGGTTTAGGATTGTTGTTCTCCTTAAGCAATTCCTTTGCCTTAAAGGCTTATTGTGATGCTAATTGGGCAAACTGTCCTATGACAAGAAGATCAATTACAGGTTATTGTGTATTCTTAGAGAATTCATTGATTTCATGGAAAGCAAAGAAGCAGAAAACAATTTCAAGATCATCCTCAGAAGCTGAGTACAGGTCTGTGGCAGAGGCAACCTGTGAGCTAACTTGGCTCAGATTTTTGCTCAATGATATGTAAGTTTCTACAAGACCAGAAATGTTACTATGTGATAATCAAGCTGCTCTCCACATAGCAGCAAACCCAGTATATCATGAGCACACCAAACACATAGAACTTGATTGTCATGTTGTAAGAGAAAAGATACAAGATGGTCAGATTATCACCAAATTTGTTCCATCTCATTTGCAGCTGGCAAATGTTTTTACGAAAGCTCTTGGAGGAAATGTGTTTAAAGAATTAAAAATTAAGTTGAACATGCTGGATATACATGCTCCAACTTGAGGAGGAGTGTTAAGATTATGTTAATTTAAATTAAGAGATATTATTTCATGTGTATATTTATAAGATTTGTAATCCCTTCAATCAAGGGAATTAGATAGATCTTAAGGGATATTATTTCATGTATATATTTAGGAGATTTGTAATCCCTTCAATCAAGGGAATTAGATAGATCTTTATTTTATTATTCTGTAATTTAGGATCTAATTCAGGATCTTGATTTGCTCTTGTAAGTTTATATATAGCAGTCTATTTTGACTGTTAAAAATAACATAGAGAAAAACATAGATTTTTCTGTAAACTGATTTTTCACAGAGTTACCCACGTGTGTGTGATAGTTCCCTTAGTAGCTGCCAGCTAGTTTCTCGCAGTAATAATAATAATAATAATAATAAATATATCTAAATGCTCAGCAACACACAAGTTCGCATGGAACTCGTGCGAACTTTTTGAGAACTCATCATACGTGATGTGATTCTAAAATCTGAATGGTCCACGTGATGCAACACCCCATGAAACACCTAAGGCCCAACTTTTACTTTGATCCAAAATTTTGATAGGCCATGAAAAATGAAAATAGTTTCCTCCCTTGATTTGCATTTCTCTTTTCTATGGCTCACCAGAATTTTATATCAGGGAGAAAATTTGTCCCTTGAGGTTTAATGGGATTCCGCATCACATGGACCGTTCGGATTAGACACCCATGACACGTGTTCAAAGGTGTGCGTAGATGAGCTAACACGGTCAATGACTCGGCAAGTCGAACTCATTCCTTCCTTCTTGAGTCAAGTCGCAACTCGCTCAATTCCATGGTGAATTAACCCAACTCACTCAAATCAGGGTGACTCAGCGTGTGCAACTGGGTGGGCATTTAAAAAAAAAAAAACACGTTGGGGGTGGCTTGCCCTCTTGGCCTGTGGGCTGGGGTTGGACCTAGCATGTTTGGATTGGTCAGTTTCTGAGTTGGGGTTGGGCTTATGTCATTTTTTCTAAATGTGTTGTGCATGTGCAGCTCACCTAATTAAGGATTTAATTAGAATATTCACAGTAAGAAACAGGGACATGATCAATTTTTAGGTCGGGCTGAGTCAAACCAGTTTGCTCATGAGCCTAACCAATCTTCTGGGCTCGGGCCTTGCCCTACTATGCCACATATGTACTGTCCAGATCTTACACACGTGTGCGAGCCAAGCACCTTTTAAATCTCTTCACTTTTCCACAAAGAATTCTTCTAGACAACTCATTACTAAAATACATGGAGTGCTCTTGGGTAATACATGTGTGCACTAACCACATGCGTATTTTAAGCAGGAAGAAATGGTTATGAAGCTCCCAAGTGTGCATGTGTATCAGTGTATGACCTTTCTGGTCGAGCATATCAACGTTTCTTGCTAAAGTGAGCTGGTAGTTGGCAACACTCATCCCTGCTCCAACGCATCTGCTAAGGATAGAAGAATTACAATGAAATCAAAGACAAGATACGCCCATCATTACACATTCATCATTTTGCTTGTTGAGGTTAACCAAGCCCACATGTGTGTAGAGCCCTACTTATCCCGACATAGTATGTGTGTGCAATTTTTGAGCTTTCTGTCAAATGGGCCACGCTTATTACATCTTCTGGTGGTCCACAATGCCTACGCCAAACACAATTAAGGGTCGTTTGGCACCGTGGATTGGAGGGGGTTTCAAATCCCCTTAGTTGTTTGGCGCATAAAGTAACCGGGGGTTGCAAATCCATGGGGTTTGTAATCCCCTGTTTGAGGGGGTTTGCAATCCACGGTGAGAGCTTTGATTACACCCAAGGGTGTGTTTGGGCGGTGGGATTAGAAGGGATTAGGTGGGATGGGATTCAAAAAACATAATTATTACCCATGGCAGGGATTGTCCCCTGTTGCCATGGGATAAGATTAATGCCATGCTTTGTTGATAATAGGGTGATACATTGAATGGATATACCCACCATCATTTGAAATTACTGAGAATAACACGTGTTATATCTAAACTGTTCATTTGTTTTGTAACCTCATTTTATGGCATGGGCCTAAAAATGAGGTAGATCCAAAACTTATGTGGCCCCAAAGAAGTTTTCAACGGTAAGTATTCAATCCCTGTTGCTTTCTATGGTGGGGTCCACTTGAGCTTTAGATTTACCTGATTTTTTGGCCCATGCTATAATATAATCTCGAAAAATGGGTGAACGGTGTGGATATAGCCCACACATCATGGTGGGACCTACACAACTTGCTAACATTGAGCGAAATTGGCGCGGACCAATGCAATTCCATCTAATCTAATTCCAAGCTTTTCCATTCTTCCCAAACATGGAGTGGAATTGGCACAGGACCAGATGAATCCCATCCCACCTAATCCCTTCTAATCCCATTGCCCAAACATGCCCTAACATCGTTTCAATAGTTGCAGGTGTGACATGTGTGTCACTGTACACTATCATTCTATTGGGCACATAGCCCACTAATGATGATCAGCACCGTCCAAACATTGTCTAGCACCATCCAAACATTGTCTATATTAATCAACGATTAAAAATTGTTGGTTAGTCACTCAAACATGATCTTGTGCTTGTGGTCCATCCAAGACTTAGGGCAAAGCATATATTTCAACCGGCTTATCACAACCATAGTGTCAAAAATTATATATCTCACTAATTAGAGATATTAAAGTTGATTTTGTAATTAAATTGAAACCCCTATAAATATACCATGCATAGGTATTTTTGGATTAAAGTTGATTCGCACTTCAAGGTGCCAAATACTCTGTGAGGATTGCAAATTCAGGGGGTTCCAAATCCACGCTCCCAAGCAAGCCCTTATTATTTAAACAAATCTCTCTCTCTCTCTCTCTCTCTCTCTCTCCATTTTATTATTCAATGCATCTAAGGGCCTGTTTGATTTTTCAAAGCTGGTGCAATGTTTGAAAATCCATTAGAATTTCTTTCTTGGAAACCGGTTCAAACGAGCTGGTTTAAATTTTTGAACCACATGGTGATGTATATGATATGTCTATTCCATCCATCCATTTTACCCCAACATTTTGAGGCATGGGCTGAAAAATGAGGCATATCCAACACTCATGTGGCCCACACCAAAAGAAACAGTGGCCCTAAGAAGTTTTTAATGGTAAGTGTTCGATTCCCTTTTTCCTGTCGCATGGTCCACTTGAGCTTTGGATATAAATTATTTTTATGACTCATGCCATAAATTCAGCTGGCATAATAGATGAATAGTGTGGATAAGCAACACGCATCATGGTGGGACCCACAAATATTTCATAGCCTTCTTTATACGTGCGTGCGGATAAATCAAGCATAGGGAAGAATGCGGTAAATAGCTAAGGAAATAATTATTACCCTTTACGGGGTATTTACCAAGGAATGTAAAATCAAACAAGCCCTTTATTTCATGGATAATGTTGCCTCGTCCAATCTTTCACCAAGCAATTTTTATTTTTTAAAGCAAAATCCAGCTAACTGGAGTCCATGGGGTTGGCTGAGTTTTGAACTTGATTAGTCTTTTCGAGATCTAGTCAAATCCCACCACTTAGGGCCCAAGTCACACCACATAGGGCCTATTTGGATTGAAGTTACTTTAGATAAGCTCCCTATGTGATAACTAGCTTATCTTGGTTTCTACTTATTCAGTCAATAAGTATGTTTGGTAACCAACATACTTACCAACCAAGTAGAAAAGTATGTTTGGTTTCCGACATCATAAGTAATTATATCTCAAGTTTGTTTGGCACCTCTCACATCCACCATCCATCATGTGGGGCCAACCTTTGACGTGGACCATTCATTGTGTGGGCCCTACCTTTGATGTGGTCCATCCATGATATGGGGCCTAACTTAGATGTGGGACATTCTGCATTATGGCCCGACCTTTAATGTGCACCATTTATTATGCAGGGCCCACCTTTGATGTTGGTCATCCATCAAGTGAGGCCGACTATCAATGTTATTGTCCATTAAGTGGGGCTCACCTTTAATACCCATCGTCCATCATCTGGAGCCCACTTTTGATGTGGACCGTCCATCACGTGAGCCCCACCTTTGATGTGGGTCGTCCATCATGTAGAGCCATAGTTGGATATGAGTCACTCAACATTATGCTTGAACTTTTGATGTGGTCCATCGATCATGTGGGGCCGCCCATCTTTATGTGGACCGCCCACCATGTGCAACCCACCATTATTAATTGCTCATCATATTGAGCCCACTTTTGATGTGGATTGTCCATCATGTGGGCTCCACCTTCAATGTGGGTTGGCCATCATGCAAGGCTTGTCTTGGATGTGGGCCATTCATCATTAAGAGCCAACCTTTGATGTGGACCGTCCATCATGTGAGGCCACTTCAATATGGGCAATCCATTATGTGAGGCTAGCTTCAATGTCTACTACCCATCATGTGGAGCCTACTTTGGCTGTGGATCATCCATCATGTACGCCCCACCTCTAAAGTGGGCCGTCCATCATACCAGCCCAACCACTTTGGATGTGGGCTTTTTATCATTATGGGTCATCCTTTGATGTGGATCATCCATATGTGGGCCCACATTAATATAAGATCATCCATCATGTGGGGCCTACCTTTTATATGGACCTTTCACCGTGTGAGCTCCAACTTCAATGTGGACAATCCACCACATGGGGCCTCCAAGTGAGAGCCTCCTTTGACATGGACTATGAGAGAAGTAGAGAAGTCATAAGTTAAAAATCTAAAAATAATTGCACATTAAAATAAGTAACTTTTGACACATAAGTTACTTTTACTATGTTACTTACCAAACTCACTTAAGTGAAAAAAAAATATATATATATATACCTTAATTACTTAACATAAGTTAAAAAAGTAACTTATTTGGCAGTATCCATATGGCCCTTTGTAAGTTTCCACGAAACTCGAAATCATTGGCTGAATTTCTAGTTAACTCACCAAATTTTAGAGTAGATAGCTCTTGCGGTTTAAGGTCTAAACCTTTAGTATTTACAAGCAAACATGTGTGCTAAAACAAACAGGTCATCGTGGTTTCTTTTTCTCCTCTTCCCTTTTCTACTAATCTGACATTTAGGGGTTGTTTGGTTAGCTATAAGTGCATGTGAAGTGTGATAAATAAGTAATGATAGCTTAATTGATATTTGCTGAATGGGTCACTTGAACTTTGTAGGCCCCACCATGACATATGTGTTTCATTCACATTTTGGCATATCATTTCAGGGCATCAACTAAGAAATGAGGAGAAACAATTATTCTGTAGCCTTCAAAAGTTTTCAGTGGTAGGCATTTTTTCTCAAGTGTGACGTCGTGTTTAAAACTCCGTATAGTCTACCACTGAGGCACGACAACCGGTGCCAATGGTAAGCATTCAATCTGTTATTTTCTACAGTAGGGTCCATTTGAGATTTTGATATACTTCATCTTTCAGTTCATGCCCTAAAATGATACGAAAGAAATGAATAGAAAGTGGATAACATATACATTATGGTGGGGCCAGGTTGAATTTTGCTCAATTTTTGAGGTGAAATTGGACACTAAACAAATCATGAAGTGACAGGTGGGCCACAGTGATGTTTGTGATAAATCCACACCTTTCATCCGTTTTGGGAGGTCATTCTGGGAGATGCGACCAAAAATTAGGTGTATCCAAAACTCAAGTGTGCCATAAAATAGGAAACAGTGTAAATTCAGTGACCACTGTTTGAAACATTTGTATAGCAAGAAAGTTTCAAATCAGGTGAAGTTTTAGGTGTTTTTACTTCATCCGAGTGGGAATTACCTTATAAACGGTTTGGATGGCATATAAATATTAAGTAGATAGCAGCAAGGTTTCAACGGTAGAAAACTTTCCCCATGTTTCAGTTGAATGAAATTCAGGCTCAGATTTAAAAAAATAAAAAAAGAAAAAGAAAAAAAAAGGTTTGTGCGTGGGTTTCTACCCATCCAAAATAGGCAAAAACAGTGTTGCCACCTGACAGAGATCTTGCATCTTGCACATGTGCAGTATTGACACGTGTTCATCCTTGGGATCGCCAGTGATCTTCCTTGCATATCTTGCACATGTGCAGTGTTGACACGTGTTCATCCTTGGGATCGCCAGTGATCTTCCTTGCATATAAGGTTTTTATAATCAAATCCAAAGTCCATGGAAGTAAACTAAAATAAAATAAAATAAGGGGAAAATCTTCGATGAATGGATTAAAAAATGCATGCAAGCGCAACCCTGGGTTGTTGCGGACCAGATGACACCTGCATCTTTCTATATATTTTTAGACAATTTGCACCGTCTTCAATGAATTTCAACTTTGAAAATAATAATAATAATAATAATAAACGAAAGACCTATGACTTCATTCATGAGGCTTTCTAGGACCACGCGCACCTCTATACAGGACTTGGCGCCGTGACACACATCCAAGCCATGCATCAGGTGGGGCCCACAATCACAGTAACAGATATTTCCAAGATTTTGAAAAATCCTGAAATATTTTTGCAAAATATTATCACATTAATATCACGGGATTTTCAAAATATCAACGGTTCATTTCATTTTATTTTCAGGGGGTTAACAAAAAATTGATTTAAAAAAGTTTCATTAATCGTGACATGCAGTGTAGTAGAGGGCCTGTCACATGCAACATTACACGTGGAAAAAGAAAGATTGAAAAGAAAAAAGGTGTAGGCTCACAGAGATAGAGCATCATCTACACAGCAAGAGATAAATGGTGGGGCTACTCACATGCTGTGGCCTACTTGCACAAAGGCAATGAGCAAGCAAAATTTCAGCCCGTAATGATTTTTTGGTAGGCCAAGTAGCCACACCCTTCAAATTACTAAAATACTTTTATTATTAATTTCAATGCCTTACCATATGACAAAACCTATTGCTTGGCTAGATGTATTTAAAATTTTAAGAAATGATAGGTGCTCTCTATCAATTTTATTTTATTATTATTATTTTATTTTTTATTTTTTTTATTTTTTTTTTTTTTTTTTGGGTTTCTTGAGAAAGTAGGCAATCTCTAATGTAAGTCCCTACTCATGGCTAAGTGGTAGATAAGTGCTGGGTTCGAGTGCCCATGTGGTGTGTGGGGTTGGGATGTTACAAAAACAAAAACAAAGAAAACAGAAAAAAGGACGGTCTGTAATCTTATATTTTCCCCAAGATTTTCTAAGTAATATACTGAGAAAAACCTCGACTCTTCTTTTAACTATCCAATGTCTCGCTGACTGTGTGGGCCAAGTAATGAGTTGGATGGCATGATCATTGGAGCAGGTCATCTATATGGCAGGGCCCACATGATCGACAGATCTGATTTCCTATAAATGGCACCATGCATAGATGTCTGCATGGAGTCAACAAAGCTGCTTGATGAACAAGCTCAAGTGCAGTGAATACCTACAAGTATATGCACTTTGTTATTATATTGTTTATCATTGTCTAATTTGAGTTTTGTTCACTTAATTTACCTTTTTTTGGTTGCCTTGGTGGATGCATTTTGTATTTAAAAATGGAGTATGATTTATACACTGCAAGAGCACTATGATCCATTGGTTTACGATTTGGAACCTGGATTTGGCACAGGGAACTAATGTGTCAGGACTTCGACGAGTCGACCAGGTAATTCGAAAGCTTCCTCAGAATTTTGATTAGGTCTGACAAAGTTTTAAGGATCGTTTGGATGCCTGTAAAGGGGTCCCTGCTCATGGCTCAGTGGAAGATATTGAAAACTGGCCTACGGTCTGTGGGATTAAATGGTATGGTATTGCATTAGATGGAACTAACATCATTATTGCGTAATGATGGCATGTCTAGAAATACCATGGTATTTTGAACATCCAATCCCGGTGTTTGGGATCAAAATTTTCTTATGGGAAAATCACTGCATTCAACGATGCTTGCATTTATGGGCCATGGAATTGTAATTAACGGACCAAATTCACAACTGATGTTGGTCACTTATGTACGTATACAACTCGAATGTCATGTGTAAAGGGCACATGGATGGATGGCGTGGATAAAACACAAGCATCAATGTAGGGCCCATGGATGTAGTGGATTTCAAAATCCACCAAAACTCTCACATGGGACCAAATGCAATTCCATCCCACATAGTCCCAATCCTTCCCGTAGTCTCCAAATGCAGGACCAAATGCAATTCCATCCTATATAATCCCACCTAAGCCCATGTACCAAACAGGCCCGGTTTGAGTGCCTATGTGGTGTGTGTGAGCATGAGTATGTGTTTTTTTTTTTTTTTTTTTTTAAATTATATATAAAACAATAGGATGCTTGTAAAGTTTTTAGTTGTAGATACTTTACACCTGAAAAGGGTTTTAAGTTTAAACTGTTTATATGCTATTCTATTAAAGTTTTAAGTGATAATATTTTCAAGTAAAGAGATTATGTATTTGGCTAACCTGTAAAGTGTTTCCAATGCATAAAATAGGCATGCATACCATATAGAGCTTGAGGCTGTAAATCCCACCAAAATTTGCAAATCACATAAAAAGCGCTTATATTTTTTGGAGTCTGAGGAGAGCATCAAAGTATACACATGCTAGACAGATTGGATGTCTCGCACCCATCACAACAAGCTCCACACATGATTTGGAAGGTTTTTAATGGTCAAAATCCAATACCAAATGTTTCCTCTCATGGGGTTCATCTGATAATTAATCAGGCTGTTTTTGCAAGGCTGTAGGAGAGCACTAAGGGACGCATATGATGGATGGATTGGATGTATGGTATACATCATGGTGGGCCGCCTACTGCATGTGTGCATCAACCATCATTTTCTACTATTTTCAATTGTAAAGACTTTACCTATAATATAATATGAAACATAGCTCCTTGTCTGGGAAAAGAAAAGGGCTTCGGGTACCTGGACAGGCAAATTTGCCATCCAAACACCTTCCTACAAGTGTTTATTTATAAACCCTTTACAACTAAGGATTTTACAGGCATCCAAATGACCCCTGGTTTTAGCTGATACTGGCACTAGTTCGACTCGAACCCTTGGGGTGTATGAAACCATTTCATGGACCAGTTAAAAAAGTTTGAGGAATGGCTCAGTTTCAAAGAGTAGTGGACCATTGGAATAATGTAGTAGGCCCCAGGTGTGCAACATCAGTTGTTCAGGGATGACAACAGCATGTAAAAAAATGTCCACTCACAGTAGATTGGGATAATTCAGTCAATCTGAGGGTTCTGGAATGACGCCCCTCTATGTCATAGGTAGACTAGCTGTGCTTGCATCTATACTACAAACTCCACTGGAGTGTCAATGTTTCTCATCTCTCTTTTAATAATGTAATAGGAACTATATGCACCTTCTCATCAACAACCGTGCTGTTTTCAGATGCACAGATTCCCACATGGGGATACATTTCAATGATCCAAACCATTTGAATGATGGGCCACACCATTGTTGGGGACATCCAAAAGGTCTCTCAGATGGGAAAATTCAACCCTTCGATCATTAAACTATTTTCCTTTGAAAAGCAGACCTTCGCAGGTCAAAGAGTTGGGATCCCTTCCATGAATTGTCCATCTCATCAGTTCAACGGTTTAGATCTCCAAAATTCAGCTATGGAATTATGTGTGTCAGGAAACCGTATCGAGGCTGATGAGCAGAACCATATTAGCTCATGTACTATATGCAACAACTGAGGAAGCCCGTCATTATTGGAGATCTTGCCTCTAAAACCTGAAGGCCATGTGAAGACAAGATTTTAAATATAAATAGATGGATAGATTAGAGGTTAATGAAATCTTTAAAATTAAAATAAGGAAAATAATACAACAGTGAGAAACAGGGAACAACTACTCTACACGTAGAAAACAAACCAGTACTAAAATAATAATAGTATCAATAGATTAATGTAGACGGCATGGCATTGTCTGTGGAAGGAGGGCCCAAAAGCATTTACAGGTTTGATGAGAGCAAACACGCAACTGCTCTTTGATAGAAAGAGTTTCTTATTTCTATAGATTCCCATTGAAATCTGAACAAAAGAACAAACCAGCAATACCAAATTATCAATTGAAACTATGACTCAAATAAAATATTACAAGAACTCTGATGCCATGATAATATTGTTTATTGTCTAATGGTATTCTAAACATTCATGTGACTTCCCCAATTCATAAAGGATAGCCTCCTAAAGTATTGAGGAGCCTGTTCATGGCTCGTTGGGCTCTGGAGTAAACATGGGTTTATACTTGAAGAGTCTGAACTGTCCAACAAGTGGACCCATCATACAAAAAAGCAGTCTGGTTGAGAAACACTTGCATCTGACCATTACAGATTATCCTTTTGGTTATGAACAAAGACCACAATCTACAGCTACGATTGCATATCTTGGTGGGATTTCTTTCCAAGTTGTCGGCGTGGTGGATGAAAGGTCCAGATTCACTAAGCGGATAACCATGTGTATCATAGAGCAACCAACCATGACTGCTTATTGCGCAATGGGTCGGCGTTGTCTCAAAGGATAGAAGGAAAAAAGAAAAGGTCTGATTCCAAATCACTAATAAAATAAACCAAAAGAATCCTTGACATGGCCAAAGTTTAGTGTCCTGACCCGTCAAGAATAATAGTATATCTTGAAGCCACGCAAGTATAGTATTGGTTCTTTTCAGTATTGAATTGTATTGTATTGCGTTTTATTGCTTGTATTGTATGACATTTGAATGAAATTGACTCATTTTGGAAAAAATAAAATAAAATAAATTGCATCATTTTATGGCTGACAATGCATAGTTTGTCCCCTAAACAATGAAAGACTATTTGTGGGGGGGAGGGGATTCACCATTTTCCAAAAGTTCCCCATTGGCTATATATGAATCAGGTGTCAGGCCTAAATGGGCCAGTCAAGCACATTGGCTTTCGAGCCTGGGCTCCCAAGGGTTTGGGCCTGTTTCTAGGCCCTTGGGTTGGACCTTAGACTGAATTTTACACTCACCTTTTGGACATGCCGAAACTGGCCAAGATTTGGCAACTACTGAGGCCCTATTTGAGCTCTTCTAGCCCATTTATGGCTACCATGGCCTAGGACTACTACTGAATTCAGCCCAATAAATAAGTGGGATGGGCCAATGCTTAGCTTCAAGGCCCAATAGATAAATGGACCTGGCTCAGGCTGATCAAGAGCGTGACCTAGCCTTTCTCCAGTCATATTAAGTGCGTTCCCCGAATGAACTCCATAATTCCACCTTCATGCCTTCGATCTACTTTTAATATCACAGAGAATGAGCGAGGCTGTCATTCGTTCTGCAAGTCATAAACTTGGGTTGTATCCCTGTGCTTCTTTTGGGCGATAGAATAGACATTGAACAACTTTTTTTTATCAGTCATGTAACAGGGTTTTAATACACTGTTCACCAAGATCTCTCTAAAATGTCTTGCTCCATTCAACCATCAAATCATCTCACCTCCTGTTCCAAAATACTCTATACAATGGCACCACTAATGGTAAAATCATCATTATCACCATCTAAGCCTCATCCCATCTAACTGGGTTGGGCTAAAGAAATCTTGTTCCGCATCAGGATTCACGATGAAAGTTAAGGCAAAAGTTTCACCCCAGCTGCCAGCCTGACACAAGTCACAACACCCTCTGGGTTAGGATTGGCAATGAGAGCACAGAACTCCCACAGGCATATTATGTAATAGAATATTACACATAGGGTGATTTAAATAAAGAGAATAGTGAAACTTTAATACCAACTGTACTCTAGATCCAACGAAATCAACGGTTAGATAAAATGAAAATGATGTACTCTAATCCCAATGTTGTATTTCAAATCCATACAACAGAAATCGTGGAAGTAACCCCTGCACTAACAGTTGGCAGGAAATATAAAATACCTAACTAATCTATTCATGGGAAAATATCCAAATTAATAATGTCACTATTGAAGAAACTATTGCAGATACTTACAGTTGCAACTGGGTTGGGCTGGCCCAATCCCAGCCCAAAGTACAGTTCAGTTCTGGCCAGGTGTGGATGAATCCAGCAGCCCATTTGGTTGACTCAACTGAGTTTTCAGGCCGTAATCATCAGTTAGAATGAATACATGTGTCATATTATAAACTTCTTGAGTCTATCCAGGAGATTTTTCTATAACATGGAGGATTTTACAATCCTTCTAAATCTACAAGATAACAATCTCGAGTTTTTCTAGGAGATTTGTAGAATATATATAGGAGAAATTTTTATTTTAGGGAGTTCGATGAAAACACTCAAACCAGGAACAAGGAACCTGCTTGAATACTTCTTTTTTCCAGACGATAATCACTTCATTGATAGAGGGCCGAAGCCAAAGAATACACAAAAAGAAACGAAAATAATTACAATTCTGACCACAAAACAGGAAACTGACCGAAGCCTAAGAATTTGGATACATTAGCCCATTCCAAGACATGATTTTGCCCTATTGAAAGCTTCCAAGAAATGCCCCTTTCTATTCCTGAAACAATGGTTATTTCTATCCCTGCTTGAGCACATAAATGGCATGTTTGAGTCGACCAACAAATCCGTGTCCCCTTCAGAGAGTAACATGGTGGTTGTTCAATATAAACTTCTTCCTTTAAGCATCCATGTAGAAAAGCATTTTTAATATGCATCTGGTGAACTAGAAAAGAGTATTTGCTGGTGATTACAAGAGTAAGCATGATAGTTGCCATCTAATTTTGACGGGATTGAACATCTCATTGTGGTCTAATCCATGTCGTTGGTTTTATAGATTAGAAACAAATTTTGCTCATAGTGTTCACTAGTTTCAGCTGCTTCATATTCATCTTGTAGACCCATCTATAACCTACACCATTTTTATCCATGTTGAGAAAGAGAGCATGGGTATAAAACTTCTTACTTGATACCCTATTTCAAGGAATTTGAAATGCTTCGAAGTGTAACCAATGTTCCTGTCACTGCAGAGTATTGCGATATTAGTTTGAAAATGATTAGAAATGATGAGATAAGAGCAACAGGAACATCGAAAAAAATATTGAATTTAGAATTAAGAATATAAATCCACGAGAATATTGTGAAATCATCAATGTAATGTCATAATTTTTTGAACCAGAAAGAGAAATAACCAGGGTTGGACTCCATAAGTCAGATTATATAAAATAATAAAAAATAAATAAAAATAAAAATAAAATCTATAAATGTAAATGCTCTTTTATTCAATAAGCAAAAAGGAGGTTCCCAATATTTTCCAAGTTAACTAGAACAAAGAAAAGACTCAGCACTTTTATTACGTAAAATTTTAATGGAGTCACTACTAACAAGCTCTCAATTATTCTGAAATCAACATGACCCAAGTGATGATTGCACCTGATAACACATGTTGAGTATTAACAGGAAAGGAAGAGTACCAGTATCATTACATATATCGATGACCCGGGATATGGAAACATGTATTCGTATTGCCAATATTATCACTGGTACTCGGAAAAATATTGTTGTTTAAGGGAAACATTGGGGAAATGTTGGGAAAAAAGTGAAATTTTTCAATGAAACTTCAAGAGATGTTAAAAGACACAAGTTTACAAATGTAAAAATATTTTAAAAAATAAAAAAATAAACAACAACAACTATACATGGTAAGTTTCCATTTCACAGGGGCCTAACCATGTGTTGTCAAAAAAAATTGTATAGTATAAATATATAAAATTTATAGCCAATCAAAAGATCAGCCAACACTCATTAATATATAAAATTTCCACATTAATTAATAGTGAAAAACACATTGTCCAGTACAAAAATAGAAAATTTGGATTTACCTAATTTTCACTTAAATGTTAATTTTTTTGCTAGAAATCCATGTTTGCACATGACAATCATGCATGGACATCGATTTTCATTGCAGTCCATGTCTATGGATTTTTCGTTACCTTTGAGTTATGGCCCATCTTTGTTTCAAGCCGAGATTTTCCCTCAATCCAAACTATTGAATAAAAAATCAAGACTGATTGAAATTTCCCAAGAAACCAAAAAATAAAAATAAAAAATGGGGGGGGGGGGGTTATAAAAATTTCCCAATTTTTGTCAATTTTCACCTATACACTAATGTTTCCCTGCTATCGAGGATATTATCAATGATGAAGCCCATACTAGGAAACTTTCATAAGGGATTCCTATCAAAATATCATTGATATCGATAATATCGCCAAATATCACTGATATTATTGAAAATAGAGACAATATTTGGAAAGTTTAGACTGGCAGCAATTTTGGTATTGCTGATTTGAAGATACTGATAATATCAATAATATTGCCAATATATTATATATTGGTGATGCCTAAGTGAGTACCTATCCCCTATGCTTCACAATAGCACAAGGAATAAGCATTAAAAATATATATATTAAAATTGATCTATGAACTTAGAGACGAAAAATAACTTCTTTTAGATGTTGGGAATTAAGGCCATGTTTGGCAAGGAATAAGCATAAATATATATATATATATATATATATATATAGATACATATATATATATAAATTGATCTATGAACTCAAAGACGAAAAGTAACTTCTTTTAGATTTTGGGAACTAAGGCCATGTTTGGACAATCCAAGGGAAAAGAAATGAAAAGACAATATTTATCCAATTATTATTTCCATGAACATTATTGAAAATTAGATTCCAATTTTAGAGAACTGATTTGGAAAACTAGTAGAATTCTCATATCCATAAGAAAACAATCACCTAGTTTCTTGTGCCAGAGAATCCTAATTATGGAAAATCACATCCCCGATTTCCTATTTTTCTTTTCCATGTTTTTTTATTTTTTATTTTTTTTTATTTCTTTTGAATTATTAACAAAGAGAATCTAATGTGCATTCAATGGAGGATCAAAAGATGAAACTATGGTGGGAGACAATGTTTTAAATATCGACGATATTGGCCGATATATCCCACGATATATCTTGTATCCCACCCGTGTGATACAAAACACACAAGTAGTGCCGATATATCCCACATGTTTGATTTGGTGAGCATTTTCAATTTCCAATCTTTCTTTTTTCTTTCCTTTTTTTTTTGTGTGTGTGTGTGTGTGTGTGTGTGTGTGTGTGAAATTATGTTAAATTTTCACCTATACAATGATATCGCCAAAATTTTGTCAATTTTCACCTATACACTAATGTTTCCCTGCTATCGAGGATATTATCAATGATATCGCCCATACTAGGAAACTTTCATAAGGGATTCCTATCAAACTATCATTGATATCGATAATATCGCCAAATATCACCGATATTATTGAAAATATAGACAACATTTGGAAATTTTAGACTGGCAGCAATTTTGGTATTGCTGATTTGAAGATACTGATAATATCGATAATATTGCCAATATATTATATATTGGTGATGCCTAAGTGAGTATCTATCCCCTATGCTTCACAATAGCACACGGAATAAGCATTAAAATATATATATATATATATATATATATATATATATTAAAATTGATCTATGAAATTAGAGACGAAAAATAACTTCTTTTAGATGTTGGGAATTAAGGCCATGTTTGGCAAGGAATAAGCATAAAAAAATATATATTAAAATTGATCTATAAACTCAAAGACGAAAAGTAACTTCTTTTCAATTTTGGGAACTAAGGCCATGTTTGGCAAGGAATAAGCATAAAAAAAAATATTAAAATTGATCTATGAGCTCAAAGACGAAAAGTAACTTCTTTTAGATTTTGGGAACTAAGGCCATGTTTGGACAATCCAAGGGAAAAGAAATGAAAAGACAATATTTATCCAATTATTATTTCCATGAACATTATTGAAAATTAGATTCCAATTTTAGAGTACCGATTTGGAAAACTAGTAGAATTCTCATATCCATAAGAAAACAATCACCTAGTTTCTTGTGCCAAAGAATCCTAATTATGGAAAATCACATCCCCAATTTCCTATTTTTCTTTTCCATTTTTTTTTTCTTTCTTTTGAATTATTAACAAAGAGAAGCTAATGTGCATTCAATGGAGGATCAAAAGATGAAACTATGGTGGGAGACGATGTTTTAAATATCGACGATATTGGCCGATATATCCCACGATATATCTTGTATCCCACCCGTGTGATACGAAACGCACAAGTAGTGCCGATATATCCCACATGTTTGATTTGGTGAGCATTTTCAATTTCCAATCTTTCTTTTTTCTTTCCTTTTTTTTTTCTTTTGTGTGTGTGTGTGTGTGTGTGTGTGTGTGTGTGTGTGTGTGTGTGAAATTATATTAAATAAGTGTCAAATGGTTATAAATCCATTGGTTCTTCATGTTTTGCATGAAAAATCATGGAATTGGTGCCTTGATTTCAATATCCATTGGTTCTTCATGTTCTCCATGTTTTTTTTTCTTTGAACCAGCTGTCAATTGAGACTAATTTCATAGTATTTTAGGAGTATTTGATAAAATGATCATAACATACTCTAATTTCAAATTTTGAGTATAGGTGGTTCGATTGGGGAAAATTGAAAATTTCCCAATTTCTACCAAGTTGCTTGCAATGTTGCACTCCAAACATGAAATCAAGCATGTCTGAGGGCTGATCTACTGATTTATTATTATCAATTTTTAGAAAATAAAAATATTTTTTTAATTAAAAATTATTAAAATATTTTTTCCCAAATTTTCCCTTCAAGCAGCTGTCAATTGAGACTAATTTCGAAGTATTTAAGAGTGTTTGATAATTGAACATCACATACACTTTACATGTTATACTTTCAATTTGAATATAGTTGCATTAGTTCAGTCAGACAATGCATAACTTAGGACCCTATACAAAGGAAACCTATTATGTGCACTTCTTTTTGAGATGTTATGATTTCAAAGTATGTAGTATTAAGGTCTTTTTTTTACAATCCCTGAAGTTTCATTGAAAAATTCAACTATTTTCCCAATGTTTCCCTATATTTCCCAGAAAGTGCGATAAATTACCCGATAAAAACGATATACCCCGTGCGATAACTGATACGTATCTGTATCCCAAGGATGTGATACATAAAGTGATACCGATATTTCGAACATTGGTGGGAGAGGATACAAGCTCTTGTTGTAGAATGAGAGGTTGCAACTTTTTGAAGGTCCTCAAAGAATGTGCTATGAAAAATATGTTGACCATCTCGTAGTCCATCATCATCATCATCATCACCATTGTCATCCTCATCAAATCCTAGTTCAAAATAATTGGGGTCAGCTATATGAATCCCATTCCGCCATTTCACCCTATTATGGCCAACAACTTCAGTTAGCCCATATGCCATTTCACTCTATTCCACCCACGTTTGGGCCTTTCCCCTGTCCTTGTCCTTTCAGAGACTTCAATTGGTGTCAACTCACTCCTAACCGGCATGGTTCTTGGTCTCCGTTGTACATGACCAAACCATCTAAATCTACTTTCCCACATCTTATAACCTATTTGTGCTAACTTATGGTTTTGAATATTAGTATTGGGGGGCGTATTAGCCTAGCCAAAAAAAAAGATATGATATGGGCGTTGTGTATCTATAGAGGTGTACATGAGTCGAACCAAGTCGAGCTTGGCACAGCTTGACTCGGCTCGGACACTAGCTGACCCCAGCTTGAACTCGGCTCGGCTCGGTCCTTGAGCTTGACTGGCCAGCTCGCCTCGGTTCGGTCAGTAGCTCAAGCCAGTTCGAGACAAGATCGAGCCTATGCGGCATTTTCACAAACACATGGAGTGCACTTTCAATTTCTAATTGTATGTAAAACAGCAGCAACTGTTTACAGGTGTTTCATCAAACACCTTGCAGGCAACATCAAAATCAAGAAAAAATGGCATTTGTTTCATATACGTACCTTCCTTGCTACCAGTCGACACTTTGTTGAGTCATTTCAACAAACACTTGATGAGCAACATCAACATCAAAGTAACCAAGTCACCAAACTATTCGATCTGAGTTCGATTCGAGCTAGGGTTCGATCCGAGTCGAGTCGAGTTGAGCTCGGGCAAGCTCGAACTCGGTTCGAAATTTTTTCGAGCTCAAAAAATCAGCTCAACTCGGCTCGAACTCAGTTTCGAACCGAGTCGAATCAAGCTTTTTTTAGTCAAGTCGAGCGAGCTAACCGAGCTAACTCGGTTCATGTTCAGCCCTATGTATCTATATTAGTCCATATCAAACAATATCAGCTCATGTTAGTCGAATTTTTTCAAGCCAAAGAATTAAGAAAAATACCAGGAAAAAACATGCATATGATGGTGTATCGGACCATTCTGTGATGAGAATATTGCCTGTCGGTTTGACTTTTTGAGTATCAACTAAATGGGCCCTAGTTGAACACAAATCAAGCATGATTTGGTGAACTAGGGCACATTATATTAAAATACAACAAAAAGAAAATGAAAATATAAAAAAGAAAGAGAAGGTTTACCTTTCTTTCCATTTTTTTCGATAATGTTCCACTTCACTTCGATTTGTAGAATCCCATTCAAATTATTTGTTTTAATCCAAAAATAGGTATAGATCTAGTTTAAAACAAGTTTTTAAGCTTCTTCCATGGTTTAAATGAAAAAGGAAGAGGAGACATGAGTAAAATTTTGAAAAAAAAATCGAGCTTCTAAGAGCGTAGCGACCTCTTTCGGCCATATTGGCCCTGTATCGGCCGATACGGGTCAGTTTTTTTCATAACGGGCCAGTATGGTCAGTTTTTTAGTATCAGGGTAATATGACCCTGTATCGCGTATTGTCTCATACCAATACGGATACAATATGGCCATATCAACTGATACGATACCAATATTCATATCTATGGTGCTACTCCTAAGTTCCCTCTAATGCATTCAATTATAATTATTATAATTCTATCCTTCCCTGTCTTACCACTCATCAATCTTGACATCCTCATTTCAGCTATGCTCATCAATGAACATGTTATTCCTTAACTGCTCAACATTTTATACCATAAAGCAGGGTTGGTCTTATAGCTATCCTATAAAATTTCCCTTTTAGTTTAAGTGGTACAAGACGATCACATAAACTCTAAAGGCAGGCCTCCATTTTATTCCACCCTGCTTGAATTTTATGGGTGGCATCCTTCTCAATCCCTCTAATCTCATGAATTATCAACCCAAGATATCAAAAGTGGTCATTTAGGAAACTTCTTAGTCTTTTTTTTTTTTTTTTCATTTTACACACATACATCTCATGGGTTCTCGAACCCATGACCTCAGCATTGAAACACATCGTGTCCACCATTGAGCCATGAGTAGGTACCATAGGAAAAACTTCTTAGTCAGCAATTTTAACTGATTCCTCATTTCCACTCCTATTTTTACTAAAATTACACTCCATATACGTTGTTTTAGTCTAACTTTTAAATCCTTTAGATTCTAAAGCATCCCTCAGTAGATCTAGCTAGGTTCCTCCCTCCACCCCCCCCTCAAAAAAAAAAAAAAAACACACACACACAAATCTTGTCAATCGAAACTATGTCATCTACAAACAACATACGCAATTGGATCTCTTCTTGTAAATGCCTTGATAACTTGTCCTTAACCAAAGCAAAAAAGGTACATGCTTAATGCCGGCCCCTAGTGCAAACATAGGGGCCATTTGACATCTCTACAAACAATAGATTATTTGGCTTATTGCTAAAAAAATAATTCTTATTTCAATTTTGGACTGTTAGTTAAAACTCTAATTTCACCACTTTTTTTTTGAACTCGCAAAGAAGCTCTTAAACAATAAGTAAAAAGAGTTTACTTTCTGTTAAGTGTTCGTTTGACTTAAGCAAGCAGAGGTTGGGGCATTTAAGAGTTTCAAAAATTTCAAAACTATCCCTCTCTTTGCTTGAAGCTTGTTGTTGCCATTGTCGTTGTTGTCGTGGCTGGCAGTCCCCACCACTGCCATGGCAATCAGTCAACCGCCATCGGTGTGGATGATGGGTTTTTTTCTAAAAACCCTAACATAGAAGAAGAGGAGAGGAGTTATTGTCCATCCATGATGGGATGCATCATACTGACGGAATGGATTACGAGACAATGGGCCCACCCATTGAAAATTGAAAATGCATAATATCCTCTTTGCAAGTAACAAATCATCTAGGGTTATAGCCTACACATAGCTGATTCCTTCAAATGGAAAGAAGCAACATAGATACTCTGGCAGAGTATGACCATCAATACACATGCACACAGTCACTTTACCTGTGGGCTGTGGCATACATATTTTCCAATCCCTGATGGTGCAAATCATCAAACCCACTGTTGATGGTTCATAACCCACGGATAAAATACTGTAAGGATGATCCCACATGTCTGATTGGGGAACCGGATTCTGTATTGACCCTCTACTATTGAACTGGTCATTGCTCTATGGGCCCAACCATGATGTGTGCATTTCATCCACACTGTCCATCCATTTTCTAGCTCATTTTAGGGCACGAGACAAAAAAAAAAAAGAAAAAAAGAAAAAAGAGGCAGATCCAAATCTCAGGTGGACGTGGACCACACTATAAGACTTTGGGCCACAAAAGTTTTGGATTAAGCTAATATTTATGTTTTCCCTTCATCAGATCTGTGTGACCTAATCAACAGGTTGGATGGCAAATAAACATTACATCGGGCCTTAGGAATTTTTTAATGGTGGGGATTAAATCACCACTAGTTCCTATGGTGTGGTCCACCTAAGATTTGGATCTGCCTTGTTTTTTAGCTCATGCCTTGAAATGAGCTAAAAATGTGGATTGACGGCGTGGATAAAACACATACATCATGGTGGGCCCCACAGAGCTTTTCCAGTACCGAGCACATTAATGGAGGGGTCATTACAGAAACTGAGTCATCTGAATGATAACATTGAATAATGGACAATTGAAATGAAAAGAAAAAAAGAAAAAAAGAAAAAAAAGTCAACAATCCAAATGTCTCATACAAAATTTTGGCATTTAGAAATATGGAGCATATAGTGCCCTAGTATCTCGATTTTACATTGGTGTGGTCCACGCTACATTGATCAAGAGTCAAGACCACTGATCTAGTGGGATCATTGCCCAAATGTCTTAAAGCATGAAGAAATGTATCCATCCATTTTTTATTTTTATTTTTTCCATTTGGGGACAGCCCATCTATGGTGAGATCCATCAAAACAACTCTATCTTGATAGCTCTAATAATGGAGTCGTCGTAAATTTTTAAAATGACATCAACTACCGTTAAAAAAAGCTTTTATTTGAACATTGTACCAAACATGCTTATTTCAAATAAGAGCTTTTTTCGATTCTGAATAAGTAATTTTACCAAATGAAATTATTGTAAAACGAAATTATTGTAAAACAAGCGCCAAAAAAAAAAGAAAAAGAAAAAAAGAAAAGAGCTTATTAAAGTAGCTCTTATTGGAAAAGCTCTTATTAGATTAGATACGAGATGCGAAATGAGCCCCTATAGTAATTGGGAACTCACTTGTCTCTCCAATAGTGGTTCTTGCATTTTTTACCGCTCGCTCATACATATCCTTAATCATATCAATATATCCTCTTGAAACTCTTTTCTTGCCAACACCCACCAAATTAACTCTTTAAGGCCTGTTTGGAACAAGGGATTAAGTGGGATTAGATGGTATGGAATTGCATTTGGTCTAATTTAAATTCTATTCGGCGTTTGGAAATAATAGGAAGGATTGGATTAGTCCAGGTATCATATCATCCAGTCCCAACTGGAGATATGGCGAAATTTCTGGTGGTTTTCGAAATCCACTACATCTGTGGGCTCCAAGTTGATGCATGTGTTTTATCCATGCCGTCCATCCATACACGCCCTTTACTCATGACAATTGAGTTGCACATGCATTCAGGTGACCAACATCAATTGTGAAATCTGGTCCGTTGATTACAATTCCATGGTCTACCAAATGCAGATTTCACTTAATGCAGTGCTTTTACCAAGGGAAGAATTTGATCACAAACGTGGGATTGGACAGTCAAAATACCATGGTATTTCTAGACATATAATCATTGTGTAAGAATCGTGTTAATTCCACCTAATGCAATTCAATACCATTTAATCCTGCATTCCAAAGAAGCCCCTAGGGATCCTATTGTAAGCTTTTTCTAAGTCAATAAAGATCATGTGGAGATCCTTCCTCTTCTCCCTATATTTCTCCATCAACTGTCAAAGTAGGAAAATAGCTTCTAGTAGACCTCCTTGGGATGAAACCAAACTATTTATTTATTTATTTGTCTCATGCCTTAGTCTTTACTTAATCACTCTTTCCAAAAAATTTATAATATGGGTCATGAGTTTCAGTTTTCCCCAAGATCACCATGGACACAAAGGACCTTGTCTTTGTCATAATTAGGATAATTAATAACAGATAGTTGAAAGGGGGAAAAAAAAACTTTTCATCTTGGATAGATTGTTGAGCATGGTGGATGTTATTTTTTGCAGCTCATAATTCCATTTGTAGACACATTATTTGTGCTTCTGATTACGAAGATAAAAAGATGAATGCTCTCTAGTTCCCACAAAGCATAAGCAGTTGGCGTGCAGCAGACCTTAGTGAGGATTTTTTGTGATAGTATGGAATCAATTCGAACAACAATTCTCTCCTACAATTGAGAAGGGAGAATAGATGAGTTGTTGGGATAACAAAAAGATGTTCCTTTACATGGCTACAAAAATTATTCGGCCTTCCATAGAGTGTAGACATCAATCGGGATTTTGATAGAGTGAAATAGAGAATAGCGTATTGGCAGATCAGATAGTCATGAGACCCACGAAAGGAGGGAAAAAAGAGTACGGAGAAGATTCTTTTATCACAAAAACCAGTGTCGTTTTATTATATTTTTGGAAGTGTTTGGGATGTAAGGTTTGGAATTTGATGTTATTGAGAGAGAAAAAATGGATTTGGGATTTTGTGTTTCGAGATAAAAGTAGAGAAGAAAAAATTGAGGATTTTAGATTTTTACTCTTTTAGACATTAGACATTATGAAGGAGTCTAATAAGAAAAGTTAAGGGCTTTTGACATATAAAACCCTATCTTTTGGCCTATACCCAAAGACACCCTGCCTTTTAAGTATTCCCAAATAAACTGCTACCTCTTAATCTGTTAGTCCAAAAAAAAATTACTATCAATGAGCCATAAATACTCTTAGGGCCTGTTTGTTTCAACGTAATTACCTATACTTTACCTGAATTTAGCATTTATTAATTACAATGGTAAATGTCAAAAGCAATTAATGTATGATCTTGACATCTACATTTTTTGGTAGATTTCAACTCAGAAAACGAGGCAGATTACGTGGGCCCCACCATAATGTATGCGTGATATCCACACTGTCCATTCATTTTTTTCAGATCATTTCAAGGAAGGAGCCAAAAAAACAAGAGGTAGATCCAAAGCTTAAGTGGACCACATCATAGGAAGTAGTGGGAATAATGATGCCACCATTGAACCCACTGTTTTCTTTGTTGTGGTCCACTTGAGCTTTAGATTTGCCCCATTTTTATGCTCATGCACTAAAATGATCTGAAAAAACAAAAAAAAAGAACGGACGGCATGGATATAACTCATACATCATGGTGGGGCCCATAGAGTTTTGATGACGAAATAAGGTTGAGTTTTGCTGGAGTAATTCCTCTCTTATCAAACAAAGAATGGATGTAATTATGATGCTTTTACCATACAATTACATGTACTTACATTGAAATAAACAGGTCCTTAGTGTATTTGCACATGGATGGTCTAGACCAATCACCAATGGTCTAGATCAATCAAAATGGGTCCCACATGCCACTTATTGATTGGGGAATGTGATCAAACCACGTGGATGGTTGAGATTGCACGGTCTAGATTGGTCTAGACCATTGACCAATGGGCTAAGTCAATCAACTTGGGTCCCATGTGCTACCTATTGATTGGGGAATGTATGTCTACGTGATGCCGATTGATTGGGGGAATTCCACCTTTAAAAACATATTACAGGGACAATTTCATCTTTTCATTCCTTTGTTAGAGACCAAGGACAAAATGGTGATATCCTTTTGCTAACAGTTGGTTTTTGTACGTTCCATCACACTAGCCTGACAAAAGGGTAATTGAGGGGGGTATTTAACTGTTGTTTGAAAACGTATGGGATTATTTAGTAATACTTAAAACGTAGGGGCATAATTGGGTAAAGGCCAAACGGCAGGGGTTTATATATTAAAAACCCAAAATCTAATGATGCAAGTCGAAGGATTTAAACATGAGAAGAATAGAAGACCTGTATCACAGGATTAGAATGGTTACATGAAAGAGATAGTTATAAACTTCCCAAGTCTATCTTGAAGGCCTTTTTTTTTTTTTTTTGAAAAAAAATAAAAATCATATATACATAGATAGACAGAGATGGCATAAAGTTTTACTTCTTTGCTAGGCACATGACATCAGCTGGCAAGAAACCTCTATCTTTTTTTATTTTTCCCGAAAGGCAACACTAGCAGGGATTGAACCCTAGATCACTCACACACACTACACTGTCTCTACCAGCTCATCTAATGAGCAGGAGACAAAAACCTCCATATCTTCCTTGTTACATCTCCTAAATGTGGAACTCCCTGAAGTTGAAAATATAATTCTCCCGTGTCTTTGAAATAGAATTTCTGCCCTTGCTGATTTGTTGCTAGAAGACCTATTATTGTGCTCTCCATATGGACCATTATGTTGTGACTTGTGAGAATAGAAAATCGCCATAAAACCACTCCAAATATTGAACTCCTCCAAGATTGCAATATGGAGGATAAGGACTCTGACATCACCTAGCTGGTTCCAAATATACGCAGTAGCCTTTCCCATACAATGGAAGAGACTACACAGTGAATGAGAAGATTGATGGATTCCCCTGCTTTCATACATGGTGCACATGCGTTTGTGATAACTACCCATCTTTTCTGAAGTTGGTCAATGGTTAAGGATTTTTCCTTTCTCAGCATACGAACCAAAAACAACTACTTCCGGTGGCCCCAAAAAATCTCTATATGAATGCAATTGGATTAGACAAATTCATTCTTTCATTACACTTAATCACCCTGCCGAATGATTTGACTAAGAAAGAGCCATTCCTTTTGAAATTCCACCACCCATCTATCAATTTTCCTCAGGTTCGACTACAAAAGAGCCATTCCTTTTGAAATTCCACCACCCATCTATCATTTTTACTCAGGTTCCGAGTCATCATCATCATCATCTAAGCCTTATTCCAACTAATTGGGGTCGGCTAATACTGGGGTCCATGGGTCAACTAGAAGGCCAACCCATTCGGGTCAATAGAGTGGGCCTAGTCCATGGGTCAACTAGTGGGCCAAACTATTCCAGTCAACAGAGTGAGTCTAGAAGCTCCACTTAAGATCTACAATAAATTGTTATCTTTGAATTTGAATTTTGAACTTAAATTTTGTGTTTGAAATAATAGTACAACAATCAAGGTAGTTGAACTTGATTGTAGGGAGTGGATTAGCCTAAAGAGTTTCAAATTGAAATTGAAATAATCTCATACTATTATTGTGGAATGTCACAATTATTTGTCTTTCTCGCCATTTAGAAATGGAGATGAGAATTTTCCCTAACAATCTTTTGCTTGATTGTAAAGAGGGAAGGTCCATCCTCAAATTTGGACTAGGAATCTCAATTATCCAATTAAGGTTTTATCATTTGGTATCAGAGATCAGTTTGGGTATCTCCACACACAAGATGGAAGATAGAGTGGCGATCATTGAGAAGGATATGGGAGAAATGAAATTTGCGATGCGAGAACTCAAAGAATTCATGGAAGCTCTCCTAATCTAGAATGAGGTCTTTTGAAATCAAAACTACCATAGGCCCACAACCGCAAAGACCATTAAGAACCAAAGGTTTCAAAAGGCATCAACTTCAACAATGGAGGATTAATTCGAGGGCAATATGCTCGAATTCATTTTCCAAAATTTGTTGGGTCAGATCCAACAAAATGGATACATCGTGCAGAAAAATTCTTCAAATTTCAACGTACACCAAAAGAGTATAAGACGGTCCTTGCATCATTTTAGTTGGAAGGCAAAGCGAACCATTGCTTCCAATGATACAAATGCATCAATCCCACGATGACATGGGCCGTGTTTATTAAGACTTTATTTGTGCGATTCAGACTGTCGAATTATGAAGACTGTGATGTAAGACCGATGCATGAACTCAAATATTGCGTATTTGCGTGAGATCAAGTAGCAAAATTAAAGTAATTAATGAAAAGCATAAAACTTGCTATTATCATCACAAATATCAAACTACCCAAAGAAAATCATGCACAATCCTAGCCTAGGTTACCAAGCATCGTTATATGAGATCATTAAACAAAAGAAACTAGGATCTAATGGATGTAGGGACATCCAATTAGCATATGGTAAAGCCTATTTCAAAATAAAAGATCTAATATTACCTAGGGTGAAATTAGGGTTCATGGGATCAAGTTGGGTGAAGGGGTAAAGGGTTTATGTATTAGGATATGGGGATTAGGGTTTTGGATGGAAGGGGTGTAAGGATTTGGGTTTGATTGAAGAATAGAAGATCTAATATTACCTAGGGTGAAATTAGGATTCATGGGATTAAGTTGGGTGAAGGGGTAAAGGGTTTAGGTAATAGGATATGGGAATTAGGGTTTTGGATGGAAGGGGTGTATGGATTTGGGTTTGATTGAAGAATGGGATGAGCTAGGGTTTGGTAATTTAGGGAAATAGGGAAATTAGGGATTTCTAGGTTTAGGGTTAGGGTTTGGAAAGAGAGGGAATAGGGTTTTGATTCAAGGGAGATGGGAAACCACAGTGGACAAAAGTGTGACCGTATGGCCAACCCGAAGGGTTCACACGTGTGGCTAGGTTGGGAGGGTTTAGGTCCTTTAGGGCCTGGCTTGTTGATAGGTATGGAAAAAGTAAGGTTTAGAAGAAAGGTGAAGATTTCAGATGGAGAGGATTGAAGAACATTGAAAAATACATTGATGGGTGATGATGAGATGATGATGTGAGGATAGATGGAGACATTGCACCTCCGTTGATGAAGATTAGCTTCACACCAATCTCCCTTCCAAATCACATGGAAGACATCTTCAAAACACATGAAGATGGAAGGAGAAAAAAGAGCAAATAGCTTCTTTTTCTCAAAACCTAATGGGAAGAGAGGTCCACACCCACCCCCCACCCCCCCACCCCATAACTCCAGCAACTTTCAAAAATTACAAATCCAACCGCCTTGTGAAATTTAACGAAAATGACCCTAGTAAAAAGAAAATCAACTAAAATCACTCATAAGGCGTCCAAACATAAAACAATCAAAACTAAATACTAAAAAGATTATAAGCCTAAAAAATGGATGTGGACGATCCACGATTAATGGCCCGATCGTCATGTCCCTCCAATCCAACAGTCTAAATCACTCCATAAAGCAACCCATGTGCATCTTTCCGGTGTGGGGTCTTCAAGATGCCCGCACACGCACATGGGTCTTCAACACAATCAAGGGTACTGACCTAGCCGCAGGGAAATTGGTGCAGCCCACCTCCTCCTCTGATACGTACGCAAAAGTGTACGTGACATGATGTCCTCATCACTTTGATTTGGACTAGTCAAAGTTGCACCAAACGGGGACGATTCACGAGCTCAAATACAATTCAAGAAGTTGGCAAATCACGTGAAATGATGGCTTAAGAGAGAAATGGTCAGGTGTTGTATTGCGGGCTTGAAGGAGGAGATTCGTGCGGACATTAAGCTTTTCTGTCCAACCACAATGTTGGCCATAGTGGGTTGATTGCGGGCTTGAAGGAAGATCGATTACAAAAGTTGCGCCACAATTCTAAACCCTTTGAGCTGGGTGCAAACTCGGGGGAAGGACTACCCTTAAGGTACTTCAATTGGCTCGAAATGCAAGCTAAGGGCGAAAAGGGCTTGTGCTATAATTGTGATGAAAAATTTTCACTGGGACATTGATGTAAAGCACAACAATTATTTTTACTAGAGGTGGATGAGTAGACCAAAGCCATTTTCGAAGAGGAAAAAATGGATGCTTCATTGATCAACCAAGATTGTCTTTTGCAACAATTTCCAATGCCAACCTTGATGACGAGGTTGTTGCTCAAAGGGTAAGGAATGTTAGGATCCAGGGGTCAATTAACGGGCCAAACCATTCAAGTCAATAGAGTGTGCCTAGTCCTTGGGTCAACTAGTAGGCCAAACCATTCAGATCAATAAAGTTAGGCCTAGTAGCACCACTTAAGATCTATAATAATTTGTTATCCTTGAGTTTGAATTTTGAACTTGAATTTTGAGTTTGAAATAATAGTTCAACAATCAAGGTAGTTAGACTTGATTGTTGGGAATGGATTAGCCTTAGAGTTTGAATTCGAAATTGAAATAATTCATTACTATTACTGTGGAATGCCAATTTTCCCCAACAAACTCTTGCTTGATTATCCGATTGCAGTCTTATCATTTGGTATTAGAGATTGGTTTGGGTATGCCCAGTGTTCGAGTTGTCGGTGTTGCTACAAGTTTCGCTGGGCGGAGATAAAGATATAATATCGTAATCGCCGATAACCAGAAATGCAGGGAAAAGGGGGGAAGCATGGGGAAAACGGTGGAAATTTTCAGTGAAACTTTAGGACATGCCTAAAAATACATATTTGTATATTCATGAATGAAAATTTTGCAATAAGAATGCATTAAATAATAAGTTTTCATTTAATGGGGTCCAAAAAGCATTCACTAGTGTAAGAAATCACTCCAACAATAACCAAAATGAGTTTATATAATACAAATACAGCTAACTTATAATAATTAAGACATGTAAAAGTAAATGAATAAGAAAAGTACACCTTTTCAGGCATATTTCATCCCCGCATGGAATGACGAGGTGGCTCGTAACCATCATCCGCATCCTGTTGCAGTTGGGCATGATACTGCTGCCCAACATGTTAGTAATACTGTTCCCAGGCCATCCTTTGCTCGTACCAATTGATGAATTCCTTTATGTACCTCTGATAGTCATCCTCCCCAAACCGTACAAGTACGCCCAGACGTGGGTACTGCGTGACATACATCGACGGCATTTATTGAGTAGAGTCCTGAGGGAATAGATCAAGTCCAACCCCGATTCCCTGATAGTTTTATTGTCAGTCATACGGGTACCCCAAATATCCTCCTGTCAAATGGTCATGACTTGAAGAACTATCTGTCGGTTGCTCGTATTCAGTGTTCGAAATATCGGTATCGCACTATGTATCGCACCCTTGGGATACAGATATGTATCGGTTATCACATGAGATATATCGTTTGTATCGCATAATTTATCGCACTTTTTGGGAAACATGGGGAAACATTGGGAAAATGGTTGAATTTTTTAATGAAACTTTGGGGATTGTTAAAAAAGCCCTTAATACACACTTTTAAATCATAACATCTCAAAAAAAAAAAAAAAATGCACATAATAAATTTCCTTTGTATAGGGTCCTAAGCTATGCGATGTTTAACTAAACTAATGCAACTATATTTAAATTGAATGCATGATATTTATAAATATATCAAAGCCATGTATGAAAACACAACCAATTCATTCAAAAGCAAAAGAAGAAGTAAAAATTGAGAAATATACATATCAATGATGGAGACTGGTTGTGGTCTAGACCCACATAGAGTTGCGCGGTGGCTTATAATCATCATCTCCATCTAGACGGGGCTAGGAATAGTATTGCTGCTCCACAAATCGATAATATTGTGCCCAGGTCATAATACAGTGGTACCGGTTAAGATACTCCTTGACACAACGCTAGTACTCATCCTCTCCGAACTGAATCAATACGCTTATCTGTGGGTACTGCGTAATCGTCACAGTCTGTAACTGATATGGATCTGGGAAGTGCACATATGAAGCTCTTTGGTATCCATATTGTTGCTCATATCCCTGCCCATATGCAGAAGTGAACTCCTGACCATGGTCGAAAAATGATGTGCCATAACTGCTGAAGTCACTTATCGCATATCCACTAGGTCCATATCCATGCCCATACTGTGGCATAGAACTCAAGCTACTCTCCTATGTTTGTGATCCAGATTCATGTTGTAGCATGTAACTTGAACTCCCCTCCCTCGTCCGTGATCCAAATCTAGAGCCGCTTCGCCTGCCACGAATGCTTGTGTACCTCATGCATTTTGCCAATAGCTCCTCAAAATCTGAAAGTTTATGAGTCTGCTTTTTCTGCAGTAGCTTTTGACACGTGTATGTCTTATTGTAAACAAGACGGGGTCGTGGTTCTCTTAGACGAGAACAATGGTCAGGGTCCTATGTGGAATGATCGAAATTCTCCTCCGGTGAAAGGGCTAAGAGGCCTCTTATCCTGACACTCACCCGCGTCGCCACCATCCCCGTCGCCATCATTATCATCATCATCCTTACTGTCATCAGAGTCATCGTCACCCTTATCGCCACCTTCATCATCACCGGACTCATTCCCTGCATCACTCTTTGACTCAGTCTCGGTGTCAGACAATGTCTCCCCGCCACGCGTCCCGCGTGATAGTGACTGCCGCGGGCTGCCCTCCGAACTCCTCGTCAATGGGTTGAATGCCTCACCAGGAGACCTCTGCTACTCCACATGTGCATCAACATCAATCCCTTGTGTCTCTGCTTCTGCCGAAACATGTGGCTCTGGTCGTCCATCCGAGGTATCCAAGTCATCTGACCTAACCCAATGATAAACTGGGTCATCCTCCTCATCCTCAGCATATGCATGCTATCCAACCATCATCAAGTCCAGTGGGTCTACCTGCGCTTTTCTTCCTCCTTCTGCATGGAGCAGCCTCTCTCATAACTTCATATTATAGTGACAATACACTAGCTTCTGAAGCCTCTCATACCCTAGTCTATTATGTTTATTTGTGTAGATGAGGGAGAATGTATTCCAATTCCTTTCACGGGGTGACGAGGACACCGTCTGTGCAAGCACACGAACAACCAGTCGTTGTAAAACCTCATAGTCTGTCCCATACATGGACCGCCATTCGACTGCATAACATAAGATTCTTTCATTATTTTAGATTTTCCAAAATAATATATAAGTTTACCACAGTAACTCACATGCCATCATGGTGTTCCTTGACTTCACTGCAGGGCGGCACCCAAACATTCCAACCACGTCATGGAATCTAACAATTTGTTGATGGCGTATAGCAACCAGGATAAGTATGGAATGGTCGAGATGAAGATAAGGAGAATGTAAGTGCGGAACATATTTATCTCACTACCAAAGGTGTCTTTCCCCGTACAGTCGGGGAATAAATGATCGTACACCTCATGTACAACCCTCTTTAATGAATTATCTTCAAAGAGATTCCGGCTGTAATGGTATTTGGGATTCAGGAAATAAGCTGAAAACCAACATATATACATCAGTACAACCCTCGTTTATTATTACATATAGAAAAAAATCCATATAGGTATTTATAAGCCTGATGTAGTGGGTGAGAAAGCGTCATTTCCTAATGATCGTTTATTATTGCATGAACCCACTTATGCATTGGGAGCTTTAACCGTGATGGCCTCTTTCATTAGCTGTATAGACGGATATAGCGACCCCATCAACGGATTTGTCTCATTGTCCACCATCCTCAACACCACATAAATGAGCTCTAGAATACCCACTACACTACGCACGCGATCCCAAAATGAATTTCTCAGCACCAGCTCCTCGATTCTCCAGGTTACTTTCGTCAACCTTTTTTTCCATTCTTCGTAATCATGAGAGGCGAAAAGCTCTCGTAACCCCTATCTGTGTTTGAGAAGGCTACTTAAGGCGATATAATTTGTGGCGAACCGCATTGCCCTGAGGCACACTATGTCCCCACCACACCTCTCGCGCATCGCTGCTAATAACCAGGTGCGGTTATATATGAAGTTTGTGATGAGCCGTGCATCAGTAATTACGGTATTCACCAACGGCCTATCCCTGATCGCCTCCAACATGAGATCGATGCAATGGGCTACGCAAGGGGTCCAATACATATAATCCTTGTTCTAAATATCCTTCCCTACTTTGACAAATGCACTCCCATTATCCGCAACAAACTGCACAATGTTTCTCCTCCCAACATCTTGCATCATGTTGTGCATTAGTTTCTAAATGTAGTTAGAATCTTTAATCTTATTACTCGTATATACAGACTTTAGGAACACTGCCCATCTCCTGCAATATACCATAAAATTTATGATCGACATCTTCGTCGGTCCGGTCCAACCGTCACACTTGACGGTGCAACCGTACATCTCCCATGACTGCTTATACGAATCAACCTATGTCTTCATCTTTGCATGTTCATCATCCAAGTACTTCCCCATGATCTCAAAGGGTGTGGGTGGGTGCAGTGTTGTCAAATAACATATGCAATCCTGTGCGATTGCATATGCGTGTGCGCATATGCGATCGTCGCATATGCAATCGCACAATCGCATATGCAGTCGCATTTTTTATTTATTTATTTTTTTCGCATTTTTTCAAAAAATTAAAAAAAAAAATCAGAAAAATCAAAATAAATTATTAGATGTCATTGAAACATGAAATACATTTAATTTAAGTTAAAAAAAAAAACCAACCAATTACATACATATGATAATGATACATTTACAAATTACAATATAGTTAACTTCTTAAATCTTAACAATTAACATTTTTCATTTAACAATAAGTCAATAACAAATATCAAATATCCATATTCAACATTCAACACTACATGTACATGATACATAATATATCAAGTTATCAACAATCAACAACATCAACATCAACACACTTAGACTTATGAGACAAGCATTAAACAAAATTAAGAAGTTATGTATTGATTATTTATCTAATCAATAATCGATTAATCACTAATCATATACATTGATCTACTAGCCATTGTGGCATATCACCACCAGGTCCACCACCACCACCATCGTCGTCGTCGTCATCATTCGAGTCACTTCCTTCTTCCACATACACTTCTTCTTCTTCCGTTTCTTCATCATCTGTACGTACTAATACTTCATCAACATCCAATGGTGGATGATCTTCAGCTTGATCATCATTATCACCTTCTCCTTCTTCAATCTCATCAACGGGTTGACGGCTACTACTCGCTCCCCCTCGTCCTTTGCCTTCGGGTGGTACTACTACCTTCACCAGGTGTCGATCCATATGAGGCATTTTCAACTTGTGCACATGTCAGCTCCTCTCCAGCAAAGACCGGGTCCTCCGTCTCTATAAGCCATTCGTTATCTGCATCCAACTCATCTAAGCAGATAGGGTCAAAGAAACCGAGTTTTTCTTTCCTACTTTGGAATCGTTCTCGCAATTTTTAATTGTATTGAACGAAAACCAAGTCGTTGAGATTTTTTTGCTTAAGGCAATTCCTTTTCTTGGTATGAATCTGCAAGAAAGAAAGCGCATTTGGCATTAACTATTTAGGTAATTAATTTAGCTTAGGCCACTAAAAAATTAAAGTTTACTAAAAAAACAAAACAATTACTAAACAGTCTAAACTTACCGCCTCGAACGTGCTCCAATTGCGCTCGCAACCACTAGCAGAACACATGAGTCCAAGAATCTTCATAACAAGCTTCTTTAGAGCTGAATCCTTCCTGTTCGGGTGCACTCCATAGGCAGCCCACCAGTCAGCTGAGAAAAACAGTTTAAGTATAGGTTAGAGTCTTAGTCTCTTAGAGACACTTTGTAGAAAAACTTTTTATTAGAGTTCAGTACACAGTTGACAGTACACTAACATTCATTCATAAAAGTACTTACTGGGTAATTTCATTGTCCGATGTCTTATTATGATATCCCTTGAGAATATCCCTTCACTTTTTGTGTAGAAGTCCAGCAAAGTTGAGATCTTGTCCTATTCTCCTCTATCTGGAATCATTCTTTCCAAGACATCAATAAATCCAACCATATGCATAGTTAGTGCTTCTACTGGAAGCTGTGTTAAGGATGTAAGCAGCCGAATACAATGGGGATGACATTTGGCTGCCCCATCTTCTATCTATAATATCTAAAATTGGCTTGTAATCACGGTCTCCATAGTTAAAATGGTCCATAATCTTATTTTTCGCCCTCTCCATCGCATCATATATGTAGCCCATTACGGGCTTCTCATCCCCGTCCACCAATCGCAACACAGTGACTAAGGGCTTAGATGATTTTAGCGCCTTTACCACTTGAGTCCAAAAACTTTGAGAAAGAATTGTTTGTTGAACCCGTTTCCCTTTAGCCTTCTTTGACCAAGGCCCACTTGTAAAATCGGCCGACACTACAAAGCTTCTAAGTTCTGATTTCTTTGCATATAGCGTTTGTAGTGTTAAAAAGGCTGTAGCGAAACGGGTAACTGCTGGACTTAGCAAGTTACCCCTAATGTGTTTTCTTATTCGATTGAGAAGAATGGCGTGTTTGTACATAAGGACCGTGATTCTTCTAGACCTTGCAATCACATTTATAAATAATCTACCTGTATCTTCTAACATAAGATCAATACAATGGGCCGCACAGGGGGTCCAAAATAAACATCGCCTCTTCTCCATAAGAGGACAACTGGCCATTACATATGAGGCTGCGTTATCTGTAATTACTTGTACAACGTAGTCCTCACCTATTTCTTCAACTACACTATCTAGTAAGTTAAACAAATATTCTCCTGTGTGTGAATGGCCCGACGCATCCACTGAATTCAAGAACATTGTCCCAGCTGGACAATTTACCAAAAAGTTAATGAAAGACCGACCGGATCTATCGGTCCATCCATCGGCCATTAGTGAACAACCATATATTTTCAATGATTCCCTATATTCAGCTATGTAGGATTGTGTATATTCAACTTCAGTTTTTAAGCATGTCTCCCTCATTTCATGATATGAAGGAGGTTTAAGCCCAGGTCCAAATTGACCTATAGCCTCAATCATTACTTTGAAGCTTTTCGATTTAACGGCGTTGAAAGCAACGCCGGTTTAGTAAAACCACTTAGCAATATATTGAATTGTGGTTTTCCTATCTTTTTGTTTATACCAGTTTTTTAAAGTTGTTTGAGCCGGCCCTTTCCCTCTACCCCTTTAGTCGATCACATCCTCGGGGTGTGGTCTACACCATCTATGGGCCCATGCCCTCGGACTCTTTTCAATGGTTGTACTTGTGGTCTAAACCGGCCTGTCGAAGTAGGGGGAGTGAGACTAGCTTCATTTACATTAACTACATTTATATCTTCATATGCATCTTATTCCATATATTCCTCTTGACGTAGGGCACTATCGCATTTCTTTCTTGATTGTTTTTCCATATACTCCATGATCTTGCTTCGGATTTCTGGAGTAATTTTGTCGCATGCTATTGCATTTGACCCAGTAAATGTGCAAGGTGTTGCTTGTGCCTTGTATGCCACCGGAACTCACATACCCACATAACTCACATACTATGTGAGTCTTTTCGGTAGCACTACGGTAGTGCCCATACGTCCAACCCGGGTCATTTGACTTGGGCTTCAAAGAGGAAGATTGGGAAGAAGACATTATGATGGTGGATGGTGGTGTGCATATTATTGATTGCCACTTGCTAGTATCCTAGCACTAAAAAGTAACTAGCTAGCTACTAACTAGAAACTAGAAAGTAAACTACAAATAAAAAGAAAACTAAAGTAAGAGACTAAGAAGAACTAAGAAGTAAGAAAGAAGTAGATCTAAGAGAGTACGTAAGAGTAAAGACTAAAGAGCCTAAAGAGATGGGACTTGGGGGAGAGAGAGAGAGAGAGAGAGAGAGAGAGAGAGTTACACTTACACACTTACACTTTTAGAAACTAAAAAGGGAGAAGAAGAGGGAGAGAGAGAGTTGAGTTACACACTTACACTTGTAGAAAGGGAGAAGAGGGAAAAGAAAATGAGAAAAAGAGAGTTGAGTTACACTTGTAGAAAGAGAAGGAGAGAGAGAGAGAGAGAGAAAGAGAGAGAGAGAGAGAGAGAGAGATTTACACACAAATAAAATTAAAATTACAAATCTAAAAGAGGTTCCCAACTTTCAACTTCCAAATTCTTGTCTAAGTTGTCTACTTGTCTTCTCTTCACCTTTGCCCTTCACTTGAGTATTGATCTTGAATTCTTGTTGTAACTTGTACTTGTAACTTGTAAGTTGTAATTTGTCACTTGTAAGTTGTAACTTCAAACTTGTAAGTTATAACTTCAAACTTGTAAGTTGTAACAATTAACAACTAACAAAGTAACAAATCAATTAACAAACAATTTTTATTTTTTTTTAAAAATGATAGAAAGAAGTTGTAAGAATTAGAAACTTAGAAGTTAGAACTTAGAAAACTTAGTTAGAACTTGGACATTATGAAATATAAAACTCTAAATGAAAATGAGATAGAAAGAGAGAGTGATGTTATGTATGTTCCCTTGATTGAATTAGAAATTAGAAACTAGAAAGAGAGTTCAATCAATTCAGTGGATGGAGATAGGAGAGGAGTCTCTTGACTTTTGAATCATGATTCTTGAATATGGATGGTATAATGTATCATGTATCATGTATCTTGGATTCTTGATTCTTGTACCCTTCCTTGATTCTTGATTCTTGAAAGTTGAAAGAAAAGAAAAGAAAAGAAATATGGAAATGGAATATGGATGGAGAGGAGTGGATGTAGAATGTAGAGTGTAGAGTGCTTAGAAGTTAGAATTAGAAATATGTAAGAGAGGATGTAGTAAGAGAAATAGAGAGTAGAGAGAGAGAGTTTGAGCTTTTTTTTGCATCTAGGAATGCTTAGAATGCATATTTATAGAGAAAAAAAAAATCCTGAATTAAAAAAAAAAGGGTCAAAAAACGGTCAGAAATCTGACCGTTGGCCATTATACGATCGCATATGCAGTATGTGATCGCATACATTGCATATGCGATCGCATGTGCAGGGATCACAAATGCCACTGTTGCATATGCGATCACCCCAAAAATATGCGCATATGCGATCGCATATGCGAATATGTGATCGCACATGACAACACTGGGCGGCTGCATATGCGATCGCACATGACAACACTGGGCGGCTGCACACCCTCACCCCCACGCTGTACTTCACTTATCATATTTTTGAAGTGCAGGTTTGCTGTGGCATTCACAGGGATTTGATCGTATATAAAAAACTTCGCTATAAACTTTCCGACTTTCTTCCTCACATCCTCTCCATTAAACATCTCTTTTATTTTCTTTTGTGTCCTTCCTGCCTCTTTGTACATCCTCGGATTTGAAGGTAAATCCAGCACCCGCATGCTACTTACTCCTGCCCATGCCCCATAATCCTCCCGCCTACTACCCTCCCCTGATCCATCCCTAACACTCCCACCTGCTCCGGTCCCCCCACCATGCTCATGGATAGACCCCCCTACTCCACTCCCACTCCACTCCCCCTTGCTCTACTCCCCCCACCACGCTCATGATAGACCCCGCAAATCTAGGCTTACTCGTGTCCCACTTCCTATCCTGATCCATCTCCCACTGATCCCGCATAGACTCTTGAACTGCGCGTCTATATTCGGAATCATCATCGCCATCGAGATCTACTACATCCTCCTCACCTAGATATGGTGGCCGCCCCAACTCTTCCCTAATCTCCCTCCCCTGAGCATGTCGTTTATCTTTTGTCTTCATATTTTTTTTTCAATATGGCCCTCATCTCTTCTCGCACATCCGGTGGGCACTTAGGGCAATCCACAACATTGCGATACCCTCCCACTAAATGCTGCTTTAAGCGGGTTACCCCACTACTCCTCGATACATGGTCACATAAATTACAAATACTCCCGGATCGATTATTATGAGTGGGCCGACCGTACCTCCACCCTATATCAGGTTGTCTTCCTCCTCTTCCTCCCGACATATTTTATCTATAAAAAGAATTTTATGTTAATACTTGTTAGGGCCTACCTTGGTGTGTGTGTTGTATATCCATGCCACCCATCCATTTTGTCAAATTATTTTAAGGAATGATCCAAAAATTGAGAATTATCCATGCCACTCATGGAAAATAGATGGATGGTGTGGATAAAACACATACATCATGGTGGGGCCGTAGAGCACCATCCAATAGGCAATAAGCAATTAAAGACAAAAACACATGCAATATATAGTACGACACCAAAATTTTAGTCTCGTGTGTGATCTCATCTAGATCTTTGCGACCTTATCAACAGGTTCATGTGTGGTCTCATTCCAGTAGCCCCCATAAAGTTTTTTATTGTGGGGACTTAATCACCAGTGGCCCCCAGAAGTTGTGGGGACACGGCACACGTGTGCTGGATCATGGCATTCCATCAGGTTGTCCACATATGTAAACATTTCCTAGTCCTGGTCCGCTCACCAGTCGGTTGGACTATCTCATCTCAATGATTGTCAAAAGTGGGCTCCACATGTACAGTGTACTAGTCACGTGTATAGTGGGCCCCACATACACCGGCCACATGTATAGTTGTTCATGCATGCAACATCATCCCACATGGTGTGCCAGATACCCCAAACATGGATGATGCACACACAAAGAGTTAAGTGAGCCATAAATGCAAAATGGTCTAGATCATTGAACCATGGGTCCAAACAATTGGATGGATAATGATCGATTTAAGATCCACACAAATAACTTCATTAGTCCATACAATGGTTGGATTTTGCCTGAAGAAAACCCAATTTCTCACCAGATTTAAGCCCATCCATTGAGTTAATTTGATGGGCCCTGACAGCAGATAGAACATGCCCCAATAAATTCACCGATTCTAGATCCAGACCGTTACTTTTGATCAGTCCAAACAATGGTTGGTTGATGCCCAATTTTTTTTATCATGACCTAAAATGATCTTTAAAAACGGATGGACGGCATGGATAAGGAACATAAATTCATGATGGGCTTGACAAAATTTACTCAGTACGCTCAACTTTACTGAGTTGCTCAGCAGGATTCGCTTCCAAGTTACAACCGCTAGAAGCGGACTATGTAATATTATCTCAACAGGCTCTAGTGTCTGAGTAAAATCTATACCCACCATAATGTATGTCTTATCCCCTCTGTCCAACCGTTTTATCACATCATTATAGTGCATAAGCCCAAAATAGAATTATATCCAAATCTCAAATGGACCACGCCACAGGAAACTGTGTGCATTGAATGTCTACCGTTGAAAACTGTTTGGGGTCACGGAAGTTTTGGATCATTTGAGTCAATCCTATCTGTTTAATTTAGATATGCTTCAATTTTGGGCGAGTGCCCTAAATTGATCCGTTAAAATGGATTGATGACGTGGATAAGACATACATATCTATGGTGGGCCCATGGAGTTTACTCAGTACACAATCCACTTCCATAGCCGCTCAGGTTAGTGCAAATACCACCGTACACATGGCAATCACGCACCTCAATCCAACCCCTATAAAGTGTGGACCCACCATAGATGAGGTATCTATTGTAAATGGTCCCACTGAAAGTAGGGAACATGATTTTGGATGGCTGGATAGAGGTAAATGCTACATAACACCTCATCTGTGCAAAGTGTTCTGTGTTTTGGAGAGCTGTGGGCATACTTCTATTTTGGAATCAACGATTAAAATGATCTAGAAAAACGGATGGACGGCATGGATAACCCACATACATTCATAGTAGGCCCAACTGAGTTTACTCAATACGATAAAAACATACTGAGTAACTTAGTACGCAATCCTATTTCGAAATAAACTTCTCATTGACGGGCACAACTGACGTCACCAAGTTATGTGGGTCCCACCATGATGTATTTTTTTGTATCCACACCGTCCATCCATTTGAAGAGATCATTTTAGATCATGAGCCAAAGAATGGGTCAAATCTAGAGCTCGAGTGGACCCCACCACAAAAAACAATAGAGAGAGTGACGCCCACCATTAAAAACTTCTTGAGGGCCACAAGAGTTTTTGATCAAGATGATATTTGTGTTTTCCCTTAGTCCATATCTTCCTAGACTTATGAACAGATTAGATCACAAATAAACATTACGATGGGCCCTAGGAAGGTTTTGAGTTTCAATGGTGTGCGGACTGTCCGCGTTGTTTTCTGTGGTGGGGTCCACTTGAGCTTTGGATTAGCCTCGTTCTTTGGCTGATGCACTAAAATGATCTATACAAATGGATGGATGGTGTGGATACAACACATACATCATGGTGGGGCCCACGGTCAAGGTCACACTCACATCGCTCGTCCGTGTGCAACAGACTGAGAGCGGATTAGTTGTTACCCCAAGAACAACTCAGTGGGTGTTACCCTAAGCGTGTGGGGCCATCTTGATGTATTTTTTATTATATATGCATACCATCCATTTGTTTTTCCATCCCATTTTAGGACGTGATACCAAACCCTAGGAAGATCCAAATCTTAGATGGACCATACCAAACCTGAATTCCAAATTCCATCACAAATGTCGGCTCCATGAGAATAATGATTTGATGATAGCCATCCACGAGTTGTTCAAAAAATTGTTCCCAAAACCGACAGCGCAAATAGAATTCAGTAACCAGGTAATGCAATTTGAGCAGATTTCGCCAATTATAATTGATAAAATAAATTTTATTCCTTATAGCATCTACAAATATGGGTAATTAAAAATAATGACCCGTGAATCCGTGTTTACAGTTGTTGCAGTTTAGGGATGCTAGGGGTACGTTCTCATCCGCACTAGCAAAAGCATCGACAGAAACGATGTTGCCTCGCGAGGATGGTAACATAATTAGGTAACTACATTTTTCATTTAAACCTCAAACTAAAACAAGCTCCTCATGGACTGTATTGACGGTTCGTGTTCTCATACAGACTGTATCATCTTCACCATGCGAGAGGAATTGAAGCACATGGTCACTCGTACACACTAGTGAGAAGAACAGGCTACCATATGAGAAGTTGCAGAAACTCATTTACTGCCACTACAATATGAAGTTAACAAAGGCAGTTGCAGGCAGACCGAGACATGGAAGAAAATATGGACCCGCTCAACCTGTTGTCCATAGGTACCATGGCACAAATAAGTGACGATGATGAGGACCCACTTTATGAGTGGGTCAAATCAGCTAATTTAGATGATACGAAGAGAGGCCTTACTCCACAGGTAGTCGAGGGAACGTCTCTTAATATCGATGTCGATCAGGTAGTAAGCCAACATAGGGCAAATACAGACTCATTTGATCCTTTGGTGAGGAGTTCGGTACATTCCAATGAGGGTGATGAAGCATCTTCACAGCCCCCTTCCCCATTATCAAGTCGTAGTGAGTGATGATAATGAGACTCAGCCCCTACTCGACACTGGTCATGAGGACAATGGCGATGACTGTTGCGCAGCACGCCAACAATGCAGTGAAACAAGATCCAATCTTCGGTCTCACCCACAAACGATAAACAAGAAGATATATAATCTAGAGATAGAATCAAAGCATACTAAACCGACCACAAGACAGAATATACGTGGAAAAACCCCAACAAGGGTAAAAAAACCACGGGTGCAAACTTCCACTATGAAGAAAAACGAGATTACAAGCAATATACTAACCTCTTCCCCTTAGATGTATAGAAAAAACTCTTTGCATACACCTTAGAATAACTCTCATTACCCTAGAATAGTCCTAAGGACCCTTATTTATAGTTTAGGCAACTTCCCTTTCGCACTTATACGAAAACCGCCTTAAAATTACGCAGTCCGTGTAAAATCTGGAAACGAATCTGCGTAACCTCGACTGGTCGAGCAGGCTCCTCGACTAGTCGAGCAAGGGCCTCGACCAGTCGAGCACCTCAGACCCAAAAAACCGCAGCTCGCTGGACTTCGAGTCGAGCGAACCATCGACTGGTCAAGCGGCCCTGTCCAGATGTGGCTCCACATCTCAACAATCTCCCACTTGGAGACACATCACTATAATCCTCCGTCTTCTATATCCGGAGTGCACCACCTCCCCGTCTTCAAGCCTGAAGACCAATCAAAGCTGAACAAAGCTTCAACTTCTCCCATGTGACCGCCTTGGTCAGCATATCCGCAGGATTCTCACTTGTATGAATATTCTCCAGAGCAATCGATCTATCTTCTAATAATGAATGTATGAAATGATATCTGATGTCGATATGCTTGGTCCTTGAATGAAAGGCTGAATTCTTAGCCAAGTGTATTGCACTCTAACTATCACTGTACAGCTTGCAATCTGCTTGCTTCTTACCCAACTCTTCCATGAAACCTTGCATCCACACCATCTCCTTGCACGCTTTTGTAGCTGCAACATATTCTACTTCCATTGTACTTATAGATACCATCTTCTGTAACCGAGAGGCCCAACTGACTGCAGCACTGCCCAGAGTAAAGATATAACCTATAGTGCTTCTTCTGCTGTCGATATCTCCTGCCAAATCTAAATCTACATAGCCTTGTAACTTGATTTCCGATCCTCCATAACACAACCCTACATCCACAGTACCTACCACGTATCTGAGGATCCACTTCACAACTTCCCAATGTTCCTTCCTAGGGTTGTTCATGAACCGGCTAACAACTCTCACTGCTTGAGCAATGTCTGGCCTTGTGCTCACCATAGCATACATGAGACTCCCAATCAGTGTTGTCATGTGCGATCGCATATGCGCATAATGCTGGGGAGATCGCATATGCGATCACTGCACATATGCGATCGCATATGCCACATGTACCAGCATATGCGATGTATGTGATCGCATAGTGGCCAACGGTCATATTTATGACTGTTTTTTGACCTTTTTTTTTAATCCAGATTTTTTCTCTATAAAAATGTATTCTAAGCATTCCTACATGCAAAAAAAGCTCAAACTCTCTCTTTATTCTCTATTTTGTTCTCTTACATCCTCTCTTAAGCACTCTACAATCTACATCCACTCCTCTCCTTTTCTCTCAACTTTCAAGAATCAAGAATCAAGATTGAGATTGAAGTTTCAATCAAGGAAGGGTACATAGTACATACATCCACATTCAAGAATCAAGAAGATTTAAGAGTCAACACTCTTCAAGAGACTACAACTACAACCAAGCTCTCCAATCTCCATCCATTGAATTGAATATTGATTGAACTCTCTTTTTACTTTCTAGTTCGATCAAGGGAACACACATCCCTGTCTCTTTCTATCTCTCTATCTCATTTTCACTTAAGAGTTTCATATTTCATAATATCCAAGTTCCAAGTTTTCTAAGTTCTAACTTCCATCATTTTTTGTTTTAGTTTGTTTGTTAATTGATTTGTTACTTTGTTAGTTGTTACAACTTACAACTTACAAGTACAACAAGAATTCAAGATCAATACTCAAGTCAAGGGGCAAAGGTGAAGAGAAGACAACTTACACAAGAATTTGGAAGTTGAAAGTTGGAAGTTGGAACCTCTTTTAGATTTGTAATTTTAATTTTGTTTGTGTGTAAATCTCTCTCTCCCCCTCTCTTTCTACAAGTGTAACTCAACTCTCTCTCTTTCTCATTTTCTTTTCCCTCTTCTTCTCCCTTTTTACAAGTGTAAGTGTGGAACTCAACTCTCTCTCTCCCTCTACTAGACTACTACTACTAGTGTAAAGTGTGTAAGTGTAACTCTCTCTCTCTCTCTCTCTCTCTCTCTCTCTCTCTCTCTCTCTCCCAAGTCCCATCTCTTTAGTCTCTTTACTCCTACTTACTCTCTTAGATCTCATCTTACTTCTTAGTTCTTAGTCTCTTAGTCTTACTTTACTTTAGTTTACTTTTTATTTGTAGTTTACTTTCTAGTTTCTAGTCAGTAGTTACTTTTTAGTCCTGGGCTACTAGCAAGTAGCAATCAATAATACACATGCCACCATCATAATGTCTTCTTCCCAATCTTCCTCTTTGAAACCCAAGTCGAATGACTCGGATTGGAAATATGGGCACTACCGTAGTGCTACGGAAAAGACTCACATAGTATGTGACTTACGTGGGTATGTGAGTTCCGGTGGCATTGCAAGGCACAAGCAACACCTTGCACATTTACTGGGGTCAAATGCAAAAGCATGCGACAAAATTACTCCAGAAATCCGAAGGAAGATTGTGGAGTACATGGAAAAACAATCAAGAAAGAAATGCGATAGTGTCGTACGTCAGGAGGAATATCTGGAACAAGATGTATATGAAGATATAAATATAGCTAATGTAGATGAAGCTAGTCCTACTCCCCCTACTTCGACAGGCCGGCCTAGACCACAAGTACAACCATCGAAAAGAGCCCGAGGGCATGGGTCCATGGATAGATGGTGTAGACCACAACCCGAGGATGTGCTCAACCAAAGGGGTAGAGGGAAAGGGCTGGCTCAAACAACTTTAGAGAATCAGTATAAACAAAAAGATAGGAAAACCACAATTCAATATATTGCTGAGTAGTTTTACCAAACCGGCATTGCTTTCAACACCGTTAAATCGAGAAGTTTCAAAGTAATAGTTGAGGCTATAAGTAAATTTGAACCTGGGCTTAAACTTCCTTCATATCATGAAATGAAGAAGATACTTAAAAACTGAAGTTGAATATATACAATCCTTCATAACTGAATATAAGGAATTATGGAAAACATATGGTAGTTCACTAATGGCTGATGGATGGACCGATAGATCCGGTCGGTATCTCATTAACTTTTTGATAAATTGTCCAGCTAGGACAATGTTCTTGAAGTCAGTGGATGCGTCGGGCTATTCATACACAGGAGAATATTTGTTTAACTTACTAGATAGTGTAGTTGAAGAAATAGGTGAGGAATATGTTGTACAAGTAATTACAGATAACACAGCCTCGTATGTAATGGTCAGTCGTCTTCTTATGAAGAAGAGGCAACGTTTATTTTAGACCCCCTGTGCGGCCCATTGTATTGATCTTATGTTAGAAGATATAGGTAGATTATTTATAAATGTGATTGCAAGGGCTAGAAAAATCACGATTTTTATGTACAAACACGCCCTTCTTCTCAGTCAAATGAGAAAACACACTGGGGGTAACTTGCTACGTTCAACAGTCACCCGTTTCACTACAACCTTTTTAACACTACAAAGGCTACATGCAAAGAAATCAGAACTTAGAAGTTTTGTAATGTCGGCCGATTTTACAAGTGGACCTTGGTCAAAGAAGGCTGAAGAGAAACGGGTTCAACAAACAATTTTTTCTCAAAGTTTTTGGACTTTAGTGGTAAAGGCGCCAAAATCATCCAAGCCCTTAGTCACTGTGTTGCGAATGGTCGACAGGGATGAGAAGCCTGCAATGGGCTACATATATGATGCGATGGAGAGGGCAAAAAATAAGATCATAGACTATTTTAACTATAGAGACCATGACAAGCCAATTTTAGATATTATACATAGAAGATGGGGCAGCCAAATGTCATTCCCATTGTATTCGGCTGCTTACATCCTTAACCCAGCCTGTTTATTCGCTTCTGTTGATCCAACAGAAGCACTAGTTATGCATATGGTTAGATTTATTGATGTCTTGGAAAGAATGATTCCAAATAAAGGAGAACAGGACAAGATCTCAACTTTGTTGTACTTCTACAAAAAAAGTGAAGGGATATTCTCAACAGATATCGTAATAAGACAACGGACAATGAAATTACCCAGCAAGTACTTCTATGAATGTTAGTGTACTGTGTACTGAACTCTTACAAATAGTTTTTCTACGAAGTGTCTCTAAGACTCTAATCTACTTAAAATGTTTTTCCAGCTAACTGGTGGGCTGCCTATAGAGTGGACCCGAACAAGAAGAATCCAGCTCTAAAGAAGTTGGCTATAAAGATTCTTGGACTCACGTGTTCTGCCAGTTGTTGCGAGCGCAATTAGAGCACGTTTGAGGCGGTAAGTTTAGACTGTTTAGTAATTGTTTGTAAACTTTAATTTTTTAGTGGCCTAAGCTAAATTAATTACCTAAATAGCTAATGCCAAATGCGCTTTCTTTCTTGCAGATTCATACCGAGAAAAGGAATCGCCTTGAGCAAATAAAGCTCAACGACTTGGTTTTCGTTCAATGCAATCAAAAATTGCGAGAACAATTCCAAACTAGGAAAGAAAAGCCCGGTTTCTTTGACCCTATCTGCTTAGATGAGTTGGATAGAGATAACGAGTGGCTCGTAGAGACGGAGGACATAGTATTTGCTGGAGAACAGCTGACATGTGCACAAGTTAAAGATGCAGCATACGGATCGACACCTGGTGAAGGTAGTACCACTCAAAGGCGAAGGACGGGGGGGAGCCGGAGGGCGAATAGTAGCCGTCTACCCGTTGATAAGATTGAGGAGATTGAAGAAGGAGATGATGATAATGATGATCAAGCTGAAAATCATCCACCATTGGATGTTGATGAAGTATTAGTACGTACAGATGATGATGAAACGGAAGAAGATGTGTATGTGGAAGAAGGAGATGAGTCAGATGACTCGAATGATGATGGCGATGGTGGACCTGGTGGTGATATGCCACAATGGCTACTAGATCAATGTATATGATTATTGAATATTAATTAGATAAATAATAAATACATAACTTCTTAATTTTGTTTAATGTTTACTAAGTATGTTGATGTTGTTGATTATTGAAAACTTAATATATTATATATCATGTAGTGTTGAATGTTGAATATGAATATTTCATATTTGTTAAATGCTAATTGTTAAGAAGTTAACTATATTGTAGAATGTAGTAGAATTGTTGATGAATGATGATGACTTGACTTAATATTTAATTAATTAATTCATTATGTAAAATTGTAATTTGTAAATGTATAGGTTTTATTTTATTTTCACTTAAATTAAATGTATTTCATGTCCTAATGACATATAATAATTTATTTTGATTTTTCTTTTTTTTTCTGATTTTTCTGATTTTTTTTTGAAAAAATGCGGGAAAAAAAAAATGCGACTACATATGCGATTGTGCGATCGCATCTGCGCACACGCATATGCAATCGCACACGATCGCATATGTTATTCGACAACATTGCTCGCAATAGTTGATGCGTATGGGACTTTAGCCATGTAGTCCCGTTCCTCCTGTGTCTTTGCACCTTACTCCTTAGAAAGCTTGAAGTGATTAGCTAATAGAGTGTTAACCGGCTTAGCACCTCCCATACTAAATCGATCAAGTACCTTGGCTATGTACTCTACCTGTGACAAAACTAGTTTCCTGCTTTCCCTGTCACACTTTATCCTTATGGCTAGGATTTGTTTTGCAGCTCCTAAATCTTCCATGGTAAATTCTCTAGACAGTTGTCTTTTGAGATCTAAGATGTCCTTCATGCTTGATCCGGCCACAAGCATATCATCAACGTACAGAAGAAGGATAATGTACGACGTATCAAACTTCTTCAAATAGCAACAGTGGTCTGCATGACATCTCCTATAACCGTTTCTCGACATGAAACTGTCGAACTTCTTGTACCACTGCCTCGAGGCCTGCTTCAGGCCATATAGACTCTTCTTCAGTGTACACACCTTGTTCTCCTTTCCTGGTGCCACGTATCCTGTCAGCTGATGCATATATATCTCTTCTTCAAGGTCCCCATGAAGAAAGGTTGTCTTAACATCTAGCTACTCTAGATGTAAGTCCTCTGCAGCCACTATACTCAAGATCATACGAATCGTAGACATTTTCACTACCGGTGAAAATATTTCAGTAAAATCGATACCTGCCTTTTGTTGAAACCCTTTCACAACTAATCTGGCCTTGTACCGTTTCAAACCATCGTGCTCCTTCAGTCTGTAAAGCCACTTGTTATGAAGAGCTTTCTTACCCTTAGGTAGAGTGACTAGCTCCCATGTACGATTTGACTCAAGAGAGTCCATCTCATCATCAATGGCTTGCTCCCACTTAACCGTGTATCTGACCATAATGCCTCTTCAAAACACTCTGGTTCACTATTATCTGTCAGCAGTAGTAATGTAAGGAGGGTGAGTATCGGACCGTGGGTCTCCTCTCCCGAGTAGACCTCCTCACAACAGGTATCTGTGCCTCTGCCTCATAATGCTCTTGTGCATGATCATCCTGTAGCACTGTAACATCCGTGTCCGGTAACTCTTCCAACTTTATGAATTCTTTCTCATCGGCCTTATTTTGCTATACATTGTCCTTATGCATCACATTTTCATTGAAGACTACGTCTTTGCTTCTGATGATTTTCCTGTTTTCTGTATCCCAAAAACGGTAGCCACAATCATACTGCTCGTAGCCTATAAACGTGCACCTCTTGTACTTCGCATTCAGCTTGTTTCTGTGCTCTGCACCAATGTGAACATATGAAGTGCAACCAAACACTTTAAGATGTGAAAGGTTCACTTCTTTCCCAGTCCATGTTTCTTCTGGTAGCCCACCATCCAATGGTGCTGAGGGACTTCTATTGATGAGATATGTGGCAGTATCCACAGCATCTGCCCAAAACATCTTAGGTAATCCAGCATGTAACCTCATGCTCCTGGCGTGCTCTAGAATAGTCCTGTTAATGCGCTCAGCCACACCGTTCTGTTGCGGTGTCCCTGGAATCATTTTCTGATATTTGATTCCAATTGCTGCACAATACTCCTCAAACCTCTTATCACGGTACTTTTCCCCATTATTAGATCTGAGACATTTTACTGTTTTACTTGTCTCATTTTCTACCATTACTTTCCACTTCTTAAATACATCAAATACATCAGATTTGTGCTTTAAGAAATAAACCCACAGTTTTCTACTAGCATCATCAATAAAAGAAACAAAATAACGTGAGCCACCAAGAGATGATACCTGTGCCAGTCCTCACACATTAGTGTATACAAGCTCCAATAGATGCGTCTTTGGAGCGCGTCCTATCTTCTTAAAATTCATCCTTTTCTGCTTGCCATATACGCAGTCCTCGCAGAATTCCAAGTCAATAGACTTCAGCCTTGGTAGCTTTCCTTTTGATAATAGCACTTTCAACCTTTTCTCACTCATGTCCCAACCCCTGATGTCATAACTGCCCATTCACTCTAGTTGATGCCACTGTGAGTGAACTATACGATCCTGAAGTCACGTACAAAGTACCTCCCTTCTTGCCTCGAGATATCACCAAGACACCTTTTGTGATCTTTCAGGAATCACTAGTGAATGTCATCACATATCCGGTATCGGCCAACTATCCCACTGAAATCAAATTTCGTTTCAAACTCGGTACATGTCTGACATCCTTCAATTTCAAAGTCATTCCATCTTTCTGACTTATATGAACATCTCCCTTTCCAACAATACTGCATGGCTAATCATCACCCAGGTAGACTCTTCCGAAGTCACCTAACACATAATCACGCAGAACTTCCTTACACGAAACGAAGCACCCGAGTCTATGACCCAAGACTCATTCCTCGCATCAAGAGACAAGATCAATGCCTGTGTCACTCTCCTCAGATAGATTCATTGAATCCTCCTCGCCTTGAGAGCTTCCTTCTTGTTTCTTAAGCGCTCTACAATCACGTTTCATGTGCCCCTTCTTCCCGCAATGCCAACACTCGTCTCTGTCTTTCAGTCCCTTGGACTACTTTCTCGACTTAGAACTTCTGTGTTTATTGCCTCCTTTGTTCAGTGATCTTCCTCTTCCTTCAACGTTTAGAGCATTCCCTAAATCCCATGAAACTCCCGATGTCTTTCTTCTAAATTCTTCACTGAGAATTAGACCGGCCACATCATCAAATTTTAGTTTTGTCGACCATGAAGAATTGCTCACTGCAATCACCAAACCATCCCAACTATCTGGCAAACTGGACAATATCAATAACGCCCTGACCTCGTCCTCAAAAACAATGCCAACGGATTCCAATTGGCTCGTGACTGTATTGAACTCGTTTAGATGTTCAGCCACGCTCCCACCATCTGACATCTTCATGTTGAATAGCCGTTTCATGAGATAAACTTTGTTGGACACTGAGGGTTTCTCATACACCGCAGCTAGGGCATGCATTAATTCTTTTGTGGTTTTCACCTTGGATATATTGAAGGCAACGCTCTTAGACAAAGAGAGTCGGATTGTTCCTAAAGCCTTTCGATCCAATAAAAACCATTCATCATCTATCATCTTCTCTGGTTTCTTCTTTTTTCCTTCTAAATGAATATAGAGGTCATTCTGATACAGATAATCCTCCATCTGCATCTTCTAGAAGGCAAAGTTTGAACCATCAAACTTCTCAATTCTAGTCTTCCCTTCTTCCGTAATCGCTCCCACTTGAATTAAACCAATATCTCTGATACCAGTTGTTGCGCAGCACGCCAACAACGCAGTGACCCGAGATCCAATCTTCGGTCTTACCCACAAACGATAAACAAGAAGAAATATAATCTAGAGATAGAATCAAAGCATACCAAACCAACCACAAGACAGAATATACGTGAAAAAACCCCAACAAGGGTAAAAAACCACGAGTGCAAACATCCACTACGAAGAAAAACGAGATTACAAGCAATATACTAACCTCTTCCCCTTGGATGTATAGAAAAAACCCTTTGCATACACCTTAGAATAACTCCCATAACCCTATAATAGCCCTGGGGACCCCTATTTATAGTTTAGGCAACTTCTCTTTCACACTTCCGCGAAAACAGCTTCAAAATTACGCAATCTGTGTAAAATCCGAAAACGAATCTGCGTAACCTGAACTGGTCGAGCAGGCTGCTCGACTAGTCGAGCACCTCGGACCCAAAAAACTACAACTCGCTGGACTTTAAGTCGAGCGAACCCTCGACCGATCGAGCGGCCCTATCCAGATGTGGCTCCACATCTCAACGACGATAGCGTTGATGAGGGAGGGGATGGAGGCAACAACACTGATGTAGGTTCTAGTGGGGGTGAAGCTGGCAGTGGTGGAGGGTACATGCTAGGTTAGAGCCAGCGATCCGTTGGCCAGCTCACTAAGGAGCAATACTTTAACCATGTCGCTTAAGACAATGATCAGGGATCTCATCCACCATCCAGGGTGAGAGCATCAGAGCCCACATATGTTCGAGCACGTTCGAAGAAGAAAGCCGGACGCGCCGCGGCTAATGCTCTCTCACGCAGCTTGTCATCTATGGACACCAATTCAGAGTAGGGTAGCTCCACTTCCGTCCCACCTTATTAGCATGGGGGATTTCATAGGTATGGACACGGCAGCTCAGACATTCAGTCACACTCTACCCATAGATACGTGCAACTGGCAGATAGTTCTTTAAGTCATGACCCTTTGATAGGAGGATATTTGGAGTACCCGTATGACTAACAACAATACTATCAGGGAGTCGGGGTTGGACTTGATCTGTTCCCTCAGGACCCTACTCAGCAAATGCCATCGATGTATGTCACACAGTACCCACGTCTAGGCGTACTCATACGGTTCGGGGAGGACAACTATTAAAGGTACACAAGGGAGTTCCTCAATTGGTACGAGCAAAGGATGACATGAGAACAGTACTGCCAACATGTTGGGCAACAATACCATGTCCAACTGCAACAGGATGCGGATGATGACTAGGAGCCACCTCGTCACTCCATGTGGGGATGAAATACAGCTGAAAAGGTGTACTTTTTTAATTCATTTACCTTAACATGTCTTAATTATTGTAGGCTAGTTGCAGTTGTATTCAAGGTGTTCCGTAACGGTAACGGTGGCCATAACGGCCACCACCGTTACCTTTACGATACGGGGCATAACGGCCGTTACGACCTCACTTTTTTTTCTTTTTTTTTTATTTATTTATTGTAAAAAACCTCGAACAACATGTATCTACCCGTAATGTTGATTAAAAAGTATGAAAAAACTGTATGTCCCGTGATAGACCATTACGGGGCTATTGTGGCCTTTATAGGGATGTAACATTTCGTTAACAGCAATTACAGGTCATTTTTTTCCATAACGGCTGTTACAACCCCGTAACGTGTAATGTTTGCCACCGTTACCTTTACGTAACGGCCTTTACGGCACACCATAGTTGTATTATATAAACTCATTTTGGTTACTGTTGGAGTGATTTCTTACACTAGCACATGCTTTTTGGACCCCATTAAATAAAAACTTATTATTTAATGCATTCCTTTTACAATTTTTTTCATTCCTGAATATACAAATATGTATTTTTAGGCATGTCTTGAAGTTTCCCCATGCTTCCTCCTTTTTCCCTGTATTTCCAGTTATCGGCGATAACGATATTATATCTTTATCTTAGCCCAGCAAAACTTGTAGCGACAGCGACACCGACAACTTGAACACTGGTTTTATCACAGAATCTCATAAGTTCTTTGCTGGTTTGCTGATACAAAAGGGAAGCCCATCATGTAGTTGGTAAAGATTCTGCTTTGCATAAAAAACGTTGGCCACTTCCTAAACCCTCTCATCTATGTGGATCCTGATCATTTCACTTTTTACTAAATAAATTTTCTGCTGCCCAGATACAATTTCAAACTATAAATAAATTTTCTGCTGCCCAGATACAATTTCAAACTATGTTAACTTTCTTCAAGCTGGTTACTTGTTCCTTTTTTGCTTCACAAAATAATAGCATACCATCAGCATTTTGTAAATGGGACACCTATATTCTCTCTTCTAAAGCCTTTTACCAACCCAACCTCTGACACCTTATTCATCATGTTGCTCAATGCTTCCATGATCACCACGATAAGTATGGAGAAAATGGATCCCCTTGTCGAATGCCTCTCGAACCTTTAAAGAAGCCTTTCAGACTTTCCATTAATCATGATCAAGTAATGGCACTTAGGAATACATGCAAGCATTTGATGCCTCCATTTCACCCCAAATCCCATGCCTCCATTTCATGGTGTTGGAGACCGAGTGATCGGGCAAGAGAAAGTGCCTAACCACTTCTCCTCTTGCAACCAGATCCCTTACCCAAGCTCTTTGGTATCAATAATAAGAGTCATTTTTAATATCTTGTGTAATTCTAGCTCTCTACACACACGGACTTGAAGGACCTAGTGATGACTCCAGGTTTTCAATCAAATTTGAGACGACTAACCATCGCGACGCCGCACCCCCGTGATAAACCAGCTTAACTATTAGATCTTAGAGTCTCCATGGCCACATTCGTACCCGTAACTATATGGTCTTGCCCTGTCTTATTTGTAGCAACCACCACAACTGCCATCCAGAGCTAACCCATGTAGTTATCTATTCGCCTGTCTTCAATATTGTCACAATGGAATTGGTCGATACGCGACAACAGCCCTAACGAGGATGACGATTTTGAGCCCCCTTCAGCGTCCATGTGGTATTGACAAGGTAATGAGTAGTGACTTAATATTTGGTAGTTAACTAAGTAATTATATTTGTGAATGTATGTGTACTTGATAGTTTTCGCTTAATTCCCTACTTGTCAACTTTGGCAACACATTCAGGGTAGTAAATTAGTAGTGACTAATGACTCTCTTAGTGTCTGCAGTCAATGCATATTGCCCGCCCTAGCATCTATAGCTTACCCATGAGTTGGTGGAGATAATAATTCATAGATTCATATATCATAACAATTTATAAGATACATCAAAAGTTTACAGCTAAAAGACTCGACAACACAGTTGTCAACCGGTCAACCCAACAGACAACATTCTTACAAAAAGCATGGTCTGATGCATCCCTAAAAACATGTCCATAACACACACACACACACACACACACACACACACACAGATTCATGACTTCCTGTTTCAATATGGCCCACGATATCGAGATTCAGAACCATGCCCAGCACAGATCCCATGCCCTTATGGCTAGTCAAGGCAAATCAAATACAGATCCCCTATCTATACCAATCATGTCATATCTGACAAGGTTATTTTGAAGATGTGAAGGGAGGCAACTTCAAAAATGCCATCAATGGCCTACATCCAAAGATTCCAAACCATTGTCGTTAATATTAACGAAATCCAGGAGATATCTCAAAATTTTAGTGTTTCTTTAGAAGGCAAGTGATTTGGCTACTATTACCACAGGTTGCATTTCAACTTTCAATAGAAGTTTCTCATTGATTCCTTACTGTTCTTTTTCTCATGTAGTTCTTTGCTTTTTCCTAATCTACAAATTTTCGTTGATTTATTAAAAACTTTACATTTACATAAATTACTTCAATTACAAATATTCTTCAAAATCGATGATGTCATTGCATAAAGTTGCAATGCAGCATTCATAGATAGGGTTCAGGCATCAAAATTGACAAAACAAGAGTAGGAAAATTCTTCCTTAACACACGTGGGTCATAGATGTCACCCCATGTAGATGGAAAATGTAAACAACCCATTTTTGCACAATGGAAGTAAATAATAGGTTAAAGTTTAATGAAGGTGCATCCCAAGATGATTTGATGAGGCACAGGAGCAGAATTAGTGTTCTTCAAAAATCTTCATCTTAATATCGCATCTTGTAAATTGAGATTTTGTACATGCACAAACCTAGGAAATCACTCTCGAAAGCAATTATAATAATCCCAAGATTCACCAATGCTGTAGGCGACTTGCCAATCAGATACCCACATCCAAGTAGTCTATCATTTACTTGTTCTAGGGGCAAACCATGCCTCTTGAAGCAATAGAAAGCAATAAACAATTACTGAGTGGTAAAGCTGAATACCTGATAAAGACAGCTTTTGCCTCCAAAATTGCACCCAAAAAAAAAAAAAAAAAAACAGAGAGAGATAATCATCAAAGTTCTCCATGAATCAGATATGAAGATTAGATCAAAAGCTAGCACCTCCAAATCACATAATCTTCTCAACAGCAATCTCAAAAAATGAATCACAGCCTATCACTCATGTGGCATATGAAAGATCAGAAATCCATACGAGCTGATAAAGGAGAAGGAACAACGATATCAATAGATCAGAATAAATCTTTAATAGTTAACAGCAAAAGCATAATACATGCATCAGCACAGAAGTTCAACAAAAGTAATATTCAATCAGCAAAATTAACATTTTGAAGCCCAGCAGTTCTAAGCAGCATCTCCTAGCAATGGTTTACTAACCGTAAGTATTAACGTCAGAGCACAATATATCAAAACTAGCACATGGCACATTACGGAAAGTAAACTGCTATGGAGAAAAAAAAAAGTACTAAAAGTACGATGAACATTGACTCAATGAATTGATAGTACGCAAACAAAAATCCAAAACGTAAAAAATAAAATAAATAAAATAAAACTGTAGAATCTCCAGGCTGAAATAAACACCTATGACTCCAAAAAAGTCACCTGGGAAATTCACCTAGTTCATAACTCAGCTAGTCATAACTCATAAGGCACTTGACACTTTGCTAGAAAAGAAATAATTAAAGTTTCTGGATGTTTGAGTGAATAGAACTAGGAAGATTAGTTTAACTAAACAAGTGGCAAAATTTAATGATGTTTCCTGCTACTTATATGAGGAAGCAGCGCTCAGATTTCCGTTTCCTTGGTTACAAGACCCACTTGAAAGTAACACAACTGCAGTTTGGTGCCAGAACTTGAATGTAGACACTAAGGAAGCTAATAAAAATTTGGCTATTTCCACTTGACTAGTTATTGCCAAATGCATCATAATCCATGAGAAAATTTTCCCAAATGGTATTGAGATTTTCTAGAGACGATTTGCTCCCAGGACTAATTGGAATTGAAGTAGAATCTCGACATTTTGGACCCTACTTATACAAGGCGGCATAAGCTACCCAACCTGATTGAGGACACTCAAAAATTGTCTTTTCTAGGTTGTGTAATTCAAAAGACCATCATGTATCAAGGAACTATGCATGCGACTGGATAAATTAATGCTACAACTATCAGCCACTTCACACTTGATAGAGACAAGCAATGTTGTTAAATTGCATATGTGATCGTGTGTGATTGCATATGCCTGTGCGCATATGTGATTGCACAATCGCATATGCAGTCACGCACATTTATATATATATATATATATATATATATATATATATATATATATATATATATATATATAAAAAAAAAATAAAAATCAGAAAAATAGGGATAAATTAAGAAAAAAATGAATAAATTATTATATGCCATTAGCCCTTGCAATACATTTAATTTAAGTAAAATAAAACCAATTACATAATGAATTAAATATTAAGTCATCATTCATCAACAATTCTACATTCTACAATATAGTTAATTTAACATTTAACAAATATGAAATATTAACATTCAACATTCAACAATACATCAACACATTTAGTAAACAAAATGAAGAAATTATTTATTTATTATTCATCTAATCATATACTATATACATTGATCTATTTGCCATTGTGGCCAATTACCACCACCACCACCATCATCATCATCCGAGTCATCTCCTTCTTTCACATACACTTCTTCCGTTTCTTCATCATCTGTATATACTAATACTTCATCAACATCCAATAGTGGATCTTTAGCTTGATCATTATCACCATCTCCTTCTTCCATCTCCTCAATCTCTTCAACGGATTGACGGCTACTACTTGCCCCCGGGCTCCCCCCATCCTTCGCCTTCGAGTGGTACCTTCACCAGGTGTCGATCCGTATGCGGCATCTTCAACTTGTGCCCATGTTAGGTCCTCTCCAACAAATACCGGGTCCTCCGTCTCTACGAGTTACTCGTTATCTGCATCCAACTCATCTAAGCAGATAAGGCCAAAGAAATCAGGCTTTTCTTTCCTAGTTTGGAATCGTTCTCGCAATTTTTTATTGTATTAAACGAAAACCAAGTCGTTAAGCTTTTTTTGCTCAAGGCGATTTCTTTTCTTAGTATGAATCTTCATGAAAGAAAACACATTTGACATTAGCTATTTAGGTAATTAATTCAGCTTAGGCCTTACACTAAAAAATTGAAGTTTACAATTACTAAACTTACGGCCTCGAACGTGCTCCAATTGTGCTCGCAACCACTGGCAGAACACATGAATCTAAGAATCCTCATAGCCAACTTCTTTAGAGCTGGATCCTTCCTATTCGGGTCCACATAATAGGCAGCACACCAGTCAGCTGATAAAAACAGTTTAAGTTAGAGACACTTTTTAGAAGAACTATTTGTAAGACACTAAGACTGAAATTCATAGTAGTACACTAGTACTTACTGGATAATTTCATTGTCCGATGCCTTATTACGATATTCCTTAAGAATATCCCCTCACTCTTTGTATAGAAGTCTAGCAAAGTTGAGATCTTTTCTTTTTCTTCTCTATCTGGAATCATTTTTTCCAAGACATCAATAAATCTAACCATATACATAGTAAGTGCTTCTGCTAGATCAACAGAAGTGAATAAACAAGCTGGGTTAAGGATGTAAGCAGCCGAATACAATGGAAATGACATTTGGTTGCCCCATCTTCTATCGATAATATCTATAACTAGCTTGTAATCATAGTCTCTATAGTTAAAATGGTCCATGATCTTATTTTTCGCCCTCTCCATTCCATCATATATGTAGCCCATTGCAGGCTTTTCATCCCTGTCCACCAATCACAACACAGTGACTAAGAGCTCGGATGCTTTTAATGCCTTTACCACTTGTGTCCAAAAACTTTGTGAAATGATTGTTTGTTGAACCTGTTTCCCTTCAGCCTTCTTTGACCAAGGCCCACTTATAAAATCGGCCGACACTACAAAACTTTAAGTTCTAATTTTTTTTTTGCATGTAATCTTTGTAGTGTTAAAAAGCCTGTAGCGAAACGGGTGATTACTGGACGTAGCACGTTACACCCAATGTGTTTTCTCATTCGACTAAGAAGAAGGGCGTGTTTGTACATAAAAACTGTGATTCTTCTAATCCTTCCAATCACACTTATAAATAACCTACCTATATCTTCTAACATAAGATCAATACAATGGGCCGCACAAAGAGTCTAAAATAAACAATGCCTCTTCTCCATAAGAAGACGTCCGGCCATTACATATAAGGCTACGTTGTCTGTAATTACCTGTATAACGTACTCCTTACCTATTTCCCCAACTACATTATCTAGTAAACTAAACAAGTATTCTTCTGTGTGAATGGCCCGATGCATCCACGGACTTCAAGAAAATTGTCTCAGCTGGACAATTTACCAAAAAGTTAATGAGAGATCGACCGGATATATCGGTCCATCCATTGGCCATTTGTGAACACCCATATGTTTTCCACGATTCCTTATATTCAGTTATGAAGGATCGTATATATTCAACTTCAGTTTTCAGGCATGTCTCCCTCATTTCATGATATGAAAGAGGTTTAAGCCCAGGTCCAAATTGACCTACTTTAAAGCTTCTCAATTTAACGGTATTGAAAGCAATGCCGGTTTGGTAAAACCACTTAACAACATATTGAATAGTGGTTTTCCTATCTTTTTGTTTATACCGGTTCTCTAATATTGTTTGAGCCGGCCCTTTGGCTCGACCCCTTTGGTTGATCACATCCTCGGGGTGTAGTCTACACCATCTATTTATGGGCCCATGCCCTCAGGCTCTTTTTGAGACCGTTGGTTATACTTATAGTCTAGACCGGCCTGTTGAAGTAGGGGGAGTGGGACTAGCTTCATTTACATTAACTACGTTTATATCTTCATATGCATATTGTTCCAAATATTCCTCTTAATGTAGGGCACTATCGCATTTCTTTCTTGACTGTTTTTCCATATACTTCATGATCTCATTTCGGATTTTTAGAGTAATTTTGTCACATGCTTTTGTATTTGACCCCAATAAATGTATAATGTGTTGTTTGTGCCTTGTAATGCCACCGGAACCCACATACCCACATAACTCACATACTATGTGGGTCTTATCCAAAACACTATGGTAGTGCCCATACTTCCAACCCGGGTCATTCGACTTGGGTTTCAAAGAAGAAGATTAGGAATAAGACACTATCTTGGTGGTGTGTGTGTGTATTGATTGCTAGTAGCCTAGTACTAAAAAAAACTAGAGAGTAGACTAAAAAGTAAAAACTAAAATAAGAGACTAAGAGTAAAGAGACTAAAGAGATGGGACTTGGGGGGGGGAGAGAGAGAGAGAGAGAGAGAGAGAGAGAGAGTTGAGTTACACTTGCAGAAAGGGAGAAGCTAGGGGAAAAGAAAAGGAGAGAGAGAGAGAGAGAGAGAGAGAGAGAGAGAGAGAGAGAGAGAGTTGAGTTACACTTGTAGTAAAAGAGAGGGGAGAGAGTGAGATTTACACACAAACAAAATTACAATTACAAATCTAAAAAGAGGTTCCAAATTATTCAATCTTCACTTCTTGTCTAAGTTGTCTTCACTTTTGCCTTGAGTCCTTAACCCTTGAGTCTTGATCTTAATTTTAGAATTATGTAGATTGTAAACTTGTAAACTTGTGTTCTTGTAAGTTGTAACACTAAGTCACTAACACAACACTAACTTGTAATTTGTAACAAAGTAACAAAGTAACAAACTAAAAAAAAAAAAATGTTAGAAGTTGTTAGAAAACTTAGAACTTGGATATGATTATGAAACTTTAAGAGAGAATGAGATAGAAAGAGAGATAGAAACTAGAAAGATAGAAAGAGAGAGTGGTGTGTGTATTGTGTGAATATGATTATGAATATGATTATAACTTGGAAAATTTAGAAACTACAAAGAGGGTTCAATTTAATGGATGCAGAGCTTGGTTGTCTTGTCTCTTGAATCTTGATTCTTGAATCCGTGTAGATGTATGTACTTGTCCCTTGATTGAAACTTCAATCTTGAAAAAAATATGGATGGAGGGGTGGAGATTGGGGCTTGGAATTGTGTAAGAGAGCAAAATAGAAATAGAGAGAGAGTTCGAACTTTGGGTGCATGTAGGAATGCTTAGAATCCCTTTTTATAGAGAAAAAAATCATGATTTAAAAATAAATAAATTCCAACGGTCAGATTTCTGACAGTTGGCAACTATGTGATCGCATATCATCGCACATGTGGCACATGCGATCACATATGTGCAGTGATCGCATATGCGATCTGTGCACATGCGTGCGCATATGCAAATGTGCGATCACACATGACAACAATGGAGACAAGCATTACAGATCATAGCGTCGGTTAGTTACCAAGGACCCCGATCCATCTTGTCAGGGATTCCTAATCATCAAGCCAGCCTCAACAGTTCTCTACAATTTTGCCACTGAAATGACTCTATTATTATGATTACCAATAGCGTTCTAAGAAGACCCTGGTTCACATTGATCATGGAACGATCCAAATCTGCAGTGGCAAAGCTCCATAAATTTTATTGGAAACACAGAACTCTGATCAACAGGTTATATCCACCCTAAAAGCCATCGTTGTCCAAATGAATAACAATCCAAGGATCCTCCGGTTGTCAGCATCTCCGTGGCTAGCTGTTTTTTTCCTATCAGGTCAGTGGGGGAGTGTGGCTTCCCCTCGCAGAAGAGACTTGAATGACACAGAGATTGGTGATTTAGTGTCCCTAGTTTCTTTATTGCAGGGTTCGGCACGTGCTCCAGGGGAGAGGGACTCCCTAGTGTGGTGTCATTCCAAGAATGGAGTGTTTTCAGCGAGGTCTCTTTACTTGGTGTTGTATCCCCCTTCGGCATATGTTGGCATCAGCCACACTTCCCATGTTTGGTCCTATGGAGTGCCTCCGAAAGTTGCAGCTTTTGTCTGGTTTGCAGGTCAGAACAGGATTTTAACTATCGACAACTTGAGCAAAAGGTCCTTCATAATCCCAAATGGGTGTCCTTTGTGTTTAAGTGCCAAGGAATCAGTGGATCACCTGTTCATCCACTGCTCCTCTCAACATTGTCTGGTCAGGTATTCTTAGATTAGCCAACATCAGCTGGGTGATGCCTAATTCCGTTGAAACTTTGCTTTGGGTTTGGCATGATGAAGATGGAGGCTTTTTCGGGAGGAAAAGATGGAGAATTGCTCTATCGGCTGTTTTTTGGGCTATTTGGTTGGAAAGAAACAACGTTTTTTTTTTAAAAATAAATAAAATAAAATAAAATAATTTAAAGGGTTCAGATTTTGGGGTTTCTAGCAGGGAGGCATTGTTTATTAGGAAGTGAGCTCCCTAAGCAGCTTTTTCTTTGTGGTTTGTTCCTTTGTTTGTCTTTCATTGCTTTTTTTTTTCTTTTTTCTTTTTTTTTTTTGTTTTACACACGCACACACAAAAGCAATGGGTCCTTACTCTTACTCCGGTGGTAGACTCTTAGGAGTTCCAACACCTGGTTGAGGGTTCGAGTGCCCATGGGTGGTGAAATCCCACCATGCATGTTTTTGTCTCTCATTGCTTTTGTCTGCTTTTGTTTTTGTTTTTGACCTTTGGCCTTAATAAAATTATCATCTTTCAGGAAGATAGAAAAAAAAGATAGAGGAAATTAGGAAAGTAGGGAGATGAAGTGGCCATCTCAGTGATGCCGACCTGATTGGCAGGAACCCGCAACACATAGTACAGAACGATGCCTAAGCAAAGGGACCAATAGGAAGATCAAGGGCCTTAGGCCCCTCTCACACTCACACAGGAGCTAAGAAAAGGAAAAACTCAGAAATTTTATTCAAAATTCAATGCTTAGGACTCTCTACAGGAGCCTATTTAGTGTTTCTTAACAAACAATCAAACACCTATCCTATGTAACCTTCTATAAAGATATGGAGAGGCCTACCACATTTTCTAATCTAATATACAAATAAGAAAAGAGATGCTAGCATCCTGAAAACTAAGAGATAAGCCGTATAGTTAGGAAAATAGTTTTGGGAGCTGACCATAAGTTGGTGCCCATTTGGAGAGAGGAATTTTCCGGTGGTGTACATAGTGCAAATAGATCTTGTGGGCATGCAAAAACTATTTCCATGTCCGAGAGATGGGTGCAGAAAAAGTATTTCAACATTTAAGCAGGTCGACCACCTGATATGCTAATTGCTACTCATCTAACGATGCGACCATTGGGCACAGAAAAATTATTTCCTCGTCCCACTGTTCATGCTTTGCTTTCAGCGCAGAGCTCCCAAATAGCCTTGATTTGCATGTTTGATGAAGGAATGTGGGTTGTTTGTTGATCTACCCCATCGGATCAATCTTGACAACTGATCGGCTATGCTAGTGGGCCTCTCTTGGATCAGGTTGGTTCAATTGATTGTGGATGGCCCAAATGTCTGCATCATTCTCCCGAGGTGGGAGAAAACTCAGCCCCAAGTTTGTATTGATGTATGCCCTTTAATAAGAGTTGGTGATGTAGTCCATTTAACTTAACAGGCATGTTCCCTTGAAATTATTACATCGCAATGTGATGTTCTTGGTTAACCTCCCATCTTTGCGAATGGTCCTTGTCAAATTCCATAGAACTAACCATTAATTCTTCCATCTGGTGTGTAGCGATCACGATCACAATCACACAAGCAAAGGTTGAGTATTAGATGATCTAATGTTGACTCTCTAGTAATTGTGCCATTTGACTCTATAATGGTCGGCTCATCAAGAACCACCATATCTTCATTCACTTTGATGGGATCTTCATCGAAAATCAGCTACAAACTCATTGCGATCCTCGTCATAGATGGGAAGCTTGTTGAGATATCAAGCCCCTCCAATGATAGTTCGTACATGTGGCCCGTCTCTTGGGCTTCACATGACGATTTAACCTAAGAGAGAAGCGAGTCGTCATTCACCTCCATACACTTAGTTGGGGCCTCATTATTCATAGGATACAAGACAATCCTGCGACCACCTTTCTTAAAGGTATACGTGTAGAATATATATTCATAAGCTACACGCTACATAGCAAAGCTTTTAAAACACTAAGTAGAATATATATCCAAATTTTTAAGTTGCTAAAAATAGTGAACTGGATCGCAAATGGTCCATGATGCATATCACTTGATCTAGAACAGAAAATGTGCGGGTTTCATGTTTTAGGTAACGTCGCCTCAAAACATAATAATGATAATAACAAAAGCGAAGAGTCTAGAGAAACTAGCATAAACGCAGATAAAGAAGCAGCCATAAGAAGAGCATACCTTGCCTGACTTTCTTGTAGATATTCAGTTTAGATTGCCAATGAAAGGACAAGGAACCTTGAGTGCTTGATCATGATCAAACTGAATTATCAAACAATTCCTAAGACCATTGAAGCAAGAATCATAAGCCCTTATAGGCTTAACATGCCGAATCGATATTCCCAGAGACCTTTGAAGCAAGAATCAGAAGCCATATAGGCCTTACATGCGAAATCAATATTCCAACTGGCCCAACAAGCAACATCACACGATCCACAATTCTGAAGTTCTCAGTTGTTAGTTTTACGTTTCCTTGATATCCGTACCAAGGTCATGAACGCTGTGGATTGATGGAACTAACCCCTCTGCAATAAGATTTTGTACATCCAAAAAAGTATTTTCATCTTCATACAACTTGCGTAGAGCATCTATTAGTAATGGGTAGTTCTTATCGGTAGGACTGGGAAACTTCAGCTTTCGGACCATCTCTTTCAAAAGTTGAAAACCGAATATTAGATTTCCTTTGGAGATAAAAGAATTTAAAAGTGCGACATAGACAAAAGTATCAACTTCCAGTTCCTTCTCTTCCATCTCCCGGAAATAGACTAGAGCAGCTTCTTCCCTACCACACTTGCATAGTCCATTGACCAAGGCCACATAAGATATCTTGCTCAGCTCACATCCCTTCTCCTTCATTTCATTCCAAAGAATAAGAGCATCATCAGGTCTTGAAGCATTGCACATCCCATCTATTAAAGTTGTGTAGGTAAAAATCGTCGGCAACTTGCCTTCTTCCACCATTCTAGAAAAGCAAAGGAGCGCAAGGTCAATCCTATCACTCTTGCACCACCCATCTATCATCGAGTTGTAGGTAACAACAGACGGCACAAGTCCCTTCTCCAACATCTCCTTCACAATTTCTTGGGCCTCAAATGCTCTTCCCGCCTTGCAAAGGCCGTCTATGACAATGTTGTGAGCAACAACATCGGGAAGATACTGATTCACGAACATGCTGCGGAAAAGCTTCAAAGCTTGGTCCACTTCACCAGCCTTGAAAAGCCCCTTCATGGCCGCAGTATATGCAATGATGTTTGGGAGAAAGCCCGCTCGAACCATATCATTAAGAAAACTACAAGCGTCCATTACTTTTCCTCCCTCACAAAGTTGTTTCACGAGCATGGTGCAATGCTTTATCCATGGTTCATGCCCATTACGCCGCATCTCAATGACCAGATCAAGGGCGCCTGACAAGTTTTCTCTTCTGCACAGGCAGCCAAATATTGAATTATAGGTGAAATGTGTTGGCTCAAATCCGGACTCCTTCATTTTTCTCAAAAGCTCGTAACTCTCATCCAATCTATCCATATTACACAGCTCATGAATCAAATTATTATAAATCAACACATTTCCAGCACAGCCCATTACAACCATATCTCGTAAGAGCTCTAGCGCCATATCCAACTTTTGGGTCTTGCATAAACCATCAATCACGATATTAAAAGAAGCAGCATTTGGGAGGACAACTTTCTTAAACCTAAAAAGGTTACCAGTTACAGCTTCAGTAATATCATCTATAACGCTCTCCACTGCCTTCCCCTGAGCAGGATGTACCTCTTGAGATTCCATCATCGCTTGAATGAGAAGTCGAGCTTTATCTACCTCACCATGATTTGTAAGCCCCTCTAGAACTGCATTAAAAAGCAAAACCAAAGCATCAACATCCAATTTTTCACTATCTTCCTCAAGTATTCGTTCTGCAGTGATCATTTCACCTTCTCCACAAAATGCCAAAATCATCTTTTTAATTACACCAACATCAGGAAAGATCCCCAACTCCTTCATTTCCCAATACAAATCCAAAGCCTTGTTCAAATCCTTCCTCACACAAAGCCCCCCAATCAAGACACTGTAAAGAGCCAAATTCCTCTCAAAACCAAACTCCTTAATCCTATCAAAAAGCACGAGTGCCTTGTCCACTCTCCTTTCCTCTGTGAAACCGTGAATCAAAACACAAAGTGTCTTCTCATTCAATCTCATCCCAAGACGTTCCATTCTCTCAATCAGTTTGAATGCCTTATCAACCTCACCCCACTTGCTAAAAGAGACCACGAGCACTGTGAACACATGCTCGTCAGCCCACCCACTGTTATAAATCCGATCAAAAACAGCCAACGCTTGTTCGAATTTCCCAGCATTGCAGTAAGCCTGCAAGACAGGCATGAGAGTGAACTTATTGGGCTCCCGCCCTGAACCCACCATTTCCTTAAACCTCGTCTCAACCAATTCAACCCGACCAGATTTTGCAAGAGCTTCCAACAAACAGTTGTAAGTGTAGGTGTTCGGAACACAATTCAGCCGCTTTGCATTGTCGAAGAGATACTGGGCTTCGTCGATCAATCCTTGACTACCCAAGCACCTGAAAAGAAACCCCAACGCACCGGGACTCATAGGGCATGAGTGATTCACTACATCCTTGGCTAGGATTTTCAATAGGGATTCCTGGCGGGCCCGGGAGAGGATCGAGGCCATGGTGTTGTAAGTGTAACGATTGTGCACGAACCCATCTTGTTGCGCAGCCCAGGAGAAGAATTGGTGTGCAGTTCGCCATCCCTTCAAATCTTTTAGGACGGTCTCGACGGTTTCAGGAGTTAGCTTCTCAGCAAGATTTTGCAAGTGGGTATTGTCCGGAAGCGATGGGTGGTGTTTGGAAAAGACGGCGGAGAGTTCTTGGGCGGCAACAGAGCGAGTGTTTGGAGAATAATTAGAGTTTGAGTGGAATTGGATAGGTGGGGGAAGGAGTGTTTGATGGGAAGGAATGGTTGGGAGAAGAAGAAATTGGAAGAGATGGGAAGGGTTGAAGTGTTTGGGTGAAGAGAGGTGGGCTGTTTTCAGACCTCCAAAAGCCATGAAATGAAATGGAAATGAAATGCTTACCAGAAGGGTCTCTGTTGGAATTGCAGGAGAGAGCCGTCTGTGAGAAAATGGGATTTGGGCGTGTTTGGCTCGTCTGGGAGCTCTCTGGTTTCGAACAGAGGTTCGGGTTTTGAACGGAAGCCGATTGCTTGTGAGTTGTGACCCCGGGCACAGGGATAATCCTGTACCCGGGGCTGTGTGGGGCCCAAAGAGATGTCCGTGACAAATCCACTCCGTCCATCTGTTTTTCAAGAACACAAAAGGTCATTAATATGCAAATAGAGCAGATCCAAAACGCATGTGGGCAGTACTACATGAAACAGTGTGGATTGAACGCCTGGCAGTGGAAAAATGTTTATATCAGGATAACATTTATGCCTACTGTTTATCTTGGTGGTAATAACCGTATGAACGGTTTGGATGTGATATCAACAATATGCTCAGCTCCAGGAAGGTTTCAACGGTGTATGTTTCCTTTCCCACTGTTTCGTTTGGTGTGGCCCACATAATTCCTGAATATTCTGATTTTTAGAATTCTGTTCTATTGTAGTCTTTTTAAAACAGATGGACAGAGTGGATTTGTCATGGACAACTCTTTGGACCCCACACAGCCTCGAGCACAGGAATAGATAGATATCTGTTCCGAGGTCACAGGCAATCCGCTCCCGTTTCGAACGGACGCGGATTTCCTGCTGGAAAACGGATTGGCTACACCCCCTGCCATCAGCCAAAGCCTGATTGTCGGTGATCCGTAGGCCCCATCATAAAGTATGTGTTTAATCCATGCCGTCCATCTACTGTTATAGATTATTTTATGGCATGAGACCAAAACTGAGGTATATCCCAATCTTAATCGGACCACATTACAGGAAACAGTGTTTAATGAACATAGACCATTAAAAACTTTTTGGGGGCCATAAAAGTTTTGGATCAAGTTGATATTTGTTTTTTCCCTTAATCTAGGTCCGTATGACCTAATCAACAGATTGGATGTCAAATAAACAGTAGAGTGGGCCTTAGGAGGATTTTAAAGGTGGATATCTAATCACTATTGTTTTCCTGTGGTGTGGTCCACATGAGATATATATCCTTCTCTATTGTGGATCAAGCCTAAAATTATCTGTAAAAATGGATGAACAGAATAGATGAAACACATACATCATGGTGGGGCCCACAGAGCACCGACCACCAGCCATAGGGCTATGATATGCACGACAGGATGCACACATGTACAACTAAATATGAGCCAATGAAGCTTAGTTTTGGATTGTTCCTTTACTTAGGTGGCACATCTATTAGACCGGTGGGAGGCAGTTCACAAAATCACATGGGCCCACATCTACCCACTATTACTGTAAGATTCTTAACATCCGATGAATGGACTAGATTCCGTGGTAAGATGCCAGGTTAGAAATTTTACTGCGAATCACCTTATCCATGTATCTTCGCACAGATCGGTAAGTTTAATAAATTGGAGCTTTGAGAAGAGAAATATTCAGATACAGAAGCTGTACCAGAAGTTCTGACACATCCATATTTTACTGCCCACATGTTACATTTCTAGAATATCTAATTGGTGAAAAATGTGGGTCAAAAAATGATAATAAGGATAATCCACTTCATGGGTGGACCACACCAATGCAGTACTCAAACCATCGATTTCGCATTGATTTTGATGTCGTGTCCCATTCAATGAATGGATCTGCTTATTTTCGATATACCGTGAAAATAATTATGTAGAAAACCTTTTTCATGGATTGGATATCCTACAGATATGACGTGTTGTTGGGGAAAAGAAATTAGATGTATCAAAACTTTGATACAGCCGCTGTATCTGACATTTGTAGTTTGATAAATGCTCTAAGGCGCATGAAGAGAAGAGATTGAAGAGGTGAATCGCCGGGTATGAACCAATGTGGCACGCGTGTGAGAGATCCGGGACATGTATAAGATGGAGATCAAGGTGAACATACCCTGTCCGTAAATCAGCGGTGGTCCAATTAGAAGATGAGACACACGTGCACTTTGAATATAAACCATTGGATATTTCTTTCAGACCATCCATTTTTCTTGTATGATACTGGCCCACTATCTGGTACATCAGCCTAGTTTAAAAGATAGGGCACGTTCGGTCCTACCTAATGACTGGTCCTGATCTCGCAAAGTATGCCGTCAGTAGCGAGAGGCCTGAATGAATCCTAACTGTGTCTTTTGTTCTCTGTGCTAGAGTGGTGTGTGTTCATGCAACTTGCATCAATCTAGACCGTCCAGGACTGCAAATCGTAATGAACCTACTTCCAAAACTGCAATTATCCAGAGATCCAACCTTCTGTTTTTGCGGAGTGAAGACTGCTAACAATAGCCGTCCAATTGATGGCCATCAATTGGATACTGAATTGATCCAATGAGTGAGATTGAAGCAACGATTTGGACGCTCGGGATTGATGTGTATGCCACAAGTATGGTGGATTCTTGAACGACCCGGACATCCCACGTGCAAGGCCTAGACCTTCCATTAGGTGGGCCAATCTTCATCATGCCATGGCCCGGACTATCAGTTATTTCTTTTCTACCCATTTTTCTCACAAAAGTGTGGCCTTTTTATGAGATGACCCACGCGATTTTTGGAGCGGGCTACGAGGGTCCATTTAATAAGGGAAACAGATTGGCTACTCCTACAGTCCTACTCCCCCCTACCACTAGCCAATAGCTTGTGGTGGGTGCTTGGACCCGAACATGATGTATGTGTTTCATCCATGCTGCTCATCCATTTTTCTAGATAATTTTTCTTCCATTTTTCAAGATAATTTTATGGAACTGAAGTAGATCAAAATCTCAAGTGGACTACACAGTGTTGATTGAACTCTTACCATTCAAAAATTCTTAGGGCGACAAAAGTTTTGGATCAAGCTTATATTTGTTTTTTGCCTTCATCCAGGTCTTTATGAACTAATCTACAGGCTGGATGTCAAATAAAATTTACAGTGGGCCCTAGGAGGTTTTTAATGGTAGACGTTCAACCCCTAGTGGTTTCCCATGGTGTGGTTCACCTGAGATTTTGATATGCCTCAGTTATGGGATAATTTATTAAAATGATGTGTAAAATGGATGATCTATGTGTGGATAAAACACATAGATCATGGTGGGGCCCACATGACACTGACGACTAGCCACCTGGCTAGTGGCGGCGTCACTGGGGCAAACCGCGTCCTTTATTAAGGGCCTCAAGGTAATTGGTAGGCCCACTAAGTCCAAATTGGGTCCCTGGACAGACATCTAAGTTGTCAATGGGCCTGAATGCTGCACGGGCCAGATCGTGACTGGGGACTAGCTAGGGCTGTCAACCAGCTGGGCCTGGGGTTGGCTTCAGTCTGCATGGCTTAATGGGCTAGCCCAATTCAAAATTTTGATTCTGCCCAGTCCATTGAAAGCCCTAGGCTTGGCTTTTTTCTTCTTTTTTTTTTTGCACGCACACACACCCCACATACTCACACTAGTGGAATTTCACCACCTATGGGTACTCGAACCCTTGACCGGGTGTTGAAACTCCTGAGAGTCTACCACCGGAGCAAGAGTAAGAACCCGCCCTAGGCTTGGCCTATCAGCAAGCCATGCAATCAACGTCCATGAGGAATCCTAGCCCATAAGAGACTCGGCCCAGAAGCCAATAGACTGTCGACAGTGATCTATGTCATGCACCGTGCCAAAGCAATATTAGCCATAAATGGGCTTCGTTGGTTACTGAGGCTGGGCCTCTGTAAAACGATGGCCACAAACTCTCATTTGATGAATTAAGTTTGAGAACCAGGCCAGAGGTTGACAAGAGTCGTAAGCTGTGGCCCTTAGACTAGACTGAGTCTTTAGACTCGATTGACATTCTTGGGTTGTGTGCTACACTTAGGTAGCAAAACTTTGTGGGCCACACTATGATTTATGATTTATATGTTTCATCCCTACTGTCCATTCATTTTGCCAGATCATTTTTGGGCATGAGCTAAAAAATGAACCAATGAACCATATCCAAAGCTCAAGTGGTCCAAAATGAGAATAATGACAACCACCATTGAACCCACTGTTTTCTATGATGTGGTCCAATTGATCTTTGGGTCCATGCCCTGAAATGATTTATAAAATAAATAAATTAATGAATGGTGTGCATATAACACTTACATTATGGTGGGTCCATATAATTTTGCTTCGAATATAAGTTGAAAGTTACACGGTTTACAAATGGAATTCTCTCTCTTCCAATGTCAAAATCAATCATCATTATGCTTTTACACAAATTACCATCATTTACCTCCAACCAAATAGTCCTTGCACGAGTATCACATGCATTCTCTACCATTATATATAAGGGAAATATGTAACAATATTAGAAACGGGGCACATGTTTTGCTACCATTTAAGGGGAAAGTATACATCGCAGCATGGGTGACCCACGGCCTTAGATTTTGACTCCAAAGATTTTCTCTCATTTCTCAAGGCTAGCATTCACATGCTTGCTTAATTTGCAGCATAATCATATAGGATATAGAACTAATTACCCATTTTTGTGAATGATTACATGCATATGCAGAGATTAGTCTGGCTTTAAAGCAGGATGAGAACACCTTGATAGAGCTAGGCTTGAGATTGCGAAAATAAAAATTTTGAATAGGGCGGCCCAATGGCCTTGCCCAGAGTAATTCAAAATCCAAGCCAGGCCAAGCCCAAGCCTGACCCACTAGGCCCAGCCCACTGACAACCCTAGTTGTAACCTATATTCACTTTGGTGCTCTTACTAAGGGTTTTATGTTGATTTTAAGAAGTGTAAGTTGATTCACAATAAATAAATATGTGATATTATTTACTGGGAATTACTTATTTTTAAAAAGTTGAGTAAGCATCCAGTTCCCAATCGAAGATTCAAAGGCTAAAGTTCCAATGTATTTTATTGTAATACATCATAATGTATATATTCTAGCAAACCTCTTTAAGAAAATGAAAAATATGTAATAACACTGAAAAGGGTGCGCATGTTTTGCAGTTGCCACCATGCAAGGGAAAAATTGTACATTTCCCCCATAATTTGATGATTTTGCTTAAAATGACTAGTAGAATTGCATTTTGCAAATGTCGCCTCAAAATTTAACTGGAACATGCAAACACCTGCCTATCCAGGTTGTTTTTTTGGCCAAACTGCTAAGAAAATGGTGAAAATGGCTCAGTGCCCGACCTTTCGACTCAAAAGATTTTCTCTCAATATTCCTTAAGGCAAACCATGTGCATGTTTGCAAGATTTGCATCATGCTTATTGGGGATACAGAACCAATTCGGCCTCGTCATGGATGGTCTCTATCTCAAAATTGAATTCATCTTACTCCAGTTGTGACTAAGGGTCTAGCACTATCACCATCAAGTGAGGCCCATATGCTAAGATGGTGGGAGAGCACCTTCCAGCCAAACCGGCTCTCTTTTCATAACTCAGGTCTTCCTTATATTCACGTTTGATGATGTCTTCTCTAGATTTTTTGCATTCTTTCTTCTAGACATGTAGGGTTCAATTATGAGTACAAGAACCCCAACTGCTAGGGGTGTTACGGCCAGGAAGCTTTGATAGGGGACATTGACCCGGCATCGCAGCTACCATACGGTGAGGATGTCCACCTTGTTATTAAACCTCAGTTGATGATCTAAACATATCATGTTCTAGACCCTATCTTATATGGGGCTTGGTAAGAAACTGACGCAGGGGAGGACGTGAGGTCGAGCACCGTCTTCCTCAAGAGGATAACTATTCCGAATCCACGGAACTTCTCTGAACTCCTCACAGAGACTTCTCGAATCCACGAGGAAAGAAAGCAGAAAATAGAAATAAATTCTAATAAATTTGAAATTGATTGATGAATCATTAAAAACGAGTTTACAACCCTTTAAATAAGGGTATCAAGCAATGAGAAAGAAATCATAATCAAACTACAACTCAAACTCCTAGAATCCGCGACTTACTATAAATAGTAAACTTACTATTTATAGACGGTCGTGATGTCTACTAGTGCGCAAGGTTTTCGGCCAAAAATAGTAAGTGTCCTATTTGGCTTCACCAAACCGTTCCCCTAATTATTCTAAGCTCTTTTCACGTTGGGCGAAACTCCTAAAGCCCAACGGATGAAGAGTTATAATTAAACTAAAACTTACTATTTATAGTAAAAACGAAATTAAAACAGGGAAACGACCGTCAATCAAGGGGTTTTTCGCAATTCCGGGCTGCGCAGTCCGGCATAGCTGGGTTGGTTGGCTAAAGTAGCTCGTTCTACCCCAAAATCATATATTTTACGTCAGCTAACTCATTCCGGGTTGCGAGATACGCCCGATCTAAGGTCCGATGGTCCGGATCACTTCTGTCGTCGACCGGGCCTTTTCTGATCCATCTTGGCCATGAAACTGTCCGCGACCCGCTCTACATCAGAAACATTAGTTGAATGGAAGACTGTGTATGAAGATAATCTAGTCCCTATGCCATTTTTATTTTATTACATTCCTTGACGTGATGAAGCGGGTGAAAAGATCATTCATTTTATCCACAGATGTAGTTTTGACCAACTAAATAGTAAAAAAAATTGTGTTATTACTAAATTTATATTGATTGTCCTGTTTGATAATGGATAGTGTGGATGGTAGGTGTTCCAGGCAGTAGCGTATTCAAATGTGGCCATTATAATGAAATGTCTAAATCAATGATCACCTTTATCAATGAGCATGAGTGAAGCTTAAGACATTTGATGGAACTACCCAAAATATTCTCTCTACCAGCTTGCTCATATTTTTAGTTTCTACATATGATTCACTTGAATTTTGTGTCAGGATCTATGGAGCCTGATCATCATAGGTGTATTATTCATCTAGCTAGCATTTTTAAGGGTTGAGATCTGCGTTGAGCTTGTTGGGGTTGTAGGGGGGTAATGCCCCTGTCTAGAAAACAATTTCATAATTTCGCTTGGAGTTCTATGTAAATCCAATTTGATAATTTCGCTTGGAGTTCTATGTAAATCTAAGTACCTTTGGAGTAATATATATTCTATTATGAGAGAGAATAGAGAGAGAACTACATCTTTGGATTTTGCCTTAGAGTATAATGGATTGGTCTGAATTTGTAGAGCTGCTAAAAGGGAACTATGTAAATTTCTGTGTTGTGGTTTGTATTTTTATTTTTATTTTTATTTTTTCTGATTTCTTTTAATTCTGATAGTGCTATGCGCATAATTGAAAAGATATTTTTCTCTCATCCGTATGTTTTTCATATGGGAAAATCTTAACCTTCAATCTGTAGTAAAAAAAATTAAACAGTTCAATGAAGAAAACAAAGCATGGCTGCCAACAAAAGGGAGAGTTTTTCTATTTTTAATTTTTGCTTTCTTTTCGTTCTTTTTGTTTTTTGGTTGTGACAGGCTTTGATGATGAGATCATCATGACAACGGTTTGGATCACCTGAACGTGGACCCAACTTATACAAAGTCAAAATCACATCAAACTTGTTCACATTCGCGACCAAGATGGTACAATATCTCTAAAAGAAGAATCGAGTGCATCACATCAACTATTCAACTCACTTATACCGTCTATTCAAAGGTTCCAATGATTTCTGGCAGTTAATAAATGGGCCATCAAAAGTGGTGAATATTAACACTTTTATTTCACTAAAATATATGTACATATATTAATCACATGAAATTGTAAGATTCTCCAACCATGCTTGGAACAATATACACGTTTCTAGTTCTGAAAGTGGAAAGTTTTATATCCACATTCAATGAACAATACCCAAAAGAAAACTTATCAGATTGGAAGATCTCAGCCACCCATCTGAGCACTTTTCTTTTTGGTTGGGCATGAAGCTTTACTGTATTTTTCATCCATATATAGTCCACCCAAAGAATGGCCCAATAAACCAATGGTCCAGAACACTGAATATGGGCCTTTCTTGCTACAAATGTAAAATGGAGTATACTGTGGAAAGCCTTGAGTTGAGAATCCAGCGGTTCCTTTCAATGACATGAGTGGGGCACTCATCAAAAGGAGCCGACGGCAGAAAATCACGGCATACAATTTGGGATAGTGCCCACCTTGGTCGAATTATGTCCCACGATGATGGGGCCCACCTTTAATGGGAATTGGAGACATGGAAAAGCAAGAGATCCTACTGTGGTAGTTTGGATTGAAAGCAAAAGCATAACCTTTCGCCGCCCAGAGCATCATCCTTGACTTTTGTGCTAAATCAGCGCCCTTCTTCCTTGAGTAGCCAAAATGCCCGGCGGCGAAAAAACAGTTTGGAAAATGTTCATGTTTAATCATTTCACATTTGAGGGGTTTTGGTCAAAATAACGGTACATGAGCAGGAAATGTTCATGTTTAATAGTGTCATTTTAAGGGACTGTTTTTTTTTTTTTTTTACTATGGTAATTCATGATAAATAAGTCATCATTAATTATTCACCCCTTAATAAGGTTAGCTATCCCAATGTTAACATTGGGGAGCTTATTTTCAAAGCCTCCAACTCTCCAAAATACGTTTTTACGATTTTAGCATGTAAAAATTGTGGGGCCACCATGATGTGTATATATCTCATCCACACTTTCCATCCAAAATTGTGGGGCCACCATGATGTGTATATATCTCATCCACACTTTCCATCCATTCTACCATCTCATTTTAGGGCTTCACCCCAAAAATGAGGCAAATCCAAATCTCATGTGGACCACACCACAGGAAATGGTAGGAATTGAAAGCCTAATAATGAAAATTTCCTAAGGCTACAGAAGTTCTTGGATGAAATTACCTTACCAATAAGTTGGATGTCAGATATACATCACTGTGGGCCTATGAAAGTTTTAAGTTTGAATGGTGGACGTCACCATCCCTTTGTTTCTTGTGGTCAGCTTTGGCTTAAAATCAACCTCATTTTTCGACTCGCGCTCTATGCATAACACACACACACACATACATACTCACAGTGGGACCCACAGATTTTATGGGTACCAATTCCTATGCGATTTCATGCATTTCTATGCAGTTTCGAAGGCAAAATTACATGGCGTTTCCCTCTCATTCAAACATGGCTCAAAAGTCATTATTATCTATTTATCCTCACAGTTATAATTGGAAAAACAAACAGCCGTTTAAGGGACATGGTAAATAAGAGGGAAATTTTAAAAAGCTAGAGAGCGTAAAGTTTGGGTTTAAAGATGGTAATCTTAAGTGGTTTTGACTGAAAATGGTGTAAAAACTACTACAGAGAGGAACTGGTGTTTGCAAGCGGTGTGAAAGAGTGGAGGAGAAGTGGTTGTAAACAAAGTATGCAGCATTTAAATTAGCTAAATGTCCTGTCAATTTCAATTTCAATTTCTTAAAAATTCATTTTCTTGTTTAATTGTATTTAACATAGTGGATGAGTGGAGGAGGAAAATGTCACCTTCTTTCTCCAAGATATTCCATTAATCTATAATGTAGAAAATCTTTAAAACCTATAATATTTTGGGAATAGAGTTTAAATTGTCTTTTACAATGCACATATGCTTAAAATTAAGCCAAGAATCGTAATTCAATTCTAAAGAAAATAAAAAACTTTTCCATAGTAATAAACTTAGTCACAATAGCAAAGATGCCTAAACTAACTCATAAACCCTATAAGGTAACTCAAATGAAGACTTTGGACCATCAGTAGACTCTTAAAACCCTAAAATATAAAAAAAATAACTTACGAAACATACTAAGCTTTGACTTCAAATTCAAATTTGACTCCTAAATGATTGGATTTTGTGAAACTGTTTGAGGACCAATATACATTAGTTAATTCACCAAAATGTAGAACTTGTCGATAGATTTTCATTGACACATTATACATGCAATTTAATAATTTGTTATAAAGTTATATAAAAAACTATTAATGCCCATCAAGTTATTTTTGCTCAATATCAGCACTTCCACCCAAAATTTGTATGATTCGAGAGCTTTATTAAGTTGTCTATTACATATCCTACATTTCTAGATGACTAATACCTCGGCCATGATCATAATTCTGGTGATATATAGTAAAAACTTAAATATGTGCAAATGAGCATAAAATCAAAATATATATGCCTTAAATTTCAGTATATACCAAATATTGATACATGTTACATGTTGGTAGGTTGTTAAGTATACCACGACTCTCTCTCTCTCTCTCTCTCTCAATTCTTCCATGAACTCCTCTCCTCCTATGCTACGCTCAAACCCAACCCTCCATCAGTAGACAACAATAACCAATTCCTGCACTTAAACGTTCCATTTTCAAGACAAACGGTGTGTTTGATAACAATTTTAGAACTTAGTTGAGACCTTTCTATCTTAAACAGGTGTCAAAACCCGATCCATGTAAATGGATTTTGCATGTATGAATTGCTAGCTAGAATTATGTTATGAAGATTCTAACCACAAAAACTCTACCCTAATCTTTAGTGACCAAGTGAATCATCTAGAGTATAATATTGAGATGTTCGTCGTGTTGGTAGGCAAATCCTAGTGAGTAGTGGAAACCTAGAGGGCTAATGCTCCAATTGGATAGAACGAATTAGAAACCTTGAGGAGATGAGTAGATTTAGATTAATAAACCTAGCTATGTAGATTTTATGCTACAAAAGGTTCTTGCACCATGTAAATTAATCTAAGTGCTGAAAACTTAAAAGTATTGATCGAATTATAATTTTGAAAAAAAAAACAATTAGGGTTGTTTTAATCAAAAGTGAAAAAGAAAATTTAATGCACTACCACTTCCCGCATCCAACCTTTAGTATTAAGTGAAGGGAGAGGAGTTGACAAAAACACCCATATTTTCAATGAAAGTTAAGTACTTAATAAGTTGGATTTACCGAACAATCTGAATTAGTGAAAATCACTGCAAATATCAAATTTTAGTAATAAGTGTTGAAAACAAGTTTTATCAAACGGCCCCTAGTCTAAGGAAATGTAGATCATTTCTCTACCACTATATAAAAATGGTATCTTCTTAATTTTCTCTCCATTTGAAATTATATAGAAAGGATCAGTGGAATTTATCACATTGTGATGAGCAGCTAATAGTTATACATAGAGAATAACTTGTCAAAGGATGTGTCAAGAGTCCTTTAAGCGCATTAGATGCAGGTTCCATAATGTACTTTGTCAAATTAATTCTTGCTACTACATGTGGCAAATATAAAAGATCTAGACCATTCATTCACTTAGCTTTACTTAATGGAAAAATTATTAAAATTTTATTATATGGTGCATAGGTATGTTGAATTTGGTGGCATGGCAATAAAAATTTCCATCTTATACTATACAAAAAATAGAAATCAAAATAATAGGGCAAATATGAAAAATTATTAATTTCAAACATTTTTTTTTTAATCTATGCTTGCCAAATAAGTTTTTATGAAAAAAAAAGAGAAGCTTATTTTCAAATATCAATATAATTTAAAACAAATTTTTATAAGATTTTTTTTTTTTAAATACTTATAAAGTAATATTTATTATTTTTTTAGTTTGCTAAATGGCATCCAAGCCTTACCCACTTTAAAAAGGCTAGAGTTTTAAGCTTAAACCCAACCTTTGAGTCCGATACTCTAGTCCAGGCCCGACTGAAGCAAGTTAGGCCCAGAAGGCCGTCAGGCCAGCCTAGCCCATTAACAACCCTATTTCCTATAGAGCTATATTCGACAAATCACGGTGGATTATACTTATGTAGGCATCCACCATATATGTGGTAACTAGGTATGTACTTTAATCTACACTGTAAGACTCGTATCCTAGTCCGTACCGTTCCATCAGCTTTTGCGATCCTTCCGGTCAAATTTTGGCAACCTTCGCACCATATCCGATGTTTACGCGCGATCCTAAGCCAGGTCCCGCACATCGACGTCGGCTCAATCCGAAACTTGTATTATAGCGACCGCGTCGTCGCCGCTGTTCCAACGCCGTGACTTACGCACCAAACCGATACCCAGGCAAGAAAATGTCGATCTACGTTTATTCCGAAGAAACACCACGCGTTACGAATTTCGAGGGAATCTCTACAATTAGTCCCATCAATCAATCATAAATGCATCCCATACCTCAAGTACTACAACCCATTCCCTCCTTTTTCAAAAGTCCACCCTCTTTCCACCTCACTATTCCTCTTTTTCCCATTTTCAATAACAACCAAACCCCTTTTACAATTTTTCAACCCGACCCATCACCCATCACACCTCACCCATCTTTATCATCTCTCTCTCTCTCATTTCTCAAAAATCTCCTAAACAACTCAAAGCCTCAAACGTCCAAGCTTTCCTCTCCCTCCCAAGTGTGGTCCACCCTCTCATCTCTCATCCACACCATTAATCTCCCATCATCCACCGTCCAAGGCAAAGGCAAGGAGCATTTGAGGCCAAGGGAGCAAGGAGGAGGCTTAAAGGTGGGTGATCCACCATTGAAATCTTGATCTTTAGGGTGAAAAGGCCAAGCTATATGTCCTAGAGGGGGGGTGAATAGGACAATGCCAAATAAAAACTTATAACAGCGGAATAATAAAGAAAATGATAGCTAAATTAAATAACAATGCAGGAAAGTAAAACAACCTCAAATTCAGATCTTGAGAGGTTGATACAAACGTTATTCTAAGGACAACCTTACACCAAAAACAGAGTTTATGGTAGGACAACCTTATTTCTAGAAAGGTCTTTGTATCAAGTCTCAAATCGAAGAGGAATACAAAAACAAATATGAACTGAATTGAAATAACTTGTAATTAAAAATGTATTGTTCTAGGGACAGCCATACACCATAAAAATGGCAGGGCAACCTTGCTGGAACAACTTTCAAATGAAATTGAAAATCAAGCTTATAAAGGAATAGCAGAAAGTAAATTCTAAGCTATTACAACATTCTCACAAAGCTTGAAATAATTACAACATTCACCACCATACATACATCCCACAAAAAGAATAAAAATTAGAAAAATAAAACAATCAACCACAACTCAAGGGATTATAGTGGTTCGCCTGTGTGTTCACCAACTGTTATACAACAGCCACACAAAAAGCTACTCCACTCCTAATATCCTCACACAGGGGATATTAGCGTTCACTAAAAATAGGTTTTCCCAGGTTCACCCAAAACCCTTACAATTGTGTCTTTGTATGTGGGCTTACACAATTAAAAAAACCCCACTTCTGAGTTTTCCTGGCTCTCCTCAGATAATCAAAATAACAAGATTTTTCTGGCAAATCTTGAAAGAAACCAAAATAATAGAAAGGAGTTTACAATATGTAAAATACCTGAAAATCTCCTTCGTTGTAGCAGCCCGGTAGAACCAAATCAAAGTAGATGATTGAATGTCCAAGTTCAATGTCCAGACTTGATTACAATGGTTCTATTTCTATTAGTTTTTAAATTAAACCATATAGGGCTTGCCTTTATTGATTTTGATTCCAAAGACAGGGAATAATAATTCCTCTTATCAAATCAGATTGGAATATAAGAAACAAAATCAATTAAAATAAAGCTAAGGAAAGAGAATATTAAATAAGCACACTTAGCTTAGATGGAGCACAAAATTATCTCTCAGAAGTTCGACGAAGATTGGCTTGAATACTTTAATTAAATCGATGATTTCTTCGAGATTCGTGCACTATTTATAGGTGAAAAGATCTTGTCTTCGACTGTCTAGAGTGCTCTACGACTAGTTGAAGCTCTAATGATATTTGAAAAATCCGGCGGGATATGCTCGGACCGTTCTACGATCGTCATAGCTCTCCTACGATCGGTCGTAGGTTTCCTTCGGCCCAGGTCGTAGTCCTGAATATCTTGTGGACTTCGAGTCGTAGATTCTACGATTGGTCGAAGATGCAGAAACATTGTTCCTACGACTAGTCGAGCAGTCCATGACTAGTCGAAGGCTAACAGATTTTATCCGAATTTGTAACAAACTTACGATCGATCCAGGAAATTTCTTAGACTGGTCGAAGCAAGTCTAGGACTAGTCGAAGAAGGCCTAGGACTAGTCGAAGAATAGACCAATCACATGTAAAATAAACATACGACTTATGTATCCGAAATGACCTACTTCTAAGGTCATCCTATGGTCAAACAAACCTCAATCATGAAGTATGGACATTGAAACAAGAGACCATGAAGAATGAGCCTTGAAGTCTTGATGTAGACTAAACCTTGAAGTAGCTCAATCTTGAAAGTGGCTTGAGTTTCAGCTTGAGTCTTGAGTTTAGCTTGACTTTCAACTTGAGTCTTGAGATCAGCTTGAGTTTCAGCTTGAGTCTTGATTTCAGCTTGAGTCTTGTTTTGTGAGCAGTTCTTGCATTCAAGAGTCTTGTCTTGAGATCAGCTTTTTCAATCAAGATCTTGAGTCTTGTACTTAAGAGCTTTGCTTGTTTATGTATGTTGATCCTTGAGAGAGCTTCACTTATGCAAGTTATATATAACAGAGTATAATAGTGATTTTGGCACTACAAATTTGACAACACACAGGGATAGAAACTATAGCACTTACATAGGGCCCACTTGTTGTGGGACCCATTTTGATGTATGTATTGTATTAATGGAGGGCCCATAGTGGCGGGGTCCCTCCTCTCTATCTTACCATATATTTCTCTCTCTTTCGTTGTGATGGTGTGGATCCCACCAATATGTGTTACATCTACCCCGTCCATTTAAATCAGACGGTGTGGCCCACTCTATTACAGGTGATGATCCACACCATCCACTATTTGGATGGGCCCAATGCATTTTTTTTTGTATATATATATGTTATATTTTATAATACATATATAATATATATAACATAATATGTATTATATATATAATATAATATATATATTATATGTATATATTTGGTGGGCCACGTCCATGTGGGACCCACCACAACGCATGTGTTTGTCCACACCGTCCAGCGTCACTAGACGCTGGATGGGTGAGCCCCTCATGGAATGGGTATACTGGCATGGGTGTGTACTTTAAGGAAAAAAAAGAGAGAATGAAGTGGCGGGCCTTTCATGCAGGCCCCACCTTGATGTATATGCATAATCCAAGCCGTCCATTTCGTTCCCCAGATCATTTTAGGCATTGAGCCGAAAAATGAAATCGATCCCTTTTCTTGGTGGGCCATACCATAGGAAACAGTAGTGTTTACCGTTGAAAACCACCTGGATCTTTTTATTCGCCAGAAACAGGCCACATATTAGACTCTGTTTAACTGTATCGAGCGGGGGAATGTAATGGGAGGGACAGATTTCCCCGATGTGGACCCCACCTGTGAAAAACCACAGAAAAACCCGGTTTAAAAAAAACAGAAGCAGCAACAGCAGCAGCACTGTTGCTATCAGAAGACGCAGGCAGCGCCTGCGGCTGCGCTGACCGCTGACGGACAGACGGGCTGGGGTCACGGCCCCAGTTGTGGGCCCCACTTTGATGCGTTTCGACCATCAACACCGTGCATTTGATGGGTCCCCATGGACCAGGCGTTCACTCCAAAAGTCAGCCGTATACGGAACTCAGGTGGGCCACACCATCTAAAATCATGAGAAGACATGCCAAAAACATATGAAATTACTTATGGGGCCTACCTGTAATTTGGATGCGGCTGAATCTTGGTCTGAACCATCAGTCCAGTGGGACACACATAATGGGTAGACTGGATTTGGGGACCACCTTCCAGTGGACTCCCTGTCCCCGTGATTATAATAATAATAATAATAATTAAAAAATAATAATAATATATCACCGTGGGTCCTGCCCATTTGGATGACAAGTAACTATTGCAGTGGGCACTATCCAGGCCCACGTGACCTTGTGAATAGTTTGGATGTCAAATAAATAGTACAGCGGGCCCTAGGTTTGAGTGGCCTTATGAACGGTTTGGGGTTATATAAACAGTGCAGTGGGCCCCAGTCCAGTGGGCCCTTCTTTGGTCCACATGACCTTATGAACAGTTGGTTGGAAAATAAACATTATGTTGGGCCTTAAGTTGGGTGGAAAATAAACATTATATTGGGCCCTAGGCTAGGTGGAAAATAAGCATTTTGGTGGGCCCCACTTATGTAAGTATTGTAAACCACACCCTCCATTAGTGTGGGCTCCATCAGGATGCATGTGTTTCATTTGATTGTCCAACCATTTTGGAGATAATTTAAGGCCCATTGTGGAGGCCCATCTTCATGTATTGGTGGTCCTTGTTGAGGCCCACCTTGATTTGTATAAAGCCCATATTATGAGGCCCATTGTGATGTATGCAAGCCTATGTGACTAAGCCCATGTTGATGCATTTGTGGCCCGTCATTGAGAGCCCACCTTGATATATGTGAGATCCATGTATGAGGCCATTTGATGTATTAGAGGCCCATGGGTCGAGGCCCAATAAGATGTACAAAAGGCCCATTGCAATGTGTGATGCTTGGAAGGCCATCCCTTGGGAGCAATGTTGGTTTGATGTCCACATTGTGAGGATAATGTTGGTTAAATGTCCGCATTACGATTCTCCCTAAGGCCCATTAATAGGCCCATACCTGTAGTATATAGGCCGTCCAGGCCCATCTTCATTTTGATCAGAGCCTATTACCACATAACATGTTTAGTATAGATCCATGATTCATGATCATTCGCATCATATGTATGCCTGATGTGAAGAGTGACCGATCATAGCATATGCCTTTGGGCAGACTGTTTATGGGCTCTCTGATAGGCGGAGTTGCCCCATATAAGTGCATGGTACATACAGGACTGTTGCATGACTGATAATGTGACTCATGCACTTGCATTTGTGTGATTGTAGTTACTGTATGCCCTAGCGACATCAGGGCCATAGCCTCCATAGACACATCGTGGATGGCTGGGTTGGATACCGAAAATGTTTGGTTCTAGCATACGGGCGCCATAGACGTCCCTGGGTGAAAATCCCTAAACCCGATGGTACCAGAGGATGACTCCAACGTCGAGACCAAGTAGATATATGAGCGCACGAGGGCCGAATACCAGGAGGTCGCGTCTCCCATTGTGTCATGGTCGGTTAGAAAGGAGTGTGGCCTTACTCGCCCGAGGGTAGGGGGCAATACTAGGCTGAGTTTGACCATCTCGTGAATGGATCCGCTATCGACGTACCGGATAGGTATTGGCAGACTATTGGCCAGGCGGATAGTGAGGTTTCTTACGCTCACTTGGGCTGTGCGGTTAGGAAAGCAACAGTGTCATTTGGAGTGTATTGAACCCCGATGATTACCCAGAATGAGAACTGTACTGATATATGATGAGGTTTGGCATGCTTGAGTTGCATCTCGCATCGCATGGCTGTGTTATGGCCAATAACATTCATATCTTGCACCGCATAGCCTTGGTACGGCTGATTGCATTCATGTGCTCATCACCATGATTCCACATTACTCTGACCTTACATTTTGAGCACGCTTATATTGCGCACATACTTACACCACCCTCTAAGCTTTCTATAAGCTTATACACGATTGATGCGTGCAGGTGACGCCAGGACGCAGTCGCAGCCATAGTCTCACCGTAGTTGGAGCGTGCAGCCGAGCTTCTGGAGTTTTGTTTCTTTTATTACATTGTATTTTCCCTTTCAGACGCATTGTACTCAAAAGTTTTTGATCATAGTGGATTTTGTGGTGTTCCTGTGGTTATTGTTCGTGGGTTATGCTTTTGGTTTTGCTCGTTATGAATCGGACTGATGATTATAAATTCTCCTTGTAGTATCACAGGATCGGAACCTGGTGAATGGGTGCCGGGATCCGAGAATGGGGTTCTACGGAGGCTGTCGGCGCCGAATTCGGCGATCGAGAATTTTGTGAGCCCGGTTTCCGAGTTCGGGGCGTGACATACACCATCCAAACTACATTGTGGATGAAATATGACTCAAAATCGTGTTGTACAACCAACCCTCTATTGTACCCTATTTCTGTCCGTTCCTACAAGAGCCAATTAGAGAAGGACACGTGTAATTTTGCGAGGGTTACATGGTGTATTTAAGATTTGTAAAGATATCCGAAGAAGATTTTGCGGTAATACAACTAATGTCTATCAAGTGTTTCCACGTCATCCACAAAGCAAGGGCGGTCGAGCAGAATGTGGTTGAGTCGATAAGGGAATTTGGAGCAGTTATATGACAAATGAAAAGCTTAGAAGAAGGGCTCTAGGAGGTAAGTAATGCTGAAACAGTTATAGCAACCGTCAGAATGTGGAAAGCATCTAGATGATCAGTAGAGCTATAAATAGCAAAGGAATGAAAAAAAAGAGGGTCTCATACCAACCAAACCAAATCAAACCTATCTTTCAATTACTTTACGCTCCTTAGCAGTATCTGTCGTTTATATTCCTTAGAGTAATTCGTAGCATTAATTAAGTAATTGTTAACATTAGCATTATATGTAATTTACATTCCTTAGTGTAATCCGTAGCAATAATCAAGTAGTTGTTAACCTTATCTGTAATTTGAGTCCACACTTATATGTTGGATTCTGTTTGAGTATTAAGCAAAGTTCTCCATCTAAAGAAGCATTCTACAATTGTTCTCCTCGGCCGACTGTAAGAATTTCCCTTTTGATTTATCTGTATTGAAAAATTTCTTCCGTACAAAAGGCAAATAAATGTGTAACCCATTTTCAGAGGACGAACCCCACCATTTGATAATTGCTTGATCATCTTAAGCAACGTTGTGTAAGTAGCTGAATAGGCGATTAGTCTTATTCGAAACTACACCACAATCATTGATTAGGAACGACCATGTCTTTGGTTTAAGAACAGATTTAGGCCATTCCTAATGTGAACAGTTTTAAACCATTCCTAAGTGGAGAAACATCAAATTAAAACTTAGGAAAACGTTACCTTCATATTTCTCTCTCTCTCTCTCTCTCTCTCTCTCTCTCTCTCTCTCTCTCTCTCCCCTCTTCATTTTTCTTCTCATTTCTTCCGAAGCTCTCTCTTTTTCTCTCAAATCTCAAAAAATGGGAGCCTAGAATTGGGTCATCGCCGGTTAAGAAAGGTGAGATCCCATTCCTAAGATTTTTAAATTCTTTCTGATCTCGATTTATGAATGTTAGGTTTCCAGATTGCTACTCCGCTGTTGAGGGTCAAATATTGCATATCGGACCCTAGTTATTGCCTGGATTTACGAACATAGTACTGTTTAATGGCCCGATTTAATCGTGTTTGTGATGCAGGGTGTATTTACGAGCTTGGATTGAAATAGGATGCTAAAAGCATGGATTTAACGCTCATGAGTCACCAAGGCAAGGGATGGACCCCAGAGGACCGAGATCGAAGACATTACACGCCAAATATCCGAGAAAATCAGGCCACACATGTTTAAATGGGCCTTGAAATCGTCTAGAATGCAAGATCACAAGGTTTTCACCATCTGTTCGGCTCGAGACTTCATACATGGCCTGAGGACCATAAATGAACTGCGGAAGCCTACGGAACGGTACGGGCTAGGATACGGGTCTCATAGTACACGTCAAATTTTAGCTATTAGATCCTTATAGAAGTAGGCCAACGAACCGATCAGCCCATAAATTATCAAATTGGGGCCCACCTGATATCTGGATATGCTTCAATTTTGGTCTCAACTCATTAAATGAGATGAGAAAATGGATGGATGGAGCGGATGTCAATATACATCAAGATGGGACCCACTTTACATGGTGTGCGTGCACAGTACACATGCACTGGACGAGCACCAAAAATCAAGAAATTGTTCAGCATGCGCTGACCGATGCTTCTTTAAAAAATTTCTGAAACATGTCAGGGACGGTCCCCGTCTGATTGGGTTTCTCTAGTGGACCCTACCCATCATCCAAATGGATGATATGGACCGTCTATTGGAATCTCACAGGCCCTCTTACCAAAGCTTAGGTGATGGAATTTTAGGAGACAACGTGTATCAGAATTCAACCGTTCAAATGGACGATCGACGATAGAATAGAAGATCTTGTGGGTCACACTGAAATCAATCCAATCTTGCCATTCCCAGATGATTTTTCATCGTGAATCTAAAGGACGGCGTGGATTTATCCATCACTGTCAATCTGGGACCCACCGACCATCATAACGCGAATGCGCAGGCTCTGTTTCGCAAATAGAGCCTGCGGACGGAACTTGTGGACCACCATCAAGGCCTCACGTGCTTGATCCGATCCGTCCATCAAGTAGAGGGAGCAAAACCAATTAAAGTCATGCTGATCTTTGGCGGCCATGCACATGCACATGATCGCTACAGCGATCGCAAGAAGACCATTTACCCGTCGTTGCAGCCTGATTATCTCAGTGGGCTACATCAACGGATGACCAAAACCTCCCATCCTCGGTCGAAATTTTGAGGAGAAGATGATAGACGGCGTGGATTTTGCAAATGTCATAGAAGATGGGCCCCACCGGCAGCCAGCGCAAGAAACGTACCTTTGTTTATGCAAGTTCAGAAACTTGGACGATCCATACAGCTTTGCGTTCATAGCCAGGATCGGTCCAATGATCTTGGCCATTCAAAATCTTCTTAAGGTGGGTCCAACCGATGCCAAGAAGTTTGGTCGGATCAGATCTTGCAACAGGCGGTGCTTTGTGGAAGCTCTTATTACGTATAAGCTTTTTTGTTTTTTTTTCTTCACACGGACTGCAAAAGAAGCTGCGAAAGCTCCACACTAGGCCCCTCTTATAAAAGAAAGAGAAGGAAGAGAAAGAAGGGATCTCTCAGCTAGATGTGGAGCGTGGGAAGAAAGAGAGAGAGATAGAGAAGGAAGAATTGGTTTCGGTTTTCTTTTCTTTTCTTTTGAGTGTTAGCCTAATCATGTCTATGTAAGGCTAAACCTCTTAGATAGGGCTAAGAGGTGAAGCTTGTAGTGTGATTGGGATGTTTGCTTAGTTTTAATTCATGTTTATTGAACTCTCATGAATTCTAGTTTGATTATAAGGGATGTTTTTAGTTTTAATGGTTTGTTGTGACTCAAATTACAATAGATTTGCGATAGCTTGAGATATTCTCTTTTCTTGTATTGAGATTGTGAACTTGGGAACCCTGTTGTTCACCATCGTCTCATGGGCATGGTCGGATGATGGAACCCTTCCTAATTTTCATAATTCTCTCATGATTGGCTGTAAGATTGGTAAATTGTTGTTGTTTGCTATAGTCTCCTGGGCATGGTTTGGTGACAGAATAACTTTCAAATCTTCACCAATCTTATCTGTTGATGATTAGATCCATGAGAAGTTCAGAGATCTGACAAATCTCTTCTTACCAACTGGATAAGATAGGACTCTGATTCCAGTTGTGTCCCTGAATCAATACAAGGTAACTTCCCAATTGTTACAAGTGGATCCTTGGCACCCTAGTTTTCTACCTCTGATTTCTCTAAGTTTTAGAATAATATTTCACCATTATTCCCTCAATTTCATTCGATTTAGATTTCATCTTAGTCTAGTTCTAGTTCTATTTAGTTTCAGATTACGTACAGGTTCCAGTCCATTGGAATTTGACCTCGGTCTCACCGAGTTTATTACTACATCACAACCCTATAGTTTGGGTGTAAACAAGCTTTTGGCGCCGTTGCCGGGGATTGATGGTTACGTTTTATGAGATTAACTTGTTTTGGGATTAGTTTAATATTAGGTTAGGATTAAGTTTTTCTTTTTTCTAATTTTTAGAAACTAACCTAACTTTCCTGTTTTGTAGGATTCTGAGATAGACTTTCTAAATTGGTAATCTCTTTCTAGTTTTTCTGTTTTTCTATTTTTAGAAATTTTCTAATTCTAGGATTTCTTTTATTTTTAGAATTTAACTTACTTTCTAATTCTAGGTTTGAAACCTTCCTTTAGAAACTTTCTATTTTTAGAAACTGATCTATTTTGTTTTGTTTTTCAGGTTTTAACTTAGGAATCTCTAATCTAGTAACTTCTTTCTAACTCCTCCTCTTACTTTCCATACTACTGTAGGATCTTTTTTTTTTTTTTAAGGATTAGATTCAGAATTAAGGTTTCACCATGAACGAACAAGAGAGGCTAGAGTGGGCACGTGAATATGATAATCTATTTCTAGAAAACGAGAGGTTCCGTGAAAAAGTGTTAGATGCTTATGCCTGGAAACAACCTATATCTCAAGATTTTTCTCAAACCGACATCGAGAACCGACTAGAACGTTATGCTCTATCGGTTAATAAGTCCATACGCGATCATAATTGTGAGAATGAGGATTATTATCATCTATCATATTCTCCCACATATGATCAGTATGACTATAACTAGTGGAAACATCAAAATTGGAAAGATGAACCAACAATATGTTATAATGATTATTCTCTTAGATACCCTACCTTTAAAATTCAACCAGAAACAATCCAAGAGAATTCAATTCAAAATTCCTTCCAAACTCTAGAGCTCAACCAACAAAATACACTCTAAAGGCTGCAAGAACTTATAAAAGATATTCAATAGTTGAGTTCACGTGAGGCGATTGTGGAGAACTCTTGAATTTGGAATGAGGAGTTGGATTTCGTCAATGAGCATACGGTTCAATTTTCCGATGAGTCAATCTCGATGACGGTCCAAGGGAATGGTCAAGAGATGTGGGTGTCTTTCAAATATAATGATAGTGATACACTTCACTCACATGACACACAAGATTTCAATGATGAGGAAGTAGTTAGTTTATGTGAACCTCAACCCAATTTGGGAATAGAATATGAGGAAAGCGATCACATCCCAAGTGTGCACTGCACTGAACTAGACAATGATGAGTATTGGGATGACAATCATGAATGTGCAACCCCAGTTCTTCTGAAATTAATCTCAAGTTTGGTCCAGGTCAATGATCAAGAAGTACACGAAGTGAGCAGTCATAATGAGCTACTCCACTCACGTGACATGTCTGATTTAAAAGTGGATAAGCTCCTTACAACCGACCCTTCTATCTCTTGTGAGACATGTTTGGATGACTCCCCTGAATTGAATGATGATATGATTCGGGAGGTGGACAATTTACTTGATATGACTTTGGAATTTGAAACCACCCAGTTGAGGCCACCATCTGAGCTATACACGTTTGCTAATTCAATGCCTCGACTGAGTAGTTTTAATGAACAAAGTGTTCACATCAGTGCCTTACCTATTGATTTTCAATTTGTCTGTGCAGGGCAAGAACAGGAGAGCATATGTCCATCCACTTTCAGAGACAATGGAATCATTGGGTAGATCATCACAAACTTTGATGCGAAAAATGAGCCATTCTCAGATGAATTACTCAACTCTTTGGACGATTGCTTGGCACATTTTTCAGATTCAAACGATCCTATGATTAATGAAATAGTGGATGCCTCGCAAGAGAATATCTCAGTAGTTGTTACTAATCGAGAGAACCCTTATTCTGAAGCCTCTTCTTCCCTAGATCCTAAATGTCTGCCATTAAAGGAGGAGGAGCTGACAATGGAACAGAAGTCTGAAACTTTGGAATATGTTGAGACTACATCACTTCTTGAGAAGTTTTCTAAACTTTATTTACTTGTAGTCTCTGATTCACCATAGAATACTAACGTTGAAACTTCTTCTGTCACAGGTGAATCGTATATACTTTGGATACCTCAAGCAATTCAACGAAAAATTTCTTATGAGGTACATAAGTTTCTTTGAAAAGTCATGCTCCAGGGCGTTTAAGCCTATTGCAAAAAGGGCTTTTGGATGATCCTGTTGAGGAACTTACTGAGAAACTTATCAAGATATTGGCCGGAAGAGGAACCTTGCGGCATGATCGAGTAATTTTTCCTTACTTTCATAGGACTAGGGTAGTTTGCTTTATGTTGTTCTATGATAAACGGTTTTATGTCATTAGGTTAGTTTGTTTTATATATTATTTTAAGACAGTTTACTTTCGTGTTTCACTCTCGTGCTGCCTTGCTCTCCTACTGAGATCTCTATGGAAAAGTCTCTCTCGATTCGTTATCTAGGTACTATCTTCCCATCATTTCTCATTTACTTTTGTTGTCCCGTGTGCATTGCATGCTCAAATCTTTTACATTAAGGACAATGTAGATTTTAGGTTGGGGGTGGGAGATTAGATTACATAATCAGTATTTTCTTGGTCTTGAGCAAAAATTGTGAAAATTTTTAAATTTTTCTGAAATTTCTTGTAAGTTCGAAGTGATTTTGACTGCCATCTTTGATTTAGAATTATAAGATACGTGATGTTGGTAATTTATGACTCTTGGATTCAGTTATTTGTTAGATTTCACAGTTAAGTTCGAACTGTTAACCATGATTAGAAGTTTTAAACATTGATTGAGTTATGATTTCACAAGACACATCTCGCTTGCACATTAAGGTTTCAGTTCGATGTTGAATTGTAACTTGGTGATCATTAAGCATGGAAGGAACCAACCTAGGGAATTTGTCCATCATGTTCAATAAGAAGAATATAGAAAAAGAAAAGGAAGTTTTTGAAAAAAAAAAGAATACCCAGCTAAAAAAATAGTTGCCATTAGAAAAGGGTTGGGTGTATGATCTTCACCATAGGTTTACTCCCTACAGGTGCAAATTTGATTCCCCTCCCCCTCGATGGAAAAATCAAAAGTTGGAAGAATGAAAAGAAGAACTGTAAGGCAAGTTCTGGTTTACGTTATGGTTATCCTGAATGTTCTTTTGATCATCAATGCTATCATGAAACTTGACCATTGAATATCTTAATGATGATAAGTCAAGACTACACTATACACCCATAGAACTCAATGTTTAGAATTTTTTCTAATTGATGGATTAATACTTTGAACTTGACTATGGAATTTACCATGCGTTCGAGTCCAACAGATAGTAATGCCTAACATTCATCAATCTTATAATTTTAGGATCTGGATTGTTTTTCATAAATCACTCGAGTTTAGAGAAATCATCCTATAAATCTCAAACGTATTTTTCGCATACTTTGCTCAGGACTAGCAAGATGCTGGTTGGGGGTTATGTTGAGGGTCAAATATTGCATATCAGACCCCATTTATTGCTTGGATTTACAAACATGGTACTGTTTAATGGCCCGATTTAATCGTGTTTGTGATGCAGGGTGTATTTACGAGCTTGGATTGAAATAGGATGTTAAAAGCATAGATTTAACGCTCATGAGTCACCAAGGCAAGGGACGGACCCTAAAGGACTGAGATCGAAGACATTACACACCAGATATCCGAGAAAATCAGGCCACACATGTTTAAATGGGCCTTGAAATTGTCCAGAATGCAAGATCACAGGGTTTTGACCATCTGTTCGGCTCAAAACTTCATACATGGCCTGAAGACCATAAATGAACCGTACACGTCAAATTTTAGCCATTGGATCCATATGGAAGTGGGCCAATAGACAGATCAGCCCATGAATTATCAAATTGAGGCCCACCTGATATCTAGACATGCTTCAATTTTGGTCTCATCTCATTAAATGAGCTGACAATATAGATGGATGGAGCGGATGTCTCATATACATCAAGATGGGGCCCACTTCACATTGTGTGTGTGCACAGCACACATGCACTGGATGAGCCCCAAAAATCAAGAAATCGCTTCTTTAAAAAATTTTCAAAACATGACAGGGACGGTCCCCGTCCGATTGGGTTTCTCTAGTGGACCCCACCCATCATCCAAATGGATGATATGGACCGTCTATTGGAATCTCACAGGCCCTCTTACCAAAGCCTAAGTGCGAAATTTTAGGAGACAACGTGTATCAGAATTCAACCGTTCAAACGGACAATCGATGGTAGAATAAAAGATCTTGTGGGCCACACCGAAATCCACCACTGACCTAGATCAACAATCCAACCGCCATACTGCAACCTCAATTCCCCTCTCTCCCTCCCTCTCTCTCTTTCCCTCACGCAAGGCGATCTTTTTCTTGTCACTACAAAAAATATAGATATTAGGGGCATTTTTAGCATATGCGGCCACAACAAACCGCCATTGTGGATGAAATGAGGGGCGTTTTTATGTGGCCACCCGTGTACAAAATGGGCCACCGCCGTTGATTTGAAATAAATAAATAAATAACCTCAAATTAAAGCCCTATCCCACGCAGCACACTATCCCCAAATATCCAAAACGCACGTGCACCTTGTAAGTGCTATAATTTATAGCCCCTTTTTGTTGTCAAATTTGTGGTGCCAAAGACACTGTTATGAAGCTTGCATATGTGAAGAACAAAGCTCTACTCAAGATCAGCTTTGATTGACAAGCACTGTTCACAAGTCAAGACTCGAGAAAGTGAGATTGTTCGACTTAATTCAAGACAAGGATAATGTAAGATCTCAAGAAGCTTTCAAGTTCAACCTCAAGATCTCAAGAAGCCTTCAAGTTTGAGCTACATCAAGACTTCAAGATTCATTACTTTCAAAGGTCACTCGTCTCTAAGTTTTAATGTCCTTACTTCACTATTGAGGTATGACTGACCTTAGGTTGACCTTTAGAGTAGGCCATTTTGGATACATAATTCATATATTTTATATAAGTGAGTTTAGTCTGTTCTAAGACTAGTCTTAGACTTTGTTCGACTAAACCTAGCACTGCTTCGACCTGTCTAAGAATTTCCTAAATTAGTCATAAGTTTGTTGTAAAATTTAGAAATTTTCTGTTAGGCTTCGACTAGTCTTAGGGACTATTCGACTAGTCGTATGAACAGTGTCGACTATTTCTTCGACCAGTCGTAGTCCTATGACTCAAAGTACAGTGTTGAAATTCGGCTAGCTTCGACTAGTCATGAGCAACCTACAACCAGTCGAAGGAGACATATGACCAGTCGTAAACCACCTACTCTTATCGTGCCTGAATTTTCAAATATCTGTTGGTTCTACGACCAGTCGTAGAGATCTTTAGACTAGTCGAAGACGTGATTTACTCACCTATAAATAGAGCACGAATCTCAGAATAAAATATGAAATTCAAGCTAATTTAATTCGGCCTTCTGAGAGATAAGTCTGTGCTCTATTTAAGCTAAGTGTGCATGTTTAATATTCTCTTTCTTTAGCTTTTAAAATTGATGTTGTTTCTTGTATTCCAATCTGATCTGAAAAAGAGGAAGTTTCATTTTTCCTTTTCTGGAATCAAAATCAATTAGAGCTAGCCTCATTTGGTTTAATTTAAAATCTATTAGAACCTAGAACCATTATAAAGTGAGTATTGGACATTGAACTTTGACATTCAAATCTCTACTTCGACTTGGTTCTTCTGGGCTGCTACAACGAAAGAGAAATTCAGGTATTTTATGTTTATGTAATTTACTTTCATTTGGTTTTCTTTTGGGATTTGCCAGAAAAATCTCATTGTATTAGTTATCTGAGGAGAGCCAAGAAAACTCAGAAGAGGGGTTTTTATAATTTTGTAAGCCCACAGAGAAAGACCAATTGTGAAGGTTTTGGGTGAACCTGGAAAACCTATCTTTGATAGTGAACGCTGATATCCCCTGTGTGAGGATATTGGGAGTGGAGTAGCTGTGTGGCTGTTTATTAACAGTTGGTGTACACACAGGCGAACCACTATAATCCCTTGTGTTTTGTGGTTGTGTGGTTTATATTTCATATCTTTAATTATTCATTTGTGAGATGTATATGTGGATGTGAATGTTGTAATCATTTTATTTCAAGCTCAGTGGGAAATGTTGTAATAGTTTAGATTTATATTTCTGCAATTTATCTCTTGTTATCTCTTTATTAGTTTGAGTTTCAGTTTCTCTATTTGTTCTAGTAAGGTTGCCCTGCCATTTTTATGGTGCATGGTTGTCTTTAGAACAATCAATATTTTGAGATTGCATTCAACATTCTGTATTAATTTATTTATTTGGCTATCTCTCTTTCTTTATTTCCACTATATTTATTTTAAATTTGGTATAGTCCTATTCACCCCCCCTCTAGGGCATATAGCTTGGCCATTTCAAGTGGTATCAAAGCCTAATAGCTCTCTTTTTTATTTGGATTTAATTCCTGAGCTAACAATCTAAGCTTTATATAAGATGTCAAATTTTGATAGCGTTTTAGTCATTAGGCCTCCACCTTTCGATGGCACCAATTATGCCTATTGGAAAGTCAGGATGAGGATCTTCCTCAAATCCATGGATGAAAGTGTGTGGCTATCCACAGTGAATGAATGGATCCCCCTACCACTGAAGTAACCGGGATTGATGGTTTAAAATCTATGAAAGTTATACTATATTTCTCTTGAACCACACTTCAGAAAAATGAGAGTAGTGCAAATGCTAAAGCACTAAATGCAATTACTTGTGCACTATCACTGGATGAATTCAAAAGAATTATATCCTGTGATTCTGCAAAATAAGCTTGGGATATATTGGAAATGACACACGAGAGTACTTCAATTGTCAAGAAATCTAAGATACAAATCCTCACAACTAAATTTGAGGAAATACGTATGGAAGAAAATGAAATGTTCATGGACTTGTATACCAAATTGAATGACATTGTAAACTCTATGTGGGGTCTATGTGATAAAATCCCTGAAAGCAAGATTGTGCTAAAATACTATGCTCACTTCCCCTATATTCTCCTATTCTCTCTCTTTCTCTTTCCTTTATTTCTCTCTTTCCTTGGTGTGATGTCTCTGGTCTACACTGACCTAACTTGGTTCGAACTGATTGGTCGACTTGGTGCAGTGTGGCACTGAGCTCACTATGCTCAAACAGTCTCTTCCTCTCCTATTTTCTCTCCTACTCCCCTCTCTTTTTTCTTGATTTTTGGGTAGCAATCCCGAGATGAACGACCCATATTTATAAGTTGGAAGCACACTCGAATGGCCCATCCAACGATCAAGAATTGGTGGCCGACTCGTGCGTTCTTCTCTGATTTTTCGAATGCATGGGGTCCATTCATCATTAGGGATGGGTTTCTGTTGCTATGGCCCACCGAAAAAGTAACTTTCTATCTGTCATGGGGCCCACATCATCTTGATGGGTATTTCGATCTAACAGGGAATCTAACCGAGAAGATGACATGGCCGAAAATGGTAGATTTTTGTTTACGGCCTATCAGCGTGATCTGATCCGTTTGAATGTGTCGGATGGCGCCATTAATCATCATATGGCCCACTTTTCCCACAAATCATCGCCGTTTGTCTATGTCTCACGAGATTTTTCGCCTTCATGGTTTTCTTGTGAGACGAGAAACTCTCTCCAATAGAGTCGTTGCTGCCCTAGAGGGAACGACTGAGATTGATCTACAGAGCTTGGTGGGAGGTCCGGATCACGCCAACTCAAGTTTCCCTAAGTGGAAATGTCTCCCACTCCTTTCTGCTGCGCAGTCGAGTGCTTGCCCATTTTTTGCACTGAAAGGAGCGTTGAGAAGCGTCCGCAATGAATGGTTGGGATTGAAAACGGGTTGTTACCTCAGATCACCAACATGGCAGCCATCCAACCCTCTCTCTTTGGAGGAATGTCGATGTATGCCCTTGTTTGGCTCTTGCCTGAGCACATGCACGCTTGCATGGTTCCGATCAGTCATCGTGGACCTAGTCGTCCGGGGCCTCCTTACCCGATGGATGGTCTGGATCGCCCAGACAGTGGCTTGAAGTGGGCCATGACTCGTCCAAAACGGACATCGTTCGTTCAAATTCGCTGCAGGCGGGAAAACGGGAGGAAATCTCCTTTTTCTTGAAGCCGTCGGGTTAGCGCTTGTTTAACCGTCTTAACAATTCGATGCACTGCGTGCATGCCATCCGTGCTGCACGTGCACTCCAGTGTGGGCCCCATCACGATGAAATCGTGCAATCCACATCGTCCATTTTCCTAAGGAGTCCCGTCTGAGATATCGGGCTGATGATCAGAATGATCCAACGCTCAGGTGGCCCATAAGTCATGTTCGCAGTGTTCACTTACGGATTTCTACCGATTTGAGGGTCAAATCTTTCTGGGTCCAAGTATCGACAGATAAAAAGGGTCCTAGAGTTATGGGTGTGTCCAGGCCCAACCACTTTGCCTGTTGAGCATTCTTAATAACGTCATCCCTACAGTATGTTTTCCATTTGCCGTTACTATATGTGTACACCTAGATGCCTAGACACCTATCCATTTGCTCACTTATTTATAGGGCCTACCTCTGATCAGAGTTGTCAATGTGGGCCGTTTGTCCAATCCTAGGCATGTCTACTCTCTAAGCAGTTTGCAGTTGGATCCTGTAACGCCCCAGTTTTCAAAACCCGAGTACACGACTCGCATTCTAAAAATTCAGGAGTTAACTAATAATAATGGTAATTAATAAGTAAATCAAAGTGCAAATAGAGGGAATGAAATATAGCATAGATCTGATCCAAAATGTGAATAATATCTTGGCCTACTCAGCTGGGGGCCAATTACAAAATCCTCAAATATAATAATTTAAACAGACTATCGTAAATGCAATCTACCGATTGAGGCCATAATACACAGCCACCTCCTGATATGGCTCCTCATTGTAAGGCTCCTCCTAGATTGCAGCCACCTCTAGATTCGTCGCGAGTCCATCTGCCCCTATATCCTCTATACTGTTGAATATTGATGAATAAGTGGCCAGCTCAGTGTGATCTCCCCTCGAGAATACACACCACTGCCATAGATAAGAAATGGCATAAAACATCTAGCCAAATCAAAACATGACAGATATAGTCTTATTATATGCATGGATGCATGAAATGCAATCATCGCCCTGGGAATGCTCATCCGTGTGGACAGTGGGCTCGTCACCCATGCAATCATCGACTTGGGAAAACTCATTTAGTCAGACAGAATACATACATAATGTATGATAGCAATAGATGCTGGTCTGTGCCATGTATGCTTGAAAAGGCCGAGCTATATGTCCTAGAGAGGGGGGGGGGAGGTGAATAGGACTATACCAAATAAAAAATGATAAGCAGAATATAAACAATAGATAGCAAAAAAGAATGTAAATAACAAAAGGAAATAACAACCTCAAAAATCAAATATTGAGAGGTTGATACAAACTTGGTTCTACGGACAACCTAACACCAAAAACCAATGGGTTATGGCAGGACAACCTTACTAGAACGTGGGTGAGTATCAAAAACTCAAACTTAAGAGGATATGAAAGAAATAGAAACTAATCTATTACAACATTTAGCACACAATACTGAAATATAAAGATTACAACATTCACATCCACAAATACATCCCACAATCTTAAACGATAAAAAATAAAGAAATAAATCACACAACCACCAAACACAGAGAATTATATTGGTTCGCTTGTGTGTACACCAACTATTAATAAACAGCCATACTACTCCACTCCTAATATCCACTCCCTCGGGATATTAGCGTTCACTAATCAAAATAGGTTTTTCAAGGTTCACCTAAAACCTTGACAATTGTGTCTTTAAATGGGCTTACATAATTCAAAAACCCCTCACTCTGAGATTTTCTGGATCACCTCAGACAAAATCAAAATAAAAAATTTCTGGAACAATCTCACAAACCAGAAATAAATTGAATTACAAAAAAAGTAAAATCTTATCTGTATGACGATTCTGAAGTAGCCCAGTAGAACCAACTTGATGACGAGATGTTCAACGTTCAGTCTCACAAGTGTATAGGGTTCTAAGTTTAGATGATTTTTAATTAAATCAATAAGGGCTTTGTATGGATTTTGATCTCAAGGAAGGGTAAATCAAATATCCCTTTCAAAATGAGAATGAAATAGAGAATCAAAAATCAAATTATGAGAGCTACTTTAAAGAATCTTAAATATACGCAAAATAGCTTAGAATTTACTCAAAATAATCTCAGAGTGATTGCTTAAGAATGATAAGAATTGAATAAAAAACTCTGAAATTTGAGCACTATTTATAGGTGAAAAATCGATTCGCACGACTGGCCTTTGGTTAGCTACAACTGCCCTTATCCAAACAGATTTTCAAAAATTCTGGCATGATAAGATTTTTCAGCTGCACGACTGGCCTTGTGGGTCCCACAACTGCTCGAGTGGCTTGCTCGACTGGTTGTGTGAGTCCAGATTACTCGCTGGAAAATGAGTCGAGCACTACACGACTGGTCGAGCACGATTCACACGATTGATCGAGTAGTTTCCAGGACTGGTCGTAGACTAATAGAAAAAATTTTAAAATTCATAACAAATCCTAGACTGGTCGAGGAAATATTAGGATTGGTCGAGCTAGTGTTAGGGCTAGTCGAAAAAATAAAATTTTACACTTATAAAATGACCAAAATAACCGACCGAAAGTATGAAATGATCTAATCATGATATAAGGTCAATCTAGGTCAATCATACCTTACTTGTGAGATAGAACATATGAACACTTAATCTATTGATCACTTCAGTAGTATTAATTCTTGCGATCATCAAAGCTTGAACTTGACATATCAAACATAATATTCAACTAGGTCTTGAGTTCTCGGACTTTTCTGGTTCCAGATCTTGAACCGCAATATTCTTGAAAACTCTATCTTCTCTCAAGATATGAAAGTCTTCACTTTCTTCTAGTTTGAAGATCTCGGTAAGTTTGTCATAGATATCGGCAAGATAGATTCAACACGAACAAAATAAATGTCGAAGATTCAATGTGAACAGATGCATAAGCTTGATACAAATCAAGATATAAACTTGAATTGGTTTGTCACACCAAAATTTAACAATACTTAGGATTTATCAACATAGCACTTTCAATGATTAGCTAATCCGTTATTAGTCCAATTATACTCAACCAATTTAATTAAGCTCACGATCACTACAAGGAGCTTGTGGCCCAGCATAGGCCGACGGCTTGGGCATAGCGTCCCATGACCACCATCCCTGACCCATGAGGCTACCGCCTTAAGGTGTGTGTAGTATCCACCAACACTTGGTCAATCAATTCAATGTGAAGGGGCCACCACCAATGCTGACCGGGAATGAGATGTCGAAATTACTAAGTACGGTGATTAAAACATGACGGCATAAATGGTTCAAAGACAAGTAAGCAACGATATTTAAAAGGTTGCAAAATTCACCCCAAGTCAGTTAGGCGAAATCACACATGGATGGTAAACCCCATAGTCAAATGCCAACAACCAAAACCTCCATGTCAGGGGCCTACTCGTATTGTAACCAGTCTAGTTACACCCTAAGCACGGACTCTCCTTTGTTAGAGTTTCCCATGGAGAGGTTTCAATAATGTGTGGGTCATAACAACAGCATGGATCCTTATTATGAGTAAGGAATAGAGAACAATGCATGTATTCCTTGATATTACAATTACATACTAAATGAGCTAACACATGACATATATAATGGGTAACTAATTTAATCATTTGGATAATCTAATACACATGTTCAAGCGATCTAAGCAAGTATAAAGTATGGGAGCCATCAATCTAAATAAGCATATTAATTAAACACAGTCTATTCCCATATAATTTATCATAAGTCTAACTAGCCAGTAAATCACTATAACAACTAATTCTAGTCTAGTTGGGAGTAGAAAGTCCAAGGGGAAAAAATCATCACCAGACAAATAGCAGTGTGCCCCTTGATCCAAGTGATCACGAGTACTTAGCTGCCCAATATCACGAGAGTAGCCTCCTGGAGTCATTCCCAATACAATAACTGGTGTTAGAAGGCATTCCCATCTATAGAATGAATAGGACTGGTAAGGACTCGATGATTAAGGGGACATGGGCCTGATTCATGATGACCAGGCCCACCTACCATGACCTGATCAACGGGCCTGGGGTACGCCTAAACATCCCTGAGGATGAGGCCTGAACTGAGCCTGGATGCCTCTAACTTGCTGCCCATTAAGGCCCACTACCTTGTAGTGCGGCCCTCAGCAATTCAAGTGAGGCCCATTGCAACTTAAGTGAGGCCCACTGCAATGCACAGTGCAGCCTATAAGAAGGTACAACCCAAGGGCTGGCTGGACTGGCCACCTTAGGCACAGAACCCATGGCCTAGCAGATCCTGGGCCCGCCCCATGCCCAGAGGACGGCCCACCTACCTGGTGCAGGGAGTGGCCCACCGTGAAAACTCTCGGGGGAAGATGTGGCCCGTTTGAGACCCAAATGAGGTGCGGCCCACCCGGCAATGCAGCCCGCTGAGAGCCCTCTCAAGCGCGACCCACCATCTGGGTTTAAAGCCCACTGTTAGAGTGCCTGCGACCTAGAAACAGGTCCTCTCAACGGCCCATTTCTGCTGGTTTTCAAAGCCTCAGTAGAGGCAAATTCGAGCCCGTTACAGGGCCCAAACAAAAGACGCCTGCAACACCATTCAGGGAGTGGTGAAGGCCCACTGCAAGTTGCGTTCACTGCCCTAATAGTGCTCTACTGAGGCCAATTTCTAGCCTGGTTCGGAGCATGACTAAGGGTAGAACGAAAGGCATTCTTTGGTTTGGATGGGATGCTCGTTTAGGGCCTGTCATTAACTGAGTCTAAGGCCTGCTTTGAGACCCATCTACGGCCCACCAGAGGTGAGGTTTCTGCCATAATTCTGGTCCAAAACACAGGCATTTCTTGGCCTGATCTCAGTCTGGAATTGGCCTGTCACCTGGCCTCTTCATTAATCCGAAATGCAGCCATCTAAGGGCTAGAACTGGCCCTGACTTGCATCCGGATGTGGCCCTAGCAGCTAGGTGCTATTTGGAATGGAAATGAGATAGGCTGTCCCGGTTTCTCAGTCCCACACAAGGCCATTTCTTGGCCTGTCTGAGCCCAGATACCGAGCTTCTATCTTGGCCAGACTTCAGCCCAAACACAGCCATTGCTTGGCTTAGTTTTGGTCTGGGCTCACTGGTTCTTTGGAGTTCGGCACGGCCTGCCTTCATGGTCTGAAGGAGGTCGGCTTCAACTCCCTGGTCAGCATGTTTTTAGTTGAAAGAAGAGAAAGCCTAAGGGATGAGGAGGGGCTGATTAACTCGTGGGACCCATACCTGATGGTCTCTCGCAACTCGACCCTTGACCGAGTCAAGCAACCGGGTTAGGTTGAGCCGACTTGCTCACTCAGCCACACACTCACTCTTTCTTCTCCCCCCTCTCTTTCCTTTCTCTTTGGTGCAAATCCCAAGGTCTACAGGACCCTTTTTATAGCCATGGAGGAGAGAGCTCCAATGGTTGGAAGTGGCCTATCTTGCAACGGTGGTGATAAAAAAGTGGCCTTGCATGGGTCCCATCCACACGCTAGGATGGGTGGCTGACACCCAGGCTCACCAGAAAAGTAACTTTTTTGATCTTGTGGGGCCCATCTCGTGGTCGGGTTTGGATGGTTTAATGGAGGAGATGAGAGAGCCTTTAATGACAACTCCCCATATATAGTGTATTCTTGAGATCTGGTACCTTTGGTCAGACCAGATGGGGTTTCTGATCAATGTGGGGTCCACTTCTTGGACCCCCAAACGTTATTTTGGAAAGATCTCATGAGATTTCTAAGTTCTCACCACTCCTCGTGAGATGGAGTATTTCTCCCCAAAATCTCTCTTGGCTTTACAGAGGACGGTCGAGGTTCCTCCAAGTGGCTAGGGGATGGCTGAGATCGTGCCTGCACCAACTTTCCTATAGAGGAAAGTCTCTTCCTTTGCTTTTCCACCTACAGGCCTTGCCTGGCCATTTTCAAAAAAGAGAGAGCGTGGCTCTCCCTGGCGATGAACGGATGGGATGGCCTGATCAGGATGATCAAGGGCCACCCATGCGGTCCCAGATGGGTCCCATCTAGCAAATATCCGCCACGTGCAACCCAATGGACAGTTGCAACCTATCTCCTTCGTCCCTTTACGTGGGTTTAAAAGCCTATACCGTTTTGGTCAGACGGACCCCACGGGCTTAATAAACAGTTCAGATCTTTCAGAAAGTGCCCAGGGTGGGTGACTTTGGCGATGAAATCTCCTAGATTTGAATGTCTGTTGGCGGGAGAAATTCACCATTTTCCTCTTTTATGTAAGGAGCTCGATCAAAGCTCATTTGACCGAGCCTATTGTCCCAGTGCACATCGTACACGATTGCATGTGGTGCACATGCACTCCATGTGGGGTCCACCACAATGTTTGTGACCGATTTAATCCATCCATCCCTCTGAGGACCCTTGCCTAGGGGTTCCTGTCCAATTTGGGGTGAGATCGAGGCCCAGGTGGGTCATATTGTATATTTACTCCTCGGTTTGGTCAACACACCTTGACCCTAAGGTTGGATTGATTTGAAATCGAGTTGCAACGGTCAAAATAGGGTCCAGATTATGATGAGGGCTTGATCTGTTACTAACTAACTTTGTCACGCCCCAAACTCAGAAACCGGGCTCACAAAATTCCCGATCGCCGAATCCGGCGCCGACAGCCTCCGTAGAACCCCATTCTCGGTTCCCGGTACCCATTTACCAGGTTCCGATCCTGGGATGCTACAAGGAGGATTTCAAATCATCAGTTCAATTGTAATGAGCATAACCAAAAGTATAACCCACGAACAATAATCACAAGAACACCATCACAAAATTCACTATGATAAAAAACTTTAAGTACAATGCGTCTGAAAGGGAAAATACAATGTAATGAAAGTAACAAAACTCCAGAAGCTCGGCTGCACGCTCCAAATACGGTGAGACTATGGCTGTGACTGCGTCCTGGCATCACCTGCACGCATCAATCGTGCATAAGCTTATAGAAAGCTTAGAGGGTGGTGTAAGTGTGTACGCAATATGAGCGTGCTCAAGATGCAGGGTCAGAGTAATGCGAAATTATGGTGATGAGTACATGAATGCAATCAGCCGTACCAAGGCCATGCAGTGCAAAACATGAATGCGATCGACCACATCAAGGCCATGCGATGCAGAATGCAAGTCAAGCATGTCAATCCTCATCCACATACCAATACAGCTCCTCACTAGAGCATCAAATCAGTATGGTTCTCAATATGGATAATCACCGGGGTCAAGTACACTCTACGCCAGCTTGCCGCCCCTATCCGGATGCACAACTGGGAGGGTGGAAGAGACCTCACTATTCGCTTGCCAATATTGGGCCCGGCTCGTCGATAGCGAACCGATTCCTCAAGCTGGTCAAACTCAACCTAGAAATTGCCCCCTCACTCAGGCGGGTAAGGTCACACCCCTTTCCAATCGACCACGACACAGTGGGAGACGCGGCCTACTGGTATACGGCCCTCGCGCTCTCGTGTATCCACTCGGTCTCGACGTTGGAGTCATCCTCTGGTACCATCGGGTTTAGGAATTTTCACCCAGGGACATCTATGGCGCCTGTATGCTAGAACCAAATATTTTCGGTATCCAATCCTGTCATCCACGATGTGTCTGTGGAGGCTATGGCCCTAATGTCGCTGGGGCATACAGTAACTACAATCACACAAATGCAAGTGCATGAGTCACACTATCAGTCATGCAACAGTCCTGCATGTACCATGCACTTATATGGGGCAACTCCATCTATCAGGGAGCCCATAAACAGTCTGCCTGAAGGCATATGCTATGATCGGTCACTCCTCATATCAGGCATACATATGATGCGTATGATCATGAATCATTGATCTATACTAAACATGTATAAGGAGATGAGCTCTGTGTATAACGGAAATAGGCCTAGACGGCCTACTTACTACAAGTATGGGCCTATTAATGGGCCTTAAGGAGAGTTATAATGCGGACATTTAACCAACATTATCCATTCAATGTGGACGTCAAACCATCATTGCTCCCAAGGCGTAGCCCATTACAAAATCAACACATATACCATGGTGGAATTACACTACATTGGGCCTTATGTACGTCCTATTGGGCCTTGATCCATGGGCCTCCAGTACATCAAATGAGCCTCATACATGGGTCTCGTACATACATATCAAGGTGGGCCTCAATGACGGCCACAAATGCATCTACATGGGCCTAGTCACATAGGCTTTACATACATCACAATGGGCCTCATAGTATGGGCCTTATACAAATCCAGGTGGGCCTTAACGGACGGCCCACAAACATACCAAGATGGGCCTTATCACATGGCATTAAAATATTTTCCAAGTGATTGGACGGTTTGGATGAAACACATGCATCATGGTGGGGCCCACACTAATGGAGGGTGTGGAATACATACTTAAGTGGGTCCCAAGTGGGCCTATCATAATGTTTATTTTCCATCCATCCCATTAACAAGGTCACTCAGACTTGGGGCCCAACCTGGGCCCATTGAAATGTTTATTTTCCACTCAACTTGAGCCCACTGTAATGTTTATTTTCCATACAACCTGTTGATAGGGTCGTGTGGACCAGGGGCCCACTGGAATGTTTATTTGCACCCAACCCGTTCACAGGGCCACGCGGTCAAGGAGGGGCCTACCGAAATGTTTATTTTTCATCTAACCTGTTAATGAGGTCACATGGGCAGGGAGCCCACCGTGACATTCATTTGACGTCTAACCTGTTTATAAGGTCACTTGGACCTGGCGGTGGGTGTGGGGCCCACCGAAATGTGGTTCACAAATCCAGCCCACCCATTATGTGGGTCCCATCTGGCTGACAGTCCAGACCCAGTTTCAGTAACATCCAAAACTCAGGTAGGCCCCACCAAATGATCTTATATATTTTAGGCATGTCTTCACATGATTTTAGATGGTATGGCCCGCCTGAGTTCCGTTTACGGCTGATTTTTGGGGTGGACAGCTGGTCCGTGGGGACCCACCAAATGCATGGTTTTGATGTTTGAAACGCATCACAGTGGGGCCCGCAGCTGGGGCCGTGAGGCCCTGCTCACTGTCCGCCCGCCCTCTGACAGCGGCAACAGCAGATGCTGCTGCCTCTTATTCTAAATTTTTTTTTTAAAAAAACCAAAGATTTGATGGTTTTTGATAGATGAGGCCCACCACAGACGAATCCATCCCAGCCATTGGTCCCTGTGGCTCGATACAATCCCATCGAGTCCAATATTGGGTGGTTTTTGATATACAGGAGCATCAGGGAGGTATTTTAATGGTAGAAAACTTGTTTGCTATGCTATGGCCCACCGTAAATTCGGATTGAGATCATTTCTCGGCTCAATGCCTAAAACGATCTGGGAAATAGGATGGTCGGCTTGGATTGCATAAAAACATCAAGGTGGGGCCTGCATGAGTGGCCCACCTCTCTCTTCTCTTTGGCTAGCTTGGTAGTACACTCCCATGTCAGTTAACACATCACTGTTTGCCAATGTCCAGCGTCCAGGGACGCTGGACGGCATACATAAACACATTATTGTGGTGGGTCCCACGTAGATGTGGCCCACCAATATATATACATATAATATATATATTATATTATATATATAATACATATTATATTATATATATTATATAAAATATAACGTATATATAAACAAAAATGATGCATTGGGCCTATCCAAACAGTGGATGGTGTGGATCATCACCTGCAATAGAGTGGGCCACACCGTCTGATGTAGATGGATGGGGTAGATATAACACATATTGGTGGGATCCACACCATCACAACAAAAGAGAGAGAGAGAGAGAGAAATATATGGTGAGATAGAGAGGAGGGACCCCGCCACTATGGGCCCTCCATTGATACAACACATACATCAAAATGGGTCCCACAACAAGGGGGCCCTAAAGATCAAGATTTCAACGGTGGATCACCCACCTCTAAGCCTCCTCCTTGCTCCCTTGGCCTCAAATGCTCCTTGCCTTTGCCTTGGACGGTGGATGATGAGAGATTAATGGTGTGGATGAGAGATGAGAGGGTGTAGATGGAAGATGAGAAGGTGGACCACACTTGTGGTTTGGGAGAGAGGGGTTGGACGTGTGAATTTTTGCTTGGAAGAAATGAGGGAGAGAGAGAAGTGATGGGTGATATGAGGTGATGGAGTGATGGGTGATGTAAGGAGAGGTGATGGAAGGTATGGTTTGGGTTGAAATTTTGGGAAAAGAAGAATAGGTGGAGAGAGAGAGAGAGTTGACTTTGAGGAGAAAGGGATGGGTTATTGTACTTGGATAAGGTGAGACTTGACTTGTACTTGACATTGATTAATTGATTGATTGATGAGACATATCGTAAAGATTCCCTCGAGATTCATAACGCGCGGCGTTTCTTCGGAATAAATGCAGATCGACATCTTCTAACCTGGGTATCGGTTCAGTGCGCGAGTCGCGGTGTTGGAACCGCGGCGATGACGCGGTCGCCAAGATATAAGTTTCGGTTCAAGCTGACTTTGGCATACAAGTCTCGACTTAGAATTACGCGCAAGCGTCGGATATGGTGCGAAGGTTGCCGAAATTTGACTGGAAGGACCGCGGGAGCCAACGGAACGGTACGGACTAGGACACGGGTCTTACAAACTCTCAAGAGTTGGTTGTATGAGCGTTGTTCCTAATATGATTCAATTTAAATGACGCAGGGCCTCTATAAGTTGGGGTTTTTAGTTGATCTTACCTTCTTGGTCGTCATAGGGTTCGTCTCAGCTCTTAGGGCCCCTGATGGATGGTTTTACTACTGACTGGAACTCCCATCCTGCATGCATTGAGTGCAAGCTATCTAATTAATTCATCTTGATTTTCGCTGATGCATGTTTAAAAAGGGTAACACCTGTGTACCAAAGGTACGGGGTGTTACAGATCCCATAATTCAATGGTCGTGATGGGGAGGTTGGTTGTTAGGTTTATCCATGGGACTAGCAAATGTTCTGTTTAGTTTCTAAAAGGTTTTGGTGACTTGTCCAGGTTTTGATGAGTAGTTACAATGAAGGTTATTCCCACCATCTTGGTTTAGGTCAGAATCATCTATTAATTAGGTTCACAATTATACTAGCAAAAGTTTTAATGATAACACCCATGTACCAGATGTGCGGGGTGTTACATCCTGATCCATTGTAAATGGTTGAACCACAATGGGTGAATCATGACCATATCATGAAAATGGTCGAGGAGATAATAGGCCAAGTCTTTGGTCGCAATACTATCCTAGTTTACCATAAGCCATATCCCAAATGGATTGACTGCAACACCCATTAATGAGGAATCATTGATCAAAATTTTCCCTATTCTCGGGTAATCCTGGTCAATCGACCATCTAACACATAGGGTGATTCACTATATAATATGGTGAACTGGCTAACAATGACTAGCACAATTTGCAATTATTCAGTCATTCATTGACAATAATGACCTTCACATGGTACTCGAACTTGCTGTTAAATTCAATCCATACCTGACAGGAGATGAAGGAAAAAATCCATGTTAAATTCTTTTCTAGTTCCTAAGGAGGTCACCTCCACTCCTTAGGTTTTCGCTTACATTGGATGAAATCCACTAGCAGACCCTTAAACATGATGGATTGAGGGGTGCGCCCTGACCAATCCAAAACTCTAACGGGAGTGGAGAATCGCGGTTAGGTTTGTCCAAGACCAAGGATAAGGAGATGACCATGGCCGATCTCGCACGCTTCCGACAGTTGTCAGGGGAATCTTATGAGAGTTACATGACACATGTTTAAAAGAGAAAAGCCGGTGTAAGGTTGTCACGACCAAGGCCAAATTTGTGCAACTTGCGCAAGACAGCCTGTAATATAAACTTTAAAAGAAATACATTGGAACGGAGTTTGTGGACTTGTATGATTTAACCAGAAAAGTTTCTAGATATGAGGAGTTCTTTCAGGAAGGAGCCAGGCAAAAGAACTTGATAATCGAGATATATTATTATGACCCTAATTATGAGGTTGCAATTGCCGAGGTAGTGGCAAAAAAACCACTCATATATTTAGTGTTGGTCAAGGCGGAAACAACCACACTAACCACACAAAAGGCTCAGAAGATACAAGCTTTTGATATCACTTGGGCCGGTGAGATATTCAAGATAGTACTAACAGTGAAGTTTATTAAAGTTCCCATTAATCACAAAATACCTATGGCTAATGAATTAAAAAAGGTTGAGTATTACAAATGGCATAAGACGTGTTCTCATTCCACTAACAAGTGCGTTGTTTTTAGAAATATCATCAATGATAACATTGATTGCGGATTGTTAAAATTTCTTGAGAAGGGCGAGGAAGTAATGTTGATCGATACTGATCCCTTCTTGCCTAATCTGGACGTCAACATGGCCACAGTGAATCTATGAAAATTGAATCGACCAAAGAAAATTGTTGATATTGGTCCTACTAATTACCATGGCGTGTCACATTAGTCAACGTTAGGGCGATATCAGTCCTACGTAGTGACCACAGATTTCACAAAGCAAGAGTAGTATAGCGTAGCAGTCGAGACTTACAACTATGTAGTCGATGCATGAGAATGGCCTAAGATGTAGAAGCTCCACCTCGGCCATTGAGGTAGGTCAAACATGCAATTCCAAAGGGACTGACTAGAGATAGCCTTATTGTAACATCCTTGATTTTTGTTATTTTGGATTTCCAAAAAAAACCTTGAAATTTTTTTTTTTCACTATAATTAGCTCACGTTGTCACTGACTGACCCTTAATGCTCAAGTTGAGACTATACGCACATGGTACCAGTAAAGAACTACACAAATCCAATTAATTAACCATGGGAAGTCTAGCCGCGTGAATTTTTCATCTAGGGCCCAAATCTAATTGAACTATCACTAACTAATCGAGACAACTGTAACTAAATAAAGACCTACCTAAAGTCGAAACAATTAGGGGTTAGATCTTAATTAACAAACCAAATTAACACAATTACTCATCTAGCTTAAGAACCAACAGTTGAGAGTGATTATGACTAAATCACCTTTTTTCGCTGATTGCGGATAGGCCACACTATAAACATAACTAATCCACACCCCAATCGTCACGCACAAGAAATCTCATTATCCAATTCATTCCAAAAATGACATAATTATTTAAACAAGCTCTAAACTGCTCATTAGTGGGACACTAAACCCGTGGCTATAGAAAGGCGTTCTTCTTAGTGGGCTTGACATCCATCACGGGAACATTAAGCTGTGGTCACGTCTCGAATTGCTCAACTTGGACCCACAAACTAAGTGCATGAGATGTGTGAATGTCTCAGGTGAAAAGCCACAACTTAAGTGAAACTAACTCATTTGTTCTTTCATGAAGTTGTAACTTTCGAATCGTCAATTCATGACCAAAGTCGGGGTACTAATTAAAGACATTTCCCTACACATATTCGTCTAGCTATGGCCCCAATTAATCATCGATGACCATTGATTTGGGTTAGGGCTTTTTCAATTGATTTGTACGTCCGATCATCAGATGGTTATGTTAAAACACAAATCGCCTATTGAGACACTTATTCCATGGCTTAGATTGACTCGTACGCCTCTTGGTGGGTCCCATTGATTAGAAACAACCCCTTACAGGGTTAGTATAATGAATAAAGGGCCATTGGGGCTATTTATGCACCATCTGACACTAAAAATACCATTTCATTTTACACTCCCTCTCCCCATAAGAATTTTCCCTAAAAATTGGGGGGAAAGAGAGAAAGGAAGGGAGAAAGGGAGAGAGGAAGAGAAAGAGAGAAAGAAAGTGAGGTCCTTGGTGTTTGCTTGCACCATAATTCATTTGACAAAACCCAAGCCATTACCGTTTTCCTCTATCGAATCCACACCTACAAATGATCGGAGCTAAGAAATGATTCATACCTCATGTTTAAACTATCTCATATTAGATTTTATGAATCTTACCTAAGTTTTCTTTGATTTGATTAGGAATTAGTGATTTTTTCTAAAATCCTAACCCTATGAGCTCAAATATTGAAAATCCCTTCTTAAGGTGCGTACCATTACCCATAGGTTGCCGTTTATCGAACCACATGTCACGATTAATGATTTCTGTTATGAATGGATGAATGTATACTAACCTGTGCATACTTGTATGGCCCGTTTACTTTCCATGAATTGCTATACATGTGTAATGAAGCCTATATGTTCGATTGATTGCTAGAATAGGTTGAATTTGCTAATTTATTGTCCACGCTTCCTATTACTCACTTGCTTATGCACTCAATTTGTCTTACCTCACACGTTCGATAAAATGCCAAACATAGTAGAATTTTCTGATTTATTGCTTGTATCCTTTCCTATAGCTGCAAAGTTGATTTATTAGTGTTATTGATTGATTGAGATTACTTGGGTAGTTAGGTTGGCCTGAAAACCACAGATCCATGAGAGCGGCCCTGACCAGGTTGGCCACCCCAGACTAGTCTGATTGACCCAGAATGAACGTGAACAATCGACAGTAGTCGGACTACATGAGATGCTTGCACTCAATGCTGGATATGCCGAGGTTCACCCGTGTAAATTGAATTAGCTTAATAGCTGACCAACCATGTGTATCCACCATATATAATCACACCTGCCTGAATCTAGAGCACCCCATACCCTAGAGAGGCCTACTAATAACAGTTAGTGATACGATACTAGAGTCTTAGGAGCCGGGCATGGTGGTTTGGGACACTGTGTCTATGCTGTTAGCCTATACTGGGGTGATGAGCCTCCCCATAGTGACCAACTAGCACTAATGGAGGTGATAGATCATTGTTTGAATGACCCTCATCAAATGACCCGGCCGATGGTTCCGTGCTAGAGTACCGTTCGAACAATCCAGGCATGAATGAAATTAGGTGACGAGCCATTTTCTTTGTGGTGATTTAGTTTTATGTGACAAGACTGCACCTCGGAACCAAGTGATCATACTCGGTGTTTGGGTGACGACCATACCGAGTTAATCCACATACTTTTTGGTATCATGTTGTACCTTTGAAATTATTGACTTATGAGATAAATGGGTGATACCTAAATTTGGATCATGGATCGCATGCTCAAAGCCGCTACGGCTGCCTTATGCTTATCAATTTGTATGAGGCCGTTGATTAAATGGACGTGTTCTAGTTTTTTTCAAATTTTGCTGGATGAACAAACTTAATTAATTCACTCGGCTAACACAAACATTCATCGCATCGCATTAGTTTAGATTGTGGTGACTTGGGCGTTGTGGTCGCATATTGAGGGAGTATTAACATTTGCGAATGTAGCGTCGGAGTCGCTTATAAGGGAGTGTTGGATTGTGAGGGCATGAATCATTGCATGACAGCATGCATGTGCATTAATAAGAGCATTTAGGAACTGTGTGTTTAAGTTGTTTTATCATTACTTATGCTAGTAGAATTGATAATATGTGTAACTTAAAACTAATGGAACCATTAAGTTAGCTACTCACTCCCACATGGGACGGTGTTTTAAAACACCAACCAAGCATTATTGTTGATGCAAGTTCTATTGAAGCCTCCGGTGGGTAGGCTTAGATTGGCTTGCACTTTCACCGTAATGCGTTGGGAGCGTCAGGCAAAGCTAAAAGACTTTGCTTTTATTCTTGTTTTGTGCATGTATATGTTAGAATCCCCGATCAAGCATGCTTTATACGTAAGTTTTGTTGTATGTTTATTGTGGCTTGTATAATCTCCATTTTGGGCGATCACCACTATTGGAATTGTATCTTTGACTGTTATCATTATATTTATTAATTTTTGTTATCTTTACTTCACTTTGGATTCGCTAATTTGAATTATACTACTTTGATTGCTTGTATGTGAAATGAATGTGAATCTGAACGAGGTCACATATGCATTTTCATTTGGTTCACACTCAGGAATTCAGGATTGGGGTCTTTGTACTCGGGTGCCGATTTTCGGAGTGTGACACTTATCGACCATGAAAAGCATTCTCGCCTCATGATCACTAGCCTCAGCAGGGGACTCTGAGTCAAAGAATGGTCAAGCCTCCACCAACTCAGAAGGAAGTCTATAAAACGGTTATGCATCCTAAATTCATGCGGCCCTTGAAGCAATGACTTGAACCCAAAAATGCTGTTTGCAACGGCGTCAAGCAACTAAAATAAGAGAATTATAGAGACCAAGAATGCATCTTTGTCAGAAGTCATGCAGCTATGTCCATGCTGGAGAATTCCTCAACTGGAGGAACCGTTGACCATAAACACGGTCAAAGTAATGCTGGAACTTGTCGTACTTGATCAAGTCATGAAAGATGTCACCCAGCCTGGCAATAAAACAAAATCAGGCAACATTGACAATTGTGATGACTTGTCCGATTATCTCAGTGATGAGTGGTTCTTAGGTGACAATTTACATATTGAGAAACTAATGGTGACGACCGAAGCCTTGGAAGTGTCTTTGCCTGTTTTCAAGCAAATTGAGGCGACTTCAATGACCAATAAGAATGATGAATTTTCGGTGTAGGTTTTGATAAGCTGGACAGTTCGAAAATACTTGGGGGCAATGTTTGGGTTGAGAGATCGTTTTTTATCATTACCACCCATGGTGTTTGATTGCAACATGGTAATTATTCTCCTATCCAGTATTTAGGAAAAGCCATCCCAGCTTAATAAGATAATAGGTGACCTAGCAAAACTCGGCCTCCTATAGTGGTAGAACACCGTCACCATCTCATGTATCTCCACCGTCAACGGCATATCCAAATGGATCCCATCATATTTCGTTCGATCGTGGAGTATTTGGTACCTATGGTGGATGTGTCAGAGTATGACCACCATGGTTTATTTTATGCACTCGTAGATCTGGGCAGGAGAGTACTTGACTCGCCTAACTCGACTCGTTCAGACCGAACTCAACACGAACCGAGTAGGTTTCTCCCAATCCGAACTCAAACCAAGCCGAGTTCGAATCACCCAGTAACTCTACTTGACTCGACCCAATACTTAATCTGGAGTCCGGTTACCGAGTTTGGGGCGTGACATGGGGCATATATATATATATATATATATATATATATATATATATATATATATATATATATAAAATATAATATAATATAATATAATGAAAACCTGATCCGATCCCAAACTATTTATTCCTGCCTCATTGTCGTCTGCTTCCAATCCCGACAACCACCAACCTCCATCACCACCCTCCCCCTCCCTCTCTCTCTCTCTCTCTCCACTCCCTCCCACCCTCCTCTTCCGAGCCCACCACCACCCTCTTCTCTCTCTCCTCTCCTCTCCACTCCCTCCCTCATCTCTCAATCCGAGTCGGTGCTTACTCGATCCGACGGGGTACATTTTATTGGGTCAGACGATTAGTCCGGGCCAGACTCGGATTCAAATCAGTTTAGGCAGGTTGGGCTCGGTATCGAGTGGCAGTTCACGAGTCATGTCAGCATAACTTGGTCCGACTCCATGCCCAACTCTCACTCGCATGGGTGTGGCGTGTGGACAAATGACACGTGAGAAGCATGGGACAACCTGCTTGCCACGTCCTATCACTTAAAAGCACTGGCAGGCACTTTTCACACATGAGTGACGTATGTCATCTTTCTCCCTCTGAAACCGGGTTCGGTCTGCCCCCAAATGCCAATTGAGGAGGTATTTGATACTCTGCCAGACTATGATGAATAATACGCAGTAACTTAAATTTATACATCTAGATTATCTGAAACTTAATCTAAACCGTCCAAATCATGGAATCCAAGGTAGATAGGTTATAAACGTAAAATAATAGTTATACGATTTAAAAATTTTATTAAAATATTTTTATTGTTGAATATGAACGTTTGCTCGTCCAATGATATCAAATAATCAACCAGTTTCCGAGTCATTTCACCGACTAGTGTGGGGCACACTATCTGGACGGATTATTTTAAGTTACGTATATGCCACGTTTACAAACTGTGAGTGGCTGCCTATCATCCATCACACACTAACAGAGTATCAAAGATTTTCAATCTTTGTGACATTGCTTTCTATCCAAATCAGACAGCACATCGAGTTGGACCACAGGCCAAAAGCGGACGACAAGCTTGCATGACCACCAAATGGCCCTCTCAGTGCCTGTACCTTGTTTGTCCTTCATCTCTTCGGTCCCAATAATACTTAAATGCCACAAGGTGCGCACCCCATGCTATGGGCACGACGTTCTCCACACTAGTGGGCCATTCTAGACTTTCTAGATAGACGGTTGGATGCGACGAAATGTAAAATATGTTTTATTGCTTGGTAGTCCACCGGACCACCGGATTGCATGGTTTCCTTGATCATAGAAAGATTGGGAAACGGATTGGCTACTCGCCCTGCCACTAGCCCGGTGGCTAGTGGTCGATGCTCTACGGGCCGGCTATGAAGTATGTCTTTCATCCCCGCCGTTCATCCATTTTTAAAGATAATTTTAGGGCCTGATACCAAAAATGAGAAAGATAAAAATCTCAGGTGGACCACACCATGGGAAAACAGTAGGGATTGAATTTCTATCATTAAAAACCTCCTAGGACCCACTGTAATGGTTATTTGACATCTAACCCGTTGATTAGGTTATAACGACTTGGATGAAGGGAATATATATATATATATATATATATATATATATATATATATATATATATATATATATATATATATCAGCTTGATCCAAAACTTTTATGGCCCCAAGTTTTTAATGGTGAGCGTTCAATCATCACTGTGCGGTCTATTTGAGATTTTGATCAACCTCATTTTTGGGCTCATACCATAAAATGATCTGGAAGAATGGGTGGACGGCATGGATGATACACATACATCATGGTGGGGCCCAAAGTGCACTGAACACTAGCCATTGGGTAATTGCAGGGTGAGTAGCCGAACCGTTTCAGGAAAATGGGAACGCGTGCGACGCGGATTTACAGCAAACGCATTTCGCAGGAAGTTACCGCGCAAGTATGTTGAGTGCGGTCTACTGAGATGTTTATGTGAAATCCCCCGTCCATCCGTTTTGAGAACTCATTTTAGGGCGTGTGGCCAAATTACAAGTGTATCCAACACTCAAGTGGGCCACACGAGAGGAAATAGTGGGCATTAGTGAGAAACGTTGAAGTATTCTTATGGCCATAAAAGTTCTCTATCAAGCTATTTTTTGGTGTTTTCACTTCATCCCATTTGTAATGACCTTATAAACGGTTTGGATAGCATATAAACATCAAGGTGGAGCCCAAGAAGGTTTCAACTGTGGGAATTTCTTTCCCCAATTTTCTCTCTCGCGTGATTCACTTGAGTTTTGTATCTACCTCATTTTTGTTCTCAAGTCCTAAAATGAGCTCAAAAAATGAATAGACGGAATGAATTTCTTACATACATTGCAGTGGGCCCCACCCAGCATCCTTCAGCAGGAAATCCGCGTCCGAACGCGTGAACCTACGTGGGCGCTATTATTTATATCACGAGGTGCGTGTGTGGTGGTGGTGATCCTGCTCATGGCTCGAAGGGCTAGAAGCCAGTAATAAAGGACTCATGTGCCTCATTATCACCACTTCTTCCTGTGGTGTGGACCACCTAAGTCTTAGATCTACTTGATTTTTAAATTCATGCCTTAAAATGATCTGTTAAAATGGATGACCGGTGTGGATAAAACACATAGATTATAGTAGACCCTACAGAGCCGCTGCCCTGGCAAGCGCAGGAGGCAATCTGCGTCTGAGCATTATATAATAATGACGGAGCGGGGACCAACCAAGTTGGTTGTCTCGGGGAGTACTGATGATGAAAGATCGTTGAGTAGTCCCGTCTGGAAATAATGGTATGTATGTCATACATTGATTCCGGGAAAACGGGTAGATACATGATGATGAGAAATGTCAAGTGCCTGCCGTTGGACCTTTGAAAGGCGTTTGCCTTTATCATGGTAACGAGGCACACATGTGAGATATCAGATCCACTCATAGGCGCTTGGTGGCTGTGTAGACACGTTCTAGTGTGCAATGGGCGGTGGTAAGAGCCCGTTTGGGAGCGTGGATTCGGAACCCGTTGCATTCAGAACTTATTGGATTTGAAATCCTCCCGTTGCGTTTGACACATTGGATCCGGAATCAACTTTAATCCAAAAGTAGCTATGCATAGCATATTTATAAGACCCTTAAATATATACTTTGCCTGAAGAAATTCCAGTCCCGGATGGGCCACAAGCATAAGATCATGTCTAAGTGACTAACCAACAAATTTTAACTGTTGATTTAAATAGACAATGTTTGGATGGTGTTGATAGCCATATTGAAGTAATTATAGTGATGCAATTGGTAATCCACTTATTTTGAAATATCATTAGTGAGTTATGTGCTCAATAGTTTAATAGCCGAGTTACACACATATTACACATGCAACTCTTGGATGGATTTTAAATGTAATTCAAGCTCTCACCATGGATTTCAAACCCCCTCTTTGAGGGGGTGTTTGGAGCATGAGATTAGAGGGGTTTAAATGGGATGGAATTACCAAAATGTAATGATTACATTGTGTAAGGGATTGTTTCCTAATCCAATGGATTGAGGCCATCCCACTCCATGTTTGGGAAATGGATTGACATCTCATCTGGCTAATACCGGTTGGCGCTCTGTGGCCCCACCATGATGTATGTGTTTCATCTGTGTTGTCCACTCATTCTTCCATGTCATTTTATGGTATGAACCCAAAAATAAGTTTGATTCAAATCTCAAGTGGACCGCACAGTTAGCCCTATGAGGTTTTTAATGGTGTAATTCAATCACTATTGTTTTCCCATGGTGTAGTCCACCTTAGATTTATATCTACCTCATTTTTGGGATGAAGCCCAAAAATTATATTTCAAAATAGATGGACGACATGGATAAAACACATATATCATGGTGGGGTCTACATAGCACTGACCACTAGATACACGAAATCCAAAGTATGATGGTAGAAACTCTTGCTCCATCGTTGATTCCAAGAAGGGCTTCGCAACCCATACCTTGTTTGATTCTCAAACACACCTTGCAATGATCCGTAGGATCTTGAAACCCACTTCCACTAAATCCCACTTAAACCCATGCTCCAAATGCCCCTTGAGGGGATTTGAAACTCTTAGGATTTGAAACCCCCAATTACTTTATGGTTCCCCTCAAATCCTCCCAAATTCTTGGTGCCAAACAGCCCAAGGCTGGGTTAAGCCATGACTAACCCTTGCCAGAGTTGGCCTAGCTCTAGCCACCTTGCCCTTATCAGGCTAAAAAGTCTTGATTATGGTGGAGCCATGGCTAGCCCGTGACTAAAAGAGCAGTATGATAAAACGTTTAAACTAGTATAATCAAAGTAAATTTGGAGTAAGTTCTTTTACAATAATCCCATGTAAGGGTCAATTTGATTTGCCCCTTTTTCACAATAATGTAATGAAAATAAACTACTACTACTACTACCACTATTATTATTATTACTATTATTTCATAGTGTTGTTTAAATAAATATTATGGCACCTGATTCAAGAGGTCGAATGTCGATGCATTAGAAAATAGGTAAATGGATTGATACTTATTACAATTTCACATTATAAAATTTTTATATTTATAATTTTATCTAAATAAAAAAAAATGTAAGCAATAGTGTCATTATAATAAAATGCAATTGATGTTACATATAAGTAAAATAATTTGTAATCATTATCAATTTCATTTCTTTATTGAGATAATTAGTGAAACATATTGGCCTTTTGTAAATTTATGATAAACCAATCAAGCCCTCCATGTTAGTAGTTGAAAGTTCTTTTGTGCCACATGTATCTTGTGGATGAAACTGCATACAGGTATCTTCAAATTATCCATTTTTGTTCCCACAAGCATTGTAATTTTGCTACCTGGAGTTGCCCCATCACTTCAAAATAGAAGATTTGAACTTGTCCTTTTTCAGATAAGGAGAAATGCAAGTACCTACACTTTGTAGGAGTGCTCCGCTCACATGTGGGAACAATGTACACGTGTTATTTAAAAAGTCTTGATTCTAGCCCATAGCCAATTGTTATTTAAAAAGTCTTGATTCTAGCCCATAGCCCAATTGTGCCATGGACTATGAGTGACAAAAAGAGTAATACGATAAAATGTTTAAACTAGTTTGTTATAAGTAAATTTGAGGTCTAAACTAGTTTGTTTTAAGTAAATTTGAGTTTAGCCCTCCATTTATAATAATCTGATATAAGAGCCTATTTGTTTTGTTGATTTTCATGGTAATCTAACATAAATAAGCAATCATTACCACTTAAGAGTATTTGTTTAAACAATTATTACAGCGTATAATTCAAAGGTCAAATGTAGATATATTAGAAGACGGGTATGGGAATCAGTAAATATTACAATTTTACATTACAAAATTATTTTATTTACAATTTTACTTAAATAAGATAAACAATAGAAGTAATGCCATTGTTGCCGTTAAATACAACTGATGTCAACAATAAACAAAATAATATGTAATCATTATCCACTTCCTTTACATTATTTATATAATTAATTAAACAAACTTGCACTAAGTTATAAATTTCATCAAGCCCTCTATTTTAATAGTTAAAAGGGCTTTTAGGTCATATGTATTTTTCAAGAGAAACGCTTATAATTATCTTTAAATCATTCATTCTTTTACACAAAGTGGCCCAATTGATGACTCAACCATTTATCATTTTCCTATTTCGAATTTTAAGCCTAGTTTTCAAGCCTCAGTCTAACCTAGGGTGAATTTAAGGGCCTAAGCCTTCATGTGCATGTGTGTGTGTGTGTCCTATCCATTGCCTCCACCACTAGATATTTTTTGAGAAAGAAAAAAACCAATATGCGCATCTTATTATCACTTGGACAAAAATGCTTACGTCGTAATTGGATGATTGGGAGAAATTGGCCAATGTTCAGAATTTTGTTTACACATATAGTCCACTTTATGATTTTGTGGGTTGAATTTTATGAAATAAAGCATCTACACTATTGACATCCCCTAATAAGCATCTCTAATATCACATGCGGACTTCCTTCACACGCGAAGGGAATAGAAAAAAAAACATGCACGTAGCATCCTCTAGATTGGATACGAACAATAAAATATAGAGTACCACAAGTATTGCAACTTGGCTACATGGAGTTGCATATCTCTTCAATATAGAAGATAGGGATAAAAAAAACCGAAGTTGACCTTTTTTAGATATAGAGAAATGTGATTCCACTTTCACTGCACTTTGTAAGAGTGCTCCGCTCACACGTGGGAACAATGCATACATGTGTTATTTAAAAAGTCTTGATTTTGGCCCGTTGGCTAGTCGAGCCATGGGCGACCAGTGATGAAAAGAGCAATATGATAAAATGTTTAAACTAGTTTGATCTAAGTACATTTGAGGTAAGCCCTCCATTTACAATAATCAGACATAAGGGCTTGTTTGTTTCGCCAATTTTCATGGTAATGTGATGTAAATAAGCCACTATTATTATTTCACAATGTATATTTAAACAAGTATTATAACATGTAATTCGAAGGTCGATATAGATGTATTAGAAGATAGATAAAAGAATCGGTAATCATTCCAATTTTACATTATAAAATTATCATATTTATAATTTTATTTGAATAAAATAAATAATAGAAGCAATACCATTATTGCAGACAAATGTAGTTGATGTCTAAGTAAAATAATTTGTAAACATTATCCATTTCCTTTGCAGATATAATTAGTTAAACAAACTTGCCTTGAGTAATTAGGCCCTCCATTTTAATAGTTAAAAATGTTTTTAGGCCATAAGTATCTTTTGAATGAAACACTTACAAGTATATTTAAATCATCTATTATTTTTATGCAAATTGGCCTAATTAATGACTAAGCCATTTAGCATTTTCCTTGTTCAAATTTCAAGCCTAGTTTTTAAGCCTCGGTTTGGCCTTAAGCAAATTTAAGGGCCCAAGCCTTGGCCTAGTGGGCCAGGCTAAGCTACCTAGCCATTGCCTCCACCAGTAGATGTCTGGTGAGAAAAAAAGACAAAGAAAAAGAAAAAAAAATGCTCATTTTATTATCATCTAAGGCAAAACACTTATATCACAATTGGATGGTTGAGAGAAACTATCCAATGTTTAGAATTCTATTTGCACATGTATTTCACTTGATGATTTGGTGGGTTTAATTTTATGAAGTAAAACATTTATATTGTTAGCATCCCTTGATGAGTGGCTTTGATATCACATGCGCACTTCCTTCACATGCAAATGGAGTAATAAAAAATGTACATGTAGCATCCTCTAGATTGAATAGGAACTAAGAGAATACAGAGTCCCACAAGCATTACAACTTTGTTATCTGGAGTTGCCCATCCCTTCAAAATAGAAGATGAGGATAGTTGAACATCACCTTTTCTAGATATACAAAAATGCATGTGCACTTTGTAGGAGTGCTCCGCTCACACGTGGGAATAATGTAAACTTGTGTTATTTAAAGTCTTGATTTTGGCCCACAAGATGGTCAAGCCATGGTCGATCAATGATGAAAAGAACAATATGATAAAATGTTAAACTAATCCGATCTAAGGAAATTTGTGGTAAGCCCTTCATTTACAAAATCTAATGTAACTTAAATAGGCCACCATTACTATTGCATGGTGTTTGTTTAAAAATGTATTATGACATATAACTTGAAAGTTAAATATAGATGTATTAGAAGACAAACAAAGGAATCGACTAATGTCACAGAAGCAATGCCATCATTTACAATTTTACTTTATAAAATAAACCATAAAAGCAATGCCATCATTGTGGTTAAATGTGACTGATGTCACTGAAGAAGAAAAATAATTTGTAGTTATTACTTATTTTATTTGCTTTATTGATATAATTAGTGAAAAAAACTTAACCTAAATAAATTTGAGGTAAGCACGTCATTACCCTCAATTCAGCCAATTAAGGCCACATGTGCGACTAAGGGCATGGATCAGAAGTATTTGTGCGTATATGATTGTATGAGCATGCCAGAGTTTACTCGACTCAAAGGTATTAAATGAATTGGTTGGTACCCCTACATTGAGACGGACATATTGGAGACTAGATCGGAACCCAGAGTTCTCTTGATCACTAATTGATTTAGAAGTTCGCTCCGTACTTAGGCGATTTGAGCAAAGGAAGAGGTTAACCCTCGCGAATGAGTTCTTTTTTTTTTATACCTATAATTACGAAATCCCTGTACTATAAGACAAATAAAGGAATCGATAATCATTGTAATTTTATGTTGTAAAATTATCATATTTACAATTTTACTTAATAAAACAAACCATAAAAACAATCCCATCATTATGGTCAAATGCGACTAATGTCACTGAAGAAGTAAAATAATTTGTAATTATTACTTATTTTATTTTCTTTACTGATATAATTAGTGAAACAAACTTAATTTAAATAAATTTGAGTAAGCACATTGTTGCTCTCAATTTAGTCAATCGAGGCCATAAGTGCGACTGAGGGCCACGATGAGAAGTATGCGTGCGTGTATGATTGTACGGGCATGCCAAAGTTTACTCGACGCAAATGTATTAACTGAATTGGTCGGTACCCTTGCGTTGAAACAGACATATTAGAGACTATATCGGAACCCAAAGCCCTCTCAATCACCAATTGATTTAGAAGTACGCACCATACTCATGTGATTAGAGCAAAGGAATGGGTTAACCCTTATGAATAAGTTCTTTTTCCTTATACTAGTGAATACCAAATTCTTGTACTAAAAGACAAATAAAGGAATCGATAATCATTGTAATTTTACGTAGTAAAATTATCATATTTACAATTTTTACTTAATATGTAAATTTATCATATTTACATTTTTTACTTAATAAAAAAAATCGTAAAAGCAATACCATCATTGTGGTCAAATACGATTAATGTCACTAAAAAAGTAAAATAATTTGTAATTATTACTTATTTTCTTTACTTTACTGATATAATGAGTAAAACAAACTTAATCTAAATAAATTTGAGTAAGCACATTGCTGCCCGCGATTTAGCCAATCGAGCCCACATGTGTGACCGAGGGCCTTGATTAGAAGTACGCATGTGTGTATGATTGTGCGAGCGTGCCAGAGTTTACTCGACTCAAAGGTATTAAATGAATTGGTCGGTATCCCTACGTTGAGATCGACAGATTGGAGACTAGATTGGAACCCAGATTTATCTCGATCACCATTGATTTAGAAGTACACACCGTAATCAGACAATTTAAGTAAAAGAAGTGGTTAACCCTCACGAATGAGTTCTTTTTTCCTTGTACCAACGATTATGAAATCCTTGTACTAGAAGATAAATAAAGGAATCGATAATCATTGTAATTTTATGTTGTAAAATTATCATATTTACAATTTTACTTAATAAAACAAATCGTAAAAACAATCCCATCATTGTGGTAAAATGTGACTAATGTCATCGAAGAAGTAAAATAATTTGTAATTATCACTTTTTTTTTTTTTTGCTTTAGTGATATAATTAGTGAAACAAACTTAATCTAAATAAATTTGAGTAAGCACATTGTTGCCCTCAATTTAGCCAATCGAGGCTACATGTGCGATCGAGGACCACGATGAGAAGTATGCATGCGCGTATGATTGTGCGGGCGTGCCAGAGTTTACTCGACTCAAATGTATTAATTGAATTAGTCGTTATCCCTTTATTGAGACAAACAGATTGGAGACTAGATCAGAACCCAAAGTCCTCTCGATCACCAATTGATTTAGAAGTGCGCACCATACTCACGCGATTTGAGCAAAGGAAGGGGTTAACCCTCATGAATGAGTTCTTTTTTCTCAGTTATTACAAATTTCCTTTACTAGAAGACAAATAAAGGAACCAATAATCATTGTAATTTTATGTTGTAAAATTAGCATATTTATAATTTTACTTAATAAAACAAACCATAAAAGCAATGTCATCATTGTGGTCAAATGCGACTGATGTTACCGAAGTAGTAAAATAATTTATAATTATTATGTATTTTCTTTACTTTACTGATATAATTAGTGAAATAAACTTAACATAAATAAATTTGATTTAAGCACATGTTATCCTCAGTTCAACCAATCGAGGCCACATGTGCGACCGAGGGCCTAGAACAGAAGTAAACGTGCGTGTATGATTGTGCGGGCATGCCAAAGTTTACTCGACTCAAAGGTATTAACTAAATTGGTCGGTACCCCTACTTCGAGACGGACAGGTTGGAGACTATATCGGAACCCAAAGTTCCCTTGATCACCAATTGATCTAGAAGTGTGTGCCGTACTTACGCAATTTGAGCAAAGGAAGGGGTTAACCCTTGCAAATGAGTTTTTTCCCTTGTACCAATGATTACAAAATCATCTAGTTCGAGGACTTTTTATTTCACTAGTGCTTTATTGTGGTATTTCTAAATTGAAGTAAAAGATTCACGCATAACAAAGTAAAGACTATCATAAATACGATAGATCTTTATTAATATACTGGCCCTGTTACAATCGATGTGCCTCACACTCTAAATATTATAAGAAAAAAGAAAGGAGAGATAAACACCTGATGCACCTATCGGAACAGGCAATCGAGGTGGGTGGTTATCAAGATATGACTGGGGCATGAACAACTGAATCAGAACTCAAATGGTCATAGGAATTTGACAAGTTAATGTTGCAGATATTTAATCTACTTCTAATGTAAACATACTACAGTGGGAGCTGCTGGGTAGTAGCGAAATAAACTAGAAAAATTAAAATAGGCATGAAAGTAAAGTAGACATGTATATACATGTGTTTAGCATGGGGCATTGAACTCTTCTTCGGGTGCTCCTTTTATAACTTTCTCGAGGCGATGGAAGCCCTCGCTGGGCTTCTAAATCCTTTGGGATTCTTTATGCTATCTTTCTGGATATGTAAACTCCCTTAGTAGATTCAGATCTGCATAGGATAGGAAGAGCCCTTGACTCGGTGACTTCTCGGATCTTCTTTTCGTAGTTGATCCTTTGTGGAGATATTTGTGGTCTACTAAAGGTCTGGCCCGATGCTCTCATGTCCCTTTGACAGAAACAATCAGGCCATAGCCTAGGAACCTTAAGGGCTGATCTCTATCGAACGTAATCATCCAAAACCTTTTGATGGCCCAGCTTATCAACTTCTAGATGTTAGACAGCCTAGTTCAAACCCTCTCATTCTATCTAATCACCCAGGAGGTGATGGTTTAGAGTGTTGGAGGTATGGTTGAAATTCAAGTAGGTTCAACCTGACCGACCCGACATTGGGTTAGGCTCGGGCAAGATATATCGGTTTGGTCTCGGGCTTGGGCTATACAAACACCAACCCGATAAAACTTGGGTCGGGCTTATGTTGTCCGACCTAACCTGAACTTGATCGATATATAAGTTATAAATTATAATTGAGTGCAGATCGTCTGTGTTGAAGGCATAGGAAATTCCACTGTCGTCGAGTCTAATTGGTCCATGTCATTTTCGATAACTCAAGCTAACAGAATACGTTGGATTTCTCTCCCAAATAGATTGCATGCTACACAATACGACTTTTAAAGGAGTAGTTGTCCTATATTTTAACTTGTTTGTTTAGAAAAAATGAAGCCCTTTATGATAAATAACTACGTATATAATTAATAAAATTATAGGTACAAAAAATAAGACATACATGTATTGAAATATAATAGACTAATGTAATAACGAAAATATTAGCATGTATCTACTTGACCAACCCGACCAACTCGGCTAAGCCCGCTTGGATTGAGCTTGGGTTGAGAATAACTAACTCGAGGTGGTTGGGTTAGATTTGAGGTATAAAAAACCTTGGGTTAGGCCTATGGTTGAGCACCAACCTGACCCAATGCACCTGACTTTGGGGGGGGGGGGGTTGATTCGCGATATTGAAATATCATTTGGATAGATCAGATTTCCCATTCTCTTAATTCTAATCGTTGGATAGAATGAGACCCAATGTAAATACACTCGTCCCTCTACCATCCTAGTCCAAGGCTGGGTCCAGATTAGTTTGCATACTAATTCGAATTTTCGGCATTCGAAATCTTCTAGATCATTATTGGCTCTCCGAACGTCTCTGGGGAAATCTCCCATTCTATAAGGACAGTAAGAGATGGCTTCATAGATGAAATTATATCCAGTTGTGAGATAGGATATATTCGTCCAATGGATCTTTTACAGCCATGCCAAGCACATCCCTTATTTAATGGCCACGTTTATTGTAGTCACATGGAGTATAATGGTTCGTCTTCCTAAAAGGGCCTGATAAGACTCTATACCATCACAATAATGATAAAATACATAATGCTAAAGAAAAATCAAATGCAAATCTCTTTTGGGTGTAAGTATGATTGTGTCTTGGCCAAATATAGTGTTTCCACGTGGCATGTTCGCATTGGTTCATGTAAAAGCATCGAAAAAGGGTATAATCACACACCATGCCCTCCATTTTAGTAGTTAAAAGTCCTTTAGGCCACATTTATCTTTCGAATGAAATTCTTACAACTTAAAAGTATAATTAAATTATCTATTCATGTTATGCAAAGTGGTCCAATTCATGACTGAGCCATTCATTTTCCTAGCTTGAATTTTAAGCCTAGTTTTCCAAGCCTCGGTGTGCTGTAGGGTAACTTTAACAGTCCAAGCCTTGGTCTCATAGCTGGGTTAAGCTGCCCAATCATTGCCACCACCACAAGATGTTAGGTGAGAAAAAAAGAAAAAAGAAAAAAAGATTCCGGCCATCTTATTATCATTTGGGCTGGGCAAAATGCTTACATCACAGTCCGATGGTTAAGAGAAATTAGTCATTGTTCAGAATTTATTTTTGCACATGTGGTCGTGGGTTTAATTTTACGTAATAAAGCATCTACATTGTCTGTTGGCATCGAGTGGCTGTGATATCATAGTGCGCTTCCTTCACACGTGAAAATAGTAGCAAAAAATGCACTAGTATCATCCACTAATGTATGTTCTTTTATCCACTCTGTCCATCTATCTTGCTATCTTGCGAGCTCATTTTAAGATATCGATCCAAAAATAAGATAGAGCCAAAGTTCAATTGGACCACACCCCATGAACTAGTAGGGATAATGACGCCGAGTTGAAACTTCCTAGAGCCTGCAAAGATGTTTGTTTACCATCGAACATGTTCATGAGGTCACGAAAACCTGGATGATTGAAAATCACTTATATCATTTTAGATACAAAACTTTTATGGCCCACAAGAAGTTTTTGCATTGCACCTTTTTTCACTAATGTTTCTTATGACTTAGTTTAATTACCTAAGATTTATATGTCTCATTTTTGGGCCATAGCTTAAATTGAGTTGGAAAAAATGAATAAACAGCAGGATAAAACACATACATCATGATGAGGCCCACAGAGCTTTTCCAGCACTGAGTGCGCTCATCCTTACCGTGTGGGTCCTACCTTGATAAATTTGTTTCATATCTATGCCGTCTATCCATTTTTTCAACTCATTTAAGTAAGTTATCCCAAAACTTAAGTAGATAAAAATCTTCAGTGGACTATACCACTGGAAAAAGTGGTGAATGACCATTAAAAGCTTTTTATAAGTCACAAAAGTTTCAGATAAGCTAATATTTGTATTTTCCCTTTCCAAGTTATGGTTCAACTTATCAACTGATTGGATGGCAAATAAACATTAAGGATCTTCTTACACTCAACCTTAGAAAGTTTTTAATGATGAGCATTCAATCATCACTGTTTATTGTGGTATGGTCCATATTAGTTTGGATATTCTTAAGTTTTAACCCCATATCCTAAAATGAGCTTTAAAAACGGATGGATGGAGTGGATATACAATATATGATCAAGGTGGGCCCTACCGTAAGGGTAATACCCACTAAGTTGTTAACTGGTGACACCTAATCCACCCCGTAGGCCCTTACCATGGGCCTACCTTGATGTAAGTATTTTATATCCATTTTGTCCATCCATTTTTCTTGATAATTTTGGAAAATGTCCATCCATTTTTCTTGATAATTTTAGAATATGATTCTAAAAATAAAAAAAATCTAAATCTCACGTGGACCATGCCATTAGAAACAATGGTAATTGATCATTAAAAACTCATTGTAGGCCCTTACCACTAAAAGTCTTTCTAGCAGTGTAGGGATTGTCTTTTCAAGGCCTCTAGGAAGAGGGTTGTTGTTAGGGATTTTTGCTGCGGAATCACACAGATCTAGACTAGGATAGTAATCTAAGAGCAACAAGCAATCACAAGAGAACACAAGGATTTAATGTGGAGAACTCTTGCGGGAAAAAACCACGGCACAAAGCGACAGAAATCCACTATGAAATAGAAATTACAAGAGAGAGGATGAAAAGGCCAAGCTATATGTCCTAGAGGGGGGGGGGGGGGGTGAAAAGGACAATGCCAAATAAAACTAATAACAGCGGAAATAAAAAGAAAATGATAGCCAAAGTAAATCACAATGCAGTAAATTAAAATAACCTCAAAATTCAGATTTTGAGAGGTTGATACAAACGTTGTTCTAAGGACAACCTTACACCAAAAACAGAGTTTATGGTAGGACAACCTTATTTCTAGAAAGATCTTTGTATCAAGTCTCAAATCGAAGAGGAATACAATAATAAATATAAACTGAATTGAAATAACTTGTAATTAAAAATGTATTGTTCTAGGGACAGCCATACACCATAAAAATGGCAGGGCAACCTTGCTGGAACAACTTTCAAATGAAATTGAAAATCAAGCTTATAAAGGAATAGCAGAAAATAAATTCTAAGCTATTACAACATTCTCACAAAGCTTGAATTAAATAATTACAACATTCACCACCATACATACATCCCACAAAAATTAATTAAAGATTAGAAATATAAGTCATTCAACCACAACACAAGGGTTTATAGTGGTTCGCCTGTGTGTTCACCAACTGTTAAACAACAGCCACACAAAATGCTACTCCACTCCTAATATCCTCACACAGGGGATATTAGCGTTCACTAAATATAGGTTTTCCCAGGTTCACCCAAAACCTTTACAATTATGTCTTTGTCGTGGGCTTACACAATTAAAAAACCTCACTTCTGAGTTTTCCTGGCTCTCCTCAGATAACCAATACAACAAGATTTTTCTGAAATCTTGAAAGAAACCAAAATAATATAAAGGAATTTACAATATGTAAAATACCTGAATATCTCCTTCATTGTAGCAACCCGGTAGAACCAAATCAAAGTAGATGATTGAATGTCCAAGTTCAATGTCCAGTACTCGATTACAATGGTTCTAATTCTAATTGATTTTAAATTAAACCAAATAGGGCTTGCCTTAATTGATTTTGATTCCAAAGAAAGGGAATAATAATTCCTCTTTATCAAATCAGATTGGAATAGCAGAAACAAAATCAATTAAAATAAAGCTAAGGAAAGAGAATATTAAATAAGCACACTTAGCTTAGATGGAGCACAGAATTATCTCTCAGAAGTTCGACGAAGATTGGCTTGAATGAATTAATTAAATCGATAATTTCTTCTGAGATTCGTGCACTATTTATAGGTGAGAAGATCGGGTCTTCGACTGGTCTAGAGTGCTCTTCGACTAGTCGAAGCAACAACAAATATTTGAAAAATCCGGCGGGATATGCTCTGACCGTTCTACGACTGGTCGAAGCGTTCCTACGACTGGTCGTAGGTCACCTACGACTGGTCGTAGGTCACCTACGACTAGTCGTAGGTCCTGTAAAACTTTGCTGGAATTCGAGTCGAAGATGTTCGACTGGTCGTAGATGCAGTCGACACTGTTCCTACGACTGGTCGAACAGATTCCTGAACTAGTCGAAGCCTAATAGAGTTTATCCAGAATTTGAAACAAACTTACGACTGATCGAGGATTTTTTTAGACTGGTCGAATCAAGTCTAGGACTAGTCGAAGAAGGCCTATGACTAGTCGAAGAACAGACTAATCACATGTAAAATAAACATTCGGTTTATGTATCCGAAATGACCTACTTCTAAGGTCAACCTATGGTCAATCAAACCTCAATCATGAAGTAAAGGACATTGAAACATTCGGAACTATTGACCTTGAAGTATGAGCCTTGAAGTCTTGATATAGATCAATCTTGAAATCTTCAAGTAGCTCAATCTTGAAAGGGTCTTGAGTTCTGCCTTGTACTCTTCTTGAAGTCTTGCAGCTTGAGTCTTGTCTTGTGAGCTTTGCTTGTTCATGAAGGTTAATCCTTGAGAGAGCTTCACTTATGCAAGTTATATATAACATAACAGTGATTTTGGCACTACAAATTTGACAACAGACAGGGATAAAAACTATAGCACTTACGGAGGACTTACCCGATTCGAACAACCTCGAATCTCACCCTTGCTACACCTTTTGTAAGACCCGTGTCCTAATCCCTACCATTCCATTGGCTTTCGCGGTTCTTCCGGTCAAATTTCGGCAACCTTCGCACTGTATTCGGTGTTTGCGCATGATCCTAAGCCAGGTCTCGCGCACCGACGTCGGCTTGATCCGAAAGTTGTATCATAGCGACCGCGTCGTCGCCGCGGTTCCAACGCCGTGACTTGCACACCGAACCGATACCCAGGTAAGAAGATGCCGATCTGCGTTTATTCCGAGAAACACCGCGCGTTACAGATTTCGAGGGAATTTCTACACAATTAGTCCCATCAATTAACCATAAATGCATCCCATACATCAAGTACTACACCCATTCCCTCTTTTTCCAAAAGTCCACCATCTTTTCACCTCACCATTCCTCTTTTTCTCATTTTCAACCACAACCATCTCTCTTCTCCACCAATTTCAAACTAAACCATACCTCTCATCACTCCTTTCTTACAACCATCACTCCACCCATCCCTTCATCCATTATTTTTACCTCTCCCTCTCATTCTCTAGCAATTTTTTCAAATCCCATGAGAAATTTCACACATCCAACACACTCTCTCAACTTCAAGTGTGGCCCACCCTCTCATCTTTCATCCACACCATCAATCTTCCGTCAACCACCATTAAAAGTGAAGCTAAGGAGCATTGGAGTCTAAGGGACTAAGAAGAAGGAAGATAAGGTGGATGATTTTTCCATTATTTTAAATTTTAGGGCCCACTTGTTGGTGGGACCCATTTGGATGTATGTGATTTAATCAAGAGGGCCCATAGTAGCGGGGTTCCTCTATCTCACCGTGTATCTCTCCCTATCTCTCTCTCCATCTCTTTCTTTCTTTCTTTGTAATGGTGTGGATCCCACCAATATGTGTTACATCTCCCCCGTCCATCTACATTAGACGGTGTGGTCCACTCTATTACAGGTGATGATCCACACCATCCACTATTTAGGTGGGCTAAATGCTTTATATATATATATATATGTTATATTTTATATAATATATATAATATATATATAATATATTATGTATTATATATATAATATAATATATATATTATATGTATATAGGTTGGTGGGCCACATCTACGTGGGACCCACCCCAATAATATACTTATGTATGCCGTCCAGCGTCCCTGGACGCTGGACGTTGGCAAGAGGAGTGTGTGCACAGGCAATGGGTGTGTACTTTAATAAAAAAAAAGAGAAGGGAGAGGTGGGCCACTCATGTAGGCCCCACCTTGATGCTTTTATGTAATCCAAGCCGTCCATCCTCTTCTTCAGATCATTTTAGGCGTTGAGCCGAAAAATGATCTCAATATGAGCTGATAGTGGGCCATAGCATAGTGAACAAGTTTTCTACCATTGAAATGCATCCCGATGCTACTGTACGTCAGAAAACTACTCAATATTGGTCTCGATAGACTTGTATCGAGCCACAGGGGCCAATGAATGGTGTGGATCTTACTGATGCGGGCCTCGTCTATGAAATACCGCAGAAAAACAATTTTATTCAAAAAAAAAAAAACTCAAGAGCAGCAGCAACTACTGCCACCCCTGACAGAACGCGCAGGCAGCGCCTGCGCTGGGCTGCTGACGGACGAACCGTGCAGGCCCTCACGGCTCGACTGTGGGTCCCACCTTGGTCCCTTTCGACCATCAACACCGTGCATTTGATGGGTCCCCATGGACTGACCGTCCATCCCAAAAATTGGGTTTATACGGAACTCATGTGGGCTATACCATCTAAAATCATGTGAAGACATGCCTAAAACATATAAAATCGTTGGTGGGGCCTACCTGAGTTTTGGATGCAAATGAAACTTGATTTGGACCCTTAAAATTGTGGGACACACACAATGAATGGGTTGGATTTGTGAACCACATTTCGGTGGGCCCCAGTTTCCCAAAGTCCAATGACCTTACCAACAGGTTGGACGTTAAATGAACATTACAGTGGGCTGCCTGCCCACGTAACCTGCTCAACAGGTTAGATGAAAATAAATATTACCGTGGGCCCCATTCCAGTGGGCCCTACCCCAGGTGCACGTGACCAACGGGTTGTGTGGTAAATATGTATTAATGTGGGCCCAGGTCACGTGTGACCTTATCAAAAGGTCGGGTAGAAAATAAATATTACAGTGGGCCTTACCTGGCCCAAATGACCTTATGAGGAATTGGATGGCAAATAAACATTACAATGGGCCCAGGTTGGTTAGAAAATAAACATTTCAGTGGGCCAGGTTGGGTGGAAAATAAACATTATTGTGGCCCCAAGTTTGAGTGACCTTATCAATGGGTTGGATGGGAAATAAACATTATGGTAGGCCCCACACGGGACCCACTTATATATGTATGATAATCCACACCCTCCTTTAGTGTGGGCCCCACCATGATACGTGTGTTTCATCCAAATCATTCAATCATCTTGAAAATTATTTTTTTAGGCCCATTATTGAGGCCCACCTTAAATTGCATAAGCCCTCTGTGATGTATGCAAGGCCCGTGTGACTAGGCCCATGTTGATGCAATTGTGGCCCGTCATGGAGGCCCACCCTGATATATGTAAGACCCATGTATGAGGCCATTTGATGTATTAGAGGCCCATGGGTCAAGGCCCAATAAGATGTACAAAAGGCCCATTGAAATGTGTGATTCTTGGAAGGCCATCCCTTGGGAGCAATGTTGGTTTGATGTCCACATTGTGAGGATAATGTTGGTTAAATGTCCGCATTACGATTCTCCCTAAGGTCCATTAATAGGCCCATGCCTGTAGCATATAGGCCGTTCAGGCCCATCTTCCTTTTGAATAGAGCCCATTACCACATAACATGTTTAGTATAGATCCATGATTCATGATCATTCGCATCATATGTATGCCTGATGTGAGGAGTGACCGATCATAGCATATGCCTTTGGGCAGACTGTTTATGGGCTCCCTGATAGGCGGAGTTGCCCCATATAAGTGCATGGTACATACAGGACTGTTGCATGACTGATAATGTGACTCATGCACTTGCATTTGTGTGATTGTAGTTACTATGTGCCCTAGCGACATCAGGGCCATAGCTTCCACAGACACATCGTGGATGGCTGGGTTGGATACCGGAAATGTTTGGTTCTAGCATACGGGCACCATAGATGTCCCTGGGTGAAAATCCCTAAACCCGATGGTACCAGAGGATGACTCCAACGTCGAGACCAAGTGGATATACGAGCGCATGAGGGCCGAATACCAGGAGGCTGCGTCTCCCACTGTGTCGTGGTCGGTTGGAAAGGAGTGTAGCCTTACTCGCCCGAGGATAGGGGGCAATACTAGGCTGAGTTTGACTAGCTCGCGAATGGGTCCGCTATCGACGTGCTGGATAGGTATTGGCAAACTATTGGTCAGGCGGATAGTGAGGTTTCTTACGCTCACTTGGACTGTGCGGCTAGGAGAGCCACAGTGCCATTTGGAGTGTATTGAACCCCGGTGATTATCCAGAATGAGAACTGTACTGATACATGATGAGGATTGGCATGCTTGAGTTGCATCTCGCATTGCATGGCTGTGTTATGGCCGATAGCATTCATATCTTGCACCGCATAGCCTTGGTACGGCTGATTGCATCCATGTACTCATCACCATGATTCCGCATCACTCTGACCTTGCATTTTGAGCACGCTTATATTGCACACATACTTACACCACCCTCTAAGCTTTCTATAAGCTTATGCACGATTGATGCGTGCAGGTGACGCCAGGACGCAGTCGCAACCATAGTCTCGCTATAGTTGGAGCGTGCAGCCGAGCTTCTGGAGTTTTGTTTCTTTTGTTACATTGTATTTTTCCCTTTCAGTCGCATTGTACTAAAAAGTTTTTGATCATAGTGGATTTTGTGGTGGTGTTCTTGTGGTTATTGTTTGTGGGTTATGCTTTTGTTATGCTCATTATGAATCAGACTGATGATTTGAAATCCTCCTTGTAGTATTCCAGGATCGGAACCTGGTGAATGGGTGCCGGGATCCGAAAATGGGGTTCTACGGAGGCTGTCGGCGCCGGATTCGGCGATCGGAAATTTTGTGAGCCCGGTTTCCGAGTTCGGGGCGTGACACCTTTTAATAACCCTAGAACCCTTTAGAAATCCTTAAAAAACTTTTAAAAAGCTTTAGAATACATTATAATACCCCTAGGGACCCCTATTTATAGTTTAGGAAACTTTCCTTTCGCACCCTTGCGAAACCACCTCAGATTTCCGCAGTCCGCACATGATTTGGACTTGAATCTGCGTAACCTCGACTGGTCAAGGAACCCTCTCGACTGGTCGAGCCATCCCCTCAACCTGTCGAGTGCCCCGAACACCCAAATAAGTAGCACACTGGACTTTGAGTCGAGTGGTGCTCGACCGGTCGAGTGGACCCTTGACCGATCAAGTGGACCCTCGACCAGTCGAGCCAGCCTCTTGACCGGTCGAGCAACCCCAAGTATATAAGACTTTTAAAAGTTTGACAACAATCTCTACCAAGTCTTCAATCTTCAATTGTGTATCTTGCTGCCCTGTTCTTTTATCTTTGCATCACATCATAGCTTTTCGTGCACACTCCGTCCTTCTTTTCTGCCATCGCCAAGCCTAGAGAAGTTATACAGAACTTGAGCTTCTTTGCAGGAACGATGTAGGTGAGCATGTCTACTAGATTAAAATCTACGTGCCCAACTATCTTTGCTCTTGTCTTCCCAAAAGAAAAGACGTAGTCTTCTTACCATCTCACTGCTACCCAATATTGCTTGTCGGAGTACTTGCTCACAACATTGATAGCCTGTGAAATAACCGATCTAATCCAGACCCTAGCATACACTGCCAACTGCATTCGAATAAGGCTTATGAGATATCCTGCTTTTCCTCATCCGTTTTGGGATATGTCCTGAGGAAAACTTGAGGAAAGACACGTAGGAAATGCTCTTTGGCTTTACCTAGCTCATCACATTCTTGATTAATACTTACACACAAGGTATTCCTCCTGTGATTATCAAAGCCTACTCCTCTTTCAGTCTCAACGCCAAGAACCATCTTTGTAACCCCCCGATCCTTCATCCTAAATGTCCCACTTAACCGAGTCTCCAGTATATTGATTTCAGACATGTCATAATTGGCGATCCATATGTCATCAATTCCTGTCTCACCATGAAGGAATCAAACCACTGCTTAGGTGACAGGTCGAACCACGACCTCCTGCAAAGTCTTTTCTCAGCCCCTTTAACTTCGAACCGCTCTGGTTGCTTCATGTAGATTTGCTCTTCACTTTCCATTACAGAAGTGTAGACTCCACATCCATCATTCCAGATCAAGATCACATTGGCCAATCAGCGTCAATCACGGATCTAATAGACATCTGTTATACCATCGGCGCGAATATCTCTGAGAAGTCGATCCCTTCTCTTTGAGCATAACCCTTCGCTACCAACCTCACATTGTATCAATGTTGTATCCTCCTGAAAAAACCACCTGCATCCAACCGCTCTCCAGCCCACTTGAAACTCCACCCACTCCCATATGTCGGTCAGGTACAACGAATCCATCACATCGCCCATAGTCACCTTTCACTTCTCAGCACCAGGCTCACCTAGAGCCATCTGAATAGAAGATGAATCCCCTGCGATATTGGAGTCGTTTATGTATCTCGACGATATCCTGCGATCATGCTATGTGATTTTTCTCACAGGTGGCTACTCCACCTGCTCTGTATCCCTATCCGCATGTCTCAGCCTTCCTGCCCTGCCCGCTCATGTGGCTATGCCTAACATGCCACACACGTGCAGAGGTGGAATCCGCTACATCCACTACAGCTCCACCTGTTAAGTGCTCCCGATTAACCTGTACAAGTTACCGAGTCGTTGCGCTTTCATGATTACCCGGGCTCCCTTAGATACTTTAAGAGCACCATCAATACTTGTGTACTTGCATCCTTTTACCTCAAGTACACCAAGAGAAATCAGATTCTGCTTCAAATTAGGAATGTGCCTGACATCATTCAAGGTACGCTCCACCCCATCAAACATCTTGATGCGCACCGTACTAAAAGCCACAACATTACAGGCAAAGTCATTGCCCATAAACACTAGCCATCATCGCACTCTCTGTAGCTGGCGAACCAACTCTGATGAGGAGTCATGTGAAAAGATGCTCCTGTGTCTAGCATCCTGATGTTTTATTTAAACCAACTTGATTTAAATGATTTTAAACTCGCAAGTATATGAATCAGATGTAAATATGGTACGTATTACGAGATCGTTCCCACGAGGACTGGTTGTCACAATTCAAAATTAAAGACTCTTCTTAACTAATCCAACAAATATTTGAGATAGAAATTGAGTAAACTAAATAAAAATCAATGGAAAAATAACCAAGAGCAATAAGGAAAATTCAATCAAAGAGAAGACTAGGACTTTCGAATCCACCCCTAACTATCATAAACCTTGTTCTGCCTGTTGATTCACCCTAATCCAGATTGATATCAAAATAAATAAAGCACACTCTATGTCCTTGGTCGGGCACACAGAATGTATAATTCCTTAAAGCATATGGATCACATCTTTCTATCCATGGTCAGGCATGGAGAGATGTAAATTCCTGTTTCTTCCTCTATAGGAACCTGTTCATGGTCAGACATAAGTACTTAGAATAGTAATCCAAACAACGTCCATAACTAGACTTTGGTTGAGCTTTTAGAATGGAGGAGTACGGATATTTCAGTTAAGCACAGTAGAGAAAGAAACAAACCAATCAAATTCAGATGAAATCAACACTTACAAGAGTCATTCAAATTAGGGGCTTCATCTCAGCCCTAGCTAGAAGATTAGCAATCCATGAATTCAAATAAAAAGAAAGAAAAATAAAATTGATATAAGGAAAACATCTCTCTCTCTCTTCTTCTCTTTTCTTCTCTTTTCTTCTCTTTTCTCTTCTCTGGATCTGTTCCCTAGCTCTCCTCTCTGCTTCTCTTCTCCGGATCTCCCCCCGAAAACGAGCTCTCTTTCCTCTTTCTTATAGCAGTGTAGGCGGTGGAAACGCTGTCGCAGCAGCAGCCGCGTACGGACTGCCTTTCGCTGCCGAGTTCAGATGCAAAACATCCCCCCTTTTCCTTGCTTAGTTACCAAATAAATATCGTCCCTTGGGACGTTTTCGAGTCGTCTACATGATGGACGGCTTGGATTGTTCATACGAACCATAGAGGTGGGCCACAACTGCTGCAAAAATCGGACAGCGTCCGGTGTGCGAAAACAGGGCATGCGGAGTTCTTCCGCTGTGATGCTCGGTGGGCCCCACATAAGCATTTTTGGGAAAATCCATCCCGTACATTGGATTCAGGACGAGATTTCGACCGCATATGGGTGGTTTTGAATTTACGTGGACGCTGCCCAGAGAAGGAATCATGCTGAGATCTTTTTGAACGTTACAGGGCAGCCCGCTTGTGACCTCTGTAGCTCACACGTGTGCACGTATGGGTACAAAATGTAAACGTGGTTTTGTAGTTGTTGAAACCTTCTACACGATGAACGGTTTAGATTAAACGTTCGTACCACAGGTGGGGCCCACAGCGGTCCGTAAAAACGGACTTTCCGCCCGTTACACGCCGCTGAAACGGAAATTTCCATTTTTGAAAATGGAATCGGGTCAGCGCTGCTGACCGACGCAGGCTTGCTCGGTGCTCGGGCAGTGCACATGTGCACCATGCACATGTCACTCAAGGTGGGGTCCACTGTGATGATTTCGAGAAATCCAATCCGTCCATCCTATTGCTCATCTTATTTAAACCGTTTACGTCAACTTTGAAGTATATCCAGATTGTAGGTGGGCCTAAAATTGAAGATTAATGGGCTGATCTGTCCGTTGGCCCACTTCTCGAGATATCCAATGGTTGAAATTTAATATGTACAGTTTATTTATGGCCTCCAGGTCATGTATGAAGTTTCGAGTCAATCGGATGACAGAAACCATGTGATATTACATTTTGGACCATTTTCGGGCCTTTTTAACGTGAACGACTTGATTTCCTCGGGTCCCTGGCATGTGAATTCTTCAGTTTTAGTTCTCTGGAGTGTGTCCCTTGCTCTGGTGACTTTGGAACATCAAATCCACGCTTGTAGTACTTTTTTTCCATCAACGCTCCTGATTTCATCCTGTAACAAAAATATAATTAAAATATTCCATTAAGCATTATCATGTACGTAAAATCATGCACTAATTAGGGTCTGATATGTAATATTCGACCCTTATCACATCCACTTGTCCTTACGATTATCGTATGGCCGCCTGATAGTAGACACAGACAAAACATTACTATCACATCCACTCGATCCATTTGAAGTGGCAACATTGGTCTTCACATGTCATTCCTTTCCACAATTCTAGCACTTTACCTTTCCTTTGCCCTTGCCCTTGGATTTGGATCCAGAACCTGAAGAACCCATACCTTGTTCAGAATTCCTACCCCTTGTAAACAGTGTATTAGAAGATGTCCCCATGTGGCTGTTTAGCTTTCTCATAGCCTTCCCCTGAAGGGCTGAGATAACGGTGTCAACACTCAAGATTTTATTCGTGCTGCACATAGTGTCCTTGAATGATTCATACGACGCCGGAAGAGAATTCAGCAATAGACATGCTTGTTCTTCATCTTTCATCACTTCCTCCATATTCAGCAATTTACAAACTAATTTATTAAAGTTACTGATGTGAGCCTCCAGATCTCTACCCTTTGCCATCTTGAAGTTATACCATTGCCGCTTCAAGTGTAGGCGATTTTTCGAGGATTTTTTTGCATAGACATCCTCTAACTTTGCCCATAACTTAGCCGCAGTTTTCTCCCTCATGACGTTGTAGAGAACCTCATCCGTGAGATATAAACGGATCGATAATAATGCTTTTTTATCAAGAGTATTCCATTCATCATCAGTCATAGTAGATTTTCGCTCCTCAAGAGCACCATCTTCGCCTTGCTTGATTAAGGAACTCATCATCTTGATCTTCCATAACTCAAAATTATTTTTCTCTAAATACTTCTCAATATCATACCTAGTGCTCGCCATTATTACTAATCCCTCAGATTCAAATTTGTGCCCCAACGATTAATCTGATACCACTTGTTGGAGATTTTTGCTGCGGAATCACATAGATTTAGATCTAGAATAACAATCTAAGAGCAACAAGCAATCACAAGAGAATACATAGATTTAACGTGGAAAACCCTTGCAGAAAAAAATCACAGCACAAAGCGACAGAAATCCACTATGAAATAGAAATTACAAGAGAGAGGACTTACCCGATTCGAACAACCTCGAATCTCACCCTTGCTACACCATTTGATAACCCTAGAACCCTTTAGGAATCCTTGGAAAACTTTTAGAAAGCTTTAGAATATATTATAATAGCCCTACAGACGCCTATTTATAGTTTAGAAAACTTCCCTTTCGTACCCTTGCGAAACCGCCTCAGATTTCCGTAGTCCGCACAAGATCCGGACTTGAATTTGCGTAATCTCGACTGGTCGAGGAATCCCCTCGACCGGTCGAGTGCCCCAGACACCCAAATAAGTAGCACACTGGACTTTGAGTCGAGTGGTGCTCGACCAGTCAAGTGGTGCTCGACCAGTCAAGTGGACCCTCGACCAGTCGAGCAGCCCCAAGTATTAAAGACTTTTAAAAGTCTGACAACAGTTGTCTCCTCCCCTCTTTCTCTTTCTGGGTTCTTTTGTTTTTTTGTTTTTCTCTCTTTTATGTTAGTTAGGAGATAATGATAGGTGAGGCCCTTTGTCTTGTGGAGTCCACTTGAAAATCCAATGTGTACATCCCTCTTCATATCTATCAAAGATTCATGGGCATGGTCCCCATTTCTGAAAAACAAAAACAAATAAATAATAAATAAAAAAAGCTACTAAAGTTTTGAACCAAGTTGATATTTGTTTTTTTCCCTTCATCCAAGTTTGTGTTATCGTATTAACAAGTTTGATGACAAATAATCATTATCAAAATATTGAAGTGGGCCATAGGAAGTTTTTTTTTTTTATTATTATTATGATCGTGGGGCATTTAATCACCACCGTTTCCCATTGTAGGGAGCAAATTAGCTGTTATAGGAAAAACCTTAGTAGGCGGTACCATAACCGTGTGGACCCATCTTAATGTATTTTCTGCATATCACGGCACCCATCTGTTTTTTCATTAGATTTTAGGATGATCCCAAAATCATAACAAGATCCAAATCTAAGGTGGACCATAACAATAGAAACAAAGATTAATAACTGTTAAAAACTTTTAATGGGCCACAAAAGTTTTCAATCAATATGATATCTCTATTTTCTCTTTACCGAGATTTTCTTGACATTATCAGCCCAAAAAAAAGTGATAGATTGAAGGCTCGAGTGGACCACAGCACCGAACCAGATGATTGAATGCCTAGCATTGAAAAATCTCACAGAGGCCATAGAAGTTTTGGATCAAGCTGACATTTATGTTTTCCCTTCATCAAGGTCTATGTGACCTTATGAATAAGTTGGATGGCAAATAAATATTGCGGTGGGCCTTAGGAAGGTTTCGATCGTGGTCTACTCAAGCCTTCAATCTGCCTCCACTATAGTTTATTTCCTAGAGCTAACTTTCAAAATGGATGGAAGGCTTGGATAAAACAAATATATCACGGTGGACCATAGTATCTAGCTAGGTCCCGGTGAGGGTAGTTCTCAATCCGGGGCTATACCCACTGTACTGGCTGCACGTACGAAGAAAAAATTTGGACAGTTACAAAAGAAATCGACGACGGTCACGCTCCAAGAGAACGATCAAACACCCCGACTTTTGAAACATTGCCCCTACATAGTGCGGATGGTATGATGAACATCTCCAATGGCACACACGTGCTACTATTTTCCATCCAATCCGTTGATAAGGTCTCAAAGACCTGGGTGAAGGGACCCAATAAATATCAACTTGATCGAAAACTTTTGTGGCCCGCAAGAAGTTTTTAATAGTCAATGAGTACTCTTTTCAGTTGTGTAGTCCACCTGAGATTATATCTACTTCATTTTAAGATCATGGCGTAAAATGACCTGTCAAAAACGTATGCACAGCACGGATGTAATGCACATACATCACTGTGGCCCAAAGTCAAAAATACACCCGTAGGTCTCATGTCGACCCGGAATCAGTGATCTGGTAATCACTAATCTCGGTAGATCCATGACCGTGGGCCCATCAACCTGTAATTTTTATATCCATGTTGTTAATATGAAGCAGATTCAAATCTGAAGTACCAGAGGAAACAGTGGTGGTTGGAAATGGACCACTAAAAACTTTCTGAAGCCTACTGTAATGTATGTTGTCATACTTTCCTGTGGTGTGGTCTGTGAAGGTCTTTAACTCTCATAACTCGAATCTAATCGTCCAGATTGTGGACCCACTTCAAGTATGGTTACCTAAAGATCGGACCAATCGAGTGGTCTAAACCCTAAATTAGTAACATCAAATTTCTAAACTTAGACCATTGACTACTTTTCGTTTTAACTGTCGGCCGAAGCCCACGAATTCGGGCGCAGATTATGTACTACCCCCGCCTGTTCCGAGCTCGAGACAGGCGGACGCCGCACGGGCTACCGAGGGGCCACTGTGATGTATGAATTCTATCTACACCATTAATCCATTTTTTCATATTATTTTAGAATAATGGACCAAAAATAAGGCAGGTTAAAGGATTAAGTGGACCACACAGTACGGATTAAATTACTACCGTTGAAAAATTCTCGGGGACCATAGAAGTTATGGATCAAGGATGATATTTATTTTTTCACTTCATCCAGCTGTATATGACCATATCAACAGGTTGGATGGAAAATAAATGACATAGTGGACCTTATGAAGGTTTCAATGGTGGACATCTTTAGCACTACTACTTCCTGTGGTGTGGTCCACTTGAGCCTTTAATCTGCCTTATTTCTGGTCTATTATTCTAAAATAATATGAAAAAATGGATTAACAGTGTGGATTGAGGTCATACATTGCAGTGGCCCCTTGTGGCCCGTGGGGCGTCCGCCTGTCCCGAGCTCGGAGCAGGCGGGGTAGTACCTAATCCGCGCCCCACAGATTCAGCATCATCATGGTCGGGCCCATGCGTACATTGAAAGGTGGAGAGTTTGATACTCGGACAGATTGTGATACTTCATACACATGCAGACAAATTGTACGCTTGGAATACACGTAAGTCTATTAAAACCCTCCAAATTGTGGCCCATAATTCAGATGGGTTAGTGAGATTAACGTCAAATTGTTAAAAAAAAATACTTTAAACAGTTGGGATTGACTGCCTGCGACTTGTCTTCAATGGTCCCCGGATTTCGACGGTCTTAATTTAATGGCATGTTTCCCACATGCGTAGTTTTGGGTGCATGCATTTCAACGATTTCAATTTGCAGAGCATCAAATGCGGAAGTCGATTTCCTACACCACCGGCCACAACAGATGATGCGATTCAATTAAATTGCAACAATCAGAGAATTCTTAGAGGATCCAAACTAATATATTTCATGAACCGTTGTTTATTTATTTTTTTCAACTTATTTTAGAGTATGAGCCATAAGCGAAATAAATCCAAAACTTTAGTTGACCTCACCACATGAAACAGTATGGATTTAACACCTACGGTTGAGAACTTCTTGAGGCACCTTATGTTTATTTTCCATACAAAATGTCTACAACGTCAGGTAGACCTAAATGAAAAGCACGTATGTAAAAGATTGATCCAAAACTTCCATGGCACCAGAAAGTTTTGGACAGTCCACGTTCAATCTACACCGCTTCATTTGAGCTGTACAAAAAAATGAATGGCATGGATAAAACACACGCATCACAATGAGCCCCACATAGCTTGGGCCACGTCGTGCCATAAGGGTTATCCTTGATATGGTTCGAGTCCTTACCTCAGTGGTAGACTCCGAGGAGTTTCAACACGAGGTCCTCGGTTCAAGACCCATAGGTGGTGAAATCTCACTACGGTGTGTGTGGTGGTGTGTCGAGTGCGTGTGAAAATAAAAAAGGGTTATCCTTGATATCTAGAGGTGTACAGAGTCGAATCGAGTCGAGGTTGATATAGCTCCATTTGGCTTGACCACTTGCTGAACCAGCTCAAACTTGGCTCGGCTTGGCCACTTGCTGAACCCAGCTCAAACTTAGCTTGGCTTGGTCCTTGAGCCTGAATGGCCAGCTCAGCTCAGTTTAGTCAGCAGCTTGGGCCAGTTCGAACCAAGTTCACCTCTGCGGCATTTTCACAAACACTTAGCCTGCACCTTCAAAATCTCACTATATATAAAACAACAATAATGGTTTTACAAGTATTTTATCAAACACCAGCAACATTAAAAAAATAATAATAATAAGAGCATTTGTTTCATATACGTACCTTCGTTGCCACCAGCAACATTTCATTGAGTCATTTTATCAAACACTTAGTGAGCAATAGCAATATCAAAGTAACTGAGTCATTGACTTGAATCAATTTGAGTTCGATTCAAGTTGGGTTCAATCTGAGTCAAGTTGACCTCAGGCAAGCTCGAACCTGGTTTGAAATTTGTTCGAGCTCAAAAATTTAACTTGACTCCGTTCCAACTCAATTTCAAACCGAGTAGACTTGAACTTTTTCAAGTTGGAGTGAGCTACCAAGCTGCTCGTGTACAGGCCTACCATTAGTGATATCGGGTGCCACCGGCAATATGCTTCCATCAAATACGGCTGGTTCATACCATGTATGTTTTAGTAGGAGAAATTAAGGACCTAAACCTTAGGGAATGCATCTTTTCACCCTTGCCCCGTCACACATACAGCTCATCTGAGCCATGAACAGGTGGACCCCATGATTTTAATCAATTTTCAAGCAAGATGATATTCATAAAAATCGATAATCGTCTCACGGACCAGATGTAGTAGGCATAGGACACGTGGGGTGGAAAAAGAGTCCAGTTCTAAAATGTCAATGCATGGAGCCGTGGGAGTTCGGTAGACCATGAGATTAGAAAGACTAATGACAATGGACAAGAGACAGCCGTCCGTAAGTCAGCATTCCCAAAATCGAGGTGGTCTTGTGGGGACACAGTAATGAACCGACCGTCAGGGCCACATGTTATCCCCTCCCGTGACATCTCAGTCAGTCTGTCCGCTCTGGAGAATCTCGGCAGTTCATTGCCCATCTGCCAACCGTGTATTGCTCGACCCGAGGACGTGTACAATACGATCTCCATTTTGTACGGGTTCGATCCAGTTAATATGTGGGGCCCCAAGGTTTCTAGACCCGAAAGATCCGAACCATCTAATCAGTAGAATGTTTGACCGCCGATAATTGAACGGTTGGGATATTTAGCCTGTGGATGTTTATGAATGGATCACACATTGAAGGCCCATCATGTGTACGGCTTGGATAATTTGAACCATCTGCCTACCCGGACAAACTCAAAACCTGTACAAATTGTAAATAATAGCGGTACGCAAGTCCCAGCTCGGCTCTACTCAGCTAGCAGATAACCTTAGCTTAAACTCTGCTTGGCTCGGTCCTTGACCCCTTCTGGCCTCTTCGGCTTGGCTCAGTATATTCAGCAATTCAGGCTAATTCAAAACCATGCAATGTTATCTTAAATATGTACCATTATTTTCAATTTTTCAAAAAATGCAAAACAATAACAATATTTTCACCGGTATTTCACCAAACACTTGGAGAGCATCATCAAAATCAAACACGGGTGAGCAAACACTGGTGTATCCATTACTTCCTTGCCAACACTTTGTTGAGTCTCAATTACTTGGCGAGCAGCATCCGTATCAAAATAACCGAGTCATCAGCTAATTCAATCTATGTCAATTTGGGTTAAGGTTTGATCCAACTTGAGTCGAGCTAGTGCAAATTTGAACTTTGACTCCAAATTTTTTCGAGCTCCAAAAACCAGCTCGATTCGAATTCAATTTGGAGCGAGTCTACATTATTGTATTAACCTCCAAGAGGTCTGATACCATACATCCTTCTTTTGTTATAGGAGACGCTGGGATTGTAGCCGTTGGATCTGGGTTATTTCGCATAATCCAAACCAATTATATTATGAATTGCACTGTACATTAGGGAACCGAAGAGTAACGTGGAGAATGACATATTTATATCCTTTGATCATTGAATTCTCTTCCTTTGGTCAGCATAACCGCTGTTTTAATTCAGACATCATCTGGGGTGAGGCCCATCATATAATCGGTTGGAATCATTAAAACACAACCCAAGATCAACTGGCTATAGTCCCGACGTATACCATAACAAATCCCCGGCAGTATCATATCTAACCTTTTCCTCTGGTGCACAATATCATATCTGAACACCAATCGTGCAGACACCGGCCATTCATCAGGTGGGCCCGATGCCTGCATGTGGCATCCCAGGTCATCTCACGGGGAAGGTACCAAAATATACATCAATGTCATTTGATTTATAACCGTCCATTCCTCTAAAATACATGTGGCCCGCTTGATGCAAAGGTCATCCTGATCTTTTCTGCCTGGGGAATTTCACGGAGGGACCCATTTGATAAGTGTCCGATTTCTTGCACATATCTGCACAATCTAGATACACGCGCGAGTCACCTTAGAACTTGGTAAAATCACGAAAATCACGACAGCATGCGTTCAGATACGAATCCTAATATATAGGCTTGGAAGTCTAAAAAAAGACTCACGTTCACACCAAGCAATCCCACAGGGAGACTCACGCGTTTGTACAGCTCCACCCAATCACACACCTATGTCCCACCGTGCAAGATCCAACCATTTCCATTAGGTGCGCCACACTATTTAGATCTTTTGACCCAAACCTCAGGCGGACATTCCATTCGTACGGATAAACGTGATGAGGTCTATCACCATCTTTCTCAAGTATAACTATTTTGAATCTACGAACCGTATCTGAATAAACAGGTATAACTCCTCACGTAGAATTCTTGAATCCATGAATAAAACGCAAGTAAGAAAATAGAAATAATATTATTAAAAATTTAAAAATTTATTGATGAATGAATAAACGAGTTTACTTACAATTTATAAATAGACATGATTCCTATGAGTGCGCATGATTTCCAGCCAAACCAAAACTATTCTAATCAATTTTTATGTTGGACACAACTCTTAATGCCCAACAAATGAAGAGTTATATTCAAACTAAAACTTATTATAAACATAATAGTAAAATCAAGGCAAGGTGGCTAAATTAGTTTGTCTTACCTCAAAACCATATATGGTATTTGTGATAGCTTATTTAAGTTTACGATACACGTCCATTTTAAGTTATCGGGATCACCTTCGTCTCCAAATAGGGCATGGGCCTTTGCTAGTCCATCTTGGTCATAAAACTTTCTGTAACCCGGTCTACGTCAATTTCCAAAGATGGGGACAGTTTGATGAAAAACCCGGATCTCTCACACGTGTGCCATGTCGGAAAATGAACAGAGCATGCTCCTCACTTGTGGCCTTAGCAAGACTCCAATTAAAGTTTTTAATTATCAATAAAAAATGGAGGGCTGAAATCTAGGGTAGAGATTGCATGAATAAGAAAAGATGATTTAGAATCACACGGCATTTTTATATTTCTCATAGCTTCCTACAAAGAGAATCTCATCATGCTTTCTTGTTTTACACGCAACCTGCTTCTCCCTGCACCATCCTAGCTTTAGGGAGGAATCTTCACATGCAACGTTGTATATTACTATAGTATGCAATGCTTTTTTTCCCAGCCATGTTTCAAATATTTATAAATCTGGGCCGTGGAAAAGGTGTGGTCCTCGTAAAATCACCTATGGAGAAAATCAGATGGTCCATTCATTGCACATGTTATACCGTTAAAATCAATGGATAGAAATGTGTTTGCTTAATCTGATTAGTGAATTGCTCTAATTTTCGTTCCAGGTGATTTCCATGTCGTGGTCCGATCTTTTTACGGCTCAGATTTGCACTGGAGAGACACATCATTGGGAAATTAAGGTGCTTTATTGTTGAGTTAACCGACAGAGTCGTATATGGATATTTTCATCTAGTTTAATTAGGGAGTTTCGACCAGGTTCGAGGGAAAAGGATAGCACACTGAGCAACTCAGCACGACTTAGTAAACTCTGTGGGGTCCACCATGATTTATATATTTTATCTACTCCGTCCATCCATTTTAACAGATAATTTTATGGCTTGAGCCCAAAAATGAAATATATCCAAATCTCAAGTAGACCTCACCGCGGGAAACGGTGTGAATTGAAATTGTACCGTTGAAAATTTCTTGGGGTCCACAGAATTTTTGAATCAAGCTGATATTTGTGTTTTCCCTTTATCCATGTCTGTGTGATCTTATGAACATGTTGGATGACAAATAAACATCACTGTGAGCAATAGATAGGTTTCAATGGTGGAAGTCATTATTTCCATTGTTTCCTTTGGTGTGGTCCACTTGAGCTTTGGCGTACTTGTATTTTTGACTCAACCACTAAAAGGATCTAGAAAAACATATGGACGGCATGGCTAACCCACATACATTCATAGTATGCCTAACTAAGTTTACTCAGTACAATAAAAGCATAGTGAGTAATTCAGTACGCAATCATATTTCGTTCGTGACTCGGGTTGGCGCCCCTTTCTTATTCCGGGGAGTGGATTGCCTGCAACTTGGTGACTGTGTGGGGTCAACAAAGATGTCTGTTACAAATCCACTCCGTTCATCTGTTTTAAAATACTACAATAGTATATCATTGTAAAAATCATGCATAACCAAAACTCAGGTTGGCCACACCAATAAAATAATGGGAAAAGCAACATCCACCGTTGAAGCCTTCCTAGAGATGACCATGAGATTTTTATTTCATCCAAACCGTTCAATTAATTATTACCACTCAGATAAACTGTAGGAACAAATATCATACTGATACGAAACTTCTGTCACCGCCAGAAGTTCAATCTCCACTGTTTCGTGTGGTATGGCTCACATGAGTTTTGGATCCGGCTGAATTTTAAATTCCTATACTATTTTTGTCTTTTAAAACAAATGTACTGAGTGGATTTGTCCCGGACATCTCTATGGCCCTACACAGATCCGGGCAGAGAAATATCTGCCCGGGATCGCAGGCAATCCGCACCCGTTATTCCGTTGCATCTAGAACCGTTGAAAATTTTCTAAGGCCCCCAATGATGTATATTTGTCATCCAACCTGTTCATAAGATCAGAAGGACATGGATGAAGGGAAATCACAAATATCAGCTTGATCTAAAACCTCTGTTGTCCCCAAGAATTTTTCAACGGTAGATGTTCAATTCAAACAATTTCCGGTGGTGTGGTCCATTTAAGGATTTCATATACTCCATTTTTGGCATAAAGTCATAAAATTATGTTTTAAGAGAGATGAATGGAGTGGCTACAATGCATGAATGACACAGAGGTCCACAGAGTTTACTCAGTACGCTTACTGTACTGAGTTACTCAGTACGCAATCCGCTTCCCTTTATTCAAGAGGAAGGTGACATGAGTTTTGGATCCGGCTGAATTTTAAATTCCTATACTATTTTTGTCTTTTAAAACAAATGTACTGAGTGGATTTGTCACGGACATCTCTATGGCCCTACACAGATCCGGGCAGAGAAATATCTGCCCGGGATCGCAGGCAATCCGCACCCGTTATTCCGTTGCATCTAGAACCGTACACATCGCCTCTCTGTAACTCAAATTAAACATCCATATCGTGGGGCCCACTGTATATTGGTCTTATTCCCATAACTATATTGATTGCAAGGTCCTCATATCTCTGATTGATGGACATTTACTTGTTGAAATCAGACCGTTGAACTGTTTTTTTTCATTTGGCCCCCATGAATCGGCCAGCTATGGAATCGACTCAGAGGAGTTGTTGAATTCTGACCCTTCTACAATTGGTCCTGTGATTTGGACGGTTCAGTTGAGTTGCTTACACTTCACGTCTACAAAATAGCCGAGTGCATGTGGATGAATCAATATACTCTACCAATATGATATTGTTTCCCTTGAAATCTTTTTTTTTTTTTGGGTCTTTGGTTGTTTGATTACATTATCCTTAGATCTTGTATTATGTTGTGAACGGTTATGATTTGAAGGGATGAATTGGGGTTCAAAGTGTTCCAGAGACGTACATCAGGGGCCCTGCTTGGACAATTCTAGCTGTCCAACATGGGGCCTTTAAACCGACGGGAGAATGGAAGGGGTCCACTAGCTACATCAAAGGGTGGGAGGGGAAAAATACATCAATTGAACGGCTTGGATTGAGCATATTTGCTGCAATTGACCAGTAGCCAACCCAGGTCTGCCAGATGGATGGTCAGATTGACCATATGGCAGTTAGTTGCGTTGATTAAAGACGAATGCATTGAGCCACGGATCCTCGTTATATAACTGTTAACCTAGCATACCCGACTAGGATGCGAATTTGCCAGTGCCCCTGCCCGGACTGCAAGTTCTTGTGGTCGGAAGCTATGAGGGGTCTATAGAGATTCTTATAAGAAATCCACTCCGTCCATCAGTTTCTAAAGCTCACAATAAGACAGAATTCCAAAAATCAGTCAGATCGAAAACCCAGTTGGACCACGCCACATGAGACAGAGTGATTGAATGTCCACCGTTGGAAACTTTTTGGGAACATAAGTTCTGTATGAGGATGATATTTCTATCTATGTTTATCCAAGTGTTAATAACTTTATAAACGGTTTGGATGGCATATAAACATTATGATCGGCTTTATACGATGGATATTTCCATTCTCACTGTTTCCAGTCGTGTGGCCCACCTGAGTTTTGGATTCCTATTTATTGTGAGCTTGAGAAAATGATGGATGGAGTGGATTTCTCACTGCAATAATCTGTGGCCAACATAGCTTGCGACGACAAGAACTTGTGGGCAAAACACGCAAGTCGGGTCCGCCCGATTGAGATAATGGTGACCACTGACCACCGGCCCTTGGATTGGTTCATGTGTCTGCACATCCAGAAAAGGGTACTTCACCGACACCAATTCGGTGGATCCGGAGAATCACCGCGGTGGATCGTGACTGTGGGGCCTTCCATCATTTTAGGACTGTCCTGGAAATGAAGCAGGCGCAAATCTCATGTGGACCACGTCACAGGAAATAGTGTTGATTGAATGCCCACCATTAAAAACTTTCTGAAGGCCCATTTGCCATCCAACCTGTTTGTAAGGTCACACAGATACAGATGCACGAAAAAAGAATAGAAAATTGAAAAAAAAAAACAAAAAAAAAAAAAAAAACAAATATTAGATTGATCCATGACTTTCAAGAAGTTTTTAGTGGTGGGTATTCAATCATGATTTTTTTTTTCCTATAATGTGGTCCACTTGAGATTTGGATCTGTTTCATTTTTAAGAATATACCTTAAAATGAGTTGGGAAAGCAGATGAACAGAGTGAATATAAAATACATACATCACGGTGGGCTCCACAGTCACTGATTCAAGGACCACGGTGCTTCCCTGGATCTACTAAATCCGTGTCTGTATTTTATTAGGATGCATGGCTCGCACCTCATATTTCTCATGTGAACCAACGTGGGTATGTCCGTCGACGGTTCCGGCCGGGTTCAGATCATGTGAACCGACGTGGGTATGTCCGTCGACGGTGCCTGGACAGACCGGGCCTCAGGTCACACCGAGTCCGACTACGCATTTGACGTTTTGGAACCGGACGAAGGGATCCGGGTAACCACCGGGTCTCACTGTCTCACACCCTTGTGCCTGTTGGGATTTTTGAACCATGGATCATCCATGATTCTAATTGGACCATCCCAATTATAATACCATCCTACCAGGTGTGGTGTGAGATTTTCTTTCATTCTTAGAATTATTTAATACTCTGGTAGAGTATCATGCTTGGTATGCAAGCACTACTCTGAAGTATAAAGTCATTCAATGTAACCAATTAAATCGTGGAAGCCCCTTTACCAAGGGCTTGTTTGTTAACTCTGAAAAATAGTACTTTACGCGGGCTTGAGAAAATGCTTCGCATCGAGAGTTGTTTGTTAACACTGAAATCAGAAAGTGCCAAGTGATTTTTCATTGAATTCTTTTTATGATAGGAGTTTGGCTTAACCTTGACTGCAAAATGTCCTCCATAAATTTTTCCATAAAAAAAGATTTTTGCTTCCAAAATTATTTATTTTTAAGTTATTACGGAATTATTATTAGTATTATTTTTTCTCTTTAAATTGTTTACGTAATAGAAAACAAACTTTTAACATGTGAAACTTCTTTATGCCCCACTATGATTTATGTGTTTGATTCACACCATTTTTTAGATCATTCTAGAGCATGGGCCCAAAAACGAGGTACATGTAAAACTCAAGTGGGCCACACCATAGAAACTAATAGAAATTTAATAAAATTATTGTTGAAACTTTCCTAGAATTCAATGTAATGTTTATTTCTCGTATAAACTCTTCACAAGGTCACACGTACCTTAATGAAAAAGGAAAAAAATACAAATTTCAGCATGATCAGGGCCTCAATAGGCCTTGAGAAATGTTCATGTGAAACTTCTTTATGCCCCACCATGATTTATGTGTTTTGTATAGCGTTAAGTTCATGGTGTTTTCGCTTCATCTCAGTCAAAATGACCTTATAAATGGTTTGGATGGAATATAAACATCATGGTGGAGTCTAAGAAGGTTTCAACAGTAGGCATTCCTTTCCCCACAGTTTCATCTCATATAGTCTACTTGAGTTTTAGATACTCCTCGTTTTTGGTCGAATGTCCTAAAATAGGCTCAAAAAATGGATGTGCGTGTTGGATTTCTCACAAACATCATAGTAGGCGCCACCCAAAATCCTTGCGCAGGAACTTCATGCAAAATACTTTTGTTAGGAAATTTATGTCGTCCAAATGCCGATAATATTTAATATGTTTTTTCATATAACTTGGTAAATTTATAACTTGAATTTTTGTTAAAATGTCATTTGTTTTTGTGTAGATAAATATTATCTGGTTGATGCTGCTTACACTCACACAAGAAGATTTGCGGCACCATACCGTAATGTTCAGTATTGGTCAGGTAACTTTTGTAGTAGTGGGCAGCCTACTAGTAAAGAGGAGGTTTTTAATCATATGTATGCAAAGTTACCAAATGTAATCGAAAGGGCTTTTGGCGTGTTGAATGCGTGTTTTATAATTTTGAAGCGGATGACACCATATTCCTTCTCAACGCAAAGAGACATAGTTATTGCATGCATGACACTGTACAACTACATTAGAAAAAAATCATCTCCGATCCACTCTTTTAACAATACAATGATGAAAATGTTCTTTTGGAGATGAATATCGAATCAGAGAATGATATGCCTAAAGTAGAATGAGTATTTGGAGACTTTGAACAAACTATTATGTCCAATATGCGAGAAGAAATTGCTGTCACACTTATACTTGCATATCATTAATTTTTTTTTTTTTTTTTTATGAATAATGTATTTTAATTTTCTATTAAGTACTTTAGTTTATTTGAATTAAATAGAATAAATTTATTTTCATATAATAAAAAATAATTTCTTTATAATGTAAACATTTCCAAACAGTAGATAGGGGCAAATGTGTCAAATTAACATATTTTAGACATTTCAGATGTTTGTTAACAAACAAGTTGTTTCAAATTCAGTACTTAATTTTCAAACTTTAGCCATAATTACCAAACAAGTTTTTTGACTTCAGATTTCAGATTCAGCCTTTAGATTTCAGATTCAAGCTTTAGATGTTAGATTTAGGCTTTGGACTTTAGATTTATGTCAAAGGTTCCAAATGTAGATGGATTGAACTATCTTAGCCTCTTATTTATGTCTACTTGCTATCCAAAGACCATTGGGGCCTATTTTGAATGTCCAATTAGATGGTATAAAATTGCATTTGGTGTACATTTCATCTAACATTTGGAATTAATGGGAAGAATTGAATTAATTAATGTGTTTGAGTTTTCAGTCCTAACATGAGATTTCTAGTGGATTTTAAAATCTACTACATTTATGAACCCCATGTTAATAAACTTCTTTTATCTATTTGCACTCTTTACACTTAACACTCGAGTTACATATAAATATAAGTGATCAGCTTCACTTGTGAAATATGGTTTATTGATTATAATTCTAACATCCACCAAACATTGGTTTCTCTTAAAATAGTACTTTTAAAAAAATAAAAATAAAAATTGATAGAATGCCTTTAATTTGGTGTAGTATTGTTTGGACGATCGAGAAATTCTTGGATCAACTGAAGCATGTTGTGATGTTCTCAGTTGATCGAGATTTGTTTCAGTTGACTGAGAGACTGTGTTGATGTCTAGGTCGATTAAAGGTGCAACCGAGCGGAATGCATAAGTGTGGGTTTTTGTTTTTAATTTTATACGAAATTGTATAAATAGGCTTCTAATTATGCAATTAGGGAAGAACAAAATGAGCTTAGCACATTTTCAAGAGTTTTGAAAGAGAAGCTATGGTTTCTCATATGTAAGTTGTTTCATCTCTTGTAAATTTCTAATTATAGTAGATTATTTGTTACTTTGTGCCATGGTTTTTTCTCACAAATGTTTTTTCACGTAAAATTCATGTGTTCTCTATGGTTGCTTGAATTTTTCATTCTTTATTGCATTGTGTGATTCTCTGAGGTTGCTTCTATACTGGAAAGGTCGTGTTAGAGCTTGTTCAGATAGAATTTGAGACATAGCATCAAGGGGATTGAATGTGAAGCTCGAGATAGAGAAATTCATGGGTAAAAATAATTTTAAATTATGAAGGTTGAAGATGAAAACCCCCCTAATTCAACAAGGGTCGTGGCATGCACTCCTTGAAAAAGAGAAACGTCCTGAATCAATGAAAGAAGAGGATTGGTATCAACTTGATTAGAGGGCAATTAGTGTTTTCCAATTGTGATTGGTTGACAAAGTCCTTTATAATGTCATTAATGAAATAACTAGCACAGGCCTATAGGCAAAGTTAGAGAACATCTACATGACAGAGTTGCTCTCCAATTATCTATATATGAAGAGACAACTATATAATATGAAGATGATGGAAGGGTCAGATCTCTCTGAGAGCATCAACACCTTCAACAAACTGATTTACAAACTGACAAGTGTGGAAGTAAAGATCGATGAAGAAGATAAAGCCATAATTTTGTTGATGTCGCTTCCAAATTCCTACGAGTATCTGGTAGATACTCTTTTTTATGGTATGGATAACTTGGACCTTAATTCGGTTACCTTATCTCTTAAGTTGAAGCAATTGAGAAAGAATAACAGTAAGAAATGTATTTCTATGGGTGCATTGGTTGCTAGGAGAAGATTATCTAAGCTACAGAATGCAAAGTCGTGATCGAGGTCCAAGTCAAAGGGCAAAGGAAAGTTGAAGTGTTGAAATAGTGATAGGACGAGACATATTAAGAAAGACTATATAAATTCCAAAACCCAGAAAGATGAAAAATTAGATGGTTCACTGAAGGAGGCCAATTTAGCAGAATCCAATGAGGGGACAAGTGGTTATGACATATTGTTTGTGTTTAAGGTTGGGCACTTGTGTAACAAGTGAATTTTGGATAAAAAGCATTGTATCACATGCGTTCTGTTGAGTATAAAATATTGCATATTTTTCCCTTATTATACATTGACTTTATGAACATGGATGTGATTAATTGATCTAATTATGTATGTTTTTGCTTGAGATGTGATTTGGAGAGTTAAAGTGAAAAAGGACACTTAAAATAATGATTTAATGCACGAAGAATAACTAAGTGAATGATTAGATTTATGGAGGACAATATTGAATAATTCAAGTACCAAATGTCCAAGGAAACCAAGTGGGGGAGGAATAAAATCGAAGATTTGAAGTGAAGAAACTAAAGAAAAGCAATCCTGAAAATTCAGGGCAGACAAATCATGTTCTGAAATTCCAGGGCCAAAAAGACAAAATCTTAAAAAATTGCAGAAACAACCCTTCAATCCCATCGAGGAAAGTTTCGATGCCATCGAAGGTAACTTCGATCCTATCGAACCCTCTCCGATTCCATCGAGAAAATCATGAATTTTCTTAGTTAGTTTCTTAACACATTCTTTGATGCCATTGAGGGAGCTCCGATGCCATCGGATGAGTTCGATGCTATCGAAGGTGTGTGCGACTGTATAAATTCAAAGTCGGTTTGTAAATTTTTAAAAGGTGCGAAAGATGGAGTTTCAAAACTATAAGTTGGGGGTTCCTAGGACGTCCCAAATAATCTTCTAAGAGTAGGAGTAGGAGTTATGGAGCCTTCAAGGAGTCCCCTTTCTTCTCCAAATCTTTGGTTATAGTTAGTTTTTTATGTTTATCTGTTTGAGTTTTAGTCTAATCATGTCTATGGTTGGCTAATCTCTTAACTAGAGCTAAGAGGTGAAGCTTGTAGTTTTTCTTAATGTTTAGTTTGATTTTATTCAGGTTCTTTGGTTTTTATGTTGAATAATTCATTGATATTTGGTTTGAATGAAGAAATATTTCTAGTTTATTTTGATCCATTGTTGACTCTGGGAACATTGGATGCTTAGGAAATCTAATAATATTCTCTTATCTATTTGGCAAAGAATTGATCGAATTTGGGCACGATAGATGCTTTAAATTTTCTACGATCAATACTTTGGTGATTTATGTAGGAACCAATTCAATGAAAGTTCAAATTTATTTTTGATGAATGAATGATGATTTAACTACTGTATTATTCGACTGGATAGAATATGACTTTGAGTCTAATTTTGTGATTTAATTGAATTAAGTAAATTACATCAAGAAAGCTATTAGTGGATCTTTGGCACTCTAGTGTTTTATTTCTGATCATTTCTTTCACAATTACTTCTTAAAAACCAGAATTTAGTAATTAGTTTAGATTCTTGTTATAGTTCTAACATATTCTAGAAATCGCACAATTGCAAATCCCTGTGGTATGACCTCGGTCTCACCGAGTTATTACTACATCACAACCCTGCACTTTGGGTTTGTGAACAAGTTTTTAGTATCGTTTCCAGGGACTTCGGTTGCATTTTTTTTGAAGTACATGTTGAGGCATAAAAAGAGAGAGAGACTCTTGTTGTGCGCAGGAGCATTGTGCGCTACATTAGGCTGGACGCATAAAGGGCAGTGCACAAAGGTGGTACGCACAAAGGGCAGCACACAAATGTTGTACACACAAAGGGTAGCATGCAAAGGTGGTATGCACAAAGGGCCGTGCACAAAGGTGGTCCGCACAAAGGGCGGCGCACAAAGGTGGTCAGCACAAAGGGCGGTGTACAAAGGTAGTATGCATGAAGGGGTGCGCACATAGGATCACGCATAGAGGCGTCTGCACAAAGAAGTAACTGTGCTATAGGGTTCAGCGCACAATAGACACGTTGCACGTTCGCACGTGTGAAAAGGTTATATATACCCCATCACCCCTCTATATGAGTCATTAGCACAAGATCCAAGTGAACGAGAAGGAGAGACGGGAAGCTTAGGCGAATATAGGTAGCGTTCGCACCTATTGTGCGGAATGAGTGGTGTGCGGTGCACAACCATGTCAATGCACAACGTGCATGAGTGCACAACATGCATGAGTGCACAATGTCCGCCAATGCATAGTGGCTGTCTGCCAGCGCACAGTGGTTGTTTCTCAAGTATAATGTCATCTATGTATAATGACATATGCATGATTTCTCCAGCAATCAGGGACCAATGAAAGGCTTCAGTTCAGATCGAAGAATTAATTAAGACATATGTCATGCTGGTGCATTGATGCCAACACACCGAAAATATATTGAAAACTATGATTCAATACTTGCATTCTAGTTTTTGTATTATAATTTGTAAATATTTTACTTTGGAATCAAAGGAGAGAAAGGATGTAAATGAAATCTGAATAAAAAAATATAGTGACTGTCTTCTTCATTTCCTTTTATTGACTATTGAGTGAGTGAAATCCCCAAATGAAATGCATTTGTTTCTCGTTCGAAACAAAATGGCGACTCCACTGCGGAAATCGTTCATCTAATACTAACTTAAGGATTATACAAAGGACAGTCACTACTATTTGGTGTCGTTAAGGCGCCAAAATGGCGACTCTCGGTGGGAACATCCTCCCTTTCATCTCCAAAGTAGAATGTAATTTAATTCAAACACTAATTTATGATGTCTTTCATGATAATACATATTCAAAAAATTACAATCAACCAATGACAACCATTAAGAAGAAAACAGTCTTCTACTTCACTGCGACAGGGTTTGTTATCGAATATGCCGATAAACAGGCCAAGTGTCGCATAGGAAAAGCAGTGTTAGTCAAGAATATAGAACCACGAGCAGCTATTGCAGTCATAACCGCTTCGCCAGTAGCACAGGAAGAAAGAAATGACTGGATCATTGTCACTCGTAGGGAGATGAGAACACGGAATGTCACTGCTACTAGGACAAGTACACCACCGAGAAGAGCTAGGGGATCGATAACACGAAATATAGCCATGAAACACCCTGAACTTGCCTCACCGGCAATTTATCTTGAGTGAACTGTCATCCCTTCAGTGATACGTGATTTTCCTGCTCTGCCTATTAGAAACTCTCAGTGGATAACAGAACAGAAAGGTAAGTTGTTACTGACAAGCTCACCAATCTCCGCATTGCCAATCTTCATGTCACCTCGATCAACTGGTTATTTTAGAAATATAAGGAGATTAGACGAGTCTCCTCTTTCATAAACCCCCATAATGTCAATGCATTCTCATTCGGCCTCGACTACTGCTTCATCAGGGAAAGGAGAGGCTGCTATCTATATGATCGAACAAATCAAGGGCCCTCCTCGACTACGGAAGATTGCATAGCCAAAATGGCATAGGCACAGAGTGCTGATGGAAGAATGCAGAAACCTCCAGGAGGCTCTGGGAACTCTCACACATAACGTAGCCTGAATGGCGGTGCCCCTAGTGGCTAATAATGCGAATGAGCGAGAACAACACCTGAAGGGTCACAGTCGCCGAGAATAGGATCGAACATATCTGCCCCTACTATGAGAGCAATGACTCAGGAAGAAATACGACAAGTCGTTGAGGAAGCAGTTAAGTTAGAAAGGGAACACAAGGGTACAGGAAGGTTCAGATATCGGACGCCATATCCAAGAGAGGTAGAAGACATTCCATTCCCAAATAATTTTAAGCATCCTAATTTTCAGAAGTTCAATAGGGATGGATCACTAGAGGAGCATTTAATGCACTTCATCACTAGTATGGAAAATTTCTCCACGGTGCCTTAATATTGCCTTCAGCTATTTGGGTCTTCTCTGACGAGCAAGGCATTCATATGGTATTTTAGTTTAACGCCTGGGTCGATAAGGACATGGGAATAAATGCATGACGCGTTTATGTCAAACTTCTTTTCATCAGAACGTGATGTTAGTATTATAGAACTAGCTTCAGTGCGACAAAGAGAAGGAGAGCTGGTGGAAAAGTTTATAGACAGATGGAAGGCCTTGGGGGCTTATTGCAGACAGTTGCTAGAAGAGAAAGAACAAGTAAAGATATGCCTGAACTCTATGGAGGCAGGAATAACATTTGGTCTCACCAGTGCTGACATCAAAACCTTCCGCGACTTGGCTACAAAAGCGCACGCCTTGGAACTGATGACTAGAAAAATGTCGGCATTCAACTACGAGATAACTAGAAGAGGATCTCAGAAATTGATTACAAATGTGGTAAAGTATGAGAAAAGAAGCTAGGATGCGAGAGAAATAAGGGGAAAGAAAACAACTGTAACATCTTGGAAAAATCTGTACAAAGGCCCGAGTACCACCTCAGCCAGAATTCCCTAAGGACCATATTCAGTAGAAATTAGACGAAAATTAATTAGGTACTAAATTAAATTAATTGGTGGATTAGCCTGAACCACTATCTATACAAACGACAAAACTCAAAACCATCAAAATCGTTGACTCAACATTACTTAAAAACCTAGGAGAAATCCCAAAAGCCAGTTGCTCTTAGGAGCGCATTGAAACTCCAAATCGGACTTGGACCGCATGTCGAAAGTCTGATAACTGTGAAACTATAGGGTTATGACCGTCTTATTAGGCTTGACAACCATCATAGGAATTGAGCCCAGATAGTATCCAGAAATGTATAACTTGAGCCCTGAGCAAAGTGTGTGAGAAACGCGAATATCTTTAGAAAATGAACCAGAACTTAAATGAATTGGGCCATTGGCTTGCAGGTGAAATTGAAGATTTTAGACCATCAGTTTCTAACCAAACTTTACCCATGGATCAGGAAAATTTCCCTGCACATATCGGTATACTTGTGGCCCTGATTGAGTAACAACGATCGTTGATCTGATACAGGTCCGTCACGGTTGATCGGCCTATCCAAACGCGCTGAAATCACATCCTGGCCTAGATCTATTGTCAGGGAACTTACTCTGTGACATAAATAGGTAATAGACCTCCAGAAGTGTCCCGTCTGCCTGAAACAGACACCCTTTGGCTATAACTTAAGTATACCATGGCCCTGGGGCCATTGACACCAGTTCTGGGCCTATATAAAGCCCTTAAACCACCCCATTCCCATTTCATACGAATTTCTCTAACCCCAGGAGAGAAAAGAGGAGAAAAGTGTGAGCGAAAGAAGAGAGATCCTTGGAGTTTGCCACAGCGATTTGTTCCTGCTACTCCACGCACTGAATCGCCTTTACAACTCGCTAACCAATCCATTTCAGCTACGACTTGGGTAAGAAATCCTAACCCTAATCTTGGTTTAGAAAGCCGGTTTGAGTAGCCGATGAAATAGCTAACCTATTTCATGATTTAGGTATCCGTTGTTCTGTATTGGGAACATAGGATTCGAACCACGTTCGAAACGAGAATTCTGATGGAAGGTGCAGACTATAAACAGTTAGGTTATAGTTTTCAAGGCTTTCAATGTTAGCAATGATTTATGTCTGACTTGATTACTACCATATGATCTTAGTTACGACGTTTTTGACAAATTATAAATGTATGAACTATGTTGAATATATGATGAATTCCATGTGTTTGTTGAAATGTTTGAATGAATATGGAATTGTGATTTGTGCTTGTCATGACTATAGATCTAGGATTCATGTTTGTTATGTGTATCACGATGTCATTGTGTAATGAATTGTTATGGTTCATGTCGTAACTAATCTAGTCTATGTAATTAGTTATGTGTAGTCTAAGTGTTTGATAAAATGCCCGAATGAGAAATTGTTGATGAATTGTATTTAATAAGTGTGTTGAGATAGGATTCTCAATTACCTTATCTATACGTACAGTTTCCTTCATGTAATCTTAATTTCGACTACGCAATTTATGAATGAAATGCCATGTTTGGTAACATGATCAATATGCTTGATGAAATGCTTAAATGAGATATTGAGTTGAATTGTTTATTAAATGTTGATATGATTTTTACATGTATTTACATGCTACATCTGAGTAAGATTGAGACTGCAATGTGGTCCAGGCAATCGGTAATGATTTCCGTTGAGTGGCCGAGTTAGTTTCGCCACACTTGATACGTTCGGTGAATCCAGGTCGTACGACGATTGTCGACAGTGGTTAGGCCACGGGGAGTGCTTACGCGCTCCATGTTGATTAATTCGGCGTACGCTCGTACTAACGAAACTTATCTAACAAACCGATTGGCCTATTATATGTTTACCATGTATGGACAACCCTACTTGAATCTAAGGTACCACCTTCCAATGAAAAGACCCAATTCAACCATGGTACCACGATCCGCTAAGACTCATAAGCCGGACATGGTGGTATGGGACACCGTGGTGAAGCTATCGGCCTACGCTAAGGTGACGAACCTTCCCGTAGTGACCAGTGAGCTACCCAAAACTCGTGAGTTGAATACGATAATATGACACACTATATTCAAGCTGTCGGCCTATGCTGAGGTGACGAGCCTCCCCGTAGTGATCTCTAGTATAAACACTAGAATTTACCTATCCACTGCTTTCATTAGGGGTGATGCCCTACAACTTGCCTATCGTATGTGATTAACTGGATTGAAGACCCTAGATGGATTTCTGTTTGGGGTTAGTGATATAAAGGGAGGTGCCTTAGCTTGCCAAATTTGTTGTATGAATAACCCTAATTAAATACTTGGCTAACACGACCATGCACCGCATTGCATGTGCTTTGGCGATGAAAGGCACGTTTAAGGAGTTTGTCATGCACGAATGGTTGATGGAGTCGCTTGTGAGGGAGCTTCATGCAAAGGCATGCATCATTACAGCATACCATCCCTGCATTAACAAAAGTACTTATGATATGATTGTTGTACTACCTTATCATTACTACTTGACTGAATTGATAACATATTAACCTTTGCCTTATAGTATCACTGAGTTGATCACTCACTCCCACTTTGAGATGGTATTTTTGAAATGGCCAAGCTATATGTCCTAGAGGGGGGGTGAATAAGACTATGCAAAATTAAATTTAAATACTACGGAATATGAAACAAAGAATAGATAGCATTATACACCAATCACAGTATAGGAATGGAAAGCAACTTAAAATAGAGAAATAGAAACAAAAATTGTTCTAAGGACAACCTTATACCAAAAACCAAAGTTTATAGTAGGACAACCTTATTTCTAGAACAAATAGAGAAACTGAAGCTCAACGTAATAAAGAGATAGTAAAAATATAATGCTGAAATGTAAATCTAAATTATTACAACATTCTCCACTGAGATTGAAATGTAAAATTTACAATATTCTCATCCACACATACATTCCACAATTCTGAATGATAAAAGATAGGAAATATAAATCACACATCCACAATACAAAGAATTATAGTGGTTCGCCTGTGTGTTCACCAACTGTTAAACAACAGTCGCATAGAATGCTACTCCACTCCTAATATCCTCACACAGGGGATATTAGCGTTCACTATCAAATAGGTTTTCACAGGTTCACCCAAAACCTTCACAATTGTGTCTTTTTCAAAAGGCTTATACAATTCAAAAACCCTTACTTTTGAGTTTTCTGGCTCTCCTTAGATAACCAACAACTTTAAGATTTTTCTAGCTTAACCTCAAATAAAACCAAACAATGTAAATTACACAAATTATAAAATACCTGATTTTCTCCTTCGTTGTAGCAGCCTAGAAGAACCAAGTCGGAGTAGAGATTTGAATGTCAAAGTTCAATGTCCAATACTCACTTTATAATGGTTCTAGGTTCTAATAGATTTTAAATTAAAATAAAAGGGCTAGCTCTAATTGATTTTGATTCCAGAAAAAGGAAAACAACAATTCCTTTTTTCAGATTAGATTGGAATGCAAGAAACAAAATCAATTAACAAACCTAAAGAAAGAGAATATTAAATATGCATACTTAGCTTAAATGGAGCACCGACTTATCTCTCAGAAGACCGAATTAAATTAACTTGAATTACTTGTTTTATTCTGAGATTCGTGCTCTATTTATAGGTGAGCAAATCTCGTCTTCGACTGGTCTAAGGATCTCTATGACTAGTCTTAGAACCAACAGATATTTAAAAATTCAGGCGTGATAAGATTTGGCAGTTTCACGACTGGTCGTAGGTTTCCTTCGACTGGTCGTAAGATCCCTTCAACTGGTCGTAGGTGGTCGAATTTCAACACTGTTCTTTGAGTCATAGGTTTACGATTGGTCGACGATACAGTCGACACTGTTCCTACGACTGGTCGAATAGTCCCCAGGACTAGTCGAAGCCTAATAGAAAATTTTTGATTTTTGTAACAAACTTACGACTGATCCGGAAATGTTTAGACAGGTCGAAGCAGTGCTAGGACTAGTAGAACAAAGTCCAGGACTAGTCTTAGAACTGTCCAAACTCACTTATATAAAGCATATGAGTTATGTATTCAGAATGACCTACTCTAAAGGTCAACCTAAGGTCAGTCATACCTCAATAGTGAAGTAAGGACATTGAACATAGGAGACAAGTGACCTTTAAAAGTAGTGAAGCTTAAAGTCTTGATGTCATTTAAACTTGAGAACTTTTTGAGATCTTGAGATTGAACTTGAAAGCTTCTTGAGATCTTGAGGTTGAACTTGAAAGCTTCTTGAGATTCTTGACTTATGAATAGTGCTTGTCAACCTAAGTTGATCTTGAGTAGAGCATTGTTCTTCACAGATGTAAGCTTCATAACAGTGTCTTTGGCACCACAAATTTGACAACACAAAGGGCTATATACTATGGCACTTACAATCTCCCCCTTTGTCAAATTAGTGATAAAACACACTTTCAAGATATGTTACAAAACACAGAATATCTGATTAAGGAATCATGCACCAGTTGTTATCAACCGGCATCCTGCAGACTTGTAAATCAATATTATTCAACATACAGTCCACCTCTGCACACCTCTGCTCACACCTTTGCACATACTCCCCCTGAGTAACATACTCATAAAACACCATACAATACAATGCTACTCACTCCTCATGACAATATGCATATCCATATACATATCCATAACATATCCATACTCTCCCGTTTTGTCACATTAGGACAAAGGAAGCACAGAACAGATGGCTGAGGAGAAATAATCAATGAGAAATATGAGAGGTAACTAGTCAAGATATGAGAACATAGCATAAGCAACACACATAATTCATAGACTGAACTAAGTTAAAGAGAGTGACAAACTCAAAACTAGTTAAGAGTACTAAAGTTATTACAGACCAGTAATCTTAAAAATACTAATTTGACCCAGATGAAGGAGCAGGAATGGAAGGATCAAGTTGATGCATACCTTTGTTCAAGCGCCTAAGATATTTGCGTCATATATTTGAACAGTAGATCATGGGCAACAGACATGTTTTCCATCTTAACATTTAGATTCTCAACTTTATCTTCCAATGCACTCAGACGTGCATCAAATGAAGAAGGCTCATAATCTAGATCATTTTCATAATCAGATTCAAGTTCTTCAAATATATCATGCATGTTAATATCATCAGGAGGAAGATCACCAGCTTCTTCCTCATATTTAGCTTCAGCACTGCCAACACCATCACCTTGGCCAGGAAGGAAATCCAGCTTCATCTTATTGATATTGGAATTGTTAAATATCAGATGATGGATAGGGGTCTCTCCAACTGGCATGTCGACTGACATATGTGTAGCCAATACAGTCATTAAATATCCAAAAGGAATGTCACTGTGACTAGGATGGAGTCGAAACTGAATGATGAAGTGACAAATCAAGGATGGTAAACAAATGTTAACACCACTGATAACGGAATGAAGAATACGAACCATGAAGGACGTCAATTCAGATTTATTACCCGACCGAGGATACAAATTAGACATAAAGATTTTATGAAGAATTCTGTATTTGGGTAATAGGTATTTTGAAGGAAGCGCATTCCCTTTATGCGTCCATTGTACATCCAAATTACATAAGTCCTTAGTCACCATACATTTTTCAGTGACAGAAGGTTTATTAGATAAAGTATGGATGGGAATACCCTCATCATTCACTGGAATATCCATAAGGGCTGAAATGAAATGACGATCAACTTCAAATGGCCCCCTCTTGTGGAGATAGAAAAAGTTAAATTTTTCAGTGAGAAATCACATATGTATGCAAACATGGATTGGGCAATGGACCGGTATGCTGGCCCACCCCAAAGCAATAAGTTATTCCAACCTACAGATTGGAGCATAGGAAAAATATTAAACGGAGCAACATGATTAATATCAACTGGATGCTCAACAATAACATTACGCAATCTGATGTCCCGAACATAAGATGGATCGTCCTCAGGAGCCCTAAGATGATGCTTAGTGATAGGGGCTGATCTGGAAGAAGAAGACGGACCACGTAACGTTAATTTTCTTCCTCTAAAAGCCATATGCAACAAGGATTTCAAGAATATAAAGAGTTGCAAAGGATTGAGAAAAAGGTTTTCTCAAATCAGATTTTTCAAATGAAAAACCCCAAATCTCAACTAAATTCAAAATAGACAACTCCAAGAGAGAAATAGAAGCAATCTAGACACAAATCTATAAGAAAAATGCAAATAGAGCACTAACCTTGAAGAGTTTGGAAGATGGGTTCGACTAGTCGTGCGTCGGCTCGTTGGAGAGTGAAGTTGAAATGAAGAAGAAGATGATTTCCCCCAAAATTTAAGTGAATCCACGTGATTCACGACTGGTCGTGGATATACACAACCGGTCGTAGCACGACTGGTCGTGGATACTCACGACTGGTCGAGTATAGGCAAAAAAAAATCTGATTTTTGCATATTTTTCAAGATTTGAAAACTAAACTAGCAAATATATACAATATGATACAAATACGCATAATTAATCATTTTAAAATGCACATGCCAAGATCAAATTTCATTTTGTTAAACCTACTTTTGTCGAGCGGTTTAGTGAAAATATCAGCACATTGATTCTCGGTAGGGATATATTCGAAAGATATAACCTTTTCTTCAACTAATTCTCGAATATAATGAAATCTAATATCAATGTGCTTAGTACAAGAATGATGAATTGAATTTTTTAAAATATTTATGGCACTGGAATTATCACAATATAATAACATAGAATCCTGTTTAATTCCATAATCACTTAGTATACGTTTCATCCAAACAAGCTATGTACATGCATTACCAGTTGCGATATATTCAGCTTTAGCTGTTGAAAGTGATATAGAACTTTGTTTCTTGCTAAACCAAGAAACTAAACAGTTTTCGATATAAAAACAACCACCACTGGTTGATTTTCGATCATCAAGATTACCAGCCCAGTTAGCATCCGAGTACCCAGTTAATTAAATACTAGTCTCATGTGGATACCAGAGACCGAGATTAATAGTACTTGCGACATATCGTATAATTCGCTTGACAACAGTCAAGTGCGACTCTTTAGGTTTAGGTTGATATTTAGCACAAATACCAACACTTGGAACAATATCGGGTCTACTAACAGTTAAATACAATAGACTACCAATCATAATCCGATATAATTTCGGATCCACATTTTTACCTGTAGAATCTTTTGAGAGTTTTAAGGTTGTACTCATAGGAGTATCAAAGTTCTTACCATTCTCAAATCCAAATCTCTTAATCAAGTTCATAACATATTTAGATTGAGAAATGAACATTCCATCAGGTTTTTGTTTTACTTGTGACCCGAGGAAATAATTCAATTCCCTAACCAAGCTCATTTCAAACTGAGATTTCATCAAATCTGCAAACTCAATAGTCATGTTAGTACAGGTAGATCCATAAATGATATCATCAACATAGATTTGTACTAATAATATGTAATCCTTATGTTTTTTAATAAACAGAGTTTTATCAACACATCCCATTTGAAAATTATGGCTTAATAGAAACTTTGTTAGTTTCTTGTACCATGCCCTAGGAGCTTGTTTTAAACCGTAAAGTGCATTTTTAAGACGATACACATGATCAGCATTTTTAAGGTCTTTAAAACCCATTGGTTGTTCAACATAAACTTTCTCATGCAGATCGCCATTTAAAAATGCACTTTTCACATCCATTTGGTAAATCTTAAACTTTCTAAAACACTCAATGGATATAAAGAGTCTGATTGATTCAAGACGTGCTATTGGTGCAAAGGTTTCATCATAGTCAATACCTTCAATTTGAGTGTAACCTTGTACCACTAGTCTAGCCTTGTTTCTAATTATATTGCCAAGTTCGTCAGACTTATTTTTGAAAATTCATTTGGTTCCAATGTTGTGTTTATCTTTAGGTCTAGGTACGAGATACCAAACATCATTTCTCACAAATTGGTTAAGTTCTTCTTGCATCGCAACAATCTAGTTTTCATCAGCAAGAGCTTCTTTTACGTTAGCTGGTTCTATCTGGGATGTAAAACATACGTAATTGCATACATCCTTAAGTTATCTATGGGTGCGAACACCAGTGAGAGGGTTTCCAAGAATCTGTGTGGTTGGATGATCTTTAATAGTCCTCAATTCAGAATCAGTCTGATTAGATGAAATATTAGATTTATCAATTACTAGTACTTCATCATTATCTGAATTTAAGACTGGTATGTTTAAGTGATCATCAATGACCACATTGATGGAATCTTGAATCACACCGGTCCTTTTGTTCAAAACCCTGTAAGCTCGATTGTTTAAAGAGTATCCTAAAAAGATCCCTTCATCACTCTTCTTATCAAACTTTTCCAGATGTTCACGATCTCGTAAAATATAGCACTTGTTGCCAAAAACTCGAAAGTATTTGACAGTAGACTTTTTCTCGAACCACATTTCGTAAGCTGTTTTATTATTACCTTTACTAGTGTAAACTTGGTTAATAATATAGCAAGCTGTATTGACTACTTCAGCCCAAAGATTCTTAGAGAGCTTCATATTATTCAACATGACATTAGCCATTTCTTGAAGCACTCTATTTTTTCTTTCAACTATACCATTTTGTTGTGGAGTTTTGGGCGCTGAGAATTCATGTAATAATCCATGGTCGGTACAGAACTTCTCAAAACCGCTATTCTTAAATTCAGATCCATGATCACTACGAATCTTACTGACTTGAGAACCTTTTTTAGTTTGAATCCTTTTGAGAACCTTTTTTACTTCTTCAAGGGTTTTTGATTTATCCCTTAAGAAGACAACCCATGTATATCTGGTAAAGTCATCTACTATTACCAAAATATATCTTTTGCCACCTCGACTTTCCGTCCTAGTAGGTCCTACTAGATCCATATGGAGAAGCTCGAGTGGTCTTGATGTGAGATTGTAATTCACCTTTTTGTGTGAGTTCCTTGTTTGTTTGCCAATCTAGCATTCACCACATATTTTATCTAATTTTTGTAGTTTGGGTAGACCTCTTATAAGTTCTCATTTGCTCAATCTATGTAAATTTCGGTAGTGTACATGTCCAAGACATTTGTGCCACAAATCAGTCTCGTCTGTTTGGACCATGTAACATGATTGATTAGATGAGCTGGATTCGCTAACAATATAGTAGTTTTCAGACGTTCTACGTCCAGTTAGTATTACTGAACCCTTGTTGTTTAGAATCTCACAGCTTTGATTAAAAAATCGTACACTATGGTTATTATCACAAATCTGAGATATGCTCAGAAGATTATGTTTCAGTCCGTCAACATACAACACATTTTTAATCAAAGGAAGGTTATAGAGTTGAACTGTACTTTGGCCCATAATCTTGCCGTTGCTGCCATCTCCAAATGTGACTAAACCGTTAGTCATGTCTTTAAGATTAGTGAATAAAGTCTTGTCGCCTGTCATATGCCTGGAGCATCCACTATCTAGGTACCACTTAGAATGGCTTGTTGCTTTGAAAGCAGTGTGGGCAACCAAGCAAGTGACCTTTGGAACCCATTTCATAACCATTTTGGGTTTAGGAGGATAGTAGGTCTTCTTTCGATTGTAAGAGTTATAAGTATGACCTAGTCAGTTAGACTTTAGAAGCTCCTTAAGTAAATCAACTATCTTTCCTGCCAAAGGACTTTGGTTTTGCTTTTTATAGTTGATATGTCTTTTAGGTTTTTGAAAAGATTTAAAGTTTTTAGAAAACATTTGATCTTTCCCTTTTGAGTTTAAGATCTCTCCCTTTACAAACGTGAGAGAAGTATTCTTCGGTTTAGGAGGAACACTCTTGTTATAGCCCAGACCGGATCGATCGCCACATTTTCTCGATCCAGATAAGAGTTTTTCTAATTTAGGATCACCTTGGGCATATTTCCAGGTTTCCTTTAAACTCAAGAGAGAAGAGACTTCATGTTTTATTTGTTCGTTTTCAGATTTAAGATTTTCAAACTGGGAGGTTTTAAAAGCTAAATTGCATTTTGTCTTTTCAATACAGTCAAAAATATGGGACTTTTCTAAAACAAGAGATTCATAAATTTCTTTAAGTTTAGAAAATTTCTCTTTTTGAAGTTTCAATTTCACAGAAATTTTACAACTTTCCTTGTATAGGGCATTATAAGCATCTTGAAGATCATCTTTATTTTCATATTCATTATTCAGATTTTCTTCATTAGTCGAGTCATCATTATCTGAAAAAGTGAATTTGGCTAGAGTCATAAGGGCCTTAACATCACACCTTGACTCAGTTTCAGAATCATCTGATTCAGAAGAGACTTCAGAATCAGAGGACTCATCCCAAGTAGCCATCATACTTTTCTTTTTTGACTTGCCTTTATTAGGACATTTGTTAGCCAAATGCCCATACTCATGGCCGTTGTAACATTGACTGTCTTTTAATGATTTTCTAGTTTTAGGTTTAGGTTTTTTTTTATCAAATGCTTTTTGAAAATCAACCCTCTTTTTACTTTTAAAAATTTTATAAAATCTCTTTGCCAAAAGAGCCATATCATCCTCAGAGTTTTCTAAATCAGAGTTTATATCATTTTCATGAAAACCATTTTTAGAAGTTTTTAAAGCAATAGATTTACCTTTTGGAGCTTTAAAGGTTAACTCATAAGTCTATAATGAGCCAACTAATTCCTCAACCCTCATATTGTCCGTATCACGAAGTTCCTGGATTGCAGTTACTTTAGAATTGAACCGTTCAGGAAGTGAGCGTAGTATTTTAGCACATATCTTGCTTTCAGGAATTTTATCGCCTAGACCCCACATAGAGTTTATAATGTTATTTAATCTGGTATAGAAGTCCATAAACAGTTCATTTTCTTCCATACATATTTCCTCAAATTTAGTTGTGAGGATTTGTATCTTAGATTTCTTGACAATTGAAGTACCCTCGTGTGTCATTTTCAATATATCCCAAGCATGTTTTACATAATAATAGGATATAATTCTTTCGAATTCATCCGGTGATAGTGCATAAGTAATTGCATTTAGTGCTTTAGCATTTGCACTACTCTCAATTTTTTGAAGTGTGGTCCAAGAGAAATATGGTGTAATTTTCATAGATTTTGAACCATCAATCCTGGTTACTTCAGTGGTAGGAGGGGTCCATTCATTTACTATGGATAGCCACACACTTTCATCCATGGATTTGAGGAAGATCCTCATCCTGGCTTTCCAATAGGCATAGTTGGAGCCATTAAAGGGTGGAGGCCTAGTGACTGATAAGCTATCAAAATTTGACATCTTTTATATAGCTGCGATCGTTAGCACAGGAATTAAATCCAAATAAAAAGCAATAAGAGCGAGCTATTAGGCTCTGATACCACTTGAAATGGCCAAGCTATATGTCCTGGGGGGGGGGGGGGGTGAATAGGACTATGCCAAATTAAATTAAAATACTGGAGAATATGAAACAAAGAATAGATAGCACTATACACCAATCACAGTATAGGAATGGAAAGCAACCTAAAATAGAGAAATAGAAATAAAAATTGTTCTAAGGACAACCTTACACCAAAAACCAAAGTTTATGGTAGGACAACCTTATTTCTAGAACATATAGAGAAACTAAAGCTCAACGTAATAAAGAGATAGCAAAAATATAATGCTGAAATGTAAATCTAAATTATTACAACATTCCTCACTGAGCTTGAAATGTAAAATTTACAACATTCTCATCCACACATACATTCCACAGTTCTAAATGATAAAAGATAGGAAATATAAATCACACATCCACAACACAAAGAATTATAGTGGTTCGCCTGTGTGTTCACCAACTGTTAAACAACAGCCACACAGAATGCTACTTCACTCCTAATATCCTCACACAGGGGATATTAGCGTTCACTATCAAATAGGTTTTCACAGGTTCACCCAAAACCTTCACAATTGTGTCTTTTTCAAAGGGCTTACATAATTCAAAAACCCTCACTTCTGAGCTTTCTGGCTCTCCTCAGATAACCAACAACTTTGAGATTTTTCTGGCTTAATCTCAAATAAAACCAAACAATGTAAATTACACAAATTGTAAAATACCTGATTTTCTCCTTCATTGTAGCAGCCTAGAAGAACCAAGTCGGAGTAAAGATTTGAATGTCAAAGTTTAATGTCCAATACTCACTTTATAATGGTTCTAGGTTCTAATAGATTTTAAATTAAAACAAAAGGGCTAACTCTAATTGATTTTGATTCCAGAAAAAGGAAAACAACAATTCCTCTTTTCAGATTAGATTGGAATGCAAGAAACAAAATCAATTAACAAAGCTAAAGAAAGAGAATATTAAATATGCATACTTATCTTAAATGGAGCATCGACTTATCTCTTAGAAGACCAAATTAAATTAACTTGAATTACTTGTTTTATTATGAGATTTGTGCTTTATTTATAGGTAAGCAAATCACGTCTTCGACTGGTCTAAGGACCTCTGCGACTAGTCATAGAATTAACAGATATTTGAAAATTCAAGCGCGATAAGATTTGGCAGTTTCACGACTGGTCGTAGGTTTCCTTCGATTGGTTGTAGGTCTCCTTCAACTGGTCGTAGGATCCCTTCGACTAGTCGTAGGTGGCCGAATTTCAATGCTGTTCTTTGAGTCGTAGGTCTACGACTGGTCGAAGGTGCAGTCGACACTATTCCTACGACTGGTCAAACAGTCCCCAGGACTAGTCGAAGCCTAACAGAAAATTTCTGATTTTTATAACAAACTTACGACTGATCAAGGAAATGTTTAGATAGGTCGAAGCAGTGCTAGGACTAGTCGAACAAAGTCCAGGACTAGTCTTAGAACTGTCCAAACTCACTTATATAAAACATATGAGTTATGTATCCAGAATGACCTACTTTAAAGGTCAACTTAAGGTTAATCATACCTCAATAGTGAAGTAAGGACATTGAACATAGGAGACAAGTGACCTTTGAAAGTAGTGAAGCTTGAAGTCTTGATGTCGTTTAAACTTGAGAGCTTTTTGAGATCTTGAGATTGAACTTGAAAGCTTCTTGAGATCTTGAGGTTGAACTTGAAAGCTTCTTGAGATTTTTGACTTGTGAATAGTGCTTGTCAACCTAAGTTGATCTTGAGTAGAGCATTGTTCTTCACAGATGCAAGCTTTATAACAGTGTCTTTGGCACCACAAATTTGACAACACAAAGGGTTATAAACTATGGTACTTACGGTTTTAAAACATCAACCAGACTCTGTTGTAGATGCAGGTGATGACGGAATCTATACATCTGCGATGGACTTCTTCGACGACGAGAAGGAGTTCTCCTACGCACAACTATCGGGCGGGTCTATGTAGACCATGCACTGATCGATGGGATCATAGGGATTATATAGATTAGTCGGACATTCACATTTTGACATTTTGTATACTTTGAAACAAAACATGTGTATATTCAGCCCGGTAGTACCCTCATACTCTGGAGGTTATGAAACACGTATATACTTGATATATATTTATCTCAGTCTTCCGCTTGCTTAATTACATTAACTCTGGAGTATGATATGCTAATTTAGTATAATCCCTCTCATGTTTAATGCACTAATATGAATAATATTTAAACATCATTATCTATGTTGTATAAGTGATGTGTTGGATCTCGGGAGTTAAGCTTTGCTCGACCCTCGAAATTCAGGGTGTTACAACCGAAAGGAAAGAAGAGTCAAATCATCCCAAAGGAAGGTTCTACAATAAAAAAATTCTGATCGTTGAATTCTCACGAGGATTTTGCGTTTGAGAAAGAGGACGTACTCCCCATGAAGAACCAGTTGCTGAAAGCTAGAACAATCAAGCTACCTCTGTCAAAACGCCCTGAAGAAGCATCGAAAATAAAAGAAAGAGATTTCTGTCATTATCACCATTTAGTAGGACATCTAATAGAAAATTGTTACACGCTGAAATGTATAATACAGAGGATGATAAAAAGGGGAGAGATAATGGTCAAAAAAGAGAGAAAGGGACAAAAGAGCGACAACAAACGTGCTTACGATATGAGAAGACTCTTAGGGAAGAATAAAGGTGGATAATAAAAAAAATAATGGGGAAAGTTACAGTAACTACCTTGCGATCGGGGAAGAAGATAGCCAGTCCACCAAATCTGAAAGGTGGAAAACCAAGAGTAGAAGTAATCAAGAACCACTCCAATGGCAATAATGGCAAGAAAGAAAAAGAGAAGGAAATAGGGAAGGTGATTTATGACATCATAAGCCACCTGAAAGGCATACCAGCTTGGCTAAATGTCTATGATGCTCTAAGATTGTCAGAAGACTCCCGTTAAAGCCCGATTAAAGCTTTATTTGACAATGATATTAGGGAAGTATTGCTGACCAAGATGGAGAATGAGGAACAAGGAGATTATATGCCAGTTATCTCCTTTTTTGACGATGACCTAATTTGTCATGGGGAACATAATAGGTTGTTCATGATCGTGGGTCATATCCGTAGTAAACAGGTTAAGCGAATAATGCTCAAAAATGGGTCTGCGGTAAACCTATTACCACAAACAATGTTTAATGAATTGGGTTATCGACGTTCGAACCTGCGCCCTAGTGGAATGATGATACAGGGCTTTAATCAAGATGGACAGCATGCACTTGACAAGATCACAGTAACACTGGAAATGGGAGAGTTAAATATAAATGTTGTCTACCAGGTGATAAATGCAGTGACGACATATAACCTCCTTCTGGGAACATCGTGGATACATTAGTATGAAATCATACCTTCCACCCTACATCAGTGCTTCAAATATTGTAAAGACAGCGTGCAACACAAAGTACTAGCTGATGCGAGACCATATACAGAAGCTAAATCCTTCTTCGCAGACACCAGTTATTATGATGAATTCGTTAACAAGGAAGAGAAAAGGAATGATGAAAATAAGGCACCAGGAAATGTTTGCATGGAAATAGTGAAGGAAAAAGAGACAGAATCGTTTAAAACAGAAAAAGCAAGAAAGAAATTTTATGTTGTACCAAAACATCTGTGACAACAGGGACAACCACTGTTAACATTATTGTCACCGGAACAATTGGAAATTCTGCAGTCTAATTACACTGTGCCGCTCCCATAAGATGAAAGGAGTAAACCATTCCCTCTCATCCCGAAAACATTTCACGTCAAGCCCAGCGCAAAATACCTAGAGCCAATTGAATTTTACGCCCCCTTAGAAGTAAAGATAGAAGAAATAGTCAACAGTGATGTGAGGCATGGAAAATTAACATCTAAAGATCCTGAGAGATATAGTCCAGCAAGTAGGAAAATCATGAAGAATATGGGCTTTGATTACGAAGAACCGGTTGGCTTAAACTACAAAAAGGGAATTTAGATTCCGATTGGAGTTAATTAGAAAAGGTGAGAAAAGTTTCGAGGACTGGGGGCAGAAGCTTCAGTGAATATGGTTACAGTCAATCAAGTAGAAGAACTAGACTCTGAAATGGTCAGAAATCCCAAAACTGTGCCTAAGCAGATGGAAGACGGGGGGCAACTAACAATTGATAGTTTACGAGAAATAAATTTGGGAACAGAAGAAGAACCGTGAAATACATTCATAAGTATCAATCTGCTAGAAGAAGAAATTGATCAGTATATCAGGCTTCTGAAAGAGAACAAAGATGTCTTCACTTGGACATATGCAGAAATGCCAAGCCTAAAACCATCAGTGACAATGCATCATTTGAATATCTCCAAAGATAAGAGGCCGATCAAACAAGCACAATGGTGATTTCATCTAGACTTGGTCCCTCAGGTAGAAGAAGAAATAAGCAAGCTAATAAAAGTCGGGTTCATCAGAGAAGCCAAATATCCTAAATGGATATCGAATGTCGTCCTAGTAAAGAAGAAAAATGGACAGATCAGGGTTTGTGTCGACTTCAGAGATCTAAACGAAGCTTGCCCGAAAGATGATTTTCCATTGCCAATTACTGAACTGTTAATTGACAGTACGACGTAATATGCTGTCATGTCCTTCATAGACAATTATGCCGGTTATAATTAAATAAGAATGTTCCCCGAAGACAAAGAAGCAACAACTTTCAAAACTTCCTTGGGGAATATTGCTATAAAGTTATACCGTTCGGTCTTAAGAATGAGGGCGCAACATATCAGAGGGTGATGCAGAACATATTTCAAGACATGATGCACAAACATGTTGAGTACTATGTGGATGATCTAGTGGTTAGATCAAATCACCACGATGAGCACCGTGAGCATCTGGCTTCGGTATTCCACAGACTCAGAAAGAAACAGTTACAGATGAACCCAGCTAAATGTGTATTCGGAGTATCAGCAGGAAAATTCCTCGATTTCGTTGTAAGGCATAGGAGAATCGAGATTGATCTAGGGAAAGTTAAGGCTATTCGAGATATGCCGCCCCCGAAAACGTTAAAGGAATAAAAAAGCTTGTTAGGGAAATTAGAGTATATTCATCACTTCATTTCAAATCTGGCAGGAAGATGCCAGCCATTTTCTCACTTAATGAAGAAAGGAATAGAATTTACATGGGACAAGTCTTCCCAGAATGCTTTAACTTGATTAAGGAATTGTTGAAACTGCCTCCAGTGTTGACAACTCCAGTGAAGGGTAAACCTCTTATCCTATACATATCAGCGGCCGAAAATTCATTGGGCGCTTTATTGGCGTAAGTGAACGAAAACGGGAAGGAAGAGACACTCTATTATCTAAGTCAAACTTTAATAGGTGCAGAATGCAATTATACGCCGATTAAAAAAGCATGTTTGACATTGATATTCGCAGTCCAGAAGCTAAGACATTATTGTTTGTCCCATGACATAACCCTGATATCTCGAGCAGACCCCATCAAGTTTTTAACGATAAGGCCGATATTATCAGGAAGACTGACAGAGTGGATGTTGTTGCTATCAGAATACACGATTACATACGAGTCAGCGAAGGTGGTAAAAGGGCAGGCAGTGGCAGACTTTCTGACAGCTCACCCAGTAATAGATAACGAAGTTATTCTTGATGAATTTCCAGACGAGCAAGTCATGATGATCGAATCACCAAATTCGTGGCAAATGTTTTTTGATGGTGCATCACGAGTGATAGGAGCAGGTGTCGGAGTGATATTTATCACCTCCAAGGCGATTTATTACCTTATTCTTTCATGTTGGGTACCACATGCATGAATAATGAAGCCAAGTATAATGCCCTCATCATTGGAATGGAGATAGCCAGTGAATTGAAGATAAAGACACTAAGAATTTATGGGGATTCCAAGCTGGTTATAAATTAGTTGATGACTAAGTTTGAAACAAGAAAACAAGAGCTTCTGCCATACTATCTAAAAGCACAACATTTGTTAGAACAATTTCTGCACGTCGAGATCAAGCATGTACCACGGTGCGAGAATACGAAGGCAAATGCTTTAGCTAGTTTAGCAGCGGCGCTATCTTACCCAAATTGAAGCCCCCTGCAGGTAATAAGTGAAGAACGAAGATTTTTTTCCTTAGCAAAAATCATCAGTAAAGTCATTGAAGCACTCCCCATATCGTGTCTAGAGGTGACAACAAACGATTGGCATCAGCCTTTTGTTGATTATCTTAAGTATGATATCCTGCCAGAAGATCAAGTGCTGAAACTGTAAATTAAACAAAGATTGAAAAGATTCATTATGTGTAATGAGATGTTATATAGAAGATCTTACAATGAAATATTATTGCAATGTCTGGATGAGGAGGAAGCGTGTCAAGTATTATGAGAAACACATTCCGGGGAATGTGGGGCGCATCAGGCTAGGCGAAATTTATTCCATCGAGTGCATCGAATAGGATATTATTAGCCCATAATATTTAAAGATACTATACATTATGCGAAGCGATGCCACGAATGTCAGATTCGTGGGGATATTATACATATACCTCTTGAAGATCTTCACCAGACAGTTACTTCCTGGCCTTTTGCCGCATGGGGACTCGATGTTATTGGCCCCATAAATCCACCATCGTCTAAAAGAAAACAATACATATTGTCAGCAACGGACTATTTTTCCAAGTCGATTGAAGCAATTGTGTTGCGAAGTGTTAAAGAGAAGGACATCGTTAATTTCATCTGACATGCAATAATTTCTCGTCATGGCATCCCGAAGAAAATCATCACTGACAATGGCACTCCTTTCAAGAATAGGGGCATGGAGAAGTTATGTGTCAAATTCAATATTTATCATTCATTCTCAAGACCTTACTATCCACCGGCCATTGGATTAGCAGAGGCATTTAATAAGGCGATTGTGAAAATATTGAAAAAGACAATGACTGGGAATAGGCGTGATTGGGATGAAAAGTTGTAAGACGCTTTATGGGCCTATAGGACCGCTCATCGGACGACAACACAAGCTACTACGTATTCACTGGTTTATGGCATAAAATCTGTCGTGCCAATTGAGACGTAAGTTGCCTCACTCAGAATAATAGTGCACCAATCAATTACTGATGATGATGCAAGAATAAAACTGACAGAATTGGATCTGCTTGATAAAAATGACTAGCGGCTCAGCAACGATTGCAGTTGAATCAGGCCAGGATTTCTGCTGCCTTTGACAAGAAAGTAAAGCATCGATCCTTCAAGAAAGGTGACGTGGTTCTGATGTTGAAAATACTGATAGTGGTCACCCACAAGACAGGGGGCAAGTTCGACCCTAAATGGGATGAGCCGTACATCATAATTGACGTTTATTCTAATGGGGGGATACAAAGTAACAGATTAGGATGGACAAGACATTAGTATACAGGTCAACACCTGCTTCATTAAGAAATATTATCCCTAAAAACGGAAAAGATTTTGATCCAGAAGATTTTTAGAATAATACTTCTACATCAAAAGGGGGCATCTACAGATGAAATGATGAAACAACCTTAAAAGGTGGAGCCTTGTATTCTTCCTCTCATATATGATGAATAAAAGGTGAATTCTCAAACATATTAAGACTACCTATCAATGACAATAGCTGAAATTACAGCCATCACTATCATTACTAGCCACATATTAAAATTGTTATTATCGCCAAGCTAATTTGATAATAGAGACAGATAAAATCAAAATATTATCAGCACTAGCAAACAACGATGATGTATCAATTATTGATTTGCCATTCATGGTAGTGGGACAGTTTATGCGGCCAAGCTCATACAGATCTTTATGGCAACTCATCATTTAAGGCCGCCTAGCTAAGCCCTATACGGCCAACTACGCATAAGACCTATATATTATTCGGGATATCAGTGTGGAGCTAGCGGCCATAAAAAGCCTATATAGGCCACATCACATGCATAACCATGCGGGCAGCGGATGGAGCCAGCGATTAAAAGCCTTAAACGGCCAAAAAGTCCTCAACGGCCAGTCACATGTAAGACCAATGCCATCTATAAGCTCTCCAACAGCGTCATAGATGGGGAAGAAAATATCCTCCTGTGAATGGGTCCATACTTATAGACGAAGAAAAACAGGGAGTAGAATAAGACCCCCTATGTCCCTATCTTGATTTCAGTAGTAACTCATGAGGATAGGGTCCCAATAGAAACACCACCTCATTGATGAACTAGCGGCCTTGGATTTGGTACCAAAGGTAGCCTTGCGTACCTCGCGAACTCTAGAGAGTTAATGTGACCAACCCTACGCGTAAATCCCATTGAGTTCACGGCCCCGGTAGCTTCACTGGGCCCCTCTGATGGATCGTGGTCTGTGAACTCCCTGGCAGTGATAAGCCTCGTGAGCTCTAGAGAGTTATAGAGGCCATTCTATAAGACGTGACTCCAACTACTTATGAGTCAAAAAAACTGTGATTGCTCCACCACTCAAGAGCTTAAACTATGTGCAAAACTAATTCTACTGACTTTAAAATAGAACTAGTTTTGCCCACTGAAATAAACATCACATAGGGATGCTTTATAATTCATAAATATGATGAATTGTAGATATAATGAGGCATGACTACGAAAGTATTGCATTAACATGAACCATAAATCTAATGATTGTATTGCCAAGAATATGCTTTCTTTGAACAAAACATTACAAGTCATCCACACAGTACAACACAGAAAGAAGCAAAGAAATTTACATGAAAAATACAATTTTATAGATCCTTAGACATGCCTAATACTGCTACATAGCGCTGTAATTCCTCTTTTAACTGAATTTGTGCCGTAGCAGTCATATTTCCAGCCTCAAGAATAATCTTGGCATGATCAGGAATGCTAGCCAATTCTAACTCCAAAGAGGCAACAACTTCCCTATTCTTCACTTGTTCGACCTTCTCAATGTCAGCAATCTGAGTATTCGTTTCAAGCTCCTCCCTAACTTGACAAATATTTGACTCCTCTTCTTCTCTTCGAACCTTAAGCAGCATAATCTCTTTCTCCAGAAGGGCGATTTGGTCATCGATGATTGTCTTATTTCAATCAGAAGCTTTCAACCTATAATGAAGAGATTGATTAATAGCGCCACAATTGGAGAGGATGTCGTCTATTCGAGAAAGTTTTTCCTTGAGTAACATTAACTCTCTTTGACGATTCAAAATCTCTGGAGGAACGACTACACCTCGTTCTTCCTCTAAATTTTTGGTGGAATCATAGAACTGTGATAAGGAGTCATGATGGGATTGAACATTGACATTGGCCAGATGAGCTGAATGGTCAAGAACGGCTAAGGCACTGTCCAAAAAAGGCCACTGGGCTGGATCCTTAAAAGCACTTATAATAATAGAGATTGCATTCTTAAAGAATACCATCATGAGAGGTGACACCTTCTCCAATGAAAATCTATCAAAAACTCTAGCTACTGAGTTGGAACCTTCAAACTCACTTGGAGTTGGTACAACTAAAGCTGAAAACAAGAGAAGAATTATGAATTAAAAAGAGGATACATATATCTAGTAATATAAAGAAAGGAAGTAAAGAGAGTATATACCTTGTCCGGAGGCGATTGCAGAAGTAGCTTGAATAGAACAGGTTCCTGGTTCTGCAGATGTGGGTATGTGTAACGCCTCATGTTTTCAAGACCCGAGTATATGACCCGTTTCCCAAAAACCCGAGTGTTAACCTCTAAAGAGCCAAATTCTATATATATATATGTATATATATTCTTTATCATTCAGAGTTAGCAGTTAGCGTAGTATGGACAAATCAAATGTAAAGGAAGGTTGCACAATCATTCAAATATACAAGAAGCTGTCCATAATGACTTATAGAACCAATGCCTCTAAAATTAACAATTATGAAATGAAATAATATTACATGTGAAATAAAATAAATTACAACAATCTTGGGATGTAAAATCCTAGAGCAATCCTTAGCGATTACAATCATGCGCCCTTATTAATTTTAGCCCGCTCCTCATTAATAAGAACGTGAATATCACCTGGGCCACCTGTGCTACCTATACAGTTATATATTTGATGGATGAGTGGCCAACTCAGTGTGAATTCTCCTCAAGATTACACACCGCCGCATTAGGTAAGCATAGTTGTAAAAACAAGGCATACAAAACATTATATGATGTAGTATTATTAGATGCATGATGCGTGAACGCAATCATTGCCTCGGGGATGCTCATCCGTGCGGACATTGGACTCATCACCCATATAATCATCGAGCTGGGAATGCTCATCCAGTCGGATAGAGGCTGGCCACATAACGACTGCCTATCGTACATCACATATGTTAGCGGTAGATGCTGGTCTATGCCATGTATGCATGATTAACCAAACCATTATTAGTCCAATTACAATCAGTCAATTTAAATGAGCTCAAGGTGACTATGGGGGCTCGTCACCAGCGTAAGCCGACAGCTCAAGCATAGGTCCCATACCACCATTCTCATCTCATAGACTACCATATTAGGATGTTTAATGGAAACTTGTCAACTAGTGGCCAATTATATTTCAGTATGTGGGGCTTACCAGCCACATAGGGCCGATATCAAAACCATGTAATAAAAGACCATTCTTAAAAATCACTTGGACACAACAACCCCTAGATGGTAGGCTTATATCAATATTCAATTCAAGCCACCATTCAATAACCACTAAGTTGCAGGTTCATTAAAATCATATTCAATCGAGTTACATCCCCAGCATGGGTGTACATTTATAAGTGGGGGTTTCCCACTGATGTATTATTTTAAGTTCCATAAGCAATCCACAAATAATCCACAAACATGAAATAAATATGCATGATCAATAATAAGCATGTAATATAGCAATTCAATTCCAACAATTAACACATGTGATTATAAAATGAAGATATCAATTATCAATCGAAATTAAAATGAAAACTATCCCTTAAGCTAATGGAAAAATGGAAAGCTCAGGGGGAAGAAATTATCATCTTATAGTTTACATTGCCTACCAATATCGCCAGGGAATGCACGTTCCCTTAAGATCAAATCCTACCATAAATCAGGATGTACAATTAGATCCAAGTTCTACATACTACCTAAGGTTTAAGATCATAACCTAAGGTTATCTTTTAGGGTTTTAGTGTAGAATTGGAGTTTTCATCCTAGGGTTTAGTCCTAAACTTAGATTCTAGGATTTGAATCCTAAATTAATAATAATATTATTATTGTACAATGGATCAAATAATACTCATAACAGGAGCATTGATTCATCAATATTAATAATGATAATTCACAAGTTTATATTTAAATATATAGGTAACAACAATATCTAATATTCTTATGATGACTAATAACCTATTAGATAATAGAGGTAATAAAAATAGAATATTTACTAATAGTAAAATGATAATGACTAACAATAATAATCATATTACAAGAATTACACTAATCCAATAAGGAAAATGATAATATTTTCTAATGATAATAATCCTAATTACCAATAGTGAATCTAGTTATGATAATAGATACTATGATCTATCATTAAATAAAATACTATTATTTGATAATTACAAATATGTTTACAACAACTAGGTTATATAGTGGACTTGGACCCATATTTAACTTAAGGTTAGGATTTGTATGCTAATTAAGGTAAAATTAATTACCATGCTAATCTAGTAACCATAGCATAATTATCAATATTAATGATAGTATTAATATTAGTTAATCATGGTAATAGCAATAGTTAGTGCACTTCTACTGTCATTGATAACAGTTAAGAATGGTGAATAGACTTCTAATACCTAATAGTTGTAGTTCCTCCTATAACAATTATTACTAGTGTAAGTAATATGCTAGTGACTAATCAGGTTTAAATACAACGATAATTATGGTAATGTCAAAGATAGTTAAAACAATCTACTTTGGGAGAAGGTTGACTTACATACGTCAACTTGGTAGCTCGATCAACGCAACTGGGCTATCCCAACTCAACTCAACTCAACTGAGTCGGCTCGTAGATACGGCGGCCACCCTATCTCTCTCTTCTCTTCTCCTTTCTTCCTTCTTCTCTCTCCTTGTTGTTGGAAGTATCCAGCCATGGCCGGACCGAGTTCTAACTCAGTCAGCAACTCGACTGAGTCAGTAACTACGATGGCCGTTGGTTAATCGGGTGTAGTTGCACCACTCCAACTCCTTTTCTCTATCTTTCTTCTCTCTCTCTCTCTCTCTCTCTCTCTCTCTCTCTCCTCATTCTCCACCTCCTCGAAACGGCCTAGGGACTCAAGGACTCGGATCGAGTTCAGCCTGGTACTCTGGTCAGTGACTCGGCCCAACTTAAGCTCTCGTTTCTCTCCCTCATTCCTCACCTGTTCTCTCTCTCTCTCTCTCTAACTTTTTTAGTCCTCAACCTTCTATTTTCCTCTCTATCTCTTTGAAGGCCAACAATGTCACTGGACGACCTTACTCGTCCTAATTCAAACAGGGGCCATGGTGGTTTAAACAATGAAGAAGGAGGCAGCCGTTAATGGCATCTCCTTCTCGAGGGCTTCTTTCTCCCTTTTCTTTCTTCAGGACAGTCCACAGGGACGGTACGAAACTTGGAGCACGATTGGAGTGAAGCTCCAAGGGGATTTTTCTGGTGGGTTCGGGCTTAGAAGGAGATGGCTGATTTTTCATGGCTGCCGCAAGAAATGGGAGGGATAGGGCATTTTCTCTCCCTTCTTGTAGGGATTCCAACACTCTTAGGTCCGTTGGATGCAAATGGAAGGTTGGGATTTGATCCCAGCGTCCATTTTTCTTGAAACAGCTACTGTCAGGGTGGTTGATCAAACAAGGAAAACCCTAACATGCGAGCAACGAACAGATGGTTGGGATCTGCCTTAGTGAAGGGTTGGGATTGGAGGATTCCTCCTCTCACGGGGATCGCCAAGCTGGCATACGGATGGAGAAAACAGAAGTCTTCCATTTTTGGAAAAACCTACTGCACACGGTCAATTTGCGCCTAGGTTTGTGCCCACATGTGTGTGGTAATCGCGTGAACTAGATGAGGTTTTGGTCAGGTGTGGACGCTCTATCAGATGGCGTCCATTTTTCTTGAAACAGCTACTGTCAGGGTGGTTGATCAAACAAGGGAGAAAAAATGTAAACGAGCCATTTTGAATGGTTGCAGGCAGGAAGTCTCCTATTTAAGGGAAACGCCAAGTCAAAACGTTTTGACCGAGCATCCCTGTCTAGTGCATAGTGAGTGCATCTCTTTGGGTGCACTCTCATGGTGGTTCTGGAACCCACAACGATGTACAGTGAGATCCACTCCATCCATTCCCTCTAGAGGTCCCAATTTAGAGTCTCAGACCCACAATCAGGATGATCCAAGATTCAGGTGGGCCCCATAGATGGATTTGGGTTCCATTTACTGATCCCCGCCAGCCTAATGGTCGGATCGCCATCATACTTGTCCTACGAGTTTCGTAAGGGTCCTTGGTCGAGTTTAAGTAAGGATCATTGGTAAACTTCCTCAATCGGGATGGTTAAGTAGTGTTTTCCATGTGTGAAGATTTTGGTAGTTTAAGGATTAACATTCTTGAGCTTAAGGTCCTAGTTTAAGGTGGATTATGTAAATACGTGGGCCGCGATATGATTTAATTAAGATCCATAGTAGCTAGTTACAAGTTCTTTAGATCTGACGGGTTGATTGGTTTCGAGTTGTCAATTCATATTAATAGGGTTGATCCCGGTTCAAGTATCAATGGCCAACAGGGTAACAATTCTCGATCTTTTAATCAAATGATCTGACGGTTGGATTGCCCAATATTTGACTATCAATGGTTCTAGGATCCTAATGGGTGCTTAGGTGTGATATGGGGATTGAATATGGACTAGAATAACCCGATTGCATTTACTGAATGATGGGCCTTACAAAGGTAACCCTGATGGTTGGTTAGATCTGTGTACCCATGGAATTAAAATCCTAAGAATAGGTCTTTCCCATGATGTGACGGTCTGTCTTGAAGGATAACAGATGGATAGCTTGATATTAAATTGGATTGCATGGTAACACTCGAGTACTGGAAAGTACGAGGTTTTACAGTATGACTATAGCTACGGTGACATTGAAAGAAAGCTCCTGAACTCCTCCTGTACTCGAATCCAGAGTCGTTAGAGTTGGAACATCGATCGGGTCAGAAAGGAATTCCAAACTCCGAGCTACTGGTTGGATAGGAGGAGGTTGCACAGTAGGAGATCTATTGGCATGAACAGGAATGTCAGACGTTGCGGTGACCATAGGCAGGACCTCAGCGATGTCTTGACTTACTTTCGCGCTTTGGGGAAGAAATATATTTTCCACTCCTACTTGAATCTCCGATGAAGGGATTTCTGCTTCTCTCACTCTAAATGCCTTGTGAGCAGTTACATCAGCAGTTTCTATAATGCATGGAGAATATGAAGCATCAAAAGAAATGAAAATATTCACTCCAGGAGAACTACCAGACCCTCCAAGTCAAGTTGTTCTTCTTCGAAAGAAGTCATCACAATTGGGAGAGGAGCATTCGGATGATTGGGTTGGATTTTTGTGGGATGGAGATTCAGCCCTATCCTCTCCTTCTTCTTCAATGTCTACCTCAGCATCAGTCCTTGATCCAATAAGACATCCCCTTCGTTAGTTAAACTTGTGGAGGAAGATGTTTCATTGCTCAGAGTATTGGCCGAATAGTCTGATGAAATATCCTCCTCCAAGATGGTTTGTTTCCCCTTGTAAGCAGTCTTCACAGGAAGAAGACGAGCACTTCGAACAGGAGAAGGAAATTGGTGCGCTAGAACTTTAAGAGATAATGACTTAGCACGTGAGCGAGTCATGGGTGATGTGGTGGCAACAACCCGATCTACAACAGGAGAAATTACAGTTGTTGCATGACCTATAACAGGAGAGGTCGTAGCTGTTGCGTGACCCATGACAGGAGGGACTGTAGTTACTGTACGATCTGTGGCATCAGAAATTGCCATTGCGGTGAGCTCTATGGCAGGAGAGACTGCAGGGGTAGGATGATCAGGCTAGTCTTCTCTTTCACGAGTGGGGGAAGGTCTAATACTGCCAAGAGTTTCAAATTCATTAGGGGAAGTGGCCTGCCATCCTCTTCGCTTTATGAGATCAAGAGGAGATCCAAAAGCAATGCATCCCTCCAAAGTGTTTAGTGGCTTTATCTCTCTAATCGGTTCTTCCACAGAAAATTTACGACAGAGTTGCCCCTGAATAACAACGTGATCCTTCTCAGCGAAATATCTAATCCCTTGCTCTGGTCTATAGTTTCTCAACCGTGGAGGAGGAACCCAGATAGGATGGTCCACAGGAAAGCAATTGCATACCAAGTAATAATGGTGCATCCAATATCGCATCCAAGAGCACGAGGCTGTCACCTGATGAATGAACCCTAGGAGGAGGAAACGGGAGCCAACATTTCTCGCCAAGAGTTGCTTCCTTATTAAAGCCCAATTATATGGGCCAGCCCCATAACTTCTCATTGTCCACGTAACTTCTTCTCCTGCCTAAGGCACGGCTTAGTCGTAACCAAATTGTCTAACGAACCTACTCAGATAATATGGCTCTCTCCAGAATTTTACTCCTCGCATAGGCAAGCTACAAGAGCGGATGCAAAGGAAGAAAGTCCTTTCAATGGGCTTCAGATTATCGTTATCTTTGACTTCTGTCCTCAACTTGATAATCCAAATACAAGGGAAGAAGTCGATGAATTTTTTATTTTCAATCTTGTCTACTATCCATTTATACCCCTTCCTTATCATCTTCCATCTGAGGAAATACCATAAGGGTAGGTGTTCAAGATGGACATAGGTTTTCTCCGGATCACTGTAAGTCCAAGGGAAGTATACACCGAGCCAGCCTGAGAAGTAATGCCACGGGGTGAAGAAAGATGTAGCTCCAATTGCTGGGCTTGAGCAATGTGCCACAGTATTTTCAAAAGCTTTATATAGCGAACATAGCAGGGGCTGGAGAATACTTCTTCTTACCTTCTGCCATAGCGCCTGCTGTTACAAACAAGGTTGGTCGAATAGAATTTGAACACTTCAAACTAGGAAGAACGACCAAGCTTAGCCAATAAGCCAAGAAAGCAGCTAGTTCGGTTTCAGTGGTGAAGTTGGTTGGACCTTTTATCTTCTTGTGAGTAGCTTCCTATTCATCTGAGTGGCTACAAGAGAACTTGGGAGAAGAAAATATATGAAAATGAGGATATATACTGTATATAAAGATGCATCTAAAAGAGAGAAGGGGTGATATGATATTTAAAGTAGAAATCGCAAGAAATGTGCGAGCCACTAGAACGGGGATATCTTATGAACATCAGGGAAGTAAGACATCTCACGGAAAAGTTCAATGGTGGTGGCTGAAATCTTGAGAACTCTGCCAGGGGCAACATATGCAAATTCCTCATTTATGGGAACATATTCATCCAAAAAAATCCTAGAGATAGGCAAACTGGCCATCCTATGCAGATCCCACAAAGTGATGCTCACTTTGCCAATCGGGAGATGGAAGGAATTTGTGGCGGAAGACCAATACTTAAGGAAGCCTTTGTAAATCAGAGTATCCTTGTGAAAGAAATTGGAAGTGGCTTCCATAGCTTTGTATGTGTTCGCTATAACAAGAGCATCTTTATATTTCTTCAGAATTGCCTTAGTCCATGAACTATAATACGGGCGTTCAGCCTAGAGACCATGTGTCCTAAATTCATCCGTCCCCCACAAAGAATCACGGTCGCGAAAACGCTGTTGGATTGTCTCAAAATAATGAGTAGGATATATGGCGTGAGGATTGTAGCATGGTGTAAGAAAATGCATATATGATATCTACCCTGTCTTCTGGACTAAGCATTTCTCCGCGAGATAGCCTTCCAGGATTTTCGGCTCTTTTATGACCTAGTCTGACACATATAAGAGTCAGTTTTATGTCATGTAATCAGACGGTTCACTCTGGATCATTGACAGATGATGCCAAAGGTGTAGAGGGATGGTTATAGTCTCGTCTTTGTAGGGATTTTTGAATTTGATTGCATCCGCCTCAGATTTGATCATATCCCAAGCGTTCTGTAAGCGTCTTTTGTTGTGCTCTTGGATTTTCTCTTGGAAGATTTCATCTTTACTCTTTTTCCTCCTCTGCTTCAAAATTGAAGGAGAAGGGGAAGCTTCAGCGGGGGCATGACGAGTTTTGTATGTTCAGAAATTGGCAGTAGATTTTAACCAATTCTCCCAATCAGATTCTTGACCTTCAATAGGGGGTCCTTCTATTTCTCTCATTAGAATGGTGGTGCGAATGTGGTCAGACAGGCGTTGAATTCGGTCAGCGAAGTTGATAATAGAATGGGTTGGTTCTTTGAAGAAAGAAGAGTAGCCTTCAAAAGATCTAACCCTCTTTTGGGTATGAGTCTCAGGTGGCTGAAGGTCTGGTGATTCAGCAGCATTTGGGGAAGTATGAGGTCTCTTAGAGTGGGACATAGGAGATCTACAAAATTTACAAATATAGAAGTTCAGTAAATAAACTAAGACATTGGAAGAAATTTAGGATGTGTAAAATTTCAAAGTCACATGTGTGAAAATCCTGTTGTGCACAGGCATATTATGTGCAAGGAACTAATAAGGAATAAAGTCTGTTATGCACAAGTCTGTTTTGTGCAAGGAGTTTACCAGGCACAAGTGTTCGTTGTGCACAAAATCTTGTTGTGCGCAGGCCTATTGTGCGTAAGGAGTTAGCGTACATGAAGTATTGGTCGTGCACAAGACTATTGTGCGCAAGGAGTTAAAGTACACAAAATATGGTTATGCATAAGTCACCATTGTGCGCAGATTGTTGTTGTGTGCTGATTACCATTGTGCGTGAAATCTCTGTAATGAGTGAGAAAGACTTAGTGATAGAGAGCTCCGAAGCAAGGAATGAGAAAAAGAGCTTCGACAATATATATATAGAGGCTTACACTGCCCGTTGTGCGTAGGCCTATTGTGCACAAATCATTGTGCGCAGATTGTTGTTGTGCGCATGTCACGGTTGTGCGCAAGTTGTTGTTATGTGTGGATTTAAAATTACGCACAATGGAGAAAAAGAGAGTAAATTAGTTAAAGTATTGAAGGATTCATCCCACATTTTATTATTTTGCAGATAGAAATAAAAAAATGCAGAATCAAGGGGGCATCCGTTGAGGCATAAAAAGAGAGAGACTCTTGTTGTGCGCAGGAGCATTGTGCGCTACATCAGGCTGGACACACAAAGGGTAGTGTGCAAAGGTGGTATGCACAAAGGGCAGCACGCAAAGGTGATCCGCACATAGGTGGTCAGCACAAAGGGCGACGCACAAAGGTGGTCCCTAAAAAGGGGTGCGCACAGAGGCGTCCACACAAAGAAGTAACCATGCAATAGGGTTCAACGTACAATGGACACGTTGCACGTTCGCACGTGTGAAAAGGCTATATATACCCCCATCACCCCTCTATATGAGTCGTTAACACAAGATCTAAGTGAAGGAGAAGGAGAGACAGGAAGGTTAGGCGAATACAGGTAGCATTCGCACCTGTTGTGTGGAACGAGTGGTGTGCGGTGCACAACCATGTCAGCGCACAATGTGCATGAGTGCACAACATGCATGAGCGTACAATGCCCACAAGTGCACAATGTCCGCTAGTGTACAATGGTTGTCTGCCAGCGCACAGTGGTTGTTTCTCAAGCATAATGTCATCTATGTACAATGACATATGCATGATTTCTCCAGCAATCAGAGATCAATGAAAGGCTTCAGATCAGATCGAAGAATCAATCAAGACATATATCATGCTGGCACATTGATGCCAACACACCAAAAATATATTGAAAACCATGATTCGATACTTGCATTCTAGTTTTGTATTATAATTTGTAAATATTTTACTTTGGAATCAAAGGAGAGAAAGGATGTAAATGAATTCAGAATAAACAAATATAGTGACTATCTTCTTCATTTCCTTTTGTTGACTATTGAGTGAGTGAAATCCCCAAATGAAATGCATTTGTTTCTTGTTTGAAACTGTACATTAGTATTGAAATTAGTATAGGATTACGTTTAATTTTTCGTTACATTTCTTGATTAGGTTTTTCTGAATATTTTTAGAGTTTAACATTGTTCTTCTATTTTATAGAGGCTTAACTTAGATTCGTCAATTGGGTAATACCCTACCAACCCTCTTACTTAAGTATTTCATATTCTTTAATTTTCTGTTTTTAGAAGTAGGTTTAAAATTAGGTTGAGAGTGTTTCATTCCCAAGCGGGTTCGTGACAACACTTTATGTCTCTTAAGTGAAGGAGGATTAGTTGAAGTTTTCCTATCTATCACCAGATTTGCCACACCTTGGGATCCTCTGGGTTAGCAGAAAATATGGCCAAGAATCAACCTAACCATCCCGCTAAAGAGAAATAAGATGAGAATGATGTATACATCGGTCCTCTACTTGGAATATTGCGTGACTACTTACAACCAACGAGGACGAGTACACCTTCCTACATGGTATTTTCACATAATGTAGGAAATATGGATTTCAAACCGGTAGTGATCTAACTACTTACAAAGTTTCATGTACTCGATTCTGAAAGGCCATATCTACATCTCAAGGAATTTGATGAGATTGTAGCAACCTTGCACTTGCATAATATGTCGAAAGACACATTAAGATTAAAATTGTTCCCTTTCTCTTTGAAGGAGAAAGACAAGTATTGGCTTGACTCCTTGAGACCGAGATCGATCAGGACATGGTCTAAGATGACCTGGGAGTTCCATAAAAAGTTCTTCCCGATTCATAAAACCAATATCTTGAGGAGGGCGATCATGAATTTTTCACAGAAAGAGGAAGAAACCTTCTTCTAATGCTAGGAAAGGTTCAAGGATCTTCTAAATTCTTGCTTACATCATGGCTATGAAACTTGACGGGTCATAAGCTTTTTCTATGATGGACTAACTTCTCCCATGCTCCAATTTGTAGAAATGATGTGCAATGAGGAATTTATGAGCAAGGATCCTAATGACGCGTGTGACTATTTTAATATACTTGCCGAAAACGCATAGTCATAAGATACTTCATTTAAGCTACTTATCCCAGATCAACTCCATTAAAGGAGAGGGGAGGAATGTATGTCTTAAGGGAGGACGATGATGTGAGTGCCAGGGTGGCTAATCTCACAAGAAAGGTCAAAGCCATGGAGCTGAAAAGAGTAGATACGGTCAAGCTTGACGAGACTGCTAAAATTGTTTGTGGTATTTTTGCTCATAACATACACTTGACGTATGAGTGTCTTACAATTCCTGCATTTCAAGAGTTGTTACAAGAGCAATCGAATGCCATAAACAATTATTAAAGGTCGTTTAGCGCTTCAATCTCAAACATGTATAATTCTAACTGGAGGAACCACCCAAACTTCAGTTTGAGAAATGGACAAATGGTAATACAAATAGAAATCCTCAAATGGGCTTTTCTTTCAATCTTCAATGCATTAAATCAGAAAATATCCCAAGAGGATACAATTCAAAAATTCATTCAAAATCAACAACAATTTAAGTAAAATACATTACAAGCATTCCAGGATATCAAAACATCATTAGGAGTGTTTTCTTCATCCATCCAAAGAATAGAATCACAACTATCTCTTAAGGAGAAAGCGACTCTTCCAGCCCAACCTCTACCTAACCCTAAACAATAGTGTGAATTAAGTGACCCAAACTCTTCAAACCACCATGTGGAGAAAGCTAAGTCTATCACAACTCTTAGAAGTGGAAAAGTAATTAACAATAACATCCTGATGAGGGCTGAGAAACCTAAGGACTCAGAAGATTCTGAGAGGAATGATGGGCCTAACAACGCTACACATGAGATAGAACCATAAAAACAGTATAAGCCAGTTGCTTCATTCCCACAAAGGTTGATCTCACGAAAACCTTTGTCGAATACTTAGGATATCTTAAAGGTTCTGAAATAGGTGAAAATCAACATCCCTTTATTGGATGCCATCAAACAAATCTCATTGCATGTTAAGTTCCTAAAAGATTTATGTACAATCAAGAGAAGGTAAAACATTCAGAAAAAAATATTTTTGACAGAGAAAGTGAGTGCCATCCTCAAACAAGATGTGCCCCAAAAGTATAAAGATCCTGGTACTCAACCATCTGTTGTGTGATTGGGGACTACCAGATTGAACATGCACTCCTTGACTTGGGGATGAGTATGAATTTGATCTCATACTTGGTTTTTGAACAACTTAGTTTAGGTGAATTAAAATCCACCATGACCATACTTCAAGTCACTGATCATTCGGTCTGTATAACGAGAGGGATGATAAAGGATGTGCTTGTCCAAGTTGATAAATTCTACTATCCAGTAGATTTTATTATTTTAGATACACAACTTGTTTTCAAAGTGAGCACTCAAATTCCTGTCATCCTTGGTCAGTCATTCATTGCTACATTAAATGCTATAATTAATTACATGAATTGGATTATGAAACTATCCTTTAGGAGCATCACACTTGAGCTAAACATCTTTAACATGTGCAAACAGTTGGAGGATGGTGATGATGTCCTTGAAGTAAATTTGATTGACGCTTTCATGGAGGATAAGTCATGTTTAACTTTGTGCTATACCACTCTAGAGATGCAATTTTTAGAGGTCTTCATGGACGACTTTTCTATCTTTGGTTCTTCCTTCAGTAGTGCCTTGAACATCGTAAATTGGTGTTAAAGAGATGCGAACAAAAGAACCTTATGTTGAATTCAAAAAAATGTCATTTCGTGGTTCAAAAATAGATAGTCCTTGGACACCTCATATCATCCAATGGAATTGAGGTAGATAATGCTAAAATCGATTTAATCTCTAACCTACCTCCACTCAAGATCATACATGATGTGCGATCCTTCCTAAGACACGTCAAATTTTATTGAAGGTTCATAAAGGACTTTAGTCTCATCTCTCATACTTTGTGTAATCTTCTTCCAAAGGATACTCCCATTGAGTGGAGAAATGAATGCCAAAAAGCTTTCACCAAGCTTAAGGGCATATTGACTAGTGCTCTCATCATGTACCCACCTGATTAGAGTTCACCTTTTGAAATTATGTGCAATGCGAGCAACTTTGTAATTGGACTGGTTCTAGGCTAGATAAAAAGGAAGAAGTCTTATGTTATCTATTATGTTAGTAGAACTCTAAACTTTGCTCAAGTGAACTATTCCACTACGGAAAATGAACTCCTAGCCGTAGTATTTGCTTTGGGCAAGTTTAGATCTTACTTGATAGGATCCAAGATCATCATTTTCACTAACCATGCGGCGGTGAAGAACATTCTTTCTAAGAAGGATGCTAAGTCCCATTTGTTAAGATGGATCTTTCTACTCCAAGAGTTCGACTTAGAAATATGAGAAAAGAAAGGAGTAGAGAATGTAGTGGCTGACCATCTCTCTCAGTTTGTTCTATCTGAATCCATGGAGACGATACTTATCAATAACATGTTTCCTGATAAAAACTCTTTAAAGTCTTCCAATTACCTTGGTATGCTGATATTGTTAATTATCTTGCCACAGATATAATTCCTGCTCACTGGACTCCGTAAGATAAGAAGAAATTTTTTACCAAAGTACACAAGTTCTTTTGAGATTATCCACATCTTTAACTTCTATCTATGAAGTCAACTTAAAATAATAGTTTTAGTCTGATGATTACTTAAAAGTGTTAAGAACCTAGTTTGGAGATTTTTTATCTACCTTGGTATAAAAAGAAGAAATAAACTAGCTAAAAACAATTGAAATCGAAAATGGCTACTTTCGATATGTGTTTTAATGAAAAGAAAAGAAAAGAGAGAGAGAGAGAGAGAGAGAGAGAGAGAGAGAGAGAGAGGAAGAAGAAGAAGAAGAAGAAGAAGAAGAAGAAGAAGAAGAAGAATAGATAGTGTAAAAAGTCATTGATGTAAAATTGAAATGCTAAAAAAAAGTGAAAATGAGATAGGTTCAGAATCATTAACTTGTGTTGATTTGTCAACTTTGAGGTAATGATTATGGTTAAAGAATGTTAACTCTTATAGATTATAAGTTGCAAGCCACTAAGCACATTATGACGTTAATTTTTGAATGCATTCTATTAAGTGTTCGATAAATGAGAATTTAGTTTAAATGTTTACTAGTGATATTAGGTTCTACATTGATGATATTTCATTATTATATCTTCGAATTTTACCCATATGTATAGGATTGCACATAATATTATTTTCAGAGAAAGGTTTGAAATCTCGATTTTTGTTTCATTTTTTGTATATTTTGCTCAAGGCTAGCAAAATTCTGGTTGGGGAGTGTATTAAAGTTAAAATAATATATATTTTTCCCTTGTTATGCATTGGTTTTATGAACATAGAATTACTTAATTGATTTAATTACTCATGTTTTCACTCACAAAGTAATTTGGAGAGTTAAAGTGAAAAGGATGCTTAAAGAATAACCAAGTGAAGGATTGGATCTATGGATGACAATATTGAAGAATTCAAGTACCAAAGATCCAAGAAAACTAAGTGAGGAAGGAAAAAAATTGAAGATTTGAACTGAAGAAACTAAGGAAAAGGAATCCTAAAAATTTAGGGCTAGAAAATCATGTTCTAAAATTCTAGGGCCAGAAAAATAAAATCCTGAAAAACTACAGAAACAATCATTCGATGCCATCGAGGATAGTTTCAATGCCATCAGAGGTAACTTCGATCTCATTGAACCTCTTCGATTCTATTAAGAAAATCATGAATTTTCTTAATTAGTTACTGGACACATTTTTTGATGCCATTGAGGGGGCTCCGATGCCATTGAATGAGCTTCGAGCCATTCAAGGTGCTATCAAATATGCATAAATTCAAAGTCGATTTGTAAATTTATGAGATGGTGCAAAAGATGGAGTTCTAAAACTATAAATTAGGGTTCCTAAGACGTCCCAAATCATCTTCTAAGGGTAGAAGGAGTAAAGCAAGGAGTTGTGGAACCTTCAAGGAGTCCTCTCTCTTCTCCAAACCTTTAGTCCTAGTTAGTTTTTATGTTTATCTATTTGAGTTTTAGTTTAATCATGTCTATAGTTGGCTAATCTCTTAGTTAGAGCTAAGAGGTGAAGCTTGTAGTTGTTATTAATGTTTAGTTTTCTTTGATTCAAGTTATTTGGTTTCTATGTTGAATAATTCATTGATATTTGGTTTGAATGAAGAAATATTTCTATTTTATTTTGATCTATTGTCGACTTTGGGCACATTAGATACTTAAGAAAGCTAATAATATTTTCTTATATACTGTAAAATCCATTGATCTATCGTAGACTATAAGCATGATAAATGATTCAAATTCTTTACGATCAATATTTTAGTGATTTATGTGGGAACTAATTTAATGACAGTTTAAATTTGTTTTAGATTGATGAATGATGATTTAACTACTCTATTATTCGACTGTATAGAATAGGACTTCAAGTTCGGTTGCGTGATCTAATTGAATCAAGTAAATTACATTAAGAAAGCTATTAATGGATCCTTGGTGCTTTAATGTTTTATTACTAATTATTTCTTCTACAATTACTTCTTAAAAACTAAAATTCAGTAATTAGTTTAGATTCTTGTTCTAGTTCTAACGTATTCCAAAAATCGCACAATTACAAGTCCCTTTGGGTACGACCTCAATCTCAATGAGTTATTTCTACATCGTAGCCCTACACTTGGAGTTTGTGAACACATCCTCAACGGAGTTGGTTCACCATGTATAATGAGTATGATGGTGGCCCAGTTCTTATGGGCAACGATCATACCTGTAAGATGATATGAATTAGTTCACTTCGCATCAGAATGTATGATGGGGTGGAGCATACTCTAATCGATTTGAGGCATGTTCTAGATATAAAGAAGAATTTGATATATTTGAGAGCTCTTGAGGCACTCGGATGCAAATTCGTCCGCTACGAAGGTGTCCTAAAAGTTTTAAAAGGGGACTCACACTTATGAAGGTACAATAGAGCGAAAACCTTTATAGGTTAACCAAGAGCATGTATCAGGTGGAATTGGAGCATCTATAGCGAAATTCATATCAACACGTGTGGCATGCACACTTAACCCACATAAACGAGCATGGTATGAAGGTACTTCTTGATTGTCATTTGATCCTACATTGAAAATTTTTTATTTAAATATTTGTCAGCATTGCATATTTGGAAAATAATTAAGGTTATCTTTTAAAACTGAAAAAGATGTTAGTAAATGACACCTAGATTATGTGCACTTTGATGTGTGGGGGCCGTCGCCTGTCATTTTTGGATAAAGGTCGTCATGCTTTCTCACATTCATTGACGACTTCTTTAGAAATGTGTGGGTTTACTTTATGAAGCATAAATCTAATGTTTTCACCACTTTTGTGACATGAAAGGCAATGGTAAAAAAGTAGACAGGATGAAAGTTAAAAATTCTTAGGACTGATAACGACAAAGAGTTTACTTTTAAGGAATTTAATAAGTATTGCAAGAATGAGAGGATCGTGAGGCATACACTAGAGTAGAATGGTTTGCCTGAACATATGAATTAGAATTTTTTGGAAAAAGCTTAAAGTATATTAAATAATGCTAGATTAGGCAAGGAGCTATGGGCTGAGGCCGGAAACACGACTTACTACTTAGTGAATTGATTTTCATTTATGCTGATTGATTGCAAAATTTCATAGGAAGTATGAAGTGGTCAAGAAGTTACTACTCGGGGCTATGCATATTTGGCTGTAAGGCTTCCTTTCATTTACTGTTAGTTAAGAGATAAAAGTTAGACCAAAGGGATAAATAGTGTAGTTTTGTTCTGTTATGGTGATGGTGTGAAAGGATACAAACTGTATGACCAGGTTTCATGCAAGATCATATTTAACCAAGATGTTAAGTTCGATGAGGGTTCCTTGTTTCGGAAGGATTAGCATAAGGAATCGAAAAATCAATGATTGATTTTGAAACAGATGAGTTGAAACACTTGAAGTAGCTGAACTGCAGACAGGTACAAGAAGAGGTGGTGTCACCACCTGTCAGGAGAAATATACGTAGGGATCACATAATACTGTTGAGATACATGGATGACTCAAATTTTGCATTTGCTCTCATTACAGATCGGGGGATCTATTTACCTTTTAGGAAGCATTAGAAGACACAGATGTAGATAAATGGATGGTGGCGATGCATGATGAGATGGACTCATTGTACAAGATGAAACATGGGAGCTGGTGGAGCTACTCGTTGGAAGAAAAGCAATCAGGTGCAAAGGAACTTTCCCTAAGAAACTAGATAAGTAAAAGGTGAGATTGGTTGCAAAGAGCTATGCTTGCAAAGGAGTAGACTTTGATGAAATTTTCATGCCTGTGGTCAAGCAAGTATTTATTAGATTCATATTGGGATTGGATGCCCAATACAATATGAAATTAGAACAATTAGATGTAAAGACCGCCTTTCTATATGGGGTACTTGAGCATATTTACATGAAGTGACCTTAAAAGTTCGATATGCAGGGAGTAGAAAATAAAGTTTGTAGGTTAAAGAGGTTGTACAACCTAAAATAGTCACCTAGGCAATGATATAAAAAGTTTGATTCTTTCATGTTGAGCTAGTGGTTTATTAGAAGTGATTTCAATCATTGTGTCCACTTTAGATCACTGAGTGATGAGAAATTCGTTATTCTGGTATTGTATGTTGATGATACACTAATTTTCAGCCATAACATATCTGAAATCAACATATTGAAGGTTTGGTTATTCAGGATATTCGAGATAAAAGATGTGAGGGTTGCAAAAAGGATTCTCGACATCGATTTACGCAGAAACAGGGAAATGAGCAAGCTATGGTTGACTTAGGAGGAATATCTTGAGAACGTCTTATTCAAGTTCGAACTTAAAAAGGCTAAACTAGTTAGCACACCCCAATCCGTTCACTTTCGTCTTTCTTCAAAGTAATGTTGTATGTTAGATAAAGAAAAGTGGTATATGCACTATAAGAAATTGGCCTTTTATCGACGAACTTATTTTTGACGAAATAAATTTCATCGGTACACATGACTTTTCCTGACGAAATCATATTTCATTGGCAAAAGATTACCACCATGACCAAATATGTTCCTACCACCACTTACAACGACGGCCTGAAAACTTTTCCCGATGACATTATGTATCGTCGGTGAAAACTATTTTCCCGACGATTATTTTGTTGGTAAATGTAATTCTTCCCAACGAACCAAATAGTTCATTGGCAAAAGATCCCATGATGTCCTTTCTGAAGATGGAGATGATATTTTTACCAACGTTATAAAATATCATCGGTAAAGGAACTTTTTACCGACGAAAAAAATCGCCTGTAAGGGAACTTTTTACCAACGAAATAGACACATCGTCGTACAAAATGAACGGTGGATATATTATTTCACTTTGTGTGGTTGATCATGGATGTTGATTTGTAATATTTTCTTTTGGTGTAACTAATAAGTATATTTAAAAACATATTATAACACCCCGGGTTTTTAGCGGCCGTATAGGAACTTGGCCTCCAAATTTTTGGGTGTCGCTTATATCATAATTATGGTGATTTGTATATAAATCAATTTAAATGAGCAATAAAGGAATCGACTGGAACATAAACGACAAGCACAACTAATCTACTAAAATAAATGCGACTAAGAAATATAAGTCTATAGGAATATTAAACGGGTCGCACAAGGCGTCCCCCAAAAAATTTATAAAATAAATGTCCAAAAGAAATGGGGCGCTAGATCCATAGTTTAACAACCCATAATTAACCCGTACAGTCTACGGTGAACTGCCCATAAACTGGATGTAGGAAAGCTCCTCTTCCCTGTTTGTGCTCACATCGCTCGGCTCGTCGAGCTCCACCTCACCTGCATCTAGTAAATGGTCTGGTTGGTGTTTTAAAATACCGTCCCAGAGTGGGAGTGAGTAGCTAACTCAGTGGGTGCCATCAGCCATAAGTTACATCAAATAACAATTCCATAATGAATTTAATGAAAAGTGTAAATTCACACATCTCTAACTAATCTTGTTAATTGCGTATGCTTGAATAATGGTATGATGCATGACCTCACCCACAATAGTCCCTCGAGCGACTTTTTCTCACGGTCGCGTATGACCAACACTCTCTCATTGTGACCTCAACTACCGAGTCACCAAATCCTAGCTAATGTAATGCATGAATAATGTTAGCCGAGTATTTAGTTAATTTCGTTCATCCAGCAGGTTGGAAAAACTGGTACACCCCGACGATATCAATGTCCTCATCCATTTATGAGGCCAGGAACCCTCAACGTGCGAGGCCAAGACCCCGCGATCCTTAGCCCCATCGGAGTCCCCACCCCCGATTATAAGCACGTGGGGAGTGCTAGGAAGCGGGATCGCTCGCGGTCACTACGGGGAGGCTCATCACCCCAGCGTAGGCCGACAGCTTGGACATAGTGTCCCATTCCATCATGCCCGGCTCACGAGACTGTGGATCAACTTCTAACAGTTGTCAGTAGGTGTTAGTAGGTGAGGGGTGTTTTAGGTTCCAAACAGGCGTGAGCAAATATGGTTGCAAGCAACCCACGTAGTCTTGCTACCATCGCCCGTTCGCGTCTGCCTAAATCAGTCAAACTAGTCACAGGACAGTCCAACCAACGGAACCGCCTTCACAAATCTCAGTTCCCTGACCAACCTAGAAAATGGGTCGTATTCAATAACACGTCTAGAAATTAAGAGGTCATCTTTTAGTACAAGTGGAATCATGCGTACAATACATCAAGTGTAAAATTTCAGGATATTAAAATAAATGCAACTACTTTTAATAACATAAGTTAAACGTGTGTGTGTGTGGTGCTAGATTACCTAAGAGGTCAAGGGCATGCACATCACTCATAGTACAGAGTAATTACACCAAGAAATAATACAATCATACATGCTACAGGGAAGATCATGTAAGAATCAGATGTGAGATGAACATGTTACACCAATTTCATACCCAAACATGTTGAAGACCAATCAAACAACAATTTATCATTGCATGGATGTTGGTGGACCTATTATGTAGGTTTCTAGGTAGGTTTTTCCCCAAATCACTCATGCACATCACTCTAACATTTACAATCATTAAATTTATCCTAAAATTGGTACTTGGCCACTTAAGGATAATGGTCTGCACCTATTCTTAGTTAAAAGTTGTTGAGGTGGTCCTAGCGATTCCGGGTCTGCAAGCTCGAGGTGTTGGGGCCCTGCATTGCGTAGAACGGAGGATAAGACACATGCATGTTGTAAAATTTTTAGAGAAATGGGGTTTAAGATCCTAACTTACCTTAGATGGGTTGGAACTTCTCTTCTAACGGCGGAATGCGATGAAGTTTGCCGGTAGAGGAGAAGTGAGGGTGTAGGGATCTCCAAAATCCAAGCACCAAGATCACGTGCACATTAAGGTGGGCCCTTTCTCTCCTCCTCCTCTTCCTCCTCTCTCTCTCTCTCTCTCAGATTTTCTCTTATTGGAAAATCAGCAAATGGGAGAGGGTTGGGTCATATATACTTTGGGAATTAAATTCCTTGGCCTTAAGTTTCATAATATCCCTCCAATGGCCTTGTGGGACCCCTCTTTGGTTGCTGGGTCTGCCCTGTCACTCCACTTGGCCACCAAACTTGTAGTGTAGGTGCCCCATGGCCCGATGAAGGATTGTGCAAATTTTAAAGGCAAACGGACGCGAGGTTTTATCGTACGGGTTCGATCTTCAAATGGCCTTGTTTTGATTGCTGGGGCCACTTTAATGTCCCCATGGTCATGAAATCTGTAGGATAAATGCTCCATGGCCTGATGAAGGGTTGTACAAAGTTTGACGGCAAACGGACGCAAGGTCTTACTGCACGGGTCCGATTTATGATCAATGGTCATCATCCCTCGATCGGGGTCCAGACTCTGAGGATGAGTGTGGAGAATTAATTTCAGCCTTTGGCATAAATTTAAAAGAGATCCAAGGGCTAAAATGCCCAATATTAATATATCAAGAAAAGGGCCAGTGATTTTGAGTTTTAAGTCTTAGTCCAGGATTATGGCGAGTAGTACTTGGCAAGTGCCGACTAAACGAAGAGAGAATCTCATTTCCAGGTGTCATCTAAGTCCATAGTCCGCAATGGACCATAAGTCTAGTGAGGCGGACATTACTTTAAAATTTCAAAGCTAGTGGCCCACTAACGGGCGGTCTAGATCTTGTTCGGGTAATTGGGGCATTTTTGGAGTAAATTGGGTAGGGAGATTTCTTGGGTACAGTTGTTGAGGTATGAATTGAATAAGTTCACAGTATGGCCTACTTAAAATTAGTGAAAATGGTGATTCGATCCTGATCACTCTAAACTGTCAGTTTTAGGCTAAAAGAGTGACTAGGTTGACTTGGTTTATTAATTAAGATCTAGGCCATAGCTGACTCGGCTTTGGTTAGATCTTTAATTTAGTTATGATTATCTTAATTAGTTAGCGATGGGTCGGTTAGATTCGGGCCCCATGTGAATAAATCATGGGGATAAACTTGATGTTTAAGTGATCGGTTGGGTTCATTGGTTTTCTGAAGTTGATCAATCTTATTTGTATGATTCTTTATCGGTACCTGCCGCGTATAAGCTCGCCATTGAGCATCAATGGTTCGTAAGTGATGACGTGGCTAGTTATTAAAAAAATTTAAGAAATTTTGGTAGACCCAAAATGGTGAAAATTCGGGGTGTTACAATCTACCCCCCTTAAAAACAATTTTATCCTCGAAATTACCTAACGTAATTATGTAATTGTATTTTAATTCGATACACCTAGGTTCCATTGATTTCATGTTCATACGTGTGGTAGGGTGCATACTATCTATGATAGTCTGGCTTATTGTAGTCTACCCCCCTTAAAACTTTTTCGCCCTAATGGTTTACTACAAATTTTATTATATATATATATATATATATATATATATTGTAAGATTTGGATTCACGACGACGGTTCCCTTCTATCTAGAGTAAAAATATACATTTTCAATGTTCGGCCAATATGGAGAGATAGTTGTAATGGGCTTGAACCCGATATATCGATCATCTATCTGACCAAGGTAGAAGGCTTATTATATCCCTTCTTAGTCCTGGTTGATCCTAGTCTTCTACTCGGTCAAAGCAGTGAGTCCATTAGTAGTCGCCCAGAATTGAGAATTAAGTCAAGCCGCAAATACTCGTAGGTGTTTATTTCGGTAATTCCGTAGTCTGATCAATCTAAAAGTTTAGGGAATGTCCATCATTGAAAAGTTCAAATCTCTTATTTATAAGGTCATCCTTTGGGTCTTGGTCCAAGAGAGTTCTCATTTTATTTATTGTCTAACTTAGTGATTTAAAAATCCCACGGTACCTATGGTTAAATGATTATCTTAGGAAGGCTTCCTATAGCCAAAACATGTTTCCGTATATTGTCATCTTGATCTTATGGGTGTGGGTCATGAGCAAATCATACTTCGGTTTCGTTGATTTCGGGAAAAAGGAAGAATCAAAAGTTTTAAGATATCTCGGAGATTTGGAGGGCTGATGACGCTAAGAATGATGTACAAAGAGAAGGAAGAAAAAGTTTTAGGAACTCATAATATTTTAGCGAAGTTCGCATCGAATACGAACTTACAAGGTCTTTAACAATGGAATTCAATCCTTGTAAGGAGTTGTAAGCCAACCATATTAGAAACTACTTGGAATATAAAAATATACTAAAAATAATCTAATTTAATCATACAGGACAATTCCTGGTATGATTAGAAGCAATTTCTAAAAAGGTACAAAGTTCTAAAACTCTAATATATGAAGGATACGTCCGGTTCACTGGCAATTCGAAGTTGTAAAAATGTTGTAATGCCCTAAAATTTGGGGGTCGTTTCTCCTTTTAGATTGAACTTCAGGATTTGATCTCCCCCTTGGATCGGCATCATAGTTGCTTCGCTATTACTGGCTCTGCTTGAAAAGGCTGAGTTATATGTTCTACAGGGGGGGTGAATAGGACTATGCCAAAAAAAATATTAACAGTGGAATTTAAACAATTAAAGGAAAGTTAATACTATAAACAATTTACAATACGGAAATGTAAAGCAACCTCAAAATTCTAGTATTGAGAAGTTGATACAAATGCTGTTCTAAGGATAACCTTACACCATAAAAACCAAGGATTTATGGCAGGACAACCTTACTAGAATGATTTGTGTATCAAAAACTCAAACTGAAAGGAAAAAAGGAAATAGCTAGAAAGGAAATACAAGCTATTACAACATTCTCCACAATGCTTGAAATGTAAAAGATTACAACATTCACATCCACAAATACATCCCACAAACTTGAATGATAAAAGATATAGAAAATAAACCACACATCCACAAAACACAAAGAATTATATTGGTTCGCCTGTGTGTACACCAACTGTTAAACAACAGCCACACAGCTACTCCACTCCTAATATCCTCACACAATGGATATTAGCGTTCACTATGAAAATAGGTTTTTCCAGGTTCACCTAAAATGCTCACAATTGTGTCTTTCAAATGGGCTTACATAATTCAAAAACCCCCACACTCTGAGTTTTCTGGGTCACCTCAGATAACCAAAAGAATGAAATTTTTTCTGGCTCAATCTCAGAAGAAAAGATTTACATAAATGTAAAATACCTGGACATTCTCCTTTTGTTGCAGTCCGGAAGAACCAAGTCGGAGTAGAAGTTCGAATATAGAAGTTCAATGTCCACACTGACTTATGAAATGGTTCTAGGTTCTCAATTGATTTTAAATTAAATCAAGTTGGGCTAGCTTTATTTGATTTTGATTCCAAGAAGTGGGAATACCTCAATCCCACTTTCAAATCAGATTGGAATGCAGAATACAAAATTAAATATAAAAAGATAATAAAAGAGAATATTAAATATGCACAATATAGCTCAAGAAGTTTACAAACTTATCTCTCAGAGTGATGTCTCGTTCACGACTGTTCTTGTGGACACCACGACTGGTCGTAGGACCAACAGATTTTTGAAATTTTGAGCGTGATAAGATAAAGTCGTTTCATGACTGGTCGTAGGCCATCCACGACTGGTTGTACGACCTCTACGACTGGTCGTGACCTGTCCACGACTGGTCATGTGGAACCAGAAACAGTTGCTGGAATTTGAGTCGTAGCTGCAGGACTGGTTGTGAATGAGTCGTGCATTATTCACATGACCGGTCGAGCAGTCTCTAGGACTAGTCATGGCTTAACAAAAAATTTTGAAAATCTTCAACAAACTTAGCACTGGTCGAGCCAGTGCTAGGACTAGTTGTAGAACAGACCAAACACTTATAAAATGATTCAATTTGAATTATGTATTCAAAATGACCTACCCTAAGGTCAATCTAAGGTCATTCATACCTTAACCATGATGTATAAACATTGAAACTTCTTTTCCTTTAGATGATAGATGATCTTTGAAGTTCATGAAGCTTGAGATCTCCACACATGATGAAGCTTGTACTTGAGATCTTTTGAAGCTTGAATATGTAGTACATAAGTTGTACTTCACCTTGAGTCTTGATTATGAACAGTTGACTTGTCTTTTGATGTCGCTTTAAAACATTGAACTTTGAAGCTTAAAGGAGTGAACAATGTACATGATCTTTCATTTCTTGAAGTAGATCTTTGTTCTCGACTTGAAGCATTATTCTTGTATATGTGATGCATTCCCTTGAACAGATATATCAATGTGCTACACAAGACACATTATGGTTTTGGCACTACAAAATTTGACAATCAAAGGAGCAAGAAACCATAGCAATAACAATCTCCCCCTTTATCAAATTAGTGACAAAACACACTCCATTAAAAATATGAGAAACATTACTTGCTCAATAAAGAATCATGCACCATCTCATTAAAGAATCATGCACCATATATACACAAGAAAGTATAATACACCATCTCAATAACCAGAACGCACTTATCACTTTCTTAGTTACTCTCCCTGAGTAGCACACATTAAAAATAAAAGCTACTACCCACAATCCATATCCATATGCATAAGCAACAAAATATTCTCCCCCTTTTTGTCACAATATGACAAAGGAAGCAAGGAAGATATGGAAGAGGAAAATAAACAAAAGAGGAATAAGGGAGCAAACAAGTTAAGATATGAAAGATATAAGTAAATGATGTTCACGTATATGTAACCAACATGAATCAAGTTCATCTAAAGTCAGTCTCACAAACTGATAGAAATCAAAGTATCATAAGAGTTATTATAGGCCATTTGAGAAAACACTTAATTAGATCCAGAAGAGGGAGCAGGAATAGATGGATCAATTTGGTGTAAACCCTTGTTAAGGTGCCTCATATATTTGCGCATGTAAGCAAATTGAGAATCTTGGGTAACACATATCTGAGCCACCTGTTTCTCAAATTTGTAGTGCCAAAATCACTATTATACTGTATATATAACTTGCATAAGTGAAGCTCTCTCAAGGATCAACATACATAAACAAGCAAAGCTCTCAAGTACAAGACTCAAGATCTTGATTGAAAAAGCTGATCTCAAGACAAGACTCTTGAATGCAAGAACTGCTCACAAAACAAGACTCAAGTTGAAATCAAGACTCAAGCCGAAACTCAAGCTGATCTCAAGACTCAAGTTGAAAGTCAAGCTGAACTCAAGACTCAAGCTGAAACTCAAGTCACTTTCAAGATTGAGCTACTTCAAGGTTTAATCTACTTCAAGACTTCAAGGCTCATTCTTCATGGTCTCTTGTTTCAATGTCCATACTTCATGATTGAGGTTTGTTTGACCATAGGATGACCTTAGAAGTAGGTCATTTCGGATACATAAGTCGTATGTTATTTTAGATGTGATGGTCATTCTTCGACCAGTCTTAGGTCTGCTTCGACTAGTCCTAGACTTGCTTCGACCATCTAAAACATTTCCTGGATCGATCGTAAGTTTGTTACAAATTAGGATAAAATCATTAGCCTTGACTAGTCCAGAATGCATTCGACCGATCGTAGGAAGCATGTTTCGCATCTTCGACCGATCGTAGAATCTACGACTCGAAGTCAGCGAAGATATTCAGGACTTACGACCGGTCGAAGGAAACCTACGACGAGTCGTAGGACACTACGACTGATCGTAGAACGAACAAATATATCCCGCCGAATTTTTCAAATATTTGTTAGAGCTTCGACTAGTCGTAGAGCACTCTAGACCATCGAAGACCCGATCTTCTCACCTATAAATAGTGCACGAATCTTAGAAGAAATTATCGATTTAATTATAGTATTCAAGCCAATCTTCGTCGAACTTCTGAGAGATAATATTGTGCTCCATCTAAGCTAAGTGTGCTTATTTAATATCTTCTTTCCTTAGCATTATTTTAATTGATTTTGTTTCTACTATTCCAATCGATTTGAAAAGAGGAATTGTTATTCCCTTTCTTTGGAATCAAAATCAATTAAGGCAAGCCCTATTTGGTTTAATTTAAAATCTATTAGAACTAGAACCATTGTAATCAATCTTGGACATTGAACTTGGACATTCAATCATCTACTTTGATTTGGTTCTCCTGGGTTGCTACAACGAAGAAGATATTCGTATTTTACATATTGTAAATTCCTTTCTATTATTTTGGTTTCTTTCAAGATTTGCGGAAAAATCTTGTTATATTGGTTATCCGAGGAAAGCCAGAAAACTCGGAAGTGGGGGTTTTTAATTGTGTAAGCCCACATACAAAGACACAATTGTAAGGGTTTTGGGTGAACCTGGGAAAACCTATTTTTAGTGAACGCTAATATCCCTGTGTGAGGATATTAGGAGTGGAGTAGCTTTTTGTGTGGCTGTTGGATAACAGTTGGTGAACACACAGGCGAACCACTATAAATCCTTTGTGTTGTGGTTGTTTATTTTATTCTTTTAATTTTTTTATTCTTTTTGTGGGATGTATGTATGGTGGTGAATGTTGTAATTATTTCAAGCTTTGTGAGAATGTTGTAATAGCTTAGAATTTACTTTCTGCTATTCCTTTATAAGCTTGTTTTTCAATTTCATTTTGAAAGTTGTTCAAGAAGGTTGCCCTGCCATTTTTATGGTGTATGGCTGTCCCTAGAACAATACATCTTTAATTACAAGTTATTTCAATTCGGTTCATATTTGTTTTTGTATTCCTCTTTGATTTGAGACTTGATACAAAGACCTTTCTAGAAATAAGGTTGTCCTACCATAAACTCTGTTTTGGTGTAAGGTTGTCCTTAGAACAACGTTTGTATGAACCTCTCAAGATCTGAATTTTGAGGTTATTTTAATTTACTGCATTGTGATTTACTTTGGCTATCATTTTCTTTATTATTCCGCTGTTATAAGTTTTTATTTGGCATTGTCCTATTCACCCCCTCTAGGACATATAGCTTGGCCTTTTCAAGTGATATCAAAGCCTAATAGCTCCTTTTAATTCTTGGATTTAATTCCTGAGCTAACGATTTAAGCTATTTAAGATGTCAAATTTTGATAGCCTTTCGGTCACTAGGCCTCCACCCTTTGATGGCTCCAACTATGCTTATTGGAAAGCCAGAATGAGGATCTTCCTCAAATCAATGGATGAAAATGTGTGGCAAGCCATAGTGACTGAATGGAATCCTCCTATCATGGAAGTTATTGGGGTTGATGGTTCAAAGTCTATGAAAACCACACCATATTACCAATGGACCACCCTTGAGAAAAGTGAGAGTAGTGCAAATGCTAAAGCACTAAATGCAATTACTTGCGCACTATCACCGGATGAGTTCAAAAGAATCATCTCTTGTGATCTGCAAAGCAAGCTTGGGATATATTAGAAATGACACACGAGGGTACTACAATTGTCAAAAATCTAAAGTCCAACTCCTCACAACCTGATTTGAAGATATTCATTTGTTGGAAAATGAGATGTTTATGGACTTTTACACTAGATTGAATTACATTGTAAACTCATTGTGGGGTCTTGGCTTTAAAATCCCTGAAAGTAAAGTATGTGCAAAATTATTACGCTCACTTCCTGAACGGTTCAATTCTAAAGTAACCGCAATCCAAGAACTTCGTGATACGGATAATATGAGGGTTGAAGAACTAGTTGGTTCTCTACAAACCTACGAGTTAAACTTTAAAGCTCCTAAAGGTAAATCTATCGCTCTAAAATCTTCTAAATGTAGTTCAAAAGAAATCTGATTCAGAAGATGACATGGCTCTTTTAGCTAAAAATTTTACAAAATTTTCAAAAGCAAGAAAAGAGTTGATTTTCAAAAATCAAATGACAAAAGGAAGTTTAGACCCAAATCTCGAAAATCTTTGAAAGATAGTCAATGTTACAACTGTCCAGAATATGGGCACTTAGCAAATAGATGTCCTAAAAGGGACAAACCCAAGAAGAAGGGTATGTTGGCTACATGGGATGAATCATCGGATTCTGAAGGTTCTTCTGAATCAGAAGATTCTGAAACTGAGTCGGGCAATGAGGTTATAGCTCTTATGACTCTAGCCAAATTCACATTTATAATGACTCTACAAGTGAAGAAAATCTGAATAGTGAATGTGAAAATGAAGATGATCTTCAAGATGCTTACAATGCCCTATATAAGGAAAGTTGTAAAATTGCTCAAACTTAAACTTCAAAAAGAAAAGTTTTCTAAACTCAAAAATTGTTTTGAATCGCTTGTCTTAGAAAAATCATAAATTTCAGATAATTTTGAAAAATCAAAATACGATTTGGAATTTAAAAACTCTCAAATTGTTGATTTAAAATCTGAAATTGAGAAACATCAACCTGAAGTATCGTCTCTTCAGAGTATAAATGACACATGGAAATATGCCCAAGGTGATCCAAAGTTAGAAAAATTGTTATCCGGATCAAGAAAATGTGGCCATCGATCCGGGTTGGGCTATGATAAAAATCAACCTCCTAAACAAAAGTATACTCCTCCTATGTTTGTTAAAGGAGAATCCTCAAACTCAAAAGGGAAAAGTACTTATCAAGATTTTTCTAAAAATTCAAAAACTTTTCAAAAACTTAGAAACAACCATGTCAACTTTAATCAGAATCGAAATCCACTAGCTGAAAAGATAGTTGATTTACTCAAGGAGCTATTAAAATCTAACTCTATAGGTCATTCCTACAAGTATACACAAAAGAAGACCAACTATGTTCCTAAACCCAAAACAGTTATGAAATGGGTTCCTAAAGTCACCTTCTTGGTTGCTCACACTGCTTTCAAAGCAACAAGTCATTCAAAGTGGTACCTAGATAGTGGATGCTCCAGGCATATGACAGGTGACAAAGCCTTATTCGCCGATCTGAAAGATATAACTGATGGTTCAGTCACATTTGGTGATGGAAGCAACTGCAAGATTTTAGGCCAAGGTACGGTTCAACTTTTTAATCTTCCAGTGTTTAAAAATGTTTTATATGTTGAAGGCCTAAAGCACAACTTGCTTAGTATATCACAAATATGTGATAATAACCATAATGTTCGGTTTTCTAATCAAAGTTGTGAAATACTAAATAATAAGGGTTCCGTAATATTAACTGGACGTAGAACGCCTGAAAATTGCTATATTATTAGCGAATCCAGCTCATCTAATCAAACATGTTACATGGTCCATACGGACGAGACACTGATTTATGACACAAACATCTTGGACATGTACATTATCGAAATTTATATCGATTGAGCAAACGAGAACTTGTAAGAGGTTTACCCAAACTTCAAAAATTAGATAAAATATGTGGTGAGTGCCGGATAGGCAAACAAACAAAGAACTCACACAAAAGGTAAATTCAAATACCACATCAAGACCATTCGAACTTCTCCACATGGACTGATAGGACCTACCGAACGGAAAGTCGTGGAGGTAAAAGTACATCTTGGTAATAGTCGATGACTTTACGATTCACTTGGGTAGTCTTCTTAAGGGATAAATCTGAAACCCTTGAAGAAGTAAGAAAAGTTCTCAAAAGGATTCAAACTGAAAAATCCTCTCAAATCAGTAAAATTCGTAGTGATCATGGATCTGAATTTGAGAATAGCAATTTTGAGAAGTTCTGTACCGACCAAGGAATATTACATGAATTCTCTGCTCCCAAAACTCCACAACAAAATGGAATTGTAGAAAGGAAGAATAGGGTGCTTCAAGAAATGGCTAATGTCATGTTGAATAGCATGAAGCTCTCTAAAAATCTTTGGGTCAAAGCCAACACAACTTGCTATATTATTAACCGAGTCTACACAAAAAAAGATAATAATAAGACGGCTTACGAATTGTAGTTCAATAAAAAGCTTACTGTTAAATACTTTCGAGTTTTTGGCAGTAAGTGCTATATTTTACGTGATCGTGAAAATTTGGGAAAGTTCGATACGAAGAGTGATGAAGGTATTTTTCTAGGATACTCTTTAAACAGTCGAGCTTATAGGGTCCTGAACAAAAGGACTGGTGTGATTCAAGAATCCATTAATGTTGTCATTGATGATCATTTAAACACACCAACTTCTAATTCAGATAATGATGAAGTACTAATCATTGATAAACCTGATACTTCATCAAATCAAACTGATTCTGAGTTGAGGACTGTTAAAGATCATCCAACCACACAAATTCTTGGAAACCCTCTCACCGGTGTTCGCACCGTAGACAACTTGAGGATATATGTAATTATGTATGTTTTACATCCCAAATTGAACCATCTAACGTAAAAGAAGCGCTTACGGATGAGATCTGGATTGTTGCGATGCAAGATGAACTCAACCAATTCATAAGAAATGATGTTTGGTATCTCGTACCAAGACCTAAAGATAAACACATCATTGGAACAAAATGGATTTTCAAAAATAAGTCCGAAAACGTGGAAATATAATTAGAAACAAGGCTAGACTGGTGGTACAAGGTTATACTCAAATTGAAGGGATTGATTTCGATGAAACCTTTGCACCGATAGCACGTCTTGAATCTATCAGACTATTTATATCCATTGCATGTTTTAAAAAGATAAAGATCTATCAGATGGATGTAAAAAGCGCTTTTCTAAATGGCGATTTACATGAAGAAGTCTATGTTGAACAGCTAATGGGTTTTGAAGATTCCAAAAATACTGATTATGTGTATCGGCTTAAAAGGCACTTTATGGATTAAAACAAGCACCTAGGGCATGGTATGAGAAACTAACGAAATTTCTTTTAACTCATAATTTTCAAATGGGATCTGTTGATAAAACTCTGTTTGTTAAAAAACAAAATGATCATATCTTAATAGTACAGATTTATGTTGATGATATCATTTATGGATCAACTTGTATTGACTTGACTACTGAGTTTGCAGATTTGATGAAATCACGTTTGAAATGAGCATGGTTGGGGAATTGACTTATTTCCTTGGATTGCAAGTAAAGCAACAATCAAGGAATATTCATTTCTCAATCTAAGTATGCCTTGAATCTAATTAAGAGATTTGGATTTGAGAATGGCAAGAATTTCGATACTCCTATGAGTACTACCGAAACTATCAAAAGACTCTAATGGTAAAAATGTTGACTCAAAACTTTATCGGAGTATGATTGGTAGTTTGTTATATTTAATTGCTAGTAGACATGATATTTCACTAAGTGTTGGTATTTGCGTAAGATATCAATCGATCCAAAAGAATCTCACTTGATTCTTTGTCAAGCGAATTATTAGATATGTCGCAATCTGTAAATCTAGGTCTCTGGTATCCTCATGAAACCAATGTTCAATTAGTTGGGTACTTGACTGGGTTGGTAATCTAGATGATAGAAAATCAACCGGTGGTGGTTGTTTTTATTGGAAATTGTCTAGTTTCTGGTTTAGTAAGAAACGAAATTCTATATCACTTTCAACATCTGAAGCTGATATGCAGCTGGTAATGCATGTACAACTTGTTTGGATGCAAAGAATGCTAAGTGATTATGGAATTAAACAGGATTCTATGTTATTACATTGTGATAATTCTAGTGCGATAAATATTTCAAAAAATCCTATTCAGCATTCTCGTACTAAGCACATTGACATTAGATTTCATTATATAAGGGAATTAGTAGAAGAAAAAGTTATATCTCTAGAATATATTCCTACTGAAGATCAACGTGCTGATATTTTCACAAAACCTCTTGATAAAAGCAGGTTCAAAAAGATGAAATTTGATCTTGGCATGTGCATTTTAAATTGATAATTTATGCCTTCTTATATATTATTGTATATATTTGCTAGATTAAATTTTAATTTTTGTGTAAATTGCAAGATATTGAATTTTTGGGGTTTGTACGACCAGTCGTGAGTATACACAACCAGTCGTACTACGACCGGTCGTAGATACCCACGACCAGTCGTGGAGCACGGATTTCACTTTATATTGGGGATTTTTCACTTTCTTCCTCATTTCTTCTTTCTTCTCCTTGGAGCCGAACTTCGACTCGTCGAACCCATCCTTCAAGTTCTTCAAGGTTGGTGTTCCAAATCCGTTTTTCTTGCATATTTGTGTCAAGATTGCTTCCTTTTCTCTCTTGAAGCTTTCTATCTTGAAAATCATTGAGATTTGGGGTTGAGATTTTGAAAAATCTGTTTTGAGCAAACCCTCTTCTCAATCCTTTGCAACTTCTTTATTCCTTTAAATCCTTGTTGCAAATGGCTTCTAGAGGTAAGAAAACTACTTCACGTGGTCCTTCTTCTTCCTCCAGATCTACCCCTATATCTAAACGTCATCTTCTTGTTCCCAATGATGATCCATCATTTGTTAAGGACATTAGATCTCGTAAGGTTATCGTTGAACATCCTGTTGATGTCAATCATATTGCTCCATTTGACATCCTTCCTATGCTTGAAGTTGTAGGTTGGACTAACTTATTGCATTGGGGTGGGCCTGCATACCGGTCCATTGCCCAATCCATGTTTTCATGTATTAGTGCATTTTCACATGATAATTTAACTTTTCAAATTTCTACTAGAGAAGGGCCATTTGACGTTGATCGTCATTTAATTTCAGCCCTTATGGAAATTCCTGTGAATGATGAGGGTATTCCAATTCATAATTTAACCGATAAACCCTCAATGGCTGAAAAACGTATGCTAACTAAAGACTTGTGCAATATGGATGTTCAATGGAATCAAAAGGGAATGCGCTCCCGCAAGGTATTTGTTACCCAAATACGAAATTCTTCAGAATCTTTGTGTCTAATCTATATCCTCGATCGGGTAATAAATCGATTTAACTTCATTTATGGTTCATGTTATCCATGCTATCTCAAATGGTACTCGATTTGTTTACCTTCCTTAATCTGTCATTTCATTATTCGTTTCGACTCCATCCTGGTCATAGTGACATTCCATTTGCATACTTTATGATGTATTGGCTACTCATATGTTAGTCGATATGCTGTTGATGAAGCACCTATCCATCATCCGATCTTCAACAATACAAATATTAATAAGATGAAGTTGGATCTGCTTCCTGAACAAGGTGTTGATGGTGGTCCTGAAGAAGCTGGTGTTGATATTAATATGGATGATATTTTTGAGGAACTGGATTCTGACTCTGCTAATGATCCAGATTTTGTACCATCCGATGTTGATGCACGTTTGAGTGCATTAGAAGGTAGAGTTGAGAATATAAATGTTAAGTTGGAAAACATGTCTGTTGCTCATGATTTGCAATTCAAGTATATGCGCAAATATCTTAGGCGCTTGAACAAAGGCATGCACCAACTTGATCCTTCTATTCTTGCTCCATCTTCAAGTTCTAATTCCGACTAGTTTCTATGAGACTTTTGGTATGTAATAACTTTATTACTTTGCTCTTGTTTGATTGAGTTTGAGTTGGATTCTATGTTGGATATTTGTTCTTAATGTAATATTTATCCTGGATATCTGTGATGCTATCTTGAGTATCTCTATGTCTCTTTTGTTGTACTCTATTTCCTCCTCATGTTTACTCTTTTGCTGTACTCATTCCTCCTTTGTCATATTATGACAAAAAGGGGGAGAATGGTTTGTTGTTAATGTGATTGTGAGAGGAGTAGCATTGGTTATGTTACTCAGGAGGAGTGGGGTGTCAAGAAGAATATATGTTTGATCTTGTTTCTTATTGAATGTTGAAACTGGTTGAATGTTAAATGTTGATTATTGATTTGCATGTATTAACCAGTTGATTTACTTTTGTTTGGTTATGTGTTTTGTCACTAATTTGACAAAGGGGGAGATTGTAAGTGCTATAGTTTCTATCCCTGTGTGTTGTCAAATTTGTAGTGCCAAAATCACTATTATACTCTGTTATATATAACTTGCATAAGTGAAGCTCTCTCAAGGATCAACATACATAAACAAGCAAAGCTCTCAAGTACAAGACTCAAGATCTTGATTGAAAAAGCTGATCTCAAGACAAGACTCTTGAATGCAAGAACTGCTCACAAAACAAGACTCAAGCTGAAATCAAGACTCAAGCTGAAACTCAAGCTGATCTCAAGACTCAAGTTGAAAGTCAAGCTGAACTCAAGACTCAAGCTGAAACTCAAGTCACTTTCAAGATTGAGCTACTTCAAGGTTTAATCTACATCAAGACTTCAAGGCTCATTCTTCATGGTCTCTTGTTTCAATGTCCATACTTCATGATTGAGGTTTGTTTGACCATAGGATGACCTTAGAAGTAGGTCATTTCGGATACATAAGTCGAATGTTATTTTACATGTGATTGGTCTGTTCTTCGACCAGTCTTAGGTCTGCTTCGACTAGTCCTAGACTTGCTTCGACCAGTCTAAGAAAATCCTCGACCAGTCGTAAGTTTGTTACAAATTCCGGATAAAATCTGTTAGCCTTCGACTAGTCCTGGAATCTGTTCGACCAGTCGTAGGAACAGTGTTTCTGCATCTTCGACCAGTCGTAGAATCTACGACTCGAAGTCCAGCGAAGATATTCAGGACCTACGACCAGTCGAAGGAAACCTACGACCAGTCGTAGGTGACCTACGACCAGTCGTAGAACGGTCTGAGCATATCCCGCCGGATTTTTCAAATATCTGTTAGAGCTTCGACTAGTCGTAGAGCACTCTAGACCAGTCGAAGACCTGATCTTCTCACCTATAAATAGTGCACGAATCTCAGAAGAAATTATCGATTTAATTAAAGTATTCAAGCCAATCTTCGTCGAACTTCTGAGAGATAATTCTGTACTCCATCTAAGCTAAGTGTGCTTATTTAATATTCTCTTTCCTTAGCTTTATTTTAATTGATTTTGTTTCTGCTATTCCAATCTGATTTGATAAAGAGGAATTATTATTCCCTTTCTTTGGAATCAAAATCAATTAAGGCAAGCCCTTTTTGGTTTAATTTAAAATCTATTAGAACTAGAACCATTGTAATCAATCTTGGACATTGAACTTGGACATTCAATCATCTACTTTGATTTGGTTCTACCTGCTACAACGAAGAAGATATTCGGTATTTTACATATTGTAAATTCCTTTCTATTATTTTGGTTTCTTTCAAGATTTGCGAAAAATCTTGTTATATTGGTTATCCGAGGAAAGCCAGAAAACTCGAAGTGGGGGTTTTTTTAATTGTGTAATACCACAAACAAAGACACAATTATAAGGGTTTTGGGTGAACCTGGGAAAACCTATCTTTAGTGAACGCTAATATCCCCTGTGTGAGGATATTAGGAGTGGAGTAGCTTTTGTGTGGCTGTTGTTGGATAACAGTTGGTGAACACACAGGCGAACCACTATAAATCCTTTGTGTTGTGGTTGTTTATTTTATTCTTTTAATTTTTTTATTCTTTTTGTGGGATGTATGTATGGTGGTGAATGTTGTAATTATTTCAAGCTTTGTGAGAATGTTGTAATAGCTTAGAATTTACTTTCTGCTATTCCTTTATAAGATTGTTTTTCAATTTCATTTTGAAAGTTGTTCCAGCAAGGTTGCCCCGCCATTTTTATGGTGTATGGCTGTCCCTAGAACAATACATCTTTAATTACAAGTTATATCAATTCAGTTCATAGTTGTTGTTGTATTCCTCTTCGATTTGAGACTTGATACAAAGACCTTTCTAGAAATAAGGTTGTCCTACCATAAACTCTGGTGTTGGTGTCAGGTTGTCCTTAGAACAACGTTTGTATCAACCTCTCAAGATCTGAATTTTGAGGTCATTTTAATTTCTGCATTGTAATTTACTTTGGCTATCATTTTCTTTATTATTCCGCTGTTATAAGTTTTTATTTGGCATTGTCCTATTCACCCCCTCTAGGACATATAGCTTGGCCTTTTCAAGAATCTAAAACTTGTATCTGAGCCACCTGTTTCTCAAGAGAATGCAACCTCTTAGCAAAATCAGAAGGCTGATAGTCAGGGTCAGGGTCAGCCTCAGAATCTGATTCAATCTCATTAAAGATATCATCCATGTTTATATCATCTGGAGGTAAATCACCTTCTTCATTCATTGCTTCAACTCCACCACCACCATCCACTTGGCAAGCAGCCAACCTCAAATTCATCTTGTTAATATTGGAGTTGTTGAAAATAAGGTGATGAATAGGAGCATCTCCAATAGGCATAGCTACTAAATATGAGTGGCTAACACAGTCATAAAATATGCAAAGGGGATATTACTGTGTTTAGGATAGATACGGAATTGTATGATGGAATGACAGATTAAAGAAGGAAGACAAACATTGGTAGCAAAGATGATGGAATGTAAAATCTGAACCATAAAAGAGTTGAGTTCGGTTTTGTTATCAGAACAAGGATACAATTTTGAAATAAATATCCTGTGAAGAACCCTATATCTGGGTAACAAGTACTTTGAAGCGAGCGCATTCCTATTTTGACTCCATTGTGCATCTATGTTGCATAATGCTCTAGTAAGCATATGTTTTTCTGATTCAGAAGGTTTATCAACTAGTGAGCTAATTGGAATACCTTCATCATTGACACGTATGTCCATTAAGCCAGCAATTAAACGTCGATCAACTTCAAGTGGACCTTCTCTAGTTGTTATTATAAACGTTAAATTTTCATTTAAAAAATTAGAAATGCAAGCAAACATATCCTACGCAATAGACCGGTATGCCGGCCCACCCTAATGTAGAATGGTAGCCCATTCTACAGATTGGAGAAGAGGAAGAAGATCAAAAGGAGTAATATGTTCAACATGCACAGGTCACTTAACTATTACATTGCGCAACCTCAAATCCCACACATAGGGAGGATCATCTTCGGGTGACCGAAGGTGTCGCCTTATTATAGTTGATGATCTGGATGATGAAGGACCATGAGTGTTTTTCTTTTTGCCTCTAGCATCCATTTGTAACTTGAAATACAAGAAATCAAGAGGTTACAAAAGATGTAAAATGGGCTTTCTCAAAATCAAATTTTGGAGAAGAAAACTCCAAAAACCTCAAGAAAATAAGAAATAAATCACTCCAAGTAAGAAAATGAAGTGATATGCACTTGAATCTACAAAGAAAACTAAAATAATGCACTAACCTTGAAGAATTAAGAAGTTGGGTTTGACCGGTCAAGCTTATACTCGTTGGAGAGGAAGAGCAAATGAAGAATAAAAGGTTTTTTTCCCAAATTAAAAGAACCAACGCGCTACACGACTTGTCGAGTACATCCTTGGTCGGTCGTGCCACGACTGGTCAAGTACGTCCTCAACTGGTCGTGCACAGAAAAAATATGCATTTTGTACATAATGTATTCCAATGAAATTATCTTTCCTTGCACTAATTCACGAATGTAATGATATCTAATGTCAATGTGCTTGGTTCGTGAATGCTGGATTGGATTTTTAGATATATTAATTTCACTGGAATTATCACAATATAAAACCATAAAGTCCTGTGCAATTCCGTAATCGCTTAATATTCTTTTCATCCATACAAGCTGAGTGCATGCATTACCTGCAGCAATGTATTCAGTATCAGCAGTAGAGAGCAATACGAAACTTTGCTTCTTACTCTGCCAAGAAACTAAACAATTCCCAACATAGAAATAACCACCACTGGTTGATTTCCTATCATCAACATTACCAGCCCAATCAACATCAGTATACCCAGCTAATTGAACACTAGTATCATGTGGATACTAGAGAACCAAATTAGCTGTGCTTGCGACATATCTCATAATCTGCTTAACAGCAGTTAAATATGACTCTTTAAGGTCAGATTGATATCTATCGCAAATTCCAACGCTAAAAGCAATATTAGGTCTACTTGCAGTTAAATAAAGTAAACTGCCAATTATACTATGATATAATTTAGGGTCCACACTTTTACCTGTAGAGTCTTTTGAGAGTCTTAATGTTGTACTCATAAGGGTATCAAAATTTTTTCCATTCTCAAATTCAAACTTTTTAATTAAGTTCAGAGCATATTTGGTTTGAGAAATAAAGATACCATCAGGCTGTTGTTTCACTTGCAACCCTAGGAAATAATTTAATTCCTGACCATGCTCATTTCGAACTTAGATTTCATAAGATTTGCAAACTTAATAGTCAAGTTAGTATAGGTAGATTTATAAAAAATATCATCAACATATATCTGCACTATTAAGATATGATTGTTATGTTTCTTAACAAAAAGAGTCTTATCAACACTTCCCATTTGAAAATTATGACTTAGTAGAAACTTAGTCAATTTTTCATACCATGCCCTGGGAGCTTCTTTCAAACTATAGAGAGCCTTTTTTAAGTGATAGACATGATCAGCATTCTTAGGGTCTTCAAAACCCGTTGGTTGTTCAACATACACTTTTTCATGCAGATCGCTATTTAAGAAAGCACTCTTTACATCCATTTGATATATTTTGATTTTTCTAAAATATGCAATAGATCTAAATAGTCTGATTGATTTAAGACGAGCTACTGAGGCAAATGTTTCATTATAATCGATTCCTTAAATTTGAGCGTACCCTTGTACAACCAGTCTAGCTTTGTTTTTAATTATATTATCAAGTTCATCAGACTTATTTTTGAAAATCCACTTAGTTCCGATAATATGTTTATCTTTAAGTCTAGGAATAAGATACCAGATATCATTTCTAGTAAATTGATTAAGCTCTTCTTGCATCTCTACTATCTAGTTTTCATTAGTAAGAGCTTTTTTTTACGTTAGCCGGTTCGATCTGAGAAGTAAAGCATACGTAATTACTTATATCTTCTAATTGTCTACGAGTGCGCATACCAGTGAGAGGGTTTCTAAGAATCTGAGTGGTTGGATGATCTTTAACAGTCCTCAGTTCAGAGTTATTTTGACTTGATAAAGTATTTGGTTTGTTAATTAAAAGAACTTCATCAATATCTGAACTCGAGATAGGTGTATTCAAGTGATCATCAATGACCACATTGATGGATTCTTGAATCACACCAGTCCTCTTATTAAGAACTCTATACGCTCGACTGTTCAAAGGATATCCTAAAAAGATCCCTTCATCACTTTTGGTGTCAAACTTGCCCAGATTTTCATGGTCACGTAAAATATAACACTTTCTGTCAAAAACTCGAAAGTATTTGACAGTAGGCTTTTTATCAAACCACATTTCATAAGCCGTTTTGGTTTAGGAGTATAGTTGGTCTTTATATGATTGTAGTTGTTATAAGAATGACCTACTGAGTTAGATTTTAAGAGCTCCTTAAGTAAATCAACTATTTTTTGAGCTAAAGGATTTCGGTTCCAATTTTTATAGTTGATATGGTTACTTTTTAGGTTTAAAAGATTAAAAGTTTTAGTATTTTTAGAAAATTTTTGATTTGAACTATTCCCTTTTGAGTTTGAAGACTTTCCTTTCACAAATGTAGGAGAAGTATTCTTCTGTTTAGGAGGAATATTTCTATAGTAGCCCAAACCAGATTGGTCAATACTTTTTATTGATCCAGATAAAAGCTTGTCTAACTTTGGATCACCTTAGGCATTCCTTCATGTATCCTTTAAACTCAAAAGTGAAGAGGCTTCAAGTTTAAGTTTTTTATTTTTAGATTCAAGATTTTCAATAAGGGAGGTTTTGAAATCTAAATCACATTTCAATTTTTTTAAAAAAATCTGAAATGTGGGATTTTTCTAAAACAAGGGCATCAAATTTTCTTTAAGTTTCAAAAACTTTTCTTTTTGAAGTTTTAATTTAACAGCAATTTTACAACTTTCCTTATAAAGGGCATTATAAGCATCTTGAAGATCATCTTCATTTTCATGATCACTATTCAGATTTTATTCGCTAATTAAATCATCAATATCTAAAAAAGTGAACTTGGCCAGAGTCATAAGGGCTTTAACTTCATTGCCCAACTCGGTTTCAGAATCCTTTGATTTAGAAGAGGCTTCAGAGCCAGAAGATTCATCCCAAGTAGCCAACATTCCTTTCTTTTTTAAGTTTATCCTTTTTAAGACACTTGTTTGCTAAATGCCCATATTCATGGCAGTTGTAACACTGACTATCTTTTAAAGATTTTTGAGTTTTAGATTTAGATCTATTCTTATCATTAGATTTTTGAAAATTAACTCTCTTTTTACTTTTGAAAATTTTGTAAAACTTTTTAGCTAAAAGGGCTATATCATCTTCAGAATTTTCTAAATCAGAATTTTCTTAAGAAATACATTTAGAAGATTTAAGGGCGATAAATTTTCCTTTAGGAGCTTTAAAAGTTAACTCATAAGTCTGTATAGAGCCAACTAATTCTTCTACCCTCATATTGTCCGTATCACGAAGTTCCTGTATCGCAGTTACCTTAGACTTGAACCGTTCAGGAAGTGAGCGTAGTATCTTTGTACAGACTTTACTTTCTAGGATTTTATCACCAAGACCCCACATAAAGTTCACAATGTCATTTAATCTTGTATAGTAGTCCATGAACATTTCATTTTCTTCCATACATATCTCCACAAATTTGGTTGTGAGGATTTGAATTTTAGATTTCTTGACAATTGATGTTCCCTCGTGTGTCATTTCTAAAATATCCCACGCTTGCTTTGCAGTATCACAGGATATAATTCTTTTGAATTCATCTGGTGATAGTGCGCAAGTTATGGCATTTAAAGCCTTTGCATTGGCACTACTCTCATTTTTCTGAAGAGTGGTCCAAGAGAAATAAGGTGTAATTCTCATAGATTTGGATCCATAGATACCAGTTACTTCAGTAGTAGGAGGGGTCCATTCAGTCATTGTGGCTTGCCACATGCTCTCATCCATGGATTTTAGAAAAATTATCATTCTGGCTTTCCAATAGGCATAATTAGAGCCATCAAATGGTGGAGACCTAGTGACTGAAAGACTATCAAAATTTGACATCTTATAAATAGCTCAGGAAATAAATCCAAATAGAATAATTAAAAACGAGCTATTAGGCTTTGATACCACTTGAAAAGGCCGAGCTATATGTCCTAGGGGGGGGGGGGGGGGGTGAATAGGACTATGCCAAATAAAAATATTAACAACAGAATTTAAATAATTAAAGGAAAGATAAGTACTATAAACAATCCACAATACGGAAATGTAAAGCAACCTCAAAATTCTAGTATTGAGAGGTTGATACAAATATTGTTCTAAGGACAACCTTACACCATAAAAACCAAGGGTTTATGGCAGGACAACTTTACTAGAACGATTTATGTATCAAAAACTCAAACTGAAGATAAAAAAGGAAATAGCTAGAAAGGAAATATAAGCTATTACAACATTCCCCACAATGCTTGAAATGTAAAAGATTACAACATTCACATCCACAAATACATCCCACAAACTTGAATGATAAAAGATATAGAAAATAAACCACAAATCCACAAAACACAAAGAATTATAGTAGTTTGCCTGTGTGTACACCAACTATTAAACAACAGCCACACAGCTACTCCACTCCTAATATCCTCACACAGTGGATATTAGCGTTCACTATGAAAATAGGTTTTTCCAGGTTCACCTAAAATCCTCACAATTGTTTCTTTCAAGTGGGCTTACACAATTCAAAAACCCCCCATACTCTGAGTTTTCTGGATCACCTTAGATAACCAAAAGAATGAGATTTTTTTGGCTCAATCTTAAAAGAAACTAAAAACAGAAGATTTACACAAATGTAAAATACCTAGATATTCTCCTTTTCTTGAAGCCCGGAAGAACCAAGTCGGAGTAGAAGTTTGAATATAGAAGTTCAATGTCCACACTCACTTCTGAAATGGTTCTAGGTTCTAAATTAATTTTAAATTAAATTAAGTTGGGTTAGCTCTATTTGATTTTGATTTCAAGAAGTGAGAATACCTCAATCCCTCTTTTAAATCAGATTGGAATGCAGAATACAAAATTAAATATAAAAAGCTAATAAAAGAGAATATTAAATATACACAATAAAGCTTAAGAAGTTTAGAAACTTATCCCTCAGAGTGATGTCTCATTTATACTTGAATTGAATGAAATACTCTGAAAATCATGCTTTATTTATAGTTGCAGAAGTCACGTTCACGAATTTTGAGTGCGATCAAATAAAGCTGTTCAATGACTGGTCATAAGCCATCCACGACTGGTCGAGGGACCTCCACGACTGGTCATAACTTGTTCACAATTGGTCATGTGGAACTTGAAATAGTAGCTAAACTTGAGTCGTAGCTATAGGACTGGTCGTGAATGAGTCGAGCACTATTCACATGACTAGTTGAGCAGTCTCCAGGACTAGTCGTGGCTTAACAAAAAATTTCAAAAAATTGCAACTAATTTAGGACTGGTCTTGGAATTTCTTGGACTGATCGAGCCAGTGCTAGGACTAATAATAGAATAGACTAAACACTTATAAAATGATTCAATTTGAATTATGTATTTAAAATAACCTACCCTAAGGTCAATCTAAGGTCATTCATACCTTAATCATGATGTATGAACATTGAAACTTCTTTTCCTTTAGATGATAGATGTTCCTTGAAGTTATGAAGCTTGAGATCTCGATACATGATGAAGCTTGTACTTGAGATCTTTTGAAGCTTAAATATGTAGTACATGAGTTGTACTTCACCTTGAGTCTTGATTATGAACAGTTGACTTCTCTTTCGATGTTGCTTTAAAACATTGAACTTTGAAGCTTAAAGGAGTGAACAATGTACATGATCTTTCATTTCTTGAAGTAGATCTTTGTTCTTGACTTGAAGCATTGTCCTTACACATGTGATGCATTGCCTTGAACAGATATATCAATGTGCTACACAAGACACATGTTATGATTTTGACACTACAAAATTTGACAATTAAAGGAGCAAGAAACCATAACTTTAACTGTTCTAGCAATTAAGAGATTATCTTCTCGTACAGGTGGAATCATGCATACAATATATCGAGCATAAAATTTTAGGATATTAAAATAAATACAATTACTCTTAATAGCATAAGTCAAATGTGTGTGCGTGTGGTGCTAGATTACCTAAGAGACCAAGGGCAAACACATCACTCATAATATAGAATAAATACATCAAGAAATAATGCAATCATACATGCTACCGGGAAGATCATGCAAAAATCAGATGTGATATGAACATGCCACACCAATTTCATGCCCAAACATGTTGAAGACCAATCAAACAATAAGTTATTGTTGCATGGATGTTGGTGGACCTATTATGTAGGTTTCTAGCTAGATTTTTCTCCAAATTACTCATGCACATCACTCTAACATTTACAATCATTAAATTTATCCTAAAATTGGTACTTAGCCACCAAAGGATAATGACCCACACCTATTCTTAGTCAAAAGTTATTGAGGTGGTCCTAGCGATGCCGGGTCCATAAGCTCGAGGTGTTGGGGCCCTGCATTGCATAGAACGGAGGATAACACACATGCATGTTGTAAAAAATTAGGAAAATGAGTTTAAGATCCTAACTTACCTTAGATGGGTTGGAATTTCTCTTCCAACGGCAGAATGCGATGAAGTTTGACGGTAGAGGAGAGGTGTGGGTGTAGGGATCTCCAAAATCCAAGCACTAAGCTCGCATGCACATCAAGGTAGGCCCTCTCTCTCTCTCAAATTTTCTCTTGCTGAAAAATCAGCAAATGGGAGAGGGTTGGGTCATATATACTTTGAGAAGTAAATCCCTTGGCCCTAAGTTTCATAATATCCCTCCAATGGCCCTGTGGGACCCCTCTTTGGTTGCTGGGGCTCCCTGTTACCCCCATGGCCATCAAATTTGTAGTGTATGTTCCCCATGAACCGATGAAGGACTGTACCCAATTTGAAGGCAAATGGACATGGAGTTTTATCGTATGGGTCCGATCTTCAAATGGCCGTGGGGCCCAGTTTTAATTGCTGGTGCCACTCTGATGCCCCCTTAGCCATGAAATCTATAGGATAAATGCTCCATGGCCTGATGAAGGGTTGTACAAAGTTTGACAGCAAATGGACATGGGGTTTTACCACACGGGTTCGATTTGCAATCAACGGTCATCATCCCTCGATCGTGGTCCAGACTCTGCGGACAAGTACGGGGGATTAATTTCAACTTTTGGCATAAATTTAGAAGAGATCCGAAGGTTAAAATGCCCCATATTAATATATCAAGGAAAGAGCTAGTGATTTTGAGTTTCAAGTCTCAGTCCAGGATTATGGCGAGTTACACTTGGCAAGTTCCAACTGGACGACGTGAGAATATCATTTCTAGACGTCGTTTAAGTCCGTAGTCCGCGATGGACCACAAGCCCAGTGAGGCAGACATTACTATAAAATTTCGGAGCTAGTGGCCCACTAACAGGCAGTCTAGATCTTATTCGAGTAATTGGGGCATTTTTAGAGTAAATTGGGTAGAGAGATTTCTAGGGTGTAGTTGTTATGGTATGGATTGAATAAGTTCATTATATGGCCTACTTGAAATTTGTGAAAATCGTGATTCAGTCCTGATCACTCTAAACTGTCGGTTTTAGGCTAATAGAGTGACAGGGTTGACTTGGTTTATTAATTAAGATCCGGGCCATAGCTGACTCGGCTTTGGTTAGATTTTTAATCTAGTTATAATTGTCTTGATTAGTTAGCGATGGGTCAGTTAGATTCGGGCCCTATGTGAATAAATCAAGGGGATAAAATTGATTTTAAGTGATCGGTTGGGTTCATTGGTTTTATACGGTTGATCAATCTTATTTGTACGGTTCTTTATCGGTACCAGCCACGTATAAGCTCACCATCGAGTGTCAATAGTTCGTAAGTGATGACGTGGCTAGTTATTAAAAAAAATTAAAGGAATTTTGGCAGACCCAAAATGGCGAAAATTCGGGGTTCACATCCATCTGGTACGTGGTGGGGTTGTAGAGCATGAGTGGGCCCAAATATTTTTGAAGCCTTTTACTGAGGAATAGTGAATAGTATTACTGATGAAAAGTTTCATCGGTAAGAATGATATGTTTTAACTCGAACTGACTCTATCGCCCATCTTTCTCTCTCTCTCTCTCTCTCTCTCTCTCTCTCTCTCTCTCTCTCTCTCTCTCCCTCCCTCCCTCCATTATAGCAGCTGTGACACCTTAAACCCTAACTCGCTGCTGCCTGCTCGACGCTCGATTGTCTCCCTCTTAGTCTCTCTCATCTCAAATCTCTCTTAGGTTGGCCAAAAAGGTATTTTATTTTGTTCTTATGATTCCCATCTTTTTAAAATGGGGGTAAATAAATTTTTGTTTGGATGCTTGTAAATGGTTTAGGGCCTGTTTGGATTCCCATAAGTTTGGTTAGTGGGAAGTGACTTACAGGGAAGTCACTTGCAGGAGCTGTTTGGGGGAAGAAATTCACCTGTAGAATTACATTACATGGGGCACATTTCAAAAATCTCCCATCCATTAGATGATCCTTATAAAAAATGTCTTTGAAAGAATGATTTGGAACACCATCAAATTCCATTGATTGGACCCTTAGGATCGTGTGTTTGATGTATGATTGAGACATGAATTTTGGTGGAATCTTAATGGATTACACCAAACAACATGTATGATTGAGAACTTGAAATGGATGACCTAACTAATGTGATGAATCGATACTAATATCATCTTTTCTTTTTTTACTCCAAGAATAGGTAGGACACAATGCTCGAGTTTTTATAGGGTTAAGTGGTGCTAAGATCCAATGATCCAAACCAATGAGGGCCAATTCACAAAGTATCCTCAGATTGAAAGATCATAATATTTGGGTTGAATGTTTTTTTTTTCCCCTTAAGTCTCTATTGTTGACCAACTATTGAGGGCTAGGGCTGTTTGGATGCATCTCCGACCAAAGGAGGTTTCCTGCAACTTTGTTTGCCAACTCGTGCTGGTAAGCACCTATTTTGATTAAGGCTAATTGTTTTTCAATTTGCATTTTAATAATACAGTGTAAATGAGCAATTATTATTTATAATTGTAAGATTCTTTAACTGCCTCCATTTGATGTTGATGGTTTGTAACATTTAGAATGATCCTATGCTAAAATTGAGGAAAGAAAAGACCTTACCACTAGAATATGTGGGGCCATTGTTATATATGTGTCTGATTCATGTTATATATATATATATATATATATATATATATATATATATATATAAAGAGGAGCATGTCCAAAGTTCAAGTAGACCACATCATGTGTAATAGGGTGAATTGAACACCTACATTTCAAAACTTCTTTAGGGCCATAGAAGTTTTGGATCAAGTTGATATTTGTGTTTATCCTTCATTCATCTCTATGTGACAACCATATTATTAGTTTTGTTTGGCGTCTATTGTGGTGTTTATATGCCGTCAATACATTAATATTATATGCCTCATCAATACAAAAGAATTAGGCAAGAGTCACACTTTGAAAACATAAATAGACTTATGATCACTTTAGAGTTTGTAGATATATTTTTATATTGTTTCTAGATAGCTCATTTGAGTTTGAATCACCTTAATTTTTTATACCCAGGCCAAACACAATGTGGTGTGCTTGATGGACAGGGTTAATCATAATCGATGTTCACATGAGGCCACATGATGTTTTTTACACTCATAAAAGTATATAATCAGATCTTGTGGGGCCAGCATGATGCAGCCATATGACTTAGCATAAGGAAGCACACGGTGAAGATGCAAAAGTTGTCCCAATAATCAACCACGCGTGAGCTCTTATGAGCGGCTCGCACAACAAACTAACCTAAATGTCAAGATAATCATATTTTGCCAGTGACTTAGTAGGAATTGAGAATTTTCTTTAATAAAAATCAAAGAAAAAACTTCTCTAATAGAAACTCATAAAATAATTCTTTAAAAAAAGATAATTTCATAATAACCTCTCTCTCTCTCTTCTCTCTCTATCTCCACACACACACACACACATACACACATCAAACCACAAGAGTTTCTTTAGCTTGTAAATCAAAATCCTAATCTAACTCAAAACTCTTAACTAATTATAATCTCTTTTCAAGTTAAGATGACAAAAACTAATGCACGTGCCAGGAAACTTCCATGGGCTGGAGGTGAGAAGGCACTTTCCTGTAAGTGACTTACAGGCTAACGATCTGATTTTATAAACAAGGGGAAGAGGGGGAAAACGCACCTCCATTACGGAAAAGCTCTGGCCATTGAAGAAGCTCCACTAAGCTCTCTCTCTCTCTCTCTCTCTCTCTCTCTCTCTCTCTCTGCAATGGAGTTGTGTGCCTCCCTCTCTGTAATTAGTATTTCTGTTCGCCCATCTCTCTTCCCCTCTCTCGTTCTTTGCATATAGATAGGGTTGCGGTTTTCTTTTTCTTTTATTCGAATAGACGGATTCAATTAGGCGATGATAGTGGGGCCCACAGTAATTTGTGTTTTATTTTGGTATATCTATGCCATCTATCAGTTTTACCTACTCATTTCAGGGCCCAAGCCCAAACATGAACTATATCCAAATCTTAGGTGGGTCACACCACAAGAAACAGTGGTGATTGAATGTCCACCATTAAAGCTCCCCACCGTCCAGTCTATTGAGGTGGACCATTTTTATTTATTTTAAATTTATTTTATTTAATTGTTTTAATGGATCCTATAAATATGGAGGTGGGCATAGAAATATCACAGTAGGCCCTCGTAAGGTTTCAATGGGGGGAGTTCCAATCCCCTCTGTTTCCTGTTGTGCTTCATTTTGGGATCACATCCTAAAAATAACTAAAAAAAACTAATGGATGGAGTGGATATTGTCACATAGGTTCTGCTTCCTGTAATAGATGATGAAGTACTTATCCCATATCTTTCCTTTACTGCATTTACTAACGACTACTTTCAGTTTGCACAAATTGAGCCATGGCTTTCTTATCCTGACTGTTGATAAGATGAATCTCACCATAGATCGGCAATGCCTCTACACTCTCCTAGATGCGACGATCCTAGCCCTTTCACTAGTTGCATATGAAAATAGATGATTTGGGAAAGAAGCAGAGCAATGGTCCACATTCAACTAAAAATGGCAAAAGATGTTCGAATCTGGGAGAGTTTTGGAGCATGGTCCATCAGGTTGGTTCCATCAAACCAACAGTCTGGATCGCAGAACCTATAACCTTAAAACCAGAGGATACTTTGCATATTCCTGGGCTGAAGATCCACCATTTTCTGAACCATGCATTGAAAGTGAAGCCTATGATTTGGACTATGTTGATTTGGTGGGGCTTAACAAGGATGGAAGATCCTAACCCTTGGCATTTACTGCATCATGTCGCTTTTGTTTGGCCTTCCTGAATTCTTCTTTCAATTTTAGCATGTCCATCACCCACATGATTGAAGAGGCTATTGAATTAAATAGTCCAGTTTAAATGGATCCCTCTATCAAGGAATTAATGCCATCCATTTGTATGCACCCATTTTTTTTATTTTTTATTTTGCGTCGGATGTAACAATCTGTAAATTAAAATGGGTGTATGTAAATCAATGAGAGTGTGTATAAACATCAATTCCCTAGATAGAACGATCTATGTAAACTGCAATGTTTGATTTGAACTACTTGTATGCTGCATATGCAATTTCAAAGTAATTTCTTAGTATTAAACACTAATTCCCTAGATAGAATGATCCATCTAAACTGGACTGTTTGATTTAAACTACTTATATGTGGCCAATGTAAATTCTAAGTAATTCCTAAGTACCTAAAATGTGTGCTGGACCTACTTGAAAATCTGGACAGATAGACTGTTGAAGTGTACCACTGCAGCTCAGAGCATTAAAACTAATAGTGATTTAAAAGCACTGTAGCATCTCCCAATAATTTGTTTGACAAATGCTTTAAGGATAAAATTACTATCAATGGGTCGTGTTTGAGCTCACCAAAATCAAAATTTTGAATAGAGCTGGCCCATCAGGTGCAGCTCAAACAATTCAAAATCCATGAAGAAGCCAACCCCAAGCCCATAAATTAGACATCCAAATCCCAACAATTGTATAATTAAATAATTGTATTACATTGCTTCTTCACTTTTCTCATTATTGTGCATTGTTTATAGTTAGCTGAATATGTATTACATTTTTTTTCTTAAATTATTATTATGACTTGTTAGTTTATAGTTGTGACTTGTAAGGCAGTTTTTTCTCAAAAGTCAAGCAGTTATACTCCTCAGTGGGCCAAACTATGCAAATTGAACTGACAATCAAATGATTGCTTTCTATCCATCCATTTGTTCTATATGCTTTAGCCCACCTGAGTTTTGAAAGAGCATGACCCACCTGATGGAGCATACCAGGATGTGCGTCGGAGCTATCCGGATGTTGAGCGGGGGTCACTGGAAGGTAGGAACTACTGATATGACCATGATGAAGCTGTCCATTTTCTATAGACAACAATATAGGTAGCCTGGCCATTTAAACAGGCCCGTGTATATGTATTAGCTCAGAATTGATGGAACATACCTGGATGTGCGTCGGAGCTATCCGGATGTTGAGCGAGGGTCCTTGGAAGGTGGGAACCACTGTTATGACCATGATGAAGCTGTCCATTTCCTATCAACAACAATATGGGTGGCCTGACCATTTGGACAGGCCGGTGTTTATGTATTACCTCGAAATTGATGGAGCAGACCCTAGTATAACCCTAAACCTAAACCTAAACCTACAACCCTAACCTAAACCTAAACTCAAACTCAAAAACCTAAGTCGAAACCCGATCCCGAACCTAAAACCGAATCCGAATCCCTAAACCCTAAACCTAAACCTATTCTCAAATCCCTAAACCTAAACTTAAACCTACACCTAAACCTAACTTATAACCTTAACCTAAACCTAAACCTAAACCTAAACTTAATTCACTTAACTTAAAAACTTAAACCTATACCTAAACCCAAACTGATAACCCTAACCTAAACCTATATGTATTTGTGCGTGGATGAATGGCTAAAGGAAACAATTTCCTCCCTTAATTTGCCTCTCTTTCTGTAATGGCCTACCAAAGTTTTGAATCAAGTTGAAAGTTGGGTCTCAGGGGTTTCATGGGTGCCACATCACATGGACCAGATTTTGGGCCTATGATATATATATATATATATATATATATATATATATATATGAGTAATGCTCACACACAACTAGTTGGACATTACATTTTCGTCCAACTAGCTGTGCATTTAATGAAAACTTTCTTCCTAATTAATGTAAATGCTTTCATTGCATGCTAAGTAATGTAAACTTAAGCCTATTCTCAAATCCCTAAACCTAAATGTACACCTAAACCTAAACCCAATCCCGACCATGATGAACCTGTCTATTTCCTATGCACAACAATATGGGTGGCCTGGCCATTTGGACAGGCTCGTGTTTGTGTGGAGCAGACTCGAATGTGCGTCGAAGCTATCTGTGAGTTGGTTGAGTCTCCAAGACCTAAATCTTAAACCCTAATCCTAAACCCTAAACCTAAAACTAAACATCATGGTGGGGATAGTGCCCCCGACCATTGATTCCTTCATGGGACCCACCATGATGGTTATTTGAGTTCCAACTTGTTGGTAAGTTCACACAGACCTAGACCGGAAGAAGGGATAACACAAATATCAGCTTGATCGAAAGCTTTTATGGCCCCAATTAGTTTCAAGGTCCACTTGAGCTTTGGATTTGCCTCATTCTTCAGCTCATGCCCTAAAATGATCTCTCCAAATGGATGGACGATTGGATACAACATATACATCATGGTGGGAACCAAATCTCAGGTAGACCATAATACAGTAAACAATAGTCCATCGTGATTTATGTATTTCATCCACTTTGTTCATCCATTTTAACAGATAATTTTATGTCTTGAGACAATAAATGAAGTATATATAAAAAAATCTTAAATGGACCACATGTATAGGAAAGAATGTGAATTGAGCTTGTTCCGTTCAAAAATTCTTGGGGGGGCCGCGGAAGTTTTAGATCAAGCTGATATTTATTTTTTCCCTTCATCAATGTCTGTGTGATCTTATGAACAGGTTGGATGGTAAATAAACATTACTACAGGCCCTAGAAAGGTTTCAATGATGGAAATCATTATACCCACTTTTTCTTGTGGTATGGTCCACCTGAGTTTTGGATATGATTCAATTTTGGTTTCAACCCCTTAAATGATCTAGAAAAGCAGATGGACGGTGTAGATAAACTACATATATTTACAGTGGGCCCAACTGAGTGTACTGAGTAACTTGGGATGTATTCCGATTTCAATCGTAACTAGCTTAGTGGGTTAGGCCTTGACTGTGGGACCCAACTCGATCTATGTATTGTACATCTACGTCGTCCATTTGCAGTTGCAATAGCTCATTTTAGAGGATGTTCCAAATTGGAGCACATCCAAAGATCAAGTGTGGATCACACCACAGGAAAACAATGGTGATTGAATGCCCAGTGTTAAAAACTTCATAGGGCCCACTATAATGTTTATTTGGCATCAAACATGTTGATAAGGTCAAACAGATCCTAAACTTAAGAAGGGAAAACACAAATATCTGATTGATTGAAAACTTTTGTGGCCTTAAGAAGTTTTTAATGGTAGGAGATCAATCCTCACTGTTTTCTTTGGTGAAGTCCACTTGAGCTTTAGATCTATCTCATTCTTTAGCTCTTGCCTTAAAATGATCTCTCCAAATGGATGGATGGTGTGAATACAACACATACAACACGGTGGGGCCTGCATAAGTTGGTGACGTCACATCAATAGCCAATAGCCACTCAACTTGTTAGTAGCTAATCCACATCTGGATACAGCCAGTTACGACCCTGACCTACACCTTAACCTAACCCTAAACCTACACCTTAACCTAACCTTAAACCTACACTTTAACCTAACCCTAAACCTACACCTTAACCTAAACCTTTAACACTATTCTCAAATCCCTAAACCTAAACCTATAACCCTAACCTAAACCCAAACCTAAATCTAAACCCGATCCCGAACCTGAACCCGAATCCAAATTCCTAAACCTAAACCTAAACCTAATCTCAAATCCGTAAACCTAAACCTATAACCCTAACCTAAACCTTAACCTAAACCTACACCTAAACCTAAGCCTATAACCCTAACTTGAACCTAAACCTAAATCTAAACCTATTCTCAAATCCCTAAACCTAAACATATACCCTCACCTAGACCTATAACCCTAACCTCAACCTGGATTCCTTAGCAAGGATATTAGTGCGGCACTGATTGAGTTGGGGATATTCTTTAAGGATTTGTGTTCGAAATCATTGAATATAGAGGTTATTAAACCACTAGAGAGGGACATTGTCATAATCTGTTGCAAACTTGAAAGATTATTTTCACCTACATTTTTTGATGTCATGGTACACCTAGTGATTCACTTACCGCATGAGGCGAAGCTTATAGGCCCAGTACAATATCCTTTGCAAACTTGAGACAATAAATGATGACCTTGCAAATGATGAAGAGGAAATACTGATCAGTGATAGTGATGGTGAAGAAGAAATAGTCCTAGGCGATAGTGATACAGATGATGATTATTTTTACACATGATTTACATGTCATTTTTCAATTCGAATAATTTGATTATTACATGTATACATGTTTTACAAGTCATGATTTATTCCTTTAATTATCTTGTTTATAATCTACATTTGTAGTTGAGTTAATTTCTGATCATGTTCTCCTCAAACCGGAGCGTAGCGGAAGCACGCAACATATTTCATTAGCTGTTACGGATGGACTTTCTGGCACTATATTCTTTTGGTAGGGCCAAAGAGATACCCGGTCTGGTCGATGAGCGTAGGTAGGAATATATCGACAATGACTCAGATGAAAGATTATACAATCTCAAAGAAATTCTAAACCTGATAGAGGAATATAACCACGAAAAACTTCATATGGAAGATGCGGTTTTGTCACTTGCACATCTGAATAGAGTCCCGAGAGACCAGATTTCTCCTATTGTGACTAGCATGTTGGCTGTAACAATGTCGAGTGCTTTACACAGCTTAACATATACTTCTATAGCGTATGATGACTTACGCAGGGAGTACTTCAGATAGTTGATCCGAAGTTGTTTCGTATTACAATGAAATACATGTATTTAATACAGAATGACAATGTGTAATGGAATTTTTAAATTTTACTAGAATGTTTACGGTTTTATTATATTCTGCTTGTATTATAGTATAATGGTCTAATTATATTTTAATCATCTCTCTAAGCATAAGCACAAATTCATTCTACCATCAATACTACTTGTATAATGTTTTAATATATTCCACTTGCACTGTAAAGTTTAATATATTTATTATATTGATGTTTATATACTTGTACTGACATTGTTTAAATTTGTAAGTTCGTACTTCACACATATTCAGTCATGACACCAGGTGAGAGATCACGTTGTTCGTGCACTGGATCTACCCCTTCCACCCGTGATGCGACGGAGACAGTATCGACATCACATGTTGCATCACAGCTGTCTGATCCCTTGGGTACGCATACACCTGGCATTGCATGTAAGTCTAAACATATATTTCTTTTTAGTAGCTTCTGTTTATGTTTAAACTTACATATTTCTTTTGCGACAACATTGTCAACAAGCCGACGAGGACGTGGACCCACGTGTGGGTTAGTTTTAGAGTGACTTACGTGTGAGGGTAGGGTGACGGTAAAGTTCTCACAGGACAGCCTTACACCTATTGGGGACAATGCCAGGTTATTTACATCGGAGGTCAGTGTCATATACCGATCTTGATCCCCACCACCACCCCCCGTTGGGCAGACATGACAGATGATGTGCGACAGGTCATCCCTCAGGCCTTACGGTAAATTTTAGAAAATTAAATTTTCTTTTGTGAAAGTTTATTTACAGTTAAGTTATATTCTTAATAAGTTTATTGCCTTAATTTATTATTAATGAAACTGCAGGATAAATTTGTCCTAGATTTGAGTGTTCTGTACATTTCCCAGGCCGTCGATGACATGATTAGGGAGTGGTTCAAGGAGTACTGCAGAGAGTTATTTGTCACGACCAACCATTGGAAACCGGGCTCACAAAATTCTCGATCACTGAATCCGGTGTTGACGGCCTCCTTAGTACCCCATTCTCGCTTCCAACGTCCATATGCCAGATTCGGATCTTAGGATCTTACAAGGAGGATTTTTCAATACACATTTAACTCGTAATAAACATAACCACAAGTTTACCCAAATCACAAAGGCAACATCATCATCACATATCCACTAATATAATCAGTTAAATACAATGTTGAAAGGGAAATACATATATAAAAAATCAAGGCTCTAGAAGACAGCTGCATACTCCAAGCTCAACGCTTCTGCGACCTAATGCCACCTCATACATCTATTGTGCATAAGCTTATAGAAAGCTTAGAGGGTGGTGTAAGTGTGTGCACAAGTGCCAAGTATTCAATACAATGTCAAAAACATACAATGTCAAAAATACTGACAAGATCATGAATCATACGATATCAGAGTAAGCAGAAACATACTGGTAAGTCTACGAGTCATACAATATCAGAGTACATAATGCGAATCATAACGAGCCAAATATCATATATTGAGGATGTGATATAATATGCAAATCCTGCTAAGTCTGTCTAGGCCATAGAAGTGCAAAAATGTAGCAACCGAAAATGTCATATGCTGCGGATGTAATACAATATGCGATGCAAATTAAATGACCAAGCTAGAGTGTGAGGTTGAGATGATAGTACGTAACTCGAAATAAGCACAACCACAAGATTACCTAATTCACAAAAGCAATATCAACATCACATATCCACTAATATAATCGTTGAGTACAATGCTATAAGGAAATACATAAATCGAAAATCAAGCTCCGAAAACCGCACACTCCAAGCTCAACAATGCTGCAACCTAACATCACCCGCACACATCTATCGTGCATAAGCTTATAGAAAGCTTAGAGGGTGGTGTAAGTGTGTGCACAAGATAAGTGTCAAGTATTCAATACAATGCCGAAAATAGTGGTAATCCATAAATCATTCATTACCAGAATAAGCAGAAAGATTGACAAGATCATGAATTATCAAAGTAAGCAGAAATACTGACGAGATCATAAATCATAAGATAACAGAGTAAGCAATATAGAATAGCTATGCAAATAAGGAGTCATAAAAAGTCAAATGTCAGATGCCAAGAATGCGATGCAATATACAATTCCTGAAGAGTTCATGAATAACGTCAGCCGTATCTAGACCATATAAATGTCATATGCGGTGTGAATGAGATGACCATGCCGGAGTGTGAGGTCGGGATGATAGTACGTAGTGTCGCAAGCTATGGGGTCCATCACAAGGGACTTCTATCCAAACCAGTCCCATACCTAAATTTGGATAGTCAGACTCAATGTGGTAAACTCCTGATCTCAGGTTAGTCGCGCGCCCCAACCGAAATCATGGCCATTGCGAAGGCACACGTAACAAATAGTTGCGCACCACCAACCCGAGTGGATAGTGAATGAATGAATGCATGAATGAGTATGCAACTCCTACTCACTAAATCCACATATCGGTACCGTTCCTCTCTGAGATCATCACCGGGGTCTATTACACTACGCCAGCTTACTGCCCCTATCCGAACGCATAACTAGGTAAGTGGAAGAGACCTCGCTATCCGCCTGACCAATAGTCTGCCAATACCTATCCGGCACGTCGATAGCGGACCCATTTACGAGCTGGTCAAACTCAGCCTAGTATTGCCCCCTACCCTCGGGCGGGTAAGGCCACACCCCCTCCCAACCGACCACGACACAGTGGGAGACGCGGCCTCCTGGTATTCGGCACTCGGGCGCTCATGTATCCACTCGGTCTCGACGTTGGGGCGTCTCCTGGCCACGGAGGTTTAGGAATTTTCACCCAGGGACATCTATGGCGCCCGTATACTATAACCAAACATTTTCGGTGTCCCATTTGGCCATCCACGATATGCCTGTGGAGGCTACGACCCTGATGTCACTAGGGCGTATAGTAATCATAATGCGAGATGCATGAGTCATACAATTCAGTCATGCATCAATCCTGCGCACACCGCGTGCTCATGTGAGATAACCTCCGCCTATCAGGGAGTCTCATAACAACATGCTCAATGACATATGCAATGATCAACCACATCTCATAACAAACATGCAGATGATGCGCATGGGCATGTATCATGATGCTATGCTGTCACATACTCATAATCAGTATCAACAACCGGTATCGACAATCGACCTCATCGCATAGGCCTCATATACATCATATTAGACCTTAAACAAGGCCTGGATGCACATCACAACGGTCCTCAAATACGGGCCGCATATACATTGCATTGGGCCTCAACAATCGGCCTCGATAATCGGTACCGATAATCAACATGTATAAAGAAGGCGGGGTCCATAAATGGACAACTAATCATCAATAATGTAAAGATCGACTCTCGGCCGTTGTCATATCAATCTGATAGCACGGAGCCCTCTGTCTATGGCGAATGGGGGCCCACTTATTTGGATTAACGTACGAAGAGAATGGGCCTAACAAGGCCTAAGGGAAGGTCACCATGCGGGCGTTTAACCATCATTACCCAAAAATGTGGACATTCAACCAACACTACTCCCAAGCAGTGGTCCACATAGAGTCAAACATAAGGTGGGCCTAAATATCCAACAGGTGGCCTCAAATAGTCATCACAGGTGAGCATTACACATGCAACACGTGGCTTACACATCACAGTGGGTCGATATATTGGGCCACACAAATGTACAATAGGTAGGCCCTGCACATGCAGCAGATGGGCCCCACCAGATGGTTAGTGTGGATATAGAATGCGTACATTTAGTGAGTCACACATCCCACGGACGGCGTGAATAAAACATACATCAAGACTGGTCCTATATGACCTGGACGGTTAGGGTGGAACATATGAGGTGGGCTCTGCTCACGGGTTCCAAATACATTACAATGGACCATATCAATGGGCTTTGAATACATCTCAATGGGCCTCAACTCATGGGCCCTGATATATGTCATAATGGGGTACCTGCCCTGGATAAAAATACATTATGGTGCATCCCATCCAAATAGTTGGACAGTATGGATATAAAAACATATATATCACGTGGGATCCATATGTACAACGGATGCATCAAGGTGGGCCTCACACAGATGGATTGCATGGAACGAAATACATATGTCACACGAGTTCCACTTCCCACGGCCAGAAATTGAGCGGTGAGGATAAATAAATACATCATACTGGCCCACACTGCATATGGACAGTATGCTTATTCAACACATATAATAACATATAGTAAGGAAGGCCCCACCGTCCAGTAGCTGTTGGACGATGTGAATATGGAGTGCATGCATCAAGTTGGGCACCTCGAATGGACCGCAAAATACATCAAAGTGGGCCTAACAAATGGTCCACAAAATACATCAAAGTGGGCCTCATAACATGGGCCTCCTATACATTAAGGTGGGCCCCACTGAACGGGCCACAATACATCAAGATGGGCCTCCTCACATGGTCAGACGTACATCAAATGGGCCACACCAATGGGCCCTATGTATATCAATGGGCCACATCCCAATAAAAGTGGTGATAATGATTTTCCACCATTTAAGTTCCTAAGGCCTAGCATAACATATGTTTCCTATCCATCATGTTAATAAATTTAACGTAATGATAGATGAAGTGGAACAATTATCAGCTTAATAGGAAACTCCCATGGCCCTTAGAAATTTTGAACGATGGACGTCATTGTCCACTACCTTAAATGGTGGGGTCCACTTGAACTTTAGATCTGACTTATTTTTTAGTCTCAAGCCTGTGAAGACAAGCTTGCCAAATGGTTGGACGGTTTGGATGCAACACATGCATCAAGGGCGGGGTCCACATGAGCTATGGATCAACTCATTATTTAGCTCACGCCAAGAAATGAGCTTTCAAAATGGATGGACAGCGTGGATACAACACATACATCATGAGGGACCCAACAGGGCTGCTGACGTCAGTACATTAGCTATGTAGTTGAAGGACGGATGGTCTAGATGAAAAGGATAGCATGGATGAGTGGGTTCCACATACGCGTGGCCCACCAGCCACATCAAGGTAGCCCCACGTCTCCTGCACGAACAGCAGGGATATAAAACATATACAATCCATGTGGGATTCCCACCGTCCAAACAGTAGATGGTGAGGATGGGCCACATGTGGATGAACGGTTAAAATACAACAGATGCATCAGAGGTGGGTTCCACCGTCCAGGGTGCTGGACGGGGTGGATAAGACCCATACATCACGTTGGCCCATCAAATGAACGGCCTGGATTCAAAACAGCTGCACGGTGGGGTCCACAAAAATTGGTGACATACTTCAACAGCTGAAAGTAGCTGTGATAAGTACATTGGCCAGTCTGCTTTCCCAAGGTGGGTCCCACATACATCAGGGCCCTTAAAACAGCGTCCAGGCCTAGGACAACCCGGATGACTTATGCATCAGGGCATGGCCCCACACGTGTGGTGGGTCCCACCATTGTACAGACGGGATGGATATAGAATATTTACATCAAAGGTGGGCTCCACACAGAAGGACGGTGTGGATAGCCACACGTGGCACAGCAGGTCCCCCGTCCCTGCCTTTGGACGGTGGGTACGTACAAGACATACATCACGGTGGTATCACAAGCACCGCGGATACAAAATACATATCTCATGGTGGGTTTCACGTGGGGCCCATTATAGTGTCTATTTGCAATCCAACCCATTAATAAGATCGGACGGGCCTGGATGAAGAGGAGAGACACATTTCATATTAATCCAAAACTTTCGTAATACCCAAACAGGGTTTCAATGGCTGATGTTCAATCCCGCTGTTTCCAATGATGTGGGCCACCTGAGCCATGTATTAAGCTGATTTTCGGGGTGGTCCACTTCCCTAAGGGGACCACCCAAATGCACGGTGTTGATGATACGACACACATCATGGTGGGGCCCACAGTAGGGACCCACGACCCTGCCTGTTCACGTCTAGCGTAGGACGCCAGGACGCCCGCGCCTGCGCGTCCTGAGGCATGCCAGCAGCAGAGGCTGCACCTTACCTTTTGTTTATTTCATTTTATTGAAAATATGGTTTTTCTGAGGTTTTTCATATGTGGGGCCCGCATCAGGGGAATCCGACCCAACCATTGGTCGCTGCGGCTCAAGACAAGTCAAACAAGCCCAGTATTCGGTATATTTTGGGGTAGAAAAACCTTATAGTGTATTTTAACGGTGAAAACTACCATTTTCCATGCTATGGCCCGCCAGAAAGTGAAATTGGCTCCATTTTTCGGCCCAACGCCTAAAAGGAGCTGGGGAACATAATGGATGGCTTGGATTAGAAACATATATCGAGATGGGGCCTGCATGAGTGGCACACCCAAAAATCCCCTTTTTTCTTTTTCTTTTTTCTTTTTTTTTTTTATGGACATTAATACACCACATCCACTGTCAGTGAACACTTCACAGTTACAACGTCTGTCTCCCTAGAAGCTGGACAGTGTTCAAAACATACATTAAGGTGGGCCTCACCCACAGACATGCTGTCCAGGTGGGCCACCCAAATGGTTGGATGATGTGGGTAATACAGACATCAAGGCGAGGTCCATTTGATGAACGGTTTGGACATCACACAACCCATTATATGGGCCACACATTCACATATTCACACACTAAACAAATGAAAAAAAAAAAAGGAGAGGAAGAGGGAGAGAGAAGCACCCACCTATGATTTTCTCCTCCTTCATCCGCCAAAGCATGCTAGAGCTATAAAGGATGGACTTCAACGGTTGAGATGGGCTTAGGGTGGTGGGATTGGGTGGTAGGAAGGTGGGCCACACTAGCTCACTCCCATGGAGCTTGAACGTGGGTTCTCTCATGAGATTTGCTTGAAATGAGAAAATGAGAAAGAGAGAGGAGATGTGAGGGAGATGGGATGGAAGGTATGGTTTCTTTGACTTTTGGTAAAAGGGGATGGTTAGGCATGGGTATTGTTGACTTGGTGAAGAAAGAGGTATGGGTGAGTGATGACTTGTGATGGAATGTACTTGATTTGTACATTGATTGATTGATGGGATTGATGTGATGGATTCTCGGGATTGCAACGCGCGGCGTTTTCCTCGAGCTGAAGCAGGCCCACCTATCCTGGCATGGGTATCGCCTCGGAGCGCTAGATGCGGCATCGGAACCGCGACGGTCGCTAGAGTATAAGTCTCGGGTCGATCCGACTCAGACATACAGGACACATACAATATCAGAGTACATAATGCGAATCATAACGAGCCAAATATCATATATTGAGGATGTGATATAATATGCAAATCCTGCTAAGTCTGTCTAGGCCATAGAAGTGCAAAAATGTAGCAACCGAAAATGTCATATGCTGCGGATGTAATACAATATGCGATGCAAATTAAATGACCAAGCTAGAGTGTGAGGTTGAGATGATAGTACGTAACATCGCATGCTACAGGGTCCACCACAAGGGACTTCTATCCAAACCAGTCCCATTCCTAAATTTGGATTGTCAGACTCAATGTCGTAAACTCCTGATCTTAGGTTATCGTGCGCCCCAACCAAAATTCTGGCATTGCGAAGTTACACGTAACAAATAGTTGCACACCACCAGCCCAAGTGGATAGTGAATGGATAAATGAATAAGCATACAACTCGTGCTCGATAAGTCCACATATCAGTACCATACATCTTTGGGATCATCACCGGGGTCTATTACACTTTACGCCAGCTTAACGCCCCTATCCGAGCGCACAACTGGGTAAGTGAAAGAGACCTCACTATCCGCCTGTCAATATCTGGCTCGGCTCATCGATAGCGGACCCCATTCCTCAAGCTGGTCAAACTCAACCTACATATTTCTTCCTCACTCATGTGGGTAAGGTCACACCCCCTCCCAACCGACCATGACATAGTGGGAGACATGGCCTATTGGTATACGGCCCTCATGCGCTCATATATATCTACTCAGTCTCGACATTGGAGCATCTCCTAGCCACGGAGGTTTAGGAATTTTCATTCAGGGACATCTATCACGCCCGTATGCTAGAACCAAACATTTTCAGTGTCCCATCTGGGCATCCACAATATGCTTGTGGAGGCCACGACCCTGATGTTGCTACGGCATACAGTGGTCATATCATAAAATGCAAGATGCATGAATCACACAGTCCAATCATGCATCAATCTTGCGCATACCATGCATTGATGTGAGGCAACTCCGTCTCTCAGGGAGTCCCATAAACAACCTGCCCAATGACATATCCAACGGTCAACCACATCTCATAACAAACATGTAGATGTTGCGTATGGGCATGTATCATGATGTTATACTGTCACATACTCATAATCGGTATTGACCACCGGCACCGATAATAGGTCTCGACAATCAGAATCGGTAATCGGCCAAACGAAGGGCCTAAGGAAAGGTTAAAATGTGGACATTTAACCATATTGCCCATCAATGTGGACATTTAACCAAAATTGCTCCCAAAGAGTGGTCCACATAGAGCCAAACGTATCATGGGCCTATGGCCTCACACAAGGACCTAATACACATCACTATGGGTCTCACTCATGGGCCGCATATGCATCACATTGGGCCTCGCTCATGAACCTCATGTACATCACAATTGGCTGCAATACATGGGCCCCATATATGTCAGATGGGCCGCAATACATGGGCCAAAAAATACATCTCATTGGGCCTTACCAAATGGGCCGGAAATACATCACAATGGGCCTGAAATACATCACAATGGGCCTCATCATATGGGTCAAAAATATATCACAATGGTCCTCAATGCATGGCCTAGAAATATATCACAACGGACCGCTCATACGGGCTTAATATACATCACTATGGGCCACGACCTGTGCGCCCCGAATACATCACAATGGGCTATAACCCATAGGCGTCAATATACATCATAATGGGTCGTAACCCATGGGCCTCAATATACGTTAAGTGGGCTGCATCAATGGCCGCACCAATGGGCCTCATATACAACGAGTGGGCCGCATTAATGGGCCACGCCAATGAGCCTCATACACAATGAGTGGGCCGCATTAACGGGTAGCGTCAATGGGCCTCATACACAATAAGTGGGCCGCATTAATGGGCCGCACTAATGGGTCTTTTATACAACAAGTGGGCCACATTGATGGGCCACACCAATGGGCCTCAATATACAACAAGTGGGCCGCACTAGAGTCTACACATTTGTTATAATTGAACCTGTTTAAGGGTTTAAACACATATCATATGATATTACTACTTAAGGCCGCACTCTAACCAAAGTGCCAACTGGTCAAGGGTTGTCCACTCATTATATAATTACACAATCCCACCAAAATTAGGATAGATAGCACATCACATGATCATGTGGTGGTAGACCACTCATGCTGCACAATTTCATGTGGTTTAAGACATCATATACATTACAATTTCATATGGCTTAGAGGTTGCCTGAGCATTATTGAATTTCATGGTTAGGGACCGTAAGTTCACATGCTAGTGGTCACTTAAGCAGCACATAATCAAAGGATTTGGGATATGTGTTCATCACAATTGTATCAATTTCAAGTTGTTCACACACCACATAGTCACATGATTGTACGCCGGCAATATATAGTAATTTTAACAAGGATACAGGCCATTCGCATATCAAATTGCAAACAATCCATTTTTGCATAATTAATGGGCCACCAATCCATGGTGGGCTTGGGGCTTAAAATCAAGTCAATTTATGGTTCGTGTGGGCCATACCACACACACAAGTTGAGAGGGTTACCCTCTATTAAACATTCATAATCATTTGTTAGGCCACTAAGGCATGGTTCACAAATCCAACCCATCCATTATGTGTGTCCCACTTAGTTGAGGAGTTAGTCCAAGTTTCAAATGCATCCAAATTTCAAGTGGGCCCCAGCAAGTGCTTTTATATGCTCAAGCTCCGAGTTGTACGAACGGTTCATGGAGATCAAAGTTACATGGGTCCCAAAGTGATGTATTTATTATATCTACACTATTTATCTATATTTAGAGATCATTTTAGAGAATTATCTAAAAATGATTCATATCCAAAGATTATTTGGACCTCACCACAAATAGCAGTGAAGATAATGATTTCACCATTAAACAATTCACAGGGCCCAACATAACGTTTATTTTTCATCCAATCTGTTCATAAGGTCACAAAGACCTAAATTAAGAGGAAGAGCAATTTTCAAATTTGTCCAAAACTTCTGTGACCCAAAAAGGGTTCCAATGGTAGACATTCAATCCCTGCTGCTTTTATAGTGTGGACCACTTAATAGTTAGATCTGTTTTTTTATTTTTTGTTATTTTTTTTCCTAAAGCCGTGAGACAAGCTGGCCAAATGGATGGATAGTTTGGATACAACACATACCTCATGATCAGACCCATAGAACTTGATGACGTCACAACAAGTCTTCTCATGTTTTTAGATGGTGTGGGCCACTTGAGTTCCGCATATGGCTGATTTTTGGCATATCCCAGTTTCTAAAAAAGACCCATCAAATGCACAGTGTAGATACTTGACATGCATCGTGGTGGGGCCTATGTTGGGGCCCACGGTCCCTGCATCTATTCCAAGCAGCAGACGTTGTTTGCTGCAGCATCCTCTGGGGTCTGCCACGTTGGACGGCATGGATGAAACATATATACCAAGTGGGTCCACACGTGTGGGACCCACCAGAAATGAATGGACGACGTGATCAGAATACATACATCAGGGCCCCACCGTCCACTGCCAAACGGTGTGGCAAAGACACAAACATCAGGGTGGCCACCCACTATCCAGATGATGGACGGCTGGGATAAAACACATAATATCAAGGTGGGCCCCCACAAACTGCTGACGTCAGCAGCAGTTGTTTTCCGTTGCACGGGACTCAGCAGAAGAACAGCTTGGATCTATGCACATCAAAGGTGGGTCCACGATGGACGATGGGATATAACACATACCTCGGTGGTGGGATCCATCGTCCATGGCGCTGGATGGTGTGAATCTAATACATACTTCATGCGTGGGTCCCACAAGACCATCCAGGCATGGACAACCACATATATCATGATGGTTCCCACCTATCCAGCCCATGAACGGTGTGGATGGTGGGACCCATAACACTTGTTGACGTCAATGGGACCCACAGAGCTTGGTGGCATCAATACACTAGCTATATAACTAGTGTGAGGTACCCAGCCAATCCGTTTTCAAGGTGGGGTCCATCTCGTGGATGGCATTAATCAAGTGGGACACACTCCATCACAAAAAAAATAGAGAGAGAGAGAGATCGGAATAGCGGAGGGACCCCGCCATTATGGATCCCTCTTTGATACAAATCATACATCAAGATGAGTCCCACCATATGTGGGCCCTAAATCAAAAGAAAAGGTACTATGAACACCCACCGTTCTTGGTTCTTCTTGGATCAATGGCAAGCTAAGCTCCTCGGCTACCACTTTGATGGAGGATGATGGAGATTAGATGGTGGAGATGGGAGATGAGGGGGTAGGAAGATGGGCCACACCAAGTTTCTCCTCTCTTTGGAAAGCCATGGACGGTTTACTCTCTCTTACTTGGGAGAATGGGTGGAGAAGAGAGAGAGAGAGAGAGAGAGAGAGAGAGAGAGAGAGAGAGAGGTTGTAAGAGAGAAAGAGAGAGATGGGTGATGGTGACTGATGGGTGTGTACTTGACATGTATGGGTGGGGAGAGAGAGTTAACCTTAGGGGTTGCTTTTGGGGATGGGACATGTACTTGACATGATTGATGCGATTGATGGGACAGGTTCTCTTGGGTTTGCAAATGCATGACGTTTTTCTCGAACTGAACACGGTCCCACATCTCCTGGCCCTGGTATCGCCTCGGCGCACAAGACGTGGCGTCGGAATCACGGCGACGGCGTGGTCACAAGGGTACAAATATCGGGTCGAATGGATTCTGGAATACGGGATACGACTCATGATAGCATGCAAACACTGGTAACAAATCGCGGATCATCGGAATTCGATCCAGAGGACTGCGGAAGCCTATGGAATGGTACGGGTTAGGATACGAGTCTTATAGCTCTCCTCTCATAATAAAAATTCCATCTTCAAAATTTAAACCACAATACAACCAATATAGAACTCATTGAGGAAAGGAAATCCTATCAGAACACAACATACCAACATAATCATATACCTAAGAGATAGGGATAACACCAATGAATCTCAGCCTCTTACGCCCAAGATGCCTCCTCAGCATTATGATGACCTCACTGAACCTTAGATCTCAGATCAGAAATAATTAAAACTAGAATATTATGCAACCTCACAATCTCAATAGTAGGGAGCTGTATCGAAAAATCTCTAAGTTATTCGAACTTGGGGACCTAATCATTCTAAGTTCTCAACAATCATAGAGTGTAGGCTAGCTATCAGCAGATATATGATGTTTTTTTAGGTATTCCTAAGTTACGCTCTGATGCCATCTTCTGTCACGCCTCGAACTCGAAAATCGAGCTCACAAAATTCTCAATCCTCGAATCCAGTGCCTACAGCCTCCATAGTACCCCATTCTTGGCTCCCAGCGTCCATATGCTAGATTCCGATCCTGGGATCCTACAAGGAGGATTTTCCAATGTACATTTAACTTGTAATAAGCATAACCACAAGTTTACCCAAATCACAAAGGCAACATCATTATCACATATCCACTAATATAATCAGTTAAATACAATGCTAAAAGGGAAATACATATATCAAAAATCAAGGCTCCAGAAGACGGCTGCACACTCCATGCTCAATGCTGCTGCGACCTAATAGCACCTGCACGCATCTATTGTGCATAAGCATATAAAAAGCTTAAAAGGGTGGTGTAAGTGTGTGCACAAGTAAGTGCCAAGTATTCAATACAATGTTAAAATCATACAATGTCAAAAACACTGATAAGATCATGAATCATACGATATCAGAATAAGTGAAAACATACTGGTAAGTCCACGAGTCATACAATATCAGAGTACGCAATATGGATCATAATGAGCCAAATATTATATATCGAGGATGTGATACAATATGTAAATCCTGTTAAGTCTGTCTAGGCCATATAAGTGCAGAAACGTAGCAACCTAAAATGTCATATGCCGCAGATGTAATGCAATATGTGATGTGAATGAAATGACCAAGCCAGAGTGTGAGGTCGGGATGATAGTACGTAGTATCGTAGGCTACGGGGTCCACCACAAGGGACTTCTATCCAAACCAGTCCCATACCCAAATTTGGATAGTCAGACTCAATTTGGTAAACTCCTGATCTCAGGTCAGTCGCGCGCCCCAACGGAAATCCTGGTCATTGTGAAGGTACAAGTAACAAATAGTTGCGCACCACTAGACCGAGTGGATAGTGACCGGATGAATGAATAAGTATGTAACTCCTGCTCGATAAGTCCACATATCAGTACCGTACATCTCTTAAATCATCACTGAGGTCTATTACACTCTACGTCAACTTGCCGCCCCTATCCGAGTGCACAATTGGGTAAGTGAAAGAGACCTCACTATCCACCTGCCAATATCGGACTCGGCTCGTCGATAGCAGACCCATTCCTCAAGCTAGTCAAACTTAACCTATATATTGCCCCCTCACTCAAGCGGGTAAGGTCACACCCCCTCCCAACCGACCACGATACAGTGAGAGATGCGGCCTACTGGTATACAGCCTTCATGTGCTCTTATATATCCACTCGGTCTTGACGTTGGGGCATCTCCTGGCCACGAAAGTTTAGAGATTTTCACCCAAGGATATCTATGGCGCCTGTATGCTAGAACCAAACATTTCTGGCATCCCATCTGGGCATTCATGATATGCTTGTGGAGGCCACGGCCCTGATGTCGCTAAGGCGTATGGTGGTCATATCACAAAATGCAAGATGCATGAATCACATAGTCCAATCATGCATCAATCCTATGCATACCGTGCACTGATGTGAGACAACTCTGTCTCTCAGGAAGTCCCATCAAGAACCTACCCAGTGACAGATGCAATGGTCAACCACATCTCATAACAAACATGTAGATGATGCGTATGGGCATGTATCATAATGTTATGATGTCATATACTCATAATCGGTATCGAACCCCGGCACCGATAAACAACCTTGATAATTAGCCTCGATAATTGGAATCGGCCTTGACAATCGGAATCGGCCTCGACAATCGGAATCGGCTTCGACAATCGGAATCAACCTCAACAATTGGAATTGGCCTCGATAATCGGCATCAACAATCAGAATCAGTAATAAGCCTAATGAAGGGCCTAAGGAAAGGTCACAATATGGAAATTTAACCATCATCGCCCATCAATGTGGACATTTAACTAACATTGCTCCTAACAAGTGGCCCACATAGAGCCAAACATATCGTGGGCCCATGACCTCACACAAAGACCTAATACACATCACCATGGGCCTCACTCATGGGCCACATATGCATCACATTGGGCCTTGCTCATGGACCTCATGTACATCACAATGGGCCGCAATACATGGGCTCCATATATGTCAGATGGGCCGTAATACATGGGCCTAAAAATATATCTCATTGGGCCTTACCAAATGGGCCGAAAATATATCATAATGAGCCTTACCAAATGGGCCGGAAATACATCACAATGGGCCTCATCATATGGATAAAAAATACATCATAATGGTCTTCAACGCATGGCTTGGAAATATATCACAATGGGCTGCTCATACGAGCTAATATACATCACCATGGGCCACGACCCATGGGCCTCAAATACATCACAATAGGTTACGACCCATGAGCCTCAAATACATCACAATAGGTTACGACCCATGGGCCTCAATATACATCATAATGGGCCGTAACCCATGGGCCTCAATATACATCATAATGAGCTGTAACCCATGGGCCTCAATATATATCAAGTGGGTCGCACCAATGGTCGCACCAATGGGCCTCATATACAACGAGTGGGCCACATTAATGGGCCATGCTAATGGTCCTCTTACATAATGAGTGGGCTGCATTAATGGGCCACGTCAATGGGCCTCATATACAACAAGTGGGCCACATTGATTGGCCACACCAATGGGCCTTAATGTACAACAAGTGGGCCGGATTAATGGGCCGCACCAATGGGCCTCATATACAACAAGTGGGCCGCATTAATGGGCCGTACCAATGGGCCTTAATATACAACAAGTGGGCCGCATCAATGGGCTGCAAGAGTGAGCTTGGTTTACACCAAAAAATCATTTCAATAGTTGCAGCTGCAACATGTGTATCACTGTACACTATCATTTTATGGGGTATTTGGCTCACTAATGATGATCAGCACTGTCCAAACAATGTCCATGTAAATCATCACTGTCCAAACATTGTCCATGTAAATCAGCACTGTCAAAACATTGCCTAGCACTGTCCAAACATTGTCCAGCACTGTCCAACACAATCTGGACGGTGTAGATGAAATAAACACATCACGGTGCCCCATGCTGGCAAAACAGATGGATGACTTGAATAGATCACATACATCCGAGGTGGGTCCCAACAAAATAGGTGGACGACGAGGATATAAAACATTTACATCAAGGTGAGGCCACTGTCCAGAAGATCAGGACAGTGCAGATATAATAAATACATCAATGTGGGTCCCACCCACAAGTGTGAGGTGGGCCACGTTAGACGGCGTGGATGAAACATATATACCAGGTGGGTCCACATGTGTGGGACCCACCAGAAATGAATGGATGGTGTGATCAGAATACATACATCAGGGCCCCACCATCCACTGCCGGACGGTGTGGCAAAGACACAAACATCAGGGTGGCCACCCACCATCCAGATGATGGATGGCTGGGATAAAACACATAATATCAAGGTGGGCCCCCACAAACTGCTGACGTCAGCAGCAACTACTGTTCACTGCATGGGACCCGGCAGATTAACGGTTTAGATCTATGCACATCAAAGGTGGGTCCACGATGGGCGGTGGGATATAACATATACCTCGGTGGTGGGATCCACCGTCCATGTGGTTGGACGGTGTGGATCTAATACATACTTCATACGTGGGTCCCACAAGACCATCCAGGCACGGACAACCACATATATCATGGTGGTTCCCACCTGTCTAGCCCATGAACAATGTGGATGATGGGACCCACAGAGCTTGGTGGCGTCAATACACTAGCTATATAACTAGTGTGAGGTACCCAGCCAATCCGTTTTCAAGGTGGGGTCCATCTTGTGGACGGCATGGATCAAGTGGGACACACTCCATCACAAAAAAAATATAGAGAGAGAGAGAGAGATCGGAATAACGGAGGGACCCTGCCACTATGGGTTCCTCTTTGATACAAATCATACATGAAGATGGGTCCCACCATATGTGGGCCTTAAATCAAAAGAAAAGGTACTATGAACACCCACCGTTCGTGCTTCTTCTTGGATCAATGGCAAGTTAAGCTCCTCGGCTACCACTTTGATGGAGGATGATGGAGATTGGACGGTGGAGATGGGAGATGAGGGGGTAGGAAGATGGGCCACACCAAGCTTCTCCTCTCTTTGGAAAGCCATGGACGGTTTGCTTTCTCTTGCTTGGGAGAATGGGTAAGAAGAGAGAGAGAGAGAGAGAGAGAGAGAGAGAGAGAGAGAGGTTGTAAGAGAGAGAGAAAGATGGGTGATGGGTGAGTGAGTGATGGGTATGTACTTGACATGTATGGGTGGGGAGAGAGAGTTGACTTTAGGGGTTGCTTTTAGGGATCGGACATGTACTTGACATGATTAATGTGATTGATGGGCCATGTTCTCTTGGGTTTGTAAATACACGACATTTTTCTCAAACTGAACACGGTCCCACATCTCCTGGCCCTTGTATCGCCCCGGGGCGCAAGACATGGTATCAGAATTATGCCGATGGCATGGTCGCAAGGGTACAAGTATCGGGTCGAGCTGATTCTGGAATATGGGATACGACTTAGGATCACATGCAAACGACGGTTACAAATCGCGGGTCGTCGGAATTCGACCGGGAGGAACGCGGAAGCCTAAGTAATGGTACGGGCTAAGATACCGGTCTTACAGTTACATAAGAAGTACGAGTGGTGCTGAACCCACGATGAGGCCACAATGTCCACACCATCGCACGTGACTATAGACTACTGGTAGATACATTGTGAGAGATTTTCGTTTGAGGCTTTTCAGGTAATATTTACATATGTATGATATTTTAAGGTAACAATTAAATTCACTATTAATAACAATGTATTACGAATAATGTGTTCAGAAATGGAGCAGAATAAATTCTATGAACAGGAAAAAGTTACAAGTGAACCACGTAGCTGGTTCAAAGTCATTTATACGACATCGTTACAAGATGGTAAGAAATTACTTGTGATTATTAAGTTGATATATTCTTTCCATGCATTTACATTAACTCTATTTTCCTTTCGATTGTGCAGCGAGATTTCATCACCAGCTAGGAGCCTAGACCAGTAGACCTCTACAGAGGGACTCATTGTCGGCAGGCAAAGGGATCTTGAGTTCATCCTAGAGCCAGCGAGAATTCGGTAAAAATCCTTATATTGTAAAATTTAATTGCATTGATTTATAATAATATCATTCGTTATGAAAATTCATATGTTTTCTTTACAGGCAGCGATGGACACATACGCAATCAGCCCACTCTCGATGGTAGTTAGTGGAGTGAGCCAGATATCCTGAGCGAGGTGCTTGACACATGTTCTGGATATGTGCGTGGGCTTAGCTATGGTGCCAAGCTCATGGCACTCGCTAGAGCTGCCTCCAGGCGATCCTTCGCTAGGGAGAGCGCCCTACGCTTAGCTCATATGGCAGAGAGAGAAGTTCAGCAGTTACGAGTTGTCGTCGATGAGATTAAAGAGTAGCTGGAGAGGTAGAGGGAGGAGGAGCAAAAGTAAACGGAGAAGGAGGAGAGGCGACAGGAGGATCAGGAGAGAAGGATCGAGGAGATGCGGGTGGAGCATGAGCGATGGATGCAGGAGATGTTTCAAGCTCTCGCTGCACGCTTTGCCACCGATACCCCACCACCTCTGCCTTCATCTTCGTGATTATTTTATTTTATTTATGATTTATTTTATATACGAATGTTAAACTTATACGTATTTGTGCGTGGATGAATATTATGGGTTGTATGTGGATGTGGATAGGATTTTTTTATTTTATTTATGATTTATTTTATATACAAATGTTAAACTTATATGTATTTGTGCGTGGATGAATGTGGGTTGTATGTGGATGTGGATAGGATTGTTTATGTATGGATGGATGTGGTTTGTGTTTGGATGGATGTAATTTGTGTTTAGATGGATGTGGATATGAATATGATGAAAATATATTGTAATAGGTGTATTTATAGGTGTGTATTAGGAATTTTTTCCTAAAATTTAAAAATAAATGAAACCGAGAAGAAACAGACTATTACCGACGAAATATTTCATTGGTAATAGTAGGTCCAAAACTTATACCGATGAAATCTTTCGTAGGTAAAAATTAATACAAAAATTTATACTAACGATCTACATGAGATATACCGATGACTTATTTTGTCGGTAATAGAGGGCTTATGCCGACGAATATACTCGTCGGTATTATTGTTTTACCAACGAACGTACTCGTCGGTAATGTCGTTAATCCACAGTTTTACTGATGAAGATATTCGTCGATATAAGCTGTGTTTACCGACGAAATATATTATTTTTTCCTACCAAAAGTAATATATTTTGCTGACGATTTTATTTGTCGGTATTTTTTTTATCATTGCCGACGAAGTCATATTTCGTCGGGAAAAGCCTTTAGCCACGGTCTTATTGCGACAATCTTTCCGACAACAGATTTCGTCGGTAATAATCATTATCAACGAAAAAATATCAAATAACGACGATTTATGTTGTCGATAAAAGAACAATTTCTTGTAGTGATATCTCGTGTACCCTACTTGATCGTAGTTGACAGTCTTATGTACTTCATAATTATACGAGACTGAATATTTCACATGCAGTGGGTGGTGTGAGCAGATACATGTCAAACCCCGACAAGCAGCCCTAGAGGCAGTGAAATTGTTACTTTATTATATATGAGGTACGATGGAGTATGTCTTGACATTCGAGTAGGCTACGTGGATTCAGATTATGCTGGTAATGTCGACAATATAAGGTTGACTTTCGATTACTCAATTGTGTTAGTGGGTGGAGTTATCAATTGGATGTTGAAGCTTTATTCTGTGGTTGCTCTTTTCACAATTAAAGTGGAGTATATGACAGTGATAGAAGCATTCAAGGAAGCTATTTAGTTGAAATATATGATGAATGAGTTAAGGCTTTAGCCAGAAGTCGTGCTTGTGCTTTATGATAGCGAAAGAACAATCAATTTGGCAAAGAAGTCAATGTACCATTCTTGGACTAAACATATTGATGTTCATCATCATTTTATCCGACATATGCGAAAGGAAGGTGGTGCTACTCTTAAGAAAATTCACACCAATGAAAATTCAGCGGACATGCTTTCAAAGATGGTTCTTGTAGAGAAGTTTAGGTTTTGCTTGACTTCTCTAGGGTTAGCAAAGAAGGTATGAAGATGAAGTGTGCATGAGAAGTGACGATGATGGTGCTACTATAAAGGAGAGTAGAGATGGTTATAAAAACTTGAAACAGTGGAGCTGAAGGATTAAAGCCACGACGGAGATTGTTGATAGAGTGCCTTTAATTTGGTGCAATGGTGTTCAGTCGACTGAGAAATTCTTGGGTCAACTGAAGAACATTATAATATTCCCAGTTGATCGAGATCTGTTTCAGTTGACCAAGCAGAATATGTAAGGGCAGGTTTTTGTTTCTAATTTCATACAGAAGTATATAAATAATTTTCTAATTACGACATTAGGGGATAATGAATGTAGCTTAGCATTTTTCATGGGTTTTAAGGGAGAAGCTAGGATTTCTCATTTGTAAGTTGTTCCATCACTAATAATTGTCTGATTATAATATATTGTTTATCACTTGGTACCATGATTTTTTAATGCAAGGATTTTTTCGTGTAAAATTTATGTGTTCTCTGTGGTTGCTTAAAATTTTTGTTCTCTATTGCATTGTATGATTTTGTCAGAGATTGCTCTCGCGCCAGACAAGTCGTGTTAGGGCTTGTTGCATCCCCAACACTTTTCCCAAAGGAAGAATTTGATCCCAAACGTGGGATTGGATGGTCAAAATACTATGCATTTTCAAACATAAAATCATTGTGTAATAATGATGTTAATTCCTTCTAATACTATTCAATACCACTTAGATATTTTGGATTGTAATTATCCAATACACATTTGTAGATCTGGAAATTAGCTAATCAACTAAGATTTAGGTTCATGACACATCCAAACAGAGTTCATAATTTAGACCATTCAAACTAAGTTCTTTACACGTACACAATTTCTAAATAATTCCAAGTGCATGTGTATCATCTATCATATTTTTTTAGGGTATCAAAGTTTTCCTATAAATGCTGTCCTTTATTTTTTTTTTAAATCCTAAAGTGTAATGAGTTTTGAGAAAAAAATCTTCATTCTTTAAAATTTATGAAAATGGTACTCGTACTGTAACAAAAACTATTCCTTTCGAATGCATTATAAGTTTTTTGTTTTTTAAAAAGAACTTTTCGGTACCATTAGAAACTTTCAGTACCTAGACTTGAATCCAGTTTAATAATCAATATAATTTTGAGGATATGGCCCAAACTAAAGTGGGTCCAACCATTCAGACAGTTTAGATTAGTTACGCATTGGTGACATATGTACTATGGCTTTAGTGTCTAAAGTATGGTGGAGTTCAGACTCTCCAATTTTTCAAGCAGTCTGCATCTTTCAAGGAGATATGTAAACAACAGGTATGACGGTCTATCTACAGATAGGACGCGAACTGCCTGTTCTGCAGCTGGAAGGTATGTGGGGCTGTCATGATATCTACGAGAAATTCACTAAGCTTTGCAAGCTCAAAGTAGGACAGGAGCTCAAAAAAAACAAAGCTCAGGTGGGCCGCATGACGTAAAGCAACGAGAATGGAAACGACTACTGTTGTCGGTTGGTTGGGAAAGGATATGTCAAATCCTATTGATGGTGGTTTAGACATCCATTGCTGACCATTCGTTTAAAAACATGCATGAGAAGCAAGTTCGAAATCGTACGCTATGGATGCAATCGCTGTCGGAGAAAAAAATGCCTGAGGTTGTAGGATCGTCTCCGCCATCTGAGTGGAATTTGGTAATTGCTGATATACGGTTGATTAGAAAAGGAGAAATTTCTTTTTGAAAGAAACCAAGCTCAACAATACTATTCTTAGTGAAGAAATGTTATCTGACCAATCTTGCATTGATCCTTCAGTTTGTATTAAAGGTGTATTATCTGCAGATGGGGCAGCGGAATGAGAATTTCTTACAATCAATGTCCATAGAATGACCTCTTGCAGCAAATCCGCGAATTGCATGGGGAAGAGGAATTGTTAGGGTCTGTTTGGATACCACGAGCTTGTTTGGATGCGGCCAAATAAATTACTTTTTTAAATTATTTTAAGTCATTAAGGGCTAGTACTCAACGTAAGCTACTTATGCCTCAAGTAGCTTATCTTGGTTTTTACTTAATCAGCAAATAAGCATGTGGGGATGCTGATGGGAAATCCCCTCCCACCCTGGCTGCTCGCATGCTCACCTTCCTACGTGAGCACCCATGCACATCTTTGCACATGTGAACACGTGATGCAGCACCCCTTGAAATTTTATGGGCCCAAATTTTAGCCACATCCAAAACTCTAGTGTGCCATAGCAAAGAGAAATGCAAATCAAGGGAGGAAATTGTTTCCTTTTGCCATGGCCCACCCGAGTTTTGGATCAGGCTGAAAGTTGGGCTTGTGAGGTTTTAGGGGGTGCCGCATCATGTGGACTATTCGGATTCTATGCCCATGGCACGTGTGCAAATGTGCACACAGGTGCTCACGTAAGAAGATGCATTGGTGAGCATTCCTCTCTCTCTCTCTCTCTCTCTCTCTCTCTCTCTCTCTCTCTCTCTCTCTCTCTATATATATATATATATATATATATATATATATATATATATATAGTGATAGATGTAGGATTACTCACTTGACACGGGCTATAGCATGTGAAGGCCTAGGTCCAAAGTCTATTGAGATCCAGTGAAACTCATAACTAAGACCTCCATATCTGAACCTCGCACAGGGGTTGAGAAGAGGGGTTAATGATTTTAGGTGCTTAGTTGATACGGGTGGTAGCATATGAAGGCATATATCCAAAGTCTATCTAGATTTAGTAGAACCCATAGCTTAACCTCCATACTCGAACCTTGCGAAAAGGTTGAGAAAAGAAGCTAATAATTATACTTATATGGTTAGTAACACCTCATGCAACATGCTCGTATTCTTGGAAGTTGAGACCCGGGGGGTGTGACTGATTTGTATACTTGATTTGATTTTGTACTATCTTTCACAAGGTCAACAAAATGACTTGTCAACACTATAGGAGTCGCCACTAGACAAAATGAAGGCTTTAGAATCCACTATTAGTAAGAATCTGTGGAATCACCTAGAGATCGAGAAAACCAAAGACTTGCCAACTCGAATGACTCTTGAATAGGTTTGCACTATCGATTATAGGTACGAGCCTTGCATACAGTAAAGGAAGAAGTTATGCACCCTTTTACCACTCGTGTGAAACATGGTCTTTCCCAGACTGTACGCTTCCAAAAGGGATTCAAGGAACTTCCAGTAAAAATACTAAGCTTTAAATATGTAAATTACAAAAGATAACTGGAAACAAAATGATAAATGTAATAAAAAAAAAGTTTTTCGATAAAAGTACGAAAAAGAAAAAGAACATAGAGTTTTCACTTCCTCCTTTAAGTTTTCTAATATAAGAGATCCTCAAGAGAGGCAACTGCAGAGTATACTTTATACGATGTCAGAGTAGAGCCTATTATCTTAGGTGTTCAAAGCAGTGGGGTTGAAATATACAAACTGAAAAACGATCGAGAATACGATGTCGGCTTTGAAGTTAAAATATAATAAAGTTACCATTGAAGTTGAAATATAATAGAAGAGAATGAAAAAGAGAGAGAAGAGATTGAAAGAATAGACGGCAAGCCGAGCTTTCCATCTTTTGAATGGTAGAGGCTAGGGTGTAACACGCCGAACTTTTCAATACCCAAGTAATTAAAGTTTTCGAGTGTTACCATGAAATTTAACTTATTGTGTACATGTGTACAATACCAATCTAGCTATCCTAATGTTACATCCATTCTCCAACATGAATCTGACCATTGAGAATAATCTCCATTCATAGATCAAGTCATCTGACCGTTGATTTTGAGATAGGATCATTATATAGTGTTTTCACTTGTCCATCATAACCAACCGTTTAGTCAACTATTCACCACTAGGTAAAGATATCTAATCGTCCACTATGAGTTTTGACTACCTGATCATAGTAAACTAGCTATTTGATCTCAACATCCACTTGTACACATATCAAATTTAGATTTTGATCCGTTCATCTTGTTCACCACCTATGAATATGCTTAACCCACCATTAAAAATATAATTTGAGAAACTTATACATGTGAACAAGTTACTTGAATCTAATGGTATATATGTTCTATCATTTGATCACTCCAAAAACTCACTTATGATCATCCGTTTACAAAATTCACCGTACACCCACTTACATACATTATTAGAATACTAACCATCAAGTTTTTCTATTTTTAACATGTCATCTGACCATTCATTATATTGTTTTTTTTTACACACGCACACACACCCCACACAGTCACGTTGGTGGAATTTCACCACCTATGGGTACTCGAACCCTTGACTAAGAGTTGAAACTCCTGAGAGTCTACCACCCGAGCAAGAGCAAGGACCCATTCATTATATTAGTTGATATATGTACATTCCTTTAATTAGCTTAGTGAATAATTTCTTATTCATAATGATTAACACATAAGTTCTTTTGTAAATTTACTTTAAAATGTGCCTACAACCACTTACAACCATTAGATTTCCAAAAACTCTCATATCAGCAATAACAACGAAAATGTCATTAATTTAACCTATACCCTTAAATTCTAAATCACATGATTCCCATGATCCATTTAATGTGAAATTTTATACAATGCCTATGTATTACAAATTAAGCATACATGTCAAAAATTGGCCCTTAGATCATTGTAAAAGTAACCTAATTGATAATTAGCCCCTTAATCGTTGATTTTAGTGTCCATTGAGGGAAGAAACCTCATGGGTAGTCGTAGTTGGATATTTTCCTTCATATGAAAAACTTGGATTGCTCATTGTATGGACCAAGTGTGAAATATGATGACCCTACTTTGGTAGGCTTTTCCATAGGCACGAAGTTATCCTTTCAAGGCCTACCAACTCCTTATAAATCTAGATCTTCCGATTTAATTACTTTCTTCTGTCCATCACAACTGAAATTTTAACTATACTCTGGCCTCATATGATCACGAGGTTATACAAAATTTAGGCCTCGATCTATGATCATATACCATTGAAGGTTGAAGCCAGTTCCTTCCTTTTGGTACAAAAGATGAAACTTTAAATTTAGACTTTTTCTATTATCGATCAACCGCCAAATTTTTTCTAATTGTTTTTCTATCATGACTAAACATTTCTTCTAAAATTGGACCTTGATCATTAAATATGGATCGTTAATTGAGATTACGTTCATTTTGACACCCATTAAGAGAATTTTCAAAATAGGTGAAAAGGCTGAGCTAAGAGTCTTAGAGAGGGGGTGAATAGGACTATGCCAAATTAAATTTAAATGCAGAATTAAGAAAGAACTAGAACAAGATAGTACTTATCAATCCCAAATATCAGAAATAAATAGCAACCTCAAATGCACAAGTATTGAGAGGTTGATACACATGTTATTCTAAGTACAACCTTACACCAAAAACCAATGGCTTATGGTAGGACAACCAGATTTTTAGAACGGTCTATGTATCAAAGTCCCAAACTAATACAGAGGAATAAAGACTAAAACAGAAATAAATATCTACTGTTATTAGAACATTCACCACATGTGCAGAAAATAAATTACAATCATTCACCACAAATGCAAAATGATAAATATTCACCACAACTCCAGCAATTATAGTGGTTCGCTTGTATGCACACCAACTGTTAGAAAACAGTCACACAACTGCTCCACTCTCAATATCCTCACCCACGGGATATTGGCTTTCACTATGAAATAGGTTTTCCAAGGTTCACCCAAAGCCTTCACAATTGTGTTCTCAAAGGGCTACCACAATTAAAAACCCCACTCACTGAGATTTTCTGGCTATCTCAGTCAAAACAAAAAATGAAAGATTTTCTGGCAATCTTAGAAACCAAATACAGAAAATTGAAATTTACTTATCTGAAGATTCTTCTTCTGATGAATCCCGGTAAAACCAATCGATGTAGATGTTTAATGTATATGTTCAATGTTCAATCTCACATATGGAAGGGTTCTTAGATCAAAATGATTTTTAGATTAAATCAACCTGGGCTATCTTGATTTGATTTTGATCTTAAAAAGGGTAAAATAAATATTCCTTTTTAAAAGAAATAGAATGGAATAGAGATTACAAAATCAAATGCAAAAAAGCTATTAAAAGAATCTTAAATACTAACTAATTAGCTTCTCGAATGTGGCAACAAGTTTCTCAGACTTGTGACTTGCATATATTTAGAATGAATTGAAAAACTCTGAAAATCATCCCCAATTTATAGCCAAAAATACTGTTCACGCGACTGGCCTAGTGGTCGGCTCGACTGGTCGAAAGACCAACAGTATTTCAAAATTTCTTGCGTGATAAGATAAGATCGTTACTCGACTGGTCGAGTGGCCTGCTTGACAGGTCGAGCCATGCACTCGACTAGTCGAGTGAGACCCAAAAATGTTGCTAGACTTTGAGTCGAGCCTGCATGACTGGTCGAGCACTGTTCACTCGACTAATCGAGCAGTGTCTAGGACTGGTCGAGAATCGAATAGAAAATTTCAAAAATTCACAACAAACCTTGGACTGGTCGATCCAGTGTCTGGACTACTCGAACCATGACTAGGACTGGTCGAAAACTGACTTATAAAATTATCAAATGACATATGATATAAATGGAAATTGTATGACTTATCCTAAGGTCAATCTAAGGTCAAACAATCCTTACTTCTGAGATTGATTCATCACATATCATTCTCTTAAAGTAGTTGAAGCTTGAAGGCTTGATCTAGTACTTGAACTTCTTGTTCTTGAACCTCTTGTACTTGAACTTCTTGTTCTTGAAAGTGAACATCTTGATGTTGTACTTGAACTTCTTATTCTTGTACTTGAACTTCTTGATCTTGTACTTGAATGTAGACAAGATTGGCAAGGATGACATGAAGTTGATCTTACAATAACCACTAAACAAGATATAGATTCGAAGAGGTTTTGACATTACAAAATTTGAAAAACCTAGGAACTAGATAAGATAGCATTTACAATCTTCCCCTTTGTTAAATTTATGACAAAACAAAACAAGACCAAGAAATCATGCACCAGTTAAATCAATAAAGAATCATGCACCAGTGAAAAATAGGTCAATATAAATCAATACTCCCCCTTAATAATTTACTCCATAGAATCCAAGAGAAGGGAAGAAATTGCTTATAATACCTATATATGAAACAAATACAGATCCAAAAAATAACCATTTCTCCACATATTCTCCACATCTTCCACTCCATAAAATCCAATATCATGAAATAGACATACTAACATAAATTCTCTCCCCTTTTGTCACAATATGACAAAGGAAAGAGCATATAAATGATGGCAATATAAGAGAAGAATAAGAGCAATGAGTAATGAGAGTAAGAAGTAAGTTCAAGATAACATAAACATTGTCAAGATAACCATTAAAAACATGTCCACAACAAGAAAATATGTCCAAGCACATAGAGTCAAGAGAAATCCAAGTATAAAAGTTATTACAAATCAGAAATTCAACACTAATCTGAATTAGAGGAAGGAACAGGTATGAAAGGATCTATTTAATGTAATCTCTTGTTAATGTACCTAAGATATTTGCGCATATATTTAAATTGAGTTTCTTGGGACACATGCATACCATCGACCTTCTCCTCAAGAGATTGCAAACGCGCATCAAAGTCAGAAGGCTGAAAATCAGGATCAGCCACAGAGTTAAACTCAATCTCATCAAATATGTCATCCATATTGACATCATCTAGAGGTAAAGCATCCTCCTCTTCAATTACTTCAACTGCTCTTCCAGCACCCACATCAACTTGGCCCGGAGCTAACCTCAAATTCATCTTATTTATGTTTGAGTTGTTGAATGGAAGATGGTGAATGGGAGCTTCTCCAACAGGCATTGCCACTAGACTATGAGTGGTTAAGACAGTTATAAGATAAGCAAAAGGGAATATCACTATGACATGGATGGAGACAAAATTGAATCATGATATAACAGATAAGAGATGGAAGACAAACAGAGACACTAGTAATAATAGAATGAAGTATTTGAGCCATGAAAGTAGTAAGCTCAGTCTTATTACCAGACCTTAGGTAGACATTAGAAATGAAAATTCGATGGAGAACCCTGTATCTAGGTAACATAAACTTGAAACTGAGTGTATTCCTAGAACTCCATTCCGCATCCATATTGCATAAAACTCTAGTGAGCATTCTTTTCCTAGATTCAGACAATTTTGCTACAAGAGTATAAATGGGAATACCATCATCATTGACTAGAAGATCCATCAATCCAGAAATTAGGTGATGATCCACATTAATTGGACCTTCTTTGGTTGTGATAGTAAATGTTAGATTCTCAGTAGAGAAGTCACTAATGCAAGCAAACATGGCCTGCATAATGGAACGGTAAGTAGGACCACCCAAATGTAAAATATTATCCCATCCTACAGATTGAAGGAGAGGAACAATGCCAAAAGTTGCCAAATGATCAGTGTTAACCATCCATTCAACTATCACGTTGTGTAAGTGAATATCCCACACATACTCGGGATCTTCTTCGGGTGACCGAAGAAGGTGCACCGTGATAGGAGCGGAACGAGGAGAAGAGGAACCACGGGATCCTTTCTTCTTATTTCTACTCTCCATTGCAACAAGAAAAATAAGGAATATAAGGAATGAAAAAGAGAAAAGAAAGGTTTTAAGTAAATCATATTTTTAGTTAGAAAATCCAACAAACTACCATAAACCTTGAAATAAACAACAAAAATAAGGAAATCAAAGTGCAAAGAACTTAAATTTCTAAGAAAATTGAAAATGAAGCACTAATCGAAGAAGAATCGAAGATGGGTTCGACCGGTCGTGGTAGGGCTTGTTGGAGAAGAAGAACCACATGAAAAAAAAAGTATTTTTCCCTAAATAAATGGCAAAACCCGAGTTTCACGATTGGTCGTGTACATACTCAACTGGTCGAACCATGACTGGTCGAGTGTGTACTCGATTGGTCGTGCACCACTGAAAATTTACAATTTTGCAACTATTTAAATTTTAAAAATTTTAAAATAATAAATATATATACATAATGATACAAATAGGTACAAATAATAAGTTCTTATTGTACATACCAAGATCAAATTTCAATTTTGCAAACCTATTTTTGTCGAGCGGTTTTGTGAATATATCTGTAAGTTGATTCTCGGTCTGAATATATTCCAATGAAATCATCTTGTCTACCACCAATTCACGAATATAATGATATCTAATGTCAATATACTTAGTTCGTGAATGTTGAATTGGATTTTTAGAAATATTAATTGTTCTTGAATTGTCACAATTAAAATCATAAATTCTTACATAATTTCGTAATCACTTAACATTCTCTTCATCCACACAAGCTGAGTGCATGCATTACTAGCAGCAATATATTCAGCCTCAGCTGTGGAGAGCGATACGGAACTTTGTTTCTTACTTAGCAAAAAAACCAAACAGTTCTCGACTTAGAAACAACCATCGTTGGTCAATTTACGATCATCAATGTTACCAGCTGAATCAACATCTGTCTAACCAGCTAATTGCACACTAGTATCATGTGGATACCAGAGACTAAGATTAGTTGAACTAGCGACATATAGAAAAATGCGCTGAACAACAATCAGGTGTGACTCTTTAGGGTCCAATTGATATCTAGCACAAATTCCTATGCTAAAAGCAATATCAGGTCGGCTCGTAGTTAAATAAAGTAAACTACCTACCATACTACGATAGAACTTTGGATCCACACTCTTACCTGTTAAATCCTTAGAGAGTTTTAGAGTAGTACTCATTAGAGTATCAAAATTTTTCCCACTCTCAAATTCAAACTTTTTAACTAAGTTCAGAGCATATTTGGTATGAGAGATAAAGAAACCATCAGGGAGCTGTTTAACTTGCAACCCTAGGAAATAGTTAAGTTCTCTAACCATGCTCATTACAAATTTAGATTTCATAAGATCTGCAAACTCAACATTCATATTAGCACAGGTAAATCTATAGATCATGTCATTAACATAGATTTGTACTATTAGTATGTGATCATTATGTTTCTTAACAAATAATGTTTTATCTATACTCCCCATAACAAAGTAATGACTTAACAAGAATTCAGTCAATTTCTCGTACCATGCCTTGGGAGCCTGTTTCAAACCATAAAGCGCTTTTTTCAGGCGATAGACATGATTAGCATGCTTAGGGTCTTCAAAACCCTTTGGTTGTTCAACATACACTTCTTCATGCAAATCATCATTTAAGAACATATTTTTTACATCCATTTGATATATTTTAAATTTTTTAAAGCACGCGATGGATATAAATAGTCTGAATGATTCAAGACGAGCTACTGGGGCAAAGGTCTCATCATAATCAATACCTTGAATTTGAGTGTACCATTGTACAACCAGCCTAGCCTTATTTCTAATAATATTACCAAGTTCATCAGACTTATTTTTAAAAATCCATTTTGTTTTGATAATGTGTTTATCTTCATGTCTAGGAACCAAATGTCATACATCATTTCTAACAAACTGATTGAGCTCTTCTTGCATTGCTACAATCCAGTTTTTGTCAGTAAGGGTTTCTTTTACGTTAGCCGGTTCTATCTGAGATGTAAAGCACACATAGTTGCACATATCTTCTAGTTGTTTATGAGTGTGCACACCAGTGAGAGGGTTTCCAAGGATTTGATCAGATGGTTGGTCTTTAATTGTCCGTAGTTCAGTATTATTCTGACTAGATGAAAAGTCTGGTTTATCATATAAAAAGACTTCATCATTTTCTGAACTTGATATAGGTGTATTCAAGTGATCATCTATAACCACATTAATGGAGTCTTGAATTACACCAGTCCTCTTATTAAGAACCCAATACGCTCAACTATTCAGAGCATACCCTAAAAATATCCCTTTATCACTTTTGGTGTTAAATTTATCCAGATTTTCTTGGTCACGCAAGTTGTAGCACTTACTGCCGAAAACTCGAAAGTATTTAATAGTAGACTTTTTATCAAACCACATTTCATAAGTCATTTTACTATTTGATTTTCTAATATAAATGTGGTTAATTATATAACAAGCAGTATTTACGACTTTAGCCTAAAGATTTTTAGGAAGCTTCATACTATTTAGCATTACATTTGTCATTTCTTGAAGGACTCTATTTTTCCTTTCCACTACACCATTTTATTGTGGTGTTTTGGGCGCAGAATATTCATGTGATATTCCCTGGTTACTATAAAATTTCTCAAAACTGCTATTTTCAAACTCAGAACCATGATCACTACGGATCTTAGTGACTTGTGATTCTTTTTCAGTTTGGATACGTTTAAGTACCCTTTTTACTTCGTCGAGAGTTTCTGATTTCTCTCTTAAGAAGACTACCCAAGTATACCTAGTAAAGTCATCTACAATGACCAGAATATACTTCTTGCCACCTCGACTCTCTGTTCTAGTTGGTCCAATGAGATCCATATGGAGAAGTTAGAGTGGTTTAGATGTGGCATTGGAGTTCACCTTTTTGTGAGCACTCCTGCTTTATTTACCAATCTGGCACTCGCTACATATTTTATCCACTTTCTTTACTTTAGGTAGACCTCTTACTAATTCACTTTTGCTCAATCTATACAAGTTACGGTAGTGTACATATCATAGGCGCTTATGCCATAATTCGGTCTTAACGGTTTGTACAATGTAACAAGATAGCTTAGATGAGCTTAAATCACTGACTATGTAGTAGTTCTCAGAAGTTCTGCGACCAGTTAATATTACAGAACTATTCTTATTTAAAATTTCACACCCTTGGTTGGTAAATTTTACACTATGATTATTCTATTATTGTATATTTGAGTGATGCTTAATAGATTATATTTTAAACCTTCAACATATAAAATATTCTCAAATAGAGGGAGGTTAAATAGTTGAACCATACCTTGGCCAACAATTCTATAGTTGCTACCATTGTTGAATGTGACTGAACCATCAGCCATGTCTTTAAGACTGGTGAATAAACCTTTGTCACCTGTCATATGTCTGGAGCAACCACTATCTAGGTACCACTTTGAATGGCTCGAAGCCTTAAAAGCGGTGTGGGCAACCAAACAAGTAACCTTAGGGACCCATTTCATTACAGCTTTGGGTTTAGGAGCATAGTTGGTCTTTTCATGTTTACAGTTGTTATAAGTCCTACCCACTGAGTTAGATTTTAAGAGCTCCTTAAGCAAGTCAACAATTTTCTCAGCTAAAGGATAACGATTCTGATTTTTATAGTTGATATGGTTGCTTTTAGGTTTTAAAGTCTGAAAAGTTATAGTAATTTTAGAATTATTTTGATTTAGACTTTTCTCTTTTGAGTTAGAAGACTCCCCTTTAACAAATTTAAGTGGAGTATTCTTATATTTGGGAAAAATACTTTTATCATAGCCTAACCCAAATCGATCGCCACATTTTCTAAATCTAGATAAAAGTTTTTTTAATTTAGGATCACCTCGGGCATACCTTCATGTGTCCTTCAAACTCAAAAGCAAAGAGACTTGTAGTTTTACCCTTTTATTTTCAGATTTTAAGTTTTCAACTTGGGACGTTTTGAAATTTAAGTCGCACTTAGTTTTTTTAAAGCAATCTGAAAAGTGTGATCTTTCTAAAACTAAATTATCAAAATTCTCTTTTAGTTTTAAAAACTTTTCTTTCTAAAGTTTTAACTTTATAGCTATTTTACAACTTTCCCTATATAGGGCATCATAAGCATCTTAAAGGTCTTCTTCAATTTCATGGTCACTACCCAGATTTTCTTTACTGGTTGAATCATCATTATCTGAAAACATGAACTTGGCTAGAGTCATTAGGGCTTTAACATCATTAGCTGACTCGGTTTCAGAATCTTTTGACTCAGAAGAGACTTCAGCGTAAGAAGATTCATCCCATGTAGCCAACATACCTTTCTTTTTAGACTTGTCCTTCTTAGGACATTTATTTGCTAGATGCCCATATTCATCGTAGTTGTAGCATTGGCTATCTTTAAGTGATTTCCAAGTTCTAGATCTACCATTTTTCTTCTTAGAGGGTTTTCAAAAATTAACGCTTTTGAAAATTTTATAAAACTTCTTAGCTAAAAGTGCCATATCATCCTCTGAATTTTCGTAATCAGAATTATTAGAATTATGAGAAATACCATTAGAAGATTTTAGGGCTATGGATTTACCTTTAGGACCCTTAAAATTTAACTCGAAGGTTTGTAAAGAACCAACAAGTTCTTCAACCTGCATGTTATCCGTATCACAAAGTTCCTGAATGACAATGACTTTTGAATTGAACCTTTCAGGCAATGAGTGTAGTATCTTTGCATAGATTTTACTTTCTGGGATGCTATCTCCAAGACCCCACATTGAGTTGACTATGTCATTTAACTTAGTATAGAAGTCCATGAATGCTTCACTTTCTTCCATACGTATTTCCTCAAACCTAGTGGTAAGGATTTGAAGTTTAGATTTCTTGACAGTAATCGTACCCTCGTATGTCATTTTTAAGATATCCTAGGCTTGTTTTGCAGTATCACAAGATATAATCCTTTTGAATTCATCTGGTGATAGAGTGCAAGTAATTGCATTTAAAGCCTTAGCGTTGGCACTGCCCTCATTTTTCTGAAGAGTGGTCCAAGTATTATAAGTTGTAACCTTAAGGGTTTTAATACCATCAATGCCTAGAACTTCAATGGTAGGTGGGTTCCACCTAGTCACTGTGGATTGCTACACATTTTCATCATTAGATATCAAAAAAATTCTCAATTGGCTTTCCAATAAATCTAAATAAATGAGCTATTAGTCTCTGATACCACTTGAAAAGGCCGAGTTAAGAGTCCTAGAGCTTGGGGGGGAGGGGGGGGGGGGGGGTGAATAAGACTATGCCAAATTAAAATTAAATGTGGAATTAAGAAATAACTAGAACAAGATAGCACTTATCAATCCCAAATATCAGAAATAAATAGCAACCTCAAATGCACAAGTATTAAGAGATTGATGCAGATGTTGTTCTAAAGATAACCTTACACCAAAAACCAATGGCTTATGGTAGGACAACCTGATTTCTAGAACGGTCTGTGTATCAAAGTTCCAAACCAATACAGAGGAATAATGAATAAAACAGAAATGAATATCTACTGTTATTACAACATTCATCACATGTGCAGAAAATAAATTACAATCATTCACCACAAATGCACAATAATAAACATTCACCACAACTCTAGCAATTATAGTGGTTCCCTTGTATGTACACCAACTATTAGAAAATAGCCACACAACTACTCCACTCCTAATATCCTCACCCATAGGATATTGGCTTTCACTATGAAATAGGTTTTCCAAGGTTCACCCAAAACCTTCACAATTGTGTTTTCAAAGGGCTGCCACAATTAAAAACCCCACTCACTGAGATTTTCTGGCTATCTCAGTCAAAACAAAAAATGAAAGATTTTCTGAGAATCTTAGAAACCAAATACAGAAAATTGAAAAATGTACTTATCTAAAGATTCTTCTTCTGATGAAGCTCGGTAGAACCAATTCAATGTAGATGTTCAATATAGATGTTTAATGTCCAATCTCACATATGAAAGGGTTCTTAGGTCAAAATGATTTTTAGATTAAATCAACCTGGGCTATCTTGATTTGATTTTGATCTCAAAAAAAGTAAAATCAATATTTATTTTTAAAAGAAATAGAATGGAATAGAGATCACAAAATCAAATACAAAAAAGTTATTAAAAGAATCTAAAATACTATCCAATTAGCTTCTCGAATGTGGGGAAAAGTTTCTCAGACTTGTAACTTGAATATATTTAGAATGAATTGAAAAACTCTGAAAATCATCCTCAATTTATAAGCAAAAATACTATTTACTCGACTAGCCTAGTGGTCAGCTCGACTGGTCGAAGGACCAACAACATTTCAAAATTTCTTGCGTGATATGATAAGATTGCCACTCGACTGGTCGAGTGGCCTGCTCGAATGGTCAAGTCCTACACTTGACTGGTCGAGTGAGACCCAAAAATATTGCTGAACTTTGAGTCGAGCCTGCATGACTGGTCGAGCACTGTTCACTCGACTGGTCGAGCAGTCTCCAGGACTGGTCGAGAGTCCAACAGAAAATTCTAAAAATTCATAATCAACCTTGGACTGGTCGAGAGAATTCTTGGACTGGGCGAGCCAGTGTCTGGACTAGTCGAACCATGACTACAATTGGTCGAAAAATGACCTATAAAATTACCAAATGACTTATGATATAAATGCAAATTGTATGACCTATCCCAAGGTCAATCTAGGGTCAAACAAACTTTACTTGTGAGATTGATTCATCATATATCATTCTCTTGAAATAGTTAAAGCTTGAAGACTTGATCTAGTACTTGAACTTCTTATTCTTGGACCCCTTGTACTTGAACTTCTTGTTCTTGAAAGTGAACTTCTTGATGTTGTACTTGAACTTCTTGATCCTGTACTTAAACTTCTTGATCTTGTACTTGAATGTAACCAAGATTGGCAAGGATGACATGAAGTTGATCTTACAATAACTACTAAACAAGATACATATTTCAAGAGGTTTTGGCACTACAAAATTTGACAAACCTAGGAGCTAGATAAGATAGCATTTACAATAGGCCCATCTAAAATTTAGATCACCAAGAAAATCATATACCTCGGCTCTATTCGACGACCTTAACACAATGGACGAATTAGATTTAAAGAAAGATTGGCAAAAAAGGATAAATTGGAGAAGCCCAATCCAAGTGGGATGGGAAACACACCTCTCTCACATGCCCACTCCTTTATAAAAGGAGTGTGCGTCCCCTCTCTACTCACTTGCCCACCTCTCAAACGTCCAGGGAGAAGGAGAGAGAGAGAGAGAGAGAGAGAGAGAGAGAGAGAGAATGAGAAAGAGAAAGAAAGAGAGGAGAAGCCTAGACACCCTCTTCCTTCTCCATATGTATGGTGTCTCCCTCTTGCTCAAGCGATGTCGTGATTCATATGGAAGTTTTTCATGTAGAAGCATTTCTACATGATATCTACCTAAGGTGAGGGTTTCCTTTAAGCTTACTGTAATTTAAGTTGATATGTTTTATCTTGCCTTTTACATGCTATGCTTTCATGTTACTACGATTCTTTCCCTATAATTGTTTAATTTACCAACAACAATTATTTATCCTTTGGAAATTATAGTTAATGTGTGAATTTAATTACGTGTGATCTTTATTAATTTATGTGGGGTAATGAATACAAGCCTTGCCCTTGCCTTTACCAACTTTGTTGAGTTATCCCTTGCTATTCTCCTCTTTCGTTGAGTTAGTCATTGCTACTCTCCTCTTTTGTTGAGTTGGCCATTGCTATTCTTATCTTTTGTTGAGTTAGCTTATTGCTACTCTTATCTTTTATTATGTTAGTCATGTGTTACCTTCCTTTAAAGCTTGGGCATGTATCTTGGAATTCCAAAACTCACATAATACAAATTATTTCTTTATCGATGCAAGTGATGTATTAAAGGTTTCACAACTAGTGATTCAAATATTTATCACGGACATAATGCGTTATAGGTAGCAGCCTTCTTAGTCAGCACGTAATTTCGTGGGTTGGTTGGCGTGGTGCACAATCGATATAAGCAAATCGTCATGCATGTTACATCACTTTTTAGGATTGGATGTCATGAATAGTCACTCCATGAACACATCATGTCACATAAATCCTCCAATCGCATTGTCGTGTCACCTTGAGATGTTCGCATAAATCCACATTAACGTTGGAGACGCGGCAAAACTTCGTAGTTATGGGATGTGGGGCAAGTCGGGTTTTCTACAAATTATATTTCACATTGTAATGATCACTATGTATGATGCGCCGCACACACTTTGCTAGGCGCGTATTCATATATATATATATATATATATATATATATATATATATATATATATATATATATATATATATATTGGTTGCGCATACCGATACCTCTCATAGTGGTGGAGTACGAGACGTATCAGAACTCTTACATTACTTTTATGAATATCTTGAGTTATTGTTAATCTTAAATGATAACCATCACTATGAGTAGGCCGTTGACCCTTTCCAGGTGATGTACAGATTGAAGACCCAGAGGACTATCTCCCTATGGAAGATTATACTTAATGAATAAGAAAATAGTTTTGTTGATATTCCGCTGCAAAATCGATAATGTAATAAGCTCCTATTGAGAGGACATTTGATAATATGTTGAATTCTTTTAATCTATTGGAATAATAAGTACAGTTGGTTTTACTCTCGTGAATGGTTACCTCTATGAATGTAACTAGATGTGATCTAAATGGAAAAAAAAGTGTGATTTTAAAGCATCCAAATTTTACATTATTAACACCTAGAATTCTCGAGCATGAGTATAAACTCTGACCATGAAAATTCTGGATGTTATATAGGGGCGCAAGCTTTGCCTCTGTCTCTCACTTTTTTTCTTTTTCTATTGCAAAACCTCATTCATCTCTCTTGCCAGACTCCCCTTTTATAGGCTTTTGGGGAGGGACACCTAAGGCGAGATGCATGGTAAGGTTCGGTTGCTCTGAGCCTGAGCTCTGATATCAATGCTAGGGTCAGGTAGACCAAAGCAGAGATAAGAGGATTAGATCAAACGAGCCAAAGTCAAATTAAAACCACGCAAACGGTAGAGTGTTCACCATATTTGCGCAGAAATGATGGAGCATCCATTGCATTTGTGCAAAAATGGTAGAGCTACCACCGCATCTGCACAAATGTGGTGGAGCTACCACCACATTCGCTTAATGGATCCTGGGGTGTCTACAATATGTTTAGTAAGTATGTTTTTAAAACACCTCAACAAAAGCCTCATGTTGATTCTAGTAATGCTGTAACCATGGAGCCCACTTTAATGTGTTAGATATCCATGTTGATTAAGTGCCTTTAATCTAGGTAAGTGCAATTAGGTTGACCGAAGCACGCTATGTTATTCCCGGTTGATTGAGGTCTACTTTGGTTGATCAACCGACTGTGTTGATATCTCGCTTAATCAAAGATGCGATCAACGGAAAGCGTATGTTCTTTTAGAAAGTGTGGGTCTAGGATCTAATCTTATATGAGGGTATTTAAGCTCAATTAGGGGAGAACAAGGAGAGCTTACATGATTTCTATGGTTTTACAAGGGGAAAATTTTGGATTTTCTATTTTGTAAGTTTTTCAATCTCTTATAATTCATTGTTCATAGCTTTGTGCCATGTCTTTTCCCGCAAGGGATTTCCATGTAAAAACCTCTATGTTCTCTGTGGTTGCTTGTTCTGTTTTGTTCTCTATTGAGTGTTTGATTCAGATTGAGTCTGGAAACATGACATCGAGGGGATTAAATGTGAAGTTCAAGACAAAGAAGTTCACAAGTTTATAGAAGTTGAAGATGAAAGCCCTCCTAATTTAGCAAGGTTTGCAACATGCACTTATTAGAAAAGAAAAATATCTGAAAAATATGAAGAAAGACAATTGGGATAATCTTGATTAGAAGGCGATTAGCACAATTCAATTGTGTTTGGCCAATGAAGTCCTTTATCATGTCATTGATCAGACGACTACCGCAGGATTATGAGTGAAGTTGGAGAACATCTATATGATGAAATTGCTCACCAATCATCTATATCTGAAGAGAAAATTCTATAATCTGAGGATGACAGAAGGGTCTCATCTCTCTGAGTACATTTACATCTTCAACAAACTAGTCTACAAACTGATAAGCGTGGAGGTGAAGATCGATAAAGAAGACAAAACCCTAATCGTGTTAATGTCTCTCCCGGAGTTCTACGAGTATCTGGTGGATACTATATGATATGGTAGGGATACTTTGGACGTTAAGACTAATATCTCAGCCCATAAGTATAAATAGTTGAGAAGGAATAGCGGAAGGGAAGTGTAACATACCGAATTTTCGTGGGCTCGAATATATACTCATGCCCAAGAATTTCAGGTGTTAATAATGTAAAGATTTGGATGCTTCAAAATCTTACCTTGATTTTTTTTCATTTAGATTACATCTAGTTATATTCACGAAAGTAACCATTCACGAGAGTAAAATCAACCATATTTATTATTCTATTAGATTAAAAGAATTCAACGAATTATCAAATGCTCTCTCAATGGGAGCTTATTACATTATTAATGTTTATGACGAAAATAAATAAAACTAAATATAAAGTTATCTCTTTATTTATTCAGAATAATCTTCCATAGGGGGATTGTCATCCATGTTTTCAGTCTGAAAATCGCCTTCATCATCCGTACGTTTAGAGAGGGTCAATGCCCTACTCATAGTGATGCTTATCCTTTAAGATTAACAATAATTCAAGAGATTCATACGAGTAATGTAAGGGTTCTGATACATCTTGTACTTCATCACTACGAGTGGTATCAGTATGCGTAACCAATATATATATATAGGGAAAAGGCATTATGCGCTCGACCTCACAAGTCCGTCCCATGAGGTCGAGCTGTGTGGGCCCCACCATGATGCATTTCAAACATCTACCCCATCAGTCAGATGCACCAATCCATCATGGGCCTAGGTCTCAAAAATTAAGTCAATCCGTGACTTGTGTGGGCCACACCACATACAGAAGTGGAGAGGAGTCGTGCACCATTAAAACATTCATAACCATTTTTTGGGCCCACTGAGATGTGGTTTGCAAATCCAGCCCATCCATTATGTGTGTCCCACTTGGATGAGGGTTCAAACCAAGTTTCAGATGCATGCAAATCTCAGGTGGGCCCCACCAAGTGTTTTTATATGTTTTAACGGTGTCTTCACATGATTTTAGATGGTATGGCCCACCTGAGTTCCGTATACGGCTGATTTTTAGGATATCCCATAATTTAGAGGGGACCCATCAAATGCACAGTGTTGATGGTCGACACGCATCACGGTGGGGCCCACATAGCTCGACCTCACGGGAGCTTATCATGAGGTTGAGCGCATAGTACCTTTTCCCATATATATATATATATATATATATATATATATATATATATATATGAATGCACGCATAGCAAAGTGTGTGTGGCTCATTATACGTAGTGATCATCACAATATAGAATATAATTCATATAAAACCGGCTAGCCCCACATTCTCACACTACAGAGATTTGTTAGCATGTCCAACGCTATTGTGGATTTATGTGAACACCTCGAGGCGGTACAACACATAAGTCAGATGAATTACGTAACACGATTTTCTCATGGAGCGACTATTTACGACTCTAATCCCTGAAGTGATATAACATGCATTGCGAATTACTTACATCAACTTGTGCACCACTACCCAAACACATGAAATTACACGTTGACTAAGAGGGTCTCTACCCAGAGTGCATTATGTCCATGATAAAATATTTGACTCATTAGTTGTGAGACCTCTAACACATCACTTGTAACAAAGGGGAAATAAATTAAATCATGTGAATTTTAAAATTCTAAGACACATGCCCAAGCCATAAATGGAGGTAGTACAAGGCTAACCATAAATGGAGGTAGTACAAGGCTAACCTAATAAAGGAGAAAAGTAGTATTAAGCTATCTCGATAAAAGAGAAGAGTAGCAAGTAGGCTAACTCCACTAAATAAGGGGAGATGAGCAAGAGACCAACTCGATATAGAGTGGAAGTACGCATCACTTTCAAAATTGACAAAGGCAAGGCTTGTATCTATAGCCTCATATAAATTCATAAAGATCATGCATAATTAAAATCATACCTTAACCATAATTTTCAAAGGATAAATAATTGATGATGATTAATCAAACAATTGTAGGGAGGATTCATAATAACATGAAAGCATGTAAAAGAGTAAGATAAATCATATCAACTCAAATTAATGTAAGCTTAAAGAAATCTCTCACCTTAGCCTTAGATCTAAACCCTAAGAAAATATCCATGTAGGAAAGCTTTTACATGAAAAGCTTCCACACGAATCATGACATCGCTTGAGCAAGAGGGAGACACCATACATATGGAGAAGTAAGAGGGCGTTTAGAATTCTCAGTCTCTTTCTCCGAAGAGGGCGTCTAGGATTCTCCTTCTCTTTCTCATTCTCTCTCCCTTTCTCTTTCTCTCTCTCTTTTTCTCTCTCCTCCTTATATGTTGGGGGTATTGGTGTGTGAGTGGAGATGGGCATGCACACTTCTTTTTATAAAGGAGTGGGCATGTGGGAGGGGTGTGTTTCACATCCCACTTCAATTGGGCTTTTTCAATTTGACCATTTTTGATGATCTTTCTTGAAATCTAATTCATCCAGTGTGTCGGGGTCTTCGAATAGGGCTGGGGTAGATGATTTTCTTGGTGATCCAAAATTTAGATTAGCCTATCTTGAAAATTCTCCTAACGGGTGCCAAAACGAACTTGATCTCAATTAACGGTCCACACTTAATGATCAAGGCCCAATTTTAGGAGAAATGTATAATCAAGATAGACAAATAATTGAAAAAAATTTAATGGGTGATCGATGGTGGAAAAGGCCTAAATCTAAAATTTCACTTTTGTACCAAAAGAAAGGAGCTGACTTCAATATTCAACGGTGTAGGATCATAAATAAGAGTTTAAATTTTATATAACCTCGTAGTCATATAAGAGAAAAGTGTGGATCAAATTTGAGTAACGATGAATAGCAGGAAGTAGTTAAATCGAAAGATTCAGATTTATAAGTCATTGGTAAGCCTCGAAAGGATAACATCACGCCTAAGGAAAAGCCTACCAAAGTGGGGTCTTCATATTTCACACTTTGTTTATATTATGGGCAATCCAAGTCGTTCATATTAAGAAAAATATCCTACTATGACTACATACGGGGTTTCTCCACTCGATGGACACCAAAATCAACAGTTAAGGGGTTGATTTGTCGATTGGGTCACTTTTACGATGATCTAAGGGCTGAATTTTGACATGTATAGTTAATTTATGATACCTAGGCATGGTATACAATTTCACATCAAATGGATTGTGAGAAACATGTGATCTAGAATTCAAAGGTCTAGGTTACTGGCATTTTCGTTATTATTGCTATTATGATAGTAAATGAAAATCTAATGGTTCTACATATTTATAAGCATATTTCTAAGTACTTTTTACAAAAGAACTTATATCTAAATCATTATGAATAAAAAATTATTCACCAAATTAATTAAGGGAATGTACATATATCAACCAACATAATGGATGGTCAGATGACATGTTAAAAATAGAAAAACTTGATGGTTAATACTCTGATCATGTATGTAAGTGGGTGTATAGTCAATTTTATAAACGGATGATCACAGGTGTATTAGAGTGATCCAAGGGTAGAACATGTATACCGTTATGTTCAAGTGACTTATTCACATATGTAAGTTTCTCAAATTGTAGTTTTGATGGTGGGTTAGGCATATTCATAGGTGGTGAACAAGATGAACGTATCAGAATCTTAATTCGATATGTGTAAGAGTGAATGCAGATATCAAATAGTTAGTTTACTATGATCAAGCAGTCTAAACTCAAAATGGACAGTCAGATATCTTTTCCTATCAGTGGATAGTCGATTGAATGATTGGTTATGATGGACAAGTAAGAATACTTGGAAATATAATGATCTTGTTTTAAAATCAACGGTCGGATGGGTTGATCTATGAATGGAGATCATTCTCAATGATCAAATTCATGTTGGAGAATAAATGTAAGGTTAGTAGAGATAAATTGGTATCGTACACATGTACATACTAAGTTAAACTTCATGGTGACACTTGAAAACTTCCAATGCTCGGGTATTGTAAAGTTTGGGGTGTTACAGGAAGATACTTCTATGGATGCATTATTTTCTTAGGGAGGATAGTTTGAGTGAGAAAATGGGAAGTCGCGATCAAGATCCCAGTCGAAGGGCAAAGGCAAGTTGAAGTGTTAGAATTATGACAGGATGGGGCATGTGAAGAATGATTGTTAGAATTCTAAAACTTAGGAGGAGAAATCAGATGATTCGCTGAAGGAAGCTAATTCACTATAATCCGGTGAAAGATCGATGGTGGTGATGTGTTTTCACTATCTAAGATCAGTCACTTCTATCATGAGTGAATTTTGGATACATGGGCATCATACTATATGTGTCCTCATCGGACTTGGTTCACCACATATAGCAAGTACGATAGTGCCCTAGAGCTTACGAGTAATGATTATCCTACAAGATGATCAGAGTTAGTTTAGTTCACATCAGGATGTTTAATGAGGCGAAGCATAATCTAACCAATGTCAGGCACGTTCCAGATTTAAAGAAGAATTTGATATCTCTAGGTCTTGATGCATTTTGGTGGAAATTTACTAGCTATGAAGGTGTACTTAAGGTCTCAAAAGGGGCACTAACTGTTATGAAGGCACAACATAATAAAAATCTTTACAAGTTGATCAAGAATACTATAACAGGTGGAACTGCCACGTCTATAGTAGAGTCCACATCGACACATTTGTGGCATGTGCACCTAAGCCACATGAGTGAGTGCGGTATGAAGGTACTTCTTGATTGTTAGTTAATTTTTCATTTTAAGAGTTTTGATTTAGATACATATGAACATTGTATATACGGGAAACAATCAAGGTTATCATTTAAAATTGGGAAATATATAAGTAGATGTCAGCTTGACTATATGCATTTAAATGTGTGGGGGCCATAGCCTGTTATTTCTGGAGGAGGGTTGTCATTCTTTATCACATTCAGTGATGACTTCTTTAGGAAGGTGTGAGTTTATTTTATGAAATATAATTTTGATGTTTTAGCCACTTTCAATATGTGAAAAGCGATTGTTAAAAAAAACAAACAATGTAAAAGGTGAAAATTTTGAGGATAGATAACAATAAAGAATTTAATCATAGGGAATTTAGTCAATATTTTAAGAATGAGAGGATAGTGAAATTGCTATCGAAGTTCCATACTTGCTATGATAGGAGTTAAAAAGTAAGGCTAGGTCCTAGAGGGGGGTGACCTTTTAATATTTTCTAAATTAAATTTCTAAGGTCCACCTCCAATCGCTCAGTCAATTACACACAATATAGATATACCAATTTAGCTCAACTCTAAAATATGACTATAGTGAACCATCGTGTATGCAATTCATCAAACATGTTGGCTACACTATGGATGTGCATTCATGAACATTTACTAAACATGAGACCAATAATAGACAAGATTCATTCAACCCATTGTAGACCATGTATAGTGGTTTGGCTATGTGCCTACTCCACTCTCAGTTGACTCACTCTCTCTTAAAGTGTACTGGACTTCATTATCACAAAGGTTGTAATTCAAGTTTACCATAAACCTATATAAGGTCCATAGATTTTGCATCCGTCGATGGCCTATACAAGGTCTTAGTTCAAGTTTTAGACAAAATGGACTCATAAATAACTTTGTTACTCAAAGTGGATGAGCCCCTATGAACACGCCTTATTGAAGAGCTTCCTCTATCATGAAGGCTTCTTCCTCAGCTCCCTTTAATTGTAACCTTGAAGCAGATATGCTTTTGTAGTGTCGAAGTAAGGGAGAAGGGTAGAAGAATCTAACTCAAGTTGATAGATTGATAAAAAGTTATGATCAATTTACGAACCATCTTTTTTTGTCCAACCATGATAGGAATATATCTGTGTCATGTCCTACATCAGACCCCTCCACTTGAAAAAACTCATCCTCGAGTTATTCAAGGGACTTCACTTATTGTACTTAAATAATTTCTGATGCCGACGTTTATCAGCCTTTTCCTTATACTTTGCATTAAGCTCTTGAGCTAACACAATACTTGTACTCATGGTCTCCTTAACTTAACCAGTATGGATCAGTTCCTTTACTTCTGCTTACAAAATATCGCATCCCTTTTGATAATGTGAACAATTAGGTAGACTTGCTCCTGAGACAAGATCAATGTGGTTGTTTATATCTCACATGGCAGTCAATTTATGAGGGTGTTCATCGAGCACAATTTCCTTGAATTCATGCAGTAAGGGTTTTAGTTTCCTAGGGATGATGGTGGGCTCGAGTTCCTTTCCCTTTACAATTAATGGATAGGCCTGCCCTATTTCTTTGGATTACTCCACGAAATCCCATATGGTCAAGAGAAAACAATCCTGTACTTTAGAAGTTTCAGGTGGCTTCTCTGGATCCATAGGGGCTAATATGATTTTTCAGCCATCTTTGACGAAAATATACACATTATCTCACCCTTTATGAGTAGCACCACGATCGGATTGCCAAGGTTGATCGAGTAGTATGTGACAAGCCTCCATATCAACTACATAACATACTACTTTGTCCTTATAATTCTTACCAATTGAAAAAGATATAGTGCAATGTTCGGTTACCTTCGTCTCGCTGACTTTCTTAATCCAACCGATCATGTATGGGGAGGGGTGATGCTCCGTCTTTAATGTAACACCTCGTACTTCCAGTACTCGGGTGTTACCAGATAACCTAATTGAGAATAATATCAATCTAGCTTAAACGAACACTCATGTGCATCCTAGTTTAAAATCTGACTATTGAAAGTAATCCCAATCCATATATATTTTGTACATCCATAGACTTCCAAGATGGATCATCATACCACCAAAGAGATCTACCTTTAAGGGGTTTCAATCGCCTTGATAGGCAATCCAAACCATCCAATAGTCTACGATCTCTTGGGCCAGGCCTATTATTTAAACCCATGGAGCCTCCTAAACAGTATAGATAGCACTTGGGCCTTTAAAATCATCTTGATCGGTGATGATCAAATCTAGAAGAAATCTGAACATCAGATTAGCGGGAATCATTAATTGGCCATGAGATTACTAAGTATGGCCCACTTTCAAATTAGAATAGTTTAATCTTTCTAATCAAAGTCCTATAGGGCCTGAGTGAGTAAATAAATGGTACTGATCGGGATGAGACCCACGTAAACAACTTAGAGAAAAATAATAGTAATAAGAATAATAATAAGAATAGTGATATCAAAAACATTGTAAAAATGGTATTTAATATTATAAATGTGTATATTATGCCATCTAATCCATGATCCAGCCACTAAATTCTAGATAAGTAGTTCCGTGGACCTTTTTTACCATTGATGATAAGTTTGGACGTAATCTGACCATCAAATTAAGGGAAATCCATGAATAGGATCTAAATCAAGTCATGGGGCCCACTTGAACTTTAGATCTACCTGATCTTTAGTCGGAGGCTCTGGTTGAGACCTCCAAGGAGAATGGACAGGGTAGATCCATTAAAAACATCATGGTGGACCACACCTCAACGTGTGAGTGCACAGAAGGGGTGTGCACCCACGGCGCACTGGACCAAGGAGACCTAGTCAAATGGGTTTGACCCGCGCCCCAAAGAGGAAAACATCCTCCTCTCCCTTCATCTTTCCCAACAAACGGACGAGCATCCGTTCGAGCATCAAGTGGGCCACCAACTGAGGATCAGATGACTGATCCGAACCGTTCATTTGGTAGAGGACCCACGTGCGACCAAAACCCTACAGGTTTCGCATGATTCCACATGTGTGCATGCACACGATTCTCGCTGCCAACGGGTCATACAAACACAATGTTTAGAAAAATGGAAACTGTCTCCGTGCTGTTAGGTTGGCGATCCATGTAAGCTCCCCTCCGTGCATCTCGACCATTCTTACGAGAGAAATCCTAGCCGCCCATGTAGCTACATGGTTCAGGGCTTCCAGACGGCTAGTTTTAATTGCACCAATGGTTTGCAAATACCTCCTACCAACAAGATGTATCTAAATCACTAGATCCCCATCCAATGGCCTAAAAGAGCTAAGTCTTGACGATAAGAAGGGAGTGAAAATAGCTCTTTCTCAGCTCTTATGAAAACCCGAAGAAAAACAGCCATTTCTTCCCAAACTCGAACCCACCACCCGGACATTCCCCAAGCTTCGAAAAACTTGCCTACGAGCTTCATATGGCCCATATAGACTAGCTAGAAGAGATGATTCGAAGAAATAAGCCCCTATTTGCAATCTGTTATTAACGCTTGCATCTTCTTCCACGCCACTCTATTGCACCAACCATCGTTGTTTGAGTCTGTTCCGACTCTATTTTTGTTCGGATTCATGACTAGTGGTCCCTAGAGAAGGAAGAAGGAGAAGAAAAGGAAAGAGAAAAGGAAAAAGAGAATAGGGATGGTGCGGCTGCACCATAGTGCTACTCAACTGCACCAAGCCGTCGAGCCACTGCCCAACTTGGTTGGGTCGTGACTGGGTCGAGTATGGTGGTGTTGCTAGTCTTCAAAGAGAGAGAGACAGAGAGAGAGAGAGAGAATGAGAGAGGGTGGGCTCGAGCTAGTGTTGCACTGCACCAACTCGCCGCACCACCTTGACTCGGACCGAGTTCGGTCTATAACCCTGCTAGTTTGAGTGTTGCTAGAGTTCCAGCACACAGAGAGAGAGAGAGAGAGAGAAAGAAAATAGGGAGAAAGTAGAGAGAAGGAGAGAAAAGGAGAGAGATTTGGGTGGTGTTGCACTCCCGACTGAGCTTGGGATGATTCAGCTCACCACAGCTGACTCACTGTCGAGTCAGGGGATGGCCCATGCAAGCTGGATCGAGTTGGGCTTGAGTTCCGGCCCGGCTCGAGTTCCAGTAGATGGAAAAAAAAAGGGAAAAAGGAAAGAAGGAAGTGAGTCAACTTAATGTGGTAATGTAATAGCCTAGCTGAGTTAACTCAGCTAATGACTCCAGGTCAGGGTTGTTATTGGGCTGATGGACATGTTAGCCATAGAAGAAAAGGAGAGAGAGAGAGAGAGAGAGAATAAAGAAGAAGAGTGGAGCAAGTGATGGTGAGCCGGGTTGACTCAACCGAGTCAACTCAGTTTGAGTGTAATCAAGGCTAGCGTCATTGATGCAGCAACACCTAAAAACCTCTGTTGGAGACCAGCGTGTCGGTAAATCTAACTCTATCACTTTCTGAATTTTATCAGATTATTGAATTGCAACTAGATTTTTGATAATGCAAGTTAGCTTATGTATATCAACTTCCAACTCAAACACAATAGAGTTTTAAAAATTAAGTTATCATTACTATTAATGTAATTGCTGATGGTGATATTGGCTAGTGTCATTAACGTTTCTATGCTTATAACAATTATCGTTAGGAATTATTATCATTGATGTTAATTTCGTTGTTATTATTATTATCATTGAGTGATTATTATTATTATTATTAGATATTGTTAAATTATTAATTATGATTTTACTAGATAAGCTTCTTACTACAATTAACTTACAATTATTAATTATTTCATTAGTTTTCACTAAGAATTGATGATACAAGTGAGACATCAAAATCTAAAATCGAAGTTTAGAATTAGATTATAGGACGAAGCTAAAGATCTAAGTAATCAAAACCCTAGGTTATCATCCTAACCATAGAAAGTGTATAAAACTTAAATCTGACCATACAATTTTACAACTCATGATAGAATTCGATCCTTAGGATGCACGCGCTTCATAGCAATGTTAGTCGGCGATTCGACGTGTAATGTGATGATTTCTTCCCCTTAAGCTTTCCATTTTCAAATTGGTTAAGTAATAGTCTTTATCAAAATCACACATGTTATCTCATAAGATGTGATCTCTTGCATTAGTCATAAACTCTTAAGGCATGACTCATATTTGATTTGTGATTATATGCAATAGTTATTTACATGATGGCTTCCATTTAAATTTCAATCTATGATCTTTGTGATTATTATGTACGAAGTGCTTCATATACATCTGGTATGCTATGTCTATATGCTTTCACATGAATTGTTATAAGCCGCTTATGAATCTCTATTCACTACACTTACTAGTGGGTAATTCCCTCTTCTGTACGTGATCCCATACTTAGGATGTAACAAGATGGGTTATGGTAAGAAACGGGCCCTTGATTTAGAGGATATATGGGATATGAAACATTAATGTAGGATTTACCATCCATAGGGCATACGGCTTGAGTGGCTTAGAAATGATCTCTTTTGATCGATCCAATTTAGCCTTGCTTGACCCTTTTTACCAATTGATTTGATGTTCCATGTACCCTTTTTACCGCTGCGATTTGACATCTGTCCCATGTTTTGAGGTTTGCCTAATGTGGCTTCGATGGCCTATACCATGCGATGGTAATCTCTACTTATGGAATTTGATTGGCTACTAGTCGATGGGCATCCATTAAACATCTTAAGATGAAAAAATCTCATGAGCTGGGGATGGTGGTCATGGGACACTATGCCCGAGCTGTCGGGCTACGCTGGGTGACGAGCCCCCTGTAGTGACCATTGAGTTACTTAAATTGACTGATTGTAATTGGAATAATAATAGTTTAGCTAATCATGCATTCATAGCATATTGGCAATGACAGGCGGTTAATTCTGAATACTGTAGCACATGCCCTTAGGTTCATTGGGGTATCGTTTCGCTAGCTCCCAGACTACCAACTATCAACCTATTTTGATGACTTGGAACCATACTGTACGATATATGCTATGCTGGTGACCAGTCATTTGCATGGGTGACAAGCCCAAGTCTAACTGGATAAGCATTCCCAAGTCGATGTTGCATGGGTGACAAGCCCAAGTCCGACTAAATGAGCATCCCCAAGTCGATGTACATTCACGCATCCATGCATTTAAGAAGACTGCATCATATATTGTTTTGATTGTCTTGTTGTTTTTAACTATGCTTAGCTAAGGAGACAGTGTGTTATCTTGAGGGGAATTCTCACTAAGTTGGCCACTCGTCCATCAAATATATAACCGTACAAGTAGCATAAGTGGCTTAGATGATATTCATGTTTAGATTGATGAGGAGTTGGGTATAACTGTCAAGGATGCATGGTTGTACCTGCCAAGAGAAGCTACACAACTTTGCGGCTATTGTTTAAATGCATTTTAATATTTCTCATGTATGAAATTTTGTAAATCTTGTATTGTTAATATCGAGACATTGGTTTGTATAAGTCATTATGGGTAGGTGGGGTCCACTGTGATGCCTATCCTAGAAATCCACTCCCTCCATCAGCTCCTGTACATAGTGTTGGCCCATGGCCTCTAGTTTAAAGTAGATCCGACTTCAGGGTGGGCCACATGCTTAACCGATGTATGGACAACATTCACTGTTAAACATACAATTGGCTTCACGTAAGCTTGATGCCATGCATGGCACAACTATTTACAAAATTGCCCTTCTCTTTTGTTATATCTTCTGCCGTCAGTATCTCCTGATTGCACCATGTAAATGACACAAAATTTCACTAGGATTTGTTATTTTTCATGCTCTTTCTAACGCCTAAGTTTGAGCCTTAATTGCTTCTGGATTGCCAAGATGCTCTTTAATGGCTAGCGCCCTCTGATCTCTCTGTTGGGCCACTTCCACGAGGATCTAATGACTGAAATTTGACGTGTACGGTTAATTTATGGTCCTTAGGCCATGTATGAAGTTTCGAGCTGAGTGGATGGTGGAAACCCTGTGATCTTGCATTCTAACTAACTTTCAGGCCACTTAAACTTCACTTTCTCAATTTTCTCGGATCTCTGGTGTGTATATCCATTAATTTCGGTCACCTGGTGTCCATTCCTTGATCTGGTGACTTCGGAGCGTTAAATCAATGCTTTTAATACTCTTTTTCAATCTAAGCTCCTTATTACATCCTGCATCAAAAACACAATTAAATTATAATATTAGGCATTATCGTGTATGTAAAATCAGGCAGGTCTGATATGTGATATTCGACCCTCAACACCCGACAGGTTTCGCATGATTCCACATGTGCATGCACACGATTCTCGCTGCCAACGGGTCATACAAACACAATGTTTAGAAAAATGGAAACTGTCTCCGTGCTGTTAGGTTGGCGATCCATGTAAGCTCCCCTCCGTGCATCTCGACCATTCTTACGAGAGAAATCCTAGCCGCCCATGTAGCTACATGGTTCAGGGCTTCCAGACGGCTAGTTTTAATTGCACCAATGGTTTGCAAATACCTCCTACCAACAAGATGTATCTAAATCGCTAGATCCCCATCCAATGGCCTAAAAGAGCTAAGTCTTGACGATAAGAAGGGAGTGAAAATAGCTCTTTCTCAGCTCTTATGAAAACCCGAAGAAAAACAGCCATTTCTTCCCAAACTCGAACCCACCACCCGGACATTCCCCAAGCTTCGAAAAACTTGCCTACGAGCTTCATATGGCCCATATAGACTAGCTAGAAGAGATGATTCGAAGAAATAAGCCCCTATTTGCAATCTGTTATTAACGCTTGCATCTTCTTCCACGCCACTCTATTGCACCAACCATCGTTGTTTGAGTCTGTTCCGACTCTATTTTTGTTCGGATTCATGACTAGTGGTCCCTAGAGAAGGAAGAAGGAGAAGAAAAGGAAAGAGAAAAGGAAAAAGAGAATAGGGATGGTGCGGCTGCACCATAGTGCTACTCGGCTACACCAAGATGCTGCCCGACTCGGTTGGGTCGTGGCTAGGTTGAGTCTAGTGGTGTTGTTGGCCTTCAAAGAGAGAGAGAGAATGAGAGAGGGTGGGCTCGAGCTAGTGTTGCACTGCACCAACTCGCCGCACCACCTTGACTCGGACCGAGTTCGGTCTATAACCCTGCTAGTTTGAGTGTTGCTAGAGTTCCAGCACACAGAGAGAGAGAGAGAGAGAGAAAGAAAATAGGGAGAAAGTAGAGAGAAGGAGAGAAAAGGAGAGAGATTTGGGTGGTGTTGCACTCCCGACTGAGCTTGGGATGATTCATCTAGCCACGGCTAACTCACTGTTAAGCCAGGGGATGGCCCATGCGAGCTGGATCAATTTGGGCTTGAGTTCAGGCCCGGTTCGAGTTCCAGCAGATTGGAAAGAGAGAGAGAGAGGGAAAAAGGAAAGAAGGAAGTGAGTCAACTTAATGTGGTAATGTAATAGCCTAGCTGAGTTAACTCAGCTAATGACTCCAGGTCAGGGTTGTTATTGGGCTGATGGACATGTTAGCCATAGAAGAAAAGGAGAGAGAGAGAGAGAGAGAGAGAGAGAGAGAGAGAGAGAGAATAAAGAAGAAGAGTGGAGCAAGTGATGGTGAGCCGGGTTGACTCAACCGAGTCAACTCAGTTTGAGTGTAATCAAGGCTAGCGTCATTGATGCAGCAACACCTAAAAACCTCTGTTGGAGACCAGCGTGTCGGTAAATCTAACTCTATCACTTTCTGAATTTTATCAGATTATTGAATTGCAACTAGATTTTTGATAATGCAAGTTAGCTTATGTATATCAACTTCCAACTCAAACACAATAGAGTTTTAAAAATTAAGTTATCATTACTATTAATGTAATTGCTGATGGTGATATTGGCTAGTGTCATTAACGTTTCTATGCTTATAACAATTATCGTTAGGAATTATTATCATTGATGTTAATTTCGTTGTTATTATTATTATCATTGAGTGATTATTATTATTATTATTAGATATTGTTAAATTATTAATTATGATTTTACTAGATAAGCTTCTTACTACAATTAACTTACAATTATTAATTATTTCATTAGTTTTCACTAAGAATTGATGATACAAGTGAGACATCAAAATCCTAAAATCGAAGCTTAGAACTAAATACTAGGACGAAGCCTAAGATCTAAGTAATCCAAACCCTAGGTTATCATCATAACCGTAGAAAGTGTATAAAACTTAAATCTGACCATACAATTTTTCAACTCATTGTAGGATTCGATTCTAAGGGTGCATACACTTCCTAGCAATGTTAGTTGGCAATTCGACTTGTAAGGTAATGATTTCTTCCCCTTAAGCTTTCCATTTCCAACTTAGTCTAAGGGATAGTCTTTATCAAAATCACACATGTTATCTCATAAGATGTGATCTCTTGCATTAGTCATAAACTCTTAAGGCATGACTCATATTTGATTTGTGATTATATGCAATAGTTATTTACATGATGGCTTCCATTTAAATTTCAATCTATGATCTTTGTGATTATTATGTACGAAGTGCTTCATATACATCTGGTATGCTATGTCTATATGCTTTCACATGAATTGTTATAAGCCGCTTATGAATCTCTATTCACTACACTTACTAGTGGGTAATTCCCTCTTCTGTACGTGATCCCATACTTAGGATGTAACAAGATGGGTTATGGTAAGAAACGGGCCCTTGATTTAGAGGATATATGGGATATGAAACATTAATGTAGGATTTACCATCCATAGGGCATACGGCTTGAGTGGCTTAGAAATGATCTCTTTTGATCGATCCAATTTAGCCTTGCTTGACCCTTTTTACCAATTGATTTGATGTTCCATGTACCCTTTTTACCGCTGCGATTTGACATCTGTCCCATGTTTTGAGGTTTGCCTAATGTGGCTTCGATGGCCTATACCATGCGATGGTAATCTCTACTTATGGAATTTGATTGGCTACTAGTCGATGGGCATCCATTAAACATCTTAAGATGAAAAAATCTCATGAGCTGGGGATGGTGGTCATGGGACACTATGCCCGAGCTGTCGGGCTACGCTGGGTGACGAGCCCCCTGTAGTGACCATTGAGTTACTTAAATTGACTGATTGTAATTGGAATAATAATAGTTTAGCTAATCATGCATTCATAGCATATTGGCAATGACAGGCGGTTAATTCTGAATACTGTAGCACATGCCCTTAGGTTCATTGGGGTATCGTTTCGCTAGCTCCCAGACTACCAACTATCAACCTATTTTGATGACTTGGAACCATACTGTACGATATATGCTATGCTGGTGACCAGTCATTTGCATGGGTGACAAGCCCAAGTCTAACTGGATAAGCATTCCCAAGTCGATGTTGCATGGGTGACAAGCCCAAGTCCGACTAAATGAGCATCCCCAAGTCGATGTACATTCACGCATCCATGCATTTAAGAAGACTGCATCATATATTGTTTTGATTGTCTTGTTGTTTTTAACTATGCTTAGCTAAGGAGACAGTGTGTAATCTTGAGGGGAATTCTCACTAAGTTGGCCACTCGTCCATCAAATATATAACCGTACAAGTAGCATAAGTGGCTTAGATGATATTCATGTTTAGATTGATGAGGAGTTGGGTATAACTGTCAAGGATGCATGGTTGTACCTGCCAAGAGAAGCTACACAACTTTGCGGCTATTGTTTAAATGCATTTTAATATTTCTCATGTATGAAATTTTGTAAATCTTGTATTGTTAATATCGAGACATTAGTTTGTATAAGTCATTATGGGCAGCCTCTTGTATATTTTAAATGCAATTACAAATTTTTCTTTATGTTGATTTGTCCATTCTATGCTAAACTACTAACTCTGATGAAAAAAAAAAAACAAATCTAAAACTCTAAAAATAAAAATATTAAATATTAAAAATAGTAAATAAAAATAGTAATTATTCCTCAAAAATTCATTTTTGAGTTGAAAGTGCGCATTTCTGATGAAAGGGACAAACGTGACCCACCTGATGGCCCATTTCAATAAAGATTGTTAGGTTATGCGCCTCGTAACGATACCCAGATCAAAAGTTATGATCAATTTAAAGTTCATCTTCTTTTGGTCCAACCATGATAGGAATGTATCTGTGTCATGTCCTACATCAATCTATCGTGCCCCAAGTCAACGATAGATCAATGGAATCTATGGATCAATCACTTACAAAACAGGTAAGAAAATATTCATAATCTTTATAAGCATCCATAGTGCTCGGAGTCAACAATGAATCAAAATAAACTAGAAATATTTCTTCATTCAAATCAAATATCAATGAATTATTTAACATGAAAGCCAAATAACTTGAATCAAAGTAGACTAAACATTGAGAATAACTATACGCTTCACCTCTTAACTCTTGCTAAGAGATTAGCCAACCATAGACATTATTGAACTAAATCACAAACAGAAAAACATAAAAACTAACTATAATGGAATAATTGAAGAAGAGGGAGGACTCATTGAAGCTCCACAATTCATTCCTCTACTCATTCTACCCTAATTTGTGTTTAAAAAAGCATAAAACATCCCTTTATATGTCACGCCCCAAACTCGGAAACCGGGCTCACAAAATTCCCGATCGCCGAATTTGGCGCCGACAGCCTCCGTAGAACCCCATTCTCGGCTCCCAGCGCCCATTCGCCAGGTTCCGATCCTGGGATGCTACAAGGAGGATTTTTAACATCAGTTTGATTTGTAATAAGCATAACCAAAGGCATAACCCACAAACAACAACCAAAAACTCCATCACATTTCCACTATAATCAAAAACTTTCCAAGTACAATGAGCATAAGGGAAATACAATGAAGATAGACCAAAACTCCAAAAGAAGATCAGCCACGCGTCCAAGCCTCAGCGCTGCTGCGATCCAACGTCACCTGCACGCAACGGTCGTGCATAAGCTTATAGAAAGCTTAGAGGGTGGTGAAAGTGTATGCTCAAGGTGATAATGTAGTCATGCAGTATCAGAGTAATGCGGAACATGCTGAGGAATGCTAAGAATCTCATTAGCCGTACCAAGGCCATGCGGTGCAAAGAATGTGTCGGCCATACCAAGGTCATGCAATGCAAAATGCAAGTCAAGCATACAAATCCTCATCTAAGTCCACGTGTCAATACGGCTCAAATCTGGAATATCACCGGGGTCTAGTACACTCCAAGCCAGATTGTCGCCCCATCGCGCGCAATAAGGTGAGTGGAAAAGACCTCACTATCCGCCTGCCAATATCGGGCTCGGCTCGTCAATAGCGGACCCATTCCTCGAGCTGGTCAGACTCAGCCTAGCATTGCCCCCTACTCTCGGGCGGGTAAGGCCGCACCCCCATTCCAACCGACCACGACACAGTGGAAAGCGCAACCGTCTGGTAATCGGCACTCAACGCCCATGTACCCACTCGGTCTAGACGTTGGAGCAACCTCCTGGTACCATAAGGGTTTAGGGACTTTCACCCAGGGATATCTATCGCACCCCATGTAGAACAGTATTTCCGGTATCCCATCCTGCCAACCACGATACGTCTGTGGAGGCTACGGCCCTGATGTCGCTAGGGCGTACAGTATCCATATCACACAATGCGAATGCATGAATCACACTAATCAGTCATGCAGCAATCCTGCACGTATCGTGCGCTCATGTAGGGCAACATCCCCTATACGGGAGTCCCTAAACAATCTACCCAAAGACTTATGCTATGATCAGTCATCTCTCATATCAAGCATACATATGATGCATATGATCATGAATCATGGAATTTAAACATGCTATATAGGATGGATGACATGCATAACGAAGGTGGGCCTAGACGACCTGCACATAACACGCATGGGCCCGCCAATGGGCCCTAGGGAAAGGCATAGTGCCGACATTTAACCAACATTATACTTGCAATGTGGACGTCAAACCAACATTGCTCCCAAGGCACGACTGTCATAAATCATGTCGGGATTGCACATTGCAATGGACCTTTGGTATATCCCATTGGGCCTTCAATACATCAAATGAGCCGTATCATATGGGCCTATATTCATTAAGCGGGCCGCACCAATGGGCCTTATGTACATTGCAATGGGCTATAACCCGGGGGCTTCAGAACATATCAAATAGGCCTAAGCTTATGGGCCTTACACGTGTCAAATGGGCCTCGACAGTTGGGCTCCATATGTACATCAAATGGGTCTACTCACCTGGGCCTTATATGTATCAAATGGGCCTCACCAATTGGGCCCCATGTGCACATCAAATGGGCCTCGACTCATTGGCCCCATTACATCAAATGGACCTCGACCCATGGGCCTTATATATACATCAAAGTGGGCCTCAACCATGGGTCACAAGTACTGAGGTGGGCCTCCCACCATCAATAAATTATATATAATATAATACACACACACACACACACACACACACACACACACACACACACACACACATATATATATATATATATAACATATAATATTATATTTAATATAACATTATATATATACATATAACATATATTATATATAATATAATATTATATATATATATAACATATGATATTATATATGTAATATAACATTATATATATACATATAACATATATTATATGTAATATAATATTATATATAAATATATACACACACACCAGCACACACATGCACCCACACACACACGCGCACACACACGCACACAGTGGGCTCCACCGTCCAGGCGGACGGTGGAGATAAAACACTTACATCACTGTGGGCTCCATGTGGGGCCCACCGTAATGTTTATATTCCATCCAAACCCTTAATAAGGTCAAGCAGACCTAGATGAAGGGTGATAAAAAAATTCACCTTGATCCAAGACTTCTGTGGGCCCAAAAAGGGTTTCAAAGGTAAATGTTCAATCCCACTGTTTCATACGGTGTGGGCCACCTGCGTCTTGGATCAAGCTGATTTTTGGGGTGGGCCCACGTCAGGTAGGGGCCCACCATATGAACGGTTTAGATAGCATATAGACATCAAGGTGGGGCCCACGGCTACAGCCGTGCTGGCTGCTGGCACGTCCGTCCGCCCGGACGCTGGCGTGCGCAGGCAGCGCTGCTGCACTTCTGACGCAGCAGCAGCAGCGGCTGCTGCTGTTTTGTGTGTTTTTTTTTTTGAATTTGATTATTTTAAGGATTTTGCAGGTGGGGTCCACCTCTTGCAGATCTGCTCCGTCCAATGGTTCTTCTTACCTCACGACAGTCAAAACAAGCCCAATATTGGGCCTGTTTCAGTGTATAGAAGTGTTAGAGGGTGTTTTAATGGTGAACGCATTGTTTGCCATGCTATGGCCCGCCTGGAAGTCTGATCGGTCCTATCTTAGGGCTCAACGCCTAAAAAGAGCTTGGGAAGGGAATGGATGGTGTGGATCTAATACATACATCAAGGTGGGGCCTACACAAGTGGACCACCCCAAGGCTTGGGACAAAAGATGATATTTGTGTTTTCCCATTTAAACGTCCAGCGTCCAGGGACGCTGGACGGTCTTGCAATTTGAGGTGGGCCTGTTCAGGTGGGCCACCACTGATGAATGGCGTGGATACTATACTTATAAGGTGGGCCCCACTCAAATAAAATGCTTACTACATGGTGGGGTCCATTCAAGTGGCCATACAACCTTACCATCATACAACAAAATAAAAATAAAAATAAAATAAAATAAAAATAAAATAAAAAGGGAGAGGTATAGAGAGTGAGACCGTGTGATGGAGGGACCCCGGTACTATGGGCCCTCCCTTGCACTAAATCATACATCCAGTGGGTCTCCTTACATGTGGGCCCATTAAAGTTAGATCTAACGGTGGAGATCCCTTCTCCACTAAATTAGATGGTCTAGATGACCCTAAATGTGCAAGAAAGTAAACATCATGATGGGGTCCATGGAGAATGGCCCCATCATGGAACGATCATGATGATCAAAGTGGGCCATCGGCCACATCTTAGGATCCAAAGTGAGATCCAAACCATTGATCGGTTGGCCTCACTTGGTCCATCTTAAAAATATGAAAATCTACCCTATCAAGGCACCCACCACTTGATCTTCTTGCTCCCTTGGCTTCCTTAGCTCCTTGTGCTACTCTTTGATGGAGGAAGATGAAAAATGGATGGTTGAGATGAGAGATGAAGGGGTAGGAAAGGTGGGCCACACAAGTAGCTTGGGAGAAATGGGAGAGGGTCTCATACGTATGGGTTTGTTGCTTTGGAAAAAAAAAATGAAGGAATGAAAAGAATAAAGGAGAGAGGGAGAGATAAGAGAGAGGGAGAGTAGCTTAGGTAGGTAATAATGACTTGTAAGAGAGGGTGGCTAGCATTAAATGCTTGTAAGAAGGGATAGGGGTAGGTAGGGTGGCTATAGCTAGGGTAGGGTGGCTATAGCTAGGGTAGGGTGACTATAGCTAGGGTAGGGTGACTATAGCTAGGGTAGGGTGATGTCATTGTTCTCATAATTTCCTAGAGATTAGTGCCACATGGAATAGGTGGGCCCCGCAATACGCGGTCCGCGGCCATTATAATGCATAGTCCCCAACTTATGATCTAAGCGTTGGTTTGACGCACAAGACGCGGCGTTGGAACCGCAGCGACGGAGCGGTCGCTATGATACAACTTTCAGATCAAGCCGTCATCGGTGCGCGGAACCTGGCCTAGGATCGTGTGCAAACACCGGATATGGTACGACGGTTGACGGAATTTGACCGGAAGGACCGCGGAAGCCAACGGAACAGTAAGGATTAGGACACGGGTCTTACATTATATAGCTTTGATTCACACCAACTTCAAACCGACCTTGAATTTACACATTTTTCACATCTTTAATGGCATCAAAACCCCATCAAAGGAACTTGGTGAAAATAAAAAATTATCCAGCAACGAACTTTCAAATTCCAGTATTTTCTTGATGGCATTGAACCTCCTTCAATGGAATCAAACTTGGCTTTAATGGCATCAAAGGGTACATGACTTTGTCTAACAACGAAATCAAGAATTTCATGATTTTTGCAATGAGATCGAATGTGGCTTCGATGGCATCGAAGGGTCAATTTTTGTACCTTTTGATTTCTTCACTTTGAGTCTTCGATATTCTTTCTTCCCTGGTTTCCTTAGATCTTTATTTCTTGAATTCTTTAATCTTGACCTCCATAGATCTAATCTTTTACTTAGTAATTCTTTGAGCATTAAATCCATGCTTTAAGAAATATTTTCTCCTTAGCTCTCAAAATCACCTTACAAAACGAAATATAAGTAATTAGATCGATTAAACGCATCCATGTTTATAAAAACAATGTATAATAAGGGGGAAATATATAATATTTCACACTCAATAGCAATCAGCTTGGCGAAGAACACAATGTTTATTCCTAGACTAAACACATTGATGTGCTCATCATTTTATCTAGTAGATACTAGAGGAATATGGTGTTAGTCTTGAGAAGATTCACACAGGTGAGAAACTGATGAACATGCTTACAAATGTTATTCCTGTAGAGAAGTTTAAGTTTTATTCGACTTCTTTGGGCTTAGCAAAGAAGAAATAAAAATGGAGTGTACATGAGAAACAATGATGGTTTATTATGAAGATGATTAGAGATGGCGAAGCAACTTGGAGCAATGGAGCTAAATGATTAGAGCCACGGTGGAGATTGTTGATTGATTACCTTTAATCTGGCGCGATGTAATTAGGTCGAACGAAGCACGCTGTGTTGTACTACGTCATCGAGGTCCTTGTCACTAGAGCTTGGATCATCTGGAATAGCCTTACAATTCACCAATGATCTACGGAAATCAAGGTTATGTCGTACAACAACCATGGCTAGTTGAACATCGCCTTGAGCTTAGGGCAGAATTAACATATCCACAGTACGGTCGAGGGTTGCCCGCAGCCCATGCATGGTCAGCTGACTCTCTCAGTTAAAAGCTACCATTCTTTTTAAAAGATAGCGAATCCCTAGATCACCATCCATAGGATTTTGGTCCATACCTTCGTTATTTGTCATTGGTCTAAGGAGAGTCCTCACTCTGATACCAATTGAGACAGGGAAGGATGTGTTGAGGCGAGCACCGTTTTCCTTAGAGGGACAACGACTCTGAATCCATGAAGCTTCTCTAGACTCCTCATAAAAATACCTCGAATCCACAAGGGAAAACAAGAAAATAGAAAAAAATTCTAGAAATTTGGAAATTTGATTGATAATTCTCTTATGTGTCCTTGTTACACTATTTATATAGAAAAAAACCAAAATTTGTAATGACTAAAAATAACAAAATTCTAAATCTAATAAAAATTATAATTCTAATAAAACTTTTCTAAAACCTAATTTTTAAAAGTAAAAATTCCGAATAAAATGTTTCTAGAAGAGTCCTAGCATGATTACACTTATTTTTAAAAAGGAAACAAATCTAAAACTCTAAAAATAAAAATATTAAATATTAAAAATAGTAAATAAAAATAGTAATTATTCCTCAAAAATTCATTTTTGAGTTGAAAGTGCGCATTTCTGATGAAAGGGACAAACGTGACCCACCTGATGGCCCATTTCAATAAAGATTGTTAGGTTATGCGCCTCGTAACGATACCCAGATCAAAAGTTATGATCAATTTAAAGTTCATCTTCTTTTGGTCCAACCATGATAGGAATGTATCTGTGTCATGTCCTACATCAATCTATCGTGCCCCAAGTCAACGATAGATCAATGGAATCTATGGATCAATCACTTACAAAACAGGTAAGAAAATATTCATAATCTTTATAAGCATCCATAGTGCTCGGAGTCAACAATGAATCAAAATAAACTAGAAATATTTCTTCATTCAAATCAAATATCAATGAATTATTTAACATGAAAGCCAAATAACTTGAATCAAAGTAGACTAAACATTGAGAATAACTATACGCTTCACCTCTTAACTCTTGCTAAGAGATTAGCCAACCATAGACATTATTGAACTAAATCACAAACAGAAAAACATAAAAACTAACTATAATGGAATAATTGAAGAAGAGGGAGGACTCATTGAAGCTCCACAATTCATTCCTCTACTCATTCTACCCTAATTTGTGTTTAAAAAAGCATAAAACATCCCTTTATATGTCACGCCCCACACCAACTTCAAACCGACCTTGAATTTACACATTTTTCACATCTTTAATGGCATCAAAACCCCATCAAAGGAACTTGGTGAAAATAAAAAATTATCCAGCAACGAACTTTCAAATTCCAGTATTTTCTTGATGGCATTGAACCTCCTTCAATGGAATCAAACTTGGCTTTAATGGCATCAAAGGGTACATGACTTTGTCTAACAACGAAATCAAGAATTTCATGATTTTTGCAATGAGATCGAATGTGGCTTCGATGGCATCGAAGGGTCAATTTTTGTACCTTTTGATTTCTTCACTTTGAGTCTTCGATATTCTTTCTTCCCTGGTTTCCTTAGATCTTTATTTCTTGAATTCTTTAATCTTGACCTCCATAGATCTAATCTTTTACTTAGTAATTCTTTGAGCATTAAATCCATGCTTTAAGAAATATTTTCTCCTTAGCTCTCAAAATCACCTTACAAAACGAAATATAAGTAATTAGATCGATTAAACGCATCCATGTTTATAAAAACAATGTATAATAAGGGGGAAATATATAATATTTCACACTCAATAGCAATCAGCTTGGCGAAGAACACAATGTTTATTCCTAGACTAAACACATTGATGTGCTCATCATTTTATCTAGTAGATACTAGAGGAATATGGTGTTAGTCTTGAGAAGATTCACACAGGTGAGAAACTGATGAACATGCTTACAAATGTTATTCCTGTAGAGAAGTTTAAGTTTTATTCGACTTCTTTGGGCTTAGCAAAGAAGAAATAAAAATGGAGTGTACATGAGAAACAATGATGGTTTATTATGAAGATGATTAGAGATGGCGAAGCAACTTGGAGCAATGGAGCTAAATGATTAGAGCCACGGTGGAGATTGTTGATTGATTACCTTTAATCTGGCGCGATGTAATTAGGTCGAACGAAGCACGCTGTGTTGTACTACGTCGACCGAGGTCTTTTTCAGTTGACTAACAAACTCTGTTGATATCTCTGTTAGCTAAAGGTGCGAATGATGGAATGCGTAAGTTTTTTTTAAAAAGCATGGGTTTTGTTTCTAATCTTGTATGGGGGTATATAAGTACTTCTCTAAGCTTGATTAGGGAAGAACAAGGAGAGCCTACACGATTTCTAGAGTTTTTCAAGGAGAAAAGTTAGGGTTTTTTATTCTGTAAGTTGTTTTATCTATTGTAATTCATCGTTCATAGTGGATTGATCGTCACTTTGTGCCTTTTTTTCCTGCAAGGGTTTTCCATGTAAAAACCTTGGTATTTGTTATGTTTACTTATTTGTTTCCATTCTCTATTGTGTGTTTGATTTTTTCTGAGGTTGCTTCCTTGCCCATTAAAGGGTTTCGGTGCCCAACAATCCACCCCATTCATCCATTTTGCTAGCTCATTTTAGAGTATTGACCCAATAATAAACCCTATCTAAATCTCAGGTGGACCACAGCAGAAGAGAGTGGTAATTAATGCTCACCATTAAAAACCTCTAAGGCCTCACTGTAATATTTATTTGCTATCCAACCTATTGATAAGGTCACATAGACTAGGATGAAGGGAAACATAAAGAACAGCTTGCTCCAAAACTTCTGTGGCCCCCAATAGGCTTTTAATGATGGGCATTCATTCACCATGTTTCTTATGGTGTGGTCCACCTGAGATTTGGATTTGCTTCATTTTTGGGCTTATGCCCTCAAATGAGCTGGCAAAATGGATGGAAGGTATGGATATGTAACAAATATATCAATGTGGGTCCATGATCACGACTTGATTGAACATTTTGTTTTTGTATGCTCCACTCCTCTTATCGGAGGCAAATTGGTGAGTGAACCCAACTCCACGTGCGTATGTCCATTATGACATTTCTTAGAAATCCTCCATGTCCATCAATTTTACTAAACATGTTAGGAGGACAGCCCAAAAACGAGGTAGATCCAAAGCTTAAATGGGCCACATTGAAGGAAACAATGGAGATTGAACAACCACCATTGAAATCTTTCCAGGGCTGACAATGTTGATTTATGACATCCAAACTAGTCATAAAGTCATTCTTAGACCCATAAGATCAAATGAAATAGCCGGTGGACAGATGGATATTTCAAAAAATCAATGTAGGCCTCATAATTATTTCAACGATGGAGGTTTAATACCACTCATTTAAGTAATGTGGCCCACTTGAGTCTTGGATCTGTCTCATATTTGGGCCCACAACCTAAAATGAGATGACAAAAATGGTAGACATCGTGGATTTCTCAAAACATCATGGTGGAACACTCCAATTTTTTTAAGCTTCTTCATCGCAACATGAGAGTTCACTTAATGTTTCAAGATACTTGGTCTACTTGAGTTTGGATCTTCTTTATATTTAGGCCTGTCAATTAAAATGAGATAAAAAAAACTAGTGGACGGGCCTGATTCTCAAAAACAACATGGTGGGTCACACAACAATAGGTTAGGTTCAATGGTGGGAATTCAAAACCACTTTTGTAAGTCATTTGGCCCACTTGAGTATTTGAATTACATCATGTTTTGGCCCACCTCCTAAAATGAGATGAATTAAATAGTTGACAGAGTGGATTTCTCAAAAACATCATGGGTGGATTTTGCAACATGACCCATCCATTCATGAGGATTAGAGCACACTCCTCATGTTGACCGGAGTTTAAATTACTTTCATAGGTTAAAAAGTAATAAAAAAAATTAAGACAATAATTTACTTTATTTAATAAGCTACTTATTTAAGTTGATTAACCAAACTAACTTAATTAAGAAAAGTAGCTATTAGCTTACATAAGTTAAAAAAGTTATTTATATGGTGGTATCTAAATGTGCCTAAGTAACTTTTTAGACTTAAGTTAGTTTGGTAAGCATCATCATAAAAGTAACGTAATGCTAGTAACTACTTATTTAAATAATTTTTTTATAGCTTTTCGACCTGGTACTTTTCTCTTCTCTCTCTATCATGGTCTATGTCAAAGGAGCCTCTCTCTCTCTCTCGCCCCCCCCCCCCCCAATCAAAAGAGACCCCATGTGATGGACCGTCCCCATCAAAGGTGGGCCCCACATGATGGATGACCTCATGTTAATGTGAGCCCACATAATAGATGATCCACATTAAAGGTTGACCCCTAATGATAAATAGTCCACATATAAAGTGTACCAGTATAATGGACAACCCGCTTCAAAAGCGGGGCCTATATGATGGACGGTCCACATCAAAGGTGGGCTCCCCATGATGGGCAATGGGCATTAAAGTGGGGCCCCACATGATAAATGGCCCACATCGAGGTGAACTCCAAATAATGGACGATCCACATTGAAGGTTGGCCCTTTGATGATGAATAATCTACATCCAAGGTGAGTTTCTCATGATGGATGACCCACGTTGAAGATGGTGCCCACATGATGGACAATACACATTGAAGGTGGGTTCCACATGATGGACAGTCCACATTGAAGGTGGGGCCACATGATGGATGGTCCGCATCAATTATTGGCCCTAATGATGAGTGGTACACATCCAAGTAGGCCCCGCATTACGATTGGCTCACATCAAAGGTGGGGGCCACATGAAGGATGGTCTACATCAAAGGTGGGCTCCACATAATGGTCATGGACAATAATGTTGAAGGTGGACCTCACATGATGGACAATAATGTTGATGGTGGGCCTCACTTGATGGATGACCAATACCAAAGTTGGGCCCTACATAATGGATGGTGCAAATTAAAGGTCAGCTCATAATGATAAATGGCTCACATCCAAGGTGGGCCCTACATGATGGACAACCCACATCAATAGTGGGGCCCACCAAATGAATAGTCCACATCAAAGGTTGGCCCAACATGATGGACTGTGAATATGAGGGTGGGCCAAGCAAACTTTAGGGAAAAATACTTACGTGTTGTTGGAACCAAAACATGCTTTTCTACTTTCTAGCGAAAAATGCAAGTTTACCAAACAAGCTTATTTACTTGGTAAGTAGAAACCAAGATAAGCTACTTAAAGCATAAGTAGCTTATCTAAAGTAACTTACAATCTAAACACTCCCAACCAAATAAGTTACTTTTTAACTTATTTTAAGTCATTAAGGGGGCTTTTGGATCTTAAGTTACTTAAGTTATTTATGCCTTAAGTAACTTATCTTGGTTTATACTTATTAAGATGAAGTGATTAGGTAACTTTAAGAAAAAAAAAATTACTTATAATTGATCTTAAACCAAACTTATCTCAAATAAGTTACTTATCTAGTGTTGTAGGTAGAAAAAGTAACTTATTTGGTGGCATCCAAATGGGCACTAAGTTACTTTTTCACTTAAGATAGGTTGGTAAGCATCATTATCAAAGTAAATGCTAAAAGATACTTTTATATATATATATATATATATATAATTTTAATAGCTTTTCGACTTATCATTTTTTTTAAAACTTTCTCTCCACCACCGATCAATGTCAAAGGAGGGTCTCTCTTAAGGTCCTACTTAAAGGACGCCCCATGTGATGGACTGTCACCATGGAAGGTGGAGCCCACATGATGGATAGTCCACATCAAATGTGAGGCCAATATGATGGATGACCCCATGTTAATGTGGGCCCACATACTAGATAGCCCTCATTAAAGTTCAGCCCCTAATGATAAATAGCCCACATCTAAAGTGGGTTGGTATAATGGACAACCACTTTAGAGGTGAAGCTTACATGATGGATGGTCCACATCAAAGGTAGGCTCTACATGATGGGGTAGCAGACATTGAAGTGAGACCCCACATGATGGATGGCCCACATCGAAGTAGGCTCCAAATAATGGACGATCCACATCAAAGGTTAGTCCTTAATAATGAATAGCCTACATCAAAGGAAAGCCCTATATGATGGACGACCCACATTGAAGGTGGGGCTCACATGATGCCCACATGATGGATGGTCCGCATCAAAGGTGGGCTTCACTAGATGGATGACCCACATCAAGGTGGGCCCCACGTGATGGATGGTCCACATCAAAAGGTCGGCCCTAATGATGAGTGGCCTACATCCAAGCTAGGCCCCACATGATGGATCACCCACATAGAGGTGGGGCCCACATGATGGATGGTCCACATCAAAAGGTTGGCCCTAATGATGAGTGGCCCACATCCAAGCCAGGCCCCACATGATGGATGACCCACATAGAGGTGGGGCTCACATGATGGATGGTCCATAGGATGGGCCATGGATATTGAAGGTAAATCCCACTTGATGGACAATAGCATTGATGGTGGACCCCACATGATGGATGACCAACATCAAAGGTTGGCCCTACATAATGAACAATGCACAATAAATGTTGGCCCCTAATGATGAATGACTCACATCCAAGGTAGGCCCTGTATGATAGACAACTAACATCAAAGTGGGGTCCACAATGAGCAGGCCATATCAAATGATTAGTCCTATATCATGGACAATGAATACGAGGGTGGACCAAACAAACTTGAGGGATGAATCCTCTGTTATGTTAGAAACAAAACATGCTTTTCTACTTTTTAGCGGGTAAGTATATTGGTTATTTACTTAATAAGTAGAAATCAATACAAACTCTTGCTCGGGTGGTGGACTCTCACGAGTTTCAACTCCCAGTCAAGGGTTCGAGTACCCATAGGTGGTGAAATTCCACTAGCGTGAGTGTGTGGGGGTTCGAGTACCCATAGGTGGTGAAATTCCACTAGCGTGAGTGTGTGGGGGTGTGTGTGCGTGTGTTAAAAAAAAAAAAAAAAAAAAAGTAGAAATGATATAAACTACTTAGTACATTAAGGGATGGGATTAGGTGGAAATCCAACATATATATAAAGAATCAATCAAGTGGATCAATCGTGTTATACTTCCCTTGAATGCTCAAACTCACCTTTACAGAGATTAGCTAGGCGGGCCTTCCCCTCATGATAGATGACTTTATGCTCTAGGAGGTAGGTCTTGTACTATTTTTTTGTAATCTAAATTAATAAAATTACAAGCAGTGTGCTCTCATCTTATCATTAAAAAAAAAATACATAACATTAAATGTCTTAATATTAAAATGGCCATATTTATAAAGAATCAATAGAGTGGATCAATGCTTTATACTTCCATTCAATGCTCAAACTCACCTTTCCGTGGATAAGTTGGGCGGGCCCTCCCGTCGTGTTAGATGACTTTATGCCCTAGGGGTTAGGCTACAGGTCCTCGCTTGTACAATTTTTTTTAATTATCTAAATTAATAAAATTACAGATAGTGTGATCCCACCTTGTAAAAAAAAAATAAAAAATACATGATATTAAATATCTTAATATTAAAATGGTCATACTGCCAGACCCATTAGATATTATTGTAATATTAATTGTGTACTTGATACCAACCCTTCGGGCCTTCTTTCTAAACAGGTACGAGTCAGTAGAATTGAACTCGACATGGATTTATAGACCAGATATTAAATTGGACCTGGACCTATTTTAATAGGGTCCGATCGATTCCTTGTGCACTACCCGTTGACAGCTCTGAATGAGGAAACTTTTAAGAGTATGGCTATATGCATGCCAATCTAAATGGTCAAAGATATGGCCGACTACGGATGTGGGTCTGATGGTCCTTGTCATTTACTTGGCGGCCATCAAATGAATTGTCCGAAATATAAATTTTAAATGGTTCAAATTTATGTTATAATGTTTTGAAGTACTTATCTTTCGTATAATTTGCAAAGCCTCTTGACGTTCAGCTTTTTTGTTTTTACGGTGACAGTTGTATTTGGTTAAAATATGAATTCACGTAAACAGTGACAAATAAATAATGATTACTTTAGCATCTACATCAGTAAAGTATTGGCAATATGGATTTCTAAAAGGGACTCGAATAAACTTTGTGGGCCCACCATGATGCATGTATTTTGTCCACGATCTCTATTCATTTTATCGTATCATTTTAGGGCATAAGCCCATGCCCTAAAATGAGGTATTAATTCAAAACTTTTGTAGATCTCATGAAGTTTTCAATGATAGGCATTCAATCCCCACTGTTTTATATGGTGTGGTTCACTAGGGTTTTTGGATCTACAGCTTTAGGCTAATGCCTTAAAATAATTTTGCAAAAATAAAAATAAAAAATGAATGAATGGCATGGATATAACACATATATCACGATGGGCTCCACCTGTTACGAGGTTAAGTTTTATCCGGATTTGAAGTGAAATTTCAACTTTAAACTAAACAGCAAGTACTATCTATCATAATCATTTATTTACCACCTTTTAGATGCATTTGCAGCTAATAAAACTTTGTTTTAAACTCCGTATTTAAATGAATCCCCGTATAATTGATTGAAAGTTAAAAATCTGTTTGTAATATAAATCTTTCATAATTATAATTTTTTATAATTGAAAAAAAAAAATAAAAAAATAAAAAAAATAAAAATAAAAAACCTCTAGATTTAATAAAATTTTGATCAACTTTCTAATTTGTATCGATTACTTTGATTCATATACTGGTTGGGCACTTGAAGCAATTTACAGGTCTTCTATGAACGAATGTTCTATCTTGAATGAACTAGATGTTTAGCCAGCTTACCTTAAATCATAATTTTGATTAAAATTTTCATCATTGTAAATGTTTGGGATGCTTGATAAAAATTACAATTTAGTCATTTTTTTAAAGGCAAGGGCAGTCAAATGTAGACCTATTGTGACAGTTAATACAAATCAATAGTTGGATCAATTCTAGTAATCTCAAACGTTTATCACATCGGGCCTACCTTTGATTGCACATCTGACCCGAAAAATCACTTTGATCAGATGATCCAACCATCCAATTAGTGGATAGGAAAATGGATGGTGCATGTTGATTATAATATAGAAAGTCCAATCATTATTGTCCATTATGTGGCGTCCACTCTTCATTGCATCTTCCTTATAAATGTCACTTTGATAAGATATTCCTTTCCATATGATCAATGACCAGAAAAACAAAAAAAAACAAAAAACAAAAAACAAAAAACAAGAAGGGTTGTTGAATTTGAGGATAATAGAGAAGGTCCAATCGCTGATTTGGATCGTGGAATATATGGGACTCACCTTTTATTACCATCAATTCACAAAATCATTTTAATCAGATTATCCAAAGCATCTGATCAACGGCCATGAAATTGGACAATACATATTATATATAGTGAGTAGGTTTGATCATTGATCCTGATTAGCCGTCGTGTGGACCCACCTTTGATTTACTCCCACCTTTGATTGCTATCCATCCTAAATCACTTTGGGTAGATAATTATAGTTATCCCATCATTTGTTAGGAAAATGGATGTTATGTATCAATTATAATAGAAAACGTCCATTCATTGTTTTGGAAGGTCTATCATGTGGAGGCCACCTATGACTGCTCGTTCATCTGAAATGTCATTTTGATTGGATGATCCTCGCAACTGATGAATGTCTTAGACAAACCGATGATACATACGGATTATAACATAGAAAGTTCCATTAATTCGGACCATCCATTATTTGGAGACCACCTTTGATTTATTGGCCCGCCGAAAAGATTGCTTTGATTTGATGATCCTAGCTATCTAATTCATGGCTATTAAAATGGATGGTTTGTATTGATTATAACAGAGAAGGTCCAATCACTGATCTGGACTCTACATTGTGTAGGGACCACTTTTGATTGCTTGCCCCCTCTTAACTTTGATCGGATGATCCTATCCATCCCATTAGTGAATAGGACAGAGGAAGGTTCGATCATTGATCTGGACCATTCACCATGTGAGCCCACCTTTGATTGTATGATTCTAACAATCCGATCAATGGCAAATAAAATGGATGGTTCACATTGATTATAATAGAGGACTAATTATTGATATGGACCATCTTTCTATCATGTAGGGTCCACCTTTAATTGCATGTAACTCTTAAAGGTCACTTTGTTTGATCATTAATTTGGACAATCCATCGTAGGGTCCCGCCTTAGCCTGTTTGTCCCTCCTAAAAGATCACTTTGATTAAATCATAATTATGAACAATTTTACTTTTTCTAAATTTCTCTTCATTGTTTCCACACGGAACTGCAATTTTACGGGATTTTCCTATGTAGTCCAAACATGCCATGTTTAAAATAAAATTATAAAAATTATCAGTTTGATAAAATCCCAGTTAAATTACAATTTTCATGTTACCCAAGAATACCCTAAAACCTTGTATATTTCAAAATATAAGAAAAAACTCATTTTTGAAGCAAACCAATTAAACAGATTTAAAGGAAAAATAGAGAGTGCCGCCGTTAATTTGAGTAGAATATCAAAAAACACCATTGAATTACCTATATACATTTTCTTATATATTTAAGAATGCTTTGAGCATGATAAGATAGAGATTGAATCTTGAATTGCTGGAGTCTAATCATTTAAGTAATTTATCACCTAAGTACTTGCACTTAATTGATTAAGAGTAAGTTTGAATATCATGTTAAATCACATGACACATTCAATTTGTCTTCTGTAAGATATACTGGAAGTTTTGATTATTAGTATGTGAATCATTGATATATGATACGAATCGAGTCTCGAGAATTCTATCCACCTTAAAAGAAGAAAAGAACTAGTTAAAAAAACAAGAGATCGACAGAGAGGTCATGAAAAAGAATGAAAAAAATGGAAAAGAATGCGAAAGTAAAAAGAATGAATAAAAACTGACTGTCGATATAAAATAAAAAACTGAAAAAATAAGGAAAGGGGGATAAGTTCAGAATAAGCACTTGAGTTTTAAACTGATCTTGAAGTGAGGAGCATAGCTAATATGATGAATTGATAGTATTCATACAGGAGGTAAATTGACCTTCACTAAGCACGTTGAAAAACTTGATATATAAATTATGCTTCGATTTAGTGGATCAATAACTTATTTGAGTGGTTGCTTATGTGATTTAGTTCTAAGTTTTCAAAATCTCCATTTCATACCTTATTTTTACTCATTCATCCTTGAGTGCACAAAAGATTGTTTCGTGAAAAAGATTTTTGACATTAAGCATTGAGATTTATTTTTCGCATACTTTGCTCGGGACTAGCAAAATACTGGTTGGGAATTGTGTTGAGGGTTAAATATTGTATATTGGACCCCATTTATATCTTGATTTTACAAACATGATACTGCTTAATATCCTATTTTACTCATGTTTGTGTTGCATGGTGAATTTAAGAGCTTGGATTGGAAAAGGTACTAAAAGCATAGATTTAACACTCAAAGATTACCAATGCAAAGAATGGATCTTAGGAGACAAAGATTGAAGATTTCAAGGTCCCAACATTCAAGAAAACCAAATGAATAAGGAATGCAGCCGAAAGAACAAGTGCAAAATACACACTTACTGTGTCATCGAGCATCCTTCAATGACATTGAGGATACATTCGATGACATCGAACACAGGTCGATGACATCGAATTTATGAAGGAAAATCAAGTTGGTCGGTGGACAAATTGAAGAAGTTTTTCGATGACTCCAGAACTTGTTTAATGACTTGAAGCTCTGCTCAATGACATTGAAGACCAGCTCGATGACATCGAATTTTCTCTGGAATTTCGACAAAACTCGCTGGATAAATTGGGCACCATTTTCAATTACTCGAAGCACTCCTCGATGACATCGAAGATCTCCTCGATGACATTGAAGGTCTCTTCGATGACATCGAAATTATTAAAGAAATTGGATAAACTCTCTGGACTGGTTTGGACACATTTTTGATTCCTCGAACAATGTTCGATGACATTGAAAGCCTCTTCAATGACATCAAAGGTAGGTTCGATGACATAGAAGGGTACAGAATCTAGATGAAGTTACAAAAGTGCATAAAAAGCACATATAAAGAACACCTTCAATGACATCGAAAACTGTTCGATGTCATTGCATAGATCGCATGAAGTTAAGTAGAGTTACGTCGAGTACCTAAATTTGAGGCAGTTTCCAGATTTTTCCAAAGAGGTGTGAAAGGAGATGTTGCACAACTATAAATAGGAGTCCCCAGGGCATCCAAGGGCATTATCTAAGGTTTTGGAGGAGCGAAGCACAAAAGCAAAGAACCGTAATCATATTTTCTTCTTTCTTCCTTAGTTTTTCATATTTTCTTCTAGGATTTTAGTTCCAATCATGACTATAAACCTCTTAGATGGGACTAAGAGGTGAAGCTTGTAATGTGATGGGATGTTTTCTATTATTTTGATTCATGTTATGTTGAAATCTCTTTGATTCTAGTTTGATATTTAAAAAATACTTTCAGTTTCTAATGGTTTATTGTGACTTAGATTACAGTATATTTGCGATAACTTTGAGTATGTTCTTTTTCATGTATTGAGATTTTGAAATTAGAAAATCATGTTTTCACCATTGTCCATTGAGTATGGTCGGGTGATGGAATCCTTTCTAATCTTCATGATTCTCTTATGTTTGATTATGAGATTGATACGTCTTATTGCGAGTCATCGTCTCCTGGGCATGGTTTTATGATGAAATAACTTCCAGTTCTCACAATTCTCATCCATTGAGAATTAGATCAAAGGAAGTTTAGATTTGGGTTTACTGAGATATCTTCCAAATGAATAAGATGGGACTCTGATTCCAATTGTGTCCTTGAATCAAGCACAGATCTCCCTGATTGCTATAAGTGGATCCTTGGAAACCCTAGTTCCTACCTTTGAATTTCTTAAGTTTTTCATTAAATCTCTCATAATTACTCTATACACTTCCAAATTTAGGTTTTCATCTTCTTCTAGTTCTTCTTCTAGTTGCTTTCAGAATAATCAAGAGATTAGTCCTTGTGGATTCAACCTTGGTCTCATCGAGATTATTACTATATCGTGACCCTACACTTAGGGTTGTGAACAACAGGCTTAACCTTTCACTGTAGTCTTATCCCTATCGCATTCAATGCTCCAAGTAGGCTTTCCTCAAACTTAACTCTTCCTTGATTATTTCTTAATTGGTCGGCCTTAAGTATTCTTAACTGTTTGCATATATCTTTTCCTTTGTCTCAGTTATTCCCAAATACCCCCCTTTATTAGCTACTGGACCTCTTGCTCGAGTTCAAGGAGCGAGGGCGTTAAAAGAGGAAGACCGATCTTGGAGAAAGCTTCTCCAACCGGAGCTCTTACTAAAGTCAAGCCTTGATACCGAGCTCACAGGTAAGAACCTTTGCCGACCTTTAGGACTTGAGAAGAATTTCACGAACTTGTGAGTAACTCTTCCTTCATTCCAATTGTAGATATTCCTGAAGCTCGTCCCTTATTGAAGCCTATCCTTGAGCGTAAGGCATCTTCTCTTAAGGAAACTGTGATGGAGAAAAAGGCAAAGAACAAAAAGAAGATGATCTCCAAGAGCAAGGGGAAGGTCGGTCCTTCATCTCCAATTATCGTGGAGATTGAATGTCTCTGCCTCTGCTGCTGCTGAGACAACGATCGAGACGACCGTTCGTGAGGAGGTTCCTCTTGTGGATATCCAGGGAACTACCGAGCCTTCTACTGAGGTTCGGCCTGTAGAGGCTGAAGGGGCTAGCAGGCCTTCCGCGCGGCCTTTCGAGAATCGGGAGGAGGGGGGTGTCCTTCCATGATGGTTAGTGAAGTTATAGGAGAGCTTCTTCCTTGGGTAAAGTGGAATCTTCCCAAAAAGGAGTTCTTTCACACACCGAACTACACTCCGGACGCAATCCTTGTTGTTCACAACCCCAAGTGTAGGGTTGCAATGTAGTAATAATCTCGATGAGACCAAGGTCGAATCCACTAGGACTAAACTTGTACGTTTGTGAAAAGAACTAGAACTAGAAGAAGAAGAAGATCTAAATATGAATTCTGGAATAGTTTAAAAAGTAATTGCGAATAATGTAATTGCAACTTGTGAATTTATGTTCACAACCCCAAGTGTAGGGTTATGATGTAGTAATAATCTTGGTGAGACCGAGGTCGAATCCATAGGGACTAATCTTGGGTATATTCTGAAAGTAACTAGAATTAAAACTATAAAAAGATGTGAATCTAAATCTAAATTAATTTCAAAGAATAATTGTGATTAAAGTGATTAAAACTAACAAATTCAGAGGTGATAATTATGGTTTCCAAGGATCCACTTGTAGAGATCAGGGAGATCAATGCTTGATTTAAGGACACGACTAAAATCAGAGTCTCATCTTATCCAATTAGAAGATATCTCAGTAAAACCAAATCTAAACTTCCTTTGACTTAAATCTCAGTAAATGAGAGGTCTGAGAACTGAAAGTGATTCCATCACAAAACCATGCCCAAGAGATAAGGCAAATAACAGGATTTACCAATCCAACTAATCATAAGAGAATTGAGAAGATTAGGCAGGATTCCATCACCCAACCATGCCCATGGGAGGATGGTGAACAATAAGATTTCCTAATTTCAAAATCTCAATACATGAAAAGAACATACTCAAAGCTATCGCAGATCTATTGTAATTTGAGTCACAACAAACCATTAAAAACTAAAAGTATTTCTTAAATATCAAACTAGAATCAAAGATAGTTCAACTTAAACATGAATTAAAGTAATAGAAAACATCCCATCACGCTACAAGCTTCACCTCTTAGCCTTAGCTAAGAGGTTTAGACAACCATAGACATGATTGAACTAAAATCTGTTAAGAAAAGTATAAAAGCAGCTAAGGAAAATGAAGAAAAACTCTTGGTGACGGCTTCCCACGCTTGTGCTCTACTCCTCGAACCCTAGAAGATGCCTAGGGATGCCCTGGGCACTCCTATTTATAATTGTGCATCACCTCCTTTCGCACCGACTTGGAAAATTTCGAAAACCGCCTCAAATCTACGCAGTCCGCGCAACATCTGTGTAACCCTCGACTGGTCGAGAACAACCTTCGACTGGTCGAGGATCACCTTCAACTAGTCGAGGGTCTCCTTTGACTAGTTGAGGATGACTGGAATTTAGAGGATGTTTTCACTGGATTTCGAGTCGAGGAATCTTCGACTAGTTGAGCAGGGGCCTTCGACTGGTCGAAGACGAGCTTAGACTAGTTGAGAGATGCAGATTTTTAGGGTTCTTTTTCTTTACTTCAAGTCTTTAATGCTCTTCATTCTTTACTTGGTTTTCTTAGATCTTTGACATGTGAATTCTTCATTCTTTGTCTCATAAGATCCATCCTTGTCTTTGGTGATTGTTGAGTGTTAAATCCATGCTTTTAGCATCCTTTTCAATCTGAGCTCTTAAATTCACCTTGCAACATAAACATGATTAAAATATAATATTAAATATTATCATGTTCATAGAACCAAGTAATAAATGGGGGATAATATGCAATGTGTGACCCTCAACACAATCCCCAACTAGCATTTTGCTAGTCCTGAGCAAAGTATGTGAAAAATGAACTTTAATGTGCAATGTACAAACCTTTTTTAGAAAACAATCGTTTGTGTAATCAAGTATGAATGAGTAGACTTAAGATGAGAAAGTAATATTTTGAAAACCTAGAACCGAATCACATAAGCAATCAATCCAATATATCCATTAAGTTAAAGCAGATTTCGCATATCAAGTTTTTCAATGTGCTAAGTGAAAATACTATCTTTTCATAACGTTAGCCATGCTCATCACTTCAAGATTGGTTGAAAACTCAAGTACTGATTCCGAACTTATCCTCTTTTCCTTCTTTTTCTAGTTTTTTTTTTATATCGACGGTCAATTTTTATTCATTCAGTCTTTTCATCTTTTCTTTCTTTTTTCAGATTTTTCATTCTTTTTCTAACTTTTTCAGTCTTTTCACCATACATGACCCTTTTTGTCGATCTCCTGTTTTTTAACTGATTTTTTTTCTTCTTTTAAGGTAGATAAAATTCTCTAAACTCAGTTCTTAATATCTTTCAATGATCATCATACTAACAATCAGAAAATCCAGCACTATTCAAAGAAAATAATTTGAATATGTCTTGTGATTTAGATTAACATAATATTCAAACATCCTCTTAATCAATTGAGTGCAATAACCATAAGTGATTGGATACTTAGTTAATCAAACTCAAACAATTCAAAATTCAATTTCTATCATATTATCATACTCAAAACATTCTTAAAAACACAACTTATCATTTTCCAAATAGATAAATATTGAAAATTTTATAAAAATTTAACAAAGTATGCTTAAAACTGAGAAAACACTTATTAGTTTACCTAATCTCTCATCCCCGATCTAAAATCTACATTGTCCTCAATGTAAAAGAAATAAACATGATATGGAAAAGAAACAACGTAATTAAAGGAGAAGTGATGGAAAGATAGTACCTGATGAAGGAATTTTGAGGCTTGTTCCAAAGGATCTCAGCATGAAGGCGGGTTAGCACAAGAATTAAACAACCAAAAAGCAAACTATCCTAAACAAACGGAAAGCAAACTATCCTAAAACAGCGGAAGAAGACTATCTTAGTCCTAAATTCTATGAAAGCAATAAGCCTGACTATACCTCTGTCATACTAGGAGATCAATCCTTGTATATAGGATCAGTCAGAGTTATGGACATGTTCTCTAAATCAAATTTCTCAACAAATGGCTTTAATCGATATCCATTTACTTTAAATTTATTGCCATTGTTCAGATTCTTTATCTCGACGGCCCCATTAGGATAGACATTAGTAACAGTGAAAGGACCGGTCTAACGAAATTGGAGTTTATTCGAAAAAAGATGTAATTGAAAATTGTACGAAAGGAGTTTTTGACCAACTAAGAATGATTTCTAAAGGATGTTCCTATCATGAAACACCTTCATCCTATCCTTGTAAATTCTCAAGTTCTCATATGCATCATTCCGGATCTCCTTAAGTTTATTCAATTGTAGTTTGCGCAGCGTGCCAGTGCTATCCAAATTGAAATTCAGATTTTTAATAGCCCAATAGGCTCTATGTTCTAACTCCACAGGCAAGTGGCAAGCCTTCTCATAGACAAGTCTAAAGGAAGACACTCCAATAGGGACCTTAAATGCGTTACAGTAAGGCCATAAGACATCGGTCAATTGGATTGACAAATCCATACGGTCAGGGTTAAGCATCTTTTCCAAGATATGTTTAATTTTCCTATTAGAAATCTCAGATTGTCCACTTATTTGTGGGTGGTATGGAGTGCTAACTTTGTGGGAGATGCCATATTTCTTCATTAAGTTCGCAAATGGCCTATTATAAAAATGTGAGCCCTCATCACTAATGATGGCTCGAGGCATTCCGAACCGGGAAAGGATGTTCTCTTTTAAAAACTTAATGACTGCTGATGGTCATTGTTCCAACACGGGATCGTTTTAACCCACTTAGTGATATAGTCTACTGTTAGCAAAATGTTTAAATTCTTAAAGGATTGGGGGAATGATCCCATGAAATTGATGCCCTAGCAATCAAATACTTCAATAATCATAACAGGGTTCAAAGGCATCATATTCTGACGGGACAATGCTCCCAATTTCTAACAATGTTCACAAGCTTTACAAAACTCATGAGTGTCCTTAAACATAGTAAGCCAGTAAAAGCCACACTATAGAATTTTGGCCGTGGTCTTTTTAGCAGAAAAGTGACCACCATAGGCCTAAAAGTGACAGAAGGAGATGACACTTTTGGTGTTCATTATTTGGCACACATCTCCTTAAGATTTAGTCTGGGTAATATTTAAACAAATACGGATCATCTCAGAAGAACTTACGAACCTCAGCGAAGAATTTTTTCTTATCTTGCGCAGTCTAATGTGTCAGCATGAAACCTGTAATAAGATAATTAGCAATATCAGTAAACCAAGGTATATGGGAGACTTTGAACAATTGTTCATCAGGGAACATATCATTTATATGTGTCATGTCAAGGGAATCAGAGAGATCAAGGCAGGAAAGATGGTCAGCCACTACATTCTCTACTCTCTTTTTAATCTTTTATTTCCAAATCAAATTCTTAGAGTAGGAGGATCCATCTTAACAAGCGGGGCTTAGCATCATTCTTAGAAAGAAGATACTTCAGTGCTGCATAATCTATGTAAATGATGATCTTGGATCCGATCAAGTATGACCTAAATTTGTCTAAAGTGAACACTACAACTAAGAGTTCTTTTTCTGTAGTAGAGTAGTTCACTTGAGCAGGATTTAGAGTTCTACTTACGTAATGAATAACGTAGGGCTTTTTTTCTTTTTCCTGGCCTAAAACCTCCCTAAGAGCATAGTCAGACACATCGCACATAAGTTTAAAAGGAAAACTCCTGTCGAGTGGCCGCATGATGAGTGCAGTGGTTAACATGCCCTTGAGCTTAATGAAAGCTTCCTGGCATTGCTCGGTTCACTCATATGGTGCATCCTTTTAAAGTAGATTAATAGAGGACGAGAGAGGTGACTAAAGTCCTTTATGAATCTTCTGTAAAACCCGGCGTGTCCTAGGAAGGATTGCACGTCTCACATATTCTTGGGTGGAGGTAAGTTAAAGATAAGATCAATTTTAACCTTATCTACCTCAATTCCCTTGAACGAGATGATGTGTCCAAGGACAATTCCCTTACGAACCATGAAGTGACACTTTTTCCAATTCAGTACCAAGTTCTTTTCCTTGCATCGCTTCAGCACATTTTTCAAATTTTCTAAACATTCGCTAAAGGATGGATCAAAGATCAAGAAGTCGTCCATGAAGACCTCTAAATATTACACCATGTCAGAAAAAAATATTCAACATGCATCGCTGAAAAGTGACGAGGGCATTACATAGTCTGAATGGCATCCTTGGGTAGGCCAAGGTGTCGTAAGGACATGTAAATGTGGTCTTTTCTTGATCTTCAAGGGCTATCTCCATCTGATTGTAGCCCGAATAACCGTCGAAGAATAATAGTAAGAGTGACCAGCCAGCCTTTTATAAATTTGATCGATTAAGGGCAAATGAAAGTGATCCTTCCTCGTGGCAGTATTCAACTTCCTATAATCAATGCACATTATCCAACCAGTAGTGATCCTAGTTAGCATGAGTTCATTATTGGCATTGGCTACGATAATGATTCCAAACTTCTTGGGAACCACATGAGTTGGACTCACCCATTGGCTATCAAATATTGGGTATATGATACCTATATCCAAAAGCTTAAAAACCTCGGCCTTAACTACTTCCTTCATGTTTAGATTTAGTCTACGTTGTGGTTGTCATGAGGTCTTCGTATTATTCTCAAGATGAATGCGCTGAGTACGAATCAAAGGGTCAATTCCCTTGAGGTCCACAATCGACCATCCAAGGGCTCCTTGGTGCTCAATGATAGTAAAGATGAGCATACTCTCCTATTCTTACTCAAGATGGGAGGAAATCACCACCGGGTATGTCTCATCATAACCTAAATAAACATATTTCAAATCAGAGGGTGAAGGTTTTAGGTCAAGCTTCGCAGCCTTGAGGTTAGATAGTAAAGATACTACATCAGTTTGGGGAAATTCTTTAAATTATGGCCTCCATCAGTTAACTTCAAGTACCGGCATAGTATCAAGCATGACACTCGTCTCCCTAATCATATCATCATTTAAATCATGGGAGTGGGCCATGTCATGCCCCAAACTCAGAAACTAGGTTCACAGAATTCTCGATCGTCAAATCCAGCGCCGACAGCTTCCGTAGTGCTCCATTCTCAGTTTCTTGCACCCATATGCAAGATTTCGATCCTAAGATCCTACAAGGAGGATTTTCAAATGTACATTTATCTCGTAATAAGCATAACCACAAGTTTACCTAAATCACAAAGGCAACATCATCATCACATATCCACAAATATAAACAGTTAAATACAGTGCTGAAATGAAATATATATATATATATATATATTAAAAATCAATCTCTAGAAGATGGCTGCATACTTTAAGCTCAATGCTGCTGCAACCTAGTACCACGTGCACACATCTATCATGCATTAGCTTATAGAAAGCTTAGAGGGTGGTGAAAGTGTGTGCACAAGGTCAGTGTCAAGTATGCAATATCAGAGCAATGCGGAAACATGTTGGTAAGTGCATAAATACCATCAGCCTTATCCAGGCCATGCGGTGCAAAAACATAATAGGTCAATAACATATACTAAGGAAGCAATGTAGATTAGCTTTGCAATGCGAAGACATAATAAGTCAAGTATGCAATATTAGAACAATGTGGAAACATGCTGGTAAGTCCATAAATACCATCAGCCTTATCCAGGCTATGCAATACACAAGCGTAGTAAACAAAATGCTATGTACTAAGGATGCAATGTAATATGTGATGCGAATGAAATAACTAATCTTGAGTGTGAAGTCTAGATGATAGTACGTAGTTATCGTATGCTATGGGGTCCATCACAAGTGACTTCTATCCAAACCAGTCCCATACCTAAATTTAGATAGTCAGATTCAATGTGGTAAACTCCTGATCTCATGTTGGTCGTGCACCCTAACTGAAATCCTGGCCATTTCGAAAATATACATAACAATTAGTTGCGCACCACCAGCCTCAGTGGATAGTGAATAAATGAATGAATGAATGAGTATGCAACTCCTATTCAATTAGTCCACATATCAGTACCGTACATCTCTAGGATCATCACCGGGGTCTATTACACTATATGCCAGCTTGTCGCCCCTATCCGAGAGCATAACTGGGTAAGTGGAAGAGACCTCACTATCTGCCTGCCAATATCGAGCCCGACTTGTCAATAGCAAACACATTCCTCAAGCTAGTCAAACTCAACCTAGATATTGCCCCTCACTCAGGTGGGTAAGGTCACACCCCTTTCCAACCAACCACGATACAGTGGGAGATGCGGCCTACTGGTATATGGCCCTCATGCGCTCATGTATATCCACTTGGTTTAGACATTGGAGCGTCCCCTGGCCTCGAGGGTTTAGGGATTTTCACTGAAGGACATCTATGGGGCCCATATGCTAGAACCAAATATTTTCGGTGTCCCATCTGGTCATCCACGACATGCTTGTGTAGGCCACGGCCCTGATGTCGCTAGGGCGTACAGTGGTCATATCATAAAATACGATATGCATGAGTCATACCATCCAGTCACGCAGCAATCATGCACGTACCTTGCACTCATGTGGGCAACTTCTCTTATCAGGGAGTCTCATAATAATCGGCCCTATTGCATATGCAATGGTCGACCACATCTCATAACAAACATGCAGATGATGCGTATGGGCTTATATCATGATGCTATGCTTTCACATATTCATAATTGGTATCGGTAACCGATACCAGTAATCGGCCTCAATAACTAGCCTCGATAATTGGCCTTGACAATCAGCCTAACGAAGGGGCTGAGGGAAGGTCACAATGTGAACAGTTAACCATCATTGCCCATCAATGTGGAGATTTAACCAACATTGCTCCCAAGGAGTGGCCCACATAGAGACAAATGTATAGTGGGCCCATGGCCTCACACAAGGGCCTAATATACGTCACAATGGGCCTCACTCAAGGGCTTAATACACATCACAATGGGCCTCACTCATGGGCCACATATGCATCACATTTGGCCTCACCACATGGGCTATATAAACATCACATCGGGCCTGATATCTAGGCCTCAAATACACCACCATGAGCCTCATCACTTGGACTGCGTGTACATGTCATTGGACCTCAAACACGGGCCTCATATACAACAAGTGGGCCTCACACACATCAGTGGGCCTCACACATGCATAGTGGGCCTCCTATACAACAGTGGCCTCTTGCCTGGGCCTCAAATGCATCTCAATGGGCCTTTTGCCTAGGCCTCAAATGCATCTTAATGGGCCTTTTGCCTGGGCCTCAAATACATCTCAATGAGGTGGGCCTTACTCATTCCAAATGGGCCCATCAAATGGACAACTTGGATAAAACACGTGCATCACGTGGGGGCCACGTGAATGGACGGTGTGAATACAAAATACATACATCTAGGTGGGCCCCACCTATTCAGAAATCAGATCAATGGCGTGGCTGAAAACACATACATCATGTTGTGGGAGTCCCATGTCCAGCGAAAATCAACGGACTGGATATACATCACATATGTAAGGTGGACCCCACCGTCCAAAGTGCTGAACAGTGCGGATCAAACCCATACATCACGGTTAACCAACACAGCACCATCTAGATCTGGACGGTGTGGATACAGAACACATACATTATAGTGGTTTCCACCATCCAGACTACTAGACGGTGTAAATAAAATACATAAATCATAATGGGGTCCACTATATGAATGGTGGAGATTAACCCATACATCACATGTGGGGTCCACATAACCATGATCTGGATAGCGTGGGTGAAACCCAAACATCAAGTGGGATCCCGATGTTCAGCATGTGTGGGGTGGGTCCCATGCCAGAAATGGATGGACAGCGTGAATAAACAACACATCACAAGGCGGGCCCCACCCATTCTAGCCTAAGGACGATGCAGATAATGCACATACATCATGGTGCACCTCACTTAGCACCATCCAGATTTGGACAGTGTGAATACAACACTACATCATGGTGGGCCCAGAACTTGCTGACGTTATCCCAGTAGCTATATTGTTGTTGGACAGACGGCATAGATAAACACATAAATCATGGTGGTATCTAAATCGTCCAGCTGGAACGGTCCCATCACCTGCACGTGTGACACATGCAGGGTGGGTCCCACATTTAGACGGTTGGGTATAACACATACCTCCGGTCAGACCCACTTACTGGCGTCAATACCACAGTTATACAGTTGTGTAACATACACCAGCCAATCCGTTCCCATAGAGGTGGGTCCCACGTCGGGCCCACCATAATGTTTATTTCCATCCAATCTATTCATAAGGTCACAAAGACCTGAATAGAGAGGAAAAACAAATTTCATATTGGTCCAAAACTTCTATGACCCAAAAAGGGTTTCAATGGCAAACATTCAATCCCCCACTACTCTTGTAGTGTGGACCACCTGAATTCCGTGTACAGCTGATTTTTGGGGTGACCCGCTGATTAAAGGGGACCCATCAAATGCACGGGTTGATGCTCCACATACATCATGGTGGGGCTTGTGGTAGGACCCATGGTCCCACCCTCCAACAAACAGTAAGGACGCGGCTTGCTGCAGCGTCTAGACCCCATATTTTTTTAGTGGTTTTTCATAGCTGGGGTCCACATCAGGACGATCTAGTCCGCCGGTTGAGTTCCTAGGCTCGTGACGGGCCTAACAGGCCCAATATTCAATATGTTTTGGTGTGTAGAAACATCACAGCAGGCCCTAATAGTCTATATCACAAAAACCACTATTTTCTATAATGTGGCCCGCCAGAGGTTCAGTTTGGTTTCATTTTTCAGCTCAACGCCTAAAATGAGGGGGGAAATTGGATGGATGATGTGGATCAAACACATATGTCACGGTGGGTCCCACCGCCCTAGCTGAATAGTGAGGACACCACATTTACAGGGTCCCAACATCCCAGGACGATGAGACAAAAACACATATATTACGGTGGTTCCCACCGTCCACGTGCTAGACAGTGGGATGTAACATATACATCCGTGGGTCCCACGTCCACAGATGGACGGTGAGGGTAAAACCCATTCATCACGGTGGTGCCACGTGGGTGGGCCACCAAGGTTTGGATCAAGTTGTCATTTGTGTTTCTCTTCACCAAGCCTGTCCACTGGATAGTCTAGCAAGGTGGGCTCCGCGGTGGACACCATGGATATAGAATACACACACCACGGGGTTCATCAGGGTGGGCCACACACATCAACACCATAAAAAAATGAAAGTGAAGGATAGGGACAGAGAGAGAGAGAGAGAGACGACGTAATGGAGGGACCCTGCCATTATGGGCCCCTCTTTGCTTACAATCACATACATGAAAATGGGTCCCATCACAAATGGGCCTTACAACAAATATCAAGATCTAAGGCTATGAACACCCACCGATTCTGCTTCTTCTAGGCTCCATGGACTCCTTAGCTCCTAGGCTTCGACTTTAATGGAAGATGATGGAGATTGAATGGCTAGGATGAGAGATGAGAGGGGTAGGAAGTGGGCCACACCATAGCTTCTCCTTAGGAAGCTTGGACGTCCACTCTCTCTTGGTGCTTGGGATGGAGTGAGAAATGAGAGAGGAGGAGTGGTGATGTAAGGAGAGAGGGATGGATGATGGATGGAGTGATGAGTGATGGGTGATGAGTGGTATGAGTTATGTTAACTTTTGGGTGAGAGAGGGATGGGTGTGATGGGATATGTACTTGACTTGTACATTAATTGATTGACTTGATATTTGGTAGAGGTTCACTCTTAGGATTGCAATGTGCGGCATTTTCTCAAAATAAATGTGGGCCCACAACTCCTGGCCTAGGTATTACATCGGCGCGCAAGACGCGGCATTGGAACCACAGCAACGGCGCGATCGCAAGGATACAAGTATTGAGTTGAGTCGACTCGGGTTGACATAGTGTGACTCAGGGTCATGCACAAACACCGATTACAGGTCGTGGGTTACTAGAATTCAGTGGGGAGGATTGCAAGAATCTAAGGAACAATATAGTCTACGATACGAGCCTGACAAGTCAGGCATGTTTTTAGAGGGTCAAAGGATAAGGTCAAAAGTGTTCTATTCTCCACGAAAGAATCAATCAAGTTAATGTCGGAGGCATCATCATCATCCTCTACCTGTTTGCCCGTATGGAAAAAGATATTTAACTCCAATGTCATATTTTCAAAAGACAAACTCATGATTCCATTCCTGCAATTAATGATAGCATCTAATGTGGTAAGGAATGGGCGACCTAGGATGACAGGGATTTGAGCGCTCATGTCCACAATGGGTTGAGTATCTAGGATGATAAAATCTATCGGGTAGTAGAATTTATCAACCTAGACCAACACATCCTCAATTATCCCTCTTGGTACACAAACTGAACGATCATCAAGTTATAATGTGGTTCGGGTGGGTTTCAATTCACCCAAACCTAGCTGTTCATAGACTGAGTAAGGAATTAGATTCACGCTCGCTCCTACGTCAAGAAATGCGTGCTCAATCCGGTAGTTCCCAATTACATAAGGGATGGTTGAGTTACCTGGATCTTTATGTTTTTGTGGCACATCTTACTTGACGATGGCACTCACTTTTTCTGTCAGAAAAATTTTCTTTTTAATACTTTGTTGCCTCTTAGTCATGTATAGGTCTTTCAGAAATTTGGTATATGAAGGAATTCATTTTACGGCATTCAGAAGAGGGATGTTGACCTTCACTTGCTTAAGCACCTCTAGAATGTCCTAAGAGTTAGAGAGAAGTTTGGGTGTAACCAACTGTTGGGGAAATGGAGTAATTGGCTTGCCTTTAAGTTCCGGTTCTAATTCTCGTGGAGCAGTGCTAGGTCTATCATTGTTGTCCTATTCCGGGTCATAGGCTTTTCAGCCCTAACCGGAATGGTTTTGTCAATGATCTTCCCACTTCTAAGAGTGGTGATAGATTTAACTTGCTCCATCTGATTTGAAGAGCTTAGATCACTTATCTCATATTGCAGTTTGTGATTGGGGAGAGGTTCAGCAGGCAGCATCCCCTTTCCCCCAATTGTTAAGTGCGACTCTATCCTTTGAATAGATGACGCAAGTGTTTCCAATGATGATCTAATACCCTGGTTGAGTAGCTCTTGGTCTCGAATATGTTTTTGAACTAGATCCTCTTAAGGTTTCCCTTGATTTGGAATTTGATTGAAGAAACTTTGAGGGGTAGCAGTTTATCGATTCTCCAACTAGGATTGTATGTATTGGAGGTAGGTCCATTGAAAGGTCTTTTGTAATTATTCACGGCATTGGATTGCTCATTTAATACCTCTTGAAAGGCAGGTATTGTTGGACAATTTTTCAATTGTGTGAATGTTTTAAGCACAAATACCGCAAACAGTTTCCTTAGCCTTATCCTTCCTCAGTTCCATGGCTTCGAATTTTCTTATAAGATTAGACACTTTAACATTAATATTATCATCTTCTTTCAGAAGGTATAATCCGCCCCTCTCCTTTGATTGAGTAGGCCTAGAAGTGGTGCTTGATTTTGAAAAAGTGTCCCATCATTGTGCGTTTTTAGCAAGTCTGTCCAAGTAGTCCCACACATCATCAACATTTTTATTCATGAATTCCCCATTACACATTGTGTAAGACCCCATCCATTCTATACCATTCTTATGCTTATATGCATGATGATCGACGCCCTTATCCAAACCTGTATTAACCCTACATAGTGCACACCCAACTGATCGGAACCTCAAGACCTTGAAACCAATTTCATATCGACCAGTCTATCGTCACGAACGCATAGGTACCACCCGTGCATCTGTACAACGTAGTGAGATACGCCGTGAAGTATCGTTAGTGTATCATATGTGCAAGGCACCATGTACTCCATTCCACACATGTGCACAACACATGCCATGTACACATGCACATGCCACATATGTGTGAGAGAATCTCTACTCATGTATGTGATGTCACACACCCATACCTCCCCTCTCTCATGTGCTCCCCAAAGTCAACTTCTCTCCATTCCATACCCTATGTATGACATCATCACACCATGCCATCCCAAGTCCCTTTAATCCACCATTAATTACAAATCATGAATTGATTGTCATAATCCTAGTCTAAGCTAACTAATTAAGATCACATTAATTGAATCTAACCACATTTTAACAATTTCTCTACAAGTAGTCCTTCATCCCTTAGCATTTCATCATTTTTCTACACAAGTAAAGAGAGAGAGAGAGAGAGGAGTGCTCTTGGTGGGCCATCAACTCCATCAATCTCATCCCTTCCATCCATCTCAACCATCCATCTAATCCATCAACGTGAGTACACCCCTTCCACTCCTATGGTTTGTTTCCTTCTTGATTATTTGGATGATTAATAGTGGTGATGATTTGATGACAATGATGTGATCAATGGTGTGGATGCATAGGAGAATACATATAAAGAGATGATTAATAGTGGTGATGATATGATGATAATAATGTGATTAATGATGTGGATGCATAGGAGGATTCATACAAATACATAATAAAATAATAATTTGTTATAGACCTTATGTGGAACCCATTGATAGTGAGCCCCACCAGAACCTTTATATGTCATCCAAACAGTCCAGTGTGGCCCATTGGGTTGGCCACACACACATCCATGCACACATGTGCACACCACACCAAAAATAAATGAATAAATAATAACCTAAAAAAACAAAAAATAGAGGGAGTGGACGCTGCTGCCAGTGTCCTTGCTGCTTGAATTGGCAAGGAGGGGTTGTGGGCCCACAATGCCCACCCCCTTGATGTATCTATCTGATCCACACCATCCATCCTATTTTCCAGATCATTTTAGGCGTTGAGCCAAAAAATGAAGCTAATCCAAATCTCTGGTAGGCCATACCATTGAAAATTATTTTTAATAGTGACATTAACTATTGAACCTGTTAGGGCCCGCTGTAATGTTTCTATACACCGAAACATACTGAATATTGGGCTCGTTTGACCTGTTACGAGTCGGAGAAACCAATAGTCTGAGTGGATCATCAGGATGTGGGCCTCACATATGAAAAACCATTAAAAAATTAAAATAAAATAAATAAATAAAAAATAAGAGAAAAAACACAACAGTTAGACGTTGTTGCTGCTAACGTCCAGAGAACGCTGCAACAAGCAGCATCCTGTTGCTTTGTAAGAGGGTAAGGAAGCAAGGACCGTGGGTCCCAGCCATAGGCTCCAGCATGATGTATGTCGAACATCAGCACCATGCATTTGATGGGTCCCCTTTAAATGATTGGATCCCCCAAAAATCAGTCATACATGAAACTCGGGTGGCCCACACCATCTTTAAAAAAAATGAGAAGATTATATTGATATCAATAAGTTCAGTGGGCTTGATCATGAGGAATATGTTATATCCAAACCCTCCATCCATTTGGTGAGCATTTCTTAAGGTTTGAGAAGAAAAATAAGACAGATCTAACTATCAGGTGGTCCACACTACAAAAAGTAGTGGGGGATTGAACGTCTACCGTTGAAACCCTTTTTAGGTCAAAGAAGATATTTCAGTAAAACCAAATATGAACTTCCTTTGACCTATTTATCAATGGATGAGAGATGTGAGAACTAGAAGTGATTCCATCACAAAACCATGCCCAGGAAACAAGGCAAACAACAGGATTTACCAATCCAACCAATCATAAGAAAATTGAGAAGATTAGGCAAGATTTCATCACCCAACCATGCCCATGGGACGATGGTGAACAACAGGATTTTCTAATTTCACAATCTCAATACATGAAAAGAACATACTCAAAGCTATCGCAGATATATTGCAATTTGAGTCACACCAAACCATTAAAAACTGAAAGTATTTCTTAAATATCAAACTAGAATCAAAGATAATTCAACTTAAACATGAATCAAAGCAATAAAAAAACATCCCATCACTCTACAAGCTTCACCTCTTAACCCTAGTTAAGAGGTTTACCCAACCATAGACATGATTGAACTAAAATCTCTTAAGAAAAGCATAAAAACAACTAAGGAAAGGGAAGAAAAACTCTTGGGACGGCTTCTCCATGATTTTGCTCCACTCCTAAACTCTAGAAGATGCCTAGGGATGCCCTAGGCACTCTTATTTATAGTTGTGCATCACCTCCTTTCGCATTGACTGGGAAATTTTTGAAAATCGCATCAAATTTAAGCAGTCGCACAACATCTATGTAACCCTCAACTGATCGAGGACAACCTTCAACTGGTTAAGGATCACCTTCGACTGGTCGAGGGTCTCCTTTGAGTAGCCAAGGATGACTGAAATTTAGAGGATTTTGTCACTAGAGTTCGAGTCGAGGAATCTTTGACTAGTCGACCAAGGGCCTTCGTTTGGTTGAAGATGGGCTTAGACTAGTCGAAGAATGCAGATTTTTTAGGATTCATTTTCTTTACTTCAAGTCTTCATTCCTTATTTGGTTTTCTTGGATCTTTAGCATGTGAATTCTTCATTCTTGGTCTCATAAGATCCATCCCTGGCTTTGGTGATTCTTGAGTGCTAAATCCATGTTTTTAGCATCCTTTTCAATCTGAGCACTTAAATTCACCTTGCAACACAAATATGATTAAAATAGAACATTAAGCATTATCATATTTATAAAACCAAGTAATAAATGGGGGATAATATGCAGTGTTTGACCCTCAACAATTTAAAGGTGGTTACTAGGGTGTCAAGGATCCACTTGTAGCAATTGAGATGCTACCTTACTTAATTCAATTGATCCAACTGGAATTAGAGTCCTCTCTTATCCAATTGGAGAAAGAGATGGTCAAATCTCTGAATTTCTCATTGATCTAACCTCAATGGAGGAGAATTATGGAGATTGGAAGGGATTCCATCATCCTACCATGCCTAGGAGACAATGACGAACAACAGGATTTACCAATCCCATAATCTCAAATAGGAAAAGAAGATATTCAAAGCTATCGCAGCATCTATTATAATTTGAGTCACAACAATCCATGGAAAACTGAGATATTCCTTACAATCAAACTAGAAATCAATGAAATTCAATATAAACATGAATCAAAGCGAAGTAAACATCCCAATCACACTACAAGCTTCACCTCTTAGCCCTAGCTAAGAGGTTTAGCTAACCACAAACATGTTGAACTAAAAACTCTCAAACAAAACATAAAGACCAACTAAGGAATAAAAAGAAAAACTCCAAGTGGTGGCTCTACTATTTTTCTCCACTCCTTAAACCCTAGAAGATGCTTTAGAACATCGTAGGAACTCTTATTTATAATTTGGGAACTCCAACTTTCGCACCGAGTTGGAAAAGTCCTGAAATTGCCTCAAATTTATGCAATCCGCGTAAAATCTCCGTAAGCTTGACTAATCGAGAGAAATCTTTACAGGTCAAGCGTCATCTTCGACTAATTGAGTAAGATCTTCGACTAGTTGAGATTAGCGTGAATTTAAAAGATAATGTTGTTGGAGTTCGAGCTAAAGTTTCTTGGGCTAATCCAACCAGAACTCGAGTTATTTGAATTTCACACGTATTCGTTTTCTTCACTTCAAACCTTCAATTCTCTTCATTCGTCACTTGGTTTCCTTGGATCTTTGGCATGTGAATTCTTCAATCTTACTCTCGTACGATCCATCCCTTGCCTTGGTGATTATTAAGCTTCAAATCTATGCTTTTAACATTCTTTTCAATCCAAGCTCTCAGATTCACCTTGCAACAGAAACATGTATAAAATATACTATTAAGCATTATCATGTTCATAAAACTAAGATATAAATAGGGGAGAATATGCAATATTTGACACTCAATACTTGCGTCCGTGACAAAGAGTTTCCTCGGAGTAAGTAAATCCCTTAAGCATCCATTGTTTTACTTCCTTTCTGATCGGCTATTGATATTCTCTGTTTCTCTTTTGGCAGTTGGCCCCTTGCATGCTGAAAGTGCACCGTGATATCCTTCTCTTATGGATGATGGTGAGCAAGGGCGAGTAGAAGCTCTTGCAGAAGGAGACTAAAGCCGAACAGTCTCGGACATATCTTTATGGGACCACACGAAGACATCTTCATATGGTTGAAGGAGGTTTATAATCTTGTCCCATAACAAAGATGTCAGAGATGACCCGACCTGGACCGTTGTAGATGGATTAAAGCTGCCGAGTGGAATGGGAATGAGATCTTCCATGGGACAACCCCTTTCTCCAGAATCTTCTAAGTGGTCCAGCGAGGCAATGGTCGTTGTCTGATGCGAAGCCCTTAGTGCCATCGTATAGCACTACCGAGCTTCATGTTGGCTCATCAAACCAAATCGATGCCCTAATCGGTTGGGAATTTCATTACTAAGTGATAGGTCGAGACTACCGCTCGTAGGGCGTTAAGAGAGGGTCGACCTAGGATTGCATTATAGATAGATGAACATTCTACCACCAAAAAGTCGATCATTGTAGTCAATTGGTTCTGCCCATCTCCGACATTGAGAGGGAGTTGTATTGACTATTCTGGTATGACTCTGCCACTCGAGAATCCGAGCAAAAGAGTTTTAACGGCTCGAAGTCGAGACCGTCCTACTCCCATCTTGTCGAATGCTTATACGAAGAGGATGTCAGCCAATGATCTGTATCCACTAGAATTCGGAATACCTTACGATTGGCTATGGTCATTGTGATCACGAGTGCAACATCGTGCAAATGGTGGACTCCTCGAGCGTCCTCCTCGATGAAGGTCAAACTGCAGGTTTTTATTTTTTGTTCTTTCGAAGGCCTGCTGGTGGCGAGGACTTCTCATTCCGATTCGGGGTGACCAATGCTCCTTGTGTGGGCTCTCCGAGCTCTGTTCGAATCTCCTCCACTGGCAAGGCCTCTGAAAATGGTGCGAATCTCCCCGGTTAGTTCATTATTATGGGTTGTTCATCTTTTGAGGCAACCCGTTCTCCTCGATGACTGACTTATTCTCTAAGGTGCCCGCTGCGGATGAGTGTCTCGATCTCCTGTTTGAGGTCAAAACAATCGCTCGTCAAATGACCGTGATCCCGATAAAAATGGTAGTATTTATTTTTACTCCTTCTACCAGGATCAGATTTCAACTTGCTGGGCCACTTGAGGATGTGTTTATCCTGAATCTCCATTAGGACTTGTTCAGGTGTCTTATTAAGAGGAGTGTATGTTTTGAACTTACTGTCAGGTCGCTTGATCGGACATTGATTACCTCGCGATCGGTCGTTCTTCCTCTCCTAGCTTCCACTGGCCGAGCTAGGCTCTACTTTTGTTGCTCTTCTTTGCCCATCTTTCCTTTGCTCTGGACAGCCTTTTGCAGGGTAGAGGCTTCCTCGGCATTGGAATATTTTTGAGATCTATTCAGTAGGTCGGCCATCGTTATTGGTGGGTTCTTATCCAGGGAGAAGAGAAACTTGGAATTCCTTAATCCTCCCATTGTCGCAGTCAGAGCAAGTTCTTCGGAGTGCTTTCGTACTTGCATTGCTTCAAGATTGAAGCGCTTGATGTAGTCTTTCAATAGCTCTCCTTCTTTTTAAAAGACGTGGAGAAGGTGGGAAGCTGGTTTAAGTCTTTTCTTCCCCTGATAAAGTTCATGACAAACATTTGACCGAGTTGGGAGAACGAGCTGATGGAGTTCGATTTCAATTGTTTGAAACATAGTCAAGTAGCTCCAGTTAGGGTTAATGAGAATGCTCGGTACATCACTGCAATGGATGCATTGTGGAGCTCCCTCCAGACCCTGAAGGACTCCAGGTGTTCAAACGGGTTTGTAACTTCCGAGGAGGGAGTGATTTGTGGCATATGGAACATGTCCGACAGTCGTGCCTATATAATGTCAGCAGTGAACGGAAGCTCAGTTTCCTCCATTATTGCTTCCATTGGAGTCAAAGAATTTGCACGGTAGGCTTGTCGTATGTCTCCAATTTGACCTCGCAAGTCTTTAAGCTCAACTTCCCATGGTTCGCCGCTTTCGGCCATAGTTTCAACCAAAGATTTGTCGTACTTCTTTCGGTCCAACTCGTGGCGTAGGTTGGAAGCGGGTAAAGCTACAGTCCCAGAAATGTGAGAAGGGACTGGCCTGGTCGATCTGAGATGCCGACTTCCCTGAGAGGCAGCAGGCGTGTTAGACGGCTGAGAAGGGTTATGGCCCACTTATTCAACTTCTTGGGTGGTCCTCTGCACTTGCTGGGGCTATAGTTGTTCCAACAACTGTCTCATGGAGTTCACGTTATTATTCAGCATTTCGACCTACTGTTCAAGGGAGTTCAGCCGCCCTCCCCTATTGCGAGATCGTTGAGCTTGCTTTGTAGGACCAGAGTCAGCCTGTTGTTGAGAGGTGGAGCGCCAGTGACTGTTAGCTATTCCAGTGGCGTAGGATTAAGCGTAACAGGGCAGACTCAGGTTTTGTTCCCTCCAGCCATTGTGATTTATCTAGAAAAGCAGGAAATGACTTTGATGTCTCTTCCCATAGACGGCGCCAAACTATTAATGCAGTTTTCTGGTAGACACTTCTTAAACCCTTAAGTGCCTGCACATAAAACAAACAAGGAAGACCCTAGCTCATGCAGGGGACCCTCTGATGCCAAAGTCAGGGATCTGAGCTTTTGTAAAAATGATCTTAAAGGAAAAAAGTCATCCGTGTGTAGAAGTTTTTGAGTTATATTTTCGTGTGTACCTTTCAACGTTTAGGGGCTTCCCTGTTTATAATAGAGGGATGATCACACGGTCATAAGATTTTTTCTGTTAGAAGGATGATTACACCGTCGGAGATCTTTTCTGATAGAGGGAAGATCACACCATTAGAGATCTTTTCTGATAGAGGACTCCTAATATATCTAGGGCTGAAAGTTGGGCGGGTTCAACTCGACCGACCCGTGACCGACCCGACATTGGGTTGGGCTTGGGCAGGATGTATTGGGTTTGGTCTTGGGCTTGGGCCATACAAACACCAACCTGATAAAACTTGGGTTAGGCTCGGGTTGAGGTCTCAGGTTGCCTGACCCAACCAGAACCCGATCAATATATAAGTTCCTTATAAATTAATTATAATTGAATGCAGATTCTCTATGTTGAAGGCACAGAAAATTACAATGCCAACGAGTTTCATTGGTCCACATCATTTCTGATGACTTGAGCTAACAAGATACGTTGGATTTCTCTCTCTCAACTAGATTGCTTAATACATAATATGACTTTTAAAGGAGTAGTTGTCCTATATTTTAGCTTGTTTGTTTAGAAGAAAAATAAAATAAACTTCTTTTCTATAAATAACTACATATATAATTAATAAAATTATAGGTACAAAAAATAAGACGTGTATTGAAAATATAATAAACTAATGTAATAATGAAAATATTAGCATATATCTACCCGACCAACCCGGCCAACCCGACCAAGCCCGCTTGGGTTGGGCTTGGGTTGAGAATTCCCAACCCGAGGTTGGGTTGGGTTGGGTTAGGGTTGAGGTATAAGAACCTTGGGTTGGGCTAGGGTTGAGCACCAACCCGACCCAACCCGCCTGACTTTCAGCCCTAAATATATCAGAGATCTTCCCGAGATCTTCGACGTCCGAGATCTCTAGAATTCCGATCCAATCTCCTAAGATCTCATGAGAGACCTCTGAGTCATTTGTTTTGGATAAGATCGAACGTCACTCGAAAACCGATAGACCCGTCCGACCCATAGATAAGATTAGACGGTAAAAGCAGACGGCGCCTTAGAGATGGACGATACCGAGCTATCAGTAGGTCGGTATCACTCTGATATCAGTAGGTCGGTATCACTCTAATGATAATACCGACCAAGAAATCTTGTGATGCCCTTGTGATCATTGACTCCAGTAATTCTTGGCTTCCTTTGCTGGGTCTGACAACCCTATTAAGTTGTTCTTCTAGGAAGCTCCTCAAAGGTCGTGTCGATCTGTGGTCATGCTAACCTATTGTATGCTCGGCCCTTCTCTAATAGTAGTCATCTTTCAAGCAGCTTGACACATTGGTTTGTGATTGTTGTTGGTTGGACCTCCTTTTATGGGTCACCCCATTTTTTCCAAAACATATTGCATTTGCAGAAAAATCCATTTTCCTCTTTGGCTTGAATTTTTTTTTTTTTTAATTTAAAAAAAAAAATTCTGTTTGTAATTTTTGCTTATGCATGCTGCAATAGACTACATGACTGTGTCTGCGGATATGGTGCTTGTATCTTACAACACCAGTGAATTCTACCAAGAGACATGAACAGCATTAAAGAAAGCAAACCTAATCCACCCCTCATCCTGTGATGTATTTCTTGTAATCAGGTGTGCATTCTTTGTTTAAATTTATCTATTTATATTCTAATTTATTTTCCAAATACATTGTTTCGTACATGTTTTAACAAAGTTATAGGATCCATTTAAGTAGATGAAGTTGCCGGAATACATCCACATGTATTGTTATAGGATATGTTCGAACTCTAAACTTTCGATTTAGGCTCATCTTTCAATGATTTTTTTTTTTTTTTTTTAAATGATGAGCCTCACATTGGGGGTAGAAGGCCAAGAAATAAATAATCTCACATTGGATATTTGGACCCTTCAATTATCTGATTTTTTTATTTTTTTTTAATATGGATTGTCTCTTTAATCTTTGGACAGCCATGGGTTTGAAATATTTTATTCAAAAAATTCTCTTTGGCATTGTGTATTCGGAATACTTGGATTAGGAATTTCAATTATGTTTGGTACCCTTGATTCAAAATTCCTTATAGTGCAAAAAGAGTTGTGCACTTAAATTATATAATATATTTATAGGAGTGTGTATATAATTCCTAAATCAATTTTAATGTTGTAATTAGTGAACATATGTGATGTTTGACGCAATGATTGTAATAAACTCATTGAAATATATGTTGTAGTAAAAAATAATAATATTCCAAGTTCTAGATGGGCCACGAGCATATATCATAACCCAGTGACTAATCAACAGTTTTTAATTGATGATTTACATGGTGAATGTTTGGACTACTCAAACCATTCTATTGATATAATTTTAGTAATACAGTTGAACTTAATTTTTTTGAAATATTATCTGTAAACATGTGTACAATATACTAGTAGCCTGGGACACATGTTACGTATGCAATTCTCCTGCCTTTAAAAATGAGGGGAAAAAAATGAAGAAGAAGAAAAGGATTGGTGATCCAAGAGAGAGGGGGATTGCAAAACTAATAGAGAGTGAGGATTTGAAACCTGGTTATTTGAAATACCCCTAATACACCTTGTCAAATGACTGATGAATCAAGAGTACCCTCGAAATCCTTCCAATGTGCAGTGCCAAATGACCCCTAGCAATAACACCTAAGGCCATCCATCTTGTGTCATCTATAAAATCAATGGACTCTTTTCTTTTTTGCTTTGGAGGCATCTTTTTATAATATATGCTATAAATTAATCAATTGATTCTGGCTTCGAAAACATAATCCAAAGCGAAGGAATGGAGTGGTTTGAAACAAAGAATCCATTTTGTCATTTTTACAAATATAATATGATTATTATATTGGGTGAATAAATTTTTAAATATTTTAATGTTATAAATAGATTAAAGTTGGCCCTAAGATTAAGAACTCAATAGGATTGTATAAAGAGGCTGGATCATTGAAAACGACCCGATTGAACGGCTATTGTCCTACGCATCCTATTTCTTGGGTGGATTCCCATATCCACCGACGTATGTGGATCCCTAACTATGGGCCCACTGTGAAGTATGTGCCTTACATTCACACCGTCATCCATTTTGACTGCTCATTTTAAGGCCTGATAGAAAAAAAAAAAAAAAAAAAAAACTGTTACGGATCCAAATCTTGGGTGGACTATATCCGAAGAAACAGTCGTGATTGAATCCCTCCCATTAAAAACATCCCAAGAAGCATTCAGTGATTGAATTGCTACCATTAAAAACTTCATGGGAGGTCTTTATTTTCCATCCAACCCGTTGATAAGATCACAAGGACCTGGATGAAGAGACCTCACAAATATCAGCTTGATCCAAAACTTTTGTGCCCCACAAGAAGTTTTTAATATTCGATTACTACGCTTATCTGTATTGTGGTCGACCTGAGATTTGGATCAGCTTCATTTTTTGCATTATGCCTTAAAATGAATTTCTTTTTCTTTTTTTAATGGATGGACGGAGTGGATATAAGGAATATATATCAAGGTTGGCCCCACAGACAGGGATCCCACCCACCTCAATGGATAGGGGGATCCACGAAGCCGCGCCCTTTCTCAATGGAGAGCGGATTAGGTGTTACCCCTGCCGTGGGGCCACTTTGATGATGTGGTGTATATCCACTCATCCATTAGTTTCTCCATCCCATTTTTGGAGGTTGTCTCAAAAATTAAGCAGCTCCCGATCTCAGGTGGACCACTCTCCTTACCATTAAAAATTCCAAAAGGCCCATCGTAAGGTTTTCATAATGCTAATTTTCCATCCAACCCGTTGATAATGTTAAGAAGACCTGGATGAATACAAATTTCAGTTTGATCCAAAACTTTTGTGGCTCACAAAAAAAAACTTTTAATAGTCATTCGTTACTGTTTCTAGTGACATGGTCGATCTAAGATTTGAATCTTCTTAAGGTTTGGGAGATCATGACGGCATGGATTTAAAAACTAAAGTAAATAAATTAGATTAAGCTACGGCCATGCGGTTAGGGTAACACATTCTCTCTCAATGGATTTGTATTCTGTGAAGCTTCCAAGCAGATTAAAAGAGCCATCCTTTATACGCTTTCCCACGTGCCAAGTTGGTCTGCAGAACATTGGTTTATCTATAAATGGGCCCCACAGCCAACTCCCCCATCAGTTGCATCATTGCCAATGGCAATGAAACCGATGGATGCTAGAAAAGCTCTGTCTGCCCCTTTTTATTTTATTTTCTTGTTTTTGTCGGTTTTACACTGTGACCCACCTCATGGCTGGACTGGCCTGATTCTTGGGCGAGAGCATCTACTCAGTAGGGTCCACCTAATCGATGGCTCAATCTCGCGCAATGGTGCCACGTGGAAAAATGCATTGGCATGTACGTTGACTGGACAATACTCACGTGGGGAGTGAGATGAGCTCCACTCAATCACTGACACGTGGCACTGGTAATCGTACACCAATTTAATCAATCGAATTGCTTGACCCACTCGAGATGGATCAGAACAAACATTCCAATGGAAATGAAGATTTTGCTTTATTGATTGGTGGACTCTTGATGGATGTTCAGAATGAAAGATGAGTAACAAATATCCATTAAACAGAAGTTAAGACCGTCAAATAATATTTATTCGATCTACACTGCATTTTTAGTTGGCCTCACTTATTGGACGGTTTAGATATGTGTAGATTGTGATAGAGCAACTGAGCGCATACTTAGATCCTCGTACACTGGCAGAGTACCGAATATCCACATGAAATCTGTATCATTTCTCCGGTGAGTGTTTCCTTACGGTGGGGCCCACCTTAATGTATATGTTTTATATCTACGCCGTACATCCGTTTTGCCACCCATGGAATGGTCACAAAAAAATAAGCAGATCTAAATCTCAAGTGGACCACAGAATAGGAATTGAATACCTATCGTTAAAAACTTATGAAGGGCTAAAAAAGTTCTGGATCTTTGTGTTTTTCCTTCATTGCAATAAAATTGCTTTACCCACTAAAAATTCCTTGAGATTTGCATTTGCATCCTTCTTAGAAGCATTCCCTAAAATTATCTAGAAAAATGGATGAACGGTGTGGATATAAAACACATGCATCAAGGTGGGCCCCACCGTCAAGTAAACGTGTTACACAGGGTAACGCGCAATCCGCTTCCGCAAAAGAGGGGAGTCGACAGGGAAAAGTCGAAATCAAGCCACTAGTTTGCACGGACCATAAAACCAGCTGGATGGCTGCGACCCTCGAGCCAGAGATGTGCGTGAGACGCTGACCGTAGGGTCCATCTCGATGTATTCATTGTATATCCACGCCGTCCATCTGTTTTTTCAACATATTTTAGGATGTTATGATAAAAATTAAATAGATACAGATTTCAGGTGGACCACACCCAGGAAACAGTGGTCATTGAACACTTACCATTGAAAACTTTCTAGCATCCAATGTAATTTTTATTGACCATCCAATCTGTTGATAAGGTCATAAAGACCTTGATGAAATTTAAAAACAAATATCAGTTTGATCTGTGGCCCAAAAGAGGTTTTTAATGGTCAATAAATACTCTTTCTTGGAGTGTGGCCCACGTGAAATTTATATCTGCTTCGGTTTTGGGAAAATATCCTAAAATAAGCTGGGAAAAGATATGAACGGCGTGGATATAAAATGCACATATCAAAGTGGGGCCCTAGGGTCACGGTGTCACCCACGTTGCTGCTTCCCGGGTCGCAGCCAAGCGCACGAACGCGTGCGATGAATATACGTGGCAGAAAGCAGAATGAAACTAGTCAGCCTGGAAAACCTGCAACTGCCGGTTGCTTCTCTCATGAAAAAGTCCATGCACGTCACACAATTACCGCAAGAGGGTCGGAAAGGAAAGATTTTTGTCTGCCAGATCTGGTCAAAAAATCAGGCCCACCGCCAAAGGATCAATGTAGTGTCCTGTTGATGGCAGAAAAATGGACGGTAATTAAAGTCTTTCAACCGAAAATTTCAGAGGTTAGGATCACCAAGTGAACCTGGCCTCGACTATATGGCTAATCAAAGTGGGTCCACAGCTTGAACGGTTTGGATTTGAGTAAATATATTTCACTTGACAGTGACATCCTGCAAGATTATGGATAATCATACTCTTGCAGTGTATCAGTTTCTTTAGAGGCACACGGAGGCGATCAGCGACCGGTCAGACTTGGAGGAGAGCGGATTAGGTGAGACCTGGCCTCACCCAAGGGGTTACGTTGGGGCCCACCTTGATTTATGTATTATGTATCCACACCGTCCGTCTGGTTTTTTTTTTTTTTTTTTTTTTTCATATCATTTGATTACATTATCTGAAAAATGAAGCAGATTCAATTATCATATGGACAATACCATGGGAAACATTGTTGATTGACCATTAATGGGCCACGAAAGTTTGGATGAAGCTGATATATTTTTGTCTCTTCATCAAGTTTCATTTGACCTTATCAATAGATTGGATGGTAAATAAATATTAACCAAAACTCATTTTTGGACTCGTATCGTAAAATGATCTGTAAAAACAGATGGATGGCATGGATGAAACACATACATCATGATGGGGCCCACGTAGCACCTACCACCAGCCATTGGCTGGTGTCAGGGGGAGTAGCCAATCCGTTCCCTACTCCGTACGAAATCCGATTTCCACGGCAAGGGCCCGCACCGTCTTAGGTGAGGCCGGGGTCTCACCTAATCCGCTCTCGACTTGGGAGATGGGATTCCCCGCACACGTGTGTGTTTCCCGCTCATGCGTAAGGGATCGTAGCCACTTATCTAGTGGGTCCCACTAATTAGATAGGCAACACGTGTACATTCTATACAAACCTCCAGTCAACCGATACCGTCTGACACGACTGTGTAGACGGAACCTCTGTGTGTGTCGGTGTAACAGGATGTCCGTGATAAATCAACTCCGTCCATCGCTTTCACCAGCTCACGCTAGGATATGAGCGCAGGAAATCTACGCGACCAGCCCCGTAACCCGGGTCAAGGTCGTCTCACGTCTGTGAGCGGAAGCTTCGTTTGCACTGCATGCGCTCAACCTACGCTACTCGTCGGCAGCTTTTAGGACCTCACCGCAACTCAAGGGACAGTGAACCCTTGCTACTGTGAGGATGGTAGAATTATGACGTGCTGAGATTTGATTGGCAAGGGTTGTTCGGAGGGAAGGCTTTTCCCGACAGCTTATGTCTCCTCCAATCAAATCTCAACCCATCACTACAATACTGCTGAGGGCGGCGGGGGGCATCACTGCCTAATCAGCATCCAAATTGAAGTGGACCATACTGCGTCGAGACGTGGACACCCACTATTAGAATATTCTGGAAGCCTACCGTGATACTTAAACGCCATCCAACCTGCTTGTACAAAAATTTCTCCACGCGATGAAGGAAAAACACAAATATAACTTTAATATAAAACTTTTGTGGGCCACTCATGTTTCAAGAGTGGGTATTCAATCCGTATTGAACCTCATTCGCACTTCTGTGCGCCACTTGCTTGGGATTACAAGCAAGTTGTGTCCCAACAAATGGAGCTGTCCAAAGTTTTAGTGGGAAGTAAGATGGAAATACTTGTGGTGGGATAGAAGCCCCCACTGATGAAACCTTTCAAGGTGTAGCATGATGTTTATTTGTCCCACCATTTCCAAGGATGAGCGCACTTGAGTTCTGAATTTTCTTAATCTAAGATAGATGTTTCAGGGTTGTTTGACCTTGTTTTCACAATTAAGCATGGGGGGCACGATAGAATTGAAATTGTAACTTCAATTTAAGCCGAATGACGATAACTCCAAGTGTCAAGATAGGCAGACACGTAGTGTATAACTGAGATCTGGTGAGATCAGTTGCATATTCAGTCACTCGCTTAATGTATAAAATCGGATTAGACGATATTCAGAGGGTGGGCTTCGTCCTTTAATGATGAGTTGCACCTTTACGTTTCGTATGAAAGAACTTTTCAATACAGATAAATAGAAATGAGGAAGGGATTCTTATAATCAGTCGTGAAAAGTAGATGTAAAACACCTTTCCGATTGAGGAACTGAATCCAATGCAAGAGCGTAGACTCAAATTACAACTAAAGATTATCAGTTACTTGGTTAACGCTATGGATTACAATATTGAATGTAACAGCAGGCTTAAAAGTAAAAGAATATTACATTAAGAAATGTAATTTATTTGAGAGGAAAAGTAAAAGATTACCCTATGAAATGTAAATTAATTGATAATTTAAAAGGTAATTGAAAGATAGATTTAGTTTGTTTGGATTGGTATAAGACAATTTTTCTTCTTGCATTCATCTTCTATTTATAGCCTTGATCTAGTCATCAAGATCTTTCCAACATTCTGATCGTTACCATAACCATTCACCACCACTTTGAATTTCTCTGTTTCTCTCCTTACCACATGTCCTCGCCTTACCACATGTTCTGTAAATGGCTTCACATGATTGCTTTTCAATCTGTGACTTAAGCAATACATGGCAACATATGATACACTCTAGCTGCAATTATTGAGAAATCTTCTCCATACATATATGTAGATATTTGAATGCACCATGCATATCCATATAGATCACACGTAGTTCCCCCTGATTGGTTCTTACAGAGAATGACGATATGGGGATGAACATTGCCCCCCTATTTTTAGTTGTAATTTACTTTTACTTTAGTAAATTACAACTAAAGATTATTAGTTACTTGGTTAACGCTATGGATTACAATATGAAATGTAAACAGCAGGCTTAAAAGTAAAAGAATATTACATTAAGAAATATAATTTACTTGATAGGAAAAGTAAAAAATTACACTATGAAATGTAAATTAATTGATAATTTAAAAGGTAATTGAAAGATAGATTTAGTTTGTTTGGATTGGTATGAGACAATTTTTCTTCTTGTATTCATCTTCTATTTATAGCCTTGATCTAGCCATCAAGATCTTTCCAAAGTTCTAATGATTACCATAACCATTCACCACCACTTTGAATTTCTCTATTTCTCCCCTTACCACATGTCCTGTAAATGGTTTCACACGATTGCTTTTCAATCGGTCGCTTAAGCAATACATGGCAACATATGATACACTCTAGTTGCAATTATTAAGAAATCTTCTCCGTACATATATGTAGATATTTGAATGCACCATGCATATCCATACAAATCACACGTAGTCCTCCCTGATTGGTTCTTACAGGGAATGACGATATGGGGATGAACATTACCCCCCACACACACATGTCGCTTCACCTTTAGGAAAAGGTGAAAGCAATGTACAACCCCTCATAAATGTAGCATTTATTGCTTACATATGTCCGATTTTGATCGACTCACCATAACACGTCAATGACGACTGCACTTTATCAAAACAGGAGATGAACCCTATGCTAACACATGTACTTACATCATTTCTAACAAAACTATAATTATGCCCTAATAAATGATTTGCTCCATCGGCCGATATGAGCGTCGTTTCAAATTATTTTCCCTCTTGTGCTTTCATTCCTTACTTTTCTTCCCCAGCAGCTCTGAATCCCATTTTTCTTCCCGAATAATGGCTGCCTCTTCCTCTTCTACTCCCACATTTCATCAAAATGACTTTGACTATAATAATGGATGCACATGCTGATAAGTGTGTTAATAAGACCATATTTGAATCACTGCTGGGTGATTACCTCTGCCTGGGTCCAACATTTAATCCCTCAATGGACATGGATGAAGTCAGTATGATGGATCCTCTGTATCCCCTTTGTCCCGGTGAGATATTATTGATCAAATTTGATTCCATCCCCGATGTTATAAACACTTTGAAGAATCCTCAGGCATGGCCAAGACCACTTCCATAATGGGAAGCTTGATTCGCCCGCGTATCTTCCCAACATGAGGCAACGTGAAGAGAATTGGGTATTTACGAGTGTATCAAGCTCTCCGTTTATGACTATCCGGTAGATCCGGCCCTCCTTTTTGCAGCATCAACCTTTTGGAGCTCGTTGATCAACACATTCTTCTTTGGCTGTAGTCCCATGAGTTCGACCATTTTTGACATTTCGGCCCTAACCTAGCTGCTCCCTTTTGGTAAAGTTGTCTATCCAAGCTTCGTCCACAAAGATGCCAAACACTTCACGAAAAAAAGGTGGCAAAGCTTATTCTCACTTCATGACAGCCTACCGTAATCACAATGGACTGGTCGATTATGAAGAGCACACGACCTTCCTATTACTTTAGATCTTCCAACATCTACTTTGCGTGATTGCCCTGCAAATCACCACCGAATACGTTTTATGGTCGAGGCCCTTTCCAATGGTCGAAAGCTTACTCTAGCACCTTTTGTGCTTGGCCACTTGTACAAGGGAATTTATTGAGTCACCCATAAAAGTCTATACACTAGAGGAGGACCGTTGTAGCTTCTCCAGATGTGGATATATGAATACTTCCACCCTTCTCTCATTCACCATTCCATCAATTTCAAAGCCATCTACATGTCCTATGGCAAACGCCTCATCCACTCCTCCCAATTTGCCACCATTCGATCTCCCCTTCAGCGAAAAGTATCTTACCCCTTATCATCTCAATCCACCACAATTCCCTACTTCAAGGCGAGTAGTAGCAATTATAATAAAAAAATCCTCAGGCATTGGATAAACGATTCATCACTTAAGTCATTTGATCTAACTTAGGTGGAAATTACTCACTTGTATATAATTACCTTGAATTATTATCGTTACATCGTCTGACTGTCCCTTTTTTTCTTGTAGTCACTCGAGAACTAATAGCTATAGATAAACAGATAGTTTTGGTGCAACCATTGTAACAATGACCACCAATAGTCGTTGTTCCTCAGATCACCGAAGTCCAGACCGTAGATTCTGAAACAACGGTCAGTGCTGAGGCTTGTCCTTCCCACCGTCTACTAGAAGTTATAACTCTCCCCACCGATTATGAGTACATGATCATTTTACCTCCAAATCCTCCCGTTGCGACCATCTGGGGAGAAGATGAAGTGTCACTCCTTCACTCCACAGACGAGAAACCACCTTCCCAACCAAGAGTTCCTCTACATGAGGAAGAGGTTCCTCCATTGGTCAACGGATCATTGACCCATGAAGAAACTATTATTGTGGTCGTGGAGGCTACTGCAGTTGAGGTAATAGAGTTGATTCTCATTCGTTGTTCGCTCCAATACAAGCATCGATGGGTAAGGCCTGGACTCATGCTACTCCTAGTGAAGTTAGCCTTTCGTATGACGATATCGTTTTCTCATTCAAGAAGGCCCTTGCTAGAGACATTACTGTAGTGGAGTTGCCTTTTCTTTTGAATAGCCTAAAGGATTTAAGCCAGAGCTTTAAAGCTTCTTATAAATGGGATTACCCAAATCTCTAAATGCTGAGATGGTTGATAGACTCGATCCATTGGTGGAGTCATACCATATTTGCTCTTGTTCTGAACTTGATCTGGTAGATAAAGCACCAGGTCTCCAAGAGCTTTTGGGGCTCATCAAAGCACATCACCACGTTTACACCATTATCGACCAGATCGAAGCATAGCATTCCACGGCCAAGCTCTAAATGACCTCTGCAAAAGATACCACTATGGAACTTACGACTAGGAGTGCTGAATTAAAGGCTTCCCAGCTTAGGCTCATGAATATGGAGGTAAGAATCACAGTCGTGGAGGCAAAGTTATTTTTCCTAAAGGAGTTTATGGAGGCACACGCTGAGCACGTTCTTCAAAAGGGATTTGCGAGAAATTGGCTACATACGTTAAGTCACAAATGGCCACCATTGGTCGACTACATCAATCGGTGGTCAAGCAAAAGGTGACTCTTCAAGCAGCAAAAAATTGATTGGAGGTGATAAAAGGAGCTACGCAATATTTTTCATATTTTGAGCTGTAATTTGTACTGGACTTATTAAAATAATCAGCTGTCAAGCCTGTTTTATCATTTATTGTGCCTTAACTCATTTCCCGTTCTCTCATGCTTGTAACTAACTACTAACTTGGCCCTTAAAACTCGGTGCATCATGGGCTCATTCCAAATTTAAAGCTTTACCCACTACACGTCCCTGATTGCTTAAAACATGCAACAATTTCTTTGCAATAATCGCTCTAGATCGTGGGTGCCTAGACCACCTATTTAAACTGATTCAAACCTTACTCGATTTCACACCAACATTTTCTTACAACTTGCTTCACTCTCATGGTATCCAACCCTTCATTGTCGATGCTAAGAGTTACTTGACAGAGATTTTTGAGTGGGGAGTGACAAAATTTTTCCAATCCTCACTGCTCTTCGATGCGAGTTACTTCGTCAAGGAGGCATCAACAACGACCGAATCAGATGCTGCACTCGGGGAACTCCTCCTTAAGATGAAACGTTTATACATCATGGGGAACTGTTATCTTGAATTGACATTCGATACTGAAGTGACCTCTTAATACCTTCACCAACAAGCATCAGCTAAAGAAGATTCTGTAGAGATGAGCAAAACTCACGAACTAGCTTGGCATGATCAGTTGCGATAGGTTCAAATGCACCAATTTAATCAAACCATGCTCCATGCCTTATAGGCTTATCGAACTAGGTTGGTGGAAGAACTCAAGGAACGAGAACGTTCCTTCTTTTGTAAAGGACATGGTTGTTCAAGAAGACCTTTTGTTATTAGATGAACAGCCATATACCAAACACAGTCGAAGATAAGCCTTTGCGCTGAGAAGGCGGCCGAGAACAAGGTTTCCTCAAGCAACATTCGTGTCGACCAACTGCTTTACCTTTTGCTAATCATCATCAAAAAGGGGGTCAATTGGGCATTGACGCAAGAGAAGAATGAGGCTGAGATGTAGGCTCTGCTCTAAAAGTTCGAGGAAACGAAGATCTGAGCTACTCGGTCACTTCAAACTTTCTTTTCTTCTTTTTTGTTATCTTTCTTTACAAGTGCAATGCGAACGATGACTCACAGTATCTTAAATAAACTTTTCTCTATCAATAAAGTTGATATGTTTTGCATGGTGTGGAGTGTACCTTTCCCTATATTGGATCTTAGACCATCAGTCATGGCTAGGGATATGCAGAAAGTATCAAACAGTGTCTTCTTAGTCGATTGGGACTCCACGCTAGTCGACCATTCAATACTTAGCCATTTTTTTATATGCTTCGTCACATGTTAACTCAGTGGGGGTAAATGCAGAACGTTCCCTGAGAAATATGATTTATTCTGTTACATTCTCCGGCAATCTCGGAAACGAATCACCAACCTGCTGTTGGTTTCGGGTTCCCAACCGTCACATCTCATACAATGCACACATTAACTACTCCTTTCCCAATCTATAAGAGGCACTTCTCGTCCATATTTACGCACTACAGATGGGATTCCTCAACAAGAGACTCAAACACCATGACCGCTCCTTCCTTCTTCTCTCAATCTTTGCAAATTCTTGAGGAAATTTTTAAAGAAGAGATCAATTCATTCTCGCATTCCTCTTTCTTGCATGATCCACATCTTTTCCTTAGGGATGCAGCTAAAGCGTTCGAGACCGATAAGCATCCCCAAGAGATCCTAAGGTTATCTCGAAACTCCAACGGCTTGGAGAAGTGTATTCTAGGGCTGCCTCTGAGCTCGTAAGATGCACTGCTCCATTAATGAAGCTATCAACTCTCCGTGCCAAGTCTATAGTCCTCTTAACCCGCTACAATGCAACTTGTAAGAATCAATTGCATTAGACCCATCAACATCACTTTGATAAAGAGATGTTACGGTCCATGGCGGTTGTACTTGACCTCCTCTTCATTGACCTCTGTGAGGCCCAATGGATTTATTTGAACTAAGATCGGCCCAACAATCAGGACATGACTACCTTTATCAAGTCCTAGATAGAACTCTATCGGGCTTGTATAGAGTCAGCAAGTCCGAAGAACTACAGGCTGAGGAGGAATTCATAGCTATTGATCGATGCCTTAATGTAATCAGACAGTTTCTCCACAAACTCACAAACCAGCAACCGTAGTGGAGAGAAAGGCACAGACGGGCCGTGAAGGCCAAGGAGTCAGCTGCCAAGAGATTTGAAGAACTCAAATCAGCCCACTTGTAATTCAGTCAATCGGTTGAGAATATCTCTTTTTTTAATCGATTGGCCTCTATTTCAAGGCCTTTATTAAAGAAACTCATTATTCTATTTTTGTTAACTTCTCTCGACCTGTTCCTTGATAACTTCTCATAACGAAGGGAAGCGATGTTTCAGAAATCGGCAGTTTATTGGAGCTTTTGTGATCTTTCAATTCATATCCCCCAAAACATAGGCTCCTCCCTTGAGAACTTAAACGACAATGTATGGTCCATCCCACATGGGAGACCACTTCTTACCGAGAGCCTGGTCTTTCTGACCGATTGGTAGTATCATTTTTCATATCATCTCTCCCACCCCAAAGGACTTCCTTTTTACCTTTTTATTATAAGCACAAGTAACGACCGCTTAGTGTGCGACAATCGAGTCAAGGGCTTTCATGTGAACTTCATCTAGTCTTTCAAACTCAGCTAACATCGCTTTTGTGAATTTGAGAGGGGTCAATTTGGCCTGATAAGCGGTCCGTAAAGATGGCATAGTGACTTCCAAATGCATCATGACATTATATCCATATGTCAGTACAAATGGATTGATTTTAGTAGTTATACGAGGTGAATTTCTATAGGTCCAAAGGGCCTCTAATAACTTGGTGTGCCATTCCCGAGAATATTCTTTAATCATTTTCCTTAGGATATTTTTAATTTCTTTGCTGCTGGCCTCAACTTGCCCATTAGCCTATGCATAATATGGTGTCAAGTGCAAAATCTTTATTCCGAATTTATTAGCCATCGCCCATACATCCTTGGAAAAAAAAAGTTGCACCTCGATCCATTGTAATGGACTTTGGGATTCCAAATTGGTGAATAATGTTATTCTCGATGAACTAGATAATTTCTCGGTGACCAACTCCTTTCATGGCTTAGCTTCCTTCGTAACTCCCGGAACTTCTTCGTAGTAGCTCCATTCCATGCCTCATTTCATAGGGAACCTTAAAGTGGCTTTATTTCATTATATTCCATGCATATCCCAATTCCATTCATTTAATATCCCTATAGTGTCGTTGGCATAAGAGATGCTATTTAATCAAAGAAGATGGTATCATTGACATAAGAGATGTCATTTCTAGTCTATCTGTTTCTATATATGGAAAGTTAAGAAATCATCAGATAATAATTGAGAAATTGTAATAGAAAAAAGGGAGATTTGTGATGATTTTGAAATCTTTTCTACTAGGTAATTGATTATCCTTATGCATCAAGATAATAAATTCGGTCGTTGTGGTTGGAGTCTATTATGGATTTCTGACCACATTCTCCATAGGGCCCTCTTATCTCTTCCTTCTCCAAGCTCGGGTTATGGAAGAAGGTACCAAGAAGGAGGTATTAGCAACAACCGATTTTATTACGGGACAGCTCATGATGTTCATATCGATCTATTATGCGCCTTTACATCTAACATTGGATAGACCTCATATAATAATTGTCCTAGTTCTAACGTATATTTTATCTTTTTCTTATCAATGAATAGATCTCTTTACTTGTACGACTTAGATGTCTCACCTCTACCCACTTAGTGAAGTAATTAGTCACAACAATTATAAACGCATCCATCTGCAACAAAAGTGGATGAATCTGTCCTATCGAGTCGATTACCCAACCTCGAAATGGCCAGGGTTTTATTATGGAATGTATTTCCAAGGAAGGTACATGTTGGACTGGCCCATTCTTTTGGCAAGCCTCACAACCCTTACCATACTGGACACAATCTATCATCATGTTAGCCAGAAGTATCCGTAACATCTAAACATGAGCCTCATCTTCCTTCCAGCTTGATGAGCCCCACATATGTTTTTGTGGACATCCCCCATTGGGCAAGGCTTCTTTCTTAGAGAAGTATAGGAGAGTAAGACTCCATCGACCCCTTTGCGATACAGTTTGTAATTGATCATGAAGAAGTTAACGACCGATCTCCTCACTTTTCTATCAGTTTTGGTATGCGAGCTCTGCAAATAACCCATGAGGGGGGCCCTCTAATCCTCTTCTTCTAGTTCTATTTGACAGATTTCCATTATATTACCTCTCTCAAAAACAGATGGCAGGGATCTTCTTTGGATGGTGATCGTCTGCTCGGTTGACCCTCTCAAGGCGTCGAGCCCTACAGCAAGTTGTGCTATTTAAATGACATCTATGTTATGTTCCCTGGTGACATGCGTCAACTCTATTTCTTTGAAAAGGTTGAGCATCTGCGTTGCTAGGGCATAATATGACAACAAAGTCATACTAGTACATTTAAATAACCCTACCATTTGGTTGATCAGTAATTATGAATCCCCTCTAATGGTCATGGTCCTTGTGCCCAATTCCAATAATAACTCTAGGTTGATTATCATGACTTCAAACTCGGCCCGGTTATTAGTATAACTAAACTCTAATTGGAAGAACAAAAATTCATGTTTGTTTCCATTAGAAGAAATCAAGATTACACCAGCCCTAGATGCATCATGTGTTATCGATCTATCGAATATCAAATGTCATGGTGATAATTGCACACAATATAAATCTAGGATGCTCGAAGGTGTATGTTCCTCCAGATCGAAAGGGTGGTTAGCCAAAAAATTGGATATGACCTGACCCTTCACTACCTTCTGTGGAACATATCGGAGATCGAACTCAGGTAAAGCTAGTACCCATTTGCCAATTTGGCCGTTTAAAATCAACCGATTTAACATATATTTCACCAAATTTGTTATCGCTATTACATTTACTCTATCAACCAACAAATAATGCCTTAGTTTAATAATTGGGAAATATAATGACAGACACAATTTTTCTATGGTAGAGTATCATCTTTCGCTGTCGAGTAATGTCCGCTTAAATAATAGATAGTATGCTCCCTTTGCATATCATCATCTTGGGCTAGGGGAGCTCCAATCGAGTCTACTAAAACCGCGATGTATAGCTTAAGCGGTCGACCCTTGACCTATGGCATCATAACAAGTGGCTTGATTAGATATTTCTTGATTCTGTAGAAGTCTAACTGGTGTTCCGCCTCCCAAACAAACTCGGATCCATATTTTAGTTTTATCAGTGGAGAGAAGATATTAGTCTTACTTACGCAATTAAATATAAATCTTTTCATGAAATTAACCTAGTCCATGAACCTTTGCAACTCTGATTTGTTCATTGGCGACCGAGCATTGATGATAATTCGAGCCTTATTTTGATTGACTTCGATTCCTATCTTGTATACAAGGAATCCTAGAAAATTACTGGCTGAGACCCCAAAAGCACATTTTAAGGGGTTCATTTTCAATTTTTGAAACTTCATTCGCTTAAATGACTTATGTAATTAGGTCAGATGATCTTCCACATAAGTCAATTTGACTATTATATCATCTAAGTAAACCTCCATGAATCGGCCAATTATATCATGGAAGATGGCATTCATTGTCCTTTGATACGTAGCTCCTGAATTTTTAAGTCCAAAAGGCATCACTACCCAACAGTAGGTACCTAATGGACTAGGATGTCTGAAGGCCATTTTTTTCACATCTTCTAATACAATGTAGATTTGATTATACCTAGCATGCCCATTCATGAAGGACACAATTTCATGGCCAACAGCCCGATTGATCGGTTGATCGACCATTGGCTTAAGGTATTCATCCTTCGACGTAGCCAAATTCAAAATCCTGAAATCAATGCAAACTCTTAACTTACCAATCTTTTTTTTTTGAAATCACTGACACTATATTTGACATCCATTTAGCATACTTGATAGGCCAAATAAAATCAACCTTCAAGATATGCTCGATCTCTTCCTTGATCTTATAGGTGACTTCGGTCATCATCCACCTAGGCGACTGCTTGTACAGCTGATATCTTATTAGTAACTTGTGCTTGACTAGACACCGATCAAGCCCTAACATTTCATGATAATCCCACACAAAACAATCAATAAACTCATAGAGTAAATCCATCCGTCAATTGCTCCCTTCTCATAAGGCTTCAACAAGTCACTTTTGAATGTAGGCTTTGGATCCTGTTTGGTCCCTAAATTGACTTTGACCAATGGATCTTAGACTTGGTGTTGAGAGTCTTTCATCTCATCAGGAGCCTCCTTAAATCCAATGTCATCTTCTTTGGCTGTATCCTAATGTCTTGGATTAAGTCTATAGGTAGTTCATCATTCTCTAATGATTTTACACACATACATGTGTGTGTGTGTGTGTGTGTGTGTGTGTTTTGTCTTGTGGATGATTGTTCGTCCCTGATTCACCTTCAAGTCAAGAACTCATGGTCAAATTATGAGACATTTTTATATAAGTTTTAGAAGTCATTTATACCATCCATGTTACTAATCAATTTTTTGTTCTTAACATAGTTATTAGGACATAAGATTGTGTCGAAGAGCATTGTTCCATCTAGTTGAGGATAAACTTGTTCAAATAACACCAAAGCAATATAACGTACCATTTCTTAGCTAACACATGAAGTTTTTTCTACCGTTACAAACATGTCCTATTGGGGAACCATGGAAGCACACAGAGATGAATCAAGTAAAATGCTTCAATTGCACAAACAAGTTTTAACACAAAAAAACTAAATTTTAATGGAAAAACTCTTATGGAAAAAAAACCTCAGCACAAAGTGATAATAATGCACCATGAAAGCAAAAATTACAAGAGATAAAGATTACTGATTTAAACAAGCCTCGAATCTTCCTCACAAGTCAAGATATGCCCTTGAAACCCCATAGGAACAAATTTAAAAAACCTAGAACACATCTCTTTCTTTTCAATTCCTGATTACACTCGATATATAACATAAAATTATATCACAATCGGAATAGAAAACAAATCCCACACTTACGAAATTCTACCTACACGCTCGATGATACATTCGATGGGATCAAAAGTCTATTAATGACATCAAACTCCTTAAATGACATCGAAAAAACATCAAAACATTCCAGGCTCCAGCAATAAAACATGATTTTTTTTTGGATTTTTCCAATGGTGTCGAGCATCTGTTGATGGTATTGACATCTACTCAATGGCATCGAGTGGTTTGTCGATGGCATCAACAGACCTTGCTGTTTATAAATTTGATACATAAACAAAAATCTAATTTTGCCTTGCATTATAGCTCCACCATCGCTCCTCATGCACACTCTATCTTCCTTTTACACCTTCGCCAAGCTCAAAGAAGTTGTACATAACTTGAACTTTTCTATAGTAACCATCTTAGTGAGCATGTCAGTCAAATTCACATTCGTGTGAATCTTCTCTAGAGTCACACCTCCTTCCTCAAGTATTTATTCGATAAAATGGTGATGCACATCAATATGTTTAGTACATTAGTGATAAACATATTTTTCTAGTCAATTTAATCACGCTTTTACTATCACAATTAACCAGTACGACTTCCTGTTAAAGTCTCAAATGATTTATTATTCCTCTAAACTAAACACCTCCCTTGAACACTTTTATCACCGCAATGTACTTAACTTTGGTTATGGAAAGAGCCACTATAGGTTGAAGCTTCGGCATCTAACTGATCGCTCCACCCACCAAAAGTCAACCTTCTATTGTCCACACTGCCCATGTAATCAGAATCTACATACCTTAGTAACTTGGCCCCCGAATTATCAAAAGATAAGACGGTCCTACGTACCTCGAATATATCGAGGTAGCCATTTCATTACCTTCCAGTGTTGCTTGCCGGGATTAGACATGTATCTGTTAACAACACCCATTGCTTGTGAAATATCCAGTCTCGTACGAACCATGACATACATCAAACTACCAACTGCAGTTAAATAAGTACGTGAGACATATCCTACTTTTCTTTATCAAATTTAGGACACTGTTATGAAGATAACTTGAAGTGAACTATATAAGGAATGTTGATTGGCTTTGCTTTGTTCATCGCATACTTTATCAATACATTCTCAAGGTATTCTGCATGAGATAATCATAGCCTACTTATTTTCATTATTTATATATGTCAATACCGAGAACACTCCTTGTAGCCCTCAGATCTTTCATCCCGAATGTCTTTGATAACTGACTTTTCAGTAAGTCGATCTCTGACATATTGTGATTAGCGATAAGTATGTCATTGACATACAAAACTAAGATAATGATTTTTCTATCACTTAATGTCTTGTAATAAATACAATGATCATATTCACTCCCTGTAAACCTCTGACTTACCATTAAAGAATCAAACTTTTTATATCACTACCTAGGCGACTGTTTTAGGACGTACAACGATCTATTTAAGCTATAAACTTTATTCTCTATCCCTTGTATTTCGTAACCCTTTGGTTACTTAATATAAATCTACTCTTCTAATTCCCTATGCAGGAAGGCTGTAAGACCCGTGTCCTAATCCGTACTGTTCCGTTAGCTTCCGCGGTCCTTCCGGTCAAATTCCGGCAACCTTCGCACCATATCTGGTGTTTGCGCACGATCCTAAGCCAGGTCCCGCGCACCGACGTCGGCTCGATCCGAAACTTATGTCTTGGCGATCGCGTCGTCGCCGCGGTTCCAACGCCGTGACTTGCGCACCGAACCGATACCCAGGTACGAAGATGCCGATCAGCGTTTATTCTGAAGAAACACCGCGCGTTGCGGATTTCGAGGGAATCTCTACAGTTAGTCCCATCAATCAACCATTAAAGCATCCCATACCTCAAGTACAACAACCCATCTCCATCTTTTTCAAAAGTCTACCATCTTTCCACCTCACCATTCCTCTTTTTCTCATTTTCAACCACAACCATCTCTCTTCTCCACCAATTTCAAACTAAACCATACCTCTCATCACTCCACCCATCCCTCCACCCATTATTTCTATCTCTCCCTCTCATTCTCTAGCAATTTTTCCAAATTCCATGAGAAATTTCACTCATCCAACTCTCTCTCTCAACTTCAAGTGTGGCCCACCCTCTCATCTCCAATCTCAATCATTCATCTTTCATCAACCTCCATTAAAAGTGAAGGTAAGGAGCTAAGGAGTCCAAGGGAGCAAGGAGAAGGAAGATAAGGTGGGTGATTTTCCATTAATTTAAATTTTAGGGCCCACTTGTTGGTGGGACCCATTTGGATGTATGTGATTTAATCAAGAGGGCCCATAGTGGCGGGGTTCCTCTATCTCACCGTGTATCTCTCTCTCTATCTCTCTCTCATTCTTTCTTTGTAATGGTGTGGATCCCACCGATATGTGTTACATCTCCCCCGTCCATCTACATCAGACGGTGTGGCCCACTCTATTATAGGTGATGATCCGCACCCTCTACTGTTGGGATGGGTCCAATGCATCTTTTTATATGTATATATATATATATATATATATATATATATATATATATATATATATATATATATATATATATGTATGTTATATTTTATATAATATATGTATATAATATATAATATAATATGTACTTATATATATATATATATATATATATATATATATATATATATAATATAAGATAAATATTAAATGTATATGTATATATATATATTGGTGGGCCACATTCACGTGGGACCCACCACAATTTTGTGAATATATATAAACCGTCCAGCGTCCAGGGACGCTGGACGTTGCAACAGTGGACTTTATAAAAAAAAAAAGAAAAAAAAAGAAAGGAGTGGTGGGCCTCTCATGCAAGCCCCACCTTGATGTATAAGCCAAATCCAAGCCGTCCATCCTCTTCCTCAGATCATTTTAGGCGTTGAGTCGGAAGTTGAGATTAATCTGACAATCATACGAGCCATACCATGGGAAACAGTAACGTGTACCATTAAAACCCGCTCTGATGTTTTTATTCGCTAAAAACATGCTATATATCGGGCTCGTTTGAAAGGTCTTGAGATTTGGAAACTAATGAACGGGATGGATTTCTCTGATGTGGGCCCTACCATCGAAAATCCGTAGAAAAACGGTTTTCTTTAAAAAAAAAAAACAGCAAACTGCTGCTGCCACTGCCATACGGCGGCTGCTGACGGACGGACGAGCTGGGGCTCACGGCCCCAGCTGTGGGCCCCACTTTGATGTGTTTCGTTGATCAACACCGTGCATTTGATGGGTCCCCATGGACCACCCGTTCACCCCAAAAATCAGCCATAAACGGAACTCAGGCGGGCCATACCATTTAAAATCATGGGAAGACATGCCTAAATATATTAAATTACTTGGTGGGGCCTACCTGAGTTTTGGATGTCGCTGAAACTTAGTCCATACCGTCATTTAGATGAGACCCACACAATGAATGGGCTGGATTGTGAATCACATCTCGGTGGGCCCCAAAACAAAAAAATATATATATATAAAAATTTAAAAAAAAAAAAAACAGCAGCGCTGCTGCTGCTGAGTGACGAGTGGACGGATTGGCTGGGGGTCACGGCCCCAGCTGTGGGCCCCACCTTGATGCATATCTCCCATCCAAACCGTACATTTGATGGGTCCCCACATTTCATCCGTCCATGCCAAAATTCAGCTGTATATGGAACTCCGGTGGGCCACATCATTTAAAATCATGTGAAGTCATGCCTAAAATATATAAAATCGTTGGTGGAGCCTACCTGAAATTTGGATACGACTAAAACTTGGTCTGTACCCTCAGCCAAGTAGGACACACATAATGAGTGGACTGGATTTGGGGACCACCTCCCAGTGGACCCCCTGTCCATGTGAATATAATAATAGTTATTATAATAATAAATATATATATATACATTTATAAACATGCATTACCGTGGGCTTCCCTGGCTGTGTACACAGCTCCCCAGTCCAGTGGGCCCTACCCCAGGACCATAAGACCCTTTGAACGGTTGGGTGACAAATAAATATTACAATGGGCCCTACCTTGGTCCACGTAATTTTATGAACAGTTGGGGTAGAAAATAAACATTGTGTTGGACCTTAGTTGGGTGGAAAATAAACATTGTGTTGGACCTTAGTTGGGTGGAAAATAAACATTATGTTGGGTCTTAAGCTGGGTGGAAAATGAGCATTTTGGTGGGCCCCACTTAGGTAAGTATTGTAAACCGCACCCTCTATTAGTGTGGGCTCCATCATAATGTATGTGTTTCATCCAACAGCCCAACTATTTTGGAGATAATTTAAGGCCCATTATGGAGGCCCATCTTCATGTATTAGTGGTCCTTGTTGAGGCCCACCTTGATTTGTACTAGGCCCATATTATGAGGCCCATTGAGGCCCACCTTGATATAGATATGGGGCTCATGTTATGTAGCCCATTGATGCATTTGGGTCCTTGGGTCAAGGCCCAATTAGATGTATAAGAGGCCCATTACAATGTGTACTTCATGGAAGGCCATTCCTTGGGAGCGATGTTGGTTTGACGTCCACATTGATGATGTTGGTTAAATGTCCGCATTATAGCTCTCCCTAAGGCCCACTGATAGGCCCAAACTTGTGGTAAGTAGGCCGTCTAGGCTCATCTCCATTATACCTAGGACCCATCTCTTATTACATGTTTAGTATAGATGCATGATTCATGATCATTCGCACCATATGTATGCCTGATGTGAGGAATGATCGATCATAGCATATACCTTTGGATAGACTGTTTATGGGCTCCCTGATAGGCGGAGTTGCCTCATATAAGTGCATGGTATATACAGGGCTGTTGCATGACTGATAGTATGATTCATGCACTTGCATTTGTGTGATTGTAGTTACTGTATGCCCTAGTGACATCAGGGCCATAGCCTCGGATGGCAAGATTGGAGACCGAAAATATTTGGTTCTAGCATACGGGCACCATAGATGTCCCTGGGTGAAAATCCCTAAACCCGATGGTACCAGAGGATGACTCCAATGTCGAGACCGAGTGGATATATGAGCGCACGAGGGCCGAATACCAGGAGGCCGCGTCTCCCACTGTGTCGTGGTCGGTTGGAAAGGGGTGTGGCCTTACTCGCCCGAGGGTAGGGGCAATACTAGGTTGAGTTTGAACTCGCGAATGAGTCCGCTATCGACGTCGGATAGGTTTTGGCGGACTATTGGCCGGGCGGATAGTGAGGTTTCTTACGCTCACTTGGGCCGCGGTAGGAGAGCGACAGTGCCATTTGGAGTGTATTGAACCCTGATGATTATCTGTACCGATACATGTTGAGGATTGGCATGCTTGAGTTGCATCTTGCATCGCATGGCCGTGTTATGGCCGATAGCATTCATATCTTGCACCGCATAGCCTTCGGGTGATTGCATTCATGTGCTCATCACCATGATTCCGCATCACTCGACCTTGCATTTTGAGCACGTTTATATTGCACATACTTACACCACCCTCAAGCTTTCATAAGCTTATGCACGATTGATGCGTGCAGTGACGCCAAGACACAACCGTAGCTTCGCCAGAGTGTGCAGCCGAGCTTCCGGAGTTTTGTTTCTTTTATTACATTGTATTTTCCCCTTTCAGCCGCATGTACTAAAAAGTTTTTGATCATAGTGGATTTTGTGGTGGTGTTCTTGTGGTTATTGTTTGTGGGTTATACTTTTGTTATGCTCATTATGAATCAGACTGATGATTTGAAACCCTCCTTGTAGTATCCCAGGATCGGAACCTGGTGAATGAGTATCGGGATCCGAGAACAGGGTTCTACGGAGGCTGTCGGCGCCGGATTCGGCGATCGGGAATTTTGTGAGCCCGGTTTCCGAGTTCGGGGCGTGACAAAGGCAGTCTTCACATCCATTTATTCCAGCTCGAGATCATATTGGGTAACCAGTGCCAGCACGAATATGATAGATACTTGCTCCACAACTAGCACGAATATCTAAGTGAAGTCGACGCCTTCTCTCTGAGCGTATCCCTTTGCTACTTACTCGCCTTGTACTTATCATGTTTCTTCTTGAAGATCCACTTGCACCTGATCACTTTATGACCGACAAGAAGCTCCACCAACTCTCACATCTTATTCTTGTACAAGGAACTCATCTCATCATCCATCGCTTCTTTCCACTTTTTGGTATCTGTCTCATCAAGAGCCCCTTGAAGAGTAGACGGATTCCCCTCATCTGTAATAAGGGCAAATGAGATATCTGAGTCATCCTTGTATCTCGCTAGTAACCTGAGATCCCGAGGTGAATTTCTTTTCATAGGTGGCCGCTCCACTTGCTCCAATACCTCTGTTTGTATACTTGTTTCTTCCTATGTCTCATCTTTGTCTAACTGAACGTTCACAACTAAATTTTCTGATTCCTTATGCTCATCCTTATAGAACATGGATCCTTCGTTGGAACATGGATCCTTCGTCGAATTTGGCGTCATGACTAAAGATGATTTTTTGTGTGACTCGGTCATATAGCCTGTACCCCTTCACACCACTATCATAATTGAAAAAGATGTACTTTTTATCTATTTGGTTTACCTTATCTCTCTTAACTTATGGTACATGATAGTAAGCATCACAACTAAATACTCACAATCCTGAGCAGCTTACATGTTGACCATTCCACACTTCCTCTTGAATTTTACATTCAATGATCATATAAGGGGATCAATTCACCAAGTAACAAGTCATGTTAAATACTTCAGTCTAAAATTCTTTGCCCAACCTAACATTACTGATCATGATCGGGCCCCCTTCAAGAGAGTTTGATTCATTCTCTTATCCACACCGTTCTTCTCTGGTGTATGGCGTACTGTGTTGTGCCTCATAATCCCTTTATCTTGGTAATGCCTATTGAAATCCCAAGAAGTGAATTCCCCACCGTTATATGTCATTAATACCTTCACATTTTACCTTGTTTGTTTTTCTACCATCGCCTTTTACTGCTTGAAGTTGTTGAAAATATTGGATTTATTTCTCATAAAATAAACCCACACTTTTTTGGAATAATCATTAATGAAAGTGACAAACCGTGATGATCCTCTACCAGAAACTATGGGCAACAATCCCATACATCAGAATACATATAATCCTGAACACCCTTACAAATATGTTTACCAGACTTAAAAGATAACATTGAATGTTTACCATATATATAATGTTCATATATATTAAAATTAATACTTTTAAAGACTGAAATTAAACAACGGTCAGAAAATACGTTCATACTCCACCGCTTATATGGCCCAAACGTGCATGCCACATACGTGAAGACGCGAAATTCGTTATAGACGTCGTAGCTCCACCTAATGAAGTGCTTCCTATCAACATATGAAGATTTTCATTTCGTTGTGCCTTCATGACTATGAGTGCACCCTTTGAAATTATAAGGACATGATCAAAACCAATGAATCTGCACCCAATTACCTCGAGTGCTCTTAGAGATATCGGGTTCTTCCTTAAATTAGGAACGTATCTCACTTTGGTCAAGATGCTCTCCATACCATCAAATATCTTAATGTGCACCGATCTAACATCAAATACTTTCTAAGCATTATCATTTCTCATAAAGACCTGGCTATCATCGCACTCACTATAACTAGTGAACCAACTCCGATGAGGGGTCATGTGGTACGAAGCCCCCAAATCCAAAATCTATTCTTCATCAAAGTACCCAGATTTTGATGTAGTGAGCACCTCACTACCGTCCATCTCTTCACTGGATTCAGTTGTGTTGGCCTCTTTCAAAGAATTTTCTGAATTCTCTTTTCTTGTCATAGGATTTGTGCAATCCTTCTTCATGTGCCCAAACATCTCATAATTCCAACACTTCAAGTTGCTTTTGCTCTTGCCCTTGCCTTTAGATTTGGACCTAGATTATGAAGATTCACTATCACGCTCAGAATTTCTCCCCCTCATAACCAGTGCATCTGTAGAGGCACCTACATTACCACTTTTCTTTCTCATCGACTTCGACTGAAGGGCTGAGATGACAGTATCGATGCTGATGGTAGTTCTATTGGTGCACGAGTCCTTAAACGACTCATACGAAACAGAGAGAGAATTCAACAAGATGCATACTTGATCCTCGTCTTTCATTATTTCCTTCATATACATCAATTTACAAATTAACTTTTTAAAGTTACTAATGTGGGCCTTAACATCAGTCCCTCCCGCCATTTTCAGATTGAATAACTGAAGCTTCAAGTACAAGCGATTCTCAAGAGATTTCTTCGCATATATGTTCTCTAACTTCGCCCATATACACGCTGCAGTGTTATCTCTCATGACATTATAGAGGACCTCATTTGTTAAGTAAAATTGGATAGAGGTTCTCCTTTTCTTATCCATCTTGTTTCATTCATCATCTGTCATAGATTCCGATCGCTTTTTAATGAGAGTAATGTCCAATCCTTGTTGAACTAGGAAACCGATCATCTTGACCTTCCACAGTTTAAAATTATTATTTTTAGCATATTTCTCAACATTAAACTTAGGATTAGTAGCCATTGATACTATGCTTTCAGATTCAATATTCTTCCCAACATTAAGCTTTGATACCACTTGTTGGGGATCGTGGAAGCACATATAGAAGAATCAAGCATCAATCGCACAACTAAGTCTAACACAAACAAACTGAATTTTATGTGAAACGTTGATCAACACCGTGCATTTGATGGGTCCCCATGGACCACCCGTTCACCCCAAAAATCAGTCATAAACGGAACTCAGGCGGGCCATACCATTTAAAATCATGGGAAGACATGCCTAAATATATTAAATTACTTGGTGGGGCCTACCTGAGTTTTGGATGTCGCTGAAACTTAGTCCATACCGTCATTTAGATGGGACCCACACAATGAATGGGCTGGATTGTGAATCACATCTCGGTGGGCCCCAAAACAAAAAAATATATATATATATAAATTTTTAAAAAAAAAAAAAGCAGCAGCGCTGCTGCTGCTGAGTGACGAGTGGACGGATTGGCTGGGGGTCACGGCCCCAGCTGTGGGCCCCACCTTGATGCATATCTCCCATCCAAACCGTACATTTGATGGGTCCCCACATTTCATCCGTCCATGCCAAAATTCAGCTGTATATGGAACTCCGGTGGGCCACATCATTTAAAATCATGTGAAGTCATGCCTAAAATATATAAAATCGTTGGTGGGGCCTACCTGAAATTTGGATACGACTAAAACTTGGTCTGTACCCTCAGCCAAGTGGGACACACATAATGAGTGGACTGGATTTGGGGACCACCTCCCAGTGGACCCCCTGTCCATGTGAATATAATAATAGTTATTATAATAATAAATATATATATATACATTTATAAACATGCATTACCGTGGGCTTCCCTGGCTGTGTACACCTACCCCAGGATCATGAGACCCTTTGAACGGTTGGGTGACAAATAAATATTACAATGGGCCCTACCTTGGTCCACGTAATTTTATGAACAGTTGGGGTAGAAAATAAACATTGTGTTGGACCTTAGTTGGGTGGAAAATAAACATTGTGTTGGACCTTAGTTGGGTGGAAAATAAACATTATGTTGGGTCTTAAGTTGGGTGGAAAATGAGCATTTTGGTGGGCCCCACTTAGGTAAGTATTGTAAACTGCACCCTCTATTAGTGTGGGCTCCATCATAATGTATGTGTTTCATCCAACAGCCCAACTATTTTGGAGATAATTTAAGGCCCATTATGGAGGCCCATCTTCATGTATTAGTGGTCCTTGTTGAGGCCCACCTTGATTTGTATAGGCCCATATTATGAGGCCCATTGAGGCCCACCTTGATATAGATATGGGGCTCATGTTATTAGCCCATTGATGCATTTGGGTCCTTGGGTCAAGGCCCAATTAGATGTATAAGAGGCCCATTACAATGTGTACTTCATGGAAGGCCATTCCTTGGGAGCGATGTTGGTTTGACGTCCACATTGATGATGTTGGTTAAATGTCCGCATTATAGCTCTCCCTAAGGCCCACTGATAGGCCCAAACTTGTGGTAAGTAGGCCGTCTAGGCCCATCTCCATTATACCTAGGACCCATCTCTTATTACATGTTTAGTATAGATGCATGATTCATGATCATTCGCACCATATGTATGCCGATGTGAGGAATGACCGATCATAGCATAAACCTTTGGATAGACTGTTTATCTCCCTGATTGGCGGAGTTGCCTCATATAAGTGCATGGTATATACGGGCGGTTGCATGACTAATAGTATGATTCATGCACTTGCATTTGTGTGATTGTAGTTCGTATGCCCTAGCGACATCGGGGCCATAGCCTCCACACACATCGTGGATGGCGGGATTGGGCCGGAAATATTTGGTTCTAGCATACGGGCACCATAGATGTCCTTGGGTGAAAATCCCTAAACCCGATGGTACCGGAGGATGACTCCAATGTCGAGACCGAGTGGATATATGAGCGCACGAGGGCCGAATACCAGAGGCCGCGTCTCCCACGTGTCGTGGTCGGTTGGAAAGGGTGTGGCCTTACTCGCCCGAGGGTAGGGGGCAATACTAGGTTGAGTTTGACCACTCGCGAATGAGTCCGCTATCGACGTGCTCCGGATAGGTTTTGGCGGACTATTGGCAGGCGGATTTAGTCTGTGCGGCTAGGAGAGCGAAAGTGCCATTTGGAGTGTATTGAACCCGGTGATTATCCAGAATATCAAATGTCGGATACATGTTGAGGATTGGCATGCTTGAGTTGCATCTTGCATCGCATGGCCGTGTTATGGCCGATAGATTCATATCTTGCACCGCATAGCCTTGACAGGATTGCATTCATGTGCTCATCACCATGATTCCGCATCACTCGACCTTGCATTTTGAGCACGTTTATATTGCACATACTTACACCACCCTCAAGCTTTATAAGCTTATGCACGATTGATGCGTGCGGGTGACGCCAGAACGCAGTCGCAGCCATAGTTGGAGCGTGCAGCCGAGCTTCCGGAGTTTTGTTTCTTTTATTACATTGTATTTTCCCCTTCCCGCATGTACTAAAAAGTTTTTTATCATAGTGGATTTTGTGGTGGTGTTCTTGTGGTTATTGTTTGTAAGTTATACTTTTGTTATGCTCATTATGAATCAGACTGATGATTTGAAACCCTCCTTGTAGTATCCCAGGATCGGAACCTGGTGAATGGGTGTTGGGATCCGAGAACACTATCCCTTGTATTTCGTAACCCTTTGGTTACTTAATATAGATCTACTCTTCTAATTCCCTATGTAGGAAGGTAGTTTTCACATCCATTTATTCTAGCTCGAGATCATATTGGGTAACCAGTGCCAGTACGAATATGATAGATACTTGCTCCACAACTAGCACGAATATCTAAGTGAAGTCGACGCCTTCTCTCTGAGCGTATCCCTTTGCTACTTACCTCGCCTTGTACTTATCATGTTTCTTCTTGAAGATCCACTTGCACCTGATCACTTTATGAACGACGAGAAGCTCCACCAACTCTCACATCTTATTCTTGTACAAGGAACCCATCTCATCATCCATCGCTTCTTTCCACTTTTTGGTATCTGTCTCATCAAGAGCCCCTTGAGAGTAGACGGATTCCCCTCATCTGTAATAAGGGCAAATGAGATATCTGAGTCATCCTTGTATCTCGCTAGTAACCTGAGATCCCGAGGTGGATTTCTTTTCATAGGTGGCCGCTCCACTTGCTCCAATACCTCTGTTTGTATACTTGTATCTTCCTATGTCTCATCTTTGTCTAACTGAACGTCCACAACTAAATTTTCTGATTCCTTATGCTCATCCCTATAGAACATGGATCCTTCGTTGGAACATGGATCCTTCGTCGAATTTGGCGTCATGACTAAGGATGATTTTTTGTGTGACTCGGTCATACAGCCTGTACCCCTTCACACCACTACCATAATCGATAAAGATGTACTTTTTATCTATTTGGTTTACCTTATCTCTCTTAACTTATGGTACATGATAGTAAGCATCACAACTAAATACTCACAATCCTAAGCAGCTTACATGTTGACCATTTCACACTTCCTCTTGAATTTTACATTCAATGATCATATAAGGGGATCAATTCACCAAGTAACAAGTCATGTTAAATACTTCAGTCTAAAATTCTTTGCCCAACCTAACATTACTGATCATGATCGGGCCCCCTTCAAGAGATTTTGATTCATTCTCTTAGCCACACCGTTCTTCTCTGGTGTATGGCGCACTGTGTTGTGCCTCATAATCCCTTCATCTTGGTAATGCCTATTGAAATCCCAAGAAGTGAATTCCCCACTGTTATATGTCATTAATACCTTCACATTTTACCTTGTTTATTTTTCTACCATCGCCTTTCACTGCTTGAAGTTGTTGAAAATATTGGATTTATTTCTCATAAAATAAACCCACACTTTTTTGGAATAATCATTAATGAACGTGACAAACCGTAATGATCCTCTACCAGAAACTACGGGCGACAACCCCATACATTAGAATACACATAATCCTTAACACCCTTACAAATATGTTTACCAAACTTAAAAGATAATATTGAATGTTTACCATATATATAATGTTCATATATATTAAAATTAATACTTTTAAAGACTAAAATTAAACAACGGTCAGAAAATACGTTCATACTCCACTCGCTTATATGGCCCAAACGTGCATGCCACATACGTGAAGACGCGAAATTCGTTATAGACGTCGTAGCTCCACCTAATGAAGTACTCCCTATTAACATATGAAGATTTTCATTTCGTTGTGCTTTCATGACTATGAGTGCACCCTTTGAAATTATAAGGACATGATCAAAACCAGTGAATCTGCACCCAATTACCTCGAGTGCTTTTAGAGATATCGGGTTCTTCCTTAAATTAGGAACGTATCTCACTTTGGTCAAGATGCTCTCCATACCATCAAATATCTTAATGTGTACCGATCCAACACCAAATACTTTATAAGCATTATCATTTCTCATAAAGACCTGGCTATCATCGCACTCACTATAACTAGTGAACCAACTCTGATGAGGGGTCATGTGGTACGAAGCCCCCAAATCCAAAATCTATTCTTCATCAAAGTACCCAGATTTTGATGCAGTGAGCACCTCAGTACCGTTCATCTCCTCACTGGATTCAGTTGTGTTAGCCTCTTTCAAAGAATTGTCTGAATTCTCTTTTCTTGTCATAGGATTTGTGCAATCCTTCTTCATGTGCCCAAACATCTCATAATTCCAGCACTTCAAGTTGCTTTTGCTCTTGCCCTTGCCCTTAGATTTGGACCTAGATTATGAAGATTCACTATCACGCTCAGAATTTCTCCCCCTCATAACAAGTGCATCTGTAGAGGCACCTACATTACCACTTTTCTTTCTCATCGACTTCGACTGAAGGGCTGAGATGACAGTATCGATGCTGATGGTAGTTCTACTGGTGCACAACGAGTTCTTAAACGACTCATACGAAGCAGAGAGAGAATTCAACAAGATGCATGCCTGATCCTCGTCTTTCATTATTTCCTTCATATACATCAATTTACAAATTAACTTTTTAAAGTTACTAATGTGGGCCTTAACATCAGTCCCTCCCGCCATTTTCAGATTGAATAACTGAAGCTTCAAGTACAAGCGATTCTCAAGAGATTTCTTCGCATATATGTTCTCTAACTTCGCCCATATACACGCTGCAGTGTTATCTCTCATGATATTATAGAGGACCTCATTTGTTAAGTAAAATTGGATAGAGGTTCTCCTTTTCTTATCCATCTTGTTTCATTCATCATCTGTCATAGATTCCGATCGCTTTTTAATAAGAGTAATGTCCAATCCTTGTTGAACTAGGAAACCGATCATCTTGACCTTCTATAATTCAAAATTATTTTTCTTAGAATATTTTTCAACATTAAATTTTGGATTAGAAGCCATTGATACTATGCTTTTAGATTCAATTTACTTCCCAACGTTAGCTTTGATGTCACTTGTTGGGGAACTGAGGAATCACATAGAATGAATCAAGAAAAATACTCCAATTGTACAAATAAGTTCTAACACAAACAAACTGAATTTTATGTGAAAAAATCCTTGTGGGAAAAAACCAAAGTGACAATAATGAACTATGAAAGGAGAAATTATAAGAGATAGAGATTACCAATTTGAACAAGCCTCGAATCTTCCTCACAAGCCAAGTTATGCCCTTAAAACCTTTATGAACAAATTAAAAAAACCTATAATACCTCTCTTCCTTCCTAATTCTCGATTACACCCGATATATATAGCGAAAACTTGTATCACAATTGGAATAGGAAACAAATCTTACACTTACACAATTATACATGTGCGCTTGATGGCATCAGCAGTTTGTCGATGGCATTGGGAAAACACCAAAACATTCCAGTGATAAAACATGAATTTTTTGAATTTTTCTAATGACATCAACATCTACTCAATGACATCGACAGACCCTGTTATTTACAGATTTGAGACATCAACAACATATCCATTGAAATTAATGTTGTGGCATAATAAAGTGGAATTACTTATTGTGACATTTGACAATTAATCTTACATTTTATATACACAAGTGGTTTACTATAAGAACAGGTAAGAACCTCATATGAACATTAACATTTTATTTTACTAATTGTCTTATACATTTTTTCTATATTCAACTTGCAGTAACAATTATATACTCTTGTAGTTGTAATATGGGGAAATACTAAGTATTTTTCATTGACAGAGTTCCAGGTATATATGATAATTGAAAGGAATGTCGGTAGCAAGTGGATAAATTTAGTGATTGCCTCACCAGTCATATAACACATTTTTGGAAGTGGATGAGAAGATTCAAAATCTTGAACGACGATTATGACTATCAGCATAGGAGGCCAGGCAGTGCATTTGTCACTTTGGTGGAGAAACATCATAGGTTAGATCCCAGCACGCCACTCCATCCCTAACCAACACCTATCCATTCACAAGTTGCATTATCACAACAGAGGAACGATCAAATTTCGATGACAGATACATCCGATTAGGCGATACAATTAGTGTTGATTGTTGACTTAAATATGAAAATCAACAAGTCTGTTGATGATAACAAACTTCGATGCCATCAAAGGCCACTCGATTAGAAAAATTCAGAAAATACATGTTTTATCATTGGAATGTTTTGGTGGTTAGTTCAATGACATCGAAGATGTTCGATGCCATCGAAGTGCCATCGAATGACCGTGCAGAGTTACACAGAGTTGCATAAGTGTGGGATTTGTTTTCTATTTTGATTGTGATTCTCATAGAGGTTATATATATGGGTGTAATCGGGAATAGAGAGTATCTTAATGGCTTTCTAATTCATTGCAAAGGGTTTCAAGGACTTATAAGAGAGATTCGAGGTTTGTTCGAATCTTATAATCTCTATCTCTTTTAATTTTCTACTTTCATAGTGCATTACTATCGTTTTGTGCTGTGGTTTTTTCCCACAAAGGTTTTTCCACGTTAAATTGAGTGTTTACGATTAGACTTGGTAGTGCGATTGGAATACTTTGCTTGATTCATCTCTGTGTGTTTTTGTCGTCCCCTAACAAGTGGTATCAGAGTTAAACATTGGGAAGTAAATTGAATTTGAAAGCATAATATCAATGGCTTCTAATCCTAAGTTCTCTGTTGAGAAATACTCTGGGAAAATTAATTTTGAACTTTGGAAGGTCAAGATGACCGGTCTCCTAATTAGTAAGGATTTGATGATGCACTCCTTGAGATGCGACCAAAATGTATGACAGATGATGAATGGAATAAGATGGATAAGAAAGTGAGAACCTCTATTCAATTGTGCCTAACGGATAAAGTCATCTATAATGTCATGAGAAGTTAGAGGATATCTATGTGAAGAAATCTCTTGAGAATCGCTTCTACTTGAAGCTTCAGTTGTTCAATTTAAAGATTACAAATGGGCCGATGTTGAGGTCCACATTAGTAACTTAACAAGATAATTTACAAATTGATGGATCTGGATGAAACGATGAAAGATGAGAATCAGGTATGCATTTTATTGAATTCTCTCCCGACTTCGTATAAGTCATTCAAAGACTCTTTTTACACCAATAGATCGGCTATTAGTGTCGATGCCATTATCTCATCCCTTCAAAGAAAGGCGAAGAGAAAGAAAAGGGGTGACATTAGCGTCTTTATTGATACACTGGTTATAAGAGGACTTATAACGCCTTGGTTTTCAAAATTCAAGTATATGACTTGTTTTTTAAAAATCCGAGTGTTAGCCTTTAAAATTCAGTCCAAATTTAAACCATCTTATCAAATATCAGAGTTAGCAGCAATTGTTGGTGGAGTAAACCATGCATTGTATAAAAACATTCTAATTATTACAAAATTTCAAATATAATGCCCATACAAGATTTATACAATTCCAAATAATAAAGTTCATTAAAAAAACAAAAATCTATTAACTAGTGATGGAGCTCAATATGAGTCGCGGGGATTCCGTCTAACTCCTCAACTACCCAATCTGCTCTAGCGACCTAGTAAACAATATTAGCTTGCTCTACACCTGCATCAACTAATACGATTTGATAGCGTCAATGGCTATCGCGGTGAGGAGTACCCTCTAAGATTACATACTTATCATTCATAATACAGAATAGATCGTAAGTCATAAGAATGGATATGTGAAATAGCGCAATTCATATTCATGATCATATACTCAAAAAAATTAAGTCAGTCAACATAATCTCAACATTAAGGAAATGTAATAGCAATCGCAATGCAAAATGTGTCTAAATAGTCAAATAATCAATCATACGACTTTCTATTGTACCCAAAAATCACATTATATGTAAACTCCGTAAGATGACTAGAAAATCGATAAGCGAATTCTCGCTCTACCAAGAAATCACAATACAAGTGAACTCTACAAGATGAATAGAAAATCAACATTTAAACCTACTTTACCCGTAAATCATATCGTACGTGAACTCCGCAAGATGATTAGAAAATCGATAAGCAAACTCCCACTCCACTCGAAAATCATGGTATGACTGAATACCGTAAGATGAAGAGAGAATCAACATGGGCATTTAAACATTATTCGGAAATCGTATGAACTCCACAAGATGGCTAGAAAATCGATAAGCGAATTCCTACTCCTCCCGAAAATTATAACAAACTTTACATAATAGGAATCAACATACAAATATCTACTTCACCTGGAAATTATATTGTACATGAACACCGCAAGATGGCTAAAAAATCGATAAGTGAACTCCCACTCCACTCAAAAATCATAGTATGACTAAACACCGCAAGATGAAGAGAGAATCAACATACAAACTCTAGACCATCCAAAAATCATATCGTACGTGAACACCACAAGATGGTTAGAAAATCAATAAGCGAACTCCCACTCCACCCGGAAATCACAGTACGACTGAACATCGCAAAATGACTAGAAAACCAACATATAAAACTCTACTTCACCTGAAAATTATATCGTATGTGAACACCGCAAGATGGCTAGAAAATCGACAAGCGAACTTCAGCTTCACTCGGAAATCATCATACGACTAAACTCTGTAAGATGAAAAGAGAATCAACATAAGAACTTTGGCTTCATCTGAAAATCATACGAACTCCGCAAGATTACTAAAAAATTGATAAACGAACTTCAGCTCCATCTGAAAATCATAGCAAACTCTGCATAATGACTTGAAAATTAACAAGATATACGAATATAACCAATAAGCCACAAAAGGGTGCCAATGTTTCATCAAAGACACAAAGGGCAAATGCGATCTAAGCCACGTAGGGCAAATGTGTGATCCAAGCCATGTAAGACAATGTGTGATCCAAGTCATATAAGGCAGATGTGGTATCCAAGCCGCGTAAGTCAAATATAGACTGTAAGATGGTAAGTTCATGACAAGTTTCATGTATTCCATTACTTAATTGCAAGCAGCAAACATATAATTAATTAACAAATTTACAACTAAAGATATAGCATGTTAGCATCGAATCATTTATGCTTGTTAAAATTAAAGAGATATGTGCATTATCTAACATATAGGAATCAATTACGCAACAGATTAACATATTCATACAATAAGACAAGTAACTCAATGAGAGAAATTAAGGCATCATCTATGTTTACATTGATGAATTTAAGTACGAAGTTTAAAGGGTGAGTCCTTACTTCAAATTTTGATTAGAATGGGCCCATGTCTAATGATGCCGGAAATACATATTAGGTTTAATACTAATTTTATTTACGAGGGCCTGGATAAATGCTGATATGTGCTTCAATCATATGGAAGAACGGCTTGGATGAATCCGTGTCTAATGGTGGCCCACACCATCATTTGCTACATTTTTGGGTTCCCTATGGGCCTATTTTGGCTATCGCCGTGTGATCCGGATCATCTGAGTGAGAATCGCGGATGCACGTATTGGAAGGAAGACTACAAGTGCTCCCGTGATGCAACATAATATTCTGGTGGATGTATCCCATACTCTTTGGTTTCAGTATCCAAACAAAATTTCAATGACTTATGTCTTCTCCAAACAGTGAATTTCTGACAATCTGACATATTACTCAGAAATTATCAGTGAATATGGCAGGAAAGCTCCACAATAATACTGTGTAGCGGCGCATGAAAATTCAAATACGCTAGCTATGGAGGGATGTGGCAGGGACATTGTTGCCGCCCATGTGGCGGCTTTGGCCAAAGGGAACTTCTGTCGACTGAGAGTACATGGCAATGCGCATCCATGATAAGCTATTCACCTGTTTCAATCTTAAGTGTTGATCGCCGTTTGTTGCACGGAAACGGATGGGCTACTCCCCTGCCATTAGACAATGGCTGGTGGTCTGTTCTATGTGGGCCCCCACCATGGTGTATGTGTTTCATCCATGCCGTGCACTTATTTTTAAAAATCATTTTATGGAACGATACTGAAAATGAGGTATAACCCAATCTCAGTGGACCACACTACACACTACACGAAACAGTGTTGAATGAACCTTAACCATTAAAAACTTTTTGGGCGTCATAAAAGTTTTGGATCAAGGTGATCTTTTGTTTTTCCTTTCATCTGGATCTGTATGACCTAATCAACAGAATGGATGTCAAATAAACAGTAGAGTGAGCCTTAGGAGAATTTCAATGATGGATATCCAATCAATAATGTTTTCCTGTGGTGTGGTCTACGTAAGATTTATATCTCTCTCATATTTGGATTCAAGCCCTGGAATGATTCCTAAAAATGGATGAACGGAATGTATGAAACACATACGTCATGGTGAGGCCCACGGAGCACCGACCACCATCCATCGAAGTGGTGGCAGGGGAATAGCCAATCCGTTTTTGGCACAATGTGCCCTAACTTCCGTGGGGCCACCATTATATATGTGTTCTATCAGACTGTGTTGACCACACTAGATGCTTAGGCCTGATTAAATTAAATGCAAGTCTGCTTGTGTTGCATTGAGCATTGGATTTGTCTCATTTCTTATTTAATGGCATGAGCCCAAAAATGATTTAGATCCAAATCTCAAGTGGACCACAACAATTGCACAAAACGGTGAGGATTAAAGGCCTATAATTGAAAACGGGCTTTTGTGATGTTTTAATGCCCATTTCACTGCACCATCTGCAAAGTGGCCATACAAACTCGCACGGGTCTCGCACGCGTGTCACCTGTCGCCCTAGAACCAGGCCCTTCTTTTCTTTATAAACCCTCGTAACGTTTTAAGGCTTCCCTCGCTCTTTACGCCCCTTTTATTCCATTGAGAGAGAGAGAGAGAGAGAGAGAGAGAGATGAAAGGGGTTTCAACGGTTACAGATGGAGAGAGCGTGACCCTTGAAGAGTTGAAGCAGAAGATGGCAGACTTCGCAAAAGAAAGAGACTGGGATCAGTTCCACAGCCCCAGAAATCTCCTCTTAGCCTTGGTATGTTTATGTCCTAATACCCTCCAAAAACCCCAAACCAGAGAACCCAATCCCTTCCTATCTTTTTCATTTTACACCCTCCCTTTTTCATTTTTGTCTACCATGACCCATTTTTTTTTTTTTTCATTATCATAACCAAACAAACCAGAAAAAATCAAATCCCCCAAAAAATCAAGTACTGATATTATCACGACCAATATAACCTTTTTCTACTTTTCATTTGTCTTTTAACCCATAAAGGAAATAACACTGGGAGTTTTTTTTTTTTTTTATAAAGATGTGGGTGTATTTGTAAAAATGTTTTTTGTTTTTTGAAACACAGGTGGGAGAAGTAGGAGAGCTGTCTGAAATATTTCAATGGAAAGGAGAGGTACCAAAAGGACTACCGGATTGGAAAGATGAGGAGAAAGTACACTTGGGTGAAGAGCTTTCAGACGTTTTGCTCTATCTTGTAAGGCTATCAGACATTTGTGGGGTCGATCTTGGGAAAGCTGCGCTTAGAAAGGTCCATCTTAATGCCATTAAGTACCCTGTCACTCAATGCAAGGGCTCTTCTAAGAAATTCAACAGCCACAACAACAAGAACAACAACACTAGCAACAACAACAGCAGTTTGGAAAGTGACTGATCTTTTTTTAATTCCCCCTTATGTTTTATGCTATTTTCTCATTTGGGTCTTTATGGATGCTTGTATAGGTTTCTTTTTTTTTTTTTGGTTTTTTGTTTTTTGTTTTTGTTTTTTTTTTTCTTTTTGCCCTGAAGTGTTGGGTTTTGGTAAATGGGAAATGGGGTTTGATGGTGACTATTGGAAAGGCTGTGATCTTTTCTCATTTCATGTTCCCAACCTATTCTCACTTAATTTGGGCCTTTTTGGTTATTGGGTTGTGATGGATGGCTGTCTCTCTCTCTTCCTCTCTCTGGGGTTTCAATGCTGGCTTTTTGCATGGATACTATCCTGGGTGGCGCTCTTGGTCATGATTTTTTTTGGTTACTATTTTGGGGCTTGATGGAACCCTGTGGCAGAGAGAGAGAGAGAGAGAGAGAGTAATATCGGAGAAGTTGGGTGGCTTTCTTGAATTAGGGTTTGGGAGAGGTTTTTTTTGTGGGGAGGGCATTTACTCGAAATGGGTTTGAAATATTTTGGATGATTCTTCATTTTCTGTAAAAGTGTTTTTAGGCGTTGAAAGTAGACTCGTCCCATAGTTTCTGTGACTCATACCATCCAAAATCTGGGCCACCTTGCTGATGTAGTGTGCCGTAAGTTAATAAGAATGATCAAGCAATCCTAGCCATCCAAGTAATTTCTGTCATATGGATGGATAAAAAGAAAATACTGAGTGGTCCAGGGCCAAAATCAGTTGATCGCTGTATTTTATGTGATGGTTTTGGACTATGCAGAAGGAAATCACCATTTTTTTTAAAACGGTGGCGAACTAACACCGGAGTCTATATATAAGTCCCACAATCAATGCTACTGTCGAAAGTTTGGCCCATTTAATGATAAAGGATGGTATCTCTTCAAAAGATAAAGAAAAGATATGGACCGATCTGTTTCTGATATCTTTATATTTCAGTTGGAAGGATAAAAATTAAAAAAAGAAGAAGAAAAGAAGAAGACATTCTTACTTAGATCTAATCTCAATTAATTATCACATGAAATCTAATGGGTGGTGACAGTTTAGACCACCTGATTGGTAGATGCACCCATAGTTTTGGGCAACAGGGTTTGAAGATATGGTTAGAAATTGACACATCACCTATATAGCAGATGACCCAACTACTTCCAATTCACCTGTTATAATCTCGTATTTGAGGAAATTTGTTTGAGGTCTTCTAGAATTCATGTTGAGATATTACAATATGATATTCCTTAATTTATGGATGATAGACAGAAGATTGACTATTGGAATATTACAAACCATGAATCATTTGGCTTTTTCCTTTGAAAATGGACGGTGACCTATCAAGGGCCTATTTTCTGTTAAATGCCATAGGTCATCAAGCCTGTGGGCAAACCAACTTGAACCATTCTCTCACGTAACTTGATGCATACCCATACCTACGCAGGTCCATTTTGGGCATTCTCTCATCCCATTTTTATTTATTTATTTATTTTTATAAACAATCTACACTTTTAAAGTTGAACCAACTCGCTCTAAACTATATTCGTAGTCTCCTTTACACATGGGCAAACCATGTAATTCTACTTTGAAAGCTGTCCTGCACAAGTATGAAAATGACTATACTTCCTTGCCTCTATCTCTTTCTTTGATTTGGTTTTGATTTGATTTAAATTTGATTTGATTTAAATTTAAGATTAATTTTGAAATAAAATTGTATTTGGCTCAAGTCACCACTAGTTAAATGAAGCTTGAAATCTACTGTTAGTAAAAATCTGTATAATTGCATAAAGATTGGGTGATAACCCAACTCAAGTGACTCCTTGATTAATTTAGGGTAACGGCTATGGTTATGGGTTAGGCATTCTCTCATCCAAAAAACTTGTAACAAATGGTACTGTAAAGTTGAACAACTTGCTCTCAATGAGTATAGTTTAGTCTCCTTTACACATGGGCAAACCATGTAGCTGTACTCTCTCATTTTATTGTTGGGAAAGTTGTCCTGCTCCTGCATGAGCACGAAAACACATTCGCTTTCTCGACTATCTTTCTTTGTTTCGATTTTGATTTGATTTAAATGTGAGATTGACTCGGAGATAAAAGTGCATTTCACTTGAGTCACCACTAGTTAAATGAAATTTGGAATTTATGGCCGGTTAAAAATTGTAGAACCACTTAAAGGTTGGGTGATAACTCAATTTAAGTGACTCTTACATTTCCGACCTTAGATTTTGAGTAAGGGCCATGGTTATGGGTTACGCATCATTTTTCACTCGCATGGTGTTTGTACTTTACAAAATTTCATGGTTTTTAGGAGGATTCAGAAGAATTTCAACATTGTTATATCCAATGTTTGAAGTATCAGTATCACTACAAGTTTCCCTGGTTAAGGATACGTAAACAATATTAATACTGCCAATAATTGAAAATGTGGAGAAACATAGGAAAAATAGTGAAATTTTCAACGATACTTCAGGAGATGTTAAAATGTACATATTAGTATATTTAGAAATAAAAAAAATTACAAAAAGAATGCATATATAACAAGTTTCCATTTAATAAGGACTTAAAAACATGTGTTGTTGTAAGAAATCAGTCCAACTATCACCTCTAGCTTATTTAACCATCCAACTTTTCATCCGAACATCTATTGATATTGCAAAATATCAACAACACATAATATTCTACCAAGAAACCATTAACAATTAGAAAGAAAATGAAAGATTATGGGCTCAATATCTCACGTGTTGCGATATCAACAATATCGAGATATTATCAATATTATCAATGACAAATTGAACACTACATATAACCATGTGCCCATGATTTTTTTTTGATGATATCAATACATTGGCGATATTATTGAAATATTGTTTATGCACTTATGATACAAGTATTACCTAGAATTTACATAGTAAAAAATATTGGTGATACATTGGCGATATTGATGCATTGGCAATACAAGCGACACCTAGAATTTCCGTAGTTGAAAATATTGACGATTACATTATTGATATTGATATGTTGGTAATACATTGCTAATACTTGGAATTTCTGATACTACTAGCGTTATCGGTATCGCCACCAGTGTTATCGATATCGCTGAATTGGAGATAAAGATAATATTGGAGATATTTTGATAATATCAGAGATAATTCGAACATTGGTTATATCTAATTGTACATAGCCTTACTGTGCAGGGTTTAAAACCCCGGGTAGGCAAATTAAATTAAAAATGAGGTAAATATGAGAGCTGATCGCGAAAATAAAATAAAATGTGAGTGTGTGTATTGATGGTGTGTTTGGAACGTGTGGACTTAAATGCAAGTTGATTTGAGATTTGAGAAAGAAAAGGAAGATTCGACACACACACACTCTCTCTCTCTCTCTTTTAAATATTTTTTAAATCTTACTCTTTTGACTTCATTATCTTTTTCGACTTTAAATATTTATGTTTTTAGTTCGGCAGAGTAATTGCGTAGTTAGGCTCTTTAGGGTAAAATTGCATATGGTGTAGGATACCATGACTATGTGTAGAAGCTTAGCATAGCTATAGAATGAAGGCTATGTCATAGAGATGTTTTTTTTTTTTTTTTTTTTTTTTTTTTGAGATTAAGATAAAATAAAATTTTTGTCAATTAAATTCATTTGCCTACTTAAACTAATACATCAATTAAACTAAGGTAATGTAACTCTAAGGCTTCCAAGCCAATAAATGGTCAAATCACATAGACTACAAAAGATATACAATTTAAAAAACTAGTTTATATATGATAGTGTACATGAGTGTGTGGGATGTGCTAACTAGTAGCTATTAGAATTCATCTAATCATGCATACATATAATTCACTAATCAATACATACGCATAATTAAATAAGTGCCCAAAAGATAATCCCAAACATAAGCATGTATAGTGGTTTGGTTTCCGTAGTTTAATATCGATAGATGCACTCAACTCATGAGTATATCGGATTTTACTATTAGAGGTTTTAAATCAGGTTCACGTCTAACCTTTATAATCCTATACACAGACTATCTCCCTCAAGATATGGTTTTCTATTGGCTTGTCATGAACCTCGGTTCTACACAAGAACCTAAATGTACACACCTGTGCTGGTGGCTTACATAATGACTTAATTTAGGTCTTACATAAGAACCAATGTCTTACACAAGAACCTAAATGAGTTTGACAATCAAACTATTATACTCAATCATACAGAAGGAAGAAGTGTACATGGACTCTACAAATGAAAACCTTATTTGTCGAATTATGCTCCTTTTACACAATGTATTAGTCTGCTTGATTGATGTTCTCTCGTGCTTTAATCAACTCCCATTTTGCTCCCCCAATCGTTATGCCGATGCGTTGCAAATGCTTTAACTCCAAGATCAAACACCTTACATGCAATACTCCTTCGTAGTGACCAAGGTGATGGGAGGTCGGGTAAAATCTCATAAAACTAATGAGAAGTGAATTCCTAGGGGATTCTCCTTGATAAATACTTTAAAGATTGGTAGACATAGGGAATTGCCAATAGAAATAGTATCTAAACTCTAGAGATGGCTTAAGATTACGATCTTCTTATAAAGGGGCATAAAATACTCATTAGAGTAAATGATCATTAAGAAAAATGCATGAATCTCAATGGAATAAAATGTAAGAGGTTTAGTAGAGCTTGGAATACACTAGGGTCTTTAAATTCCAAAATCCATAAATTGGTCAAAGATTTGAATGCAATGTTTATAATAAAAAGGCTCCAACGGATATTCAACGGCTAAGCTCGATCAATCGTGGTTGCCCTTTGATTGATCAAGCTAGGCTAAAAAGTAGTCTAGAGAACTCGCTGGACTGTTTTGGCCATATTTGATTAATTGAGCTTGATTGCTTGAGAGGAATCAAGGATTTCTTGATCGATCGAGCTTATGCTTTGAGCACTCAAATTAATTCATTTTAAGCAAGTGTTTGGTGGACATTTTTTGCCATGTTCGGTCGAACGACCCAATTGATCAAGCTTTGCTTGAGCACACCACTAAGACTATTGGTTTGGGCAGTTTAGATTTCTAGCAGCTTGATAACCTCTATAGTCCATCTTTTCATATTCCAATTAGGCTCTTAAGGCTAATGGATGATCACACAAGATTTTTCTATTAAGGAAGTGATCATGTAGAACTTTAAGAGTTGTTTTAGGTCAAGGTTAGGGTCATTAAGGCATATCATTTATTTGTTCTTTGCTCATTGATGCTCCACGTCCTCTTGTATCTTTAGTCTTTAGCTTCAAAGGGCTTAACTGATTGCGTGACATAAAGACTCACGTGATTGACAAACAAGGTGCACAAATTAATGCACTAACAAAGGGAGGCAGAGGAGTAGAAAAGATTTAGCACGTTTAGCTTTAAGTAGATGACGACGTGTCAGCTTTGGCTTGACTTAGCGTGACCGATGCTAGTCCCAGGGCTTCTCTTACAACTTCTTTGCCTTCCCACAACCCTCTGCTCTCTCAACTCTCTGTTTTTCCTCCTCAATCTGTTTGGCAGTGGCCCTCTTAAATAAACTTAAGAAAGTCTGATAACGGTTCCTTTTGGGCTATTTTCAGACCCTTTCACTTTTCTTGACACTTAAAAGTTGCACTACCAAAGTGACAGGTGCCAAGATGAGCCGCCATTGCAGCTTGACCTGAAAAAGGCCAATGATGGGTTTGTTTTCCCAATAGTAGCCCATCATGGTTTGTTTCTAGAAAAAGGCCTTTGTCAAGGCTTCTTAAATTCTATGTCGGAATGGTATGTCAAAGGTGTTTCTATAACACCCCAATTTTCGCTGCTCGAATACAACACTTTTGCAACGAAAACCCGAGTGTCACACTATGAAATACTATATGTGGGTGTGATTCCCATGCTTCCATATAATAAATTAAATCATAGTAGCATTCATCTAAACAATGGATATCAAAGATAAGTAAATTAACTAAGTTGGAAATTACCAGGGTTAACATATATATATATATATATATATATATATATATATATATATATATATATATATATATATATATATATATATATATATATATATATATCAATCCAAAAGAATACCCTCAACAGGGCCTATATAGTCCACTCATAACCAAATGTACAAAGATACAATTTATTTTTATTATTATTATTATTATTTTATATATAAAAGGAACTAGCAACCTATTGGTTGAGCCCATATAACTCAGCTACATTAGTGAACTGCTCCTCATCATCTAATTCATCGTCACTCCCTATTAGGTTATCTTTAACTACCTCACTACTCCAACCTACACCTGTATCCTCCTCTACAAGGTTAGCAAATTTAAGCATAAGTGGCTTGCTCCGTGAGAAATTCTCTTAAGATTACACTAATAACATATTAATCAAGTATAGTTTTAAAAAAAAGTATACACACAATCATAACTCACTATGCAATATTGTTTAAATGCATGAACGCATGAATGCACATCAATCTAAGGATGCACATCCAAATGGCTTTGGGGGTAATCACCAATGAAATACTCAAAGCTACGTGCATTAATAGTGACTATCCATGCATCACAAACGTAGCTAGCCACAAACAAAAATACTCAAGGCCACGTGCATCAATAATAGCTATTGCACCCAACAACAATGGCTAGTCACCAGCGAAAATATCCACAGATACGATGCTTAATAGTAATCAGCACACCCAAAGGGATGCTCATATAATGGACCAAGAACCAATGAAAACACTCAAAGGTAAATGTATGAATTATAAATCTTTCCATATTATGAATTTATTCGTATATTTATGTAATTAACTCTTTGTCAAATATTGAAAAAAAAGAAGAAGAGAATGATTAAGTCCCACTAAAACAAGTTTTATTCTGTTTTGTAGATTTTTGCTTGTTGTTGTAGGGAATTGATGAAGATATGAGGAGCATTTAAGGTAGAGAAATGTGGTGTTAAATGTCTTGTTATATTCGAGTTGTAAATCATTTGTAATTTAACATATAATAATTTTAGTTGTTTTGATTTGTCATTGGTATGACAAGGTATATGTTAGGATTTTGTCAAGTAATTAACAAATAGGGAGATTGTTAGTGCACTTATTTGTGCACCTATTTGACAATCACGTGAGTCTATGTGTCAGTGAATTGGTTGAGCCATTGGAAGCTGAAGACCGAAGACACAAGAGAACATGAAGCATTAAGGAGTGAAGAACATGTAAATTTAGGGGCCTAGGTGACCCTAACCTTAGACCTTAAAACAATATAACCTTTATATGATCCATTCTCAAATAGGTAAACATTTGTTTAATCATTCTATAGCCTTATGAGCTTATTTGAACATAATTAGATAGGCTATAGAGGTGCTGAGCTGATGTAAACTAGACTACCCAACAACAGACTCATAAGTGTTGTCAATCAACAGCTCGATCGATTGTTCAATAGGCATGGCCGATTGATCGATGGGAACCAGAAATGTCCAATAAGCAACTCATAAATTTTCAGAATTTCTTGATCATATCGATAGATCTTTGATTGGTCTCGAACGAATCGTCGATTGATTGATAGACATTATTCGATTAATCGAAGATGACCAAAATCATCTAGCGAGCTTTTCAGTAAAATGATGGAATATGTTAATCAATCGAATTTTTCATTTTTCATTTTTTTATTTTTTTATTTTAATTTTTTTACCATTAGAACTTGATTTCTTTATAAAGGGCTTACGGATCTTGGGCATTTGGATGAGTTTTTATTGTAAGTAAAACCTAGATGATTCTTTACTCGTATCCCTCATCTAGACTCCAAACTAAAGAGGATCATGACATTCTTATTGTGATTAACTACTATAATGAGCATTCCAAGCTCGATTATAATGGTGTTCATGTTCTCTCCCTTGTTCTAGACATTAGACCCAAACATATAGGCAAATTCTTGTTTAAATCCTCCAGAACACACATCTAGGTCAACCCCCTTTAGAAAATTGTTATCCTTTTAGTTATAGGAGATTCTACCATCCTCCCATCACCTTGGTCACCTCGGTGTTTGCTCGTCGAACTAAACTAGTGACATCGACGAACATGGAAGTAATTGAGAAGTTGATTAAAGTACGTGAGAGCATCGATCAAGCATTTGAAGCAAGCCTACGGCGTGGCTCCATCAATCAAACATCTCAAGCAAGGCTACTATTTTCTTGTGTAAGTTTGAGTGACCCAAACTTGAATAGGTTCTTCTGTAGGACATAAGCTCTTGTATATGGTAGAATTCACGGGACACGAGTGCGTATGTATTAGTTTCCATGGGAGCCTCTAGTGAGAGTGTACGCAGGGCTTTGAATTATGATCATGTTCACTGGACACAGATGTGTATGTGTTAGTCTCCATAGGCGGTAGTGTATGTAGGGCCTTAGATTAGGACTACTAATGGTTGTTGGTTAGCTGATAAAAAACCAACTAAAGTCTCTTATGGGAGCCATCGACACGGGTGGAAACATTTTCTTCAGACACGAGAGTATACATGTGTTAAGTTTTTGTGTAGGCATCTGATGGGAGTATTCACCTATAAAGGTTAGAGATGTATTTAATTTAAAAACTCCGATAATGAAATACCCGTACACTCGAGAAGAGTGCGTCCGCTGAGAGTAGAGTAGGGAAACTGAACCACTATATATGCTTGTGTTTGAGATTGTTATTTGTGCACATTTACACTTATGTTTGTAAGTTTATTTTGATGAATTATATGAATATATAATTAGATGTATGCTAGGTGTTAAATAGTTAGCACATTACACACTCAAGATCACTATTTTGCTTTATAGACTGGTTGCTTATTATTGTATTATTTGTAGTTTGTATGATTTGACCCATTAGACTTGAAAGCCTAAGTGTTAATTGTCTTCTTAGTTTAAATCAGTAAAATGATTAAAGTAAGCAAGAATTTTTAAGTGGTCTTATTCATCTTCTTTAGGTCTTAGCCGTAATTCTAAGCTCAGTTAAGCTTTCGCACGCATCGTAATAGATAATCCACGCAATTTCAGTTTTGTGTCCCATTGGGTGTGCTAAAAACTATTCCCATGACTAATATACAATTAATATCATGGAAACTGAATATATTTTAGGTCCCACAAGGCGCGCCATAAACGGTTTTATCTCAATTTTAGATTCAATCACATGTGATGTATGCTACCTTGCTAGAACCGATGGTGTGACTCGATTCCAACTAAACAACTTTGACCCCAAGAGCCAAGATAGACAAATATGTTAAACTTGACTGTATATGACTGAGATCTAAGGAGTATCGACAACCTATTTAGCTAGTCTCAAGATGTTGTATTGAATGATTATGTAATTATCGGAGGCTAGGGTTCGTCCTCCAAACACGGGTTATACCTTGCCTTCCGTACGAAAGGATTTTCGGGTACAAAAATAAATAAAAATGAAACACTTACAGTTGACTCTAGGGAGTTAATTGTAGAACACCTCTCTGAGCGAAGAACTGCTTGTGTTACTATAGAAACCGTCCAACGTATGAGCTTAAACTTAGATTACAACTACTCTTAATATAAGATTAGGTTATTAGTTACACTAAGGAACGTAAAGGATAAATTATGTTAAGGAATATAAATGATAATTGATAGATTTGATTGGGTTGGTATGGGACATTTTACTTCTTTGAACTTCTTTACTATTTATAGATTTATTTGAGATAGCAATCTAAATGCTTCTTTCTATATTTGATGGTCATATCAACTGCTTCAACGCCACTCTAGCCTTCTAGACTCTTCTTGGACGCTTGTCCTGGTAATGACTTCAATACCGTTTTTCTTCCGCCCATGTCCTACTTTCGAGTTTCTTAGTCACTCTCAGTCATGCTCCATCTATAGATAATGTGTAACACCTCGATCAGCACCAGCTATTATTTCTGCAACACGCACTCGAAGTATCTTCAAAGATCTTAAGTCTGCTATATATTTTGTGCAATAACACAGTGTCTTTTTCTAATTGATTCTCACAAGAGTAATCACGTAATAGAGTACAAAACGAAGAGAGAGAATAGCTAGCGGAAGAGGGATTAGGGGAGAGATGAATGTTGAAAGTTATCCACCGGGTGGACTATACCTTGTGGTCCGACCGATTTGACTGGAGACCAACAAAATAACAACAACAATAATAACAGTAAGGAAAATTACCTAAATAAATAACCAAAAATGTATGTAAATATTAAATTTTATTTAAACCAGTAGCCTCGTGAAAACTTTTGCCAAAACACGCCTCCGTGTACTTTGGTTTTCATCTTGGTTGATTTTCACTAGAGGTGTAAACAAACCGAGCGAGCTCGGTTAGCTCGCCCGTCTTGACTCAAAAAAGCTCGATTCAACTCGGTTTGAAGCTGAGTTCGAGCCGAGTCGAGCTGAATTTTTTAGCTCGAAAATGAGTTCGGGCCAGCATCCAGCACGAATGCAACCAGTTTGGTGACTCGGGTATTGGATTACTTTTATGCCACGTGTGCAATTTGTAAGTGCTTTTGTATCATCATCCATCCCACTTTGCCAGAGTATCTAAGTTCTTCTCATCAGAAAGTCACACTCCGTAGCTACTGGATGGTGCTCAATGGGCCCTGCAATGATGTATTTTTTTAATCCACGCCGCCCATCCATTTTGGATCATTCTTTTAGGGGTTGAGCCCAAAAATGAGGCAGATCCAATTCTCAACTGGACCACACTTAGGAAAATAGTAATGAATAAGTGATCACCATTAAAAACATTCTAGAGCCCACTGTAATGTTTATTTGCCATCTAACCTGTTGATTATAGGTCACAAAGACCTGGATGAACGGAAAACACAAATATCAGCTTGATCCAAAGCTTTTGTGGCCATCGAGAAGTTTTTAATGGTAGGCGGTCAATCACCACTGTTTCATGTAGTGTGATCCATCTGAAAATTTGATCTATGCCCTAAAATGAGATGGCAAAAGAGATGGACGGTATGGATAAAACACATACATGATATTGGGGCTCACAGATCACTGCTCGCTACTGCCAATGTCAATATGTAATAGGCGTCCATTTAAAACACCCAAGCTCTGTGGGCCAACAATCTTTTATATGTAAATCCACTCCCATCATCTCAGAACTATCATTTAAACCGTACATATAAGAGATTAGACTGATAATCCAACAATAACAATGCAAAACTACTCCAACAGCCTCCAAATCCACAGGGTGTGGCCCACTTCATATTTGGATAAGATTTTTTTTTTCTCTCTGCTTGACTTGTGGATCTCACTCTTCAGGTCCTAGAATCGATGATAGAACTGATGGAATGAGTGGATTTTACATATAGACATGGTGGGCCCACAAACAGAAGCGTTGTTGGCGAGTCGGTTCTGGTTGGTATAAATGGAAATAGCTTTGGGGATTGCATTCCTCATTATAAATGAAAACTTTTTAATATTTAAATAGCTTTTAAATAAAAGTGGTGATCAATTGATTTAGACCGTCCATTAGGTGGGACATAGATTTCATGGTCTACCATGCAAATATCACACCAATTAGACAATCATAATCATAGGATCATTTGCCTTTAATATGGACGGTCAAGATCTATTAGTTGGCTCGCATCATAGATTACTCATAATTCTGAAACTTTTGTTAGAAAATCTTAGCCATTTTATCCAAGGTGTTGGAAAAGGAGGGCTGCAAAATAATGATGAATTAGAGATGGATTTGATCATCAGATCAGTATAATATTTACTTAGTAGTGCATAAAATGTGTTCTGGATTTAATAGACGGTTCAGATCTATGATTAGACTGTCCAAGTGACATATGCAAGCTCTGAAAACAGAGGAACATTTCTCATTTTTATTAACTTGTTTGAATGCATTTTGTAGAGTTTTAGAACTGTGTTTGATCTAAACTTGTGAATGGTTCATCCATAATGGGGCCATAAGATCAATGGATTGAGAAAACCAACCATAGGCCCCACATTTACAGATTATTGTAATAGTTGTAGCTGCTTTAGGATTTATTTATGGGTACATGCTAACGTTGGGGGTGTGGAAGAATTGGATTTTGGGCTGCAGCTTGGGTTTGGGTCAACCTCAACCTGACTGATGCAACCTAAGTCCAGGTCTGGTTGTCAGGGCCCTTGGGCTAGGCTAGGGTCGGAAAACTCCAACCTGATTTGAAATCAAGTTGGATTTGGGTTGAGAAAATTAAGATTAGGCTAGGTTAGGTTGGGTTGGAATAAGCAAATGTACTTTAATTTAATTCGAGTTGGAAAATCCCAACTCAATTTAAATTTGGGTTGAGTGAATTCGAGTTCATTAGGTAAGGTTGGGAACAAAAACATGTATTTGGGTCAGGTTGGCTTGAGTATAAAAGATCTCTGGTTATGTATGTGTTGGGGACCATTAGTTTGAATTTAGGTTGGGTCAGGTCCTCTTGAAGTTAGGTTAGCCTCGAGCTGACCCTTAACCTGACCCAACCTGCCCGAGCTGCACCCCTAGTTGACCGTTAACTTGACCCAACCTCCTCTAGTCGCATCCCTATTTGGAGTAATGTAGAGCCACCTCTCCTTGGGTTGTCAATGGGCCAGGATGTGCATTGGGCTTTTGGGCTTACATTGCCTTGAAAAGGGCTTGAACTGGAATACTAGGATTGAGGGCTGGCTCGGGCCTAAAATTGGAAGCAGATGTAATCCATCATATCTGGGCCCAATCTTACGTGGGGCATTATGTAACTAGGCCCAAGCATGTCGGGATCGAAGAAATTCATTCTAGCTAATATGTTTGAGTTTTGAAACATAAGCCATCCATGTTCCCTCCTTTAGATGGATTGGATTGACCCATCATCCAGCCACGTACATTGTGGAGAGAGGGCCCTACCTTATTCCTGATCTTCCAATTTTGTCTTCATAGCGACTTGGACTGGCTCGTTCGGCCTTGAGTTGAGTTGGCCCGATTCGGTCCAGCTAGGGGTGACTCAAGAGGGTGACTAGTGGTTCAGTCCTGAGTCGAATCAGAATCAGGGATGAACCGGCCCGACTTGCCTCACTCAGGGGTGACTTGTGATATCGAACTAGACTGGGTCCCATCAAGTCTGAGTCGACTCAGCTGATTCTTATGAGACCCGTCCAAGTCTTAAAACCATGACTCCAAATTCTCTAAAATCCCAAACGACAAAGGAATGGGAATTGCATTCCTTATGTAACTTTCTTTTTATTTCCATTTTTTGCATTCTACCATACATGTGAGAATGGTGATGGCGACCCTTGATCTTACTGGTATTTATACACCATAGCTCAAAAACAGTGATAGATGATCCATCTCATCTTGGCTATTGGATTAGTGGCAAAATATATGGTTTGAGAATATACTCGCAAAAATGATTAATGGTCCACATTTAATTGTGAAAAATTTGCCATATTGAATGGATAGGATTGTTCAATCACTGTTAGTATGGCTTTAATGGGTCTGCTTGAACCCTGCCCATTTATTTTTCTAGCCATAGCCACGGTTCTGATAATCTGCCATAGAGTACTTGCTTGAACTTGGTCCAGGGCTTGGGTTTCAATGGAGAATGTTGTTAAATATAGGTAAAAGGTGGCTTGACTAATTTTTGTACATGAAAATCTGTTCCAAAAACTTCAAAACAAGATATAAATAAGACCACTTTGAGAATAGGAAATATTGTCTCAGACCTATCCCAATGGGTCATTTGAACTGTGGCCCAATGATAAGCGTCGGATAAGTCTGGGATAAAATATTACCTCTAATGAAATGGGGTGGGCCTGAGCCTTCCAAAGTTAGCACAACCGGAACCTCCTAGACCTGACTTTCAAATGGATCGGGTTTGGACCGTCCAAAATTAGGCTTGACTTGAATTTCATCCCTTAAAATCATTTTTGCTAAGGTAACGAAGACAATTGAATAATGTAAGACTTCTTGAGGTATGCCTACTAAATCAATGGTTTAGATCTACTTAAAGATGGATAATTTGATTAAGTATAATGGGTGGACTCTGCTCAAGATGTGGTCACATTGAAAATGTGTTAGGGATGGCATCCTTCGTTACACCATATTAATGGGCATATGATATCAAGTGTGGAGTCATGAATATAAGGGAGTTTCCATGGAGTTTTTTTAAAAAAACATATACATAAATATAAATTGAAAAACTCTCACATCCGGTTTGTTATAAATAGTGACGGTTCCCACACCTACATACGATTGTCGGCACAAGTCTTTCCCATCCTTTAGTACCTAGTTTGTTCAACTCATCCTAAGGCTTCTCAAATAGTCATGCAACTTTGGATTTGATTATTTCAATTCTCACAATCGATGTGATCTCATATTCCGCATTTTAGATCACATTTGGTATCAGAGCCACTATGCATCAATTGTGGCGGATCAATGCAGATTAGTGAATCTGATCATCGATCTTATTGGTTAGATCTAAGTTATCCATTCATAGATTTTCATAGTTAGATCTGGGCCGTCAATTCTTACATATCGATGATCGGATCTAAGAGCCTAAATCTTGAGCCTCATATTGCCATATTTTCTTTAGAATTTTTGGGTCACTTTGGACATTTGGACCAATTGTTCCATTTTCATTTTGTTTTGTTTTTTTTTTTTTTCTCTGTTATCCATGAGCTCGTTGGGGCATTTAACCACTCTAGCATGAGGGCCTTTAATTAGTATTGCCTTAAAACCATACATTTATTGTGTCTTCGTATGGTTAGCGGCTTTCAACTGATTTTCGACCCAAAATTTGACCCCTTTTGGATCATCTAATCCGATAATCTTATTCTTCTCATCTAGAGCTTTGAATAGAGTGGTCACTGACCCTGATTGGGTTTTAGATGATGGAGATATTCGATGAATAATATTGATCACTCATTAAGTGGGCCACATTTAATGGTTTAATGGTAAGTTTTGAGTCAAATTTGGTCTGAATAACTAAAATGATATGATCTTCAATATGGACCAATCGTATTTTCTAGAATCTGTTCAAATCTGGCCAAATTGATCATGGTCATTTAAAAACGTGTTTTGAACAGATTTGATTCGTTTTGAATCAGATTGGGCTGAAACTTGTTTCTTAGTCTGCTAAGTGTGTTCTGAACACATCCAATAGCTTAGATTGACCTATAAATGGCCCAATTATGGAGTTTTGATCAAACAAGTTATTATATATTGCTCTTTATACTTATGAGGAACTATACTTAGGTTATAATTTTGTACAAGTGAACCGAACTAAATAAATAGGCAGTTAGTGTGTTTCACTTGATGGATGACCTTAGTGATTTAAGTGTACATGTCATTGAGTTCTATTTTTGTCCAAAATTGGGCCATTACCCATCCTACATGACTGATTTCAGTTGTTGACCTTTAAATCATTGATCCAACTGTCAATTTAGAAAAGATTTCTTCTAGTATTTAGATGGTTAGCATCAACCGCATTTTAGGCCAAATCAAACTACTTTAATATAATCCATTGAGGGTAGAATTACATAGGCGATCCTGAGTGTAAGTTTGTGGAGTTTGAACTGGTTGTGTTAGCTACCACAGTGACCTCAATTGGTAAATTTTTTATAAATTTTGACTTGTGACTATGGGATTTAGTATTAGGATTGCATTGAGTTGCATTTGGGTTCAATACAAGCTGTGATGAAAGCACAGATGATCACTGTTTGGCAAGATACAAGCAGTGCAGATTAAATGATGATGGTGGTGTAAGGTTGAGAGACCCATTTCACCCATAGGTGTTGAGTGTCTCATATTTACATGATTAACATCAGCTAGTTTCATCTTCAGGTGAATCAGTTACATTTCATGACTTCATCCCACAGGAGGAGTCGTAATGATGCATCAACTCTCGCCAGGATTGTATGGTTAGACCTCTCATGATCCTGAACAATTCAATTGAAGGCCCCAATCAATTAGATATTAATCATGAATTTTGCTTGATACTTAATTTATATTTATAAACAATTAAACACCTTACTAATGTGAGTGTATTTGTAATAAGCTAATATTCCAACTCAATACAATTATGTACACCTTTTGACCGGGTTTAATTATCCCAAATGGAAAGAGTTCGTAGAGATAGTCCTCGGGTGCATGAATATAAACCTTGCCTTAGAAGACGAACCTCCTAAACTATTGGACATGAGTACTAAATCAGAAGTTGCACAGTGCAAGGCATGAGTCAAATCCAAGAAGATATGTCTCAAAATCATGAAGTACTCAATTTATGAAATAATGAAGGGTGTCATGCCTGATACTGAGAAGGCCAAGGTTTTCATGACTGAAATAGGAAACCAATCCAAGAAATCGATTAAAGCTAAAGTGAGTTCCCTTTTGAGTAGGTTAACTTGCGCATCCTACAATGACCATGGAAACATATGAGAGTACAATGTAAAATTGATCGAGATAGTCTCTACGATTTGTTCATTCGGTCTTAAAATAAAGGATGCACTCTTAGTATATTTGGTCACGAGCTCCTTACCTCCTCAATTCGGTACGTTTCAAGTTTACTATAATACCTAAAAGTATAAATGGACATTAAATGAATTGATTTCTCAGTATGTTCAAGAGGAGAGGCTGAATAAGAAAGGCAAGGCACATAATGTCCATCTTGTCACCTCGGGCCATGGGCGTAATGAGAAAAAAAAAATAAAACGAATACAAGGTTCCAATAAGTGACCTTTAGGTTTTACAACATGCAATTAACATCAACCTAAAGATCAGTTAAGTAAAAAGAGGGCAAAGAAAAATAACTGCTTCTTTTGCAAGAAGTCGGGCCATCAGAAGAACCACTTCATTAAATTCAAGAAGTGGCTCGTAAAGAACGGTAAGGATTATGTCTTGGTCTATTTTGAATCTAATCAGGCTAATGTGTTGATAGATTTTAGGTATGACTATGCACATTTGTAATTCCAAGCAAGATATGCTACATAGCTAGCCATCAACTTATGTAGAGCAATCAGTCTACATGGGCAATGACGTTTAAGTGGACATAGAGGCAATTGGAGTCTATAGGCTTAGGTTAGAGTCATGTCATATGTTATAGGAAAAATAGGCTGACTAATGATTAAAGGTCAGGTCGGAACCTTGCATACCTCCCCAGGTCGGACGTTACAGCGGGTTCGATCCTGTACTCAAAACTCGAGCATGAAGTAAGATCGAGGTCGGCATCTCGTTACTAGATCAAGACATCTGCTGACCTGTCCAAACACCTAAAAGAGCACTGCTTCCGTCAGTTCCAAGATCCCTAGAGTTCTTCAGGGACATCCCACCCTATTGCCTGACTAAGGAGACAGGTCGGCACACCACTCCTAGGTCAGGTCGGCCAAGACCACCTCGTCCTCCCATTGCGCTTCTCCAATGATCTCAGATAATTAGATTGGGCCCAAGAGAAGTCCGTTCGGGATCTTCTCCAAAGATCTCGGAGGGTATTTGGGACACACTCGGACCCCCGAGATCTTTGCCTAGGCGAATGGGAAGAAGAAGGCTCCCACCTCCTCTGCTATGCCCGATCTCGGCCATTGGACCAGTCCGCCAGCTGTAGGCTGATCTTGCACCTGCGGTGTCGGTGCAACGATCTTGGAGTTGAGGATGACTTGTCTCCCTCGAGCAACAAGTTGAGATGTTGAACAATAACATGAATTTTATGAAGCAGCTGTTGGAACAGTTGTAACCTCGCCCCACACAAGGAGATAGGTTGGTGGTGGGACCGACAATTCAAGAGCTCCCCAAGCCATTCGACATGCCTACCGCCTCCTGTAAGAGCCGAAAGCTCGGAACATTGAGGCTAGTGCTTTCTCATACATCTAGCATTGCTGCGTTGGCAACTTTCGATCTACATCATGAGTTGGACAGGAAGAAGCACGACAAACTGTCCGAGGCAGTCGTTGAGGCCATAGTTGAAAGCGGTGATGGGAAGCCGAGCTCAATGACCTGCGAGGTCAGATCGGCGACATAAAACATGCTTACCAATCAAATGTCTTGACCCCTAGGAAGCAAACTTCGGTGGAGGCAATATTAGAAGAAACTGAGCCTCTGTTCACTGCCGACATCATGCACACGGAACTCCCACCAACGTTCCGTATGCCACAGATCGCCCTGTACTCCTGGACCACCGATCCTGCCAAGCACCTGGAGTCTTTCAAAGCTTGGATGGAATTACACCGCGCATCAACTGCGGTCATGTGCTGCGCATTTTTGCTAACCTTGGAGGGAATAGTTCGGGAGTGATTTTGACAACTGAAGCCGCAATCGATCAGTTCTTTTATGCAACTCAACAAATCCTTCATCACTAACGTCATCGGGGGGAAAGAAAGCCTCAAACCAGCTTCCCACCTCCTCCATATCGTTCAGAAGGAAGGCAAGTTGCTCAAAGACTACATCAATCATTTTAACCTCGAAACGATGTAATTGCAAGCACATTCGGAGGAAATTGCTCTGACTGCCATGATGGGAGGTCTAAGAGAAAGAAGGTTTCTTTTTTCACTCGATAAAAGTCCTCTTACGACAATGACCGACCTCCTCAATAGAGCCTAGAAATATTCCAACCTTGAGGAAGTCGCTAGCCTACGGAGGGCAGCTTGGCACAAAGAAAGCTTAACCAAGGAGAAGCAACCCAAGGAGGAGCTGAGCTTGACCAATAGCAATAAGAGGAGGAAAGACGATGAACCCCCTAGAGGCCAATGCTCAGGAAGACGACCCGACAGTAGGTTCAGTTTGTACACCCCTCTCAACACGACGGTTGAGCAGGTTCTTATGGAAGTCATAGACAAACGTATCATCAAATGGCCGAACAAGATGAAATCCAACGCGGATAGACGAGACAAATAGATATATTATCACTTTCACTGAGACCATGGCCACTTAATTAGTGACTGTTTTGACCTAAAAGAGGAAATTAAAGCTCTCATCCGTAATGGGCACCTGCACGAATATGTCAGTGGAAAGGAAGAACGAGCCTACCTGAAGAGTGCGCAACCCATCAATAATGAACCAACTGAAAAAATTTGCACGATCTTCAGCGGGCCTGCCAGAGGAGGCGACTCAAATTGAGATCGGAAAGCCCACTCTAGGAGCATCAGCTGCTCTAGCTCAGAGCACTAGATCCTCATCACCAACAGACCCTTGAAAGAGTAGAAGGTAACGCCTTGCGATATGACCTTCATTGAAGAGGACACTCGAGGTGTTCACCACTCCCATGACGATGCACTTGTGGTAACTATGATTATAGCCAACTGCAGAGTGTTTCATATCCTAGTGGACACTGGTAGCTCGACAGACATCCTCTTCGCTGACGCATTCGACAAAATGGGGGTTGGGTGACCTTGCCTCCGAGCAGTCAAAACTCCCCTACTCGGATTCGTAGGCGGCAAGGTCACATCAAAAGGCTCGATTTAACTCCTACTCACAGCTAGAGAAGGGTAGAACTAGACAACGACCACGATCGACTTCTTCGTAGTAGATCGCCCCTTCGTCTACAACACCATTCTCAGATGACCTTCACTGAACGCTCTCAGAGCCGTCATGTCAACATACGATCTCACTATGAAATTCCCCACCGAGCATGGTACAAGACTAGTCAGAGGAGACCAACAAGAAGCTCGACAGCGCTACTCGATGGCATTAAGGACTAAGCATCAGGCAATGACCATCACATCTCTCGATCCCCAAGAAGACTCCATTGAAAGAGGGCACCCCATGGAAGACCTTGTACTCATCCCGCTCGATGACTCCGATCTGAATCGAATGGTAGAAATCGGTTCATCCCTAGCACCACTGTTACGAGACAAAGTTATGGGCCTCCTACGACAATATGCCAACATATTCGCATGGTCTCACCAGGACATGCTCTGCATTAACCCGAAAGTTATGGTCCATAGATTAAATGTTGATGCCGACTATCGACCAGTCCGACAAAAGAGAAGAGCATTCGAACCCGAACGATATACCATAATCGGAGAAGAAGTCGAAAAGCTCCTTAAAGCCAACTTCATCGAGGAAATTTACTATCTAGACTGAATAGCCAATGTCGTCTTAGTTAAAAAGTCCAATGGAAAGTGGTGGGTCTGTGTTGATTATACGAACCTAAATAAAGCCCACCCCAAGGACAACTTTTCCCTTCCTAGGGTTGACAACATAGCTGGACACGAACTCCTAAGCTTCATGGATGCTTACTTAGGCTACAATCAAATCGCTATGCATCCATATGACAAGCAAAAGATGACTTTCGTCATAGACAAGGGACTCTATTACTATAAGGTCATGCCTTTTGGACTGAAGAATGCCAGAGCTACATATCAAAGGCTCGTTAATAAAAATGTTTGCCCACCAGATTGGGCGCTCCATGGAGGTTTATGTCAACGACATGCTAAAAAAAAACATTAAAGCCGCGAACCGTATCTCTAACCTTGAGAAAACATCCATGATCCTATGAGAATATCAAATGAGGTTAATGTTGAGGGTTAAATATTGCATATTAGACCCCAGCTTTTATTTAATTTTACGTACATAATAATGCTTAAACGATCTACTTTAATCATGTTTTTGTTACAAGGTGAAGCAAAGAGCTTGGATTGAAAAAGGTGCTAAAGGCATGGATTTGATGCTCAAGAATCTCTAAGGCAAGGGATGGATTTTAGGGGACTGAGATTGAAGAATTCACATGCCAAAGATCTGAGAAAATCAATTGATTGACGATAAAGAGGCCTAAAAATCATCTTGAATGCAAGATTATAGGATTCTCACCATCCGTTTGGCTCAAAAATTTATATCTGGCTTGAGGACCCTAAATTAACCATACATGTCGAAATTCAGCCCTTGAATATTTATGAAAGTGGCCCAACGGACAAATCAGTCACTAAATCTCTAATTTGGGGCCCACCTGATATCTAGATATGCTTCAATTTTGGTCTCAACCCTTAAATTATATGGAAGAACGGATGAACGAAGTAGATTTATCAGAAACATCACAAGTGAACCCCATTGGCAGTGCCAGTGCACTGTGCACAAGTGCACTTACCGTGCACTGAACTCGAATTTTGGTCAAAGGTAGGTTGACTTGACCCCATCTCGCTATTTACATGACGTCTGCATGAAACGTCCACTAGGAGGATTGCTGGCCCACCGTCACGATTCAGAAGAGAAATCTGAACCGTCCATTGTGTCCAGTAGAGAATTTCGGCCGTACTCATAGAGTCCAAGTACTACCATGCACGTGCACACACGATTTTCACCGTCAAAAAAGGATGAACGGTGAGAGGATTCGATCTTTTGGGCTGCACTAAACTCGACCAAAACTACCTCTTTCTGACTGAAATTGTGCCAGAAATCCAATGGAGGGGGTGGATTTTTTCGTAAACATCACTGTGGGGTCCACCGAACACGTTAACTCAATCCCGTGCACATGGCTTGCGTCTGGAAAAATCAGATTTTCACGGCCATTGTGTGATCATGAAAGTGATTGGACGGTCGATCTGGGCTATCCAGATGGAGCCCAAGGTGGGGCCGACCACCATCAAGGAGGCAGATACCAAGGACAGGCTGTCCAGCCGTCCCAAAAACCCAGCAAACGCAAGTGTTTTTGTGTTTCGTGACTGCGCAACATGCATACGTGTTACGCACGACTTCTCTCCACCGACTCCAGCCCTTGTGCATAAACCTAGCCACCATCCTTGCTGCCTATAAAAGGAGAAGAGAAGAGAGGGAAAAAGGATATCTAGGTAGCCGTGGAGGCATCTTTGGACGTGAGAAGCAAGCCTTGGAGAGAGAGAGAGAGAGAGAGAAGGGCTGGCGGTAACAACTCTTCTTCCCTTCCTTCTTCCTTCTTCTTGGTTTTTCTTTGTTTATGTCTTTCGTTGAGAGCCTTTAGCTTGATCATGTCTGGTTAAACCTCTTACCTAGGGATAAGCGGTGAAGCTTGTAGCGTGATTGAGATGTTTTCTTTGTTTTGATTCATGTTTTATTGAACTCTTTTGGATTCTGGTTTGATTATGAAGGAATATTTTTAGTTTTTAATGGTTTGTTATGACTTAAATTATAATGGATCTGTGATTTCTTTGAATATCTTCTTTTTCCTAAATTGAGATTGTGAAATTAGGTAGTCCTGTTGTTCACCATCGTCCCTTGGGCATGGTAGGGTGACAGAATCATTCCTAACTTTTATAATTCTCTTATGATTGGTTATGGGTTTGGTAAATTGCTGTTGTTTGCCTTATCTCTTAGACATGATTAGGTGATGGAATCACTTTCAATCTTCACCACTCTCATCCTTTGATGATTAGATACATGAGAACTTCAGAGATCTGACAAAACTTTTCTTACCAATTATATAAGATAAGACTCTGATTCCAGTTGTGTCCTTGAATCAATGCAAGGAAGCTTCCCAATTGCTACAAGTGGATCCTTGGCACCCTAGTTACCACATTTAAATTTATTAATTTTTAATTAATCTATTCATAATTACTCTCTTAATTTTCCTGGTTTAGATTACATATTTTTTTCTAGTTCTAGTTCTAGTTAATTTCAGATTATGTACAAGGTTCAGTCCCTGTGGATTCGACCTTGATCTTACCGAGATTATTACTACATCGCGACCCTACACTTGGGGTTATGAACAGTTAAACCCAAGCAAGTGCACCTTCGGCGTCAGCTCATGGAAATTCCTTAAATTCTTGGTTAGTCAGAGAGGGATAGATACTAACCCCGAGAAAATCCAAGCTTTACTCGACATGGGCTCACCTAGGACAACAAAAGAGATCCAATGTCTTATGGGAAGAATAGCTACCTTGAACCACTTTATATCCTGAGCAACTGACAAATGCCTTCCCTTTTCCAAGAAATTGAAAGGAAAGCAGAAAACATAATGAATGGAAGAGTGCGAGCTCATCTTCTAGCGACTCAAGAAATACCTGGGATCGCCACCACTACTCTGTAAGCCTGAGCAAGGAGAGCCATTACTGCTATACCTAGCCGTGTCAATAGTGGCAGTTAGCTTGACCCTCATTACGGAGTAAGAAGAGTCATCTTCTGGTGTATTACGTTAGCAAAGCAGCCGTCTCTACTGAAACCATATACTTAGACATAAAAAAGCTGGCCTTAGCTTTAATCATCTTGTCACGTCATTTACAACCATACTTTCAAGCCCACACCATCATCGTCCTAACTAACCAACCTCTTCACCAGGTGCTCCAAAATCCTGAGGTATCCAGGAGACTCACAAAATGGGTGATCGAACGAAGTGAATTTGACACCAAGTATCAGCCCTAGACAGCAATAAAAGGCCAAGCAGTGGCCGACTTCATCGTCGAGATCATACCCGAGAACGACCTAGGTCTTGCCGAGATGAGTCATGTCGAGCTGAAATCCAGTCCAAACAATCAGTCTAAACTGATCGAACACCAGACAGCCAATCCAGAACAATCGATGTGGACGCTGTATATTGATGGTTCATCTAATTCTAAAGGTAGTGGGGCCGGTATAGTCCTGGAGGCTCCTAACCAGATATGCATACAATATGCCTTGAGATTTGGATTTCAAGCATCAAACAATGCAATAGAATATAAAGCATTATTAGCCGAGCTCAGGCTTACAATGACCATGAAAGTCCAACGTTTGGAGATTTGTAGTGAGTCACATATCGTTGTCAACCAGATAGCCAACGAATACCAAGCCAAAAAAGAACGAATGAAAGGCTGTCTGGAGAGAGCCCGAGTGCTAATCGGCAAGTTCCCGAAGTGCAACATCAACCTGATCACTAGAGCAGATAACTCTAAAGCAGACATGTTGGTGAAACTAGCTTTAACAACTAAGGATGACATCTCGAAACCGATTTCGATCAAGTTTGTAACCGAAGCGAGCATTGGCAAACCCGACCCAAGCGCAGTCCTCCCGATAGACTCGGAGCTGACCTAGATGAACCTGATAATTGATTACCTCAAAGAGGGAAAGCTGCTTGAAAGTCGTCCAGAGGCACGAAAGTTTCGAATAAGAGCAGCCCGCTATACCATGATTGGAGACATTCTATACAAAAAAGGATTCTCGCTCCCATATCTCAAATGCCTCCGACCCGATGAAGCCGAATATGTTCTAAAAGAAGTCCTTGAAAGTATTTGCGGTAACCACTCTGGCAGGTGAGCTCTCGCCCACAAGGTCATCCGACAAGAATACTTCTGGCCAACCTAAGGCCAGCCCATGTACTAAAGTGCCTAGAATTTAGACTTGGGTCCACCTCTATGACCTAAGATGAGATGAACATGCCTAACTCACTAGCAGTTTCTTATACCCATGCCTAGCCAAAACAAACCCATTTGTGCCTTGTAACCTGTAGGGCTCCCAACTTAAAACATTCTACAAAGAGAAATTACTTAAAAGAGAAGGGCTCGAACCCAAGACCTGTGACAAGGTTCCACACATTTCTAGCCACAGCTAATCCATGGCCAATCCAATTGGTTAAATGGGCCACATTCTTTTGACTAGGCTATGACTCTAAACCAAACAAGCCTAACCTAATTAATTCCTTTAAGAGGGTCAGGTTGGTTGGCACTGGTCGCCCTCACCCATTGCCAGCCCTAACTTGAGGCTGTGGGCACATGCTGACATGGAACACATGTGCAACATCCCACCACTCATGAATGCACCATGGCCCATAAATCGTATGTATTGTAACATCAAGCGGGCCATGCCAAAACATGATGGTTAATGAAACTGACCAACCAGCCCACACACAATTCATGAAATATGGGGGCCACCACTAGGAAACACATGAAGACAATTGTGGCAAGAAGGAAGAATTGTTAATGCTCTGTGACAATGTCACCATGGAGGTTAGCTAGCAATGCTAGGCACCTTAAGCTGGCATGTGCTATCTTCCATCTGTATGGATGCATGGTGTATTGAGGGTGACTACACCATTAATTTAGTGGGCCGCAGAGTAGATGAACCATAACTCAAAAATTAAATCAATCAGACATAGACATTGCATCCCCGTCTAGCAAATACACAATTGGAAGGAGTTAAGACACACACACATGACTTGTGGCATCTAACAATAGATCATGTACCAAAACTCTATAAATCGAAGGAAGCAAATGAAAAACTTGTATACTCGGTATCATCCCTTCCATGTAAAATAGAGCACAAAAACAACAAAACCCTAGAAATCCAAGGAATCGACTGATCCAGTGAATCTCTTCCTGTAAAACCCCAAATCCAGACAAGTAAACAAAACTATTAAAGATTAAAATAGAGGTAAAAAACCATCGAAACCTTATTCCCTCGCGGCTCTCTTAAAACTTGGAGCAATCTCTTCAGTTTGGTAGCCTTAGGTAGAGAAGATTTCAGACAGAGAGATTGGTAGGGTCTTGGAAGATTCATGAGAGGAATGACGATGGGGATTGATGTCTGCGTTAAGGATCCAAAGAAATCAACAGAAATTGAGAGGTCACTAGGGCTTTGGGAGATTCGTGGAATGAGATGCAAAGAGAGAGATTGAAGGGAATCGGGGGAGTAGGGGGCCGGGAGAGAGAGAGAAGGAAGGGAATCGAGGGTGTAGGGGTGAGAGAGAGAGAGAGAGAGAGAGAGAGAGAGAGAGAGAGTCGGGGGCCGGCGAGGAGCGAATGAATGATCGAGGTTTTTTTCAATTTATAGTAATATTTTGTCGGCTCCTAGATTTTACTTAGCGCCAGCAAATGATTCCCCCACCATTGGAAATAACACTTTTTCCTATAGTGTTAAAATTAGGAAATCTCTTAAGAAATATCTAGCCAAGAACGAGAATTTGCCACTATGCCAGACATATCCACAACTTACTTGGATATGGACTACATCTTGATGTGTGCATTTATTAATCCTATCTAAGTGGAAATGAAAACCTGCTTAATTCATTAGATTGGATCTGAAGCTCCCCTTAGCCTAACTAGACTCAGCACATTCTCACCCTTACAATTACTTGATGATGTAGGAGGTAACAACGATACATTCCTATCATGGTTGGACCAAAAGAAGGTGGACTGTAAATTGATCATAACTTTTGATCCGGGTATTATTACAGGACCCACAACTTATCAATCTTTACCGTAATAGGCCATCTGAGGTGAGTCACGACTTAAAATCTTTATTGTCTGTTTGCTAGAAAACGCGCGCACCAAGTGCATCTCGTAACACCATTGACACACCACCTAAAATCTTCACTGTCCGTTTCGCCAGAAAACATGCGCTTTCAGCTCAAAACCGAAAATTTAAGAAAAAATTACTATATTTTAGTAATTCTGATTTTTGTAATATTTTCTTATTCTTAGAGTTTTAGATTTTCTTCTTTTTAAGAAATAACTTTTAATCATAATAGGAATCTTCTAGCAAAAGCTTATTTAGAATTTTTATTTTTAGAAATTAGGCTTTAAAAGAGTTTTACTAGAATTAAGATTTTTATTAGAGTTAGAATTTTGCTATTTTTATAATTATGAATTTTGTTTCTTTTTCTCTCTCTTTATTAATGGTGTAACGGGACACATATTGGACAATTATTAATAAATTTATTTAGAATTTATTTCTATTTTCTCTCTCTCCTCGTGGATTCGAGGAATCTCTATGAGGAATTTAAAGAAGCTCTATGGATTTGGAGTAATTATCTCCTGAGGAAGATGGTGTTCAACCTTTTCATGCCCATCCCTTTGTCAGTTTGGTATTAGAGCGAGGCTTTCTTCTCAGATCTATAGCTTCTAATGGCGGGTTGGGCAATAATCCCATGGACGGTGCTCTAAGGAATTTACCTTTAATGGCGACAGTTTTCGAAGCAGTGCAATGAAAGAATGGGAAAGTCATGCAAGGGTTGTAGGTTGCCATCGATCTCTTTATGGAGACCATAGGGCAACTCCGTGTTCATGTCAGTGATCCGCCCCCAGTAGGCACTGAAACTCATAATCGCACTGATCATAGGATGGTGCAAACAGTGAATTACGGGATCACTCTTGAGAAGGAAGGATCCAACGACCTGATTCCATAACATCTTGGACAAGGCATTGATCGGATAGATTAAAAGGATAGAGAATTCAAGATGAAAGTTGATCTTCCTAGTTTCAATGATCAACTCCACTTAAAGGACTTCCTCAATTTCTTGCTTGAAGTCGAATGTTTCTTTGACTATATGGACATTGTGGAAGAGAAGAAAGTTAAACTTGTGGGTTATAAGTTGAAGGGCGGAGCTTCAGCTTGGTGGGAACAACTTCAACTCGAGCAGACGAGACAAATAAAAGCGCTAATTCACATGTGGTCACGGATGAAGCAGTTGTTGTGCTGCGATTCCTCCCTCGAGAATGCGATTAGGTATTATTCCAACAAAACCAAAATTGTTGGCAGGATCATCGATCAGTAAAGGGTTATGTAGAGAAATCTCATTATTTGTTAGAGAGAGATGACCTCCTTGAAATGGAGTCACGACAGGCCATAAGATTCATCAATAGCAGACACGTCGCCCCTATGGGAATGAAGAACCAACCCAAAACTTCTAAAGTGGAGGGACAGTCTCTCATAATCGAATAAGAGTTTGTTAAACAATCTAAGAAAAGAGGAGAAGTAGATGCATTAGTTGAAAAGGAAAAATATATGGAGCCTGTGAACATCTTAGAGGATTTGAAACCAGTGTTGCAGGAGTTCAAGGCGATTATGCTCGACAAACTCCATAATAAATTGACTCCCATACAAGATATACAAAACCACATTGATCTTGTCTAACGAGCAAGTATGTCTAATTGCCCACATTATCAGAAAGAATGTGAGATCTTGTAGGCATAAGTGAAGGAATTGATATGTACTAATCAAGTCAAGGAGAGCATGAGTACATGTACTGTGATCAGATCACGAGCGTAATGCGAAGTACAAGGAAAAAGTTGATAAACATCAGTGCCATAATTTGTTTGAGTATCATGTGTGAAGTCATTTGGATAACTCGAGGACAAGTTTTTCCCAAGTGGAGGGGTCTGATATAGGAGGTAAAATCGATACATTCCTAACATGGTTGGACCAAAAGAAGGTGGACTGTAAATTGATCATAACTTTTGATCTAGGTATCGTTACGGGACACACCACCTATCACCACCTATTAATCTTTACTATAACGGGCCATCCGAGGTGAAGTGGGTCACATCTGTCTGTTACACTAAAAAACGTGCGCTTTTAGCTCAAAAACAAAAATTTAAGTAAAAAAATACTATTTTTAGTAATTTCAATTTTTGTAATATTTTCTTATTTTTTTTAGAGTTTTAGATTTTCTTCTTTTTTAGAAATAACTTTTAATCATGATAGGACTCTTCTAGTAAAAGTTTATTTGAAATTCTTATTTTTGGAAATTAGGCTTTATAAGAGTTTTACTAGAATTAGGATTTTTATTAGAGTTAGAATTTTGCTATTTTTAATAATCACGAATTTTGATTATTTTTTTCCTCTTTATTGATGGTGTAACAGGAACACACATTGGACAATTATCAATTAATTTAGAATTTAATTCTATTTTCTATCTCTCCTCGTGGATTCGAGGATTTCTGTGAGGAGTCCAGAAAAGCTCCATGAATTTGGAGAAATGATCCACTAAGGAAGACAGTGCTCGACCTCATCACACCCATCCTTGCGTCACTTGACCATGCCACAGTTCGTCTGAAAGCTTGGTGAGCCAAAATGTAGCTCATTAAGCTCTAAACTTTGGGCTACCAAGTATGGCATGTCCAAGTACCTTACTGTGCCATGGCCTGGGTTTGGTGCTCAATCTGCTAGCTCAGTCCATTAACATTCTAAGGTTTTTGTACATGATGTCCAAGTGATACTAGACTAATGGTCCCATTCACCTTGGTATTTGCAACGAGTAATCTAAAGATGCTCGATATGAGTATGCACCCATCTCCAGCTATGTCAGGAATGGGTCATACATTTTCTTTTATGAATATTTAAGGCTAAATTCATGTCCTTTGAAGTTACATGCATATGAGAGAGAGTGTGTGTGTCAATGAAGATGAACATAGTTCTCACTGAATTCATTGCAATCTCCAAGCTGCTAGGGCTGGGGAGTTGTGATGGACGATAAGATATTCTTAAGGAATAAAAAATAGAATTCCATGCTCAGAATTAGTTCACAAGCTTTTTGGTATTGGGTTTTTACCACAAAATTCTTTAAAAATCTGTGTTTTACCAAATAAGGATATGCTTTAAAGGGTTGAAATTATCATAATGCCTTCGTTTGTTTTTTGCTTTAAAAACTAACCAAGTTGAGAATTGTAGGGTCCACATGACATGTGTATAAAATCTAACTCATTTAAGATATGAACTTATTTTTTATTTTTTTTATTTTTACACACACCCACACAAACCACATGGGCAATCAAACCCATGACATTGTTGAGATGTGGAGCCATATCTAGATAGGACTGCTCGACCAGTCGAGTGCTCTGCTTGACTCAAAGTCTGGGTCCGATGTGCTCAACCGGTTGAGGAGCCTACTCGACCAGTCGAGGTTACGCAGATTCGTTTCCAGATTTTACACGAACTGCGTAATTTGGAGGCGGTTTTCACAGAGGTACGAAAGGGAAGTTGCCTAAACTATAAATAGGTGTCCTTAGGGCTTTTTTAAGGTTATGGGAGTTATTCTAAGGTGTATGCAAAGAGTTTTTTTTATACATCCAAGGGTAAGAGGTTAGTATATTGCTTGTAATCTCGTTTTCTTCATAGTGGAAGTTTGCACCCGTGATTTTTTACCCTTGTTGGGGTTTTTCCACGTATATCCTGTCTTGTGGTTTTTTTTTGGAATGCTTTGATTCTTCTTTTAGATTATATTTCTTTCTGTTTATTATTTGTGGGTGAGATCGGAGATTGGATCACAGTTCACTAGCGTTGTTGGCGTGCTACGCAACAACTGGTATCAGAGTTATTGGTTTAGTTCTAGCGGGAGCGATAACGGAAAAAGGGAAGACTGAAATTGAGAAGTTTGATTGTTCAAACTTTACCTTCTGGAAAATGCAGATGGAGGATTATCTGTATCAGAAGGACCTCTATATTTTTCTAAGAGGAAAAGAGAAGAAACCAGAAAAGATGATAGATGATGAATAGTATTTATTGGATCGGAAGGCATTAGGAACGATCCGACTCCCTTTGTCTAAGAGCGTCACCTTCTGTACGTCGATGATATGCTTGTGGCCGGTTCAAGCATAAAAGACATCTCAGATCTCAAAAGACAACTGTCTAGAGAATTTTTCATGAAGGATTTAGGAGCTATAAAACAAATCCTAGGCATGAGGATAAAGCATGACAGGAAAAATAAGAAATTAGTTTTGTCACAGACAGAGTACATAGCCAAGGTACTTGATCGATTCAGTATGGGAGGTGTTAAGCCGGTTAGCACTCCATTAGCCAACCACTTCAAGCTTTCTAAGGAGCAAGGTGCAGAGGCGCAGGAGGAATGGGACTACATGACTAAGGTCCCATACGCGTCAGCTATTGGGAGTCTCATGTATGCTATGGTGAGCACGAGACCAGACATTGCTCAAGTAGTGGGAGTTGTTATTAGGTTCATGAACAACATCGGTAAGGAACATTAGGAAGCTGTGAAGTAGATCCCTAGATAACCTGGTAGGTACTGTGGATGTAGGGTAGTGTTATGGTAGATCGAAAATCAAGCTACAAGGCTACGTAGATTTAGATTTGACAGGAGATATCGACAGCAGAAGAAGCACTACAGGCTATGTCTTTACTCTGGGTAGTGCTGTAGTCAATTGGGTCTCTCAGTTACAGAAGATAGTATCTATCAGTACAACGGAAGCAGAATATGTTGCAGCTACAGAAGCATGCAAGGAGATGGTGTGAATGCAAGGTTTCATGAAAGAGTTGGGTAAGAAGCAAGCAGATTACAAGCTGTAAAGTGACAGTCAGAGTGCAATACACTTGGCTAAGAATTCAGCCTTTCATTCAAGGACCAAGCATGCTGACATCAGATATCACTTCTTACGTTCGTTACTGGAAGATGGATCAATTTCTTTAGAGAAGATTCATACAAGTTAGAATCCTGTGGATATACTGACCAAAGCAGTCACACGGGAGAATCTGAAGCTCTGTTTAGTTTTGAATGGTCTTCAGGCTTGAAGATGGGGAGATGGTGCACTCCAGATGTAGAAGATGAAGGGTTATGGTGATGTGTCTCTAAGTCAGAGATTGTTGAGATGTGGAGCCACATCTGGACAGGGCTGCTCGACCAGTCGAGTTCCCTGCCCAACCACTCGACCAGTCGAGAACTAGCTCGACTCAAAGTCCAGCGATGTAACACCCTAGTTCTCAAAACCCAAGGATAGTTGTTCCTCATTGAGAACCCGAGTATTATGTTATAAAATAGACCATCATACATCTAATTAATAGTAAATTTCGAAGCATGAAGTAAAGCAATCACTACATAAGCCAGGGAAAGAGTAAAAAAGGGAAGTTTAATACAAGTAAAATGAAAACAACATGGAATCCCTCAGCGGGGGAATTTTTATTACAATTCACGTATAACAATTCACGTATAATGCAAAGTCTGAAACATGTAAATATGTATATCTTAAAATATCAGTTGAGCTCCAACGACTCAATTACATTCACATAGAGTTCTTCCTCGCTAAACTCCACCTCAGTCGTCCCTGGAATCCCGTCATAGGGGTCTTCACCTGTCATCATTCCTGTATCTATTTGGTGCAACCGCACGATTAGGTGAGTGAAAACTCAGTGGGAATTTCCCGCAAGGATTCGTGCATATCAAGTTATTCCAAAATAGTTTAAACCAATATATTAATTCATAATGAGAATAATATGAATGTAATATATGGAGGTATAAATGTATGCTCAAGTCATATTCTGGGGATGCACATCCAGCTATCAAAATAAAGGGTCGCCCAAGGAGAAATAGTCACCCGAAAAAATACTCAAAGGTACGCCCTATGAGAACTAGCCACCCGGAAAAGACTATGCAGACTGCCCGCTATAGATTATCTACCTGGAAAAAGCCATGTAAGTGAGTGCGCCCAAGGATGTCTAAACTCTTGGAAAAATACACGGGGTACGCTCGAGGAGGTTCTAAAATTCTGAAAAAGCCTCATGTAAAGAAAAGCGCCCAAAGTGACCTAAATGCACAGGTTCTGTGAGTTAAACTAAAGTGTTAGAACTTTCAGTAAATCGAACAGAGTGTGGCTTACATTGAGCACTCGGAAAAGCTCATATGTCATGCGTGAATATCATATACCATGATGCCCATACACATTCCATAGGATTAACAAGATTACTCTTATAAGCATGATCATAACTTGTGGTCTTGTAATAGGATATCTAACATGTAAATATGAGCTCAATATAAATACATTTACTCTCCCAAGGTCCAAAGGAGGGCCCAAATAGGACATTTCAAACATATTAGGATAGTAACAGGATTTCTACACATCTTAAGAAAAGAGATATCCCACTCCTAGTATTCATTTTACACCTTATGAGGTAGAAGGACTATAGGCGTCATGATTCTTTTATGTACAAAATTTAGCAAGTACTAAGATAACAGAAAGAATGCAATTCTAAATCATTGTTACTTAGTTATTAACCATAGGGCTTGAGTAAGTTAACGAAATAACTCATGTTCACCACATCCAAATAGGAACTGGAAGACCAAGTTCTTATTTATAACATTCTAAGACTTCATTAGATTCAATTTACAACTATCTAACATATACAAGGAGTTAATGGAGTAAGCCCATCATAGAAACAAGATTATCACTTCCTAGTGCAACTAGTAGAAATATGCATGTACATAAGCAATTCCAATTATGGCATGGTGATCTTAAAGAAATTCACATAAGATATGTTAGGGTAATATAGTTTGAGGCATTCCTTCATGCTTATCAACATCAATCCAAGACTAAGGGAACAACAATCAATATTTTCACAATTTCAATGTCTTAGGCTTAAATTATCTTAAGATTCATTGAAATGAGGAAGCCAAGTGGGATATCCCTCACCTTGAATGAAGGTTCCTCACAATTTGAGACACTCTTATGAGATGGATGAAACGATCCACTTGAGGCTTGTTAAAAGGCAGGAGTGTCCTTCAAGGTTATCAGTTGTAAACAACACCTGTAAGAGGCATCATAAGCTACTAGTGAGTCACGACTAAGTTAGCTCGGTTGGACACCTTAACTCTAAACTAGTTGAGTGAAGGTCTAAGGAAAGATGTAAGATCATCAATACCCTAGGTTTGATGGATCGAAATCCATCTCCAGATGACTTTGGCATTAGTGAGTCATAAGTAAGACAAACCAGTTGGGAAAAACTGGACGAGTTAACTCAGTTGGGATGTCTACCTAATGACCAGATGAGTTAAGATTTCTACTGGGGGACGTTACTTGTTGAAGTAACCAGCCATTGGTCCTTGGATCTGAAGCAAGGAACGTTCTTGGTTGATGGAAGAGGTGGGATGAGTTGCCACTCGTTCAGGGTTCGACCAGGTCTCGGGACTCGTGTAACACCCTGACCCCTCTGGTAAGATATTGTCCACTTTGGCTGGCACAATGTCCACCTTCACGGCTTTATTCTCACAGGTGGAAGCGGTTAGCAAATCATCCGCAAAACGTGTCTTACCCTTAAGGTTGAAGCCCCACATATACACCAAGATCTTGGGCTCTCCCTTTTCGATGTGGGACTGGACACCTACCTCCTTGACAGCTGGCTCGTCACCAACCCGGCTGGGTAGGGACTCACCCCACCTCGGGAGACAGCGCACTTGCTCTAATACCATTTGTAACACCTTGACCCCTTCGGTAAGAAATTGTCCACTTTGGCTGACATAATGTCCACCTTCATGGCTTTGTTCTCGCAGGTAGAAGCTGTTAGCAAACCACCCGCAAAACACGTCTTACCCTTAAGGTCGAAGCTCCATATATAAACCAAGATCTTGGGCTCTCCCTTTTCGATGTGGGACTAGACACCCACCTCCTTGACAACTGGCTCATCACCAATCCGGCTGTAACACCCTGATCCCTCTAGTAAGATATTATCCACTTTGGCTGGCATAATGTCCACCTTCACGGCTTTGTTCTCGTAGGTGGAAGCAGTTAGCAAATCACCCGTAAAATGCGTCTTACACATATAGCCAAGATCTTAGGCTCTCCCTTTCCGATGTGGGACTGGACACCCACCTCCTTGACAGCTGACTCGTCACCAACCCGGCTGGGCAGGGACTCACCCCACCTCGGGAGACAGAGCACCCTCGCTTTGATACCATTTGTAACACCCCGACCCCTCCAGTAAGATATTGTCCGCTTTGGCTGGCATAATGTCCACCTTCACGACTTTGTTCTCACAGGTGGAAGCGGTTAGTAAACCATCCACAAAACACGTCTTACGCTTAAGGTCAAAGTCCCACATATAGACCAGGATCTTAAGCTCTCCCTTTTTGATGTGGGACTAGACACTCACCTCCTTGATAGCTGGCTCATCACCAACCCGGCTGGGCAGAGACTTTTACAAATGGTATCAGCCGGGTTGGTGACGAGCTAGCTGTCAAGGAGGTGGGTGTCCAGTTCCACATCAGAAAGGGAGAGCCTAAGATCTTGGTCTGTATGTGGGGCTTCGACCTTAAGGATAAGACGCATTTTGCGGGTGGTTTGCTAACCGCTTCCACCTGCGAGAACAAAGCCATAAAGGTGGACATTGTGCCAGCCAAAGCAGACAATATCTTACTAGAGGAGTTGAGGTATTACAAATGGTATCAAAGCGAGGGTGCTTTGTCTCCCGAGGTCGGGTGAGTCCCTGCCTAGCCGGGTTGGTGACGAGCTAGTTGTCAAGGAGGTGGGTGTTCAGTCCCACATCGGAAAGGGAGAGCCTAAGATCTTAGTGTATATGTGGGGCTTCGGCCTTAAAGGGTAAGACACGTTTTGCGGGTGGTTTGCTAACCGCTTCCACCTGCGAGAACAAAGCCCTGAAGGTAGACATTGTGTCAGCCAAAGCGGACAATATCTTACTGGAGGGGCCGGGGTGTTACAACTCGGTCACAGTCTCAGTTCGAGCCGCTGAATCTGTACAGAGAATCCGTTCGAGATTTTCTACTAGATGGGCATGGAATAATGGAGATAATTGAGCCAATTGAGATCGGTTTAAGGTGTCGGTTGGAGCTTAAGGCAAATCGATTATAGTTGCTGATTTAAATCAGGGTTTTCACCCAGATGTGCGGTTTTGAGCCATGCCAACATGTGACCGAGTTGGAAGCAACTGAGAATACAGTCGGTCGAGTGGGTGTGAAATCTTCCATAATTGAGAGAGAGGGATCAGTTGCAGTACCTGATTAGGGCAGTTTTTGGGTGTTGCAAGGTCTTGGGTGTGTGTGTTCTTAGCTCTGGGTTCGCTAGAAATCAGAATCACGCCTCTCAGACTCGATTCTAATTGCTGCTTTGAGGTGATGCTGGCCCAATTCATCAGAGGGTTGGGTCGGTTTGCTGACTAGCTTGGTGTAAAGCCAGAAATTAGAATCACATCTCCCAGACTCGATTCCAATTGCTGTTTTGAGGTGATGCTAGCCCGATTCATCAGAGGGTTGGGTTAGTTTGCTGACTAGCTTGGTGTAAAGCCATTACAGGGGGAGGTTTCGATTTCAATACCTAAATCGGGTTGGGAACTCGAGCCGGTTGAAACGGGGCCTGAGGGGAGCTCGCGGAGTTGTAGACGGCCGTCTGGAAATTCGTTCCAGCAGTCGGTTAATACTCCCTTTCTCCTCTGTTTATGCTCTTTCCTCTCTTTCTATTTCCTCCTCAGAAAACGAGTGACCCAACTGAGTCCGGTTGCAACACAACCTGCAACTCCCCCCAACGGTGCTTAATCTCTCTTTGTCCCCTATTTTACTATTTCTCTTCTTTCCTTTACTGGTCTTGGGTTTTGCTCTAAAAACCGGCTTCTTATAGCCGTTTCTATTTCTAGAACTATCTACAGCTAATCCCAGTGATTAGTGTGTTGTTAATGCATAACTGCTGAGAGAAACTCATCAGAATTCTCTCAAACCTCTGAACGTATGTATGGGCCCAAATAACGTTCGTTGATGAGTTTTAGGTAGGATGGGCCACATGATGAATGTCTTGGATTGGAGAAAAGATCATCCTATCAAGATCCGTTAATGATAGTCAGATCGGGGAAGATGACCCGACGATCATGGCAGTTTTGCAAAGTCCGATTGATTCAATGATCAGGGCCATTGGGATGGCTCGAATGACTCCTGGGACGTATGTGGGGTCTAATGTATGGTGACAAAGGGACCGTTGATCTCATGTTTACTTTGAAAACAGTGATGACTCGCGCCGCTATTGCATCTCGCCAAAATCTCATTTGGTTACTAGATTTTCGAGTCACCCTAAATCCTATGCTCCAGATCATACGTAGGAGGCTTCTAGAAGGTGGAGAAATAGTTGGGATTTGCAGTTGCTAAGAAAGGAAGGATTCCTTCCACCTTTCGACGGGTAGGGGAGCATTTTTGAAAATAGAAGGGCTGACTAGGCTTTTCCCTACATGCGTGGGTTCCGTCCGACGGTTTCTAATGGTTGGATTAGCCAGAGGAGCGGCAGACGTGGATATATCTTCCCCGTCAGCGTCTTCCTTATGCATTGCTTGATTGATCGCTGACAGAGGTGGCACGGGTGGTTTTCAATTGTGAATCTCAGCATGGTCAGGGTTGGTGGGACCCTATCTAGCAGATGGACGGTTTAGATTTTGGTTTTGTATTCGAATGGATGGTGATTGCATCGTCAAATGGAGGGTCCAGTTTGAACGGGCGACAGGTGGGAGAGATTTTCGAATTTCATTGCTTTAGCGAATTCTATCGGGTCAAACCTTGTTTGACCCAAAACTCGATCCCATGTACATCGAGTGTACATGGTTTTGTGCACGTGCATGATTAAAAAGTGGGGCCCACCTGATGATCTAAGAGATCTGCACCGTCAGATCTCTAGCAGGGCTAGTTCAGGTATTGTTGTCATGAAGGGTTTGTCAGATTGATGTTGTTAGGTGGTTTGAACTTATGGTTCAGTGTTCTTAGTTACTATGTATTATTATTATTCTCTACGTGTTAATCATCAGCAATCTAACAGTCAGATTATCTCTCCATTCAATCATCGGATTTTTAAAGGTCTCTAGGCCTATTTAAGTAAATTTCTATGGTAAGTTCAACTACCAGAAGTTGGAATAATGACGATCACGTAGTGAGTGGTGAATTTAAATGTCGTGGGCTTGTTGAACTGTAAACCTGATGAATTGGGTCCCAAAATTGTTTAATGGAATCTGCTCCATCCACTCGTCTTGGACACGACTGTTGTGTCTTCAGGTCAAAGATGGGGCAAATTTAATGTCAAAATGCTTAGTTTACGTGCCTAAATGGGTATCATTTGACGATTCGGGTCCCAGTCTTTAAGATGATCCAAGATTAGGGCCTTTTATGATTCATATTAGACTGTCTGATTTATACATCAGAGCAATTGTTATATCAAGGTGATTAAAATCCTAAAAATAGAGTGTCTTGGTGATGTAGGGATCCGTCTCAAAGAATCAACGAATGTTTAATTTGTTCTATAGTTGAAAATCGCTTCTAATGGTCAGACTTGGACTAGAACGTGTGAACATTTAGATGAATTAGACTTGTACTCATTCTAAATTCAATTATCCGGTAATACCCGAATATTAAAAAATACGGGGTGTTATAAGCGAGCAGCAGTTTTTGGGTCCGAGGTGCTCGACCAGTCGAGGAGCCTGCTCGACTAGTCAAGATTACGCAGATTCATTTCTGAATTTTGCACGGACTGCGTAATTTTGAGGTAGTTTTCGCATAGGTGCGAAAGGAAAGTTGCCTAAACTATAAATAGGGGTCCCCGAGGGCTTTTCTAAAGTTATGAGAGTTCTTCTAAGGTGTATGCAAAAAGTTTTTTCTATACATCCAAGGACAAGAGATTTGTATATTGTTTGTAATCTCGTTTTCTTCATAGTGGAAATTTGCACCCGTGGTTCTTTTACCCTTGTTGGGGGTTTTTCCATGTATATCTTGTCTTGTAGTTTTATTTAGAATGCTTTGATTCTTCTTCTAGATTATATTTTTTTCTGTTTATCATTAATAGGTAAGACTAGAGATTGAATCTCGGTTCACTAGCATTGTTGGTGTGCTGTGCAATAGACCTTTGTGTTGAAACACACTCTATGTGCCACCGAGGCATAAGTAGGGACCTAATGAGATATGAACTCACCCCGGTGATAATACAGACTAAAAATCTAGGTAATCAGACCATTAGATGGCTACACATGGATTTGGGTGTTCTTAATGGTGTATATTATTTTTTGTGGTTACCTTATGATTGGATAAGCCATTATGCAGTGCACCTGTTGAATGGGCCACATTCAAGACACACATGCCACATGGGCCCCACAATTCTTGATTCACCACTTTTTAAAAATAAAAATAACAGCGCATTTACATAATTACTTCCCTCAAACACTTAGTCTTTCAATTCTTTCGAGCATTATTTGGTAAAATCCAAATTCTTAACGATTTTTTCCATAAAAATCTCTTTTATAAAGTATTGAAAATAACGAGCATTGAACGGTAGAGTAGATGGTTGAGGAGTCAAAATCAGACGGCTGATTTGAAATGAAAGGGTTCTCTCAATTCTACATTGTGGAGTACTACAAGGAGATCATTCTTCCTTGTGGTGAGATTCACCTCTATACATATATGATTACGTCCATACCCCATACTGGAAATAAGAGTTAAAGCATATGAAAGCATACTGGAATTAAGAGTTATAGCATATGAAAGTCAAGACTGCCTTTTTAAATGGTGATCTGATATGTGGCGGTGTGTCTCGGATATGTTCAGCAAGGACAAAAATGTAAGGTATACAAGCTCTCAAATCAAGCTATTAGCCAAAACAATCCAAAGAAAATAATAAATGAGGTCCCACCTGACAATCACCGCCTTTAAATTTTCTATTTTGATGAAGAACATTATGTGTAAATAGTCTAATAATGTATGTCAATGACAATCCTAGTCATAAGAAATGACATTGAGTTAATAGCTACATTATTTAATTGACTTTTTTCAAACTCTAAAAATTTACAAGAGACCTATCTTACGTTGGGAGTGAAAATCATTAGCGACATTTAGGCCTTGTTTGGGTGCGTGAAATACGATGGCTTAATCGGTATTAGGAGGGATGGAATTTGCTAATCCCTGATGTGATAGCTTCGGAGCTGTTTGGATGGCAGACGTCTCCCCATGTCTTAAGAGGGAGTGGCGCGCGCAGTGGAGTCGGTGGGATGTGAAATCCCACCGAGATACGCCCTATCACGACCTCGAGCAAAACGAAGATGAAGCTTTCTCCGGTGCTGTGTGAAATAGTAGCCAATGCATCAAAATCTCTCCCATTCTCCTTGTTTTTATTTCTGCTCTATTGGAGTATCTTCTCTATGCGATCAGCTCTCCTCAACAGAAGTGAAATCTTTTTGTACAAAAAGGCGACAGAAAGCTAAATACATTTGTAATTTTACAAAATTCTCCAACGGCTCTTTTCCCTCATTGCCATTTTTTCAAGTCCTTTTCTCCTTTCAAATCCATGGCTTAGGACAGTACCATGAAAGGCTCAGAGCCTGTTCTTCTTCAAAGAAATTGCAATGCTCATCTCCTCCAGTTAGGAGATTATTCTCTTCCATCTTCATCATCTGATGATACGCCTTTTGGGTGTTTGAAGCAATGCGGGGATGATCCGAGAATTGAAGATACTTGATTGAAGAATGGGAAGAAGATGCACAGTCGAATCCGAAAATCGACGGAACAGGCTGTTCATTTGGATGAAGAATTTCACAGGAGATAGCACTGTGTGGGATGTTATCTTCGTTTAAGATTGCGCTCGAATCACTGTCCGACGATCCATCTTTGAAGTCGCCAAACATCATGAGCCCGCCGCACAATGCTCATGGCTCTGATCGATATCGTCCTCCATCTTGCTCTGTTCCAATACCCTGTTTTTGGATTCAGATTGAATGATTTCCTGTTCACACGGCAGCCGTTCTCTACGTTCTTCACTCCGGAGCAAGCTTCGTCTTCTTCTTGCTCCCTGGTCACCTGGAAACATGGTGGTGGAGAAAGCTTCGTCTCTTTCACACGGCTTTACCTGAAATGCTGATTGCTCCCTGGTCGCCTAGAAACACAAGACACGTGTGAGAGATCTAAGCCGCTCATCATACAGTCTTGTCCGTGCGCAATGATCATCAAGTGGGCCATAGTTATACACGGAATCACAATTTCTGTGAATAGATCATTATCCCAATGCGGATACCATGCAATCAACGGCTCGGATCTCCACATTGGGTGAAGATGGAGGATGCATGTGACGGCACTATGTGAAATCCGCTTCAATCCAATGGGTAATCCAAACAAACCCATATGGGATAACACATGGGATAATTGTAATCCCATAAAATCCAAACAGGTCATGGGCTGCGCATGGGATAAACGAGTACACGCAATGCAGCTGACCATCCACTGCAACTCATAAATGCAGTGATGGCCGTGATTCCATCGCTCCTATTTCACCATATTGCACGCGCCCAAACAGGGCCTTAAGAAGCTTTTAGATCTCTAAGGGAGAATGGATATTGAAGAATTCTTGGAACGTTTGAGGTAGAAAACTTCAAGCCAATATAGATTCTTAGAAAGTTTGAGGTAGAAAATATCATGAGACCTGATGTTTGGCTGGGTCGAGCTAACTCGTGGACTTTACTTGAATTTACTCAATATTTAATTAATTATAATATATTAAAAGTATAGAGAAATGCTCCAATGCTCTCGTAGCACTACAAGTTATAGTTGCTTGATTTGAATGGTTATCAAGTCAAGAACACATTTCATAAGCTACCAAGCAAACGCCCATATAATGATCCAATACATACTAATTAGTTTACCCCTATTTTATACAGCCATCCATTTTCGAAGCCATGGATGGGATGGTTACAATTAACTAAAAAAAGTGATTCTCTATAATAATAAGCAATCCATAATGAAGGGACCTAACTAATAGGTCAGTCAACTTCATATTAACAGTGCATATTAAAGACCATTAATCAAATGGTAATTTTTAACTTATTAATGTGATATTGGAATGCTACCCCATGATATATGGAATATTGAACCTAATAAATAGTCTAGATCAATAGATTGGACTGTCTATGAGTCACTGCAACTAGAAGCACTGTAACTTATAGTGCTATGAGAGAATGGGAACATTTCTCAAAAATATTAAGGGTAAAAATTATTTACATACAGGTGTATTAATTAGTAGAGGTAATTAAAAACAGAACTTTAAGCAATAGCTTTGGCAGGCTGTTGCTTTCCAAGGTGAAGGCCAGTTGTACGAATCATGCATGTCTCCCCCATTTAAGGGTGACTCGGTTCAAGTCATGTCGGAGCTTGACCCTATTTTTATCTTTTCATAAAAACCATGGTCATGATGTGAGTGACTCGGTTCATGTCGGCTCTCTATCCATATTGTTTTAATCTTTTCATAATAGTCATTATTATAATGTGAGTGACTCAGTTCAAGTCATGTCGGCCTCAACGGAGACATCCAGTCCGATACATTTCCAAGTTAGAGATTTTTAAAACTATGGTGCACTCAATCGCATATTTAAGGATGTTGGTATTTAATGGGCCACTTGAAGAGATGATCCAATTAAGAAATCCACCTTGGGATATGTGTTCTCTTTTTATATCGTAAAACTATTCTTATAATGCTCTTTGCTGCTTGGGTTGAATATATTGTAGGTAGATATAGCAATTTAAAAAGGAATTTGGACACCAGCTTTGATAAGTTCACATGGTGTGCAATAAAGCTAATGTACATGCCTCAAATGTGCCAGTATGGCACATAGGTGTGAGATCCAATCGGTTCATCAAGTAGGTATGGCCGTGTAATAAATTTAGTCCACTAAGCATATGGGCTCCAATATTGCAAACAGGTGAATAGGTTAGAAAACATTAGTCAAGACTTTCAGTGCCTGCAAATTGTGACCAACCTTACTAGTGGATCAACCTAATTCATGGGCCAGGGCATCAATATAGTGGTGTAGTTCTACCGGATGTATGGGATCTTGGACCTATCATGCCCTGTTGGCACATGTAGCGGGTACGTGAGCTTGTGAGCTCTATTGCGCGTGGACGTACGTGGCCTTGGCAAAGCTCTTTGCAGTTTTTTTTTTTTTTTTTTTTGTTTTGTTTTTTAGGCCCCTTGCAGGGGAAGGGTATTAGGTGAGACCCTGGAGTCACCCAAGAGGGTGTGGCCCTCACCGTGGGGCCCACATTGATGCATGTATTCTGTATCCATGCGGTTTAAAGCATTATCCTGAAAATGAAGGAGATCTATTAATTATCAGGTGGACCATAGTACAGGAAACAGTGGGGATTGAAAGCCTTACCATTAAAAACTTCTTAGGGCACACCTTAATAGTTCTGTAGTATTTATTTTCCATCCAATTTGTTGATAAGGTCACATGAACCTGGATGAAGAGAAAAAACAAATCTCAGCTTGATCTAAAACTTTCGTGGTCCATTAATGGTCAATCACCACTCTTTCCTATGGTATGGCCCACTGGATAATCGAGACCAAGACCTGGGTGCTTAACCCATTGCAACTATTCTTCCTTCATATATCTCTTTAAAGAATCCATCTTTACTTAAAGTTTCCTGCATACTTAGGAATAGTAAAAGCACCACCACCCTTGCATATTTGAATCGATCACAACTTATATGGGGCTCACTAATATGCTCAAATTCAACTAGTCCAATGATTAATAAGTTAATTTGATGAATCCAAGCCATTGATCATGTTAGGCTACATAGACAAATGTCAAATTTTACAAAAGAATTTTTAATATTATATAAAATATATTTATTTAAAACATCCTAATGGTTACCCACTAAAGTTTATACACTATCATTACACGATAGTAGCAACGCTTATCATATTTCGTCCATCATGACTGCTAATCTTAGATCATGGTGGTAATCAAAGCATTAAATCTTTATAAAGTTAGAAAAATCATGGTCATGAAACTGTTGTGTGGAGTGTCCTCCTTAGATTGTTTATGCCTATGATCGAGGAGGGGGCTAGAAAATGAACCCAGAAGACACCTGGCTGGAGTGTTCTCTACCGGTCCTCCTCGGTGGAGTCCAACCAATTGGAGTGACTTACCTAACTCTTTCCTTAGAGGGACCAGGCTCGTTGCATGCTAATGGGCCCAAGGAGGGGTTGAGACAATGAACCTGGAAGACACCTGGCTAGTAGGTGGGGCATTTTGACTTTATCCACGTATGAGGCAAACAATTTGGTTCGGGTGCCTTTCCCTGGTGGACAAGGGGTTGATTGGACCATTCTGGATTGTGGCTGCGAGCTACGATGAGTGTCGGCTGGGGATTCTTCCCCTGGAGGAGCCATGATTGATTGGACCAATCTTCCCCTGGAGGAGCCACGATTGACTAGAGTATGATTGGTTGCAAGTTGGATCTTTGATTGGGCTTTTTCGAGGAGAACCAATGGTCATTACAAGAAAGAGGGTATTTAGCGATGAAACACATTTTCGTTGCTAAAAGTCACTTTTAGCGACGAAAACTTTCGCAGCTAAAAATCATGGATGACACTTTTAGCGACGAAAACTTCGTCGCTAAAAATCGAATGGAATACTTTTAACTAAGAAAATCTTCATCGCTAAAAATCGCGGATGAGACTTTTAGCAACGACGATTTTCGTCGCGAAAGGCTGCAAACGAAACTGGTCAATGGATTACTTTTAGCTACGAAAATTTTCGTAGCTAAAAATCGTGGATGAGATTTTTTGCAACGAACATTTTTGTCGCCAAAAGGCTGTAAACAAATTCGAATGGATTACTTTTAGCTACGAAAATTTTCGTAACTAAAAATCATGGAAGAAACTTTTAGCGACGAAAAGTTTCGTCGCCAAAAGCTGCAAACAATTTTTTAAAAAATTCGAATGGATTACTTTTTGCTACGAAAATTTTCCTACCTAAAAATTGTGGATGAGATTTTTAGCCACGAAAATTTTCGTTGCCCAAGGCTGCAAATAATTTTTTAGCAACTCGAATGGATTACTTTTGGCTACAAAACTTTTCGTAGCTAACAATCATGGAATAAACTTTTAACGACGAAAATGTTCATCGCTAAAAGCTGAACATGGATGAGACTTGTAGCGGCGAAAAGTATCGTCGCTAAAGGCTTTAAACAGTTTGAAGAAAAATCGAAAAGGTTACTTTTAGCTACGAAACTTTTCGTAGCTAAAAATCCTGGATGTGACTTTTAGTGACGAAAATTTTCGTCACTAAAGGCTGCCAACAATTTTGGTTACTTTTAGCGACGAAAATATTCGTCGCTAAAAAACGTTAATGAGACTTTTACTTACGAAATATTTCGTAGGTAAAAGTCTAATTTTTTTTTAAAAATATTCCATCTCAAATTTCCTTATATACACCTGTTAGAATATAATTCATCATATTCTTCCTGATATATAGCTGGTATATAATATATTTCATCATATTCACATTCACATCCATCTACACCCAAACTACGTAAATTCATCCAGACATAAACTACATTCATCCAAACATAAACTGCATCCATCCAAACACAAACAATCTTATGGAAAAAAAATAAATGAAAAGAGAGAGAACATATGAGAGGTGATCCAGACAAATGAAAAGAAATCAGGTTTAGGTTATAGGTTATAACTTTAGGGAATTGAGAATAGGTTAAGGTTTAGGTTTAAGAAATCAGGTTCTGATTCGGGTTCGGTATCGGGTTTAGGTTTGGATTTTCAAGTTTAGGTTTAGGTTTAGGTTAGGGAGTTTAAATTAGGATTAGGTGTAGGTTTAGGTTTAGGGATTTGAGATTACATTTAGGTTTTAGGTTTAGGTTTAGGTTATAAGTGTAGGTTTAGGTTATAGGTTTAGGTTTAAGTTAGGTTATAGGTTAAGGTTTAGGGAATTGAGAATATGTTAAGGTTTAGGTTTAGGAAATCGGGTTCGGGTTTAGGTTTGGGGTTTCAAGTTTAAGTTTAGGTTAAGGAGTTGAGATTAGGATTAGGTATAGGTGTACGTTTAGGGATTTGAGAATGCATTTAGGTTTTAGGTTTAGGTTATAGTTTTAGGTTTAGGTTATAAGTGTCGGTTATAGGTTTAGGTTTAAGTTAGGTTTTAGGTTATAGCTTTAGGGATTTGAGATTATGTTAAGGTCTAGGTTCAGGAAATCGGGTTCGAGTTTGGGATCAGGTTTAGGTTTTGGTTTTCAAGTTTAGGTTTAGGTTTAGGTTAGGGAGTTGAGATTACGATTAGGTATAGGTTTAGGTTTGGGGTTTTAAGAATACATTTAGGTTTTAGGTTAAGGCTATAGGTTTAGGTTATAGGTTATAGTTATACGTTATAGCTTTAGGGAATTGAGAATAGGTTGAGGTTTAGGTTTAAGTTTAGGAAATCAGGTTTGGGTTCGGGATCGGGTTTAGGTTTGGGTTTTCAAGTTTAGGTTTAGGTTTAGGTTAGGGAGTTGAGATTAGGATTAGGTGTAGGTTTAGGTTTAGGGATTTGAGAATACATTTAGGTTTTAGGTTTAGGTTTAGATTTATGTTATAGGTTTAGGTTTCGGTTAAGGTTATAAGTTTAGGTTATTGGGTTATAGGTTATAGGTTAAGGTTTAGGTTATAGGTTAAGGTTTATGTTAAGGTTATAGGTTTTGGTTTAGGTTTAGGTTTAGGTTTTAGGTTTAGGTTAAGGTTATAGGTTTAGGTTAGGTTTAGGTTTAGGTTATAGGTTATAGGTTATAGGTTTAGGGAATTGAGAATAAGTTAAGGTTTAGGTTTAGGAAATTGGGTTCGGGTTTAGGTTTAGGTTTGGGTTTTGAAGTTTATATTTAGGCTAAGGAGTTGAAATTAAGATTAGGTGTAGGTTTAGGTTTAAGGATTTGAGAATACATTTAGGTTTTAGGTTTAGGTTTACATTTTAGTTTATAGGTTTAGGTTTAGGTTTTAGGTTAAGGTTAAGGTTAAGGTTAAGATTAGGTTATAGGTTATAGGTTATAAGTTTAGGTTATAGGTTTTGGTTATAGGTTATAGGTTATAGCTTTAGGGAATTGAGAATAGGTTAAGGTTTAGGTTTAGGAAATTGGGTTCGGGTTCGGGTTCGAGTTTAGGTTTGGGTTTTGAAGTTTATGTTTAGGCTAAGGAGTTGAGATTAGGATTAGGTGTAGGTTTAAGTTTAGGGATTTGAGAATACATTTAGGTTTTAGGTTTTGGTTTAGGTTTTAGTTTATAGGTTTAGGTTTAGTTATAGGTTATAGGTTATAAGTTTAGGTTATAGGTTTTGGTTATAGGTTATAGGTTATAGCTTTAGGGAAATGAGAGTAGGTTAAGGTTTAGGTTTAGGAAATTGGGTTCGGGTTCGGGTTCGAGTTTAGGTTTGGGTTTTGAAGTTTATGTTTAGGCTAAGGAGTTGAGATTAGGATTAGGTGTAGGTTTAAGTTTAGGGATTTGAGAATACATTTAGGTTTTAGGTTTTGGTTTAGGTTTTAGTTTATAGGTTTAGGTTTAGGTTTTAGGTTTAGGTTAAGGTTAAGGTTAAGGTTAGGTTATATGTTATAAGTTTAGGTTATATGTTTAGGTTTAGGTTATAGGTTTTGGTTAAGGTTTAGGTTTAGGTTATAGGTTTTGGTTAAGGTTTAGGTTTAGGTTATATGTTATAGGTTTATTAGGATTAGGTGTAGGTTTAGGTTTAGGGATTTGAGTATACATTTAGGTTTTAGGTTTAGGTTTAGGTTTAGGTTTTAGTTTATAGGTTATAAGTGTTGGTTATAGGTTTAGGTTTAAGTTAGGTTATATGTTAAGGTTTAGGGAATGGAGAATAGGTTAAGGTTTAGGTTTAGGAAATCGGGTTCGGGACCAGGTTTAGGTTTGGGGTTTGAAGTCTAGGTTTAGGTTAAGGAGTTGAGATTAGGATTAGGTGTAGGTTTAGGTTTAGGGATTTGAGAATACATTTAGGTTTTAGGTTATTAGTGTAGGTTACAGGTTTAGGTTTAAGTTAGGTTATAGGTTAAGGTTTAGGGAATTGAGAATGGGTTAAGGTTTAGGTTTAGGGATTTGAGAATATATTTAGGTTTTAGGTTTAGGTTTAGGTTTAGGTTTAGGTTTTAGGTTTAGGTTAAGGTTATAGGTTTAGGTTATAGGTATAGGTTTAGGGAAAGGTTAGGTTTAGGTTATAGGTTTTGGGATTTGAGAATAGGTTTAGGTTATAAGTATAGGTTTAGGTTGGGTTATAGGTTAAGGTTTAGGGATTTGAGTTTAGGTTAAGGTTTAGGTTTAGGTTAAGGTTGTAAGTTTAGGTTAAGGTTATAAGTAGAGGTTATAGGTTAAGGTTAAGGTCTAGGTTTAGGTTATAAGTTTTTGGATTTGAGAATAGGTTTAGGTTAAGGTTATAAGTATAGGTTTAGGTTTAGGTATAGGCAGAGGTTTAGGTTATAGGTTATAAGTATAGGTTATATTTTATAAGTATAGGTCTAGTTTAAGGTTATAAGTATAGGTTAAGTATATGTTATAAGTTTAGGTTATAGGTTAAGGTTTTGGGATTTGAGAATAGGTTAGGTTAAGCTTATAAGTATAGGTTGTAGGTTAAGGTTTAGGTTTAGGAAATCGGGTTCGGGTTCGGGATCGGGTTTAGGTTTGGGTTTAGGTTTTAGGTTATAGGTAATAGGTTTAGGTTTAAGTTTATGTTATAAGTATAGGTTTTGGGATTTGAGAATAGATTTAGGTTAAGGTTATAAGTTTAGGTTAAGGATATAAGTATAGGTTATAGGTATAGGTTTAGGTTATAGGTTACAAGTATAGGTTATAGGTTAAGGTTAAGGTCAAGGTCAATGCTTAGGTTATACGTATAAGTTTTGGGATTTGAGAATAAGTTTAGGTTAAGGTTATAAGTCTAGGTTTAGGTTATAGGTTAAGGTTTAGGTTTAGGTCTATGTTATAAGAATAGGTCTAGCTTTAGGTTTATGTTATAAGTATAGGTTGTAAGTTTAGGTTTAGGCTGTAAGTAAAGGTTCTAGGTTAAGGTTAAGGTTTAGGGTTAGGGTTAGGTTATAGGTTATATATAGCTTTAGGGAATTGAGAATGAGTTTAGGTTATAGGTTATAGGTTTTGATTAAGGTTTAGGTTTATGTTTAGGTTATAGCTTTAGAGAATTGAGAATAGCTTAAGGTTTAGGTTTAGGAAATCGGGTTCGGGTTCGGGATCGGGTTTAGGTTTGGGTTTTCAAGTTTAGGTTTAGGTTTTGGTTAGGGAGTTGAGATTGGGATTAGGTGTAGGTTTAGGTCTAGGGATTTGAGAATACATTTAGGTTTTAGGTTTAGGTTTAGGCTTAGGTTATAGGTTTAGGTTTTGGTTTTAGCTTTAGGTTAAGGTTATAAGTTTAGGTTATAGGTTAAGGTTTAGGTTATAGGTTTTGGTTTAGGTTAAGGTTATAGGTTTTGGTTTAGGTTATAGGTTTAGGTTTAGGTTTTAGTTTATAGGTTTAGGTTATAGGTTTAGGTTTTGATTTTAGGTTTAGGTTATAGGTTATAGGTTTTGGTTTAGGTTAATGTTATAGGTTTTGATTTAGGTTAAGGTTTGGTTTTGGTTATAGGTTTAGGTTTTGGTTTAGGTTAGGTTAAGGTTATTTGTTTAGGTTATAGGTTAAGGTTATAGGTTTTGGTTTAAGTTATAGGTTATAAGTTTAGGTTTAAGAAATCGGGTTCGGGTTCGGGTTCGGATTCGGGTTCGGGATCGGGATCGGGTTTAGGTTTGGATTTGGGTTTTCAAGTTTAGGTTTAGGTTTAGGTTAGGGAGTTGAGATTAGGATTTGGTATAGGTTTATGTTTAGGGATTTGAGAATAGGTTAAGGTTTAAGTTTAGGAAATTGGTTTTGGGTTCGGGATCTGGTTTAGGAATGGGTTTTCAAGTTTAGGTTTAGGTTTAGGTTAGGGAGTTGAGATTGGGATTAGGTGTAGGTTTAGGTTTAGGGATTTGAGAATACATTTAGGTTATAGGTTTAGGTTTAGGTTTAGGTTATAGGTTTAGGTTTTGGTTTTAGGTTTAGGTTAAGGTTATAGGTTATAGGTTAAGGTTTTGGTTTAGGTTAAGGTTATAGGTTTTGGTTTAGGTTATAGGTTTAGGTTTATGTTTAGGTTTAGGTTTATGTTTTAGTTTATAGGTTTAGGTTATAGGTTTAGGTTTTGGTTTTAGGTTTAGGTTAAGGTTATAAGTTTAGGTTATAGGTTATAGGTTAGAGATTAAGGTTTAGGTTATATCTTTTGGTTTAGGTTAAGGTTATAGGTTTTGGTTTAGGTTAAGGTTTAGGTTATAGGTTAAGGTTATAGGTTTAGGTTAGTTTTAGGTTTAGGTTATAGGTTATAGGTTATAGATTTGGGAATTGAGAATAGGTTAAGGTTTAGGTTTAGAAAATCGGGTTCGGGTTCGGGATCGGGTTTAGGTTTGGGTTTTCAAGTTTAGGTTTAGGTTTAGGTTAGGGAGTTGAGATTAGGATTAGGTGTAGGTTTAAGTTTAGGGATTTAAGAATACATTTAGGTTTTAGGTTTTAGTTTATAGGTTTAGGTTATAGGTTTTATGTTTAGGTTTAGGTTTAGGTTTAGGTTTAGGCTTTAGGCTTTAGGTTTAGGTTTAGGCTTAGGTTTTAGGTTATAGGTTTAGGTTATAGGTTATAGGTTAAGGTTTATGTTATAGGTTTTGGTTAAGGTTTATGTTTAGGTTTAGGTTTAGGTTATAGGTTATAGGTTATAGCTTTGTGAATTGAGAATAGGTTAAGGTTTAGGTTTAGGAAATTGGGTTCGGGTTCGGGATCGGGTTTAGGTTTGGGTTTTCAAGTTTAGGTTTAGGTTTAGGTTAGGGAGATGAGATTAGGATTTGGTGTAGGTTTAACTTTAGGGAATTGAGAATAGGTTAAGGTTTAGATTTAGGAAATCGGGTTCGGGTTCGAGATCAAGTTTAGGCTTGGGTTTCCATGTTTAGGTTTAGGTTTAGGTTAGGGAGTTGAGATTAGGATTTGGTGTAGGTTTAGATTTAGGGATTTGAGAATAGGTTTAGGGTTAGGTTTAGGAAATCGGGTTGGGGTTCGGGTTTAGGCTTGGGTTTTTAAGTTTAGGTTTAGGTTTAGGTTAGGGGGTTGAGATTGGGATTAGGTGTAGGTTTAAGTTTAGGGATTTGAGAATACATTTAGGTTTTAGGTTTAGGTTTAGGTTTTAGCTTATAGTTTTAGGTTATAGGTTTAGGTTTTGGTTTTAAGTTTAGGTTTATCTTTTAGGTTAGTATAGGTTTAGGTTTGTTTAGGTTTAGGTTAAGGTTTAGGTTATAGGTTAAGGTTATAGGTTTAGGTTATAGGTTATAGGTTATAGATTTGGGAATTGAGAATAGGTTAAGGTTTAGGTTTAGGAAATCGGGTTCGGGTTCGGGATCGGGTTTAGGTTTGGGTTTTCAAGTTTAGGTTTAGGTTTAGGTTAGGGAGTTGAGATTAGGATTAGGTGTAGGTTTAAGTTTAGGGATTTAAGAATACATTTAGGTTTTAGGTTTTAGTTTATAGGTTTAGGTTATAGGTTTTATGTTTAGGTTAAGGTTTAGGTTTTAGGTTTAGGTTTAGGTTTAGGTTTAGGTTTTAGGCTTTAGGTTTAGGTTTAGGCTTAGGTTATAGGTTATAGGTTTAGGTTATAGGTTATAGGTTAAGGTTTATGTTATAGGTTTTGGTTAAGGTTTATGTTTAGGTTTAGGTTTAGGTTATAGGTTATAGGTTATAGCTTTGTGAATTGAGAATAGGTTAAGGTTTAGGTTTAGGAAATTGGGTTCGGGTTCGGGATCGGGTTTAGGTTTGGGTTTTCAAGTTTAGGTTTAGGTTTAGGTTAGGGAGTTGAGATTAGGATTTGGTGTAGGTTATACGTTTAGGGATTTGAGAATAGGTTTAGGTTATAAGTTTAGGTTATAGGTTTAGGTTTACGTATTCTAGTTTGGGATCAGGTTCGGGTTATATGTTTGGGTTAAGGTGTAGGTTTAAGTTAAGTGAATTAAGTTTAAGTTATAGGTTTAGGCTAAGGGTTTATGGATTCAGATTCGGGTTCGGGATCGGGTTTAGGTTTAAGTTTTTAAGTTTAGGTTTAGGTTTAGGTTAGGGGTTGAGATTGGGATTAGGTGTAGGTTTAAGTTTAGGGATTTGAGAATACATTTAGGTTTTAGGTTTAGGTTTAGGTTTTAGCTTATAGTTTTAGGTTATAGGTTTAGGTTTTGGTTTTAAGTTTAGGCTAAGGTTATAAGTTTAGGTTATAGGTTATAAGTTAAGGTTTAGGTTATAGGTTTTGGTTTATGTTAAGGTTATAGGTTTTGGTTTAGGTTATAGGTTATAGGTTCAGGTTTAGGTTTACATTTAGGTTTTAGTTTATAGGTTTAGGTTATAGGTTTAGGTTTAGGTTATAGGTTTAGGTTAAGGTTATAAGTTTAGGTAATAGGTTATAGGTTTTGGTTTAGGTTAAGGTTATAGGTTTTGGTTTAGGTTAAGGTTTAGGTTTTGGGTTTAGGTTAAGGTTAAGGTTATAGGTTTAGGTTAGGTTTAGGTTTAGGTTATAGGTTATAGCTTTGGAAATTGAGAATAGGTTAAGGTTTAGGTTTAGGAAATCGGGTTCGGGTTCGGGATCGGGTTTAGGTTTGGGTTTTCAAGTTTAGGTTTAGGTTTAGGTTTGGGAGTTTAGATTAGGATTAGGTGTAGGTTTATGTTTAGGAATTTGAGAATACATTAGGTTTTAGGTTTAGGTTATAGGTTATAGGTTTAGGTTTAGGTTTAAGTTAAGTTATAGGTTTAGGTTTCGGTTTAGGTTATAAGCTATAGGTTTAGGGAATTGAGAATAGGTTAAGGTTAAGGTTTAGGAAATCGGGTTCGGGTTTGGGATCGGGTTTAGGTTTGAGTTTTCAAGTTTAGGTTTAGGTTTAGGTTAGGGAGTTGAGATTAGGATTAGGTGTAGGTTTAAGTTTAGGGATTTCAGAATACATTTAGGTTTTAGGTTTAGGTTTAGATTTTAGTTTATAGGTTTAGGTTTAGGTTAGGTTATAGGTTTTTGGTTAAGGTTTAAATTATAGTTATAAGTTTTGGGATTTGAGAATAGGTTTAGGTTAGGGTTATAAGTATAGGTTTAAGTTAGGTTATAGGTTAAGGTTTAAGGAATTGAGTTTAGGTTATAGGTTCGGGTTATAGGTTATAGGTTATAAGTTTAGGTTATGGTTTAGGTTATAGGTTTTGGGATTTGAGAATAGGTTTAGGTTATAAGTATAGGTTTAGGTTAGGTTGTAGGTTAAAGTTTAGGAAATTGAGTTTAGGTTATGGGCTTAGGTTATAGTTTATAGGTTTAGGTTATAGGTTTAGGTTGTAGTTATAGGTTTTGGGATTTGAGAATAGGTTTAGGTTATAGGTTAAGGGTGTGGTCCCTGCAAATACAGATATAAACACGGCCTGTTCCAATTGGTTAGACCCTTCCAATGCTGTCCATAGGAAATGGACAGCTCCATCATAGTCATAACAGCGGTTCTCATATTCCAAGAAGCCCCGCTCAACATCCGGATAGCTCCGATGCACATCCGAGTCTACTCCATTAATTTCAAGCAAATACATATATAAACACGGCCTACTCCAATTGGCCAAGCCCCTCCAATGCTATCCATAGGAAACGGACAGCTTCATCATAGTTAAGCGGTTCCCACCTTCCACGGACCCCCGCTCATTCGGATAGCTCCGATGCACATCCTGGTCTTCTCCATTAATTCCAAGCAAATACAGATATAAACACGGCCTGCTCCAATTGGCCAGGCCCCTCTAATGCTGTCCATAGGAAATGGACAACTTCATCATGGTCATAACAGTGGTTCCCACCTTCTAGGGACCCCCGCTCATCCGAATAGCTCCGGCGCACATTCGGGTCTTCTCCATTAATTTTTAGCAATACATAAACACGGCCTTTGCATGAGTGAGACAAGACAATGTTACCTTTGCATAGGTAGTCAACTTACACTATGCGGTAGAGAAGGAACAGTTGAACATTTTGAATTACCAGATGCTGACTTGATCTCCACTTCTTTCATATCATAGACACCTCATTCTTTTCATTCATACAAGCATTGATTGAGCTATGCTCTGTTGCCAGCACATGTACGGATGTTCCCACAACTTAATAAGACTGCAAGAATGAATTAATTAAACACAGTACTGAAAAGAATAAATTTTCTAAGCCCATACACACTTCAATCCCTTTGCCAACCACTTGCAAACACATTTGAGATCTAACGTTAACATAGATGGGCCACATACTTTTTATCTTCGGGCATGATAAATTACCATATAGACTCAACAATTGAAATGATTGAGTCACACAAATCATTGCACTCCATCCTAATCAAATTTCTCTTAGGAATTTCATCAAACATATCATGTGCACACCCAATCTCTTCATCCTTTGTACTGTCCTAGTACATTAGTCTTGAATAAAACAATCATCATGAGAAAATTGAATAATATAAGAATCATCAATGCATCTTTTAAATGAAAAATACTTACAGTTTGTCCACAAATCAAAAGTTCAAAAGTAGAGATTGACTAGTATATCCAAAATGAGTTCATTTAGATCTCTTTTTTTTTTTCAAAGGAAAGGAAAAAATAATAAGAATTTATACATCAAACTGTTTTTCTTTATCAAAATTCACTAGTGGAATCTATACATTCTTCTTCTTGCAACTCATCAATCTCAACATCTTCATTTCAGACACTCAAACTAAATATGGTGGCCATCAGATATAAATGCTAAAGAATCTTTAGATTAAATGCATTACTAATCCAATCCTATGTATTACAAAATGCAGTATTTTGGTGTGATACAAGCTGAGCTTCATCAATGAAAATAGAAACATGTAAACTGGATATGGATGTCCATCTAGGTGTAAGGCATAGCTACCAGATGTAAAACATGGAGACTCATGCAGGCATCTAGGTTAAGGTTTAGGGATTTGAGAATAAATTTAGGTTTTAGGTTTAGGTTTAGGTTTAGGTTAAGGTTGTAAGTATAAGTTATAGGTTAAGGTTAAGGTTTAGGTTTCGGCTATAAGTATAGGTTTTGGGATTTGAGAATAGGTTAAGGTTAAGGTTATAAGTTTAGGTCAAGGTTATAGGTTATAGGTTTAGGTTTAGGTTTAGGTTTAGGTTTAGGTTTACGTTTAGGTTAAGGTCTAGGTTTAGGTTATAGGTGTAGGTTTTGGGATTTGAGAATAGGTTTAGGTTAAGGTTATAAGTTTAGGTTATAGGTTTAGGTTAAGGTTTAGGTTTTGGTTTAGGTTTAGGATATAAGTATAGGTTTATGTGAAGGAGATAGAGAAGGGTATATGATGATTGGAATGATAACCATACAATTCACAGCCAAACAAAAAAGAAAAATATAACTATTAAAATGCAGTTCTGGCTTTTCTATTTAAGCAGTACAAGGAATGACAATAATACCTCTGCATGGTATATGGACCCTCTGGTAGGCGTTTCCCTTCCTTCATGCAATTCTCAAACCGAAGATGGTTAACTATTTTTGTTCCCAAATCCTTAGCCAGAGTATATTTATATTTCCTGAGAAAGTAACTCATCAATTTCATCACTCAAACCGGTACTATAATTGATTCCTTCATTTCAAAACCTATAAATGTGTCGTCGATTTAGACATTGTCTCGACATAACTAGCATCGGTTTGATTGATGAGCTTGATGAGTTTAAACTTCTCTAATCCATGGTAGCCGCTGCTGTAGCAATAACAGATTCCATGCCCCGAAGCAGTTATCTTTTTATCACTAAAATAACAAGAAAATGTACAAGGGATAAGCTTCACCAAAAAAAAATTATTGTTGCTTCTGCTTTGTAGAAACCTAAAGTTCAAAATATTAGGAGTCATGCAAATATGGTGGCCATTGTGGAACAACAAAGTGCAAAAGTTATGATAATGGATGATTCAAAATAGCAATAATAAGTTAAAAACCATCACTATACATGCAAATATCTTGGTTTAGGTTTAGGTTTAGGTTATAGGTTATAGGTTTTGGTTTAGGTTAAGGTTATAGGTTTTGGTTTTGGTTTAGGTCTAGGTTTTAGGTTTAGGTTAAGGTTATATGTTTAAGTTATAGGTTTTGGTTTAGGGTTAGGTTATAGGTTTTGGTTTAGGTTAAGGTTATAGGTTTTGGTTTAGGTTTAGGCTTAGGTTTTAGGTTAAGGTTATAGGTTTAAGTTATAGGTTTAGGTTAGGTTTAGGTTTAGGTTATAGGTTATAGGTTATAGGTTGTAGCTTTAGGGAGTTGAGAATTGGTTAAGGTTTAGGTTTATGACATCGGGTTGGGGTTTGGGATCGGGTTTAAGTTTGGGTTTTCAAGTTTTGGTTTAGGTTTAGGTTAGGGAGTTGAGATTGAGATTAGGAGTAGGTTTAGGTTTAGGGATTTGAGAATACATTTAGGTTTTAGGTTTAGGTTTAGGTTTTAGCTTATAGGTTTAGGTTATAGGTTTAGGTTTTGGTTATAAGTTTAGGTTAAGGTTATAAGTTTAGGTTATAGGTTATAGGTTATAGGTTATAAGTTAAGGTTTAGGTTTAGGTTTTGGTTTAGGTTAAGGTTATAGGTTTTGGTTTAGGTTATAGGTTTCGGTTTAGGTTTAGGTTTAGGTTTTCGTTTATAGGTTTACGTTTAGGTTTAGGTTTTCGTTTATAGGTTTAGGTTATAGGTTTAGGTTTTGGTTTTAGGTTTAGGTTAAGGTTATAAGTTTAGGTTATAGATCAGAATGAAAATATCGGAAGAATCAAAAGTGAAAACCCAATCAAATCAATAGATCCGGGGAAGTTTATTCAATTAAGAATCCAATGCTAACTATCTCAACAAAATTCAAGTAAAAACAAACTAAAAATGAAAGAAATTCCAACCACTATTCAAATCACATATGTAGATCTGAAGAGAAATATCATGAAATGGATCTAAGATTGAAGAAATTTCAACCACTATTCAAATCACATATGCTCAAGAAGACTACACCACATAAATAGTGAGGATTGCTTGCCTACTGCTTAAAACTACTTGACGTATCAAGCTAATATTTATATTTTTTCCTTCATTCACTTCTATGTGACCTTATCATATTTCATAATCTATCATCCAAAAAACAAAAAGCATGTCGTTCTAGTTCAAAAACAGAAATTTCATCCTATCTGCATGTCACGTTCGTTGCCAAGATATATATATTCATCTGTTGTGTTGTAGCTCACCCTATAGTTGCAAAAAATATCTTCTACCATTTTTTCCTGCTTCATAATCTCACAATTCCTACAAACTTTGGGCTTAAAAATGGTTATTGACTACTAGTTTCTGCATCCACTCCCACACCCACTTCCTACTATTTTTAGCAGCTAAGGTTCATCTTAAGTGATTAAGACCCCAATTCCATCATGATGTATCTAATTTATATCCACAATGTCCATCCATTTTTCCAGCTCAGTTCATTGCATGAGCCAAAAGATGAGTCAAATCCAAATCTTAACTGACAATTTGAATCCAAGGTCATATTTCAATGACCCAAGCTATTCATATAACGGTCCTGTTTGTAGTTGTGGGATTATTTATTTATTTTTTTAAATCATTTACAATGGGATTGTTAACTTGTTAATCATTTAAATCATTTTGTTTTGGTTATGGACTCCAACAATTTGAATCATATATGATACCACTTTTATAAAAACATAAATGGACAATCCAGCCTACAATCCCACACCACAAGAATCAGTGAAAATGACAATATTCACTCTCTAGAAACATTTCCAGGACCCACGGTGAAGTTTGCTTATCATCCAAACCATTCATATTATCACAAAGACATGAATAAAAGAAAAACATGCATATCAGCTTGATCCAAGACTTCTAGGGCCCACAAGAAGTTTTTCAAAGGTAGAGGATCATTTCACATTGTTACCTGTGGTGTGGTCTTCTTGAGCTTTGAATATGATTCATTTTTGGGCTTAAGCCATAAAATTATCTTGTAAAATGGATGGACAGGGATGATAAAATACATAAATCAAGGTGGACCCTATAGAGATTACTCAGTACACAGTACCATTCCCATCCAAAACTCCTGTGGCTCGCAGGAAGTTCTCATTGGTGGGGATTCAATCTCCACTATTTCCTGTAGTGCAATGGGCTTCATTTTCAGGGCCATTACCTAAAATGGCCTGGCAAAACAGAGATGGCATGGATATACAACACATACATCAAGGTGGACTGCATGAAATAGTGGAGATAGAAATGCCCACCTAAATCTCCAAATCCCTAATTCCCTAAATCCCCAAATCCCCAAATCCGTAAATCCCCAAATCCCCAAATCCCTAAATCCCTAAATCCCCAAATCCCTAAATCCCCAAATCCGTAAATCCCCAAATCATTTCAATCGGTATTGAGATTGACAGAGATTGAGAGAGAGAGAGACAGCGATACCTGTTGGAGTTGGAGCCCCGATCACGGTCCACCGAGAGAGACAGAGAGAGAGAGAGCACTGAGAGAGAGAGAGAGAGATGGAGAGAGAGAGGGGCTGCGAGAGAGACTGAGAGGACAAGGTGGAGAGATCAGAGAGAGATAGAGAGCGAGAGGCGGCGGAGGGTACAAGAGAGAGAGAGAGAGAGAGAGTTCTCAGCTCTCTCACGGGTGCGGGCGCGACTTATTACCAGGTTGAGTAGCGAGTTGGCTACTGAAGTGACGTCGCCAAGTTATGTGGGCCCCACTATGATGTATGTGTTGTATCCACACCGTCCATCCATTTTGAGATATTTTTTTAGGGCATGAGTTAGAGAATGAGGCAGATGAGAAGATGTAGTGGACCTCACGACATTAAACATTGGGAAAGTGATTCCCACCATTGAAACTATCTTAAGGATGACCATAAATTTTTTCTTTTTAAATCCAACTTGTTCAAAAGTTAAAAAAGACATAAAATAAGGTAAAACACAAATATAAGCTTGATCTAAAACTTTCATAGTCGTTAGAAGTTTTTAACGGTGGGTGTCACTGTCCCCACCGTTTTCTGTGTTGGGTCCACTAGAGCTTTGGATTTAGCTTTCGATATTGTCCTAAAATGATCTCTCCGAGTAGATGGAAGGTGTGGATATAAAAAATACATCATAGTGGGGCCTAAAAATGATAGGTATATAAATATCAGGTGGACCACACCACATGAAAACCTTAACCTTGGATATCCATCATTAATATTTCATAGATACATCATAGTGGAGCCTAAAAATGATAGGTATATACTATGATTGTGGGGCCCAGCTTGATGTATGTACATGTTGTCTAACGTTTTGTCAGCTTAATTTAAGTTTATGAGCTTAAAAATAAAGCAGATTCAAATCTTAAGTAGACCATGCCATATGAAACTCTCACTATTAAAAACTTTCTAAGGTTCCCTAAAATGTTCATTTGCCACTTAACATGATGATAAGGTTATACGAGCTTAGACAAAGGAAAAATAAAAATAAAAATCAGCTTAATGCAAAACTTTCGTGGTCCACAAGAAATAATTTTTAATGGTCCATCATCATTGTTCATGTGATACAGTTCACTTCAGATTTTTGGATCTATTTCATTCATGGACCCATAACTTAATATAAGCCGGCAAAATAGATTAACAGGCTTCAACATACAACAGATGCATCAAGATGGCCCCAAGTCATGGCCTAAAGGAAGTACGTGTTACGTAGACTTGATCGAATCAGCTACCATCAAGACATGTTGTTTGCAGCCAGTAAAACACCCCAACTCTGTAAGGCCCACAGAGCATGTGCTATCCACTCCGATCATCAGGTCCTCATGTTTACCACCCCCAAAAACTAGTATGATCTAAAATTCAGGTCCCGATGAGGCCCACCTGATGAACAGATAGGATGTGGTGTTCTTGATGGACACTGGTGTAGCACAAAAATATGGTGGACCATGGAGCTTTGATGTACGATGAGAATTGTTAAGGATTTAGAAACTGGTTTTGTCGGTCATGCGTGGCAACTACGAATGATTCCATTTTCATTCAGGGATTCATTTTCTGCTATACCTCATTGTTGAGTCTCTCTCCTACAGGGGTTGGGTACAAGTACAGCTAACAATTTGATGTGTCTAGAACTTCTACAGGGAGTTACAAAATAGATTGGCGGGACGATGTATGAACTAGCTGCAAAAGTTGACGAGTATGCTCGTGGAATGATCAGTGGGTTTGGTTGAACCCTGTTTGAGGAGCTCATGGGAACTCCCCATGAGGTCGAGCTGTGTTGGCCCCTTCATGATGTGTGTCAAACATCAACACCATGCATTTGATGGGTCCCCTTTAAATTATGGGATATCCCAAAAATCAACCGTGCACTTGGTGGGGCCCCACCTGAAATTTGGATGCGTCTGAAACTTGGTGTGACCCCTCATTCAAGGGGCACACACATAATGGATGCGCTGGATTTGTGAACCACATCTATGTGGGCCCCAAAAATAATTATGAATGTTTTAATGGAGGGTAACCCCTCTAAACTTTTGTATGTGGTCTGGCCCACCATGGGATGGTGCATCTGACTGATGGGGTAGATGTTTTACAAGCATCATGGTGGGGCCCACAGCCATACTAAACGCCGACCGAAATTTAGGGCATGAGCCAAAAAAAAAGAGCCAGATTTAAAGTTCAAGTGGACCACGTCACAAGAAAAAGGGAATCATGATGAATGTATTATATCCAAGTGGGTCTCATCATGATGAATGTGTTATATTGGAGAGATAATTTCACAATAGGATCCAAATAATGAGGCAGATCAAAATCTTTAGTGGACCCCACCACAGAAACAGTGGAGAGAGTGAGGCCCATCGTTGAAACCTTCCTAAGGTCACCGTGATGTTTATTTGAGATCTAACCTGTTCATGAGCTAAAATAGATATTAAATAAGGTAAAATACAAATATCCGCTTGATCTAAAACTTTATGGCGCTTAGAAAGTTTTAATGGTGGACGTCACTCTCTCCACTGTTTTCTGTGATGGGGTGACTTGATCTTTGGATTGACTCATTCTTTGGCTGATACCCTAAAATGGTCTCTCCAAATGAATGGACGGTTTGGATACAAAACATACATAATGGAGGGACCCACAGAATTTGGTGATGTTAGGCTCCCTGGGGCCCACCTTGATGTATATGTTGTATGTCCATCCAGTACATTTTTTTTTTCCAGCTCATTATAGGCCATGATCTTTAGAATGAATAAATAAGATCGAAGCATAAGTGGACCACATCACATGAAAAAGTGCTCATTAACCATTAAAAACTTATGGTAGGCCACAAATTTCTGAATCAAGCCTATATATCTGTTTCCCCTTCCAGGTTTCTTTGACCATATCAACAGTTTGATTGTAAATAAACATTAAAGCAGTCCACAGGCAGTTTTTAACGGCAGGCATTCAATGTCTTCGATCGAGCTGATATTTGGGTTGGATTTCAGGGTTCAAAGGCATATATATAGATTTCAACCCATTCAATGTTGGACCCAAACTAAAAAAAAAAAATTCAGAGAGCTACAGAAGTCTTGGATCAAGCTGATATTTGATTTTTTTCTTCATCCATGTCTTTTTTAAAACTTATTAACATGTTAGATATCAAATAAACATCATAGTGGCCCTAGGAAAGTCTCAACGGTGGGTGTCACTGTCCCCACTGTTTTCGGTGGTGGGGCCACTTGAAATTTGGATACGACTCGTTCTTTTGATCATCCCATAAAATGATCTCTCCAAATGAATGGACAATGTTGATACAATATATACATCATGGTGGGGCACACGAATCTGACTCCTTTTTTAGATCAACGGTTAAAATAATTCATTAAAATGAATGGACGGAGTGGATAAATAACATACATCACAGTGGGCCCCTCAAGAGTTAAAAATGGAAATCGAATTGCGTACTAAGTTACTCGGTACACTCTTATCGTACTGAGTAAACTTTGTTGCTCCCACTCTGAATGTATCTGGTCTATCCAAGCCGTCCATCCATTTTTCCATCTTATTTTAGGGGTTGAGACAAAAATTTAAGCATACCCAAAGATCAAGTGGACCATACCACAGGAAACAGTTGGAATAATGATTTCCATCGTTGAAACCTTTATAGGGTCCACAATGATGTTTATGTCTCATCCAACCTGTTCATCAGATCAGAAAAACATGGATGAAGGGAAATCATAAATACAAGCTTGATCCAAAACTTCTGTGGCCCATAAGAAATTTTCAATGGTAGATGTTCAATTCACACTGTTTCCTGTGGTGTGGTCCAATTGAGGTTTGGATATACTTCATTTTTTGGGTCAAGCCCTAAAATTATCAGGTAAAATGGATGGACGGAGTGGATAAAATACATAAATCAACGTGGACCCCATGGATTTTACTCAGTACAATAAGGGTACTGAGTTACTCGGTACGCAATCCGCTTCCTAAAACCCATCCCCTCCCAAAACAAAAATTCAAACCGCCCCTCCCAAAACCCAAATCCCTCAAAACCCAAATCCCACGCCTGTCCCTCTCCCAACCCTCTCCCTCTCTCCCTCTCTCTCTCTCTCTCTCTTGCGCTCGCGCGCGCGCCCGCGCCCGGCCAACGGTTTTCCAACCTCTCTCCCACAAGCAAATGCTTTCGGTCCTCTGTTTCCCAACACCTCTCTCTCTCTCACTCTCTCTCTCTCTCTTGGTAGGGTTTTGAAATCCCAGCACTCGAAAGAAGAAGAAGAAGAAGAAGGAGAGGAAATCCCGCGAACCATCTACGATCTCTATCTCCTTAAAACAACGAGTAGTCTCTCTCTCTCTCTATGTCGATTTATGAATTTGGGGATTTAGTAATTTATGGATTTTTGATTTGATGTGAACCCTCATTTAGGGCTTACAGATTTGAATGTGGACCCCGAATTGGGGTTTTTCTGATTTAACAAATTAGGGATTTTAGGACTTAGAGATTTGAATGTGGACCCCGAATTTAACTTTTGATCTGTTTCAATATATATATATATATATATATATATATATATATATATATATATATATATATATATATATATAAGATTTAAAAAAACTCAGATTTAATGTTTCAAATATGAGATGCCATATAGTTGATGGAGAGGCTGCCAAACAGCCTCTCCATCAACTATATGAAATACCAAATAGCCTGTATTCTAGATTTCAGAATTTCCTGATTTGAGTCTTCATTTTTGTTATTTTTTATTTCCATTTTAGATTTAGAATCTCTTAATTGGTTGTTCAGTTAGTTTCCTATTTTAGTAGAAATTGTATCAATCTGTTTATGTTCTTATCATAGCATAAGTAATCTAAAAATAGTAAATTCTAGATTAGTAATGTCTTTTGTATCGCTATCTTTGGTATTTGACTATCTAAAGACCTCTAAGGCATATGTAGGGAGGGAGTTGATGAATTTTGGAAACTGAATGGAAATTTTTATTTTCTCTTATGATGGGAATTGTTAATCTTTTGTTGAGATGCCATTAGAACTGTTGGTAAGATTCCATTAGAACTGTTTGTGAGATGCCATTGGATTGGTTTAGTGATTGTACTTATCCATTATTTTTAATTTTCCTATATCTATGTGTGCATTCGTGAAGAACTCTTAGCTTCATGTCTACCATGGAAAGGTTCAAGATTTAGCCCGATTTCCATTTCATCACCACGGTGTATGACTAATGGGCTTTATGTATATTTTTCTGTCAAAGATCCATTCTCTATGTAACTAAAACAAGAAAAAGAAAAGAAGAGAACAAAAAAGCTCTATTCTCTATGTATTTGATGCTCAATTGAAATTGCTTCTTTTGTAACCTAGGACCAGAAAGCTTGAAGGAGCTTTCAATGGGCCCTTTAGGCTTGTTATGTTCAGTGTTAAGATTTCATCAGGAAAAGATGAAATGACCTAAAAAAAGGGACCAAATCTACAGGCAAAGATGACGAGAAATGACCTGAAATGCAAATCCTGGGCCTACCTGCAACAATCCTTCCTTTGATTGATGAAAACTCAGAGAAAAAAAAAAAAGAATAGTCCTTTTCCCAAACTGACTACTCCTTGCTTTTCTAAAGGAAACTATTTTACAACTTTGATGTGTTGCAAAATGATAAATTGTTTCCCTCCTTCCATGATAGACCATGAACCCATGATCAGAGCTCAATACTTAAGTTATAATGGAACTTTTATGGGTTTGTCCTTTAGACCACATATGGAAGTAATTTAGGTAATATTTAGAATCCATGAAATTGAATTAGGCCCATTAAATGCAACTTACAGTTTGACATGTGTAAGAGCTCTCCATCTGTATATGAAATTGAATCTTGAGTTGCAATTAGGTGGCAATAGTTGTTTACCAATGGAGTATGCCTTGTCTGGCTTTCTTTGTCTAGAGAGTGTTAGTGTAAAGTGTGTGTGTTAAGTGACTCTTTTAATATACTCATTTACAAATTATATGATATACAGGTACATACTAGTTGTTTCTGTCTTCTCTTTCTAGTTGAATAGACTATCAGACTGTGTGAATGATGCTCAACTTGGTTCACTTGAAAATGTGTGAATGATGCTTGACTTGGTTCACTTGAACATGTATGAATAATGCTTGACTTGGTTCACTTGAGCATGGGTGTATGGTGCATATGTTGTAATTTATAGATTTGTAAGTTAGATAATTAGTTACTTGTTTGAGGATTTCTATGGGGCCATACATAGATATGGTGTGTTTTTGGTGGCATAAAAATCGCTCAAATTGTCCCATTTTGGACAGTTCAATGTTAAATGGATAGTATGCTTTCATGTAATCTATTTAAATGTATATGCCTGATCCGCGGTCCATCTCCTCATTTCTCTCTAGGTATGTTTCTTCTATTTTGTATCCAATGTCAAATATCTTTACATTGTTTTAGATATTTGGCATCGGAATGTAATGTAAGATCAACTTATATGGAGAGGCATGTGGAGATGCTACCGGATTTTTGGCATGGACGTTTAAGTGAGAATATGAAAGTATTACAATCTATCCAATCTTGGATGAGTAACTAATTTAGGATTTAATTGTATCATCTCAAAATTGATGGAGTAGACCCGGATGTGCGTCGGAGCTATCTGGATGTTGAGTGGGGGTCTCTGGAAGGTGGGAACCGCTGTTATGACAATGATGAAACTGTCCATTTCTTATAGACAACATTGGAGGGGCCTGGCTAATTGGAGCAGGTCGTGTTTATATCTGTATTTGCTTGAAATTGATGGATCAGACCCGGATGTGCGTCGGAGCTATCCGGATGTTGAGCGGGGGTCCGTGGAAGATGAAAACCGCTGTTATGACCATGATGAAGCTGTCCATTCCTATGGACAGCATTGGAGGGGCCTGGCCAATTGGAGTAGGCCGTGTTTATATCTGTATTTGCATGAAATTAACGGAGTAGACCCGGAGGTGCGTCGGAGCTATCCGGATGTTGAGCGGGGGTCCCTGGAAGATGGGAACAGTTGTTATGACTTTGAAAGGGCCCGGCCAATGGGAGCAAGCTGTGTTTATACCTGTATTTGCAGGGACAACACCCTTGACTTGTAACCTAAACCTATTCTCAAATCCCAAAACCTATAAATAAAACCTAAACCTATAACCTAAACCTATAAACTATAACCTAAGCCTATAACCTAAACTCAATTTCCTAAACTTTAACCTACAACCTAACCTAAACCTATACTTATAACCTAAACCTATTCCCAAATCCCAAAACATATAACCTTAACCTAAACCTAATGCTATAACCAAAACCTATTCTCAAATCCCTAAACCTAAACCTAAACCGATTCTCAAATACCTAAACATAAACCTAAACCCTAATGTACTCTCAAATCCCTAAACCTAAACCTACACCTAATCCTAATCTCAAGTCCCTAGCCTAAACCTAAACCTAAACTTGAAAACCCAAACCTAAACCCAATCCTGAACCCGAACCCGATTTCCTAAACCTAAACCTTGACCTATTCTCAATTCCCTAAAGCTATAACCTATAACCTAAACCTAAACCTATAACCCTAACCTAAACCTAAAACCTAAACCTAAAGCTAAAGCTAAACCGATAGCCTTAACCTAAACCAAAACCTATAACCTAAACCTTAACCTGTAACATATAACTTGTAACCTAAACTTATAATCTATAACCTAACCGAAACCTATACTTATAACCTAAACCTATTCTCAAATCCTAAAACCTATAACTAAAACCTAAACCTCAACCAAAAACCTATAACCTAACCTAAACCTAAACCTATAACCTAAACCTATTCTCAAATCCCTAAACCTAAACCTAAAGCTATAACCTAAACCTAATCTCAAATCCGTAAACCTAAACCTAAAGCTATAACTTAAACCTATTCTCAAATCCCTAAACCTAAACCTAAACCTTAATGTACTCTCAAATCCCTAAACCTAAACCTACACCTAATCCTAATCTCAACTCCCTAGCCTAAACCTAAACCTAAACTTGAAAACCCAAACCTAAACCCGATCCCGAACCCGAACCCGATTTCCTAAACCTAAACCTTGACCTATTATCAATTCCCTAAAGCTATAACCTATAACCTAAACCTAAACCTATAACCCTAACCTAAACCTAAACCTAAAGCTAAACCTATAGCCTTAACCTAAAACAAAACCTATAATCTAAACCTTAACCTGTAACCTATAACCTGTAACCTAAACTTATAACCTATAACCTAACCGAAACATATACTTATAACCTAAACCAAATCTCAAATCCCAAAACCTATAACTATAACCAAAACCTTAACCAAAAACCTATAACCTAATCTAAACCTAAACCTATAACCTAAACCTATTCTCAAATCCCTAAAGCTAAACCTAAACCTATAACCTAAACCTATTCTCAAATCCCTAAACCTAAACCTAAACCTTAATGTACTGTCAAATCCCTAAACCTAAACCTACACCTAATCCTAATCTCAACTCCCTAGCCTAAACCTAAACCTAAACTTGAAAACCCAAACCTAAACCCAATCCCAAACCCGAACCCGATTTCCTAAATCTAAACCTTGACCTATTCTCAATTCCCTAAAGCTATAACCTACAACCTAAACATAAGCCTATAACCCTAACCTAAACCAAAAACCTAAACCTAAAGCTAAAGCTAAACCTATAGCCTTAACCTAAACCAAAACTTATAACCTAAACCTTAACCTGTAACCTATGACGTGTAACCTAAACATATAACCTATAACCTAACCGAAACCTATACTTATAACCTAAGCGTATTCTCAAATCCCAAAACCTATAAGTATAACCTAAACCATAACCAAAAACCTATAACCTAACCTAAACCTAAACCTATAACCTAAACCTATTCTCAAATCCCAAAACCTAAACCTAAACTTATAACCTAAACCTATTCTCAAATCCCTAAACCTAAACCTAAACCTTAACGTACTCTCAAATTCCTAAACCTAAACCTACACCTAATCCTAATCTCAACTCCCTAGCCTAAACCTAAACCTAAACTTGAATACCCAAACCTAAACCTGATCCCGAACCCGAACCCGATTTCCTAAACCTAAACCTTGACCTATTCTCAATTCCCTAAAGCTATAACCTATAACCTAAACCTAAACCTATAAACCTAACCTAAACCAAAAACCTAAACCTAAAGCTAAAGCTAAACCTATAGCCTTAATCGAAACCAAAACCTATAACCTAAACCTTAACCTATAACCTATAACATGTAACCTATACTTATAACCTAAACCAAATCTCAAATCCCAAAACCTATAACTATAACCTAAACCTTAACCAAAAACCTATAACCTAACCTAAACCTAAACCTATAAACTTAACCTAAACCTAAACCTATAACCTTAACCTTAACATATAACCTTAACCTAAACCTAAAGCTATAATCTAAACCTATTCTCAAATCCGTAATCCTAAAGCTAAACCTTAATGTACTCTCAAATCCCTAAACCTAAACCTTCACCTAATCCTAATCTCAACTCCGTAGCCTAAACCTAAATCTAAACTTGAAAACCCAAACCTAAACCCGATCCCGAACCCAAACCCGATTTCCTAAACCTAAACCTTGACCTATTCTCAATTCCCTGAAGTTATAACCTATAACCTAAACCTAAACCTATAACCCTAACCCAAACCTAAAACCCAAACCTAAACCTAAAACCAAAACCTAAACCTAAAGTAAAACCTATAGCCTTAACCTAAACCAAAACCTACGACCTAAACTTTAACCTATAACCTATAACCTGTAACCTAAACTTATAACCTATAACCCAACTGAAACCTACACTTATAACCTAAACCTATTCTCAAATCCTAAAACCTATAACTATAACCTAAACCTTAACCAAAAACCTATAACCTAACCTAAACCTAAACCTAAACCTATAACCTTAAACTTAACATATAACCTTAACCTAAACCTAAAGTTATAACCTAAACCTATTCTCAAATCCCTAAACCTAAACCTAAACCTTAATGTACTCTCAAATCCCTAAACCTAAACCTACACCTAATCCTAATCTGAACTTCCTAGCCTAAACCGAAACCTAAACTTGAAAACCCAAACCTAAACCTGATCCCGAACCCGAACCCGATTTCCTAAACCTAAACCTTGACCTATTCTCAATTCCCTAAAGCTATAACCTATAAACTAAACCAAAACCTATAACCCTAACCTAAACCAAAAATCTAAACCTAAAGCTAAAGCTAAACCTATAGCCTTAACCTGAACCAAAACTAATAACCTAAACCTTAACCTATAACCTACAACCTGTGACCTAACTTATAACCTATGACTTAACCGAAACCTATACTTATAACCTAAACGTATTCTCAAATTCCAAAACCTATAACTATAACCTAAACCTTAACCAAAAACCTATAACCTAAACTAAACATAAACCTATAACCTAAACCTATTCTCAAATCCCAAAACATAAACCTAAACTTATAACCTAAACCTATTCTCAAATCCCTAAACCTAAACCTAAACCTTAATGTACTCTCAAATCCCAAAACCTAAACCTAAACTTATAACCTAAACCTATTCTCAAATCCCTAAACCTAAACCTAAACTTGAAAACCCAAACCTAAACCCCATCCCGAACCCGAACCCGATTTCCTAAACCTAACCCTTGACCTATTCTCAATTCCCTAAAGCTATAACCTATAACTTAAACCTAAACCTATAACCCTAACCTAAACCTAAAACCTAAACTTAAAGCTAAAGCAAAACCTATAGCCTTAACCTAAAACAAAACCTATAACCTAAACCTTAACCAATAACCTATAACCAGTAACCTAAACTTATAACCTATAACCTAACCGAAACCTATACTTATAGCCTAAAACTATTCTCAAATCCCAAAAACTAAAACTATAACCTAAACCTTAACCAAAAACCTATAACCTAACCTAAACCTAAACCTATAAACTTAACCTAAACCTAAACCTATAACCTTAACCTTAACATATAACCTTAACCTAAACCTAAAGCTATAACCTAAACCTATTCTCAAATCCCTAAACCTAAACCTAAACCTATAACCTAAACCTATTCTCAAATCCTTAAACCTAAACCTAAACCAAAACCATAATGTACTCTCAAATCCCTAAACCTAAACCTACACCTAATCCTAATCTCAACTCCGTAGCCTAAACCTAAAACCTAAACTTGATAACCCAAATCTAAACCCAATCCTGAACCCAAACCCGATTTCCTAAACCTAAACCTTGACCTATTCTCAATTCCCTAAAGCTATAACCTATAACCTAAACCTAAACCTATAACCCAAACCTAAACCTAAAACCTAAACCTAAAGCTAAAGCTAAACCTATAGCTTTAACCTAAACCAAAACCTATAACATAAACTTTAACCTATAACCTATAACCTGTAACCTAAACTTATTAACTATAACCTAACCGAAACCTATACTTATAACCTAAACCTATTCTCAAATCCCAAAACCTATAACTATAACCTAAACCTTAACCAAAAACCTATAACATAGCTTAAACCTAAACTAATAAACTTAACCTAAACTTAAACCTTTAACATTAAACTTAACATACGACCTTAACCTAAACCTAATGCTATAACCTAAACCAATAGCCTAAACTTATTCTCAAATTCCTAAACCTAAACTTAAACCTTAATGTACTCTCAAATCCCTAAACCTAAAACTACACCTAATCCTAATCTCAACTCCCTAGCATAAATCGAAACCTAAACTTGAAAACCCAAACCTAAACCTGATCCCGAACCCGAACCCGATTTCCTAAACCTAAACCTTAACCTATTCTCAATTCCCTAAAGCTATAACCTATAACCTAAACCTAAACCTATAACCCTAACCTAAACCTAAAACCTAAACCTAAAGCTAAAGCTAAACCTGTAGCCTTAACCTAAACCAAAACCTATAACCTAAACCTTAACCTGTAACCTATAACTTGTAACCTAAACTTTTAACCTATAACCTAACCGAAACCTATACTTATAACCTAAACCTATTCTCAAATCCCAAAACCTATAACTATAATCTAAACCTTAACCAAAAACATATAACCTATTATCAAATCCCTAAACCGAAACCTAAACCTATAACCAAAACCTATTCTCAAATCCCTAAACCTAAACCTAAACCTTAATGTACTCGCAAATCCCTAAACCTAAACCTACACCTAATCCTAATTTCAACTCCCTAGCCTAAACCTAAACCTAAACTTGAAAACCCAAACCTATACCCGATCTTGAACTCGAACCCGATTTCCTAAACCTAAACCTTGACTTATTCTCAATTCGCTAAAGCTATAACCTATAATCTTAACCTTAACCTATAACCCTAACCTAAACCTAAAACCTAAACCTAAAGCTAAAGCTAAACCTATAGACTTAACCGAAACCAAAACCTATAACCTAAACCTTAACCTATAACCTATAACCTGTAACCTAAACTTATAACCTAAACCTATTCTCAAATCCCATAACCTATAACTAAAACCTAAACATTAACCAAAAATCTATAACCTAACCTAAACCTAAACATATAAACTTAACCTAAACCTAAACCTATAACCTTAACCTTAACATATAACCTTAACCTAAACCTAAAGCTATAACCTAACCTATTCTCAAATCCCTAAACCTAAACCTAAACCTATAACTTAAACCTATTCTCAAATCCCTAAACTGAAACCTAAACCTTAATGTACTCTCAAATCCCTAAACCTAAACCTACACCTAATCCTAATCTCAACTCCCTAGCCAAAACCTAAACCTGAACTTGAAAACCCAAACCAAAACCCGATCCCGAACTCGAACCCGAACACGATTTCCTAAACCTAAACCTTGACCTATTCTCAATTCCCTAAACCTAAACCTATAACCCTAACCTAAACCTAAAACCTAAACCTAAAGCTAAAGCTAAACCTATAGCCTTAACCTAAACCAAAACCTATAACCTAAACCTTAACCTATAACCTATAACCTGTAACCTAAACTTATAACCTATAACCTGATCGAAACCTATACTTATAACCTAAATCTATTCTCAAATCCCAAAACCTATAACTATAACCTAAGCCTAAACCAAAAACTTATAACCTAACCTAAACCTAAACCTATAAACTTAACCTAAACCTAAACCTATAACCTTAACCTTAACATATAACCTTAACCTAAACCTAAAGCAATAACCTAAACCTATTCTCAAATCCCTAAACCTAAACCTAAACCTATTCTCAAATCCATAAACCTAAACCTAAACCTTAATGTACTCTCAAATCCCTAAACCTAAACCTACACCTAATCCTAATCTCAACTCCCTAGCCTAAACCTAAACCTACACCTAATCCTAATCTCAACTCCCTAGCCTAAACCTAAACCTAAACTTGAAAACCCAAACCAAAACCCGATCCCGAACCCAAACCCGATTTCCTAAACCTAAACCTTGACCTATTCTCAATTCCCTAATGCTATAACCTATAACATAAACCTAAACCTATAACCCTAACCTAAACCGAAAACCTAAACCTAAAGCTAAAGCTTAACCTATAGCCTTAACCTAAATCAAAACCTATAACCTAAACCTTAACCTGTAACCTATAACCTGTAACCTAAACATATAACCTATAACCTAACCGAAACCTATACTTATAACCTAAACCTATTCTCAAATCCCATAACCTATAACTATAACCTAAACCTTAACCAAAAATCTATAACCTAACTTAAACCTAAACCTATAATCTAAACCTATTCTCAAATCCCTAAACCTAAACCTAAACCTATAACCTAAACCTATTCTCAAATCCCTAACCCTAGACCTAAACCTTAATGTACTCTCAAATCCCTAAACCTAAACCTACACCTAATCCTAATCTCAACTCCCTAGCCTAAACCTAAACCTAAACTTGAAAACACAAACCTAAACCCGATCCCGAACCCGAACCCAATTTCCTAAACCTAAACCTTGACCTATTCTCAATTCCCTAAAGCTATAGCCTATAACCTAAACCTAAACCTATAACCCTAACCTAAACCTAAAACCTAAACTTAAAGCTAAAGCTAAACCTATAGCCTTAACATAAACCTATAACTTAAACCTTAACCTATAACCTATAACCTGTAACCTAAACTTATAACCTATAACTTAACCGAAACCTATACTTATAACCTAAACCTATTCTCAAATCCCAAAACCTATAACTATAACCTAAACCTTAACCAAAAACTGATTACCTAACTTAAACCTAAACCTATAAACTTAACCTAAACCTAAACCTATAACCTTAACCTTAACATATAACCTTAACCTAAACCTAAAGCTATAACCTAAACCTATTCTCAAATACCTAAACCTGAACCTAAACCTATTCTCAAATCCCTAAACATAAACCTAAACCTTAATGTACTCTCAAATCCCTAAACCTAAACCTACACCTAACCCTAATCTCAACTCTCTAGCCTAAACCTAAACCTAAACTTGAAAACCCAAACCTAAACCCGATCTCGAACCCGAACCCGATTTCCTAAACATAAACCGTGACCTATTCTCAATTCCCTAAAGCTATAACCTATAACCTAAACCTAAACCTATAACCCTAACCTAAACCTAAAACCTAAACCTAAACCTAAAGCTAAACCTAAAGCCTTAACCTAAACCAAAACTTATAACCTAAACCTTAACCTATAACCTATAACCTGTAACCTAAACTTATAACCTATAACCTGATCGAAACCTATACTTATAACCTAAATCTATTCTCAAATCCCAAAACCTATAACTATAACCTAAACCTAAACCAAAAACTTATAACCTAACCTAAACTTAAACCTATAAACTTAACCTAAACCTAAACCTATAACCTTAACCTTAACATATAACCTTAACCTAAACCTAAAGCTATAACCTAAACCTATTCTCAAATCCCTAAACCTAAACCTAAACCTATTCTCAAATCCATAAACCTAAACCTAAACCTTAATGTACTCTCAAATCCCTAAACCTAAAACTACACCTAATCCTAATCTCAACTCCCTAGCCTAAACCTAAACCTACACCTAATCCTAATCTCAACTCCCTAGCCTAAACCTAAACCTAAACTTGAAAACCCAAACCAAAACCCGATCCCGAACCCAAACCCGATTTCCTAAACCTAAACCTTGACATATTCTCAATTCCCTAATGCTATAACCTATAACTTAAACCTAAACCTATAACCCTAACCTAAACCTAAAACCTAAACCTAAAGTTAAAGCTTAACCTATAGCCTTAACCTAAACCAAAACCTATAACCTAAACCTTAACCTGTAACCTATAACTTGTAACCTAAACTTATAACCTATAACCTAACCGAAACCTATACTTATAACCTAAACCTATTCTCAAATCCCATAACCTATAACTATAACCTAAACCTTAACCAAAAACCTATAACCTAACCTAAACCTAAACCTATAATCTAAACCTATTCTCAAATCCCTAAACCTAAACCTAAACCTATAACCTAAACCTATTCTCAAATCCCTAACCCTAAACCTAAACCTTAATGTACTCTCAAATCCCTGAACCTAAACCTACACCTAATCCTAATCTCAACTCCCTAGCCTAAACCTAAACCTAAACTTGAAAACCCAAACCTAAACCCGATCCCGAACCCGAACCCAATTTCCTAAACCTAAACCTTGACCTATTCTCAATTCCCTAAAGCTATAACCTATAACCTAAACCTAAACCTATAACCCTAACCTAAACCTAAAACCTAAACTTAAAGCTAAAGCTAAACCTATAGCCTTAACATAAACCTATAACCTAAACCTTAACCTATAACCTATAACCTGTAACCTAAACTTATAACCTATAACCTAACCGAAACCTATACTTATAACCTAAACCTATTCTCAAATCCCAAAACCTATAACTATAACCTAAACCTTAACCAAAAACCTATAACCTAACATAAACCTAAACCTATAAACCTAACCTAAACCTAAACCTAAAGTTATAACCTAAACCTATTCTCAAATCCCTAAACCTAAACCCAAACCTATAACCTAAACCTATTCTTAAATCCCTAAACCTAAACCTAAACCTTAATGTACTCTCAAATCCCTAAACCTAAACCTACACCTAATCCTAATCTCAACTCCCTAGCCTAAACCTAAGCCTAAACTTGAAAACCCAATCCTAAACCCGATCCCGAACCCAAACCCAATTTCCTAAACCTAAACCTTGACGTATTCTCAATTCCCTAAAGCTATAACCTATAACCTAAACCTAAACCTATAACCCTAACCTAAACCTAAAACCTAAACCTAAAGCTAAAGCTAAACCTATAGCCTTAACCTAAACCAAAACCTATAACCTAAACCTTAACCTATAACCTATAACCTGTAACCTAAACTTATAACCTATAACCTAACCGAAACCTATACTTATAACCTAAACCTATTCTCAAATCCCAAAACCTATAACTATAACCTAAACATTAACCAAAAATCTATAACCTAGCCTAAACCTAAACCTATAAACTTAACCTAAACCTAAACCTATAACCTTAACCTTAACATATAACCTTAACCTAAACCTAAAGCTATAACCTAAACCTATTCTCAAATCCCTAAACCTAAACCTAAACCTATTCTCAAATCCCTTAACTTAAACCTAATCCTTAATGAACTCTCAAATCCCTAAACCTAAACCTAGACCTAATCCGAATCTCAACTCCCTACCCTAAACCTAAACCTAAACTTGAAAACCCAAACCTAAACCCGATCCTGAACCCAAACCCGATTCCTAAACCTAAACCTTGACCTATTCTCAATTCCCTAAAGATATAACCTATAACCTAAACCTACACATATAACCCTAACCTTAGCCTAAAACCTAAACCTAAACCTAACGCTAAACTTATAGCCTTAACCTAAACCAAAACCTATGACCTAAACCTTAACCTATAACCTATAACCTGTAACCTAAACTTATAACCTATAACCTAACCTAAACCTATACTTATAACTTAAACTTATTCTCAAATCCCAAAACTTATAACTATAACCTAAACCTTGACGAAAAACCTATAACCTAACCTAAACCTAAACCTATAACCTAAACCTATTCTCAAATCCCTAAACCTAAACCTAAACCTATAACCTAAACCTATTCTCAAATCCCTAAACCTAAACTTAAACCTTAATGTATTCTCAAATCCCTAAACCTAAACATACACCTAATCCTAATCTCAACTCCCTAACCTAAACCTAAACCTAAACTTAAAAACCCAAACCTAAATCCGATCCCAAACCCGAACCCGATTTCCTATACTTATAACCTTAACCTATACTATAACGTTAACCTATACCCTGTACTTATAACCTTAACCTAAACTTATAACCTTAACCTAAATCGATTCTCAAATCCTAAAACCTAAACTTATAACCTAAACCTAAACCTTAACTTATAACCTTATCCTAAACCTATAACCTATGACCTATAATCTATAACCTAAACTCAAATCCCTAAACCTAAACCTACACCTAATCCTAATCTCAACTCCAATTCCCTAAACTTAAACCTAAACTTATACCTAGTCTCTATTCCCTAAACCTAAACATATAACCTAAACCTATAACCTAGCCTAATCTTAAAGCTATTTTCGTAAACTGACTTTAGCATTTTCATTGTAGACATGGATAAGAGTTGGATGTGAGCTAAGAACAGGTTTGGCCCAGAGTATAAAAAGGGGGTTCAAGAGTTCATGGAATTTACGCGAAATCGGGCAGATTCAAGGAATAGGATTAGGTGTCCATGTCGAAAATGCAAGAACATGATATATAAGACTTTAGACAAAGTAGAGGATGATTTGTTCATAGTTGGGATTGACTAGGGTTACACTTGGTGGATCTATCATGGTAAAGATATGACCCATAGAGTTGAACCCTCTAAAGTCCTTGCTGACCCAATTGTGTCGGATGACGAGGATGAAAATGTTGACGAAATGCAAGATATCATAGAGGATGTGTTCAGGGGAACAACTGCGGATACTAATTTTGTAGCGACAAGCAGCAGCTAAGAGATTCCTCCAATGGGTGATGTCGAATCAGAAAAGTTTAGTAGGTTGTTGAGGAATGCGCAACGTCCACTTTATCCGGGGTGTGAGAACTTCTCCAAGTTAAATTTTCTTACAAAGTTACCTCATTTGAAGACAATAAATCGTTGGAGCAACAAATAATTCGATATGTTGCTTCAGTTGTTGAAAAAAGCGTTACCGGATGGTGAGACATTGCCAAAGTCTCATTACGAGGTAAAATCCTTGATGCGAGACTTGGGCCTTGGTTATGAACTCATACATGCAAGTATAAATGATTGTTTATTATATCAAAAAAAGCACGATAAGGCTGAAGAGTGTCAAGAATGTGAAGAGTCTAGGTGGAAGAATGACAGAGCCAGGTGTAAGAAAATCCTGCGAAAAGTGTTAAGGTACTTCTCATTGAAACCCAGATTGCAAAGATTGTTTATATCTCGTAAGATGGCTGAAGATATGAGGTGGCATAAGGAGAAACGAGTTCATGATGATAGTACACTGAGGCACCCTGCGGACGCTGAAGCCTGGTAAAATTTTGACAAGCAACATAACTGGTTTGTAGAGGATTCTCGCAATGTTCGACTAGGCCTTGCAAGTGATGGTTTTAATCCATTTGGTAATATGAGTAGGTCATACAATATGTGGTCAGTGGGTACTTGTGCCCTACAATTTTCCTCCTTGGTTGTATATGAATGAGTCATTTTTCATGATGTCATTACTTATTCCTGGACCCAGGTCACCTTGGAATGATATTGATGTGTATTTGCGATCGTTAGTAGACGAGTTAAACGAGTTGTGGAGTCAAGGTGTACAAACGTATGATACATTTACAGGACAGACATTTCGATTACATGTAGCAGTCTTGTGGACAATAAATGACTTTTTCGCGTATGGAAATTTGTCTGGGTGGAGCACGAAGGGCAAGTTGGCTTGTCCTACATTTGGTATTGAGACTTGTTCATTGTCATTGAAGCATGGTAGGAAAACGTGTTATATGGGCTATTGTCGCTTCCTTCCAAGCGATCATAGTTGGCGTAGGAAGACGATGATCTTTGATGGCAAACAAGATCATAGGCCACCTTCGAAAGAGCTATCTGGAGAAGACGTGATGAAGTAACTGAGTAACATTGGAGAAGTTAGATTTGGTAAGGCATCACACTTAAAGAAGAGGAAATGTACAGTATTGGACTATAACTAGAGAAAGAAGAGCATCTTTTTTGAGTTGCCTTATTAAAGTGATTGAAATTATGACACAACTTGGATGTCATGCATATTGAGAAAAATATATGTGACAATGTCTATGGAACATTGATGAACATATAGAAGAAAATAAAAGACAGTTTTAAGGCTCGATTGGATCTACAAGAAATGGATTTAAGGAAAGGGTTGCACTTGCAACCACATGAAAATTCGTATACTATACCAGCAGCCTGCTATACGTTGATAAAACTAGAGAGAGAGTATTTATGTGAATGGTTGAGATCGGTGAAGTTTTTCAATAGGTATGCATCAAACATATCTCGACGCGTAAACGTTACGGACTGTAAGGTAACAGGAATAGAAAGTCATGATTGTCACGTCCTTCTACAACGCCTACTGTCGATTGCGATTCGTGGATTCTTGAGCAAGGATATCAGTGCGGCACTGATTGAGTTGGGAATATTCTTTAAGGATTTGTGTTCGAGATCGTTGAATATAGATGTTATAAAACGACTAGAGAGGGACATTGCCGTAATCCTTTACAAACTTGAAAGAATATTTCCACCTGCATTTTTCAATATCATGGTACACCTAGCGATTCACTTACCGCACGAGGCGAAGCTTGCAGGCCTAGTACAATATCGTTGGATGTATCCGATTGAAAGGTGGTACCAATATATTAAAATTGTTATTCATTCCATAAACTACATATATCCATGTTTTCATACGTATAACATAATGGTTTTGTGTATATATACCTTCACACACTGAAACGATTTATGAGGAATAAGGCACGACCGAAGGGGTCGATAGCTGAGGCGTACATTGATAATGAGTGCTTTACATTTTGCTCCATATATCTTCATGGCATAGAGACTAGATTCAACCGAGAAGATCGGAATGCCGATGAAGGGCAGGAGCATGAACAAGGACTCATATCTGTATTTGCACGTAACGTTTGTCCTTTAGGATCCCCAATATTTCAGGATATGGACCTTGGGGATCTAGCAAAGGCACGGTGGTATGTGTTGCATAATTGTGAAGAAATAGAGCTGTACTTGGAGTGAGTCTTCCCTCGATTATTATTTTCTCTACATATGATGATCTTAATGTTTCTTGCTGATGACGTGCCACTTATGTGTAGCGAACACATAGACGAGATGAAGTCCAAATTTTCCACAAATTATGATCGAATGCATCAGGATCAGTTTCCAGAATGGTTCACCAAACGTGTAAGATTTCACATTGTATCTCACCACACTTAGCATTTTTGTTGTATTGCACATTATTTCAACTTATGAAAATTCCTAAACAATTATATTATGTACATGATATTAGATGAAGATGTTGCGCACGAGTAACTCTGCGGATGCGTTTGATGCATTATACTCACTGGCATGTGGCCCTGATAGACGTGTATCTAGATATACAGGTTGTATTGTAAACGGGATTCGGTTCCACACCGAAGAATGTGAGAAGTATAGGACCACACAAAATAGTGGGGTGGTTGTGAAGGGAACAAATGAGGAGGATGAAATTGACTTTTATGGCATTTTGACAGATATTATTGAGCTAAGTTATTGTATGAGAAAGCGAGTGTACTTATTTAGATGTGATTGGTGGGACATTGGAAATAAGAAGTTAGGAATACAAACTGACAACTACTCTACGAGCATAAATTTATCTCGGAAGTGGTTTAAGAACGACCCATTTGTCCTCACCAGCCAAGCCGAACAAGTATTTTACCTTGCTGACACCAGGTTAGGTGGCTCTTGGTATGTGGTGCAGAAATAAAGCCCAGAAAAGTATTTGACGTTCCCGTACCAAAAGTTGAAGATAGCGAGGACGGGGGAAATGACACGTTTAGGGTTGAAGAAGCATATCAAGAAGACGTGCCATTTAGGGATACATGGATTAATTCAAGTGTTGATATTGATGTGGTGCAATTAGATAGAGATGATGTGCCACCTGATCATGTTAATGCCTCAATAATACGTGATATTGTTACAAATGATAGCGGTTTCATTGATGACGACGTTACGAACAATGAGGATGAAATACTGATCAGTGATAGTGATGGTGAAGAAATAGCCCTAAGCGATAGTGATACAGACGACGATTATTAAATATACACATGGTTTACATGTCATTTTTCAATTCGAATAATTTATGTATTCCATGTATATGTGAAAATTATAAGTCATGATTAATTCTTTTTATTGACTTGTTTATAATCCACATTTGTAGTTGAGTCAATTTCTGATCATGTCATCCTTAAACCGGAGCGTAGCAGAATCACGCAACATACTTCATCAGCTGTTGCAGATGGATGTTTCGGTCCTATCTTCTTCTGGTAGGGCCATAAAGATACCAGGTCTGGTCGATGAGTGTAGAGTGGAATATATCGACGATGACTTAGAGGAAAGATTATGTCATCTCAAAAAAATTTCGGGGCTGATGGAGATATATAACCGCGGAAAACGAGATATGGAAGATGTGACTCTATCACTTGCACATCTGAATGGAGTCCCAAGAGACCAGATTTCTCCTATTGTGACTGGCATGTTGACTATAAATATGTTAAGTGCTTCACACGAAATGACATATGCGTCTGAAGCAAACGATAGCTTACGCAGGGAGTACTTCAGATAGTTTACCTCAAAGTTGTTTCATATTACAACAAAATATGTGTATTTAATCTAGAATGACAATGTATAATGAAATTTTCAAATGTTATAAATTAAAGTTTACAGTTTTATTATATTCTGCTTGCATTATAGTGTAATGGTCTAATCATATTTTAATCATCTTTCTAAGCATAAGCACAAATACATTGTACCGTCAACACTACTTATATAATATTTTAGTATATTCCACTTGTATTGACATTGTTTAAATTTATAAGTTTGTAATTCGAACATATTCAGTGATGGCACCAGGTGGGAGAGTACGTCGTTCGCGTACTGGATCTACCCCTTCTACCCGTGATGCAACGGAGCCAGCATTGCCGTCACATGTTGCATCGCAGGCGTCTGATCTCTCAGTTGCGCATACACCGGGCACTGCATGTAAGTCTAGACGTATATTTCTTTTAATGATTTCTGTTTATGTTTAGACTTACATATTTCTTTTGCAACAGCGTCGTTGACCAGCCGACAAGGATGTGGACCCACGCGCGGGTTGCTTTTAGAGCGACTTATGTGTGAGGGCAGGGTGACGGTAGAGTTCCCACAGGACTGCATTAGACCTGTTGGGAATAATATCCTGTTGTTTACGTCGGAGGTTGGTGTCTTATGCCGATCTCTGATCCCCCACCACTCCCCGTTGGGGAGACGTGACAGATGATGTGTAGTTCATCCGTCAGCACTTTCAGGTAAATTTTAGTAAATTAAAATTTATTTTTTAAAAGTTTATTTACGGTTAAGTTATTTTCTTAATAAGTTTATTATCTTAATTTATTATTTACGAAACTGCAGGATAAATTTGACTTGGATTTGAGTGTTCTGCACATCTCTCATGCCGTCGACGACATGATGAAGGAGCGGTTCAAGGATTACCGTAATAAGTTACACCGGCAGTACAAGCGGTGTATGAGCCACGATGAGGCCATACAGTCCGCACCGCTGCACGTGACCGATGAGGACTGGCGAATACTCTGCAATAGGTTTTCGTCTGATTCTTTTCAGGTAATATTTATATATTTATGATATCAGAATGCAATAATTAAATTCACAATTAATAATAATGTATTATAAATAATGTATTTGAAGAGGAGCAAAATAAATTCTGACAATAGAGGAAAGTTAGAAGTGAACCACATAGCTAGTTCAAAGTTATTTGTACGACTTTGTCACGACATGGTAATAAAGTACTGGTAATTATTATGTTTATATATTCTTTCTATGCATTTATATTAATTCTATTGTCTTTTCGATTGCGTAGCGAGATTTCGTCACTGGCCAGGAGCCTGGACCAGTAGACTTCTACAAAGGGACTCACTGTCGGCAAGCGACAGGATCTTGGGTACATCCTAGAGCTAGTGAGATTTGGGTAAAGATCCTTATATTGTAAAATTTATTTGTATTAAATTATAATAATGTCATTTATTATGAAACTTCATATGTTTTCATTACAGGAGGAGATGGACACCTTACGCAGTCAGCCCACTCCCCATGGTACTCAGAAGAGTGAGCCAGAGATCCTGAGTCAGGTGCTTGGCACCCATTCTGAATATGTGCGTGGGTTTGGCCATGGTGCCAAGCTCATGGTACCCGTTAGAGCTGCCTCCAGCCGATCCATCGTCGTTGGTGATAGCACCATATGCCGAGTTGATACCGCAGAGAGAGAGGTTCGACAGCTACAGGTCGTCATCGATGACATCAAAGATCAGCTAGACAGGCAGAGGGAGAAGCAGGAGAGGAAGATGATGGATCAGCTGGCGAGGCAGAGGGAGAAGCAGGAGAGGAGGATGGAGGAGGAGCTGACGAGGCAGAGGGAGGAGCAGGAGAGGAGGATGGACGATCAGTTGGCGAGGCAGGGGGAGGAGCAGGAGAGGAGGATGGGGGAGATGCGGGTGGAGCATGAGTGATGGATGATGGAGATGTTTCAGGTTATTGCTACACACTTACCCACCAATGCCCTAGCGCCTCCGCCTTCATCTGTGTGATTTTTTGGATATTTGTTTATTATGTTAAGTTTATATGTATTTATGCGTGAATGAATGTGATGCGGATAAAATTGTTTGTGTTTGGATGAATGTAGTTTATGTTTGGGTTTGGGTTAATTTAGATGGATGTGAATGTGAATATGATGAAATAAATTATAAAATAGGTGTATATCAGGATGAATATGATGAAATATATTGTTAACAGGTGTATATTAGGAATTTTGAGCTGTATATTAAAAAAAAGGGACTTTTAGCGACGAAAATTTTTGTAGCTAAAAGTTTTCTAAATTTTTAGCTGCAAAAGTTTTTGTTGCTAAAAGGCTTGGAAAGTTTTTTAGCGACGAAAATTTTCGTTGCTAAAGGTGTAACGAATTTTTTGGTAGCGAAAAGTTTCGTTGCTAAAAGCCATGTGAAGGTTTTTTAGAGATGAAAATTTTCGTCGCTAAAAAAGGAACCAAATTTTAGCAGCGAAACTTAAGTTTCGCTGCTAAAAGTATTGTTCGGTTTTTTTAGCGACGAAAATTTTCGTCGCTAAAAGTCAAAGGATTTTTTGGCAGCGAAAATTTTTGCTGCTAAAAGTCTTGTATAGTTTTATTAGTGACGAAAATTTTCGTTGCTAAAGGTGTAAAGAATTTTTTGGCAGTGAAAAGTTTCGCTGCTAAAAGCCATGTAAAGGTTTTTTAGTGACGAAAATTTTCATTGCTAAAAAAGGAACCAATTTTTAACAGCGAAAAGTTTCACTGCTAAAAGCCATGTAAAGGTTATTTAGCGATGAAAATTTTCGTTGCTTAAAAAGGAACCAATTTTTAGCAGCGAAAACTATTGTTCGGTTTTTTTAACGACGAAAATTTTCGTCGCTAAAAGTTGAAGAATTTTTTGGCAGCGAAAATTTTCGCTGCTAAAAGTCTTGTACAGTTTTATTTGCAACGAAAATTTTCGTCGCTAAAAGTAACGAATTTTTTTAGTAGCTGAATATTTCGCTGCTAAAAATCTTGTACATGTTTTTAGCGACGAAAATTTTGTCGCTAAAAGTGTAATGAATTTTTTAGCAGCGAAAAAAAGTCTTATACAATTTTTTTAGCAACGAAAAGTTTCGTCGCTAAAAGGGTAACGAATTATTTTAGCAGCGAAAATTTTTGCTGTTAAAAGTCTTGTATAGTTTTTTTAACGACGAAAATTTTCGTCGCTAAAAAGCTTGCTTTAGCGACGATTTAGATTTTTCGCCGATAAAATCCTTGTACGTTGGTCTTTTAACGACGAATTTAGCGACGAAAATTTTTGTCGCTAAAAGTCTTTTAGCTATAAAAATATGACTTTTAGCGACGAAAATTTTCGTCGCTAAAAGTGGTATTTCTTGTACCCATGTTTGAATGGACCTGGAGGATGGGAAACATGGCTACTTTGGGGCCTTTCCCTGGAGGACCAATGGTTGATTGGTCCACAACTGGCTAGAGACCAGATTGTATGCTAGTTTTGGGGTCCTTCCTTGGAGGACCAAGTTTGGATGAGACATTGATTTGGATGGTGTCCCTATATGATGAGTGGTGAGCACTCTAGATGAGATTTGATGGCATGACTGGACTGGGCTGGATGGAGAGGAAATCTTTCGTGGGTGAAAATTGACTGTGGGGCTGCTTAATGTGGTGGGGCTCACTTGATACTATGGCAGATGATTCTAAAGTATGCTGTTAACAACCGAGTTCGAGGTCACAATAGAAAATTTTTCCTTGGCTGATTAGATTTTGGACTGCATGTTTTATTGTAAAGTAGTGGTCTGTCTCATGCCCCCTAGACTGATGAAACGCGCAATGCTTGTTTTCAGTGGGGGCATAGGCTAGTGGGGGTAAGAAGTTGCATCTAGATTAACATGGCTAGTATTTCAATGTAAGATTGGGCTAATGGAGCGAAGTGACTAGGTTTCTGAATCGTACCCATTTGTCGATTCTGATTAGAGTGTTGCGGGTTCCATCTTGGTAGTTGTTACTGTTGTCATTTTGGTCCATGTTGAAGGGTGAACGATTTACCTTGGACAAAGGCAACAAGGTTGTCATCTTTTGTCATATGGTATGTTCCTGTGCATGTTTGTATGTGTTTATCTTTCGTCGTGTGTTTCGAATTCAGGGTTTGATTTTGTAGTTCCCTAACATAAAACACCTAAATCTTGTGGGCACAATGTTTTATACGTGGAATCCACTCCATCCATCACGTTATAGCACTTATGCTCAATAGACATCTAAAAAATTCAGCACTCATATAGGCCAAACCATTGGCAACAATGCAAAGTTGCTCTTGAAACCTCTACGTTCACGGATGGTGGCCCACCTGAGCTTTGGATCAGTCTGATTTTTGTATATTCCCTTGGTCCTAGTGAGTCACACCTGATGAATGAGTTCGATGAAATATAGTGGCCCCACACAAAAACCTATGGTCCACGTCCCATTCCCATATTGTTTCCTTTACTTTAGTGTGGCCCACCTGAATTATGGACCTCAATGAATTTTTTAGTGCTAGCACGTAGAATTGAGGAGCACACCTGGTGGACGGAGTAGATTTTACACACACAACATGGTGAGCCCCAAAGAGCTTGCACTGTTGAAGTTAATTTAGAGAGGTGGGCCAGTGAATTAGTTATGATCACAGTGCTAACTCAGTTAATCAATCAAGATAATATTTTGAATCTCATACCACTCTTTGTCACGTGCCTTCGCACTCTGTACGTCACCTATTTCTCAACGGTCCCACCATCAATTGCATGCATTCATGGGATATAACACAGCACACGTATGAGTTGGCGGGTTGGCCTGGGCTGGCCTGTGTTGGGGGCTCAAATGACTCTAACCTAACCCCGACCCGAGAATTGACTAGGCCATGCATTCTAGGTGCCTAGCCCATACACCAATAGAGTAGGTCCATGCCCAGCCCAAAGCTGGTTTGGGCTCATCAGGTCAGTTGGGGTGCCCTGACCATTACCAATCTTATTGGCTACGTGGTTAAAGGGCCACAGACTGATGAATACTTGGATTGCATCAGGCATAAGTTTGGGCATGCAAGAAGGCCGATAGGATTGACTGCCCAGCTCAACCTACTTAGCTAGGTACTTTGGCTCGCGGTTGGGTGAACCTGTGCTGCGATTGGCTTGTGGGCTTGGCTGGGATAAGGCTCAATCCAGCCCAACCCTAGCCATATGCATGTTTGTCTGCAATACATTGGTCAGGAAGTTTCTTTTGTAATGCTGAAATTTCTTTTGTATGACTGTTTTCGTTGTAACAGCAAACCATGCCTCGCTAGCTAGATATGCATGGATGGACGTAATGAGGTCCATCACTGTCTTCCTCAAAGGGATAACTACTCCAAATCCATGGAGCTTCTATGGACTCCTCACAGAAATTCTTGGAATCCAACTTGGAGAGATAAAAAATTAGAAATAAATTCTAAATTAATTGGAAATAAATTGATTGATGATAAATACGAGTTTACTACTCCCTAAATAGTGATATCAACCCTAGGAAGAAGCTTAGGAATCAAACCCTAACTCGAACTCTCCAAAATTCTGACTTACTATAAATAGTAAACTTACTATTTATAGACAGTCATGATTTTTACTAGATCTCATAGTTTTGGGCAAAAAATAGTAAGTGTCCTCTTTAGATTAACCATGTTATTCTCCTAAATTTTTAAGCATTTTTCACGTTACACGGAACTCCTAGAACTCAATGGATGAAAGGTTATGAGCTAACTAAAACTTACTAAAAACAAAAATAAAAGAGATCTTTGACCGTCGATATGATAGAATCTCACAAATTCGGCATGGGAAACCCCACGCCGCGGGGTTAGTTGGCTAACTTAGCTTCTCCTACCCAAAATCATATATGGTACACGCGAATGACTCATTTCAGTTTGTGCGAGATATGCATGTTTTAATTTTCCTACAGTGCGAATCACTTCCGCCTCTGGTCCATCTTGGCTTTGAAATTGCCCACGACCCGCTCTACATCACTAGACAATATGATGTTTGCAACCCTTGATTTCCCGTCCTCAAAAAATTACATTTGTCAGGCGATCTTCATTGACTAGCTAGGGAAATGGACGGTCCATACTCATCATACTGCCAGCCCAACCGGTCAATGGGTTGAAAATTTATCTTGACCATCCATCATGTGGGTCCTAGACTTGATCATCCATTACTGTAAAAGATCAACTTTTCTTGTGGGTCCTAGACTAAATCACCCGTTAGTGTAAAAAATCATTTTGTCCAGTGATCCTAACCATCCATCTAATGTTAGGGAAATGGATGACCCATATTGATTGTAGTAAAAACGGTTTGAACATTGATCTATATCATCTATCAAGTGTTCCCATGCCCTTGATTTAATTTCCATCACCGTAAAAAAGTTACTTTTGTCAGATGGTCCTAACCACCTATTTAATAGTTAGAGAAATGGAGGGTCTATATTCATCATACCACTAAGTCATTGATCTAGACGATTCATCATTTGGTTCCATTCTTGATTGCCCATCATCGTAAGACACCACTTTGTCAAATGATGCCAACCGTCCATTCAATAGTTAGGAAAATGTTCATATCATCCATTTAGACCTCCATAATGTGTCCACCTTTGATTGCCGATCCCTTTTAAAAACCACTTATGCTGGATGATCCTAACCATCCATTCAATGCCTAGGTTTTTGGACGGTTCATATTGATCATATTACAAATGCTATGATCATTCATCTAGACCTTCTATGGCGTATGTCACACCCTTGATTGCCATTCCCTGGTTGATGATCCTAACCTTCCAATTAACTGAAAATGAATGGTCCACGTTGGTCATACAAATTGTCCGATCATTGATCTTGACCACACGGTCCAAACCTTGATTGCTTATCCCTCCCAAAAATCACTTTGTTTCCATGATATTGGTCATCCTCTACCAATTAATGCCCCGAGGAATATGGATGATCCATACTAATCATGCTACAATCCAACTGATCATTGCTCTAGACCATCCATTATGTGTGTCCCACCTTTGATTGTCCAACGATCTCAAAGATCACTTTGGTCAAGTAATCCTTGCATTTCAATCAAAGGCAATGGAAATGGGCTATCAACATAAACCATACCACAAATGGTGCCAACATTGATATAGATCCTTCATCAAGTGTGTATTACCTTTGATTGTCCAATTCTAGCTCTTAGAGAGCCACTTTGTCAGGTGATCCTAACCATCATGTAATCTAAGGTAGGACGTGGCACAAATGCATTCCTAGCATGGCTCAACCAAAAGACGGCCAAACAAAAGCCGAAGTAATTTGTCAAATCAAGGCCCAATCCTATGTAGGGCATGACGTAATTGGGCCCAAGTACCTTCCGTTCGAAGAAATTCAATCTGAATAGGAAAAAATTATAGCTTGAATTGTGAACCATAAATTGACTATAACTTTTGATCTAGGTATCGTTATGGGACGAACGACTTATCAATCTTTATGGTAATGGGCCATTCAGGGTCAACTACCCCACATAATGGGTTGCGTCCATTCGTTTCACGAGAAAATGCATCCTCCCAGATCAAAAATAAGATTTTAGTAAATTTTACTATTTTTAGTAATTTTCATTTTTTTGTCGTGATTTTTTTATTTTTATTTTTATTTTTAGAGTTTTAGAATTTCATCTTTTTTAAAAATTGATCATTGTAATCATGCCAAGAATGCTACAATAAAGTTAATTTAAAACTTTATTTAAAAAAAAAAAAAACTTACTAATTTTGATAAGTTCTATTTTTGTTGAATTAGAACTTTTATTAGGATTAAAAGTTTTCAACTTTAGGTAATTACGAATTAGGATTTGTTATATATATATATATATATATATATATATATATATATATTAAAGATGTCATTCAGAAATCATAGTCATTAAAAATTATTCAATAAAAATATTTAAGTTTTATCTCTCTTTTTTTTTTAAAAAAAAAAATAATAAATTTAAGAAATTACCTTATGTATGTAAGATTTTAATTATTTAAGAAAGATGATGATGTTTCTTATTACCCCTTCACGCTCTTCCTTGCATCATCATCTCTCTCGCACGTTCAAATAAGTATTTTAATACTTAGAACCCCAAGCACAAAAATTACACTTGAGCTTTGGATATGCCTCATTTTTTGGGCTCATAACCTAAAATGGCATATAAAAATAAAAGGACAATGTGGATAGAACCTATACATTGATGTGGGCCCCATAGAGTCCCAGCCTGGGTGGATTATGGTCCCAGCAAGGGTGCGCAAGACACAATCTACTTCCTTGAATTGCTTGATCAGTTCGATTTCATTTATTTGCTTGATCCATGGTGTGCCTCAAGTGGTGTGGCTTAATGTACATGAGTTCCACATCCGAGGAAAGAAGAAATATTTTTTTAGTTATAGATCAAGGGGAGAAGTGGTAAAAATAATTTCTTTTTAGTGAAAGAAAATATATGAGATAAGTTTGGTGTAAGATCAATTATAAGCAACTTTTTTACTTAAAGTTACCTAATCACTTAAACTTAATAAATAGAAACCTAGATAAGCTACTTGATGCATAAGTAGCTCTTCTTAACTAACTTACAATCGAAATACCATTTTCATTTAGATTCCCTCGGTGAACTAAGGGCCTTATCTTTACCTAGATGCCCTTTCATTTATGTATAAATGTGTTCTATTCCGTAATAATGTGAAGTTTTAGCCATTCAAACAACTAATTCAACGGAAAATTTTAGGCCATGATGACATGCATTATATATAGGGATTTTGATACAATGCCACCCATTTTTATGCATGATTTGACATAACTGTTGGGGAAATGCGGAAGCACACATAGATGAATCAAGCAAAGTATTACTAATTGCATAACTAAGTTTAAATACAAACAATCCAAATTTTACGTGGAAAAATCCTTTTGAGAAAAAAAATTGCGACACAAAGTGATGAGTAATGTAATATGAAAGTAAAAATTACAAGAGACGGAGATTATCGATTTGAACAAGCATCCAATCTACTCCACAAACCAAAGTTATGCCCTTGAAACCCTTAGGAACAAAATAGAAAGACTAGAACAGCTCTCTTCCTCTTCCAAATCCCGATTATACTCGATATATAGCCTCATATAATATCACAATCGGAATAAGAAACAAATCCCGCACTTAAGCAATTTTGCGTGTGCACTTGATGTCACCTTCGATGGGACTTCGATGGCACTGATAATCCGTCGATGGTATTTAACACCTTTGATGGCATTGAGTAAAATACCAAAATGTTCCAACAATAAAATATAAATTTTTTAGATTTTTTTGATGACATTGAGTATCCATCGGTGACATCGAGTGAAACGCTAAAATGTTCCGGCAATAAAACATGTATTTTTAAAATTTTTCCGATGACATTGAGTGGTCTGTTGATGTCATTGGCAGAGTCTGTTGCTTACAGATTTAAGACATCAACAATAATAATTGTCTAAAATAATCTTTTTCTTTTATTTATTTATTTATTATTATTATTTTTTTTATAGATATTGGCACCCATATTTGATTGTTCTCTTTATTTTACCACTTTCCATTAAATTCAAGTTACCTATGTTAGCTTATTTATGAAAATGATGAAAATGCCCCGAAGGAGTATAATTTCTTTGTATATATTGAAGAGAGCATCAGTACTCTAGATCATTGTCTACCATCATGAGATGCTCCATATCATTGTCCACTTATGCTTGAACGGCCTAAATTGCTATGAACCATCTCAAGAATATCCAAGACTCTGTCCACGCATTTTGAATGGTCCCGATAACTGCCCACCTGCTTTTGAAAAGTCCAAATTGGTAGCCAACAAGTGTTGAACGGTTGAGATCACTGCCCACTATTTTAGGGCGGTCCATACCACCAGTCATGTGCTTTTCAACAATCTAGAACATGTCCACATCTAACACTTTTTGGGAACATTTTTGTCATTTTTAGAAATAGGTTGATGGCCAATACTTAGATTTAACACAACGTGATAACACAAGGAGCCCTCAAAATAAGGGTGGTTACATCTAAACAATGGTTGGTTTTAATTAGTAAAAAAATGGCTAACATATATATATATATATATATATATATATATATATATATATATATATATATGAGGAAAGCCCACCATCTTAGGTGAGCACCTGCGCGAACTTTTGCACACATGTCATGGGCATAGAATCTAAATGCATGGTCCATGTGATGTGGCACCCCTTGAAATCTCATAAGCCCAACTTTCAGCCTAATACGAAACTCTGGTAAGCCATGGAAAAAGGAAAAAATTTCCTCTCTTGATTTGTATTTCTCTTTACCATGACCCATTAGAGTTTTGTATTGGGTTGAGAATTGGGCCCAAAGAGTTTCAAGGGGCACCGCATCATGTGGACTATTCAGATTCAGTGCCCATGACATGTGTGCAAAGGTGCACACGTAAGAAGGTGCGGGGAGAGAGAGAGAGAGAGAGAGAGAGAGAGAAATGCTCACCTGCGCACCAGTTTTCACCCAAATTTGTGAGAACTTTTTGAGAAGTCATCTTCCAATATATGAGTATAAGATCTGAACCGTCCATGTAATGTAGCACCCCCATGAAACCCCCCTTGCCCAACTTTTACCCTTATCTAAAAATTTGGTGGGCCATGGAAGAAAGAAACAATTTTCTTTCTTGATTTTTCTCTCTTTTTCATGGCCCACCAAAGTATTGGTTTTGGGTAAAAGTTGGGCTCTAGCAGTTTCATTAGGGGCTGCGTCACATGGAAAAAAAATTCTCAGAGTTGTCGTGAGAACTTGTGGGCAGGTGAGCATTCATATATATATATATATATATATATATATATATATATATGATGATGATGATGATGATGATGATGATGTTGTTGTTTTTAATGAAAGGAGGAAAACTGTAAGATCTTGGACGTAGGGATTTCGTGGTTAAAACGTCCCAGAGTAGTTAGTATTCTATTCGTTATTTCAGTGGGCTAGATCTACAAATGAGGTTAGTATTCAAAAACTAACACAAGCGGCCTTCTGGTCGTTGGATCAATTGATCCATCAGACCACCAAGTTCTATCTTACGTGTCCCATGGTAGTTCAACATCAGGAAGGGGATGGGTGGGAAACCCATTGTCCATCCAATTAACTTATGTTGACTCCTAAACTAACTAGCTGAAAAAGGCCATAATTCGTAATACAATGCATGACAGGGCTCCTCGTGCTCCGGTTTGGTCCGGGCCATGTCTGTCCGTGCCTGGCCCACGAAGTAAAACATAGGCTAAAGCCCAACCACGGCCTTTGATGGGCCAAAATTACAAACTTACCTCAATCTGGCCCTGATGATTATTCTTGGCCGGGGTTTTTTGGCATGAGCTTGAGCTCGGCCACCCTCTGTTTTTTACAAGATCTAGGTTGTTCTTTAGGTGTACTCAATTACCATTATGATACAAGTTGTAGCATGGCCCATAATGGTTGTTATGGTCATTTATGAAACATACTTATCCGCCGAATGAATAGAAACCAAGATATGTTACTTATAGTATACGTAGCTTATCTAAAGTAATTCACCCCCCTAAGTGCCCAGATGCGGGAACAGTAGACAATTTCTATTTGTAGTGAGGAGTTACATGATATACTGAGGTTCATGGTCCAGTAATTCAGGCCCGTGTCCAGTAGTTAATGGACTATAACTCCGTCCATCAGTTTTGAAATTAGCTCAGGAGATTGATCCTATTTGGTTGGACAAGATGGACTCATAGAGTCGACTTAAACACTTGGTCAATTGACCAGGCCGGGTCACATGTCCAACCAGCTTATGAATCATAATGCACTTGGTAGTGATCCTTTGCTTCAACAACCTCTAAGGTTTCTCAAACAATATAATATTTCTCGCCTGATTACTTAATTAACCCTTCTTCCTTCAGGGCATGTTTGGAACCTAGGATGACGCAGGGATGAATGTGATGAGGTTGATCATCGTCTTCCTCAAGGATAACTACTCCAAATCCACGGAGCTTCTCTGGACTCCTCACAGAGACTTCTCGAATCCACAAGGAAAGAGAGCAAGAAAATAGAAATAAATTCTAATAAAATTCGAAATTGATTAATGAATGAAATAAATGAGTTCACAACCCTTTAAATAGGGATACCAAGTAATGAGAGAGAAATCAGAAGCAAACTACAACTAAAACTCCTAGAATTCGCAACTTACTATAAATAGTAAATTTACTTTTTTTTACAGTAAGTGTCCTATGTGGCTTAACCACGTTATTTTTCTAATTATTCTAAGCACTTTTCATGTTGGACACAACTCCTAAAGCCCAACGGATGAAGAGTTATAATCAAACCAGAACTTACTATTTATAGTAAAAACAGAACTAACATTGGAATTCGGCGTCGATATGATGGAATATCACAAATTCGGCGTGGGTAACCCAGCAAAGCGGGGTTAGTTGGCTAAAGTAGCTTATCCTACCTCAAAATCATATATGGTACATCGAGTAACTCATTTCGGTTTGCAAGATATGCCTGTTTTAATGTTCTGACAGTCTTGATGACTTTTGCCTCTGAACGGGCCTTCTCTGGTCCATCTTGGACATGAAAGTGTCCGCGACCCACTCTACATTAGTCCTCTCCACTTCAAAAGAACTCATCCTCGTGTACCGTGCTGCTTCGATTCATGATACTCCATCTAGTGCGCTGTAACGATACCCGAATAAAAAATTATGATCAATTTACGGTCCACCTTTTTTTAGTCTAGGAATGTATCTGTAACACATTCTACATCAAACCCCTCCACTTGGAAAAAACTCATCCTTGAGTTACATAAGGAACTTGGTTCATGATTCTGAGATAACTTTTGATGCCGATGTTTATTAGTCATTTTCTTGTACTTGGCATTAGGCTCTTGAGCTGTCACAATACATGTACTTATGCTTTCCTTGACCTGACTAGTATCGATCAGATCCTTCACTCCTGCCATCAAGATCTGAAATTCTTTCTGACTCACTTGATAGTGAAGGCGGTTGGGCAAACTAGCCCCAGGGATAAGGCCTATGTGATGTTGGATGTCCCTCATGGGGGGTAATCCATCGAGTAAATCTTCTATACATAATAATTCATTAAAACTATGAAGTTCGGCCTTACCTCGATAGTATCTTTCAATATGATCAGGACGATCTCCTCCATGGACTGGTCGTCGGGCAAAGCCATCATCGAGGTCTTTGTCGCTAGAACTCGCATTATCTAGTATAGCCTTACGATTCACCATTGGTAGTGCTCTGATACCAGGGAAGGATGTGAGGTCGAGCACCATCTTCCTCAAGGGAATAACTGTTCCGATTCCACGGAACTTCTCTAGACTCCTCACAGAGATTTCTTGAATCCACGAGAAAGAAAGTAAGCAAAATAGAAAATAAATTCTATAAAAATTCGAAATTGATTGATGAATTACCATCTAATATGTCTCCTTACACCATTAATAAAGAAAACATAAACCAAAAATCGTAATTACCAAAAATAGCAAAATTCTAACTCTAATAAGAATCCTAATATAATAAAACTTTTTTAAAGCCTAATTTCTAAAAATAAAAATTTCAAATAAACTTTCTCTAGAAGAGTCCTAGTATAATTAAAATTTATTTCAAAAAAGGAAGAAAATCTAAAACTCTAAAAATAGGAAAATATTAAAAAATTTTGAATTACTAAAAATAGTAATTTTTTTTTCTAAAAAAATCATGTTTGAGCTGAAAGTGTGTGTTTTTTGATGAAACAGACAGTTTAGTTCACCTCAGATGGCCCGTTTCAATAAAGATTTATAGATTGTGCGCCCCGTGATGATACCTGGATAAAAAGTTACAGTTAATTTACGACCCACCTTCTTTTGGCCCAACCATGCTAGGAATATACTTGTGCTATGTTCTACATCAGACCCCTCCACTTGAAAAAAAATTCGTCCTCGAGTTACTCAAGAGATTTGGCTCATGATTTTGAGATAACTTCTGATGTCGCTGTTTATTAGCCCTTTTCTTGTACTTGGCATTAGGCTCTTGAGCTGACATAACACATGTATTCATGCTTTCCTTGACTTAACTAATATTGATAAGTTCTTTCACTTCTACCTTCAAGATCTTATATTCTTTCTGATAATGTGGGCAATTAGGCAGACTTATCCCTGTGACAAGATTAATGTGGTTTTATATATCTTGTATGGGAGGCAATTTATTAGGGAGTTCATCGAGCACAATCGCCTTGAACTCCTGCAACACTGGTTTCAAATCTCCTGGGGGTGATCACATGCTTCACATATTATTTCTTTTCAACTAATGCATATATATCTCTTGTTTCCTCAGATTATTTAACAAAAGCCTGTTCAGTTCTGAGAGACCGTTCCTCAACTTTAGAAGTCTTGGGTTAGTTCTCCGTTCTCGTATAGACAAGGCCAATCTTTCTATCATCTTTAGCAAATTTAAATATGTTATCCAGACCTCTATGCGTAGCAATAACATCAAATATTATTTTTCCATGGTCGACCAAATAACATGTGACATACTTCCATATCAACTAAGTTACAAAGTACTTAATCCTTATAATTTTTACCAATTGAAAATGAGACAGTATATTGTTCAATTACCTCTGTTTTATTGACCTCCTTGATCCATTCAATCGTGTACGGAGATCCATGCTTTTCTGTTTTCAGTTGTAGCTTTTCCATCATTATTTTTGACACGAGATTCTCACTACTCCTAACAATGATGATCACATTACAGACTTTTTGGCTTACAGCGCGCCTCATTCGAAAGATGTTGTCTCGCTGTAATTTTATTTCTACCTTTGGCATGTATAATGGAATCCTTATGATCAAAGTGGCGGCCTGTGATTTATCATCATCTGATGGTGCTTTGCAGAAATCAAAGTTGTGTTGTACAGCGACCACGGGCAGTTGAGCATCACTTTGAGCTCGGGGCAGAATTAGTGAATCCACAATGCGGTTGAGGGTTGCCTGTAGCCATTGCGTAGTCAACTGACTCTCCCGTTGGAAAGCTTCCATTCTTTCTGAAAGATTACGAATCCCTGGATCACCGTCCATAGGATTTTTGTTCATATCTTTATTGCTTGCAATCGGCCCGAGGGGAGTCCTCGTTCTGATACCAATCTAACGCAAGGAAGGACGTGAGGTCGAGCACCGTCTTCCTCAAGGGAATAACTGTTCCGATTCCACGGAACTTCGCTGGACTCCTCATAGAGATTTCTTGAATCCATGAGAAAGAAAGTAAGAAAAATAGAAAATAAATTCTATAAAATTCAAAATTGATTGATGAATTACCGTCTAATGTGTCTCCTTACACCATTAATAAAGAAAAAATAAACCAAAATTCATAATTATCAAAAATAGAAAAATTCTAACTCTAATAAGAATCCTAATTCTAATAAAACTCTTTTAAAGCCTAATTTCTAAAAATAAAAATTCCAAATAAACTTTCTCTAGAAGAGTCCTAGTATAATTAAAAGTTATTTCAAAAAAGGAAGAAAATCTAAAACTCTAAAAATAGGAAAATATTAAAAATTTTGAAATTACTAAAAATAGTAATTTTTTTCTAAAAAATCGGTTTTGAGTTGAAAGTGCACGTTTTTTGACGAAACATACAGATGCGACCCAATTTGTGGGTCGGTTCACTTCGGATGGCCCGTTTCATTAAAGATTGATAGGTTGTGTGCCCTGTGATGATACCCGGATAAAAAATTACAGTTAATTTACGGCCCACCTTCTTTTGGCCCAACCATGCTAGGAATGTACTTATGCCATGTTCTACATCATAAGATTAGGTAGGGTTACATGGTATGGAGTTGCATTTGGTCCAACGTAAATTCCATATGGCATTGAAAAAATTGAGAAGGATTGGATCAAGTCAGGTATCATATCATCCAATCCCAATAAGAGATATAGTGGGATTTCTAATAGATTTTGAAATAAACTACATTTGTGGGCCCCACATTAGTGCATGTGTTTTATCCATGTTGTCCATCCATATACACCCTTTACACATAACGATTGAGTTACATGTGTATAAAAGTGTGTAGCATTAGTTATGATATTTGGTCTATTGTTTACAATTCTACGGTTCACCAAGCACAGGTTTCACTTAATACAATAATTTTCCCAAAGGAAGAATTTAATCTAAAATGAGATTGGATTGTCAAAATACCATGGTGTTTCTAGACATATAATCATTTTGCAAAAAATGGTATTAAGTCAACCTAATGCAATTTCATACCATCTAATCATGTGTTCCAAACGGGGTATTTCAAAAATTAAAATTAAAATTAAGGAGAAAAAAGGTTTTTAAAGAAGTGACTTTTTCACTTTTCACTTTTATTATACAAAAGTTTAATCCACTATCCGATGGGAAGAAGAGTTATGATGGTCTTATAAAGCTTTTCAAACCTTAGTCTTCTGAATTGGTGTTATACTATGTACTACCCGTGCGTGCGTTCAAAGTCGGACTGGCCGGAAACTTATGGCCTACTTTCTCAAACGTATCTCCACATGCATGAACGGTTTCTCCATATATATTGTCAACTAAGATTATTACTTTTGCAATTGTTTAAATAGGTATGTCTTTATATTCTTCACTGATTTATTTCGCAATTGTTTAAACAGATGTGTTGTTATATATTTTATTTATTTATTATTGTCTGAATATTTCCCATAGCATTATTTTCAACACAAAATCTTTTAAATTTAGAGGTTACTCGTGCCTTGACAACTTTACATAATGAAAAGTTTATTTTTGTTTTTTGAGGTGATAGTGGAAATTTTAATAGATAAGTTTTTTATTTTTTATTTTTTATTTTTTAACTAAAAGAGATTATATTCCAAGGGAAAACATATACACCACATTCAGGCCCAAGCCAGGTGAACAAAAAGAGACCCTGGCTCAGCCTATCGTAAAATGGAAAACAAAAAAACAGCCATATACTTGGACCTAGGCCAGATCTAGAGGCGACATGGATGGCTCCCAGGCCCACTTTGTCGAGAAAAATCGACCCTCTGATCTTGGGGGGAAGCTCTGCAACATGATGGGTCATGAAGGAGAGCTAGAGAGTGGATCCCAACGGGGCCAACCCATTTGTTGGGCCATTCCCTTCCTTGAGAATGTGATTGAACATGAAGGACCCGCCAGCTGTCAGTCTACCAATCCCCCTGCACCAATAGTCCCACCGCCAACAAGGCTCCGATGTGCTATTGAGGATGGCCACCACGAACTTGAAATCTGACTTGACCTGGACCATGTTGTGACCAAACTCCAGGTAAAGTGCAATGCCATTGTAAACAGCCCGGAGCTCGGCTCTAGAATTAGACCCAATGCCGTAATCTACCGAGAAGGCGAAACAAAACTCCCCGTCGTCACATCTGCAGATGCCCCCTCCGCCCGATTTCCCTGAGTTACCCAAAGTAGAACCGTCGATTTTAAGCTTAACAAATCCACTGTTAGGCCTAGCCCACTTAACTATCTTAGGCAGAAAGGAGGACTGATTGGGAGCCTTGAAACCGAGCCTCTCAACCCATGGGAGATGCTGGCTAGATATGGGCCCTTGGACGAGCAAAACAGAACCCACAACCAGCACTTAATCTTGGCGACCACAGAGGCTGCAGACGGCTCCATGCCCTCGAATCTAGCTGCATTCCCAGCCAGCCATAGTTCCCATAAGATTAGGCAAGGAGTTAGGCTGCGAAGGGAGTTGACCCACAATGAAGAGGAGGGCGGGAGCCACCATTTCATCACGCATTCAAGAATTGACGAGGATGGCGATAGAGCTAAGCCGAATATAGAAGAGAAGGCTCCCCAAATTCTGGACGCCAGACTGCTCGAGAGGAAAACATGGTTTGTGGATTCTGAAGAAGGTCTGGATCTTTGATTGGCATGGCAGGAAGAACAGCTCGAGGCAAGGTGGATGCCTTTCCCTTTGATTGCCTCATCCACAGGCATTGCGTCATGGATCAGCCTCTAGATGAACAAAGCTATCTTGGGGGGCAATTTGCGGTGCTAAACCCATCTAGCCTACTCGGCAAGTGGAGAACAAACTCTGGAGATCGACCAAGCTGATCTGACTGAAAAGTTCCCTGATGGTTCCAACGGCTAGAAAATGGTTATTGGATCATTTGAAGTACAAAAACCCCTAAGAAAATTAGATCAATGACCTCTTAAGGAAGGAATTTAAAAATAGAGGATGGAGGGAGTGGACCGTCAGGGCCCAGGAACGTGTTGATCTGCATATCTATAAGATCAGGCGGAATAGGCTGCATTGTCAGGTTGGCGAGTGGGCCGAGACCGGTCCAGTTGGCTGACCATAAATTATCCAGGCCTTGGCCCATTGTAGATTGCGATGTCTAATCCAGAAGTGGAAACAGCCCCTGGATACTCTTCTACAAGGGGGATTGGACGGAGGGAGAGGACGTAATTGGAACACTGGACACATCGGGGCATATTTGGCACGCATCGCAGAGCACTAGAGACTTGAAGTGGGCCTGAACTTGGTTGCCCAACCCATCTTAAGATGAAGGGCCTTCATCACGTCTTTCAGCTTCCTGAAGCCAACCTTGCCATCAGATTTGGGCCTGGATATGACATCTCAACTTTTCCAGTGAGGCTTATGTTTTCCGTCAGCCCACCCCTAGAAAAATTCAGCAAACTTCTTGTCCAGTACTTTTAGAATCGACTTCGGCACCATGAGGCAGACATGGCGTGGATGGGGATACTACCCAGAATGTGTTGAACTAGGACCCCTCTACCAGCTTGAGAAAGGCACCTAGCTTTCCATCCGGCAATACGTGCCTTAACCTTCTCCATGAATTGCCTAAATGGAGCACACTTGGCCCTCCCTATTATTAGGGGAACCCCTAGGTAAACAGGACAAGCCTCTGACCGCACCATACCCAGCAACCGTTCAATCATTTTGGCCTTGGTCAGAGGAATTCTGTCCGAGCAGAAAAGAGAAGATTTGCTTTTATTTATCTTTTGATCCGAGGCTTGTTGATAGGAAGAGAGGAACCGGTTCATTGCTAGAATGGATCTTGCCTTGCCATTCAGGAATGGGATGGTATCATCTGCATAGAGAAGATGAGAGATCCGTGTGCAGCCTTGATGAAACTTATATGGGGAGCATCGCCCACTGTCCATCAACCGGTGAATCCCTCTACTCAACACATCTGCCGCCAGAATGAATAGACTAGGGGATAATGGGTCACCTTGCTGGAGTCCCCTAGATCATTGGAAGAAACCAGCCACCACGCCATTGATCAAGATCGAAAACCAACAATTGTTTCGGCATTTTTGCACTAAATCAATCCATGGGTCGCATTATACTGATGCACTTAGCGTGGTGTAAAGACTCTTTGGGGCCCACCTTGATGTGCGTGTCATTATCCATGCTGTACATCAGTTTTTCCAGATAATTTCAGGTAATTAGAAAAAAAATGAAGCATATCCAACACTCAAGTGGACCACACCATAGAAAACAGTGGTGATAATGACGTCCACCGTTGAAACATTCCTAGCGTCCAAAGTGATTTTTAGTTGTCATACAACCTGTTAATAAGGTCACACAGATCTAGATGATGGGAAAAGACAAATATCATCTTGATCCAAAAGTTCCGTGGCCCCCATGATGTTTTCAAAGGTAGGCAAGCAATTTCCACCGTTTCCTGTATTGTGGCCCACATAATCGTTGGATATACATCAATTGTTTTTTAATGGAATAAAATGAGTTGAAAAAACGGATGGACGGAGTGGATAAAACACTTACATCACTATGGGCCCCACAAAATCTTCATGCCGGGTAAAGGTTGGTGAGAGACTCACTGCACAATCCGCGTCCGTTTGAAGGCGGCGTTTTCAAAAAAGAAAATTTACTGTAAAATTTGCTATTATTTATTGCTAAGAAAGACTGTAAGTCTAATAACACTTACTTACCATCTTTATTGACAATCTGGCAGTGGATCCTGGATCTTGCTCGGGTGGTAGACTCTCGGGAGTTTCAACACCCGGTCAAGGGTTCGAATATCATAGGTGGTGAAAGCCCACTCCGGCGTGAGTGTGTGCGTGTTTAAAAAAATAAAATAAAATAAAAATCTGGCAGTAGATTTAATAAATAACATAGGCCTAGAATTTAGGATCTTTAAATATAAGCCATCTTAGACATGATCTGTTTGTTTTTTAGGTTAAGGACCTAATCTACACAGCCACTCTAGATGGTCAGAGTAGATCACCCAACACCCTATTGTGGGCCCCACTTTTTTGTGTGTGTACATAGTGCATGCACGCCCCTGAGATATACCAGACCATAGGTCGGGTCAAATGAACGCTGACCGACGCTTGCCTGAAGAGGAAACTGCCTCTTTTGCTTTTCCTTCCCAAAGCCGATTCAAACAGATTGATGACAAGCACAATCTGGTGACCACCATCATGGGTTACATGGATGACCAGGACTGTCCATCTTGCTAGCTGAGGATTTCTGACCATAACCTCATAAAGATCACACATTTCCACCCGTGTGCTCCTGCACCACTTGAGCTTCCTCAATATCAAAGGAACGGCGGTCTTGCCAAAAACAGATGTTGCTACGTTGCGTAGCTGGCCTCTCGAATAGTCGTACCACGATACATCCCAACCCTTCATACCAACCGATCCCTACTTTCCGTTCATAGTTTTAGGGTTGCCTTCCACTGCAAACGAAAGGCGGAAAGGATCTTTCCATTCCCATGCGTTGGCTTTATCCTAACCGATCACCACCTTTTAGAAGATCCCTAGGATTCATCTGAGATGTTGAAATTAGGGCATATTGAAATGTCTACAACAAAAAATGAGCTCTCGATCAAAATATTGTAATGGAGTGAGTTGTCTCAGGTGCGGTTAGTATATCTTAACGTGTGTTCCTTCCTTCATCATAAACTGGGTCCCACAAGTCTCTTGAGATCAATACATGCCGTTTAGAGGCATTGGATCAAAGAATAAACCCGTTAATAAAAATTCACTAAGACTGGACTGATCGTGCTCTCCATGTAACAAAAAAACCTATCTTTCTTGAGGGGGCCCTATTTTCATATTTGAAACATTTATCTGATGGGCCATATCCCCTAAAAACCATCTGAGGTGTTGGATCTCAACCATGCAATATAAATTTTGGATTAATACCTAAATCAAATATCTTTGCAAACTATGAAGATAGTTAAAATCTTAACTAATCCTATGATTAGTTGCATTTGAAAGCTCTAGAATCATGTGGATGTGCCTATATAGCCCTAGCTTTTGGGGCAACCTTCCCCCAAAATAGCAAAGAGAGAAAGAGAAAGAGCCGTGTTCACTGGGGAGACATGTGGGTCATGACTCGGTTCGAGTCTTTCATTTGAGCTGTAGTTATGGGCCGCATCTCTCTCTCTATATATATATAGAAAGAGAGAGAGAATATATATATATATATATATATATATATATATATATATATATATATATATATATATATATATATATATATATATATATATATATATCTGTGTGTGTGTGTGTGTTAGGCGAGGTTGTTTTCGTGTACAAGTCCGTTGTTACATGCCTAACTCGGTCTAAGTTGTGCCAAGTTCAAGGTCACTCTGTCTTAGAGGGTCTCAAGCCAAGTTAGGATGTGCTTTGCTAAGTCGGGACTCAGTGTTGGTTCGACTCCACTAGTCTCACCGTGACGTAGCCAAATTGACTTGATCGACTACCACACCAAGTCACCGTGTTGTCTCTATCCGAGTTAAGCTCAGAATCCAGCTCTTTGGAAGCCATTGTTATTGTTAGAGCTCGTTGAGTTAGCCTTTAGCTGAGTTCAGGATTGAATCCAAATCGGGTTTACTTGGTACAACTTGTTCCTAATGAGTGGACGGCCGTGGAGCCACTGTTTGCTGCTGAGTTGGCCATGCGAGTTTCCTTTTTGAGTCAGGGCTGGTTTGAGGTTGATTTGAGATCTCATCCATCCATTGCCAGTAAGTAGAAAGATCAGCTCCAACTAAGGTATCACTCCAAAACTTGTTAATTGTGAATATGCAATTTAGTCACTCAACTCATTGTTATGTTGACTCAGTCATGTATTCAACCGAGTTGGGCCTAAGGCGTTTCCAACCCATTATAGGTGCTGACTAAGTGAGTTCACGGAGTCTAGCTCCAAAACACTGAACTCAGTCAATTGATTAGCAACAACTGGTGTTTCCTCCAGATATAAGTTCGAGTTGGTTTGGTGAGTCAAGTTTGGCAAAAGAACTAGTATGAGGTCACTCAGTCTCTGCTGCTAAGTTCATGACACTCTAAAATCTGATGTGATGTCTTCTTGTGATAGCTTCGATAATTAACCTTGGGGTTTGAATTCCACAACCAATTGAATTAATCAAGTTTGAGTTGAGTTTGAAACAAGTGATCTTGCACTACAACAAAAAGCGGTAAAAAAGGCATTTGCGCTGTACGTTTAGCGGCGCTAACGAAGACCTAACGACGGATATAAAAAAAAATAAAAACTCTCTCACATCTCTCTCTCTCTCGCTCTCGTACCATATTAAAAAAAAAACAACCCTCTCACCTCTCTCTCTCTCTCTCTCTCTCTCTCTCTCTCTCTCTCTCTCTCTCTCTGCAACTCCACGACTCTCCTATTTCCTACCCGTCTTTCTCTCTCTCTCTCTGCAACTCCACGACTCTCTCCTTCTCTCTCTCCTCTTTCTCTCTCACAGCTGCTTTGGGATCTCTCCGTAGTATCTAGATCTGCTACTCTCGTTTCGTAGGGTTTTGGATCTGTTTTCTGCACTCTGCTGCAGTTCGGTCTTCTGCTGCTGGTGAATCTCAGATTCTCAGGTATGATCTATTTTAGAATACTTGATTAGGAATATGTTTTGTTAAATACAAATCCCTAATTAGGGATTTGCGTTGTAGAATCCATTTTTAGGGATTTGCACTGTCGAATCCATTTTTAGGGATTTGCATGGTCGAATCCCTAATTTAGGAGTGCTTATTACATCTGTAGATTCTCGAATCAGGGTTGTTGATGGTGTTGATCTGATTCACAAGTTCAAAGGTATTAGCTAAAACCTTCATATATATATATATATATATATATATATATATATTGTTCCTGTTTGTATCTTGTCCATCATTTTCTGTTGAAACTGTTTTAGGATTTGAGACGAATCACCAGCAGATAGTCCATTATGGAAAACAAATCATTCTTCTTCGTTAGTCTTCCTGTGTGCATGACATGCATTAGAGCAATATAATAAGGATGAAGAAGTGGAGATCTAACAGAAGTTTGTTGTAGCCATTGATTTGTTTCATGCACTGTGGCATCATCCTCTGAATAGCCACATCTGTTTTATGGGCCAGGAAATCTAGATGGTGGATTGTGATTGATGGATGGCTTGAAATATTGGCACCTATGCTGGCATAGCTTAATGGTGTGGACGATCAACCGTCCTCTATTTTGGGGTGAGGCAACAGCATCATTGAAACCATTTGTCAATGTATTAGCCACGATTGATGGGAAAAAGAAAATGCAAGTCCCATTGTGGTTTTGCAGGACTGTTTAAAAGAAGAAAAGAAGAATTGTCTGATTTTTGCTATTTTTTCACTCTAGCCCATCCATGGGGTGGATCCCACCAGATAAATTGTTTAATCACCGAGGATAGTTGTGAAGAATGATGAAGATTGCGCGAAACTGAAATTTATGTGAGATCTTCAAGCATTATACTAGTCCTTTAATCCTTTAAGATATAGCCATTATGTAATGGCTGAATCAAGACAAGATTTGGGGAAGATCAGAAATCAGGTCGGGCAGATGGATATGATTTTGGTTTCCTTCATTTAAAGGTGGTAACTGTTGAGTTATACAATCCCTTTATTGTTCCCTGTTTTCCTAACAACCATGAAAAGGCTATGTGGTTCAAAATGCAATGAGAAATGTTATGTCTACTTGTAAGAGTAGGGTTGTGAATTCTTCTCTCCTAGAAAGATTCAAGTTGTTCATATGGTGTGCCCCACTGGGGATATGTGGCTTGACCTGAAAATCAGGCTGCTCGGGTCAATCAAGTCTACCGCACATGCATGACCAAAAAAAGAATAAATAAAAAAGGCATGGACTATACCAGGCTGGCCTTTTGGGCCACATTATATCCACATTGGTGCCCACCTTATGTACTGTGCATTGACTGTATCACAATAGCACATATGGGCGGTGTGGGGTTCAAAAAGAGAGTAGCCATAGCAGGGATGAAATCTATTTTCTGTTTCAGCTGTCTTTTATTTATTACACGTGTTCTTTGTTTTCATGTTACAAATGAGGTATAAACTTACTTGAAAGATTTCTTGTAGTTGATTATTATAATAATAATGTTACAAATTATTTTTGACCTATCAAGTCTTATAATAAAGATTTCCTGTAGTTGATTATTATAATTCTGTAATTAACTGTTGAAGGACGGTTGCTAGCACAACAGGCATTATCTCAAATATATAGCTGTTATGGCTATTTAAAAAAAAAAAATCTGTCTAGGGAATTTTTCTTTGGAGAAGTAAAATGTCAATAGCATTTCCATTTCAAAATCCAAGTGTTCTACATTAAAGAAATATGCTTGGAATTTTTTTTCTCCTCAAAGGATGTTTTTATTATGGCAAGTATGTCTTACTGAAAGTCAAATGGTAGTAGGTATGTGCACTGTTTGATTTACGAGGAGAACGCTTTTGTAACATTATTATTATTATTTATTTTTCTTACTGAATGCAGGATTAGTATATACTAGGGTGGATTTTTGTAAAAGGCTATGCGGTGTCTCAGTTATTAGAAGGTAGACTGTCATAGTTTGTTGCGAGTTCTATTATCAGTATTATTTCCACCTTTTAAGTACTGAACATGAAGAACATCTTATTTATGCAATCACTGTCAAGTGCAATGTCACATACAGGAGCTCATTTATGCTTTTTTCACTGTTTCCTTCTGTAGCTGCTGCAGTTCTTGTAAATGTTTTAGCAGTTGTCGCCATCTTAGTTGCATATCAGTGGCTCCTGTATGTGACAAGTGCAATGTCAGGCCTGTCGACCAATTCTGTGAACAAATTAGTCAGTTGTCACCATCTTAGTTGAAAATTGTTCTCTGTACTCCTCTAAAGTTTAACTCATCTAATACCTTAATTTCAATCATTTTCCATTATGCTTTGGCATTTTGGAGGAACTGACAAGATGTCAGTGATTGAAAATGTTGCCTGAGGACTTAACCTCTTCAAAGTAGGCATCTCCCATTTATTCCCATGTTATCAAAGAACTGAGTTCAAAGGTTGAATAAATGGAATTTATTTTTTTTGGTTACTTCACCCTCTTTAAAATTTCCAAGTATCTCATCATCATCTAAACTTTATCCCAATTAATTGGGGTCAGCTAGAAGTTAAAATTTCCAAATATCTACTATGTTGAAAAGATTGTATGGCTTGTGCATTGGTGGTTTTTTCGATTTATGCCTGTTATGCCGTGCATGGTTCTTCTGATGTAGCCTGTGGTTAGTGCTTGGAATTGTGAATATCAAACACGTGAGGTTATGAGAGTCTTTTGTCGGAGATGACATCGACAAACTAAATTTTGACATCATATTCCTTCAGGCTTTTCATATTCCATAAGATAATCAGTTTTTAATTGTTAGATAATCAGTTACGAATCTTTCTTCCTCATATATAATGCATGTGCATGGATCAGATTCTGATTGAGCAGGTTTTTCTCCATTTGTTTGCCAGGTATTATTCATCAATCTCTTCCATAAATAATTGATCTTTCTTAATTTATATTTTTGTCGCTTCATTTATGTGTTTTCCTAGAGAGTAGAGGCCGAACTTGTAACTCCTCAGAACCCGCTCTGTCGTAAGATATTACGGTGTATGACGGTTCCCAGCAGGTTAAGTTGCAAGTTATTATATAGAGTTGGTTGGATGTCTTTTATTTTTGTAAAAGTTGTTAATAGTTAGTTGGATGATGAATGATACTTGTGATTGTGAATGACAATAAACAACTTATTATATATGGAGCCCCAACATGCCCACAATTTTTTGGCATTTTATACTTTGACATTTTACACTGCATGACTCGCAAGTCGCATGGTCATACATGTGAGTGGTAGAGAAATGATCATCTACAGGCAAAGGTACCGCAACTTGTTGTACCGTACCGTTATCCCAGATAGTGTGCGTTTATGACCACTTTACGAATTGTTGCAATTCTCTCCATAGCATACACAAACGCCAATCTGGACCGATCAAATTACGGTTCCTACTGTGGATGGAGCACCATTAGCTAGATGATGAATGCCAATTGTGAATAATTATATAATTGTTTAAGTATAGGACAATCAGTTGCCCATTTGAGAATTTTTATGTGGCCAAGCATAGATATAGTGTGCTTTTAGAGGCATAAAAATTCTCAAATTGTCCCACGTTTGGACAATTCAAGGCTGGATAGATTGGAATGCTTTTGGTTACCTGATTTAAATGCCCATGCTAGTTCTGCGTTGTATCTATCCTTTTCTCTCTGGTTACGTTTCTTATATTTATTTCTAATGTCAAATATCCTCACATTATGTGGATACTTGACATGGGAATCAAATGCAAGATCAACGTATTCGGAGAGACATGGGGAGATGCTGCCGGAATTTCAGTGTGGGCATTTAAATGGGAACATGAAAGTATTACAATCTATCCAGTCTTGGATGGGTGACTGATTTAGTTAGTCAGTTAAAGATACCATTAGAGATTCTATTAGATGCCTAAGTCGTCGTTGCTCGTGGGGTGAGCAATAATGGTGCTTGTTTCATTATAATTTGTCTCTTCAGTACTCTTCCTTAAATTTCTCTTATACCCATTCTAGTTTCTCTCCTAGGAAGCTTTGTCGGGCTCACGTTGTATTTCAACTAACTTGTCGAAGTAGCCGAGGAACATAGTGATGGATAAGAGTTGGATTCATTTGTCAAGGTATCTCAGTAACTTTTTCTTCCAGTTGTTGTGGTCCAATGGTTAAGATTCATTGTTTGATATGTCCTCCAATTGCATTGAATGGTTTAGGGTAAGCAATGCATACGTAAGTGGAGCTAAGGAATTCCTAGACTTTGCATTTACAAATACAAGTGATAGAGGGAGGATCCTATGTCCATGTAAGAACTGCAATAACAACTTCTGGGTATCTCGACAAGAAGCATACGATCATATTGTGTGTGACGGATTTAATACGAGTTATACTCATTGGCATTTTCATGGGGAAGCCACGTCTTCTTCTATACCTAATCTGGATCCAAACGATGATATGCACGAATTGTTACATGATGCATTTGATTTTTCGGGTCCGGATGATCAAGAGAGTGATGCAACATATAGACCTACACAGGGGCTTAATACTGAAGCACAACAATTTTTCAAATTAGTAGAAGACGCCGATAAGGAATTATACCCAGGCTGCAAGAAGTTTAGTAAACTCTCTTTCATTATTCGACTATATCACATAAAGTGCCTTGGTGGATGGAGCGACAAGTCATTCACGATGTTACTTGAATTGTTAAAGGATGCACTTCCCGAAGGTGAAACCTTACCAAGGTCTTTCTATGAAACCAAGAAGATTATTGGAGACTTGGGCCTAAAATACAATAAAATTGATGCTTGTCCCAATGATTGTATGTTATATTGGAAGGATGCTGTCGACGAGCAATCATGTGGTATATGTGGTGCTTCCAGATGGAAAACATTTGAACATCAATCAGATGACGAGGCGACTTCTTCGACTGCCAAAGAGAGAAAAATTCCAGCCAAAATATTACGCCATTTTCCTTTGAAACCAAGGCTTCAGAGGTTGTACATGTCATCTAAAACAGCGTCCTCTATGAAATGGCATTATGAGTGTCGCACCGAAGATGGAATGTTAAGGCATCCGGCTGATTCCCCGGCGTGGAAAACTTTTGATCACTACCATCCGACCTTTTCATCGGATAGTCGCAATGTTAGACTTGGGTTAGCAGCTGATGGTTTCAATCCATTCAAGACAATGAGTATTGCTCATAGCACATAGCCGGTTATTCTGATAGCATATAACTTGCCACCATGGATGTGTATGAAGCAATCTTATTTCATGATGTCCTTGCTTATTCCTGGTCCTTCTGGACCTAGTAATGATATTGACGTGTATTTGTAACCTTTAATAGATGAGTTGAAGGATTTGTGGGAGGTTGGCATAGACACTTATGATGCCTCAAGCAATGAAATATTTCGAATGCGTGTAGCATTGTTGTGGACTATCAGTGACTTTCCTGCATATGCGAACTTATCTGGATGGAGCACTAAAGGACGCCTTGCTTATCCTTGCTATAACAAGGACACTTTGTCTAAATACTTGAAGCATGGTCAAAAGTTTTGTTATATGGGTCATCGTCGATTCTTGGAACTTGATCATAGATTTAGAAGTAATAGCAGATCTTTTGATGGTACAGAAGAATTTAGTGAGGCACCAACTTTGCTATCTGGGTCTGATGTGTTGGATCAGTTACAAGGAATTAATGTCACATTTGGGAAGAAGACTTCTGGCAATTATGGGCACAAGAGAAGACGAGAGGATAATGCGAAAGATCGATATAACTGGAAGAAGCAGAGTATCTTTTTCGATTTACCGTATTGGGAGCATAATTTGTTGCGGCACAATCTGGATGTGATGCATATTGAAAAGAATGTGTGTGACAATGTGCTCGGGACACTGTTGAACATTGAAGGGAAAACAAAGGACAGTTTAAAGGCACGTCTCGACATGCAAGATATGGGTATAAGACAAACATTGCACCCAAGGTAGCTTTCATCGAACAAAACATATTTGCCACCTGCATGCTTTACCATGTCAACCAGTGAGAAAGATGATTTCTGCAAAGTTTTGAAGCGAGTGAAAGTTCCAGATGGTTATTCAGCCAATATTTCACGATGTGTACATCTCAAAGAGCGCAAAATTTCAGGGCTCAAGAGTCATGACTGTCATGTTTTGATGCAGCAATTACTTCCTGTAGCGATACGAACAACATTGCCTAAGTGTGTGAGCTCAGTCTTGCTTGAATTGTGTAATTTCTTTAGGGAATTGTGTTCCAAAGTTGGCCAAGTAAAAGATTTTGATGGGCTGGAATCTCAAATTGCGGTAACACTTTGTCATCTAGAAAAGATCTTTCCACCGGCTTTTTTTGATATTATGGTGCATTTGCCGATTCATTTAGCGGGTGAGGCCAAACTAGCAGGACCGGTACAATACCGATGGATGTACCCCATCGAGAGGTGGGTACAAATATTTATAAATTAAATTTATTTTTCATGCTATTCCAGTCACGCTAATCAATCATATATTTCTAAACTGTTTAATATTGGTGACCATAGGTACCTGCACACATTGAAGTCATATGTACGTAATAAAAGTCGGCCAGAGGGTTCAATTGCAGAAGGGTACTTGGCGGAAGAATGCTTAACTTTCTGCTCGAGGTACTTGCATAATGTGGAGACAAGGTTCAACCGACCAATACGAAATGATGACTATGGTAACACCGTTATAGAACAATCCGCTATTTTCCCACGAATAGGTCGTGCATTAGGGAAGCCGGAGGATTATGTGCTAGATAAAGTTACATTTACACAGGCACATCGATATGTTCTATTTAACAGCGGTGCACTCATCCCATTTCTTGAGTAAGAAAACTATAACACTTATTTTATACATGATGGAAAATAAGTTACTATCACGTGTCTTACTGAAACCAATTCATATGCAGAGAACACATGAATGTTGTTAAGCAAAAGAATCCTCGCGCACGACCAAGGGATATAGAACGCATTCACAATGAAACATTTCATAAATGGTTTAATGATCATGTAAGTAGTTGATGCAATAAGTCGATCGACGTGTGCATGTTCATTTATTTTCATTGTCCAGACATGTGCTTCTGTTTTAACATTTTAAAAATAGGTTGAACAGCTGCGCCAGGTAGAGAATGAGCAGGTCTCAGAAGACCTTAGATGGCTAGCTCGAGGTCCTTGTGCAACAAGAAGATATAAGGGTTTTATCATAAACGGCTTCAGGTTTCACACTAAAGACCGAGAAAAGAAAAGAAAAACTCAACATAGTGGAGTTGTGGTGACCGCAAAGACATCAAGCTTTGCGACTGTCAATGACAGAAATCCTGTTGCAGGAGATGTAACTTACTATGGTGTCTTGACAAACATAATTGAATTGGAATATTGTGGTGATAGGAAACTTGTATTATTTAGGTGTGATTGGGTTGATGTTCTATCTCAGGGCAGGGGTGTCAGGAAGGATGGGTTGGGGTTTACGCTCGTGAATTTGAAACAGTTATGCCATTCTGGTCGACAGTTGTCTGATGAACCGTTTGTGTTTGCATCTCAAGCTGAGCAGGTGTTCTATGTACAAGACCCTGTCGAAAAGGATTGGCATGTTGTGATGAGGGCGAAACCTAGGGACTTGTTTGACATGTATGGGGAGGAGTTTACAGATGATGCTAATGCATACTTGGGGAGCTCGCCATGCAATGATCAAAGTTTGGAGGATTCGAGTGATGACATTGATAGTTGGGAAAGGATAGATATCGATGGTACAACAATTATCACACCTTTACCTCCCACCCAGACAATGGTAGATGACCAAACAGATGATACTAAGTTTTCTGATTGTGATGGAAATGACATTATGTACAATAATTGATTTCTTATACACTAGATTGTCCTAAAGTATGAAAGAGAAATTCACATCTTTTTTCATATGGTTGAATTATTATTATTTTCACATGTTCATTTATTTTCATTGTCCAGACATGTGTTTCTGTTTTGGAATATGTTCCATTGATAATGGGATTCACAATTTGTACGGCTTGTATATTTCAATATGCAACTGTCCACAAATCAAGTTGTTCATTTTATGAATCTCCATTTAAATGAGAAATATTTGATTATCATATTGTCATATTGCTAGACATATACAGGTTTTAAACACGAGTACTAGACGCAGGGTTAGGCAATCTGTAGGCCCTATGACTGATAGCACCAGCCAGCCTCAGCTGCCCCAAACTAATGTTGGTCCTGCTCAACCTCAGCTGCCTCAGGCTACTAGTGGTATAACAAAATGTGTTCTTCTCTCGTGGACAATGTGTTTTACTGTGTAATTTGCTTTTGTTAATTAGTTTTATATGTACCATTGTGATTTTATTCAACAGATTCAACGTCCAAGAAAATAAAGACTCGAGGCCCCACAAGATCCTTTGATGTTTGGAAAATGCGTGAAGGTCAACGGATTTCTATTTCCATCAACAATCTAGGGCAGCCCGATTGTGACAATGCTAGTAAGCTGACAAATTTCATAGGGACAATAGCACGCAATGGGGTATATGCTCCCCTTACATTTAATGATTGGAGGGCGGTGCCAAATGCGAAGAAAGATGATATGTGGGGGCTTGTCACGGTAATGGTTACGATGCTTTTTTTAATTTTTATTTTTGTTCATTATGTGATTGTTCGCTTTTAACATGTGATGCAGTCCAAGTTTGAGTTTGACGGTAATGCTAAGGCTTGGGTGCTGAAGTCACTTGGTAAAAAATGGAGGGAATGGAAGGGCAAGCTGAAGAAACTCTACTACTCTTCTCATGAGACTGATGAGGAGCGGCTCGCAAATCTTGATGGGCGGGTCCAAGAAGATCAATGGAAGACTCTCGTTCAATTTTGGAACTCTGAAGAGGGAAAGGTATGCCTCATTCAATTATAGAATTATACAAAATCTTTTGTTGATATTTTATAATTTACTGTCTGTGTGTCACATATAGGCTCGTTCTAAAAAAAATAAAGAGAATCGGAAGAAACAACTGATTAACCACGCGGCAGGCTCGAAGAGTTTTGCGCAAATATGTGAGGAAGAGGTAAATTTTATTAATAACCTGACTAACCATGTTAGTATATTTGTGTTATATAACTTGTTTGCATAATAATAGAGGAAAAGGGCCAATGGGTCGGATCTGAGCCGGGCAGATATGTTTATCTTGACTCATACATGCAAAGATGAAAAGCCTGTGGATGAGGCCTCATCAGTAGTAATGGTATGTTAATGTATTTACATGCAAGAAGAGCTCCATATAAATGTGTAGCAGCAGCTAGAGTATTTACACATTAACTGTTACCATGTGATAATTATTATTGCAGACAAAACTCAATGAAGAAATATCTCAGCAACCCGGGGCCTCATAGAGTAGCACGGCAAGGGATGATCTATTATCTCAAGTTATGGGAGAAGACAGGTATGGTCGTGTCCGCACTTATGGGTTAGGACCATCTCCATCTGATTTGTGGGGTGCAACATCCAGCCAACAAAGGATGACTTCCATTGATCAGAGGAGAGATGAAAGATATGAGGAACTACATGCTGATATAGTCTCTCTTAAAGAAAATATAGCTGCACTCTCATCCCTTAAAGAAACTATGGTTGAAATCTCATCCGCAAGAACTATGGTTGAAATCTCATCCGCAAGAGATGTTGAAATTTCTTCCTTGAAAGAAACTCTGATGAAATTGATAGCCACTATGAATAATGCAAACAATAACCCACCCACAGTATTCAGTGCTGCAGCTAGTTCTAACATGAACCAACCGTCCTCATCATCAAGCCATTGGGTGAACTCTCAGGTAATTATATTATATAAATGTCTTTATTTACATATGCACTATGTCCTAGATTATATATAGTTTAGTTGGTATTTAATGATTGATATTGATTTATCATTTGCAGAAGCACTCGACGAATAAGGGGAAGACCACGAGTTGCACTAGCGCTGGGGTAATTCCTTATACCAAGTGAATAGTTCTTTTATTATATTTTGATGTTATTGTGTTCTTAATTATATGTGGTATACGGATGAGTGTTTATTCAATACAATGCAGTTTGTCAAATAGTGAATTTTATTTTGTAGGATGTGACTAGAGTTCTTCTTACAAGTATTGTCAAACCCAGGGTTACTATTGCTAAAGGAATTGTTTTGAGCAAGGATCCGCTCACAAAAGTAGGGGGGCACGAACTTGGAATTGGTTTTTGGGAAGTATTAATTCATGTTGCAATAGTACGGGAGGAGGTTTTGATAAGACCCTATGGACGATATAAAACAATTGGGGAAGCTATTGGAACGAGTATTGTTTGGCCCTCTATTATGTGTAAGGTCAGATTTTTTTTATTTTTATTTTCTATATACAATAGAATTTCTTGTACAAGAATGCGAGTACTAATTAATTTCTTTTTATTGTTTTGTTTTGTAGGTTTAAGGAGAGATGGATTGAGCTAAATGAAAGGATCTCTCTCTCTCTCTCTCTCTCTCTCTCTCTCTCTCTCTCTCTCTTTCTTGTAAATGTTTTATGTTTTGTGCATAGGTTTAGGACTGATGTGTGATTGGTTTTGGATAGAAAGTGTTTAACTCTCATTTTGGAATTTGGATTGACTTAAGATCCAATGCATATGACAGGTTGGGTAACTAAATCAACAAGTTAGCCAAACATGATTTACTCTTGTTCTTATCAATTTTCTTTATAACTCAATGCAACTCTTGTTCTTTCCATGTTTCTTTACAACATTAATAGGATGGCGTTGACCTTTTGTAGCGTGTTTTTTGTGGCAGTGTTAGATGATGGAAGCCAAGCGAAGAAGAACAACTACATTTATGTAAGTATTATAAGTCTTAAGCTCCATTTGGTCATCACATCAATCTTTATGAATATAATTTTTTATCAAACCAAATGGATCTTAAGCCCCTTTTTTAACTCCGCCAATGCAACTACTTGCATTGCTGGTCCCAAGCCCGGGTAAGGGAGGAGGGAGAAAGGCTTGAGCGTCAAGGTGAGTTTTCTGGATCTATGATTGTCTCTGTTTTTCCTTTTCATCCCTCTTTTTTATTACTTTGATTGTATTGTGTTTGTCCTTAGGCCATGGCAAAAACTGTAGAATTTTGGTTTTGTAATTGTTTTCCTGCAAATCAGTTTGTGATTTTTTCCTTATTTATAGTCTTCTATCATTGCTGACTTTTTCCTTATTTCACTTTCCATTATAATTGACAGTTCTTATTTTTGCACTGCCAGTGGGTACGCTTTTTGGAAGATGGGTCTATGAATTACATAGTTGGTAATGGATCTTATTTATAGTCTTTTATCATTGCTGACTTTTCTTTAATACCGATTCAAGTGACTCACCTAGCTTTTAAATGATGCTTCTGACATCAGTATGTATGTTCTTCCTTACTTCAAATGATGCTTCTGACATCAGCTAATTTTATTTTTTATTTTGGCGATTTTCACTGTTGTATCTTCTTCTTTGAATTCTTTTATAACAGTTAGCATGTTGGCAAATAGTTCTTTGTGGCATTGACAAAAGTCACGTCTCTGTATGTTTTGTGCTTACTCTATGTTATTTGACTATTCAGGTATTATCTCAATTGTATTTTGAAAGTTTTGAGTTTGTTGTTTATTTCATGCAGGAACCTGCATCAGAGATACAGGACAAGATTTTATTTATTATTAATAATATTTCAGCTTCAAATATGGATGGGAAAGCAAAAGAATTTACTGATGTCCTGAAAGAGTAGTACTATCCATGGTTTGCTCAGTATATGGTGATGAAAAGGTGAGAAAAATCTTATGATTAACCTTTAGTTTCATCAGTTGATTTTTACTTTACCGGGAGATTATATTTGACAGAGCAAGCATTGAGCCAAATTTTCATGAGCTGTACTTGGAAGTTCTTGGAGAAAGTTAATTCAAGATTGCTGAATAAGGAGATTGTCAAAGCTACTTATGAGAATTGCAAGGTGCTACGTGTCCTAATTGTCTACGTTCATTCTTTTACTGATATATTTCTTTTATACAAATGTGTACTTTGTCTAATTTCTACAAGTGAGGGGAAGTGATTATTTATAATTCATTTGACCCATTGTGGGCAATGACACTAGGTCAGGCCAGTTGCATGGCTTTCCTTGGTCTTGTATCCTGTGGGAAGAGTTGTCACTTTTCTTTCAATGGGGATGCTGAAGATGCTAGGTTTGAAAGGTATAAGGTTTCTGTTTTCTATGATTTTCCTTACTCGGTTTCTGTTTTCCCCCAAATTTCTATAGATTTTGGTTTTGATCATTTTGCATGTTCCAGACTGTTAATCTGATGTGGACATGAATGGGTTTTTTTCTTGCATATCCCTAATAAGATTGTTTTCCCCCAAATTTCCATTGTTGTTATTATTATTATTTTAAAGGAGTAAAGGTGATTTAGAGACCTTACTAATCCAATCCTCAATTACAAAGATACTAAGTTGTATGATAACAAGCGTATGCCACATTGGAATTTAGATATATTTAGTCCTATACCAGCTGTGGAAATTTTGTTGACTTCTTCAATTGGTTCCTTGTTTTAGTATATCAGTTTTGATTTATCAGGAGAATTAATGGATTTCCTTGTTTTAGTATATCAGTTTTGATTTTCTAGAAAGTTGAATGCTGCATACAAGTCATGCAGGTGCTTCTCCCATCTTGTTGATTGATCTTGCAATAGTCTTTCTAATCAGGACATGCTCTTCTATTTGTCAACTTCTCCCATCCAGAGATGCTTTTGTTTATTTCCATTGACTCATATCAATTTGATCTGTGATACATGGAACTTCTTCATTGGAGCCACATAGCATATACTTCGCGATGTTGTACCAGATACCTGGATACATGCACAATGGCACCCTGTGAAATTGGTTTTTGATGCAGTGCTTTCACAAAGCCAAAGTAATATATTGTTCCTTGAAAGTAGTACTTGAAACAAACAGAACAATATTTCAGGGGGTTCTCCTGTCTAGTCTTTATTTTCCACATCACAACACAATTTCATTACTGGTTGATCTGTTTTCAGTTTTGACTGCTTTGTTTAGATGAATATGTTAACAATGACTGCAATTGTCATATGTAGATTTGGTTTTCCTTATTTGGTAGCTCATAGAACTTTTATTTCAAAATTTTTTTCTTATGTTTGTAATTATAATAAGTATTAATAGGTTATGTTATAAAAATTGATGTAGATGGTCATGAATAGAATTTACATATATGGTTTATTGGTAGAGTCAGTTGACATGGAGCATTAGTTGAGTTGAGTGACTCAGATTGAGAAGTTTAGCCCAGTCGTGATTGGATCAAGCTAGCACTACAACAAACACGTGCTTACTCGGCACTTTGGGTGCATCTTTCACCAGCGCTATCTAAAACAGCCCATGCATATCACTCTGTGTGTGTGTGTGTGTGTGTGTGTGTGTGTGTATAAACCCTACTCTCTCGTTTCGTTCCCAGGCCCCGACTGTACGGCATGCCATCTTCTTTCTCAGTACTGTTGCTAAGGTAAGTTTTAAGAGTGAGAAATGTTGAACAATATTCTCATGAATAGGACTGAGTGTTTTTTCAGTGGTACACACAGATGCCAATGTGGCGTAGGTATGTTGTCTAGGCCATTCATCAGGTAGCGCCCTTTAAAATGTTTTCTTGGAATTTTGTGTTATACCGGTAAATGGGTTCATTCGTCTCATTGACTTATCTAACAGAATTGCTTCGGGCCCTCTGCTCTTTATGGACACCAGTGGCTTGTATTCTTTGGTGAGACCTTTTCTTTCATTAAACTGCTAGTTTTTCTTTGTCATATTGTTATAGAGAAATGCTTGTACAATGGGTGTTTTCATACAGTGAAGGATTGTTTCCTCGAATCAGAGGTAAGGATTGTTCAGCCAATCTAATTCTGGGAGTGAGACTCAGAGATAGTGGGTTCCACTATTTAGTTGGTTTAATTTGAGAAATTCGATGCCACGTGTACATTTTCTGATTGCCTGTCTATGGACCTTCATATACTCACCGAGTACCAAACAACTCCCCTTCAAACCAGAGTCATTCTGTTGTCGCATTTTTAGGTTACAGTTAAGGTAAAGTTGTTATCTATAAACCTGTGCCCATATGTTTTTAAAACAACCATATGTGCAATGATTTTTGTTTTGGACTTTGGATTGTGCAAGTGGGGCCTATGGTTCAGTGATCCAAGCCGTTGAAATGATCATCGCCACTATGGATGGCTAATGTAACAAATTTCTTCCAAGTTGGAAGATCCAAGCCATCAAATATTAGGCATTTTTTGGGTTGAATGTGAAATGTTTCTAGGTCCACCTATTGAAGAGTTAGCATTTTCTCCAATCTGAACTAGTTTAGCTGCATGGGCCATCCATGGCTCAATTATCAACGGTTTGGATCAATGTACCATGGGGCCCACTTGTACAAGCTGAGAGCCCAAATGATACTATATAAACATCAGACCCAAAAGCATATGCATGCAGTCGTTATAACTTTTAAAATCTTGAATTGCATGAAGATGTTCAAACATAAAAAAGAGGTGTGGTCCAGTGATACACCACCATAGGTAGCGGTGGCACCGGAATGTTGTAGGGCCCATGTGATGTATGCATGACATCAAACCCGTCTATCAGGTGTATGCCCTCACATTCAACCTCAAGCGAAAAAATCCATGTGTTTTACTGTCAGGGGAGTATTCGGCCGATGATACCTGGGAATTTGTAGAGCTGCAAGAACAGATCACTAAAGGCTATATAAGTGTCTGGGCTCTTCATAAGAAAGTAAGCTCTCAACTTTGTAAAATATTAGTATGTTCATCTTTATTTATAAGTTGATTTATTTTTCAATTGATTGTGTAAAGCATAGATGTGCTGCGACATTCGTTTGTTTGTTAGCATGTTGGCTTTCTATTTTACCTTCTTTTTTGTTTTGCTTGTAATGGAATTCAAGTTACAACATTTGTTGCCTTGATAGTTTTTGATTTTTTAAGGTCGGGATCAAAGGATTGATTGTTTCCCATGCATCAATTTGTTGAATGCTACTTTTTAACTTTTCTTTTTTTCCTTGTGTGCAGGATTTTAATCAATTGTGCCTAAATTTAGGCCTACAAGCACTTCAGCCTTTTGACGCCGCTCGTGCTAGGAGTAGACCATACAGAGGATTTGTTTTTTTTTTTTTTTTTTGTTAAATTTATTTATTTAAATTCAAGACCATTTTCAATTTATTGTAATAAATATTATATATATTTTTTTATTATGTAGTACTATAAATTTTGTTTAACATTCAGTTTTATTTGTATTGCATCATTTGCATCATTTTTATGTTTCAAATATTTAAAAAATATAGGTTTCGATTGAATTTTATATAATAATAAAAATTATTGGCATGCTAGGGCCTCTTTTCCGTACAAAGGCATTTAGCGGCGTTTCTGTAGAAATCTTACGGCGCTTTCCTGGGAGAAAAAGTGTTCAGAAACCACATTTAACGGCGCTCGGATTGACCTTTGCCGGCGTTTATTCGCGTCGCGAAAAAGCTACATTATCGGCGCTCAGACAAGCGCTGCAAGAAAGTATCTAGCGCCGACATAACTTTTAGCGACATACCCATTTATCGGCGCCTATATAGCGCCGTTAAATCTATTAGCGGCGCTTTTTGGTGTTTTTACCGGCGCTTTCGAGCGCCGCTAAAAGTTACATTCGTTGTAGTGTTGGTCATCCCGCCGAGTAAGTTGTTTATCAAAACCTCCCTTAAAATTCCTGCAATTAGATTATAAATTAATTAATTTTAGAGATGGATTTTCCATGATTAGGATTTTTATTGGAAATGTATTTAAGATTAAATTGTTGCTGATTTGAATGGAATGTATGATACTTAAGTTGTCCTCAAATCCCATACCTTAGGTGCATTCGAGTCAGGGGAATTCACCTAGTAAGGTGATGAACTACCCTTCAAGCTTTCCACTCTTATTTTGGTCTTGTAGTAGTTTTAACATATAAATTAACTGTTAATTGATCCTAAAGATTTGTAGAAGTACCAGTGTTAACAATTTGAAATCCTTTATTAATTGTGTAAACCTCACATGAATAATCTTTGATTTCACATGAATATGATGTGTAATATATTTTGCTCACATGTGTATAGAATTATTAAATTTTGATAACTTACATCGTTGTGCAAACATGAGTTGAATGTTGAATATAACCTATAAGAAAGACGCTTAGATCTAAGTGGCCATATCCAAAGAATGTTAAATAAAATTAAATGAGGATGTCCTACCCTCGTGAGGCAATGTGCCAAATGTGATTGTATTGAGTGCCCTACATAAGTACTATAAAATGGAACATGATTATATTATGTCGCTATTTGGATTAAATCTATCGTTGTGCCCAAAATGAGAATTATGATGCAAACCTTACCAAGAATTATTATATTTTGAATAGGTCATAAAAGGCCACTAGTCAGGAAGAATTCTTATAAATTGTTGTTTACAAATTGGATTAATAGCGGTTGGACTAAGCATGTATTTCATAGCATACGGACTTTATTGGGTGGTTGATGTAAGACACGGGGTTTCTTGGGTCACTATGGGTTGTACCTTAGAGTATTTTAGCAAGTGATCCTAAGTTATTCTTGCGAGCATTCAAACTATTATGGGTTGTCCTTTTTGCACAGACTTTTCTGGGTGCTTAGTTCTCTTTAGGCATAACTTATAGTACTTTTTTGGGAGGCTAGTTTGCCTTAAGTGTCCTCGTTGCATGGTCTTTTTGGGTGATTAGTTATCCTTGAGTGACCTTTTTCCAGCTGGATATGCATCTACAAGTCTGTGAGTATATGCACGCATTCATATATTTAAATAAAACTTTCTTGAATGTTTTATACGATGTGAATTGCTACTTCTGCTTGAAAACTATCATTGGCTATTATGACATGTGTGTAATCTTGGGGGGATTTCTCAATGAGTTGGCCGCTCACGTTATTGTGCAATTACAACAAACAAATAGAGGAGTAGAGTTGGAGGATGTCCCTACAGAGGTTCGTAAGGAGGTCAGAGAGGAGCTCGGTGATGAGGAGCCCCATGCTAGTGTGGCTGAGCTCTTTGAGCTCAACCAATATTTTCTCAATTTACTTATTTCTAGTCATTTAGTTCTTTGGACATTTGATTACTATAGTTTATATCAGACCCCTGCTGAGGGACTTCGTTCCCGTTGATATTTGGACACTACTTCTCATGCATGTGTTTTCTTATATTGTTATTGATGCCCACGGCTTTTACGGTAACATGACTAAATTTATGTTGTCAAACGCATTAGTGAATGACATTTTTATTTAGTTTAATGCTCGAGTTCTCTAGCAAAGGGGTCGTCCTTGAGCTATGAGAACTGGGGTGTTACACCCATGGAGACTAACATACATGCACCTGTGTCTAATGAATTTGGCCTAAATAAGAGCATAGGTCCTACACAAGAACCTATCGATTTTGGGCTACAAACTTTTACCCTCAATCTTAGTCAAGGAAAGAGAATATTGACTCATACATGATATTTGTCGAATTGAGCCTCATTGATGTATCGTTCTTGAGTTGCTTCTTCAAATCTCTCCCGTGTTTGAATCTTCTCCTCAAATGCTCTCTCGATTGTTGATGTTGATGCTTGATAGTGCTTCAGCTTTAAGATCAAACACCTAGTATGTGATGCTCCATTTGATGTGATCAAAGTGATGTGAGGGTGGTAGAATGTCCTACAACTAATGTCATTTTTGAACTCCTAGTAGATTCACCTTGATAGACTCTATAGAGGTTGATAAACACTAGGATTTATCATTAGAATTGTTGTTTAAACTCTAAAGAGTGCTTAAGATCATGATTTTCTTATAAAGGAGTTTAGAATGCTTAGTAAAGTAAAGAATCACTAAGAAGAGAGTATGAATCTCATTGGGATAAAACCTATGAGGTTTGGTTGAGCTTGAGATACATTAGGGTCTCTAAAATTCTAAAATCAATAATTTGCCCAAAGATCCAATGCAATATTTATAACAAAAAGGCTCCAATGAATCTCTAATAGATAGGCTCAATCGATCGAGCTCTCCCAAAATAGTCTAGAGAACTCACTGGACATTTCTGACGAGATTCGATCGAGCGAGCCCAATTGCTCAAGGTTGATTAAGTATGTGCTCGATTGATTGAGCTTACCCAGAGTTGGCTGTTTTTGGGCAATTTGTTTTCCAGCCACTTGGGACCTTTATAATATATTTAAGCATGTTCAAATGGAGCTCATAAGACTATGGGATGATTAATCAAATGTTTACCTATTAGGCCATGATTATCTGAAGGTTTAAGGGTTGTTTTGAGTCAAGGTCAAGGTCACCAATGCACTTCATTTACACGTTCTTCACTTCCTTGATGCTTTAATCTTCATGTGTCATTGGTCTTTAGCTTCCAATGGCTCAACCGACTCCCTAACACACAGACACGTGATTACTAAATAAGGTGCACAAATTAGTGCACTAAAACTATGGGTGTATGGGAGAGATCATTCCAGCATCGCATCAGATAGATGTTTTGACAGGATGTGATGTACTCGCAGCGACAAAATTGCTATCTAAGGAAGAAGCCTAGGGTGCTGCTTTGCTCAACCTACGGAAAGAAACAAGGCCAAGCTTCCCGATGTTGTTGTTGAATGCCGACAATGCTGACCTATGATTAAGTTGATTAATCTCAAAGAGTTTTTTGGGGGTGTTATATTTCATGATATTTTTGGTGAGTGGGTAGGACCCACTTGAAACTTTGATCAGGTAGACCTTATGGATGGTCCTTCTAACCTGTCTTTTTGGTTTTTGACAGTGCACACACATTAGTGTGCCATAACATATGTACGTAAGTAGTTAGCCATAGCTCAAGTGGTAGACTGAGTGAAAGATACCTCGTTTCAACACCGAGGTCTTTGGCATCGATTCCCTAGTGGGGGTGGCTAACAGTGATGTGTGAACTGACAGTGGGGTGTACTAACAAGCTAACAAAAAAAAGGTTTCAATCCGGCTATCCTTTACATCCTTTCATGCATGCTGATAGAGGACTACGTCTTACCGGAAGCGGACTACATTACCCCTTGCCCAGACATCTTGATAAGGCTCACGTACACCAACCAGAAGCGGAATGTGTCCTACCCTCGGTCCGACAGTACTCCGTCCAGGAAGGGCTCTGTGGGGCCTACCGTGATATGAGGGTTTTATCTACGCCGTTTATCCCTTTTCTTAGATCATTTTACAGCATGATCCAAAAAAATGAGGTTAGTCCATAGCTCCAGTAGACCACACCAAAGGAAAGGAGTAGAACACAAGTGATATGGTGTGGGACAGATTTGGTTACCTTCCAATCCGTATATCAGAAATACATGTGAAAAAGAAAAAAAAAAAACCAAACAACGATAATAACGACTATTTACCGCTGTGAGCAGACGAAACAAACAAGCTCACAGGACTCGGAATTCATAGGTTACAACGTATTTACAGATGAACCGGAAAAACGAACAGGCTGGAGAAGCATGAATGTAGAAGATCTTATATTGGAAGATGCCATGATAAATTCCACCACCTTTTCTTACCAACTTCTGTTCATAACCTACATTTGCAATTCACTAATCCAAATGTTAATATTGCTCTCTCAAGTAGATTTATGGGGCGGATTATCCATCCACGCTGAGACTCGATGGAGGAGTGGGCCGAATTGCCGAGCCATTGGCACCGTTTGATACACTGCCAAAGTGTGGTAGATGATATGTGGGCGCGTAGAAATTATTCATAAATTGCCTATGTCACATAAAAGTACTCAAATTGAAGTATGCAAATCATGCGTCTCAGGCTAGTGCTTGATTATCAGACCATTAGATTGCTGGACATTTGTTGGACGGTTAAAATGAAAAATATCCAATGAGATTACTTCCAAAACATTTGTCCACGAATCCAAGGTTGGGATTGCTGACCCAATCTGATTTTGGGACTATAGCTTACTGAGAGGAGGTTACACAATTTAGTCGGTTTAATTCGATTTAATGTACGCCACGTGTACAATTCCGAGTGCCTGCATATGAACCATCAAACGCCGCCAGAGTATCACTCGCCTTTGCAAAATTTCAGATTCTCTTGTTCGAAAAGAGGGGAGCGGATTAGGTGCGGCCCTGGCCTTACCCGACACGGTGCAGTCCTCATAGTAGGCCCACCTTGATGCATGTGTACTATATCCACACCGTCCATCTATTTTAATATATCATTGTATCTCTTGAGCCCAAAAATGAAGTATATACAAGTCTGATGTGGACCATGCTACCGGAAACAGCGATTATTGGAGACCCACCAGTAAAAGCTTCCTTGCTCCCACCGTAATGTTTATTTTCCATCCAACCAGTTGATAAGGTCACAAAGATCTGGATGAAGCTAAAAGGAAATTATCATCTTGGTACAAAACGTTTTTGGGCCACAATAAGATTTTAATTGTCAATCACCACTGTTTCCCGTAGTTTCCTGCAGTGTGGTCCACCTGATTTTTGAGTCTGCTCCATTCTGGTCTCATACACTAAAATGATCCGTAAAAATGGATGGACGGCGTGTACTTACTACACATAAATCAAGGCGGGCCCCACGGTCATGGCCACACGTAATACGCTCCCCCAAAAGAGAGGGGTTTGGGTGTCGCTAGCTGGGACGCGGATTGGGAACTACCCCTGCCTGTATCCAGCTAGGAGCGTACAGGGCTGTGAGGGGCAATCCTGATGTATAAGTTTTCTCCACACCGTCCATCTAGTTTTCCATATAATTTTAGAGTAGGCGACCAAAAATGAGGCAGATCTAATGATCAAATCGACCACATCACAGAAATCTGTGGTGATATGACTCCTACAATTGAAACCTTCCTACGGCCCAGCGTTATGGTTAATTGCCATCGAACCTGTTCATAAGGTCACATAGACCTACGAAAACACAAATATCAGCTTGATCCAAAACTTCTGTGGCCCGAAAAGTGTTTTCAACTGTGAGTGTTTAATCCCAATGTGTGGTCCACCTGAGCCTTGGATCTATCTCATTTTTGAGCTTGTACCTGAAATGAGATGTAAAAATGGATGAACGGTTTGGATAAAAGCCATACATCACGGTAGGCCTTCAGAGCCCCAGTCCGTTCCTAGATAGGGCCGGGCGAGGGAAGTACCCAATCCTCGTCCCACTCGTTGTTCCATCTGGCCTGGTGGCCCAGACAATCAGTCCACATGCATTTAACCAAATCGCGACAGCTTATTGCCAGGCTTTCTCGCATTCCGAGGAAGAGAATGATAGGGAAGCACCTTCCAGACGGACCATTGGACATTACTAGATACTCTGAAACATTAGGCTAGATGATACACGGACACCCATGTGGCGTACATGTTAAACCGCCCAAATTGCAGGATCTAACACAGACAGGTCATCATCTCATCCATTGAGTCATCTTAATTCAAGTAACTTATACGGATTTTTTTTTTAATAAAAGGTAGGCTATATTAAATTTCGAATGTTCACTAGCTTTTATTTCAACCATCCAACTCATGTTCTCCAACCGTCTAGCTAAAATACCGAATTTCTGTAGCTTATGGTATATGACCCACCTAAGTTATTGATCACAACTTGGACGGCTTAATTTGAATTAATTGTTGGCGAGTTTCTTAGAGCATGTGTAACAATCACCATAGTCTGCCGCAGTATCAAAATTTACTCTTCCAAAAATTTCTGGTACCTTCTTATATCCTCCTTCTAGGCCATTTTACAAACTTCCTAATTCCCACCAGTGCAAAAAAATATCTAATAAATTCTGATTTCACTGAACGTTTGAGTAAAGTTTGACAAAATGACATTGCCGTTACATTTTTAAATTATCAGATATTTGCAATTTTATCACTGTAATATTCTGAAATTAATGGAAATTATTTATTTCTAGTAGATAAGTAACTTATTTCAAATAAGTAAGTTTGGTTTATAATTAATTATAAGTTATCTTTTTTTATATTTAAAACTACTTAATCACTTTAGCTAATTTTTTAAACTTTTATACTTTTCACAAGTTATAGAAGAGAGGTATAAATAGGATGGAAGATGGGGCAAGGTAATAAATTTGTTATTTACCAAACATACTTATCTTCTTATTAAGCGGAAATTAATATAAGTTATTTGTGGCATAAGCAACGTATTTGAAGCAGCTTAAGATACAAAAGCCCTCTTAGAATTTTAACCAAATCATTAATGACTATGTATTTAAAGTTTCAAAATTATCTATTTCTTTAAGGAATTTTGATAGCAAAATTCCCTGAGAATTTATATTTTTACCTAATAATGTCTTGAAATTTTGGAATCACATGCACGTGATTTTTAAGGCAGAAAATACAAAAATACCCATTTAAAAAGTAGTGAAAGTTGAGACTTATGGGCCCATGTGCTATGTGTATAACATTCAACTCCTCCATAGCTGCACCGTACCATAGTGATAACACAGCCAAAACATCGCACCAATTGGATCATGTCAGATAAGACACACTTGAATTGAGATATTTTGAATGAAGTATATTACTTTTTTATAGATTGACATACCTTATACTTGGATCCGACATATTTTTTATTAGGCTAATAATAATGTTGCTACGCATTTGTTGAACGGGTAGGATATTAAACACACACCATGTGGGCTCCACAATTCTCCACTCTCCGCAGTGGTATACTTTAACAAAAAAAAAAAAAGAAAAAAAAAGGGCAGGAATGTAATTCCTCATCTGAAAAAGCCCAGCCCGTAAGCAGAGGCTCCTCGAGGCACTGTTTAGTAAAATCCAATTTTTGGAGGTTTTCGCAGTAAATATCTGTCATTGTAAAAATATATTTTCTACTTTGGGATTTTTATCTCAAAATTCCTTCAAAATTTGAATTTCAGTAATAATACCTCCCAAATTCAAAACACTTTGGAGTGCACATGGAGGGATGAAATTGTAAAATTTCTCTGGTTATTTGTTTTTTCAAAAGAAATTGATAAAGTTAAGAATTGTAGGCCCGGTTGTACATCCAACCTATCCGGTAGATGAATTTTATAAAGATTAGACAAGTGAAAATCCTAACAGATCTAATAAGAAAGAAAGCCACAACATAAAAATTAATATACACCACCCAAAAGCATATAAGTTTACAAATAACCTGTCGGTTGACTCCATCGGCTAGTATTTTAGTTCGAGTGATCATCTGGTGGGGTGCATATGTTCGATGGGTTGAATGTCATAGAAATATAATGCGAGCCCATAAGTTTTTACTTTTCAACCTTTTAAATAAAAAATTCATATGGGATAATGTAATTGTTTTGAAGGTATTTGGATCATAAGTTACCTAAGATAAGCTATTTATGCCTAAAAAACTTATCTCAATTTTACTTATTAAATTAAAGTAATTAAATAATTTTAAATAAAAAAAGTAATTTATAATTGACCATAAACCAAACTTACTCATCTCAAATAAGTTACTTGTCTATTGATGTGAGTAGAAAAAGTGACTTATTTCATGGAATTCAAAAAGGCAATGTGAGTAGAAAAAAGTGACTTATTCGGTGGAATCCAGACGGGCCTTTCAGGTCCCAAGTGGAAATACCCAGTAAATCTAGCTAGCGGGGTTATTCTTTGATAAAATTTGAATTTTTGTTACTGTTCGATATTCTTCGTGACATACTGTGAAAAGCCTCACATTTTGAGAATCTGCAGAGAAATTCCTCAGAACGAGACTTGCAACTATGGTTCCAATAACCTGCATGAAATTCATTACGATTTACTAATACAAGGAGTATTCATGGAAAATTACAATTATAGTAAGGGATTTTACTGCAAAATTCCTTATAAATGTGCATTTTTCTACCCGCACAATTGGAAAGCCAAGACATACGTCGAGGGAAGGGCTTTTATAGGGAAGATATTATCAAAATACCGTCATCCATTCTCTCAGTAAAAGTAGCAAAGTCGAGAATTTTGGGGTCCACATGGTATATATATAACATCCAACCCGTCCAACATATGTGAAACATCACAATGACTAGAAGAACAAAAAATCTGGCCAATCAAATCATCAGATGGGCCACGCTTTAATATGGATGTTTTTGAGTGGTGTACATTATTTTTTATAGTTTGGCCTAACTTATGATTGGGCCCGTCATATTTTCTGCCAGTCTGATAATCTTGGTGAGGTGGATCTATTCAACAGTTTGGATGTCAGACACATACTACGCAGGGCCCGCAATTCTCAATTTCCACTTAAAAAAATAATAATTAAACAAAAGTATTTTTCTAATTTCTCCCCATAAAATCCACCATCTGCAATTTTGGTTCTTCAATACGCTATTTGATAAAATTCGAACTCCTGAGCTATTTTGTTGTAAAAATCCCTTAAACCATGATGATAGTTTACTACCATTTTAAAGCTGTGGTTTATCATGGGCTGTATGTGGCATGAATGCAAGCAAATCTTGACAGTCCAAAAACCAAGATGATCAGAATCATCCAAACCATCAAAATGCTAGATATTGAATGGATGATTAATGTAAATTTCCCCCATGGTCCATCAACAATGAGCCCTTTTATCTAGTACTGGTCGCAACTTAGAAAATGGTGGTGAATTATACTGACTAAATGTTCATTTGGAATTAGCTAGAAATATGAAAGCAACTTGCAAGTTGCAATGGTTCTTGTTGTGAAGTGGGCAGAAGTTGACAGATATTTCCTGAGAAGGTATTGTGCAGCAGATGCCCTCACTGCCATCTACCCTTCTACCACTTCATCTTGGACTCTTCTTCAAGCAAGTATTTGTAATGGACTTTGCTAACCTGACTATGCATGATTATACATTGGGCGTGCTTAGAACTAACCAAGTACCACGTTGAGAGAATGTGCATCAGATTCACTACATCCCATCGGAGACATTTTCACCATGGATCATAAAAATGTGGGCCACACTATAGAGATCAGTATAAAATCATGGCTAAAACTCTAAAAACTCACATGGTGTGGTCCACACGAGTCCTCATATGTACTTTATTTTCAGAGAATTCATTAATCCCAACGTGGCGCATAAGATGAATGGATTGGAATAGCATATACACACCACGGTGGACCCCACAGATAATTTGAATGATTTTAGTGGTGGGACTTTTTATCTGAATAAATTTGCCGTGTTATAGCCCCCACCCAAGTTTTGAATCGTCCTGATTTTTGGGATCTCATCCACATGAAGTTCTCCTTCCACATCAGTGAATAGTAAAAACTTATCCCTTAATTAACTTGAAATCACTGGGAAACTCATGATTGTAGTATGTGGAAACATTTTATGTGGGCCCCACCATGATGATTGAATGCCAAGGAAACAACCGTGTGGGGGCCACACAACAGGAAATAATGGTGATTGAATTGTGACCTTAATGGGGCTGAGGAAGTTTTGGATTAGTTAGAATAATGGGTTTTCAGTACATATGAGTGGAGATATCCTTATAACTGTTTGGATGGAATATATGTTGATAGATGTCTTAAATCTTTCTGTCAATGATAAGTTTGATGTTATCGAGCAAGCTTCGATGCCATTGAAGTCGGCTCAATGCCATCAGAATATAAACATTATGATGGGCCCTAAGAAGGTTTTAACTATTGGTGTTACCATTCCTACTGTTTCCTGCCTTGTGGTACACTCGAGTCACTTGAGTTTTGGACTTGCCTCATTCTCGGGCTCTTTCCTAATTGAACGGGTGAAAATGATGGACAGAGTCGATGTCACACGGACATGGACATCGTGGTGGGCCTTCTGTTTACAGTGACTTGTCAAAGCAGGGGGCACAGGCAACTTGGGTAAAGAACAAGCCCCAGCTGATGTGTTTGGTGAGCCCACAAGATATGCGAATCTTTTGCAAAGAGAAATTCAAAAAATGGGATATCATTTTATAGATTTTTATTGATACCTTGTGGACCTATTATGGATGATCTACAGTTTAAAAATCACAAAAAATGAGTGATCCTAAACGTCCAATTGGTGACTTTCAATCAAGATTAAAAACCCAAATTCTTTAGCAGTTGAATGTTCTCAACTTCTGATGAACCGTGGGCCAGCCATGGTGGGATGCACCCATGGATAGTCCTGATCTGAAATCTTCCCTTCAACGTGTACAATTGAGAGGGGGACTATCATATTGTGATTTGGTAGACACGAAATGGTTAGGCTAAATGGAATGGCTGGACAAATGTTAGTACATATCTGAGAAAAAGGATGTCTGTATTGAAGCTTTCTCAAGATATGTCCACTTTAAGTGACATGTGGTAGGTTCAATCGCCAAGCTGGACCGTCCATTCACTGGCTCATTGGGGCAAGGTAAGGTGAGGAAATTAAGCCAATTGGGATTATTTTAACATTCAATCAATGGCATGGAAAATGGATGGTCAAAATCAAGTGGAGAAATTAATTAAATGGGCCCAAATGGCATTTTCAAACAAGTATTCAATAGGTTCAAGCATGAAATGTTTATGATTCCAAAGTTGCTCTTTGGTTTGATAATGTCAACCATCTAATCTACAGTGGACAAAAAAAAAATTGAAAAAAAAGAAGAAGCATAGCTGTAACAAAATAACCCACGTGTGAAGAGTTAAGGTTATCCGCTAGTATGACTTTTGGATCCTGTCAATTCTGCGTTATCTGGATTTGATTCTACGCAATTGTCTAGGCATTGCTATTAGGATTTAGGGCCCTCCATAAATTCATATTAACCCTAGTGATTAGAAATTCGGATCTAACATAACCTATGTGCTTTGTAAAAACACTTACAATAAAAGCATAATAATCAATAAACAATCACACGGAACACAACGATATTTAACGTGGAAAACTCTTACGAGAAAAAACCACGACACAAAAAATAGAGCTCCACTATAATTAAAACCTTAGAGTTTTACACCACTCACATTATTTAATTACAGATGCACCCGATTTCTCCTTGCGATGCATAACTCTTGGAAAACCCTTCCCAATCCCTACAAGTGTCGGGAACTCTCCCACCTCACGAAAACACTCGCCTTTAGAGACAACACTCGTTAGATGTTGAGGGTCAAATATTACATATCAGACCCAGTTGTTATCTAGATTTACGAACATGATACTGTTTAACGCCCTATTTTAATCGTGTTTATGTTGCAAGGTAGATTTATAAGCGTGGACTGAAAAGGGTATTTAAAGCATGGATTTAATAGTCTGAAGTCACCAAGGCAAGCGACGGACCCTAGGAGACCAAGATCGATAGATTTGCATGCTAGGGATCCAAGAAAATCGAGAAATTGAAGCTCAAATGGCCTGAAAAGTGTCCAGAATGCAAGATCATAGGGTTTCCACCATCTGATCAATTCGAAACTCCATTCGTGGCCTAAGGACCATAAATGAACCGTACATGTAAAATTTCATCCATTGGATCGCTGTGGAAGTGGCCCAACGGACATTTCAGCCCACAATTTACTGATCTGGGGCCCACCTGATCTCTGGATACGCCTCATCTTCGGTCACAACGCCATAAATCATGTGAAGAACCAGATGGACGGAGGAGATTTTGTACACACACCATGATGGACCCCATGTGCATTGCATGTGTACAGTCTGCAAGTGCACCAGTCGTGCACCCGTGCACTCAAAGTCCTGCTGACCGACACAAACTCAAATTCTTCAATTACGCAACAGCGTAACGCTGTCCGGCTGTCGGTTTGCTTAGTGGGCCCCACTCATGTGATTAGAAGATCCAGGCCGTCCATTAAGATTTCAAAGGCTGTATTGCCAACACCTAGGTGACAGAATTTTAGGAGATGGCATATATCACAATCCAGCCATCCGAACGGAAGATGGACGGTGGACTGAACGATCTTGTGGGACCACACCGAAATCAATACAATCTCGCTTTTCCCGAACAGTTTTTCGTCCTGAATCCACTGGACGGCTTGGATTTCCCAAAAAAATAGTGAAGTGGGCCCCACCATCAGTACAGCGCAAGTACATTATGCACCCTGTTTTCGAGTCCGGAAAATCCAGAATTTCCGGCCGATTGTGGGCCACTGCCTGTGATCGGATTGGTGATCCAAACCGTCCAGATGATGCCCAAGCCAGGAATGACCCTAGCCATGAAGTCGGTTTTGAGGTTACTGGACGGCGAGCCTCCCAAACTGAGGCCAAACGCAACTCCTTTTGCGTTTTGATTTTTTACTGCGCACGCTGCTGCATTGCTGGCTGCGTAAGAAACCTTCCAAGAGTTTTCCGCATGGACTCCAGGAGCCACAGCATGCGCCTAAGGCATATATAGAAAGGAACCAGGGCATTGAGAGGGAGGCATTCAAGGAGGAGATCAGCGTTTGAACAGGAGAGGAAAACGGAGCAGGGCTGCTGAGTTGTGAAGAGAGTGCTGCTGTAGAGTTGGAGGGACAGGAGGAGTTGGGCTTGGACGGCTGCACAAGGAGAAGACAGGGAGCTTGGCTTTCTGCTAAAAACGAGAGAGAGAGAAAAGATGAGGGAGAAAAGATGAGAAGTTTTTCTTATTTTTCTTTTATTCTTCACTTTCTTTTTCTTTTTATTTGCTAAGAAGTTCAAGCCATTCATGTCTGGCTGAACCTCTTAGCTAGGGCTAAGAGGTGAAGCCTGTAACGTGATGGGAGACTGTTATTATGCCTTTTATTTAGACTGAATTAAATTTTGATTTAATTATGAGAATATTTGTAGTCTTTAATGGCCTGTTGTGACTGACATTACAATGGGTTTGCAATGGCTTTGAGTATTTCCTTTTCCGTATTTTGATTGTGAAGTCAGGAAGCCCTGTTGTTCGCCATCGTCTCCTGGGCATGGCTGGATGGCGGTATCCTTCCTAACCTTCACAATCATCGGATTGGTTGGTAATTGGTTTAATTCTGTTGTTTGCTCTGTCTCTTGGGCATAGTTTGATGATAGAATCCATTCTGATTCATATTCCTTTCATCACATGAAGACTAAATCAAGTAGGTTCAGTTTGATTTCCATGAATCTTAATGCAGGCATAAGATCTCCCTGATCCCTACAAGTGGATCCTCTGAATCCCTAGTTTCTTTCCTCTGAATTACTTAAGTTTTAGATAATTATTCCGCAATTATTCCCTAAATTCTATTTGTTTTAGATCGCATCCTAGACTAGTTCTATTTCTACCTAGTTTCAGGAAACGTATAAGTTTCAGTCCCTGTGGATTCGACCTCGGTCTTACCGAGTTTATTACTACATCACAACCCTATACTTGGGGAGTGAACAAGTTTTTGGCGCCGTTGCCGGGGATTGACGGCTACGTTTTTCTGAAATTAATTAGTTTTAGAATTAGGTTAGGATTAAGATTTTACTTACTTTAGGATAAAAGTTTTTATTTTATTTTGTTCTATTGTTTTTAGAACTAAACCTGTTTTCCTGTTTTGTAGGATCCTGACATAAGTTCTTAAATTGGTAATTCCTTCCTAATTTCTCTACTTTTTCTGTTTTTAGAATTAAGGTTTAAATCTTAGAAATTTTCTAACTCTAGTATTTCTCTGTTTGTAGGAAATAGTTTATTTTTAGAAACTTTCCTCTTTTGTTTTTAGAAATTAGGTTAGTTATTTCCCTTTTTTAGAGATTAACCTTCTATTCTTGTTCTCTAGTAACTTTCTAATTCTAACTCTCTTAGAATCTAATTTGTTTCCTAATTTATTTTTAGAATTTTTGTTTAGAAACTAACCTTCCTATTTTGTAGGCCTTTAAGATAGAAATTTCTAATTCGGTAAGCTCCTTCTCTACTTTCTATTTTTTTCAGTTCTCTTTCTAATTTGCTTTCTAGTTTAGGGCTCCCTTCTTTTAGAAACAAGTTCACTTCTATCTTTCTTTTAAAGGATTGTTCTTCCCTTTTTAGAATCTAACTTATTTTGTTTTATTTTGCAGGTCTTCAACTTAGGGCCTCCAATTTGGTAACTCCTTTCCAACTCTCTCCTTCTTTTTAGATTTTCTTTTCTTAGGAATAGGTTTTGAATCCAATAAGAGGGCTGTGAGTGTTTCATGCCCAAGTGGGCTCGTGACGACACTCGACGTCTCTTGACTGAAGGAGGATTAGTTGAGGGGTTGACTATCCATCGCAGGACTAGACACCGCTCAAAATCCCCTGAGTTAATTAAAGTTATGGCTGAAGACCAACCTCCTCTACTTCCACCAAGGGTGGAGGATACTCAAGATGAGAATGAGGTGCAACAGGCACCCCCGCCTCCTACTTTACGAGATTATCTACAACCGGCGGGAGTGAGTATGCCCTCATGCATGATTTTCCCTGAAAACACAGGACAAATGGACATCAAGCCAGGAGTTATCCAACTCCTTCCCAAATTCCATGGACTTGAATCAGAGAGTCCATATTTATATTTGAAAGAGTTTGATGAGATTATAGCTAATGTATTTGAGGATACAATTTGGCTGAAACTCTTTCCTTTTTCCTTAAAAGAGAAAGCTAAGACGTGGTTACATTTACTGCGTCCTAGATCCATTGGCACATGAAACGACATGCAGAGGGAATTCATAAAAAAATTCTTCCCACATCATAAAACGATTACCCTCAGAAAAGCAATCATGAACTTTGCCCAAAAGAAAGATGAAACATTCTTCCAATGTTGGGAAAGGTTCAAAGATTTGGTCAGTTCATGCCCACAACACGGATTTGAAACGTGGCGCATTACAAATTTTTTCTACGATGGACTGACATCTTCCATGCGCCAAATGGTCGAGACAATGTGTAATGGAGAGTTCATTAATAAAGATGTTGACGAGGTATGGGATTACCTCGATAGTCTCGCTGGAAAAACACAATCATGGGACTATTACCCAATGGCGAACACCACGTCTAGGCCGACTCAATTAAAGGAGAAAGGTGGATTATATCTCTTGAAAGAAGAGGATGATCTCAAGTGTAAAGTGACTACGCTCATAAGGAAAGTTGAGGCCATGGAAGGAAAGAAGGATAAGGTCAATGAAATTGTTTACGGCATTTGTGATTGCAACATTCATACAACTGAAAACTGTCCTACAATACCTGCCTTTCGAGGAGTGTTGAATGAACAAGCCAATGCCGTAAACAACTATCAAAGACTTTTTACTGGACCTAACTCCAATACATACAATCATGACTGGAAAAATCATCCAAACTTTAGTTGGAGGAACGGACAAACGGCTACTCCTCCAGGTTTCTTCAATCAAAATCCAAATCAAGTGAAACCTCAAGAGGAACCGGTTCAAAATTTCATACAAGAGCTGGCTCAGGCAATGCGGGGAATTACAGATTTTATGCAAAAGATAGATTCTCGTATGATGGTTATAAAAAAGGGGGTGCTTCCTGCACAACCTCTCCCCAATCCTAACCCGCAGTACGAGATTAATGATCCCAACTCTTCAAATCAGATGGGGCACGCTAAATCCATCACCACTATTAGGAGTGGAAAGATCATTGATAAAACCCTTCCGGTTAGGCCCGAAAAGCCTCAAGAACCAGAAGATGACAATAATGATGGATCCAGTGATGCCCCACAAAAATTAGAACCGAAACTCTAGAGAAGCCAGTTGCTCCATTCCCCCAACGGTTGGTTTCACCAAAACCTCTCTCTAACTCTTAGGATATCTTAGAGGTGTTGAAACAAGTGAAAGTCAACATTCCTCTACTTGATGTCGTGAAACAGATACCTTCATATGCCAAATTCTTGAAAGACTTATGCACGACCAAAAGACGGAAAATTATTCAAAAGAAAATCTTCTTGACTAAGAAAGTGAGTGACATCCTGAAGCAAGACGTGCCGTAGAAATTCAAGGATCCTGGTAGCCCAACCATATCATGTGTAATCGGGAACCATCGAATTGATCACGCACTTCTTGACTTAGGAGCGAGCGTCAATCTGATTCCCTACTCGGTATACAAACAGTTAGGTTTTGGTGAATTAAAACTCACCCTAACCACACTACAACTTGCTGATCACTCTGTTCGTGTACCAAGAGGGATAATTGAGGATGTGTTAGTCCAGGTCAATAGATTTTACTACCCTGTAGATTTTATCATCCTGGACACCGAACCCATCAATAACATGAGCACTCAGATTCCCGTCATTCTTGGTCGCCCATTCCTTGCCACGTTAAATGCAATTATCAATTGCAGGAATGGTGTCATGACTATGTCTTTTGGAAATTTGACATTGGAATCAAATATTTTTTTCAATAACGACAGCAACTCAGAGGATGATGACGATTTCCACGACATTAACATGATTGACTCTTTCGTGGAAGATACGACACCACTGACCTTATCCTCCGACCATCTGGAGACGTGCCTGGCCCACTCCCATGATTTTGATGATGACATGATTAAGGAGATGTGTGCCTTGCTTGATACTGCATCGGTACTTGAAGTTAACCGGTGGAGGCCACAATTTGAAGAATTGCCACAAACCGATGTAGTGTCTCTACCGTCTAACCTCAAGCCGCCGAAGCTTGACTTAAAACCTTTGCCCTTTGATTTGAAATATGCCTATTTAGGTCAAGATGAGACATACCCGGTGGTGATCTCTGCCCACCTAGAGAAAGAACAGGAGAGTATGCTCATATCTACTCTCATTGAGCATAAAGGAGCCCTGAGGTGGACGATAGCAGACCTCAAGGGAATCGATCCCTCGATTTGTACTCACCGCATATATCTTGAGAATAATGCAAAAACCGCTCGGTAACCACAACGTAGACTAAATCCAAACATGAAGGAAGTGGTTAAGGCCGAGGTTCTTAAACTATTGGACGTGGGTATTATATACCCTATATCTGATAGTCAATGGGTGAGTCCAACTCAAGTGGTCCCTAAGAAGTCCGGAATCACCATCGTAGCCAATGCTAATAATGAACTCGTGCCAACTAGAGTCACTACTGGTTGGAGAATGTGCATTGACTATAGGAAGTTGAATACCGTCACGAGGAAAGACCACTTTCCTTTACCATTTATTGATCAGATCCTTGAAAGGTTAACTGGTCATTCCTATTACAGTTTTCTTGACGGGTATTCGGGCTACAACCAGATAGAGATAGCCCCTGAAGACCAGGAAAAGACCACATTTACATGTCCCTACGGCACCTTTGCCTATCGAAAGATGCCATTCGGGCTATGTAATGCCCCTGCCACCTTTCAGCGATGTATGCTTAGTATCTTTTCTGATATGGTGGGGCAATATCTAGAGGTCTTCATGGACGATTTCTCTGTTTACGGTCCATCTTTCAGTAAGTGCTTAGAAAGTCTTAAATGTGTGCTGAAAAGATGTGAAGAGAAAAACTTGGTACTTAATTGGGAGAAGTGCCATTTTATGGTTCAGAAGGGAGTTGTCCTTGGGCATATCATCTCGTCCAAGGGAATCGAGGTAGATAAGGCAAAAATCGATCTTATCTCTAACCTACCTCCACCCAAGAACATCAGAGACGTGCGATCCTTCTTAGGACACGCAGGATTTTACAGGCGATTCATAATGGACTTTAGTCTCCTCTCTCGTCCTTTATGTACTCTTCTTCAAAAAGATGCTCTGTACGAGTGGACTGAGCAATGCCAGGAAGCTTTCACCAAGCTTAAGGGCATGTTAACCACTGCACCTATCATGCAGCCACCCGACTGGAGCCTTCCTTTTGAGCTTATGTGCGACGCTTCTGATTATGCTCTTGGGGCAGTCCTAGGCCAGAGAAAAGATAAGAGGCCCTACGTCATTCATTACGCAAGTAGAACTTTAAATTCTGCCCAGGTGAACTACTCGACTACGGAAAAGGAACTCTTAACTGTAGTGTTCACCTTGGACAAATTTAGGTCCTACTTGATCGGATCCAAGATCATTATCTACACAGATCATGCGGCACTTAAGTATCTTCTTTCGAAGAATGATTCTACGCCCCGTTTGATACGATGGATCCTTCTACTCCAAAAATTTGATTTGGAAATTAAAGATAAAAATGGAGTAGAGAACGTAGTGGCCGATCACCTTTCTCGCCTTAATACCTCTGAGCCCCTTGAGACGACTCATATCAATGACATGTTCCCTGATGAACAACTGTTCAGAGTCTCCCATTCACCTTGGTTTGCTGATATTGCTAATTATCTTGCTACAGGTGCCATACCGACACAGTGGACTTGGCAAGATAAGAAGAAATTCTTCACCGAGGTGCGCAACTTTTTCTGGGATGATCCTTACTTATTTAAATATTGCCTAGACCAAATCCTAAGGAGATGTGTACCAGACGATGAGCATCAGAGCGTCATCTCCTTCTATCACTCACAGGCCTGTGGTGGTCACTTTTCTGCTAAAAAGACCACGGCCAAGATTCTGCAGTGTGGCTTTTACTGGCCCACTATGTTTAGGGACACTCATGAGTTTTGCAAAGCTTGTGAGCGTTGTCAGAAATTAGGAGCATTGTCCCGTCGAAATATGATGCCTTTGAATCTCATTCTTATCATTGAAGCATTTGATTGCCGGGGCATCGATTTCATGGGACCATTCCCCCAATCGTTTGGAAATCTGTATATTTTGCTCGCTGTGGATTATGTCACTAAATGGGTCGAAGCGATTCCGTGTCGAACTAATGACCATCGCACGGTCATTAAATTCCTAAAAGAAAACATCCTTTCTCGATTCAGAACGCCTCGAGCCATCATTAGTGATGGGGGCTCGCACTTTTGTAATAGACCATTCGAGAGCTTAATGAAGAAATACGGTATCTATCATAGAGTGAGCACCCCATATCACCCACAGACAAGTGGGCAAGCTGAGATTTCTAATAGGAAAATTAAAATATTTTGGAGAAAACAGTTAACCCTGACCGTAAGGATTAGTCAATCCGATTGACCGATGCCTTATAGGCATACCGTACTGCCTTTAAAACCCCTATTGGAATGTCTCCCTTTAGACTTGTCTATGGGAAAGCTTGTCACTTGCCTGTGGAGCTGGAACATAAAGCGTACTGGGCAATCAAAAATCTTAATTTCAATCTGGACAATGCTGGCTCGCTACGCAAACTTCAATTGAATGAACTGGAGGAAATCCGGAATGATGCGTACGATAATTCGAGAATTTACAAGGACAAGATGAAAGCATTTCATGACCAACACATTTTGCGAAAATCATTCGCGCCTGGTCAGAAGGTCCTTTTGTACAATTCTCGATTACATCTCTTTCCGGGTAAGCTTCGATCTCGTTGGACCGGCCCTTACATTGTTGTTACTATTTTTCCTCATGGGGCCGTTGAGATAAAAGATCTTGACAATGGCAAGGAGTTTAAAGTCAATGGACATCGATTGAAACCATTTGTCGAGAAATTTGATTCAGAGGACATGTCCATACCTCTGACTGATCCTGTTTACCAGGATTGATCTCCTAGTCTGATGGAGGTATAGGTAGGTTTATCGCTTTCATAGGACTAGGGTAGTTGTTTTATTTGTCTGGCTGAAGATGGTAAACTTAGCGCTCCTGGGAGGCAACCCAGCTCTTCACTTCTTTTCATTCTTATCATTAGTTATTTCAATGTTTGTGGGTAACGTTACTACAAACCCTCACGAGACTACAACTCGTCCACTAGGGGAAACCTAAAGGTTTAAAGGCTTGTTGCATATGCTAAATGCAATCGAGAGTACCTGCGAAAGTGGTATAGGTAGGGTTTTATTTTTGTTATTTTTGTATTGCTTTCTCTCTCGTGCTGACCAACGCCCATGCTGCGATCTCTTGGAAAGTGTCTCTCGATTCATCAGCCAGGTACTATCTTCCCATCACTTCATATTCACTTTTCGTTGTCCTAAGTGCATTGCACGCTCATATCTTTTACATTGAGGACAATGTAGATTTTTGGTTGGGGTGGGAGATTAGGTTTCCTAATCAGTGTTTTTCTTAGTCTTGAGCAGAAATTGTGAAAATTTTTAAATTTTTCTAGAATTTCGTATGAATTCGAAGCGATTTTGACAGCCATCTTGGATTTAGAATTACAAGATAAGTGATGTTGGAATTGATGACTCTTGGATTTAACTATTTGTTAGATTTCACAGTTAAGTTAGAACTATTAATCCATGATTAGAAGTTTTAAACATTGATTGAATCATAATTTCACATGTCACATCTCACTTACACATTAAGGTTTCATTCGATATTGAAGGATTAATTTGGTGATCACTAAGCTTGAAAGGAACCAACCTGAGAAATTGAAAAGATTGGGCGAATGGTTTTCACCATAGGTTTGCTCCCTACAGGTGTAGATTCGATTCCCCAAGGTTGACATCCATGAACTTTTTGGCGACCGGTCTTTACCATAGGTTTGCTCCCTATAGGTGTAGATTCGATTCTCCTCCTTGGCTGTACTTTTAAAAAGTTGACATAGTGTGAAAATCATCAAAAGTTGGAAGAATGAATCAAGCTTTGGTTTAGGTGTTGGTTATCACGAATTCTCTTGTGGTTACCAATGATATCCTGAATTAGAGAAATGAAGTTTAATAATGTTAAGCCGAGATTACACTATACACTCATGGAACTCAATATTTAGAATCGTTCTAATTAATGGATTAATATTAGAGCTTGATTATGAAGTTTACCATGAGCTTGATTTCAGGAGAAAGTAATGCCAACATTCATAAATCTTAGAATTCGAGTATCTGAATTGTTCTCATAAATCTCTTGAATTTGTAGAAATTGTCCTGTAATTCTCAACTTATTTTTTCGCATACTTTGCTCGGGATTAGCAAAATGCTGGTTGGGGGTTGTGTTGAGGGTCAAATATTGCTTATCAGACCCAGTTGTTATCTAGATTTACGAACACGATACTGTTTAACGCCCTATTTTAATCGTGTTTGTGTTGCAAGGTAGATTTATAAGCGTGGACTGAAAAGGGTACTTAAAGCATGGATTTAACAGTCTGAAGTCACCAAGGCAAGCGACGGACCCTAGGAGACCAAGATCGACAGATTTGCATGCCAGGGATCCAAGAAAATCGAGAAATTGAAGCTCAAATGGCCTGAAAAGTGTCCAGAATGCAAGATCATAGGGTTCCCACCATCTAATCAGTTCGAAACTCCATTCGTGGCCTGAGGACCATAAATGAACCGTACATGTAAAATTTCATCCATTGGATCGCTGTGGAAGTGGCCCAACGGACATTTCAGCCCACAATTTACTGATCTGGGGCCCACCTGATCTCTGGATACGCCTCATCTTCGGTCTCGATGCCTAAAATCATGTGAAGAACCAGGTGGATGGAGGAGATTTTGTACACACACCATGATGGACCCCATGTGCATTGCATGTGTACAGTCTGCAAGTGCACCAGTCATGCACCCGTGCACTCAAAGTCGGTCAGCAGGCGCTGACCAATACAAACTCAAATTCTTCAATTACGCAACAGCGTAACGCTGTCCGGCTGTCGGTTTGCTCAGTGGGCCCCACTCATCATGTGATTAGAAGATCCAGGCCGTCCATTAAGATTTCAAAGGCTGTATTGCCAATGCCTAGGTGACAGAATTTTAGGAGATGGCATATATCACAATCCAGCCGTCCGAACGGAAGATGGACGGTGGACTGAACGATCTTGTGGGACCACACCGAAATCAATACAATCTCGCTTTTCCTGAACGGTTTTTCGTCCTGAATCCACTGGACGGCTTGGATTTCCCAAAAAAACAGTGAAGTGGGCCCCACCATCAGTACAATGCAAGTACATTACGTACCCTGTTTTCGCATCCGGAAAATCCAGAATTTTCGGCCGATTGTGGGCCACTGCCTGTGATCGGATTGGTGATCCAAACCGTCCAGATGATGCCCAAGCCAGGAATGACCCTAGCCATGAAGTCGGTTTTGAGCTTACTGGACGGCGAGCCTCCCAAACTGAGGCCAAACGCGACTCCTTTTACGTTTTGATTTTTTGCTGCGTATGCTGCTGCATCGCTGGCTGCGTAAGAAACCTTCCAGGAGTTTTCCGCATGGACTCCAGGAGCCACAGCATGCGCCTAAGGCATATATAGAAGGGAACCAGGGCATTGAGAGGGAGGCATTCAAGGAGGAGATTAGCGTTTGAACGGGAGAGGAAAACGAAGCAGGGCTGCTGAGCCGTGAAGAGAGTGCTGCTGTAGAGTTGGAGGGACAGGAGGAGTTGGGCTTGGACGGCTGCACAAGGAGAAGACAGGGAGCTTGGCTTTCTGCTGAAAACGAGAGAGAGAGAAAAGATGAGAGAGAAAAGATAAGAAGTTTTTCTTATTTTTCTTTTATTCTTCGTTTTCTTTTTCTTTTTATTTGCTAAGAAGTTCAAGCCATTCATGTCTGGCTGAACCTCTTAGCTAGGGCTAAGAGGTGAAGCCTGTAGCGTGATGGGAGACTGTTATTATGCCTTTTATTTAGACTGAATTGAATTTTGATTTAATTATGAGAATATTTGTAGTCTTTAATGACCTGTTGTGACTGACATTACAATGGGTTTGCAATGGCTTTGAGTATTTCCTTTTCCGTATTTTGATTGTGAAGTCAGGAAGCCCTGTTGTTCGCCATCGTCTCCTGGGCATGGCTGGATGGCGGTATCCTTCCTAACCTTCACAATCATCTGATTGGTTGGTAATTGGTTTAATTCTGTTGTTTGCTCTGTCTCTTGGGCATGGTTTGATGATAGAATCCATTCTGATTCATATTCCTTTCATCACATGAAGACTAAATCAAGTAGGTTCAATTTGATTTCCATGAATCTTAATGCAGGCATAAGATCTCCCTGATCCCTACAAGTGGATCCTCTGAATCCCTAGTTTCTTTCCTCTGAATTACTTAAGTTTTAGATAATTATTCCATAATTATTCCCTAAATTCTATTTGTTTTAGATCGCATCCTAGACTAGTTCTATTTCTACCTAGTTTCAGGAAATGCACAAGTTTCAGTCCCTGTGGATTCGACCTCGGTCTTACCGAGTTTATTACTACATCACAACCCTATACTTGGGGAGTGAACATTAGAATACAAGCCTTAATCGTGGGTTAGGCTCAATAGTCCTATTTCCGCAACTATGCGTAACAAGTCCGAACATAATCTTTGGTCAAACCGAATTGACTCGATTAGAATTTTGGTCAAACCGAAAATAACCAAAACATCACAGCAAGTAACTTGAGAGTTTTCCAATTTCCGGTCGAACTGAAAATGCCTTCGGTGGAACCAAACCTGAACTTCTGAGTACAGCAAATTGGCAGAATCTAAAGCACCCTGCATAATAATATCCACCTTGATTTGCATTATGCCAGGTCACCTTGAAAACCTCCTGAGCAATCTCTACCTCGAGAGTAGACTACTTCCTGCATTCTCCACCTGGAATGCAACTCTATCCGTACCCCATTGTAAGAAAGCCCAATCTCATTGATAGCTAGTGAGGTTGATCAAGCCCAAGCAATGCTTGAACTTCATTGTGATCACCAGCTTTGCCAACATATGGATAACACTCTTGACTATCGTAATACAACTGAATCTCCTCTTGCTTCAACCAAAGTTCTCCTATCAAACATTTTAACCATAATGCCTCCTTTGACGCCTCCGTTGCAGCCATGTATTTTGCCTCGGTAGTAGACAACGCTATTGTAGACTGCAGTTAAATCTCCAATATACTGATTTGCCTGTTAATGTGAAAACATATCCCATTGTGGACCTCCTGTTGTCTAGATCATCAGCATAATCCGAATCCATATAGCCCACAATTTCACTTGAAGCTCCATATCTCCTGAATATGATCCTAGTGTCGACCATGCCCCTAAGATACGTGAGAATCCACTTAACAACATTTCAATGCTCTTTCCCTGTATTCGACATATATATGCTAACCACACTGACTGCTTGTGAGATATTTGGCTTCGTTCAAACTATTGCATACATGAGACTCCCTGCTGCACTTGCATACAACACCCATGACATTTTTTAAATCTCATCTTATGTACTTGGACAAGATCTAATTGACAATTTAAAGTGAGCTGCTAGAGGCGTGCTAACTAGTTGAGCACATTCCATGTAGAACCTCTCTAGCACCTCCTGCACATAACCCTTCTGAGAAAGCCACAACTTAATAAACTATTTGTCTCTATGTATCTCCATGCCTAGGATATTCTTCTCAGCACCTAGATCTTTCATGTCGAACTCCTTATTTAACAGAGACTTAAGCAAGTGTCGTATCTCCTTCTTGTCCTTTGTAGTAATCAACATATCATTTATGTTAAAACATCAGTAGAATGTTAGACCCATCTTTAAGTACCCCATAATAAATGTAACAATTGTACTTGCACCTGTTATACTCAATCTTCACCATGTACGAATTGAACAACTTATATCACTACCTCAAAGACTACTTTAGCGCATATGATGACTTCTTCAGCATACACACATGGCCTTCCTTATCAAGCTCTTCGAATACTTTAGGTTTTTTATTTTTTTGGTTAGCTTGTTAGTACACCCATTGTTAGTTCACACTTCACTGTTAGCCACCCCCATTAAGGAATGGATACCAAGACCTCAGTGTTGAAACGAGGTATCTTTCACTCAGTCTGCCACTTGAGCTATGGATGTAAATGACTTCCTCCAAGTTCCCATAAAGGAATATGGTTTTCACATCGAGCTGCTCCAATTTCAATTTGGATTTCTCTACCATCGCTAGTAGCAACCTGATTAAGGTATGTTTCACAATCAGAGAGAAAATTTATTATAATTTACTCCTTCCCTCTGTGAACCCTTTTGTTACCAGACATGCCATGTACTTCTCAACATCTTTTTCTATTAATGCTTCATTTTTCTTGTAGATCAATTTATACCATATAGCCTTCTGACCTTTTGGAAAGTTCCACCAACTCCCATGTCTGATTGCTATGTAAAGATTTCATCTCTTCTGCCATGGCCACATCTGCTTGTCACCATCTTATAAAGATCTCACCTCTTGAACGGTGGAGAGATCTTCACTCCATATGCACAATGCAAAAGAGACCACGTCATCAAACCCTTTATTGAACCAGAGCTCTAATGGCTCTTTTTTCCCTGTTCCTGGCTATGCATTCATGGGTATCCTACTGATTATTTTTGCCTAGTTTCTTTCTCCTGCTAAATTTCACCTTCAGTAAACTGCTCAACTACTTGCACCAACAATTCTCTCGGTCTCATCATGTTTATCTGACTTCTCTGAAGCTTCCTTTTTAACCTTCAATATTAATACCTCATCGAAGATAACATCTCTACTGATGACCACCTTCTGTGAAAATGGATGCCAAAGCTTATAACCCTTGACACCTTTCTCATACTTGAAAAGGACGCATTTCCTAGACTTTAGATCCAACTTCAACCTTTGTCCACGATGCACATGGATGTATGCTAGACACCTGAAGATCCTTAATCCTAAGTAATCGATGTCCTTGCCTATACATACTTCGTCTATAACCTTAGAATCTAGCGTTGTAGATGGTGACCAGTTTACAATATAGCATGCCATGTTCACCGCTTCTGTCCAGAAGCTTTTAGGTAGCCTTGCATGTAAATGCATACTTCTCGCCCTCTCCAATAGAGTTCAATTCATCCTCTCTTCTACCCTATTTTGTTGTAGGGTCCCTGGAGTTGTAAAGTACCTTGTGTAATGCCCCGAGTTTTCGCGACTCGAGTACATACTCATGTCCAAGAATTCTGGGTGTTAGTGAAATGAATGAATGAATACTTCATAATTGCACCTTATTTTTTTCAAATAACATTAATGAAGATTCTCATCCATGAGAATAAAACCAAGGCCTGGAAAATCATATCCTGAAGATTCAAGGTCTAAAAATTTATATTCTGAAATGCTGGGGCTAGAAAAATAATATCTTGAAAAATTACAGAAATAAACCTTCGATGCCATCAAGGACAGCTTTGATGCCATTGAAGATAACTTCAATCTGATCGAAGCCACTTCGATCCCATCGCAAAAATCAAGGAAAATTCAATTTTCTTAATTGATATATTTATGCACCCTTTGATGCAATTGAAGGAGTGTTCAATGCCATCGAAATATTTGCCATCAAAGGAGCTTCGATGCCATCGAAGGAGACTGCGTAAATTTAAAGTCGGTTTGCAAACTTTTCTGAGGAAGTGCGAAAGATTGATTTCCGAAACTATTTAAAGGAGTCCCTGGGATGTTCCAAATCATATTCTAGGGTTTGGAAATGGAGAGAAGACCTAGGTGGAGCCCCGACAATATTCTTCTACTTTAATTTCTTCATGGGTTCTACTAGATCTTTTAGTTTTTCTCATAAGATGTTAGTCTTGTTAGGCGAAACTCTTAGTTAAGGCTAAAGGATGAAGCTTGTAGTTATTCTTAATATTTAGTTTACTTTCATTTAAGTTATTTGCTTTGAATGTTGAACAATTTGCTAAATATTTGGTTTAAATGAAGATTTATTCCTACTTTATTTTGATCCATTGTCGACTTCGGGCATATTGGATGCTTAGAAAAGTTAAAAATAGTTTCTTATCTCTTTTGCAATGGATTGATATGTAAAATCCATTGATCTTTCATTGACTCTAGGCATGGTAGATGCTTTGAATTTCCTATGATCATTACGTTGGTTATTTTTGTGGGAACCAATTCAACTGAAGTTTAAATCTGTTTTGATACATGAATGATGGTTTAACAGAATTATCTTGTAATTTGATAGGATAGGACTTCAATTCCAATCGAGTTATCCATTGAATCAGTCAATTAAATATTGAGATTTCTATGAGTGGATTCTTGGACCGAATAACTTTTCGCCACCATTTACAACGACAGCTTGGAAACTTTTCCTTACGAAATTATTTATCGTCGGTGAAAACTCTTTTACCGACGATCATTTTGTCGGTAAAAGTAATTTTTACCAATGAACCAAATAATTCGTTGACAAAAGATCGGAGAGGCTATTTTTCCGATGTTATACAATATCGTTGGTATAGGAACGTTTTGCCAACGAAAAAAATCGTCGGTAAAAGAGTAATTTTTCCCGACAAACTAAATATTTCGTTGGCAAAAGATCGGAGAGGCTATTTTTCTGACGTTATACAATATCATCGATAAAGGAACTTTTTACCGATGAAAAAAATTGTCGGTAAAGGAGTTTGTACCGACGAAATACATACAACGTCGGTAAAAATTGACATTTTGAATTTTTTGATAAAAATAAAATAAAATTTGATAAAATTTTTTAGATTTTGACAATAAAATTTTAGAAATTGCATATTATTTTTTTTGAAATATTTGATAATAAATATGATATTTTGTTAAAACTTTTGAAAGAAAAATTAAGATTAAAAAAAATATACATTTTGAAAAAAAAAAAACGTGATTTTTACCCTTAGCATACTGAGTAAATTCTGTGGGGTCCACCGTTATTTATTTATTTTATCCACTACGTTCATCCATGTTAACAGGTAATTTGAGGTCTAAAGAACAAAAAGGAAGCATATCCAAAGCTCAAGTGGACCACACCACATGAAATAGTGTGATTGAACCTCTACCATTGAAAATTTCTTGATGGCCATAGAAGTTTTGGATCAAGCTGATGTTTTTGTTTTCTCTTCATTCATATCTTTTTGATATTATGAACAACCTTTAACCGTTTTTGGACAATCTGATCAGTCCAGATTGAAGAGTAAATAACTTCAGATGTTTAAATCAAAATTCACTCAAATTGTTGATCAATCTTGTATGCCTAATATCTTTCTCATATGTAGCATGATCGGGGCGAGTAACTAGTCAAATTGAGGGTAATGATCAGTAAAATAGAGTGAATGGACCAGACATGTAAAATGGGCCAAATATTCTGGTCAAAATTGTGACCCAACTTATTGACCCCCTGAGAACGTAAGAAATAATGTTAGTAAGTTTTGTGGGGCCCATCATGATGTGTGTCAAACATCAACACAATGAATTTGATGTGTCCCCTTTAGGTAATGAGATATCTTAAAAATCATCCATATACGAAACTCAGGTGGGCCATACCATCTAAAACTATATGAAGACATACTAAAATATATAAAAGCACTTGGTGGGGCCCACATAAGTTTTGGATGGGGCTGAAACTTGGTCTGACCCCTCATCCAAGTGGGACACACATAATGAATGGGCTGGATATGTGAATCACATCTAGGTGGGCCCAATATATGATTATGAATGATACAGGTCCAAGGCTTAAGTACGGGAGCACAAAGTGGGGATTGAACGTCCACCATAAAAAACTTCTTGGAGAAGTTTTAGATCAAGCTGATATTTGTGTTTTCACTTCGTCCACGTCTACATGACATTATGAATAGCTTGAATGGTAAAAAAACATCACGGTGTCCCTTGGAAAGGTTTCACTGGAGGGTGTCATTATCATTGCAGCTTTCTTTGGTTTGGTCCACAGGAGTTGTGAACCTGCTTCATTTTTAGGAGCATACCTTAAAATGATCTGAGAAAAGTGATGAACGGAGTGGATAAAACAGTTACATCACGGTGGGCCCCATAGAGCCCTGCCCAAACTTATTTCCGATGAAATTGATTTCTTTGGGAAATATTACTTGACGTTATACAATATCGTCGGTAAAGGATAATTTTACCGACGAAAAAAATCGTTGATAAAGGCAAACAAAATGAATGGTGGACATATTATTTCACTTTGTGTGGTTGATCATAGATGTTGATTTGTAATTTTTATTTTTGGTGTAACTAATAAGTATATTTAAAAGCATATGTATGGAGTGGATGGGGCTGATAGAGCATGGGTGGGCCCAAATATTTTTACAACCTTTTACTGACGAATGGTGACAAGTTTACCGATGAAAATTTTCGTCGGTAATAAGCTTATGTTTTAAGCCGAAACGACTCCAGCGCCCATCCATCTCCCTTAGTCGCTCTCTCTCTCTCTCTCTCTGTTGCTCTCTCTCTCTCTCTCTCTCTCTCTCTCTCTCTCTCTCCACTCACGCTCGTTGCCAAAGTCCTACCCACGCACGCCTTCTCTTTCTCTCTCTGAAGCTCGGTTGACATATTTCTCTCTCTCTCTCTCTCTCTCTCTCTCTCTCAATCTCTTTCAATCTCGATGACAATTTAGGAATTTGGGGATTTTAAGGTGGATTGTCCAAAATCGGAATTTAGGGATTTTTGGGGTGATTACTGATTTGATTCCCAAAATCATTACTAAAAGCTTTAGAAGTGTTTGTTTAGCTTAATAAATTATTTGCTTATTAAGAATTAATTATGAAACTAGCACTTTTGTGGAAATGACTTGGAGATGTATCCAAGAAAGCTTTATGAAGAGTTTTCGTCCTTCTCAGTCACCCTCATTGTATATGCAAGCTCTACATGATAGAAGACTATTCAATCAGATTCTTTATTCTTTGCTAATCATCAATAGATAAACTCTTATCCATATATCAAACTAACCTGGGTTTCTTAATCTAGGTTTCATATCTTCTAGGCTTTTGTGCTTGCTAATCCCAAGGCATCTCTACAAACTGAGCATGTGCCAAGTGACGTGTTTGGCACATCTAGGAGGAGCATAACATGGGCCAAACTTTCTGATGATCTGGCTAGGAAGTTGGGATCGTCCAATCTAGGCATGCCACATATGTACATTGAATGCATACTGTTGGCCTTTTTTAAATTTGTTTTTTCTCAAAATTGTCCATTGTTTTAATGTGGTGGTGGCCTGCCTGATAACGGGACAAGCTTAATCATTGTCGGGTCATCTGGATGGTTGGGCCTATTTTTATGTACGCCTCAGATTTCCCAAATGCGTGAGAAGTTGGCATGTGTGAACTGGAGATTTTAATGGTGTGTATAGGTAATGTTGTATTTAGCATAATTACCTGTGCCAATATTATGGACCAACAACCTAGTATCAATATTTTGGACCTACAAGCCAAATCTCTCTCTCTCTCTCTCTCTCTCTCTCTCTCTCTCTCTCTCTCTCTCTCTCTCTCTCTCTCTCTCTATATATATATATATATATATATATATATATAGTAAAGGAAACAACCAACAAACGTGCTCAAGAGTATCTAAGGTTTTAAGTCTGTACTAGTGAGGTCCATAGTTCCAAGATCCAAACCATTGACATGGTGGGCCCCAATTTGATTGGCTCATGCATTGGCAATTCTCTAATTGGAAATCCTAACCATTTTAGTGGCCAACAGATAAACGATCAAGAAAAACAATGGTAATTGTGCACATTCAACAAAGAAAGACCATAGATTCAATGGCTAGGATTTTCCAATCTAGAAACTTCTATTGTTGTGTGGGGCATTCATTTTGTAAGACAGTCTGCATCTTAGAGTTGTGGAACCCTTATACAACAGGGAAAGCCCAAGCTCATGCTCTGGGATATCTTGGTAGAGCATTTCATGATGCCACATTTCCTGATGCGTCATTTTTAGATTTATTAGCATGGGCTAGAAGACATGAGTCCATCTAAACTTGAAACATGATCCACGTTGTAAATAGAGAAATCCAAGAAATGAGACTTATGGAAGGATTCTATCCAACCGATTGGTGGCCAACAAATGTACAGTTAAAAATGGTCAGTGCCAGAAATTTAATAGCAAATAAAATGTGGTGAAAGTTTTTTTGGTAAATGTGAATCACGGTTAAGTCTTACAGTGCACAATTTTTATAGTAAATAAAATGTGGTGATAATTGTTGGATAAAGGAATCTTAGAGAGAAAGGAAAAAATTTCAAATATGATTTTTCTCATATTCCAGTTGATAGATTGCCTCATTTGACAATAGTGGTAACTAATGCACAAATTTTATAGTAAATAATTGCAACAAAAAATAAAAATTCTTAAGAAAAATAATTGCATCAAAGAATAATCTTTCTTTACTATAAGAAAACTCCAACAATCAGGAGGTCCTAAACATCCTTTACCCGACTCATCTTTAATGAACAAGCTTGTCCATCAATCTCTGCAAGCCACTGAATGGACAGTTTAAATCATTTGATCCTGATAACATTTTTCAAGACTGTTTATGAAGAGTGGGTTGTACCTAATGGACGGTCCTGATTGTTGATGTGGATGTAAACGGTTCCAAGTACAACTATGTGCATGGCAAGGTTTCCATTCATACAACCCACCTTATCATTTCTCCATAGGTATTCAAATAATGAAAGGTGTTGTGATAGAATGTGTGGTTGTACTACCTTCACCTAGCTCACTTCCCACTTCACCTAGCTCACTTCCCACTTATCATAACATTAGATTTAAGTGCCCAATGGTTCTGAATTGGGTTGGTTTGGACCCATAATTTGACTAGATAGGCCTATTGGGCAGACCCTGTTCAAAATTTTGATTCAGCCCGGCTCCAGAATATTTTCTACATTACCTAAATAGATGTAGGGGTGTAAGTGTATCCAATCGACCCTTGGGTCATTGGACGTGAGTGTGAAAATGTTCAAAATTTAGACCATGGTGCAGCTCTAGGCCTAAAAGTTGCTAATTAATAAGTCAAGTCCAGGTCCTCTCAAAATCAACTTGATACAACCCAGTTTGGACAGTGGTTTTAAATGGGCCTGATTTTAATTTTGGTTTACACTAAAATGGAACCAAACTAAACCCAGCCCAAATTTAAGAAAAAACTGTAATTGAGCATACTGGTCATTGAACGCTCACCATTAAGAACTTCCTACGATCCACCATAATGTTTATTGACCATCCAACCATTTGATAAGGTCACGTGAACCATGAGAAAGGAAAATAATAATATTATTAATAATAATCACAAATATCACCTTAATCTAAAACTTTTATCACCCATGAAGGATTTATAATTGTTAATAACTAATGTTTCCTGTGATGTTGTCCATTTGAAATTTGCATCTGCTTTATTTTTTGGACCATGCTAAAATAAGCTGGAAAAGGTAGATTGTGGGAGTTGTATTATACTTTGTAGATTATGGGAGTTGTATTTGATCTTTTCTCATTATTTCAAGAAACTATTATATTTTCACTTAGTGATGCTTAATATGTATTATACATTTTTTTTCTTAAATTATTATTGTGACTTGTTAGTTTATAGTTGTGATTTGTGATTGTGATTTGTAAGTTAGATAATTAGTTACCCGTTTGAGGATTTCTATGTGGCTATACACAGATATGGTGTATTTTTGGTGGCATAGAAATCGCCCAAATTGTCCCATTTTGGACAATTTAAGGTTAGATGGATAGTATGCTTCCATATAATCTATTTAAATGTTCATGCCTGCTTTACGGTCTATCTCCTCGTTTCTATCTGGATATGTTTCTCTCATTCCGTATCCAATGTCAAATATCTTTACATTGTTTTAGATATTTGGCATCAGAATGTAACGTAAGATCAACTTATCTGAAGAGGCATGGGGAGATGCTGCCGGATTTTCAGCGTGGACGTTTAAATGTGAATATGAAAGTATTACAATCTATCCAACCTTTGATGGATAACTAATTTAGCATTTAATTATATTAGCTCGAAATTGATAGAACAGACCCGGATGTGTGTCGGAGCTATCTGGATGTTGAGCGGGGGTCCTTGGAAGGTGGGAACCGCTGTTATGATCATGATGAAGCCGTACATTTTCTATGGACAACAATATGGGTGGCCTGGCCATTTGGACATGCCCGTGTATATGTATTAGCTCAGAATTGATGGAGCAGACCCGAATATGCATCGGAGCTATTCACATGTTGAGCGGGGGTCTCTGGAAGGTGGGAACCATGGTTATGACCATGATGAAGCTGTCCATTTTCTATGGACAACAATATGGGTGGCTTGACCATTTGGACAGGCCCGAGTTTATATATTAGCTCGAAATTGATAGAGCAGACCCTAGTATAACCCTAAACATAAACCTACACCTAAAACTAAAACCTAAAACTAAACATCATGGTGGGGACAGTGCCCCGGACCGTTGATTCCTTCATAGGACCCACCGTGATGGTTATTTGAGATCCAACCTGTTTGTAAGTTCACACAGACCTAGACCGGAAGAATGGATAACACTAATATCAGCTTGATCGAAAACTTTGGTGGCCCCAATTAGTTTCGAGGTCCACTTGAGCTTTGGATCTACCTCATTCTTCATCTCATGCCCTAACAGTTGGATACAACATATACATCATGGTGGGATCCAAATCTTGGGTGGACCTAGATGAATGGACCACAAAATATCAGCATGATCCACTTAAGATTTGGATCTATTATAATTTTAGAATTATGCCCTGAAATAACCTGGTGAAAAAGATGGACAGCCTGAATATAAGAAAAATACATCACAGTGGGCCTTAGAGGGATCCTACAAAGCCGCATCCACCCAATCCAATACTCAAGTAGGCCACACCACATGGACCGATGAGGATGAGGACACCCAACATTGGAACCTTTGCGGGTCTATTTAAGATATATATATATATATATATATATATATATATATATATATATATATATATATATATATATATATATATAATCCCTAAACCTAAACTTACACCTAATCATAATCTTAACTCCCTAACCTAAACCTAAACTTATAACCCTACACCTAAACCTAAACCTATAACCCTAACCTTAATCTAAAACTAAACCTAAACCTAAACCTATTCTCAAATTCCTAAACCTAAACCCAAACCTGAACCTAAATTCCTAAACCTAAACCTAAACCGAAACTCAAATCCCTAACCTAAACCTAAACCCGATCTCGATCCCGAACAAGAACCCGAACCTGAATTCCTAAACCAAAACCTATTCTCAAATCCCTAAACCTAAACCTACCCCTAATCCTAATCTCAACTCCCTAACCTATAACCTTAACCTAAACCTAAACCTATAACCTAAACCTATAACTTAAACCTAAACCTAAACCTATAACCTATAACCTATAACCATAACCTAAACCTAAACCTATAACCTAAACCTAAACTTATAACCTATAACCTATAACCTAAACCTAAACCTATAACCTAAACCTAAACCTAAAACCTATAACCTAAACTTGAACCTATAACCTATAACATACATCTAAACCTAAACCTATAACCTAAACTTAAATGTATAACCTTAACCTATAACCTTAACCTATAACCTAAACCTAAACCTATAACCTATACCTATAACCTAAACCTATAGCCTATAACCTATAACCTAAACCTAAACCTAAACCTATAACCTAAACCTAAACCTATATCTAAACCTAAACCTATATCCTAAACCTATAACCTAAACCTAAACCTAAACCTATAACTTAAAACTAAACATATAACCTATAACCTACACCTAAACCTAAACCTAAAACCTATAACCTACACTTAAACCTAAACCTATAACCTAAACCTATAACCTATAACCTACACCTAAACCTAAACCTATAACCTATAACCTATAAACTAAACCTAAACCTATAACCTTAACCTATAACCTAAACCTATAACCTAAACCTAAACCTATAACTTAAAACTAAACCTATAACCTACACCTAAACCTAAACCTATAACCTATAACCTACACCTAAACCTAAACCTATAACCTAAACCTAAACCTATAACCTATAACCTAAGCCTATTCTCAAATCCCTAAACCTAAACCTACACCTAATCCTAAACCTATAACCCTAACCTAATCTTAAACCTATTTCCATAAACTGACTCTAATATTTTCATTGTAGAGATGGATAAGAGTTGGATGCGAGCTAAGAATAGGTTTTGTCACGCCCCAAACTCGAAAATTGGATTCACAGGAATCCCGATCGCTGAATCCGGTGCCGATAGCCTCCGTAGTATCCCATTCTCGGCTCCCAGCGCCCATATGCCAGGTTCCGATCCTGAGATGTTACAAGAAGGATTTTTCAACGTATATTTATCTCGTAAGAAGCATAATCATAAGTTTACCTAAATCACAAAGGCGACATCATCATCACATATCCACTAATATAAACATTTGAATACAATGCTGAAAGGAAAATACATATGTCAAAAAAAATCAAAGCTCCAAAAGTCTGCTGCACGCTCCAAGCTCAATGCTGCTACAACCTAACGCCACTTGCACGCATCTATCGTGCATAAGCTTATAGAAAGCTTAGAGGGTGGTGAAAGTGTGTGTAAGGTAAGTGCCAAGTAAGCAATATCAAAGTAATCAGAGTAAGCGAAAATACTGACAAGCCCATAAATCATACAATATCAGAAATCCTGGCAAGCTCATAAATCATACGATATCAGAGTAAGTGAAAATATACTGGTAAGTCCATGAGTAATATAATATCAGAGTATGCAATGCAAATTAGCTATGCATATGAGGAGTCATAGAGAGCCAAATATCAGATGCCGAGGATACTATGCAACATGTAAATCCTGCTAAGTCCGTCTAGGCCATATAAGTGTAGAAACATAGCAACCCAAAATGCCATATGTTTACGGATGTAATGCAATATGCGATGCGAATGAAATGACCAAGCTGGAGTATGAAGTCGGGATGATAGTACGTAGTATCACAGGCTACGGGCTCCACCACAACGGACTTCTATCCAAACCAGTCCCATACCTAAATTTGGATAGTCAAACACAATATGGTAAACTCCTGATCTCAGGTTAGTCACGCGCCCCAACCGAAATCCTGACATTACGAAGGTACACGTAACAAATAGTTGCACCCCACCAGCTCGAGTGGATAGTGAATGAATGAATGAATGAGTATACAACTCCTGCTCAATAAGTCAACATATCAGTACAGTTCCTCTCTGGGGAAATCACCGGGGTCTAGTACACTCTACATGCAACCATCACCCACTGGCGCGTGACCATGCAAGTAGAAGAGACCTCACCATCCGCCTAGCCAGTAGTTAGCCAATATCTACCCGACACGTCGATAGCGGACCCATTTACGAGCTAGTCAAACTTTGCCTAGTTATGCCCCCTACCCTCGGGCAGGTAAAGCCACACCCCCTCCTAACCGACCACGACATAGTGGGAGACGCGGTCTCTTGGTATTCGGCCCTCATGCGCTCATATATATCCACTCGGTCTCGACGTTGGGGCGTCTCCTGGCTACGAAGGTTTAGAAATTTTCACCCATGGACATCTATGACGCCCGTATGCTAGAACCAAATATTTTCAGTGTCCCATCTGGCCATCCACGATATGCCTGTCGCTAGGGCGTATAGTAATCACAACACACAATGTAGGATGCATTAGTCATACAATCCAGTCATGCACTAATCCTGCGCATATCGTGCACTCATGTGAGATAACCTCTGCCTATCGGGGAGTTTCATAACCTGCCCAATGACATATGCAATGGTCAACCACATCTCATAACAAATATACAGATGATGCGTATGGGCATGTATCATGATGCTATGCTGTCACATACTCATAATCGGTATCGATAATCGGCCTCGACAATTAGAATCGATTGAACAAGGCCTAAGGGAAGGTGACAATGTGGACATTAAACCAGCATTGCCCAACAATGTGGCGATTTAACCAACATTGCTCCCAAGGAGTGGCCTACATAGAGCCAAACATATAGTGGGCCCAAGGCCCCACACAATGGCCCAATATACATCACCATAGGCCTCCCTTAATTGCCTAATACACGTTATGATGGGCCTCACTCATGGGCTACATATACAACACATTGGGCCTCGCCGTATGGGCCAGAATGCATCACATTAGGCCTTGCCCATGGGCCTCGAATACATCACATGGGTCGCATCACATGGGCCTCATATATATCAAGGTGGGCCTCGACAACAGGCCCTATACACATCAAGGTGGGCCTCAACAATGGGCCTCATGTATATCATTCGAACTACATCAATGGGCAGAACTAATGGGCCTTATGCACATCAAGTGGGCCGCATCAATGGGCCGCACTAATGGGCCTCAACACATCAAGTGGGCCCCATGGAACTTGCTGACATCAATACCTCAGCTATCAAGCTGGTGTGAGGTACTCCAGTCAATCCACATCCACTGTCCATGGATTGGATGATGCGGATGCAATACATTAAATTAAGGTGGGCCCCACACGCTGCCATGGTGGGGCCACGTCCAATGAATGGACGGGGTGGAGAAACACATACATCATGGTAGAATCCCACCGTCCTTGCATTGGATGGTGAGGATACAACACTTACATCATGGTGTGGTCCACGGATGACATGGATAGAGCACTTACATCGGGTAGGACCAACGCTCATGCGGGGTGGATTAAAACCCATATATTATGGTGCGCGCCACACCAGCAGATGGACAGCCTGAAGAAAATAAAGGTGGGCCCTATAGAGCTTGGTGACGTCAATTGTTGGTGGGACCCATGGAGCTTACTGCGTTAAGGCAGCAGCTCTAGGGCTAGTGTGCGATACAACAATCACTCCAATTCCCTTCGTAGGTGGGTCCCACGTGGGGCCCACCATACTGTTTATCTACCATCCAATCTGTTAATAAGGTCACAGAGGAAAAATAAATTACATAATGATCCAAAACCTCTGTGACAACCCAAAAGGGTTTCAATGGTAGACTCTCAATCAACATTGTTTCCTGCCGTGTGGGCACCTGAGCATTGAGTACGGCTGACATTTGGGGTGGGGCTCATTGCAAAAAGGGGCCCACCATATACACGGTGTGATGTTCAACACACATCACGTGGGGCCCACGGTTAGGACCCGTGGTCCTTGGCCCTATCGTCAAATGCATCAGCGTCCTATTGCAACGTCAGTAGCAGCAGGCGCTGCATACTATTTTATTTTATTTTGAAAAAAGTAGAATTTTTGTGGTTTTTCATATGTGGGGCTTGCATCAGGTGAATCCGACCCAGCCATTGCATTCCATGGCTCAAGAATGACCAAACAAGCCCAATATTCGATGTGTTTTGGCGTATAGAAACATCAGGGTAGATTTCAATGGTAGAAAATACTGTTTTCTATGCTATGGGCCACCAGATAGTTGGATTAGCTTCATTTTTTGGCTCAATGCCTAAAATGAGCTTTGGAATGGGATGAACAGCGTGGATTAAACTTATACATTAAGGTGGGGCTTGTATGAGTGGTCCACCCAATGTTTCAAATCAAACTGATATTTTTTTTGTCAGCACGTCCACTATCTGTTCACGCTTAATTGAGCCCACGTCCAGCGTCCCTAGACGCTAGATGGTTTGAATGCAACACATTCTCAAGGTGGGCCCCACCTACACACGTGCTATAGGTGGGCCACCAAATGGTTGGATGGTGTAGATAAGACACACATCAAGGTGGGGTCCATCCGAGTGGGCCACACAGCCACATCATCACATAAAAAATGAAAAAGAGAGGGAGAGAAAGAGAAAGAGAAAGTGGGACACGTGTGATGGAGGAGAGGGACCCCGCCACTATGGGCCCTCCCTATATGCATACAACAAGATGGTTCCCACATATGTGGGCCCTCAAATCTCAAAATCAATAAATAAAGCACCCACCTTTGATCTCCTCTTCTTTCTTCCGCCAACACGATCTAGAGCTCCAAGTGATGGATTTTAACGGTTGAGATGGACTTTGGATGGTGGGGATAGGAGATAGGAAGTGGGCCATACTAGCTTCTCCCCATGGAAGCCATGAACGTGGGTTGCTTGAAGAAAATGAGGGGGAGAGAGATGAGAGAGAGAGAGATTGTTGTAAGAGAGAGAGAGGGAGATGGGAGATGTGAGTGATGTAGTGATGTGTACTTGACACGTAAGGGAGGGAGTTGACTTTAGGGATGGGTGTTGGTACTCGAGGATGGGATGTTGTACTTGACATGTAAGGTGATTGATGAGACATTTCATAGAGATTCTCTCAAAATTGTAACACGTGGTATTTTCCTCGAACCAAATGTGGGCCCACATCTCCTAGCTCAGGCCTCGCCTTGGCGCGTAATACGGGGCGTCGGAACTGCGACGACAGCACGGTCACAAGGGTACAAGTCTTGAGTTGAGCCGACTCTATTATACGAGACACGACTCAAGATCGCGCCAAACGCTGATAACAGATCATGGGTCGCCGAAATTTGACCGAGAGGATCGCTGAGGCATACGGAATAGTACAGGCTAAGATATAGGTCTCACAGGTTTGACCCAGAGTATAAATAAGGGGTTTAAGAGTTTATGAAATTTGTGCGAAATCGGGCAGATTCAGGCAATAAGATTAGGTGTTCATGTCGAAAATGGAAGAACATGGTTCATAAGACTTTAGACAAAGTAGAAGATGATTTGTTCATAGTTGGGATTAACCAGGATTACACTTGGTGGATCCATCATGGTGAAGATATCCACCAAAGAGTTAAGGCCACTGAAATCCTTGCTGACCCAATTATGTCAGATCACGGTGATGAAGATATTAACGAAATGCAAGATATTATAAGGGATGTGTTCAGGGGAACAATTACGGATAATGATTTTGCAGCGGCAAGTAGTAGCTAAGATATTCCTCCTATGGGTGATGTCGAATTAGAAAAGTTTAGTAGGTTGTTGAGAGATGTGCAACGTCCACTGTATCCGGGGTGTGAGAACTTCTCCAAGTTGAATTTTCTTACAAGGTTACTTCATTTGAAGATAATAAATCGTTGGAGTAACAAATCGTTCGACATGTTGCTTGACTTATTGAAAGAAGCATTACCGGATGGTGAGACATTGCCTAAGTTTCATTACGAGGCAAAATCCTTGATGCGAGACTTGGGCCTTGGTTACATCCCCATATATGCATGTATAAATGATTGTTTATTATATTGGAAAGAGCATGAAAATGTTGAAGAGTGTTTAGAATGTGGAGAGTGTAGGTGGAAGTATGACGAAGCTAAGTGTAACAAAATCCCGCAAAAGGTGTTAAGGTACTTCCCATTGAAACCCAGATTACAAAGATTGTTTACATCTCGCAAGACAACTGAAGATATGAGGTGGCATAAGGAAAAACGCATTTATGATGATAGTACACTTAGGCACCCTGCAGACTCTGAAGCCTGGTAAAAATTTGACAAGCAATATGACTGGTTTGCAGAGGCTTCTCGCAATGTTCGACTATGTCTTGCAAGTGATGGTTTTAATCTATTTGGTAATATAAGCAACTCGTACAGTATGTGGCCAGTGGTACTTATGCCTTACAATTACCTCTTTGGTTGTGTATGAAGGAATCATTTTTTATGATGTCATTGCTTATTCCTAGACCCAGGTCACCTGGGAATGACATTGATGTGTATTTGTGACCGTTAGTAGATGAGTTAAACGAGTTGTGGAGTCAAGGTGTACAGACGTATGACACATTTACAGGATAGACATTTCGATTGCATGCAGTGGTCTTGTGGATAATAAATGACTTCTCCGCATATGAGAATTTGTCTAGGTGAAGCGTAAAGGAAAAGTTGGCTTGTCCTACATGTAGTATTGAGACTTGTTTATTGTCATTGAAGCATGGTAAAAAAATATGTTATATGGGCCATCGTCGTTTCCTTCCAAGCAATCATAGTTGGCACAGGAAGACGATGATCTTTGATGGCAAATAAGATCATAAGCCACCATCGAAAGAGCTATCTGGAGAAGATGTGATACAACAACTGAGTAACATTGGAGAAGTTAGATTTGGTAAGGTACCACACTTGAAGAAGAGGAAACGTACAGTAGTGGAGTATAACTGGAGGAAGAAGAGCATTTTTTTTGAGTTACCCTATTGGAGTGATCTGAAATTGTGACACAACTTGGATGTCATGCATATTGAGAAGAATATATGTGATAATGTCTTCGGAACATTGATGAACATAGAGAAGAAAACAAAAGACAGTTTCAAGGCTGATCTACAAGCAATGGGTTTAAGGAAAAGTTACACTTGCAACCATATGAAAATTCATATACAATACTAGCAGCCTGCTACACATTGACAAAACTAGATAAAAAGTGTTTATGTGAAAGGTTGATATCGGTAAAGTTTTCCAATGGGTATGCATCAAATATATCTCGATGCGTAAATATTACGGACTGCAAGGTAATGTGAATGAAAAGTCATGATTATCACGTCCTTTTACAACGTTTACTATCGGTTGTGATTCGTGGATTCTTGAGCAAGGATATCAGTGTGACGCTAATTGAGTTGAGGATATTCTTTAAGGATTTGTGTTTAAAATCATTGAATGTAGATGTTATTAAACGACTGGAGGGGGACATTTTCGTAATCCTTTGTAAACTTGAAAGAATATTTCCATCTGTATTTTTTGATGTCATGGTACACCTAGCGATTGACTTACCGCATGAGGCGAAGCTTGCAGGCTCAGTACAATATCGTTGGATGCATCCGATCGAAAGGTGGCAGAACCTATTAAAATTTTTATTCATTCCATAAACTACATATATCCATGTTTTCATACATATAACATAGCGATTTTGTGTACAGATATTTTCACACACTAAAACGATTTGTGAGGAATAAGGCATGTCCAGAGGGATCCATTGCTGAGGTGTACAATGATAATGAGTGCCTGACATTTTGCTCCATGTATATTTGTGACATAGAGACTAGATTCAACCGAGAAGATTGGAATACAGACGAAGGGCAGGAGCATGAACAAGGACTCATATCTGTATTCGCACCTAACGTTCATCCTTTAGGATTCCCGACGTTTCAGGATATGGACTTTAGGTATCAAGCAAAGGCGCGGTGGTATGTGTTGCACAATTGTGACGAAATAGAATCGTACTTAGAGTAACCTAAATACCTCGATAATTGTATCTCTACATATGATGATCTTAATGTTTCTTGTTGATGACATGCCAATTATGTGTAACGAACACATCGAGGTGATGAAGTCCCAATACCTTAAAAATTATGATCGAATGCATCAGGATCAGTTTTCATAATGATTTACAAAATGTGTAAGATTTCACCTTGTATCTCACCACACTTAGAATTTTATTATATTGCACAATATTTAAACTTAAGAAAATTCCTAAATAATTACATTTTGTACGTGATAATAGATGAAGACATTGTGCGCCAGCAACTCTGTGGATGCGTCTGATGGACTCTACTTACTGGTGTGTGGCCCTGATAGATGTGCATCTAGATATACAGGTTGTATAGTAAATGGGATTCGGTTCCACACTAAAGAGCGTGAGAAGTATAGGACCACACAAAATAGTGGGGTGGTTGTGAAAAGAACGAATGAGGAGGTAAAAATTGACTTTTATGGCATTTTGACGGATATTATTGAGTTGAGTTATTGTATGAGAAAGAGGGTGTACTTATTTAAATGTGATTGGTGAGACATTAGAAATAAGATGTTGGGAATACAGACTGATGACTACTTTACGAGCATAAATTTATCTCGGAAGTGGTTTAAAGACGATCCATTTATCCTTACCAACCAAGCCGAACAAGTATTTTACCTCGCTGACACCAAGTTAGGCAGCTCTTAGCATGTGGTGCAGAAAATAAAGCCCAGGAACGTATTTGACGTTCGGAAATCAGACGTTGAAGATAACGAGGACGGAGGAAATGAAATGTCTAGGTATGAATAGAGAGACTAATCCAAATGTTGATATTAATGTGGTGCAATTAGATAGAGAAGATGTGCCACCTAATCATGTTGATGCCTTAATAATACATGACATTGTTAGAGATGATAACGGTTTCATTGATGACGACGTTGCAAATGATGAAGAGAAAATACTAATCAGCGATAGTGATGGTGAAGAAGAAATAATCCTAAGCGATAATAATATAGACATCGATTATTAAATGTACACATGATTTACATGTCATTTTTCAATTCGAAGAATTTAATTATTACATGTATACATGTTTTACAAGTCATGATTTATTTCTTTAATTGACTTGTTTATAATTCACATTTGTAGTTGAGTTAATTTTTGATCATATCCTCCTCAAACCGGAGCATAGCGGAAGTACGCAGCATACTTCATTAGCTGTTGCAGATGGACTTTTCGGCTCTATCTTTTTCTGGTAGGGCCAAAGAGATACCCGGTCTTTTCGATGAGTGTAGGGAGGAATATATCAACGATGACTCATATGAAAGATTATACAATCTCAAAGAAATTCCAAACCTGATGGAGGAATATAATCGCGGAAAACTTCGTATAGAAGATGTGGTTTTGTCACTTGCACATCTGAATGGAGTCTCGAGAGACCAGATTTCTCCTATTGTAACTGACATGTTGGCTGTAACAATGTCAAGTGCTTCACACAGCTTGACATATACTTCTGCAGCATATGATAACTTATGCAGGGAGTACTTCAGATAGTTGATCCGAAGTTGTTTCATATTACAATGAAATACGTGTATTTAATATAGAACGGTAATGTGTAATGAAATTTTCAAATTTTACTAGAATGTTTATGGTTTTATTATATTTTTCTTGCATTATATTGTAATGGTCTAATCATATTTTAATCATCTCTCTAAGCATAAACACAAATTCATTCTACCATCAACACTACTTGTATAATGTTTTAGTATATTCCACTTGCAGTGTAAAGTTTAATGTGTTTATTATATTGATGTTCATACACTTATACTGACATTGTTTAAATTTATAAGTTCGTACTTCGCACATATTCAATCATGACACCAGGTGGGAGATCACTACGTTCGTGCACTGGATTTACTCCTTCCACCCTGATGCGGTAGAGATAACATCGATGTCGTATGATGTATCACAGGCGTTTAAGCCTTCTGTTGAGCATACACCGAGCACTGCACGTAAGTGTAAACATATATTTCTTTTAGTGACTTCTGTCTATGTTTAGACTTACATATTTTTTTTGCGATAACATCGTCGACTAGCCGACGAGGACGTGGACCCACGCATGAGTTAGTTTTAGAGTGACTTACGCGTAAGGGTAAGGTGACGGTAGAGTTCCCACAGGACTGCCTTAGACCTGTTGGGGACAATGCCAAATTGTTTACATCGGAGGTCGGTGTCATATGCCGATCTTTGATCCCCATCACCATCCCCCGTTGGGTAGATGTGATAGATGATGTACGGCAGCTCATCCGTCAGTGCCTTCAAGTAAATATTAATAAATTAAATTTACTTTTGTAAAATTTCATTTACGGTTAAGTTATTTTCTTAATAAGTTTATTGCCTTAATCTATTATTTATGAAACTATAGAATAAATTTGTCTTAGATCTAAGTGTTCTCTACATTTCCCATGCCGTCGACGACATGGTCAGGGAACAGTTCAAGGAGTTCCATGGGGAGTTACACCAGCGGTACAAGTGATGCAGGACCCACGAGGAGGTCGTACTGTCCGCACCACCGCAGGTGACTACAGACGACTAGCGGATACTCTGCGAGAGATTTTCGTCTGAGGCTTTTTAGGTAATATTTAAATATTTACAATATCTTAAGGTAACAATTAAATTTACAATTAATAACAATGTATTATAAATAATGTGTTCAGAAGAGAAGCAGAATAAATTCTGCGAATAGGGGAAAGTTAGAAGTGAACCACGTAGCTGGTTCAAAATCATTTGTACGACATCGTCACGACATGGTAAGAAATTTCTGGTGATTATTAAGTTGATATATTCAAAGTCATTTATATTAACTCTGTTGTCCTTTCAATTATGCAGTGAGATTCCGTCATCGGCCAGGAGCCTGGACCAGTAGACCTCTACAGAGGGACTCACTATCGGCAGGCGACGAGATCTTGGGTTCATCCTAGAGCCAGCGAGAATTGGGTAAAAATTCTTACATTGTAAAATTTAATTGTATTGAATTATAATAAGGTCATTCATTATAAAAATTCATATGTTTTTATTACAGGCGGTGGTGAACACCATACGCAGTCAGCCCACTCCCGATGGTAGTTAGTGGAGTAAGTTAGATATCCTGAGGTAATCCACATTTTATACCAACGAAATATTTCATTGGTAAAAGTTTATCCACAGTTTATATTGATGAAATATTTCATCAGTATAAGCTGTGTTTACCGATGAAATATATTATTTTTTCCTACCAAATGTAACATGTTTTGCTGACGATTTTTTTTCATCGGTATTTGTTTTACCATTGCCGATGAAGTAAATTTTCGTCGGGAAAAGCCTTTAACCATGGTCTTATTGTGACGATCTTTCCAATGATAGATTTTGTCGGTAATAATCATTACCAACGAAAAAATATGGATACCAACGAATTATGTCGTCTGTAAAAAAGTAATTTCCTGTAGTGATGATTTCAATTGGTGGAAACATCAAAGTTTAAATTGGAAAAGTGAGCCAAACATAAATTCTAATGACTATCCTATTGGATCCCCTCCTTATGAGATCCAACCAAAAACAATCCAAGAGGATTCACTCCATAAAGTCATAGATGCTTAAGAACAATTCAACCAACTTTTCATGCAATCATTCGCATACATTAGAAAGTCATTAAAGTTGCTTGAATCGTCCATTCAAGAAATTCAACCACAATCAATTGATGAGGAAGAAGCTGATTTAGCCCAGCCTCAACCCAATATAGAAACACGATGCGAGGAGAGTGATTTCAACTCGCTTGTGGAGTATACTGAATTTGAGAATGAGGAGTTGGATTATGATCATGTGTATACGGTTCAACTTTCCCAAGAGTCAATCTCAATGACAGTCTAGGTTAATAATCAAGAAGCATGGTTACTTTTCAAACATAGTGATGACGATCTACTCCACCCACATGACATGCTTGATTCTAATGTAGACATTGAGATCCCTTTCAAATGAATGTCCCGACTCTTTAGAAGTTTGCTTGGCTCACTTAGAGGATTCTAATGATAACATGATAAAAGATATAGTAAATGCCTTGCAAGATAATACTTCAGTAGTTGTTACTAACCAAGGGAATCATTATTCTGAAGCCCCTCCTTCAACACATTCAGCATGTTGACCATTAAAGGAGGAGAAGTTGAAATTTGAATCGAAGTCTGAAACTTCGGAATATGTTGAGACTACACTACTTAATCAGATTTTTTCTGAATTTCACCTAATTGTAGTCTTTGATTTACCATAGTGTACTAACATTAAAAAATTTTCTTTTATAAGTGAATATTATTCACTTTAGATACCTTAGGGAATTAAAAGAAAACTTTATGCTGAGGTTCATAAATTTCTCTAGACATCCATACTCCATAATATCCAAGCCTACTGCAAAAAGGGCTTTTGGATGATTTTGTTGAGAAACTTACTGAGAAATTTATGGAGATACTGCCCAGAGGAGGAACCTATTTTTTGAGAATGAGTATTGAAAAGGGCTACCTGTTGATGTATCCATGAAAGAGAGAAGTTTGAACATAGTTGTTCAATGAAAATAATTGAAAAAAAAGGAGTGAAAAAGAAGTTAATACCCAGCTAAAAATAGTTGTTGTCGAAAAGGGCTGCCTATTGATGTATCCATGAAAGAAAGAAAAAGAATGGACATAAAAAATTGAAAATAGTGTGAAAGCCTTTGCTGGAAAAATCAAAAGCTGGATGAGTAGAAGGTTGAATTGCAAGGAAATATTTGGTTTAGGTTTAGGTTATCTTGAATGTTTTTTTGATTATCAATGTTATCATAAAAGTAGAAGACTGAACCTTTGGTTGTGATAATTCAAGATTTAATTATACACCCACGGAACTCAATGTTTCAAAATTTTTTAATTATCGAAATAATGCTTTGAATTTAATTAGGACATTTACAAAGTGCTAGAGTTTAGGGGAAAGTTGTACTCAACATTAATGCATTTTATATTTCTATAATCTGGATTGTTTTTAGAACCACGTGAACTTATGAAAATCATTCTTTTGTTTTCGAAATATCTTTTGCATGTTTTGCTCGAGATTAGTTAAATTCTGGCTGGAGTGTGTTGAGACTCAAATATTGTATATTTAACCCTTCAATTACATTAGTTTTCCTGACATTTAAGTGTTAATTCGATTTAATTATATACGTTTTCTTCATGCGAGGTGATTCAGAAGCCTATGATAAATATGCACTTAAAATGATGGATTTAGAGTTCAAAAGAAGATAATGAAGAATTGAAGATTTAAAAGTCATTAATGAAGAATTCACATGCCATAGATCCAAGGAAACCAAGTGAGGAATAAAGAAAATCGAAGATTTGAAGTAAAGAAACCAAGGAAAAAGAATCCTGAAAATTCAGGGCCTGAAAAATCATATCCTGAAGATTCAAGGCCTGAAAAATAATATTCTAAAATTCTGGGGCAAAAAAAACAATATCTTGAAAAATCGCAAAAACAGGCCTTCGATGCCATTGAAGCTAACTTCGATCTCATCGCAAAAATTAAGGAAAATTTGATTTTCTTTTTGGACATATTCATGCACCATTCGATGCCATCGAAGAAGTATTCAATGCCATTGAAATTGCCATCGAGGGAGCTTCGATGCCATCAAAGGTGCACGTGACTGCGTAAATTTAAAGTCAGTTTGCGAACTTTTCAGAGGCAATGCAAAAGATTGATTTCCAAAACTGTTTAAAAGAGTCCCTAGGATATTCCAAATCATATTCTAGGATTTAGAAATGGAGAGAAGGCCTTGGTGGAGCCCTGACAACGTTATTCTACTTTAATTTCTTCATGGGTTCTACTAGATCTTTTCATTTTTCTTCTAAGATGTTAGTCTTGTTGGGCTAATATCTTAGAAAAGGCTAAGGGATGAAGCTTGTAGTTCTTCTTAATATTTAGTTTACTGTGATTTCAGTTATTTTCTTTGAATGTTGAATAATTCATTGATATTTGGTTTGAAAGAAGATTTATTCTCACTTTATTTTGATCCATTATCGACTCTGGGTACATTGGATGCTTAGGAAAGCTAAGAATAGTTTATTATCTCTTTCGCAATGGATTGATCTGTAAAATCCATTGATCTATCATTGACTCCGGGCATGATAAATGCTTTAAATTCCCTGTGATCATTACGTTAGTGATTTTTGTGGGAACCAATTCAACTTAAGTTTGAATTTGTTTTTATACATAAATGATGGTTTAACAGAATTATCGTCTGATTGGATAGGATAGGACTTTGATTCCAATCAAGTTATCCATTGAATCAGTCAATTAAATATTGAGATTGCTATGAGTAGATTCATAGATCCTTAGTCTTTTTATTTATTTATTCAAAAACTCTTTTTACCTCGCTGGATTAAAAACCCAGACACATCATTAAACTTAGATTAGTTCTAGGCAATATTCCCAATTTCCTGTGAATTCGACTTCGATCTTATCAAGTTATTACTACATCGCAACCCTACACGAATAGTAGCACAAGACTAACCTAATAAAGGAACTTAAAGTAGCAATAAGATAACCCCATAAAAGAAAAGAGTAGCAATAGGCTAACTCAACAAAATAAGGGAGGGGAGCAAAAGACAACTCAATTCAGAGTGGAGACACGCGTCGCTTTCAAAATAGACGAAGGGCAAAGCCTGTATCCATCACTCCACATGAATCCCTAAAAAGTCCAGCGGTGTTTTCGTGAACTAATTAATCTATAATTATAATAAAATCAACCCCAATAGGTTAGAAAATAATTCATACACTTTAAAGTGAATCCATAAGCTCTCTCTCTCTCTCTCTTGCTTAGACATGGGAAGGTGGGTGTTGTCCCGCCCCAAACTCGGAGACCGGGCTCACAAAATTCCCGATCGCCGAACCTGGCACTGACAGCCTCCATAGTACCCCATTCTCGGCTCCCGGTACCCATACACCAGGTTCCGATCCTGGGATCCTACAAGGAGGATTTCAAACATGATTTGATTCGTAATGAGCATAACTATAAGCATAACCCACAAACAATAACCACAAGAACACCATCACAAAATTCACTATGATAAAAAACTTTGAGTACAGTGCGTGAACAAGGAAAGTACAAGATAATGAAAGTAACAAAAACTCCAGAAGCTTGGTTGCACACTCCAACAACAGCGAGGCTATGGCTGCGTCCTGGCGTCACCTGTACGCATCATTCGTGCATAAGCTTATAGAAAGCTTAGAGGGTGGTGTAAATGTGTACGCAATATAAGCGTGCTCAGAATAACGTGGAATCATGCTGATGAGTACATGAATGCAATCAGCCGTACCAAGGCTATGCGGTGCAGGATATGAATGCTATCGACAATAACACGGCCATGCGATGCGAGATGCAACTCATGCATGTCAATCCTCATCATATATCAGTACAGTTCTCATTCTAAATAATCACCGGGGTTTAGTACACTCCAAATGACACTGCTGCTCTCCTAGCCGCATAGTCCAAGTGAGCGTAAGAAACCTCACAATCCACCTGACCAATAGTCTGCCAATACCTATCTGGCACGTCGATAGCGGACCCATTCACGAGCTGGTCAAACTCAGCCTACTATTGCCCCTACCCTCGGGCGAGTAAGGCCACACCCCTTTTCAACCGACCACGACATAGTGGGAGACGCGACCTCCTAGTATTCGGCCTTCGTGGCTCATATATCCACTCGGTCTCGACATTGGAGTCATCCTCTAGTACCATCGGGTTTAGAAATTTTCACTCAGGGACATTTATGGCACCCCAATACTAGAAACAGTATTTTCGGTATCCAATCCAGCCACCCACGATGTGTCTGTGGAGGCTATGGCCTTGATGTTGCTAGGGCATACAATAATCATAATCATACAAATGCAAGTACATGAATCACTTTACTAGACATACAACAAATCCTGCGCACACCGTGCGCTCATGAAGGGCAACTCCCCATATCAGGGAGCCCATAAATAATCTGCCCGAGTGCATATGCTATGATCAATCACTCTTCATATCAAGCATACATATGATGCGTATGATCATGAATCATGGATCTATACTAAATAAGTTATGTGGTGATGGGCTTTGTTCATAACGAAGATGGGCCTAGACGGCCTACATATTACAAGTATGGGCCTAATAATGGGCCCTAGGGAGAGTGATAATGCGGACATTTAACCAAACCATCATTGCTCCCAAGGCACGGCCTACCATGAACATCATTACATAGACCATGGAGGGATCACATATTGAATGGGCCTTAGGTACATCCCATTCGGCCTCGACCCAAGGGCTTCAATACATCAAATGGGCCATATCACATGGGCCTTATATTTATCAAGTGGGCCACATCAATGGGCTGCACTAATGGGCCTTATGTACATTACAATGAGCCATAACCCATGGGCCTTGCATACATCAAACGGGCCCTCATATGGCAAGTGGGCCACATCACATGGGCCATATGTACATCAAATGGGCTATGCCAATAGGCCCTATGTATATCAAATGGGCCACACCCAAATATAAGTGGTGATAATGATTTCCACCATTAAAATTCCCATGGCTCACCATAACCTTTATTTCCCATCCAATCTGTTCATAAGGTCCCAAAGGGTTTCAATGGTAGCCATTTAATCCTCACCGTACAGTGTGGTCCGTATGATAAATAGATCTATCTTATTTTTGTCTCATGCCTTAAAATTATCTTTCAAAAATGGTTAGACAGTTTGGATGCAACACATGCATTATGGTGGGTCCCATAGGGATGGTCGGCATGGATGAATCACATACCTCATGGTGGAGATCCACATTGATGAGAGGTGTGGATACAATACATACATCAGTGGGTCCCATGTGGGGCCCATCATAATGTTTATTTTCCACCCAACCTGTGGATAAGGTCACATAGACCTGGGGCCCGCCATAATGTTTATTTTCCACCCAACCTATGGATAAGGTCAGACAGACCCGGGGCCCACCATAATATTTATTTTCCACCCATCCTGTTGATAAGGTCACACGGACCTGGGGCCCACCATAATGTTTATCTATCATCCAATCTGTTGATAGGGTCACACATACCCTGAAGAAGAGGAAAAACAAATTTCAAAATGATCCAAAACTTCTGTGATAACTGAAAAGGGTTTTAATGGCAGACGTTCAATCCACACTATTTCCTGTGACGTGGGCCACCTAAGTACGTATACGCCTGATTTTTGGGAGGGGCCCACTGCCCTAAAGGGGTTAGCAAATGCACGGTGTTGATGTTCTCACACATCACGGTGGGGCCCACGGCTAGGACCGTGGTTCCCTGCCTCTTTCGTCCACGCAGCCGCAGGATGCCGTGGGCGTCCTCTGTCAGCAGCAGCAGCAGATGCTACTGCTTTTCTTTTTTTTTTTTGAAAATCATGTATATTTGGGGTTTTTTCATATGTGGGGCCCGCATCAATTGAATCCACTCCTTCCATTGATTTTTGTGGCTCGAGACAGTCTAAATGAGCCCAATATTCGATATATTTTGGCGTATCTAAACATCAGGGTGAATTTTAACTGTAAAACCACTATTTCTTATGGTATGGCCCGCTTGATTATTGGATTGCCTTCATTTTTCGGCTCAACGCCTAAAATGGGCTGAGAAATGGAATGGGTGGCGTGGATTTAATTCATACATCATGGTGGGGCCTACATGAAGAGTCCACACATCACTGTTAGCCACACACAACGTTAGTTCACACCTCACTGTACCCACACACCATGTCGGTGCACGCACTCCATGTTAGCCACATCCTGTCCAACGTCCAGGGACGTTGGATGTCATGGACATAACACAAGAATTATGATGGGTCCCACAAGTACGTGGCCCATGTTTCATCAAGGTGGGTCCCACATGAACGTGGCCCACCTGATGAGTTTGATATTTGTGTTTTCTCACTATCCAGGCCCACTGGATGGCCTGGATAAAACAGATGGACGACATCGATAAAATACATCCATCATGGTGGGTCCATGATCGGTGTGGATCTAGTGGGCCACGCCCATTACAAGAGAGAGAGAGAGAGAGAGAGAGAGAGATAGAGAGAAAAATTGTAACGCCCTGAAAATCGGAGGTCGAGAAGAAATCCAACACCTGAGTTCCAACGCATCACTTATGCAACATATTTAATGATGATTAAATGTTGTCTATATTAGTGCATAAAACATGAATAAGATTAAGCCAAATCAGCAGAACATAATCCAAGGATAGTTGTAATACGCAAGTGGAAGACTAACTCAAATATATATAACTTTACAAATCAGTATAAGTCCCTAAAATATGTATGCATTGCCAGGTCAATAATTACATGTATTGTTTCAAAATACAAATGTCAAAATGTAATAGTCCACTACAAATATAACTCTAAAGCCCCGCCGATCAGAACGGTTTATGTAAACCCGCCTAAATACTGTATATACGAGAAAGCATCCTCATCGTTTGCAAAGTCCACCTTTGCCTCAACAGTCGGGTCTCTATCCACAACTAAGACAGAGTCTAGTTGGTGTTTAAAACACCATCCCGTAACGTGGGAGTGAGTGATCAACTCAGTGGATCAATAAAGCAAAGGTTAACATGTTATCAATTCAGTCAAGCAGTAATGATAAGACAATACAATCGAACATCCCTAAGTACTCTGATTAATGTATGAATGGTTTGTATAAATGATGCATGCCCTCGCCTGCACTCCCTCAGCGATCTTCATCTAACAGTCACGCATGTCAGTCACTTCCTTATGCTCTTTTACACATCGCCAAACAGCACATGCAATGCAGTGCATGAGTATGATTCCAAGTTCTTATTAGTCCATTTCATACAACAGGATTGGGAAGCTAAGGTACCTCCCTTATATCAATTCCCAAACAATGATCCATTCTAGAGTCGTCAGTCCGAGAAATTCTCATACGATGTTATAGTTCTAGGTCACTGCAAAGGGCTCATCACCTTATTAGTGCAGGCCTAGTATATACTCTTGTTGCTGCGTAAGAGCTCATCGCCTCTACGTAGTCTTAGAGTACGCTCAAGGACACTACAAAGGGCTCGTCACCTTATAAATGTAGGTCGACAGCTCGAATAGAGTGTCTCATACCACCATATTCCGCTCACGAGGTTGTCCCAAACCACCATGCCCAGCTCATGAGTCTCAGTGGATCGAGGTACCAAGGTTAAAGGGGTTGTCGTTAGTGAGTTTAGTACCTTAGATTCAAGCAGTAGCGTCCATACATAGTGAACATACATCGGGTCAATCAGGTTACTTGACGAGCTCGACTAGTATGAGCGCATGTTGAGTTGATTGACATGAAATGCGTAAGCACTCCGTGTGGCCTAACCACTGCCGACATCCCAAGTATGGCTCGGATTCATCGATCACGCCCTATGTGGTGAAACAACCTCAGCCACCTATTCAGTGCCTGTTACCGATTGCCTGGACTATAACGTAGTCCCAAACACATTCAATTTTAACAGATAATCATATGAGATAATCAGAGCAGTAATGAATGCATAATTCCAATCATACAAGCATGTGAGCATTTGATGGATTTCAACTTAAACATAAATTCACACATATGCAGTCCCTAAGTAAAACAGACAAAGAATATAAGTTACATGGAGGAAATCATACACATCATTTAGGTCGTTGAGAATCTCATCTCAACACCCATGTAAAGTACAATTGCTACATGCCTGATCATTCAGACATTTCTATGAACACTTAGGCTACATATTCTAACATACATAGATTAATTTACTTAAAATGTATATTATAGTAAATCCTTTCACATAGGAGTTGCAACACATACAACGATCATGTATTACCAAACAACAATCATAATAGTACTAATCATAATTCCATATTCATTTAGACATTTCAACAAACACAAGAATACACTATATTCAACATAGTTCATATATATGTGTAAAGTACGGGAAACATCATGTCTAAGCATGTGATAGCAATTCAAGTCAGTCATAAATTATTAAATGACATTGAAAGCCTTAAAAACTATAACCTATACGTTTATAGTCCGCACCTTACACCAATAAACAAGTAACGGATTCATTTTAGACACTCGATTTTTGTCAACGACAGATTAGCAACCTATAACATGAATTAAGTTAGTTATTTCATAACTTACACTATCTGAAACCCTAAAACAGATTAGGGTTAGGTTTTCTTACCTAAGAACGGAATCGGAATCGCCCGTATAGCGATACGGGAATGGTGGTTAAGTGCGTGGAATAGCGGGATCGAATCACAGGAAGAATCTCCAACTCTCACTCTCACTTTCTTTCTTTTCCCTTCTCTTTTCTCTCCTCTCTCCCCTAGGGTTTCTCAAATTTGTATGAGGTAAGAGTGAGAGGGTTTAAGGTCCTTATATAGGCCCATGACTGATGGAAATGCCCCAGGGCCAAGGTATACTTAGGTTTTATCAAAAGGGCGCCTGTTTCAGCCCAACGGAGCAATTCTGGTGGTCCCTTTTCCATGTGTGGTCGAACTTAAGCTCCCTAACCATGGATCTAGGTCAGACTAAGTTTTCGTTCCGATCAGGTTTACGGATTAACTGTGGCTGACCAGTTTTAGTTCAACGATCACGGACACTCGATCAGGGCCACAAGTGCATCGCATGTGTGGGACATTTCTCCTAATCCGAGGGTGTATTTGGGTCAGATTCTGACAATCTGAATCCTTATACTTAGCCCACAAGTGACCCGACTCAGATTACTTAAGTTCGGATTTCATTTCTAAAGATATTCATGTTTCTTACGCACTTTGCGCCGGGCTCAAGTTGTGCGTTTCTAGACACAATTAAAACTTGATTTTCGAAGGGGTTGTCAAATCCAATAATGTGGTCATAACTTTATAGTTTTACGGTCATCGGACTTTCGATGTGTGGTCCAAGTCCGATACAGAGTTTCGGTGTGCTCCCGAGAGCAACCGGGTTTAAGGATGGATTCTAGATTTCAGGGTAATGTAGCGTCAATGATAATGCATGGCTTGGGTCTTGCAGATCATATTTAAAGTGATTAGTGCTAATTTCATAAGTACTCTAGTTTAGCACTTACTAATATTAACCTAATTTCTAAAGGTTTTGGTCCTGGGTGATTTCTGCCTGAGGTGGTACTCGGGTCTTTGTACGGATTTTTCTAAAACGTTACAATCTACCACCCTTAAAGAAAAGCTTTGTCTTCGAAATTACTACCTTTTCGTACTCCTCGAGAATCTGAGGGTAGTTCTTTCGAACCTTAGCTTCTATCTCCCACGTAGCCTCTTCTTCCGTGTGATGCGTCCACAGCACTTTCATAAGTGGAATACCTTACTACGCAACACCTGCTCCTTCTTGTCTAGGATACGCATTGGTCGCAGTATATATGTAGCATCCTCGCTCAATTGTACCTGCTTCCTTCTGATAATGTGGAAAGGATCGGGAACGTATTTCTTCAGCATAGATACATGAAATATGTTATGCACTCCCACGAGTAGAGTGGGCAAAGTAAGGCGGTATGCTACCACACCCACTCGATCAAGTATCTGGAATGGGCCAATGAATCGAGGCGTAAGCTTCTCCTTTTCGCTAAACCGAAGGACTCACTTCATAGGGAAAACTCTGAGGAACACATAGTCTCTGACCTCAAACTCTAGCGGTCACCGCCTCGTATCGGCGTAGATCTTCTGTCTGCTCTACGCTGTCAGAAGTCGGCGCCTGATAATGTCGACTTTCTTTGAAGTCACCTGAACTAACTCCGGGCCGATCAAGCTCTTCTCGCTAACCTCTGCCCAGCAATGCGGCGCTCGTGTAGAGCGTCATACAGTGCCTCATAAGGAGCCATGCCAATACTCGCTTGGAAGCTATTGTTATAGGCAAACTCTGCATAAGGAAGACAGTCATCCCAACTGTCCTTGAAATCCAACACATAGGCTCGCAACATATCCTCCAGAATTTGATTCACCCATTCCGTCTGCTCGTCAGTGTGTGGGTGGAACACGGTACTGAGTTTCAACTTTACACCCATCACTTCTTGGATGCGAGTCCAGAAAATGGATGTAAATCACGTGTCTCGGTCCGACACGATCTCCAAGGGAACTCTATGCAGACGTACAATCTCCTTGATGTATAACTTGGCCAACTCATCTATAGAGTTCGAAACTCTGATAGGGAGGAAATGAGCCGATTTCGTCAACCGGTCCACGATCACCCAAATAGAGTCATAACCCTTCCTCATCTTCGGTAGCCCTGAGATGAAATCCATAGAGATGAAATCCCATTTCCATTCTGTTATAGGCATGGGCTGAAGTAGTCCAGGAGGTCGGCGATGCTCTGCCTTGACCTGCTGGCACGTGAGACAACGAGACATGTAATCTGCTATGTGAGCCTTCATATTGTCCCACCAGTACGACCTCTTCATGTCATGATACATCTTCGTACTGCCTGGATGCATAGCCATCCTTGAATCATGAGCGGCCACAAGAACTTCCTTCCTCAAGTCAGGGAGGTTTGGGATGCATAGGTGACCACGGTAACGTAAGCCCCCATCCGTGCCAACTCTCCATTCTGAGTCCTCATCTATACTAACCTGCTCTCTCATCTTCACCAATAGCTCATCGTCTGCCTGAGCTGCGATAATCCTGTTATTAATGAGGGGCTATACTTGAATATGTGAGATGTCCTCATACAGCTCCTCCACCGTAAGTTTCTGTTCAAAGTCTCGCACAAACTCTACCATGTCCCACTCTGCTCTTATCAGCGGAGCCGCAAATGCCAATGCCTTCTTGTGGCTTAGCACGTCTGCCACAAGGTTGGCCTTGCCAGGATGGTAAGAGACTTCGAACTTGAAGTCCTTCAGTGTCTCCATCCATCGTCGCTGCCTCATATTCAGGTCTCGTTGAGTGAATATGTATTTGAGGCTCTTGTGATCACAAAAGAGCTCGAACTCCTCTCCGTAGAGGTAATGTCTCCAGATCTTCAGTGCGAAGATGACTGCTGTTAACTCTAGGTCGTGCGTAGAGTAGTTCTCCTCGTGTTTCCTCAACTCTCTCGAGGCATATGCAATCACCCTATCCTTCTGCATATGGACACAACCCAGACTGACACGAGACACGTCTATATATATAACATACTTGACCCCTTGCTCTAGCAATACTATCACAGGGCTGGACGTCAACATGTCCTTCAGCTCCTGAAAAGCTGCTTCCGCCTTTTCATTCCAAGTGAACTTCAGATCCTTCTGTGTCAACTGAGAGAAAGGTCTAGCTATCTCCGAGAAATCCCGAATGAATCATCAATAGTAACCTGCCGGACCAAGAAAACTCCTCACCTCGGTAACCGAATCGGGCTGCTCCCAGTCCTGAACTGCGTCTACCTTAGCAAGGTCCACAGCTATCCCTTCCTTGGACATCACATGTCCCAGGAACTTGACTTCTTCCTTCCATAAGTCACACTTTTTGTACTGGGTGAATAACTGGTTTTTCCTAAATGTATCGAAGACTGCCCGCAGGTGCTCCTCATGCTCTTCCCGACTCTTGGAGTATATCAGGATGTCATCAATAAACACAATGACAAATCGGTAAAGGAACGGCCGAAATACCTTGTTCATCAAGTCCATGAACACAGCTGGAGTGTTCGTAAGGCCAAACGACATCACGAGAAACTTGTAGTGCCCAAAACTGGTCTTGAAAATCGTCTTTTGCACATCCTCATCCCTGACGCGCAACTGATGATACCCTGACTACGGATCGATCTTCGAAAAATACTGTACCCCTTTCAACTAATCAAACAGATCATCTATCCTGGGTAAGGGATACTTGTTCTTCACCATCACTTGGTTCAACCTGCGATCATCAATACACAATCGCAGCGAACCGTCCTTCTTTTTCACAAATAACACGGGTACTCCCCAAGGAGACACATTCGGTCGTATGAAGCCAGCATCTAATAGATCATCGATCTATTTCCTCAATTCCTCTATCTCACATGGAGCCATGCGATAAGTCGGAAGAGATATTGTATCGCACTAGGCACAAGGTCGATAGTGAAGTCGATCTCGCGCCGAGGAAGTAGTCCAGGTATTTTACTAAACACGTACTCAAACTCTCGAACCACTAGCGTGTCTACAAGTACCGGGCCGTTAACATTCTTCAGTAAGGAAGCATAAAAAAGGACTCGAAAGGGGTAACTGACCTGCACGGGAAACGTAAAGGGAGTGCCCTCAGGCCCGTGAGCTGTCACTAGTCGGGTCTCGCAGTCAATCTCAGCCCTCACTTCAGTTAGCCAATCCATACCAAGGATGACGTCGAAATAGTATATCATGGTGACAATCAAGTCAATGCATATCATCTTACTCCTTAGATCTATCAAGCAACCCTCACACATTTTTATAACAACTGTAAATGTCCCTGGTGCTGCGATAACTCACACCCCAACCATTGGAGTCGTCTTCAGCCCTAAACACTGGATTGCAGAACATGATATCACGGATATAGTGCATCCCGTATCCACTAACAAAAATATAGGGGTACCTTCAATGTGGGCGGTGAGCTCGAAGGCCAAAGGTATGGTAGTTGTAGAATCAGGCGCTTCCGCTGTAAGTGTATGGATGCGCGCCTGCTGAGATCGATTGGGCTGAGGAGCCATAAGTCTCTGAGGTGACCTAGATCGAGGTACGGGTGCCCGAAATGATGGATGAGCTGATGCTGAGTGTAGAGGTGGTGCTGATATAACCTGGGGAAGCTGGCGGTTGATCCTCTAGGGCGGTCAGAAGCCGCCATCCCTCATCCTGGTGAAGCAGTTCACCTCCGTGTGGCCTGGCCTCTTGTAGTAGGCACACCACACATCAGGTCACCTCACAGGGGCAGGTGAAGTCATTAGTCTCGGCAGTGAATCTGCCCGTGACCTCTTCCCGAGGAATGGTTTGCTCGGGATCTCTAGTCGCGGCCTAGGAGCCATCGGCACTTGCATACGGGACTGTCTGTCCCCGTCCTGCTCAGCTTTCATAAACATGCTCACTAGCTCAGCATAGCTAGGTATGCTAGCACAGCACATCTTCGAGCGAATATCTGGTCGCAGGCCCTAAGAAAAATGGCACATACTCATCGGCTCATCTGTGAGAATCAACGGAGCGTACATGCCCAACACCGTAAACCTGTTTCATACTCTGCCACTGTCATCCCTCCCTGTTGGAGACGAAGAAACTCACTCTCCTTCTCGTGGTGATAGGTGATGGGATAGTATTTCTTGTGGAAGCGGGTCTCAAAATCTGTCCACATCAATATGTGTCCGATCGTAACAGTACAGAGGACATTATCCCACCATAAGCTGGCCTCCTTTTTGAACGTGAAGGTGACCAACTCCACCTGCTCAGGCTCTGTGCAGTGCAGCAGCTTTAGCATCTTAGAGATGCGGTCAAGCCAATACATGGCCTCCTCGTGTCTGTGAGTACCCGCAAAGGTAAGGGGCCGTAAGCACTGGAATAGCTTAAGGTGGCCGCTGGCACCTGCATTCCCAGCAGGGGGTGTAAATGGAGTAGGCGAAGCCACACCCATGCTCTGGGCAAAAATCCCTGCCATGGTGGTCAAAAACTACTGTTGTTGCTGCTGCATCAACAACATCATCTGCTCCAACCTATCAGTAGGGGGAGCCGACTGAGGTACAGATGGCGTCGAAGAGGACGCAAGGTTCTTCTCTGGAACCTGTGGTACAACAGGTGTAGGACCATTGGTGGGGCCAGTAGCCGGCTGAGAGTTCGGCAGGTGTCAGAGGGAGACGGGCTTGAACTGGGGTCCGTAGGGCTATCGCTTAGGGGAGGCGCCCCGTCAAACGAATCGCCAAGAGTGAGCCGTGTTATACTCCGTGCGGCCTTAGGTGGCATTCCCTATATACAACATAGGGTGCAAACTAGGTCAGATTCAGCATGCCCACAACCTCAACCACACAATATTTACACAGTTTTTTTAAAAAAATTCATGCATTTCATTTACCAAAATTGTCACAATACATGAAATACACACCACATGAATCATGACAAGAAACGCATATGAGCTATTATAAGTAAAGCTGCAAACATTAAGACAACTAACAAACACAAACACACTATCTACCTAAGATACTACTAAGCTCTTAAATATTAAAAATGCAAACACTCTAAAACAGTAACAAAATAAACTACAGGATGACGGCAAGGATGACTAGACATCTGAGTTTGGCGACGGAGGAGGGGCACCCTTATTCTGCAGGCAACACAGGATAGTTTTCAAGGTGCGAGTCACCTTCTTAAACTTGTGCTTCACAAGGGCCCGGACATCGATAATCTGCTGTCGCAAGGCAGCCTGGCCCTCCTCAAGTTGAGCTAAGTGGGCTTCCCTAGCAACCCGATCAGGGTCATGCCCCGTTGCCGTAGGAGGGGAGCTCTCATCCATGTCCTGAGCCTCCACATCTTCTTCCCATTCTTCTTCTATCTCTTCTCTGCTTTCCTCCTCACTTTCATACTCCTCACTAGCCATCTCGTCCTCACTCTCATCGAGTCGGGCTTACCGCTGTCGTGGCCCAATTTCCATCTGATTGAGAGTAGTTTCGTTGATGTAATGGGTCAGCACCGGCACTTCAGCCCTAAGTCTATAGCCAAACTCATGTGCCATCTTGCTTATGAGTCGGTCGAATGGGAGCGAATCAGACGCTATAGTGGATCATGCGGTAAGAACTATCTGCCGTAAAACGTGTGTAGGCACAGACAACTTCTCTCCTTGCCCCACTTGGTACAGGAAATCTACCATCAGACGGGTACACTCGCTGCGGTTGCTCCACCTAGGGTACACATTGTATGTGAAGATGTGGTAGAGCAGGTGAAAGTCGTCAGTCATATTAGTTGCTAGGAGGCTATTGTTCGAATTCTAGTGAGCTAGTTGTCCACAAAGGAATCGCGTGCAGCGGTCCCTTTCACGTGCACTCCTCAAATTCTTCTCGCTTGCATGCACTTCGCCAAGCGGCATCTTCATAAGCCGAGCTATCAATCCAGCATCAATTGTGGCCTCCCGATCTCTACCTACTAGGATCTTGAACTACAAGGGCTCCAACGTAGGCTCTCGAATGTGGGCGTAGAAGGCTCGGACTGTGCCTACATTTGCACGGTACTCACCCTCGAACACAGGACCCCACCCGGCCTCGACCAGGTGGTCCATCACCAGATATTGTCCAAAGAGCCTCTCATCCACATAAACTTCAAAGAGGACCCTACAACCCTGAAATCTCCCATGGGACATATCCGTCAGAACGATCCTTTCGAGGGGAGCTTGGGATCAAGCTCCCGCTTGGTCCTTATCTCCCGATTAACACTTGCACTAGCGGCGGCGCCTCTAGGCCTCCTTAAACGAGTAGGGTGGCTAGGCCCGGCCTTATCCGTAGGAGTCCTCTTCTTCCCCATGAGAGAAAGGAGCATGAAAATCGAGAAAATGGTCGTAACAAGCTCGAATAAGGGCATGGGAAATGGAAGAATTTAGGAAAATGGGATGGTTGAATGGGTTTCCACGGCTTGTTGAAGCACACAATGGTATTTGTGTGTTTAAAATGAGAAGGAATGAAGAAAGTAGAAGAGGGGTTGTTGGGCTTTAGAATGTTGGGCTATAAAGAGGATTTGTAAGCTCAACAAATGGAAAAAATAAGAAGATGGAAGGTGGGTTTCGAAGTAGAGGATAGAGGGGTGGGTGTGTTGAAGGAAAATGATGAAATGGGTGGATGGAGGGGAGATTTGAGAGAGAAACAATGGTTTTTGAAGAAAAAGGAAAGCTTTGAGGGGTAGGTTATGAAGAGGGGGCATGTTTGGAGGGTTTAAAACCAACCCAACACACATTAGCGGGCCATACAACGCCTTAGGAGCATCGGCCCGAACCGGCCCCCCCGGCCAGGCCCGTTATCCAGCGAGGCCTCGCGGAACCAGCAAGGTCCTCGCCAGTCTCTAGACATTCTGACGATGCCTCACCAGTGGAGCGACGTCTTCCTACCCCCTGGACCTTAAAAACATGTGGGGCCCACCCTGGGTCCCCATAGAAGTGTTTCGTTTGGCCCCCGACTCCATTTTGAGTCGTTTCGGGTCATTTCGAGTAATTTCTAATGTACTTCGTATTTTCTCAATTGTTGAAGGCTGGGATTGGGTAAATCATGGTCTAAACCCGTTGATTGACGGTCTAGAAGTGGTCCGGGGTCGACTCAAGCGATCACGGATGTGTACGAACCCGATCTCAGCGATCATTTTCGGTAACTTTTGCCAATTGGCGAAACTGGACAACCTAAGCTTGTTTCTACATTTTTCTCGCACCCACTTAGGTTTAAATGCATCAGCGTACATCGTGTGACCATAACCCAGGTCTGGTTTAAGCCAAATCACGCTCTGATACCAACTTGTAACGCCCTGAAAATTAGGGGTCGAGCAGAAGTCCAACACCCAAGTTCCAACGCATCACTTATACAACATATTTAATGATGATTAAATGTTGTTTGTATTAGTGCATAAAACATGAATAAGATTAAGCCGAATCAGCAAAACATAATCCAGGGACAGTTGTAATACGCAAGCGGAAGACTAACTTAAATATGTATAACTTTACAAATCAGTATAAGTCCCCAAAGTATGTATGCATTGCCAGGTCAATAATTACATGTATTGTTTCAAAATACAAAATGTCAAAAATGTAATAGTCCACTACAAGTATAACCTTGAAGCCCCGCCGATCAGAACAGTTTATGTAAACCCGCCTAAATACTGCATATATGAGAAAGCATCCTCATCGTCTGCGAAGTCCACCTCTGCCTCATCAATTGGGTCTCCATCTGCAACTAAGAGAGAGTCTGGTTGGTGTTTAAAACACCATCCTATAACGTGGGAGTGAGTGATCAACTCAGTGGAACAATAAAGCAAAGGTTAACATGTTATCAATTCAGTCAAGCAGTAATGATAAGACAATACAATCGAACATCCCTAAGTACTCTGATTAATGAAGGAATGGTATATATAAATGATGCATGCCCTCGCTTGCACTCCCTCAATGATCTTCATCTAACGGTTGGGCATGTCAGTCACTTCCTCGTGCTCTCTACACATCGCCAAACGGCACATGCAATGCGGTGCATGAGTATGATTTCCAAGTTCTTATTAGTCCGTTTCATATAGCAGGATTGGGAAGCTAAGGTACCTCCCTTATATCAATTCCCAAATAATGATCCATTCTAGGGTCGTCAGTCCTAGCAATTTTCATACGATGTTGCGGTTCTAGGTCACTGTAAAGGGCTCGTCACCTTATTAGTGCAGGCCTAATATGTACTCTTGTTGCTGCTTAAGGGCTTGTCGCCTCTATCCAGTCTTAGCGTACGCTTGAGGTCACTACAAAGGGCTCCTCACCTTATCAGTGTAAGCCAACGGCTCGAATATAGTGTCCCATACCACCGTAGTCGGCTCACGAGGCTGTATTGCTCACTGGACACTGTGGGGAGGCTCGCCACCCCAATATATGCAGACAGCTCGACCACGGTGTCTCATACCACCATGCCCGGCTCATGAGTCTTAGCAGATCGAGGTACCAAGGTTAAAGGGGTTGTCATTGGTGAGTTTGGTACCTTAAATTCAAGCAGTAGCGTCCATACATGGTGAACATACATCCGGTCAATTGGGTTACTTGACGAGCTCGACTAGTACGAGCGCACGTTGAGTTGATCGACATGAAATATGTAAGCACTCCATGTGGCCTAACCACTGTCGACATCCCAAGTACGGCTCAGATTCATCGATCACGCCCTATGTGGCATAACAACCTCAACCACCTATTCAGTGTCTGTTACCGATTGCCTGGACTATAATGTAGTCCCAGACACATTCAATTTTAACAGATAATCATATGAGATAATTAAAGCAGTAATAAATGCATAATTCCAATCATACAAGCATGTGAGCATTTGATGGATTTCAACTTAAACATAAATTCACACATATGCAGTCCCTAAGTAAAACAGACAAAGAATATAAGTTACATGGAGGAAACATACACATCATTTAGGTAGTTGAGAATCTCATCTCAACACCCATGTAAAGTACAATTACTACATGCCTGATCATTCAGACATTTCTATGAATACTTAGACTATATATTCCAACATACATAGATTAATTTACTTAAAATGTATATTATAGCAAATCTTTTCACATGGGAGTTGCAACACATACAACGATCACATATTACCAAACATCCATCATAACAGGTACTAATCATAATTCCATATTCATTCAGACATTTCAACAAATACAAGAATACACTATATTCAACATAGTTCATATATATGTGTAAAGTGCGGGAAACATCGTGTCTAAGCATGTGATAGCAATTCAAGTCAGTCATAAATCATTAACTGACATTGAAAGCCTTGAAAATCATAACCTATATGTTTATAGTCCACACCTTACACCGGTAAACAAGTAACGGATTCATTTTGGACACTTGGTCTTTGCTAACGGCGGATTGACAACCTATAGCATGAATTAAGTTAGCTATTTCATAACTTACACTATCTGAAACCCTAAAACAGATTAGGGTTAGGTTTTCTTACTTAAAATTGGAATCGGAATCGCCCGTATAGCGATACGGGAAGGGTGGCTAAGTGTGTGGAATAGCAGGATCGAATCCCAGGAAGAATCTCTAACTCTTACTCTCACTTTCTTTCTTTTCCCTTCTCTTTTCTCTCTTCTCTCCCCTAGGGTTTCTCAAATTCGTATGAGGTGAGAGAGAGAGGGTTTAAGATCCTTATATAGACCCAGGACTAATGGAAATGGCCCCAGGGCCAAGGTATACTTAGGTTATATCAAAAGGGCGCCTGTTTCAGCCCAACGGAGCACTTCTGGTGGCCCCTTTTCCACGTGCAGTCGGACTTAAGCTCCCCGACCATGGATCTAGGTCAGGCTAAGTTTTCGTTTCAATCGGGTTTACGGATCAGCTGTGGCGGACCAGTTTCAGTTCAACGGTCACGGACACTCGATCAGGGCCACAAGTGCATCGATATGTGTGGGACATTTCTCCTGATCTGAGGGTGTATTTGGGTCAGATTCTGACGGTCTGAATCCTTATACTTGGCCCGCAAGTGAAACGACTCAGATTACTTAAGTTCGGATTTCATTTCTAAAGATATTCACGTTTCTTACGCACTTTGCTCCAGACTCAAGTTGTGCGTTTCTAAACACAATAAAGACTTGATTTCCGAAGGGTTGTCAAGTCCAGTAATGCGGTCATAACTTTATAGTTTTGCGGTCATCAGACTTTCGACGTGCGGTCCAGGTTCGATACGGAGTTTCGGTGTGCTCCAGAGAGCAACGGGGTTTAAGGATGGATTCTAGATTTCAGGGTAATGTAGCATTAATATACTGCATGGTTTGGGTCTTGTAGATCATATTTAAAGTGATTAGTGCTAATTTCATAAGTACTCTAGTTTAGCACTTGCTAATATTAACCTAATTTCTAAAGGTTTTGGTCCTGGGTGATTTCTGCCTGAGGTGGTACTCGGGTCTTTGTGCGGATTTTTCCAAGATGTTACAGAAAGAGAGAAAGAGATCGGTGAGATGGGGAGGGACCCCGCCACTATGGGCCCTCCTTAAATACAAAGCTTACATCAAGATGGGTCCCACTATATGTGGGCCCTCAAATAACAAAATTAACGATTAGATCACCCACCTCTAGGCCTTCTCCTTGGTCCCTTAGCCTCCTTGGCTCTTTACATACATTATTGATGGAGGTTGATGATGAATGGATGGTTGAGATGAGAGATGAGAGAGAGGGAAAGTGGACCACACTTGGCTTTGGAAGAGATGAGGCTCGGACGTATAGAATGTTGTTGCTTGGGAGTGAAGAGAGAGAATGAGAGAGAGAGAGGGGGAAGTAATGAATTAAAGGGATGGGATGATGTGGTGGTTGTAAGGAAAAGAGATTGGAGGTATGAGTGAGTTTAAAAATTTGTAAAAGAGGAATGGGGAGGGGAGGGAGAGAGTTGACTTATGGAAAAGGAGGGATGAGTTGTTGTACTTGGGGTATGGCTTGTACTTGACATTGATTGATTGATTGATTGATGGGACATGTTGTAGAGATTCCCTCAAAATTCACAACGTGCGGCATTTCTTCGGAATGAACGTAGGTTCCCATCTTCTGACCTGGGTATCGGTTCGGTGCACAAGTCGCGGTGTTGGAACTGCGACGACGGTGCGGTCGCTAAGGTATAGGTTTCAAATAAAGCTGACTTTGGTATGCAAGACTCAGCTTAGGATCGCGCGCAAACATCGAATAAGGGTCGAGGGTTGCCGGAATTCGACCAAGAGGACAGCGGAAGCCTACGAAACGGTACGAACTAAGATACGGGTCTTATAACTCTCCCCTCCAAATAAAAATTTCATCTTCGAAATTTACACAATCATAACAAGTGAACATAACTCATAAGGAGAGAGAAAACATACCATCATCGTATAAATATCAGAGACAACATACAAGATACAACATATAATCAATTATCAAAAAGATGGGGATAGCGCTCTCGAATCTCAGCCTCGCGCTCCCAAGATGCCTCATTAATAGAATGATGACCCCACTGAACCTTCACCAAGGGAATAACCTTGGTCCGGAGGACTTGCTCTTTCCAATCAAGGATGTGGACTGGCTACTCAATGTAAGAAGCATCTTCGCGAACCTCCAACGGCTGCCAATTAATAACAGGAACTACGTCTGACCCACACTTCCTCAACATAGAGACGTGAAAAACGTTGTGGACGCCAGACAACTAAGATAGTGAGGTAAGTCGATAGGCCACAGTGCCAATGCGCTCAATGATCTCGAAAGGTCCTATAAATCTCAGGACAAGCTTGCCCTTCGTTCTAAATCGAACTACGCCCTTCATGGGCGAGACCTTGAGATACACGTGGTCCCCTACATCAATCTCCAAGGGACGACGCCGGTGATAAACAAAACTCTTCTGCTGGCTCTGAGCTGTGCGCATCCTCTGCCTGATGATATCGATAACCTTTGGCGTCTGCTACACAAGCTCAGGACCTAGGAGACGCCGCTCTCCGACCTCGGTCCAACAACTCGGAGATCTACACGGTCTGCCATACAATGCCTCAAAAGGAGCTATGCCAATGGTCGCCTAATAGCTGTTGTTGAATGTGAACTCAGTTAATTGCAGATACTCATCCCAGCTACCCCCGAAGTCAATCACGCAGGCCTGAAGCATGTCCTCAAGGATCTGATTGACCCTCTCGGTCTGGTCATCAGTCTGCGGGTGATACGCGGTGCTGAGCTGTAAATTAATACCCATCACTCTCTGAAAGCTCCTCTAAAATTGAGACGTGAACCTCGGGTCTTGGTCAGAAAAGATCGAGACTGGAATGCCGTGCTGTCTAACAATCTCCTCGATGAATAACCTCGCAAGCCAGTCTAAAGGCCAAGTCGCACGAATCGCAAGAAAATGTGCCGACTTCATTAGACGGTCCACGACAACCCAGATGGAGTCATGACCCCACTGAGTCCTCGGCAAACCCATGATAAAATCGGTAGATACGTGCTCCCACTTCCACATCGGGACACTCAACGGCTGTAATGGACTAGGGGGTCTCTGATGATCGGCCTTAACACGCTGGCATGTGTCACACTCAGCCACAAAACTGGCGATCTGACACTTCATCCCCACCCAAAAATACTGTCTCTTTATATCACGATACATCTTCGTCGAGCTAGGGTGGCTAGAAAACCGTGATCAATGTGCCTCGGTCATAAGGTCTTTGCGTAACTCAGGAATATCCGGGACACACAATCGGCCTCTAAAACGAAGTCCACCATCAGAACCAATCTGTCAATCCGTTTGACTCTCAGATGCTGTCTCTACTCGGTAATCCTGTAATGACTCGTCTGTCTGCTGAGCCTTGATCACCCTTGCGACAAGAGAGGGTTGAATCGACAGGCTCGATAGCTGAACGATAGAAAACTGCAGACCAAAATCGAAGTCGTACTCTGTTATATCCTCAGCATCCTCCACTCCTGAATCATCATATATGCCACCAGGCCTCATGGCTGACGGCTAAGGGCATTTGCCACCACGTTCGTCTTACCTGGGTGGTACTAGAGGTTAAAATCATAATCCTTCAGAAGCTCCATCCAGTGTCTCTGCCTCATGTTCAGCTCAGACTGAGAGAATGATACTTTAAGCTCTTGTGGTCAGAAAAGAGCTCGAACCTGACCCCACAGACATAGTGTCTCCACACCTTCAATGTGAAGACGACTGCGCCAGATCTAAATCATGAGTGGGATAGTTTAGCTTATGGACCTTGAGCTGACGAGACGCGAAGGCCACAGGTTTGTCGTGCTGCATCAGGACAGCGCCTAAACCAATATGTGAGGCATCGATAAATACAACAAATCCATCACTCCTAGAGGGAAGAGTGTAGACAGGAGCAGACGTCAGACAGTCCTTCAGCTCCACGAATGCCTGCTCACATGCGTCATCCAAACAAAATCTACGCCCTTCCGAGTCAAGTTGGTCAACGAGGCTACAATACGGGAGAAGCCCTCAATGAAATGCCGATAGTATCCCATTAAACCAAGGAAACTGTGGATCTTAGATACAGTAGTGGGCTGGCCCTACTGACGCACTGTCTTAACCTTCAAGGGGTCCATTGCGACACCCTCCCTCATCACCATGTGACCGAGGAACCTCACCTCCTCCTGCCAGAACTCACACTTCTCCAGTTTCGCATATAGTTGGTGGGCACGGAGGGTTTGCAATGCGATCTCTAGATGTTACATATGATCCTCACGGGTCCTCGAATATATCAGAATGTTATCGATGAAGATCATAACACACTGATTGAGAAATGGACGGAAGACCTCGTTCATCAACTGCATGAAGACCGTGGGTGCATTGGTTAGTCCGAAGGAGATGACCTGAAACTCAAAATGACCGTAACGCGTCCTGAAAGCCGTCTTCGAGATGTCCTCCTCTCGGAGTCAAATCTAATGATAACCGGAACGCAGGTCAATCTTTAAAAAGAACTGTGCACCCTGCAGCCGATCAAACAAATCATCTATCCTCAGGAGTGGGTACTTATTCTTTATTATAACCCGGTTGAGCTCGCGGTAATCCACACAGAGCCTCAACGAGCCATCCTTCTTTCTGACGAAGAGTATCGGTGCTCTCCAAGGAGAACTACTCGGACGAATGAATCCTAACTCACGCAACTCGTCCAACTACCGCTGCAGCTCTCGCAACTCCATCAGTGTCATACGGTATGGGGCCTTCAAGATAGGTATGGTACCAGGCATAAGATCAATCTGGAACTCAATATGACGGCACGGTAGCAATCCCGGAATCTCATGGAACATATAGGAAAAATCATAAACCACCAGCAACTGATCGATAGACAAGGCAACGGGCTCCTCAACTGCATAGGACATCAAACAAGACAACGACTCTCCTCTGGGCTCGGCAATGAACTAGAACCATGGAAAGCTGGGTATAATGAATGTGACGGTCCTCGCGGAACAGTCCAACACGGTGTGGTACTTGGCAAGCCAATCCATGCCTAGGATGACGTCGAAATCTGACATCGGCAACACAAATAAATCGGCAGGTAAAAAGATATCACCGACCAGAACCGGGCAAGATGAACAAAAATGGCCTAACATTGTACTCTTCTCTTAGGGCGTCGATACTGTCAACCCCTCACCAGCAAACTTTGTCGGTAATCCAGTCGAATGACAAAAATTCTCGGACATGAATGAATGCGATGCACTGAAATCAAACAGTACACGTGCGATACATGTAGAGAAGGAAAGAATACCCTCAATGACTCCTCCAGATGACTACGGATCTTGCTGAGCCACGTAGAACCTAACTTGAGCTTGCTGGGGAGGTGCCTGTCCCCTCTGAGGTCCCTGATGCTACTGCTGCCTCTGTGACTGCCTGTACTACTGTCTCTGTTGTTGTTGGGACCTCGGTGGCTGAGGTGGCTGCGGTCCTTGCTGATGGGGTCGCTGTTGTGCTGGAGGCTGTTGTGGCCCTCTCGACTGCTGCAGCTAAGGGCGAGGGCACTCATACACGCGGTGCCCTATCCCACCACATCTATAACAAGTCCCTGTAAACGGCTGCTAGGGTGGCACTAGAGGTGCTGCTGGGGCTGCTAGTGCTCTAATAGGTGGGTGGCTCATGTACCTCTGTGGGCGTCGATGTACTGGGAACTACTGGAGGGGGTCTGCCTCTTCCGGCCTCTCCTCTGATCTCGATCACCCTGTGAGCCGGCCCACTCAGTCTCGTAAATCTGGGGCCCTCTGTACTACCGCCTAAAAGGTTGGGAGCTCATGCTCAATAACACGGCCTCGAAGACCGTAACGCAAGTCGTTCTTGAAATGGTGGGCCTTTCGCCCCTCATCGTCAACCAAATATGACGCAAACCTTGACAGTGCCACAAAACGGGCCGCGTACTATGCCATGGACATGTCCCCCTACACCAGAGGCTTGAATTCTAGTGCTCTCTGATGACGAATGTGGTCATGAAAGTACTGTTGCTTGAATCGGTCTATAAAATCATCCCATGTCCAGACAAAATCAGGCCCTACAACATGGGTAATGGAGGTCCACCAGTGCTCGGCCTCACCCTGGAGAAGAAACATTGCCAACCAGACTAGTTGCTCGGTCGTACACGCCATGGTATCAAAAATCTTCTCCACATCGGAGCACCACCTCTCAGCTGCAGTTAGATCTGGGTCACCCTAAAAACGCGGAGGATCGAGCTGTCTAAACTCTCGAAGAAGGGTGCTCGTGGGCTCCTACTCGGCCTGAGCTAGCGAAACAACTGGGCACCTGCCCTGTCCTTAAAGTGCGGCTGTCACAGCCCATAACATCTGCTGTAACTGAGAGGCACTCACAGGTGCGGTCGGTTCTGCACCGGTCTCAGGTGGAGGAACGACATCCTCAGGCGGGGGAGTAGGGATCTCTGAGGGTGGAACGGGAGCCGCAGGTGGTAAAGCGGGAGTCTTAGGAGGTGAAACGGGAGTCGATTGGGTCACTCTCCTGCACGATATGTCCTATAGGAAGAATAAGGACATCGATCAACCTTGAGAATCGCACGTTAGGGAACTCAATCAGAAGGTTACGCACTCGAAACCTAAACTCATAACAAACATGTGATGTTGTTCTCTGTTATTCCCAAGTTATGATCTGATACTAACTTTTATCACGCCCCAAACTCGGAGACCGAGCTCACAAAATTTTTGATCGTCGGACCCGACACTGACAACCTCCATAGTACCCCATTCTCGGCTCCCGACACCCATACATCAGGTTCCGATCCTAGGATCCTACAAGGACAATTTCAAACATGATTTGATTCGTAAGGAGCATAACCATAAGCATAACCCACGAACAACCACAAGAATACCATCACAAAATCCACTATGATTAAAAACTTTAAATACAATGTGTAAAAAAGAAAAATACAAGATAATGAAAGTAACAAAAACTCCAGAAGCTCGGCTGCACGCTTCAATGGCGGCGAGGCTATGACTGTGTCCTAACGTCACCTGCACGTATCAATCATGCATAAGCTTATAAAAAGCTTAGAGGATGGTGTAAGTGTGTGCACAATATAAACGTGTTCAGAATGCAAGGTCAGAGTAATGCAGAATCAAGCTGGTGAGTACATGAATGCAATCAACCGTACCAAGGCTATGCGGTGCAGGATATGAATGCTATCGGCCATAACACGGCCACGCGATGTGAGATACAACTCAAGCATGCCAATCCTCATCATATATTAGTACAGTTCTCATTTTGGATAATCACCGGAGTTTAGTACACTCCAAATGGCACTGTCGCTCTCCTAGCCGTACAGTCCAAGTGAGCGTAAGAAACCTCACTATCCACCTGGCCAATAGTCTGTCAATACCTATCCGGCACGTCGATAGCGGACCCATTCACGAGCTGGTCAAACTCAGCCTAGTATTGCCCCTTACCCTCGGGCGAGTAAGGCCACACCCCTTTCCAACCGACCACGACCAGTGGGAGACGCGGCCTCCTGGTATTCGACCCTCGTGCGCTCATATATCCACTCGATCTTGACGTTGGAGTCATCCTCTAGTACCATCGGGTTTAGGAATTTTCAACTAGGGACATCTATGGCGCCTCGATGCTAAAAATAGTATTTTTGATATCTAATCCAGCCACCCACGATGTGCCTATGGAGGCTATGGCCCTGATGTCACTAGGGCATCCAATAATCACAATCACACAAATGCAAGTGCATGAATCACCCTACCAGACATGCAACAATCCAGCGTGTACCACGCGCTCATGTGGGGCAACTCCGCCTATCAGGGAGCCTATAAACAATTTACCTGAAGGCATATGCTCTAATGAGTCACTCCTCATATCAGGCATACATATGATGCGTATGATCATGAATCATGGATCTATACTAAACAAGTTATGTGGTGATGGGCTCTGTTCATAACGAAGATGGGCCTAGATGGCCTACATACTACAAGTATGAGCCTAATAATGGGCCCTAGGGAGAGTGATAATACGGACATTTAACCAACATCATCCTACAATGTGGACGTCAAACCATCATTGCTCCCAAGGCACGGCCTACCTTAAACATCATTACATAGACCATGGAGGGATCACATATTGTAATGGGCCTTAGGTACATCCCGTTGGGCCTCGACCCAAGGGCTCCAAATACATTAAATGGGCCACATCACATGGGCCTTATATTCATCAAGTGGGCTGCATCAATGGGCTGCACTAATGGGCCTTATATACATTATAATGGGCCATAACCCATATACATCAAATGGGCCCTCATATGGCAAATGGGCCACATCACATGGGCCATATGTACATCAAATGGGCTACGCCAATAGGCCCTTTGTATATCAAATGGGCCACACCCAAATATAAGTGGTGATAATGATTTCCACCATTAAAATTCCCATGGCCCACCATAACCTTTATTTCCCATCCAATCTGTTCATAAGGTCCCAAAGGATTTCAATGGTAGTCATTTAATCCTCACTGTGCAGTGTGGTCCATATGATAAATAGATCTATTTTATTTTTGTCTCAAGCCTTAAAATTATCTTTTAAAAATGGTTGGACGGTTTGGATGCAACACATGCATTATGGTGGGTCCCATAGGGATGGTCGGCATTGATGAATCACATACCTTATGGTGGAGATCCACATTGATGAGAGGTGTGGATACAATACATACATCAGTCGGTCCCATGTGGGGCCCATCATAATGTTTATTTTCCACCCAACCTGTGGATAAGGTCACATAGACCTAGGGCCCACCGTAATGTTTATTTTCCACCCAACCTGTGGATAAGGTCACACAAACCCGGGGCCCACTATAATATTTATTTTCCACACATCCTGTTGATAAGGTTACACAGACTTGGGGCCCACCATAATGTTTATCTATCATCCAATCTGTTGATAGGGTCACACGTACCCTGAAGAAGAGGAAAAACAAATTTCAAAATGATCCAAAACTTCTGTGATAACCCAAAAGGGTTTCAATAGCAGACGTTTAATCCACACTATTTCCTGTGACGTGGGCCACCTGAGTTCATATACGCCTGATTTTTAGGAGGGGGCCCACTGCCCTAAAGGGGTTAGCAAATGCACGGTGTTGATGTTCTCACACATCATGGTGGGGCCCACGGCTGGGACCGTGGGTCCCTGCCTCTTCCGCCCACGCAGCCGCTGGACGCTGCGGGCGTCCTTTGTCAGTAGTAGCGATTGCTAAGGTACAAGTTTCAAATTGAGCCGACGTTGGTATACAGGACTCGGCTTAAGATCGCGTGCAAATGTCGAATACGGGTCGAGGGTTATCGAAATTCGACTGGGAGGACTGCGGAAGCCTATGAAACGGTATGGACTAGGATACGGGTCTTACAGGTATGCATAGAATTTTAAGTGGAGAAGAGGCGCAAACCCGCTTTTGTAATGGAGTGGGCATGAGAGGGAGTGTTTCACATCCCACTTGAATTGAGTTTCTAAAATTTATCTTTTATGGTGATATTTCTTTAAATCTAATTCATTCATGTTATTAGGGTCGTTGAATAAAGTCGGGGTACATAATTTTTTTACTAATTCGAAATTTAGATTGGCTTATCTTAAAAATTCTCGCAGGTTACCAAAACGGACTTGATCTCAATTAACGGTCCACGTTTAATGATCAGGGCCCAATTTTAGAAAAATGTGTAATTAGGATATTAAAATTATTGAAAAAATTTGGTGGTTGATTGATGATGGAAAAGGCCTAAATATGAAATTTCACTTACTGCACCAAAATGAAGGAATTGATTTTAAAGCAGTTAGCTTTCAACAGTGTAAGATCATAGATTAGGGTCTAAAATTTGTATAATCTTGTAGTTATATGTTGCCAAATTGTGGTCCAAATTTGATTTATGATTGACAGTCTAAAGTAGGTTAATCAAAAGGTCCAGATTTATAAAGAGTTGATAAGCCTAAAATGACTAACTTCACGCCTAAGGAAAAGTCTACCAAGGTAGGGTTCACACTCGCTCCATATGATGGGAAATCTAAGTCTTTCATATGAATGTAAATATCTAACTACGACTACCCCTGAGCTTTCCTCACGCGATGGACACCAAAATCAACGGTTAAAGGGCTAATTTGTCAATTGGGCTACTTTTACAATTATCTAAGTGCTAAAATTCGATGTGTATGATTAATTTATGATAAATAGGTAAGGTATAAATTTCAT